>NC_140594.1:1132416142-1133769892 GCF_964204655.1 Triturus cristatus | reverse complement strand
GCTTTCAGAAGCAAGGACCGGGCCCGTGGGGAGGCTCTCCCCAGCCTGGCTAGGGTTCTGAACCTGGGCCTGGACCCGAGGCTTGTGCTCCGTCCCAGTGTCCCAGGGTGCGGGAGCCCCCCGTCCTGCAAGCCAGCCGAGGGTCCAGCCGCTGGGGAAGGGTGTCCACCGGGGCCCCGGGAGGCTCTCCCCAGCCTGGCTAGGGTTCGGAAGCTGAGCCCGGACCCGGGGCTTGTGCCCCATCCCAGTGTCCCAGGGTGCGGGAGCCCCCGTCCTGTAAGCCAGCCGAGGGTCCATGCGCTGGGGAAGGGTGTCCACCGTGGCCAGGGGAGGCTCTCCCCGGCCTGGCTAGGGATCGGAAGCTGGGCCCGGACCTGGGGCTTGTGCTCCTTCCCAGTGTCCCAGGATGCGGGAGCCCCCCAGTCCTGCAAGCCAGCCGAGGGTCCGTGCGCTGGGGAAAGGGTGCCCTCCGGGGCCCGGGGAGGCTCTCCCCGGCCTGGCTAGGGGTCTGAAGCTGGGACCGGGCCCGGGGCTCGTGCTCCGTCCGGCAGGGCCCGGGGTGCGGGAGCCCCCCGTCCTGCAAGCCAGCCGAGGGTCCGGGCGCTGGAGACAGGGGTCCACCGGGGCCCAGGGAGGCTCTCCCCGGCCTGGCTGCTTTCAGAAGCAAGGACCGGGCCCGGGAGCCGGGGTGGCTTGCTTTTTTATTCTACGCTGGCGGAACGGAATTTTCCGCCCACCCCTATATTTTATTACTGTTCCAGTTTTGAATTCTCCTTTCTCTCCGAGTGAACTAGTTAATTCCGTTTCTTGGTGCAATTGCGCTCAATGGCCAGAAGATGGCGCTGTTGCACTAGTTCTAAGTTTTCCAAAGCGACATTCTCAGTAATATGTAGTTTTCAATTAGTGTAAATGACAGTACCTGTGACTATCTTCAGGCAGCGACGCTCATGGCAACCCTCATATTAAAACCATCTTTATCACCAGAACTTGACTCACAAAATTAACTTTGATGGCAATTCAGGTTAGCTACAGAGCACAGAGACACGACAACAAACTGGAGCCTTCTTGCAATTCCGTTTCAATACCATGGAGACACCAGTCGTGGTTGGCAAACACTGCACAGTTAGAATAGACCGTGCAAAGGCCCGTAGACTACAATCCAAAGATGGCGAGATGCGTTGTGACGGCGCACCGGGTGGCTTGCAGCAACAGCATGCACCTCTCCGTAACACGAAGCTTGGACATCATGGAGGTTCTCAAGTTCGGTAAGCAGCGCGTGACAAGTATGTGTCCTTTATGTTGGCTTGAGAGACATTTGAATGGTAACTGTCATAACTTACTCCACGTAATATTAACAAGCATTTCATTTTCCTTCAAACCATTGCGCAACTCCCAAGTTCCGTGATCACACTCGAGCCACTCACTTCATTATTGTCTTAATTATCCTTTTCCCACGGCATACTTTCAGAAAGTATAATCACCACACATTGTGGCTGACTGCAGTTTAACTGGACGTCATCAGTTAATAGATCATTGCTCACAGTTGAAACTGTAAATTGATGTTGACTGCAGTTTTCCCCACATTTGTTCTCTGTCAAATTTTTAACAGCGGGGCTTGATAATTCTTAAAAAGCATGTGATCAAAATCTGCCCCCGATTATTTTCTACCATGTGCAGCCATTTCTCATCAGGGCACGCCGGAGCCTTGTCAACATTCAACACCGGGGCATGACCTTCGCCCCTACCAGGGCTCGATGTGTGCCCCCGACATCACAGTCCATTTCAACACAGCGCTCCATACCCATTCAGCGTTAGTGACAATTTGAGGTTGATTTAGCATATACCTCTTCATTGGGCTTCAGTTTTAAAACGGGACTGCAGATACACTTTACAGTCTCATACACAAGTGGATCTGGCACCTAGAATTATTTAGGGCGACCGATGTCAGGGTCACTGGTGGGGCTGGTGCCAGATAGCTTAAATAGTTCAATGTCTTGAGTAATATTAGTACCTTCAGTTCCAGTAGCTGCCAAATATTCTTCTTTTCTCCACGCGTAAGTTCTTCTCCTTTTTAAATCGTCACCAATGTAGAAATGAAAGAAGTCTTGTAGACAAGCTCTTGTAGTTGTAGTTTATTCTTCAGTTACATCTTGGTAAGTTCCAATGTAAATCTCAATATAAGCCCCACCAGGAGCAGCCTCCTGGCTGCTCAACCCATCTTCTCCCTCTTCAAGTACAAACATCCATAACATTCCAAATGACATCATATAGCTAGAGCATCAGGCAGAGAACCTGGGCAAAGGAGATGCATTACATAAGAAGCAGATTACTACAGTGTGTGTGTGTGTGTGTGTGTGTGGTTGTGGTTGTGTGTGTGGTTGGTTGGGTGTGGGTGTGGTTGGGTGTGGTTGGGTGTGGTTGGTTGGGTGTGGGTGTGGGTGTGGTTGTGTGTGGTTGGGTGTGGTTGGTTGTGTGTGGGTGTGGTTGGTTGTGTGTGGGTGTGGTTGGTTGTGTGTGGGTGTGGTTGGTTGTGTGTGGGTGTGGTTGGTTGTGTGTGTGTGTGGGTGTGGTTGGTTGTGTGTGGGTGTGGTTGGTTGTGTGTGGGTGTGGTTTTGTGTGTGGTTGTGTGGGTGTGGTTGGGTGTGTGGTTGTGGGGGTGTGTGTGTGGTTGGGTGGTTGTGTGGTTGGTTGTGTGTGTGTGACAGTAATACTAAAAGCATCTCAAAATAAAGGAACACAAACATCGAGTTTGTGGAAAGAGAAAGCACGTTGTAAGTCAAACGGGCACAGCAAAGCATTAACACAACAACAAAACAAACAAGTTCACTTAGCGAAGACTGAGTGCTGATAATGGATACACACAGTCCATCAGCTCAAGAGTTCGATTGCAGCCAATGTGCACTCAAGCCTGCCCCCTCCTTGTGAGTTGAACCCCATATTTATTGAGTTGTAACTGCTGCACCCACCATAGCGCTTTGAGATCTAAAGCGTTACATAGGTCTAATCGATTAACCAGTCGCCAACATGCTGTGCTTTTAAAGAGAATGTGCCAAAGGTTTCCAGCTTCCTCATCATGTCCTCATGAAAGCGCCAACGAAAGGTCTCCCTGAATGGTGCAACGGACATGAAGCAGCCGCTGCGATCAGAAATAAACACTGTGAACATTGTCCAGTTTCACAGTAACATTTCCTTAATGTTCTTTAAGTCACAAAACAGTAATACTAAAAGCATCTCAAAATAAAGGAACACAAACATCGAGTTTGTGGAAAGAGAAAGCACATTGTAAGTCAAACGGGCGCAGCAAAGCATCAACACAACAACATGTTCTTTGATGTTCTTTGAACGAGAACATCAAAGGGGCGCCGCGAAAGTGATCGCGGGTGAAAGTGAAAGTGATCGCGGATGCTTAATGAGCATGACGAGGTTTGCCAGCCTCTGCTCCTAAGCACGCGCCCGCGCACATGCACTGTAGCTCTAGGCTGGCCATGGTAGCATTTTTTGAGCCCTCACTAAAAGTCTTGCCTGACCCAGCGCATGCGCTGGGTCAGGCGAGACCTAAGAATGGTATAACAATCACAACTTTAGACGCAGTGCCTAGAGAACATAGAATTACTGGGCCCCTAAGGAACCACCCAGAGGAGTGACACAGGGAGCCCACGGAGGACGGGTGCAGTGAGGAACCACAACCGCGTCCTCCGTACAACTCCATGGGAAAGTCGTGGTTGTAAAGTTACAAGTTGAGGACACTTCTACGAGGACTTCGAGCAAACCCTTTGGAACATAGGAGGTTCTAAGGCCAACCCACCAGTGAGTACCGAGGTATCCGTGTTACCTTTCCTAGAGGAGCCGGGTGCATAGGGGTCAAGTGGTGTAATTTTCAATGGAGAGTTGCAAAGAAGTACTGCTGTCAGGAGGGCGAAGAGTGTCCGGTGGAATCCAAGGCTGGATTCTAGGTGAGAGGAACCTGAAAGCAGAGGAGACAGTCTGGGTCACTTCAGGTGACCAGGGGCTCAGTAGTCGAATGCCCACCGATGTGTGCTTCGAGTGCGAAGGGTTGCTTGACTCTGCAGCCCCGGGGACCAGGAGACATCGAAGACGACCAGGATCTGGAGGTGAGCTGTCCCACGAAGGATGTCGAGTGCTGAGGGGTTGATGTCCGCCTGGAGCAACACCAAGCCTTGGCAAATGCAACCCACGCGGTCAGAGTAAACCGGTTACGGTGTGGACCAGCAAGGTCCAGGGGACTCTCCAAGCAATGGGGAGTCAGGGCATGTCTGGAGCAACCAGGTAAGCCCAAGAACAAACAAGATAACCCTCGCCAGGACCCACAGGCCAACGGACCAGGGATCTGAGGAGACCGCAAGCAAGTTTGCAAAGTACCAGCCCACAGGACACTCGTGAGTGGAGGCCAGAAATCTTTGGTACAATTACTGCTCGGGTCAGGACTACACGGAGTCCAATGCACAAGTTTGGGAATCATCAACAAGCATATGCAATTGCAAAAGTATGCGGTGCACAGGGGTTTGGGTTGCACGGTCCCCACAAGGGATACTGGTCTCAGAATCCCTGAGAGGGCAGATCTACCTCAGGGACCTTCGGGAACCTACCTCCTGTGTTGCTGAAATCTTCGGAGTCCACAGGAGCTTAGGAGAAGCAAACCAGTCAGATGCGTTTAGGTGCCTGCTTTTGCAGGGAACTAACTCCTTTACTCCAAGGGAGAATCTTCAGTCGTCCAGCATCGCGCAGGCAGTCGAAGTACTTCTTTTCTTCTAAGACAAATCTTGTCCAGGTAAAATCTAAAGTCCTGTAGTCGGGTATCCCACTTTATACCCATGAGAAGGGGTTGGAAAGATTCTGTGGACCCTCCTAGTGGAGGGGCAGGATAGAGGGGTGGCTACACCCATGTCCTTTGTCCAGTTTCACACCAGAGCAGGAGCCAATGGCTCCCAGAACTGGTTTGAGCTGGACTATGCACAGGGACACCAAATGTGCCCCCAGTGCAGACTTTCTGGCGCTCTGAGTGCACTCACCCAGCCCCAATACACTAAACCCTGTCTGGGAGGTGGTCACACCTCCCTGTGACAGGATGCCTATTGTCATGCCTTCCTCTGCCCGACCTTGGCTCAGCAGCAGGAGAGCAGAATCGTGTCTGTGGCTGGCAGCGTCCATTTTGTGCTGCCCAGGTCGAGAAAGTTAGTACCAGGTAGGCCGGTGACCCACATATGTCCCTTTGGAAGGGTGGAATCATACCTCCCACACCAGTTAATGGTGTGGAGGTATGATTCCAAGGTGTTTGACACCAAACACAACATCTTTCTAAGCATCAGTTTTAAATTTAGCATTTACGGTGAGGTTATAATGCACTTAAACATATAGGTCTGGCTGCATCACAGACAACCCCGGAAAATGGTCTCCGAAGGCTGCAGAGGGGCTCTGCTCATGCGAGGGCACCCTCTCACGTAAAACCCAGCACCCTGCCTTCAGGATTGATAAGGCCTGCCATAGGGATGACTGATAGGTATTTAAGTGTAGTGATTTAGATAGATATAATGAACCTATATCTTAAGTAAGTGGTGCAAGCACCAGCTTACACAGTGCTGTAGCAGGCTTGTCGTGTCAATTTGAATGGCCTCTCTGGGGTGGATTAATGCATGCTTCCGCCCATGGGAGGTCTCTGGGGTACCTATGCCCTGGATACATGGTGTACCATATACTAGGAACTGGTAAGGGTACCCCAGTATCCAATCTGGGGTGTACCTAAAGTACATACATAGCAATTTAAGGGAGAAAGCAGATAGACTGGGGTCCTGGGTAGCAGGATCCCAGTCAGACTAGTCAAAAACAGTGTGAAATCAGCAAAAAGTGGGGGTAACCATAAGAAGCTGATACTACTTTCCTACAACATGAGTACAATTTGTCTATGAAGTACATTCCTGGAGGACGCAACATCAGGGCTGATTGTCTTTCAAGACTACCTTTGAAAGACAGTTGTTCTGATACTAAGTTTGACACACTCCATTCTTCATTTAATTTTTCTCACAATGATTGGATTCAGGCCTCTAAAGAGGATTCCACTCTTCAAGCTGCTAAAAATATGGTTGTGTCAGGTTGGCCAAAAGAACATTCTCTACCTGCCTCTCTTAAATGATTAAAAGACACACAATTGATGGACGGAATGCAGAACAAATCAAAACATTCACCCCCAGTCAAGAGATCTGGGTTAAATCCATCATTCTTTTGCTCACCATGCCACCCCAGTTTAGACCTGGCCATATGCAAATCAGTCTTGATCCTGTGCTTCATGGGAACAGTCCAGCCTGAACTGCCAAGCCAGGTCCTCCCTGGACCAGAAACAAGCATCCTAGGATCGGTTACGGAGTTTCACCTTTCTTCAGCCAGGATAGCTTGATTCCAGTGGCACAGTGAGCCCGGACCCACGTCTGGGCATACCTGACGCACTTAGGGCGAGAAAGCAAAAGACACACAATTGATGGACGGAATGCAGAACAAATCAAAACCTTCACCCCCAGTCCAGAGATCTGGGTTAAATCCATCATTATTTTGCTCACCATGCCACCCCAGTTTAGACCTGGCCATATGCAAATCAGTCTTGACCCTGTGCCTCATGGGAACAGTCCAGCCTGAACTGCCAAGCCAGGTCCTCCCTGGACCGGAAACAAGCATCCTAGGACCGGTTGTGTGTCTTTTGCTCTCTTAAATCATTTGCACAAGTTTCTGATGAACTCCCCATTGTTGATGATATCCTTTTTCTAGGTTATCAATGTGTCCCACCTGTTTCCCTTCGTTTTAAAATATTTGAGAACGCTCATGAAGGTCATTTAGGTGTTGGATCCACTTTGAGAATACTAAAAGAGCATTTTTGATGGCCAGGTTTGGATAGAGATGTTTCACAGTGGACAGACAAATGTCAAACTCGTCTTCTGTCAGACAAACACTGGAAAACAACCAAACTTCCTTTACCTTGTGTTCCTGTTCCCAAAGATGCTTGGTGTCAGCTTGCCCTTGACTTTGCAGGCCCATTTGATTTGCTTCCTTCTGACAAACGTAATATCATTTTATTAATTGATTATTACTCAAAATGGATCGAATTTCAATTCTGTAACATACCTAATACCTCATCAGTGATTACGTTTTTGAGCAGAATTTTTAAGTCTGAAGGTTCTCCAAAAGAGATTGTCACCGACAATGGTACACATTTCACTTCGTTGACAATGCAAGAATTCCTGAATTCACACGACATAAAACCTTTAAAGTTTGCTTTGTATTCTCCTGCCTCAAATGGCCTTGTTGAAAGGATGAATAGGCTTATGAAAGAAGGTATTCAATCCGCTTTGCCTTGTAATCTCCTATTAGAACATTGGAACGTTGGCAGCTCCATTGAAAACAATGGAGCGCTCCGGGCTAATACTGGCCGGTATAAGCCCGGAGCACCAACATTCCAATGTGTCTTTGTTCACAGCTCTGGCTGTGAACAAAGACTCCAGGGAGCCTGAGGGGATTTCAATCCCCTCGCGCTCCCTGTAGGGCTTTGTTTTGTTAGAACATTCTGCCCTCTAGTGGCAGAATGTTCTAATAGCCTTTTAGCCCTTCGTAGCAGGGCTATACCGCTGTTAATGGCCCACTGCTGTTGTTAAAGTCCCTCGCCTTCGGCTCGGGCCTTTAACGCTGCAGCGGGCCATTAACAGCCGGTATAGCCCGCTACGGCGGGCTATAAGGCTATAGTAAATGATTTTCTCAGAAAATGTGGTCATATATTATTGCCCGTCACTCAACTCAACTACTGGAATATCTCCTTTCAGACCTCTTAAGAAAAGGGATCCATATGGTAAATTGTGTCCTAATTGGATAAAAATGTTGAAGAAAGGTGAGAAGTTTTGTATGGCATGTCAAGATAAAATTAACATGCAGAAAAATGTCCTCATTCAACAACATATTCAAAATAAAAATTTTGATCAGGCTTTTCATCAAGTTTTGCATGATTTTGAGATTGATTGGGTCGTGGTGAAAAATCCTAACAGAGTTAAAAAAGGTGCTTCGAAATCTTCATTGCCAGTTTAAGTTCTCAAAACTGCCAAGGGGTCTCTATTTTTAGACAAAAAAGGTGGTGGAACAAAATGGCTGTGGTTAGGCTGTCTCCTGCACAAGCTTCAAAAATCTTGCTGTCTAAAAACAGTGTTATTGAGGATAATTCGGATGTAACTCATTTTCCCTTAGGTACTTCATCGTTTGAAGTGTCCAATTCATCCAATGGTCCTCAACTGGTTCATAATTCAGTTCCAGCTTTGTCTCAAACCACTTCATTGTATTCTGATGATTCTAACTGTCAAAGAGTAACATCTTCTCAACAAAGTAACTTTAATGGAGTTACTTTTGCTAATGATGTTACTTGCAGAACAACTCGCAATTTTTATATTCCTTCAAGATTTAGAGATTATTACATGTATTAATTTTCTTTCTTTTCTAATGGGAGGGAGATGATGTAATGATGTAGATGTGCTTACGTTTCATTGTTTTCATTGTTGCCTTGTTTCATGATGACATGTATATGTTCTTAAATCCTTTGCATGCGTGCTTCAAACATGTTTATGTTTGAAGGTGCATTTCTCGTGCACTCCTTCATCACCGAAGTACGTTGTTGTGGAACTGTCAGTTAAAGCCAGTACTTCGTGGAGGAAGGACGCACTCCAGTGATCTGCTGTTCTCTGCTAATAAACTTACTTGGAAGACACTTTACCTGTCGGCTTCTTCTATGCAACTGGATCTTTCCACTTACTTTACACCCGCCCACGAATCCTTCCCACTCTGCAACTGGACTATAGAGCTAATGATTTATCCCTATGATGGCCATAGATTTCCACACCAGTGGTCAGTTTTCTTCATGACTCCTAGTTTCTGATGTGGGAACTCTCAAAAGAAATTGATGTCAGCACACGGGGTGGTGCCTATATAGACACCGCGCACGTCACTTCTGTCACGGACGACTCTGGCAATGCCATGCTGAGCCAAATGGCACCACCTACCGGCTCACGGGGGTACTGGTCACCAAATGTTTCTGGATTCAGTATGATGCCTGGGGAATATTCTAATGGAAGGAAGCTGCGGCTAGATAAAGTCCCTACCAGATAAGGCGTTACCAAAGGTAACTAACTTGTTCATTAAACCACTAAGAATTAATCATCATGATGCCACTACGAAATGACAGAACACAACTTCTCTAGCGATGGTGACATCACAGTGCATCCTAGGAAACTCGAACAGAGGAACATTGTATTTTTTACTCTAACACCACTCTTAATCAGCATACGTATGTACCTCATAGATATATATCCACAAGAATTAAAGTGGCAAAGTCAGGGATAGGAGTCCCCAGCCACTTTGGGTGGGTTGTTTCAACGCAGAGAGGGAGACCGAGAGGGGATACGGAGGACAACTGATGAGATCAGCTGGCACATGAGACCTAAGCTTCTACCAGCTCCGCAGAGAGGAGGATGGGCAGATCATCTATACATCCATCTCCAGCACCTTGCTGGAAACATTAGAAAAACGAATACAAGACGAAGCGGATATACCATATATAGGGGTATGTCTATGCTCATGCACCATCCCCGATAGCATCAACAAACATTTCCTTTGTGTATTCCTTTGGGGCATTACTAGTCTTTGTCTCTGCTGTGGATCTTCTAAACAGGTAGTGATGAGGGCTGTCTCCTATTAAACCACCCTCAACAGCAGCATAATGGTCTAACCCTGCATCTGGCTGTCAACAGACCTTTTGGCAGTAGCTTTAGGGCGAATAGTAAAAAGTAGACCCTGCCTGAAAGATTCCATCTACACCTCCAGATTCTGCTGCCTTACTTCCCACGGCTCACTATCGGCCCTGACAGCAGTGCTTGGAGAGAGATGACTTGCAGGCCCTATATCAAATTGCCACTGCTGCTTTTTTAAAGCAACCTTGTATCAACCCTGCCACACTTTAATGTCTGCTGCTGTTGCCTCCAACCCAGGAATGCCAGCAATATGCTTCTTTGTCTTGTCTTTGTTTAAGCTACAACTTCTAACTTGTACAGTGTCATGTCAGGGGCCTTCCAAAATGAATCCCACTGGTCCGGTGAAGCACATTCTCACTTTTAACAGGGAGCCCTGCTGAGGGCACCACATACATACAGTGCTCGCGTATATTTACTCGGGACATCTGCATACATTCTGGGCCCTACATTAAGATGGAATGTTAAAGTACTATGGCCGGTAGCCACTACACTCTTAAACAGGAAAGAGACCTGCTTATGACTACCCATTCGAAAACATATGACCCACTGTCATCAACACAATGTATCTGCCCCAAGACAGACTGTAGCCTCGTGTGAGCTTTACGGTACGCCCCTTTAAACCACAGATCTTGCACACCAGCTGGCTTAGGTACACTCATACTTTGGAATTGCAGATAAATACCCACGTTTATAGCTAATTTTTATGGGGCACCGGTCCAGAGGGAAAACCCTCTGGATATTTTAGATGGACATGTGGGGAATAATATATTAACATCCAATGTGGGAAATGGTGAGAGTTTGGATTTGAACTCCATAGACCACCTTGTCGATTCCAGTTTTGATCCAAATTTCGACCCGGAAATCCGAGTTGTGATCAAGTAATGACCATGCTAAGTGGGCTTCGCGCAGATGGTGCCCCCGGACCCAATCGGTTTACCTATTGCCCTGTTTCGTGCTAATATTGACACTTGGGCCAGCATTTTGCATTGTCTATTCAGGGAAGTGTTGATTCTGGGAATGGTCCCAGAATCTTGGCAAGGCAGTATACTGCAACCCATTTATAAGAGCGGCCTGGTGGCTAATCCCGCTAACTATCGATTAATATCGCTTACTGATGTTGATGCAAAGGAGTTCGCTTCCACTCTTTTGATAGAATTGGAAGATTGGCTACGAAGGAGGGCATTATTTCATTTAACCAGACTGGTTTCCAGAAAGGCCAATCCACTATTACAAATTTGTTGGCTTTAACTCTACTTGCGGAGAGGGCTGTCTTAAATAAACAAAACTTATATATTGCTTTTATTGATCTAAAGGCAGCCTTTGACTCTGTGCCACGAAACCTGTTATGGAAAAAATTGGCAGATCGGGGCATCTCAAGGAAACTGTTGAGGCTATCATTCTTTTGTATACCGATACTTGGGTTCAAGTTAAGTTTGGTGATGGCAATTCCGTATCAAGGAAGATCAGAACATATAACGGCCTAAAGCAGGGTTGTGTCCTTGCCCCCTGTTTATTTAATGTATTCTTATGAGATCTTTCCCAGCATTTGGATGTGGTTAATGGGCATGTTCCTAGGATGGGGGGGTGAAAATTAGCTACCTCCAGGATGCTGATGACACCATCCTCGTGAGTAATACCCCTATCGGTCTACAAAACTTGTTACCACCTTTGACGACTATACCCAACAGAATGGCCTTGAATGTTTAAAAAACAAAGTGATGAAAATCGGTGTAGCTAAACAGAAGTTTAATTCCTGGAAGGCCAGAGCAGGTACAATTGACATTAAGACGTATAGATACCTAGGAATGGTGTTTGACAACCGTGTGTCTTTTAAATTTCATTTTAAGGGCCTAAGGGCCAAGGCTGTGTTCTTGATCCATGCTTTTACATGTTTAAAAAAAACATTGAACTGCCAATCATATGATTTTATTCTGAAAGTAATTCAAGCAAAATGACATCCAACCCTCATATATGGTGCTCCCATTATCAGAGGGAAAGATCTGAAGGTGCTTGAACTGTTGGTTGTCAAGGTTTTCAAAGCAACTTTTGGGATTGCCAAATCAGTGTGTCAAGCAGGAATAAGACTGGAGTTTGGTCTCCAGAGAAAGAGCCTGGTTTCAAAAGGAGTTTTTTTTAAATGTATGGTCACATTGTCAACATCAGCCCCAGCATCTCTAGGGATCATTTGTTGGCAAGAAATAGATAAGTCTGTCTATGCGGCTAGCTGGAGAGCTTATATTTTAACTTCCTTAAGAGATATCGGCCTGCAAATTGCACTACAAGATCTGAAAATGCCCAATTATAAGTTAATTTTAAAAAAGCTTATCAAAACTGAATCGCTTAAATTGGATAAAATCGAATTAGCAGAGAAAAATTATGCATGGTATGTGATTAACTCATACCAAACCCTGCGTATTCAGCCGTTTTTTAATGTTTTTTTTCCAGCGAAGTTTAAAAATAAGTTTTTAAGGTTACGTATGGGATTAAACCCAACGAAGGAGGGCACGCAATCGTGGATCAAGCAGTGGCCGGACTCTAACTGTAGACTTTGTGGTTGGCCACAGGAAACTCTAGCTCATATAGTGTGTGTGTGTCCCATGTTCACTAAGCTTCGACGTACAGTTTTGAGACCACATTTCTTGAAGAGCAGGGTGAGATCTGCTCGTCAGGCCTCAATCATGTCACTATACGGCGAATCGATTCAATTATTATGTCATATGGTAAAAAAGTTATTGGCAGTTGAACAATGTTTGATATAAGGTAGATCTCCAGTATTTTTACGGCTCTTTTGACTAATAGTTTTATCTGGCTTATTATCTTTAATACTTAGTGATCATCTTGTGAGGGTGACAATTCGAAATGTACAAACAAATGTGCCACTATTACCATGAATTAATGCGCTTTATTATTGTTTTAATACGATGGTTGCCGTAATAATCGCACTTTAGCACTTTACAGTAAATTAATGCACTTTATTATTGCTTTGATATGACAGATGTTGCAATAATTGCACATTAGTACCTTGAAATGTAAATTGTGCAGGAATACGTACATTAGAAACTATCTTGTATTAGTTAATTTTACACCTTAGTATTAATGCTTTGAATTACAACATGTGTAAAGATTTTTAGCTGAAAGTAATTGTTATTTGTTAGAGTATCTTCCCATTATGTATAAGGATATAGTATGCTGTGCACGCCGTCATCTTATAATATAAGATGCTGTAATTATTGATGTTATGTGATTGGAATTGATCTTATTGATACGTTTTAAATTGTATGTATTGGATAGTTTCTTATTTTATGTGTTTGGAAGATGTTTTGCTTGTAATTAATTTTCTAATGATTAATTTAGTGTTTAAGATTGAGATGGGAAGTGTTGTGATTGCAATGATTTTACATAATCAAGCAATAACGAATATGATTTGTCTACCCATGTGGCTACACACAGCAAGAATATTACTTCACTTGGAACCCGGATCAGAACTTGTGTACAAGGGGGACCCAAAACTAGCCGTGGCAAAGAATCCCATTTCCATGCTTCTGCCTGTACCTGGCATCAAGCTATTAGGAAAGTAGGTGTCAATACACCCTTAAAAATAGACACTTCTACCTGGTGGAACAGTGTTATATGTACAGATAGGAAATACATTTGCTGGAAATTCTGGACAGTGAAAGGTATAATAACAATGTTACTTGATGCACTGCCGAATGTTTGAGGATCTGACTTCATTTTCATTGGTCTATCTTGTCTCGAAGTATCAGCAATGATCTCCCTGTCTACAACACCTCGGGCTCATGGCACAGATGTCCCACGGACTATGTTTTAGGTCCAAGATGGCTTGCTGTACAGGTCCATGCACTCAGGTGACTGATTCTCCATTCAGGCAAAGGATATGAGGAGGATTAGCCATGGGTCTGCACACAGTCATATCTGCGAGCTCATATCAGCAAGAAATTTATATATAAAAAAAAACACCTCAGACTTGTTCTTTTTAAAATGATGCTTGTATATTCAAATAAAAGGTCTGCTCTCCTACACACAGGTGTACAGACAGATTGGGTGAGAACCAGCAGGCAACAGTGGGAGGTCACAGAACAGATCACTTTTTTTTCTTTTTTCCGGCTCCTTTTTTCCCTTTCTTCCCTTTTCCACTTTTTTTGCCCTTCTTGGACATCTGGAAAGGTCCCAATCCTCTTCGCACCATTGTTCCCCTCCACCAGGCTTGGATCTACAGAAAGCAGAAAAGAGATGTTATCCTTCAGGAAAGTGAAACTGCTCTTCAATCTCCTCGGTGATTGAAGGGGCAGGTTGGATGATAAACTAAACACCAACCAATGATGTCCAGTCATTCTAAAAGTAGGGCACTTCCCGAAGAACATTTTGGAGTACATAGGTAACTAATTTTTTTGCGTGGTTAATTAAAACCTTTGCAAAATTAGACCAAATAGAAATCCAACATATACTAATTTATATGCAGTTAAAAACAATCATTTGTGTAAAAGAGTAGTGGCACTTGTTTCCCAATCAAAAGTTCAATTCTGTCTTGTGCACAGTTAAAGCCCATCATTTATACATTGAGTACAAGTGTACACGGTTTAAGATCAAAAATGCAATTCAGCGATCAATAAAATCAGTATAAAACAGCTGGTGGGTAAACGAATTAATTCAAACCTCGGCAGGCCTGTAAACCTATCCCCACCATATGGAGACAAGAAGTAAGGATTCAAATGCACTGTGCATACAATATGAGAAGTGCAAAAGAAATAGATAAAATGCATTCTTTTTATACATATTGCAAGTGTAACCTGACCTCACTTCTCAGTGAGTTCCTGTAGAGGACTTTGTACCCCCAGGGCGTGGTCCCAGCTGCAACACTGATCTGTTGAACGCGGAACTCTTCTCACCTGCTCCACCCTAGTCTTTCGGCTTCTCCTCAGGATGTATTTCTGAACTTAGGCTCCTTACGGTTATGTTTAATTAACCCACAGACAGCTGTTTAGCTGTAAGTCCTTTGTGACAAAGCACAAGAAGCTGTTTCCCCAGCCTCACCTGGTTTTCCGTTATGTCCTTAGGAAGTATTTTTAATCTCTTTTCGACTGCAATCAGATATCTTAAGCAGTTAAACTGTATATGCTCTATGGCGAAACATGACTGGCTCCCTGAAATTGCGAGTACCTTTGTGATAACAGTGCTCTGCATTCATTCATAAGTTCTTTACATATGCCTACTAAGTGAGGGATATCTTCTCTCTCGTCCCCGCACAGGCGACCGCCAGGCTTCGCTGGAGGGCGGTTCCAGGCTGGAAGATAGAGCAGCGAGGGAAGCATACCTAGACGATGATGCAGATATCTCTCCTTTGTGGCTTTAGTGAACCCTGTGCTTAGACAGGGCTGAGCTGAGCTGTGATGGACGAATCAGCCATGTGCTCTAACAGGGAGACTCGTTTGATGGTCTTGTTGTCCAGCTGTTTGAAACTTTCATGTGTTCTGACTACTCCCAAAGTCCTTGTATACCTAATTGCTCTATTATTCGTGAAGATAGGCCCTTGCTGGACAATTTTCCCTGGTCATCAGCTCAGCCCACAGATGAGCATTTAGGGTCCCTGACTGCGCATCCTTAATCTTGTTACAATTAATGTATGCGCCTGTGCGAGCCAGCACCCCTTTCCACATGCCAAACTCTAGTCTTATTTGAGCTGGTGATGTATACTTAAGAAGACTGGAAACCATTCTAAATGCACCAGTTATTATCCCGTCCACAGTAGCTGCGTCTCTCCCCCCTCGTCGACTCGCTTCCATAAGTTATTGGGATGAGCTTTGCCTGGATCACTTCAAGTAGTGGAGTAAAGCTGGATCTGACTGCCTTGCTCTTTAGATTTTCTAGCGCCAGTGCTAATGCATTTATTCTCCTCTTCAGCACTTCTTTTTGAGCACTTGCTATCTAATGTCGCACCTAAATATTTGTACTCTTTAACCTTCTCCAGCAGTTGTTTGGCCAGATACCGAGGTGTCCCTTTTGCATTTTTCTGGTTCTTGGTCTTGTCCAAATTGATGCTCAGGCCATTTCCGCCCGAGAAGGCTTGAGTTGGGTCTAGTAGATGCTGAAGGCCTACAGGGGTACGCGTTATGAGTACTTCGCTGTCAGCTTATAGTAAGTTTGAAAGGACAAGGCCCCTATTCTTCGGGGCGTGAGAATTACACAGTCTTACCTTGATGTTAAATCTGCCATAAAGAGATTAAACAGGGTAGGAGCTTAAACACAGCCTTGTTTCAACCCTTTAGTAGTTGGAATGCATCTAAAAAGATGGATTCCTAACTCCTGCTTTACTTGCTCAGCTGTTTCAGGAGGTGGAATGGAATTTTTCAATTATTCAGTTGACACCACAAATTGCGCCTGTCAATACGATCAAAAGCATATCGATAAAACGGAGATACAGGGTTAACTTGATTGCTGTTGTGGCGTCAATTAGTAAGGAAAGGGTTAGAATGTTAGTTGTAGTGCCAGTGTGCTCGCAGAAGTCTGTCTAAGAGGGAGGATGGCATTTTTACTAGCCCAAGATGTTAGCTCCTCTAAGATGAGCCCGGCAAAAGATTTGGCATCTTTATCAATAAGGGCTACCAATCTGTAGTTTTTTGCGTTCTTGTCACCGTGTTTATAGATTGGTGAGATGATCAAGCCCCTACGAAGCTGGGATTGCCTTCTCTCTTACAATTTCCAGGAAGACTAGCTCCAGAGTTCTGCCCAGTAGGATGGTTCTAAAATCAATAAGACGGGGGGTATGCCATTGGGTCCAGGTGCTCCCGCCCATCTCCCTTTGTATATCCACCTTGTGATTTGCCGAGCCAAAATTGCAATTGTAGATGTTACAGGGTGCTGTATGGTTCAGGAGTTGGTACCTCGTCTACATTTTCTGCACTGGTTTGTGTGTTCGGGTCACCATTAAAATGTTCCCAAACAAACTTCGCCCAGGCCTCCTCCGTTAAGTGTGAGCTGATTCCCCAAATGATTCACCTAATTTGCGCATCCTGGGCATATGTACGCCTCCCCTGACAAGGCCCTTCATTTCTCATAGGTCTGAGTTCCACTAAAGTTGCATGAACTTTCCCTAATGCCTTAGTGAAGCTTTCCCAACCGGCTATAGTATTCCTACTTGGCGTTTGTTGCTCTTGTATTAGGGTGTTTGTTGATGCCAGCAAATTTTGCAAGTGCCCGTTTTTGCATTTTTTATTCACTGTATAGATAGAACAAGCCGCTTTTATGGGCTGAATAGGCGTTGAAACTCACGCTGTGAGTGTAACTTCTTGTGGGACATGATCACTATTGTCCTTTTCTCCTAAGTGGTCAGCAGCAATTCTGCAGAATAAAGGTAGAGTTACAAAGGTGTAATTTATTGTTGTGCTGCCTGTTGCAGTGTGAAATGTTGCTGCCGGCTGGCAATCATCAGGGAACCGGCAGTTCAAGGCACGAAACCTAAGATGTTCGAGATCCCCCAGTACTTTCTTGGCTGATTTATTCTGCCTTCCCCATTTATTGCCAACCTAGGGCGGAATGCGTCATAGAAATTATGGATTTGCCAAAAGTCGTCATCCGCTGTTGTTCCCAGCAGGTGCAAATTAAAGTTCCCCCCATAAATATGAGGTTAGATGCTCCTCTTCCAGCAGCCTTGTTAACTCACCTACCAGTAAGTGGAGGTCCTTGGCCTTGTCTCTTGGGTGCAAATATACATTTATCACCAGCCTCATGTCTTTGTTTTCACTTTTGACAGCCTGTATCGCATTTTTCTTTGAAGACTTTTGATCCAGCACTTTGACGGTGTTGATGCTTGCTATTGAAGAATATATTGCGAGGCCTCCTTTGAGATGGCCCAATCTGGCCCTTTAGCTGGCTGTGAGTTGGAATGACATAAAGCCTTGTAGATGAAATGGCTGGTCCACCCAAGTCTCCTGTAAGAGAATAAGATTGGAAGCAGACCAGCAGCTGGGGGTCTGATGTTTCGTTTCCCAATCCATTTATATTCCAAGAGCATCGGCGTAGAGTGTCTTTGCCGGTCTGTATATGGTTGCTGCTATGTCAGGGGTTGGTGCTTTGCCCGTTTATTGCGCTTGCTAACCAAGCCCGATCTTGAGTTGCTGTGGCTGCTGTCTCATTGGGTATGGCCCACCGGGGGCTTATTTTGGTTGTTTGCGCAGGTGATGCACTTAGTGCGCATTTTAGTACTGAATAGATGCACTTCGTAGAGTGGTCGCGGTGGGTTCCTGGGTGTTCTTGGTTCCTTGCTAGCAATAGCTCTGGATAGCCCTGATTGAGGTAAGGCAGCGGCTTAATTCCCCAGAATCTAAGTTGCTCTTTTTCATTCAAGCCCCTCCTATCTGTGGTCAGCGATGCCCAGGTAGCTTTTGTTGCTTTATTGCTTAGATGGTTATTATATTCCACAGATTCTATAGATATCAAATCAAATGATTTTAGATCCTCCAGCCTGTTAATGTGTGTTAATAGCCGTACAATATCCCTCCTAGTTAGAATCTCACTGCGCCCTTTGGATTTATATTCGGGTATTAACAAAAAAGGGTGGTACTTGTTTCCAGCTAGACCCGCAGTGTGTTCGACACATTTAGTTGTTGAATGTTCAGGCGAGACTCTGGTGGTATCAGTAAAGTGGTCTGATAGGGTAAGGCACTGGATGTTGAGGCTGGCAGTGTATCCCTGATGGTACTGGTACCGGTAGGCCCACTGGCACTGCTTGGATTGATTCTATTACTGAGTCTGCTTCCGTTTTTGTTACTGGTTTATTGCTTGATCTGGGCATCCCCATCAATGCGAGTGCTGCTTCAGGTGGGATCCTTGATGCCCTGTGACCAGAGGTTACGTCGGAGTCCCCCTGTAAGACAGCCGCCTCACCCAGGGGGCCATGCCCAGCCCCCTGCTTGGGAGGCTGAGAACGAATACCCTGCTGCGAATAGTTCCTGGGCTGAAGAGTGGATTGGACCTCCTACACTTGGCGTTTCTCTATCTTCAGTCACCTCAATGCTTGTGTCCAGGGAGGGTCGGCTGGTTATGACTTGGGTGCCTGTGGCTGTACCGTTTAAGGGCCATAGAGAAGGACTTCTGGATGTTTGATTTTTGGAGTCGGTCTTTTTTTTTCTGCCGTTCCCTTTTTTGTTAGGTCTCGCCTGACCCAGCGCATGCGCTGGTCTGGCGAGACTTTTTGAGAGGGCTCCAAAAAGTGCTACCAGGCCAGCCTAGAGCTACAGTGCATGTGCGCGGGCGCTTGACCGCGATTACTTTCACTTTCACGGCCGCTTTGATGTTTGATCGCGGTCACTTTCACGGCCACTTGGCATAGCCAATAGGTCTCGCTTTTGGGACCTTATAAGTATTTAGTTATGCAACTGTTGCATGGCTAAACACTTATAAGGTCACAAAGGCGAGACCTATTGGCTATGCCAATGCTTGTTTTCTTTGCAGCTGCGGGCTTAGGTCGGGCTCCTTCATTCGGGGCTTGCAAAAGCCGCCTCGATGCAGACTGAGCCCGCGAGGGGGGAGCCAGCTGCCCCGAAGATGCAAGCTCTTTGATTCCCACATTAGTGTGAAAGTTTTTGCCTATTTGGTCCTCCCACTTGAGCTTCTTGCGCCGTTGAATCAGATACTGTAATAGATGCGTCCCTCCCAAGGGTGGAACCACCTGAGGGGCAGCCATTAAAGGTTCGGTTGATTTCTTTATCTCCGTCAGAAGGTCGCCCAGCATCGAGGGCAGGGTTGATATTTTCTCCACAATTGGGTAGAAAGTACAGCTTATTTTTGTTCACTCTGTGCCTGCTTGAGCCTGCTTGATAAGATTATTTAAATTGTCTAGTTTTCCTTCAATTTCGGAAACAAAAAGAGCCAGAGAGTCCATTTTGTCTGATTGGTACTGTAAGGCCATCTCAAGTTGTTTCTCCAGTTTGAAATCGCTTTTGGATGTCGGACTGTTTTTCTCTAAAGACGGATCCGGTGTGTATGAGGCTACCAATTCATCCCATGCTTGCGTTGTGAGGTAGGAGATGTCGTAGTCTGAGCCCCGAGTGTCAGCCTTGCTTTGGGACGGATCATTGTTGGTGCAGCTGAGAGGGCTTGAAGGGCTACATTGTGATGTAAGTTGTCATTACTACTGGCAAGAGGTTTGTCTGGGGCTGGAATGCAAAGTAACGGGGTTAGCAGCCTTGGCATGACCGTTGGAGGCACCTTGTCTAGTTGCCTATTGTCGTGCATTGTTGGTTCCTCGTGAGTCTCCCTATTCACTTGCCTTGCAGACAGGGCCGGTCCTGCGTGCTTGTTGTTTTCAACCAAATCCATTGCAGTGGCTGCTTCATTTACTCTCGATCTCATGAGCCCTTCACAAGCCACATTAAAGCGGTCCACAGCCACTGGTTGTAGTGGAGAAGGAAGCCCATTTACCCCATCATTACTTGAGCAAGCACTGATCCAGGATCTTTTAGAAAGGAAAGTTTGATGTATATCTTTGGCTAATAGCCTAGTGTTACTGACATTAATGCTTTCTCTGGGACGGACTCTTTAGGACTTGGGGCTAAAAGCCCTTTTTTTATGTTAATGCCGCCTATTTCATGGCGTTACAACAACGTTTGTTTGTTGTAACGCCTATTTCCTGGCGGCTTCTTTTCCTTTTATTGGCTGCTGAGGAAGTTGATGCTTTACTCTCCCCGATCTAATTTTTCCCTATCCATGCCCTTCTGTTCAAGTTGTAACTTTTGATATGTGATTTCCAGGTGTCTGTGTGCTTAAGCCCAGGTGGACAACTAGAGCCGCTAACCCTTGGTGGAAGTAATGATGGCAGTAGGGCTTGTTAAAGCGTTTGTAACAATAGGACAGGCAGTAGGACAGAGGCTTAGTCATGCAGGCCTCTGCCTGTGTAGTAAGAATAGTCTGGCTTTGCTGATCCCAATGGCCAGTAGTTGTCGCCAATAGTTAGTTGTACGTTTATATTCTGGCAAATTGACAGAAGCAGGCAGTGCATGGTCAGGTGATGCAGGCCTGTCTCCCTGCTGGCCGCTGAATGTGCTCAATCGGGACTCCAGGTTAAGATTCGGTTGTTATTGCCACTGAATCAAGAGTTTTACCTCCAGCACAGTGCTTTATAACACAGCCCTTCTGTCAATAGGGCCCCTTTCCACTGGGACTCTGGTGGAGCCACTGCACGTCTAGGGAGCACTGCGGGGGTGCAGCACCAGACAGGGAGAGGTGAGGCAGGAAGCTACAGGACAGCCTAGAGTGGCTGCTTCCCCACTCACCACAATCCCCCTATAGCCGGGGGAGCCCTAATGGCGGGTGCACTAAATCAGCCCTTTGCTCACAGCCTGGTCACTAGACCCAACTGATTCCCCCACCGTTCTCAGACCCTTCTCCCAGCTCACTGCCTTAACTCCTTGCAGCCGTACCACGTCATCGCCAGTCCTGACCTGGCGTGGAGGGTCGCAACATGAAATGACCAAGCAGAGTGGACAGCTCAAGGACACTACCCCTGCAACGCGTCTTTCGAGGCTCAGCAGGCCTGCCAGGGCCTGATCCGAACCAGGCGCAACAACATCTGGCCGGGTGGTGGTGAAGAACTTGGAGGAAGGTTGCAGGTGTGGGAGGGCGGAAGCGGCAGGTCGACACTGGCAACTCCCCTACAACGAGAACAGCAACTCCAACAGCTGCAGTGCCTGACGTAACCGCGTGATAGGAGAGGAGGCAGACAAACATCTGGAATCCATAGGGCTATCGCTACTTTCATATGTCACAGGTTTACCTGCAGAGATTGAAGATACACTCATTATCCTCAGTCGTCTCCGTCTCTTCTTGGTTTATAAAACAAACACTGATGTCTCCACACGTTACAAGTATTTACGGTTATTGAATAGAGGTAGGAGTGAGGTGGGTGCAGTGCGAGGATTCATGTAACCAGTTCCTACGCTAAAACAACCAGCTGGATTGCATGTCCTATAAAACACATTACTTCCTCTGTTCCTACCCTGCCTGACCCAGCTCACACTATTAATGGAGCACCTGTGGCCTGGCAGGGACCATGTTCCGCTATTTGTGCATCAGGGTTTATCATGCAGACCAATATCTGTTTGATGGAAACCTTACACGGACGATCATCTCCTTGACGTCCCAGATATCCTTCTGGAAGATGCTCTCGTTATCGGTGGCTGGGCGCATTGCCCTTTCGAAGATGGTGGTGCTACCCCTACGCCTCGATTACTTTACCAATTTACTACTGTATATTCCCCCATCCTTTTTTTCGACATCTTGAAAGACTGATCTGTGACTTAATATAGAACAAATCTCGATGAATAGTGGCGTTCTCGAAACTGTATTTACCAGCTGATCAGGGAGGGATGGCAATGCCTAACTAAGAACACTATTACCTAGCATCCCAGCTTCAGTGGGTGGCTCGCTGGATGGCAGGATTACACCTCGCAGAAACGGATGCCCCTGTCTGGTAGCCCTACTACATTTCTTCCACCCATGGACTAAGGTGCCCTGGCCTCGTCCCCCTATTATTATACTTGCCTTACCGTTGTTTTCGCTGCAGCTTATATCTTACTAAAGACAGTACACCCTACACCCCTGCAGTCCCACTGCTTGGCCCGCCCACGGGCTGAAGGATCACCCCGACGGTGGAGCTGATGGCATGGCATACAGTGGGCCTCCACACGCTTGCTGGTTTTTATTGTGATGGTGTACTCCTCTCATATGAGACTCCGATAAAAGAAGAGGGCCAAGCCCCGGGACGATTTCTTTGCTATAATTCATGGGTCGATACATTGGGGCGGGGCGGGGGGGGGGGTCATCTTACAAGAGCCTCAGTTGCACCTTACAATTCAATATCTTCATGTCATGGGAGCGGGACGTCATCTTATCCATTGGTTCTCTCACTCGCCCTGGGTGCATGACGCTACACCACTGACAATGTTGTGGCAACGCTGAGAAAATGATATAGCTCGTCCCTGCACTACAAGAGAGTGGAATATGCTTTCAGTGGGCCCTACCTACATCCCCCAAAACACCAGCTTTAAGCTGATACAACTTTGTAATCATAAAGAAGCACATAGGACCATACAGAACGACATTGATATATACACAAATATTCATACAATACATATATATATATATACAAAAATACATCAAACCTTTGTACTATAAAAACATACAAATACATTCAAATATCATGAATAGTATAAAATCCAATAGCAACCATTAATTCAAAGAATAAAGTCCATTGTGAATATTCCCAAGCTATTTTGAACACTTATATATTCATATTTTTCAAGAATATATAAACAAACATAAACTTAATTGGTGTGCAGCCTATCGAAAATACCCCAACAGTAAAGTTAAAATGGGGGAAGGTATATATAATTAAAGCGATCTCACCTCTACTTTAGCGAAGTTGGATTCCCGCAAATATCAATCTGTTTCCACACGATCAATAGATCGGTATTGTAATAAAATTCAGTAAAGAATTCAAGGATGTATATAACATTGAGTCATACAGATGTCTTTCAAAAGGTCTAAAGGTTTGGTAACCGAGAAGAAAAGAGAAAAAAGTTCTTCAATAGAAAAACCGCGAAAATAAAAAATAAAAAATAAACACGAACAATAATTTTTGTTCGTAGGTACTCAAAATGAATGGTTGTCAATGATCAACAAAAATAAATAAGCAACAAACTTGTATATGTTTAATCCATGAAATATTATCAGCGATTCAATTTATATACAGCATGCCAATGTGTATTTAAAACGAGATATCCAATTGATTAAACCATATTATGGTCATACTAAAGAATAATCCCAAATAATAGCTCACCTAAATAATGTTGGAAATTCACTTGAAAAATATAATTGAGACCATCGATAAAGGATGCCAGTATGTCCTTTGAGTCATGACGCCAAGTGGCATGAGTCTGAATGTTATTAGAACATTTCAGAGCGCTAGGATATAAACAAAGCGAGAGGAAAGCGATGAACGAAGGAAAAGTACACAAAAGTAAAAAACAGCAATAAGTGAAAAAACAAAAAAATATAATAATAATCAAATCAAAATAATTTGCTATAAGTATGAGAAATAAGCATGACCACAGTGCTAGTAGTCACAAATAGAATAAATTCTTCTTAAGATTGATAAATATTCAAACAACGCATGGGCGCTTGGTCACAGGATACAGTCACGAATTAAGAATTAATTCAAGTTGTCAAACCTATGTAATGCTATTCTATTGACATAGCATAAAAACCCATAAGGCATGTAGCATGTATATCTCCAAAACATGTTTGAACACGGTATCGCTGACCCCAATATAAGGCAAAAAATGCTGTTGACTATCAATCCCTACTAAAAGTCTGACCGTAAAGTTAGGTAGCGAGTAACTGCAACAGAATTTCCAGTTACCAGGATTCAAAAGGACGAGTGATTTAGGCGAAATTAAAGCTTACCTTTTCCTGATACGAAAAGCAGCGAAAGGAGTAACGCGATCAAACAGCACACCTGTGTGTTCACAGGTTACCGCGGGAATGCTATTTAAATCTGTTGCCGGAAATGAGGTGGCGCCACCCAAAGTATAAATTGGAGGGCCTGTAAATAAAGGCGCCATATTGGAGTAGCGTAAAGCGAGCATCAGAAAATGTAAACCTAAAAATAAAAACGGCTTTGAATATATAAAGAAGGAAGTAAATGACCAAAAATTCCAAAAGTAATAACTAAGGCATTACCATCTGCCAATATGTAAACAGAGAGGAAGAAATAAAAACAATAATATATAACGTAAATAGAAAAAATAATTATTAATATATCGCGTCCGAAATGTGCCCGATGTGCCTCCCCCTGGACCGAATACATTGTATTCTGGGGGAGGTACATAGACGATATCATCTGTCTCTGGTCCGGTTCTGTTGAAAAATTGGAGCAATACCACACATATCTAAATGATAATGTGTTCAATGTAAAACTGACTATGTCTTACCATAAAAGCAGTATGAATTTTCTTGATATCAACTTTTATGTTGAAAATGACATGATCCAAAGTAAACTCTATAGAAAGGAGACTGCATGCAATTCAGTTCTACATGCCTCTAGTGCCCATGCAAGTTCAGTAATTAAGAACATCCCCTTTGGGGAATTTGTACGCATTAGAAGGAATTGCAGCGAGGAGAACAATTTTCTCTTAAATGTCAGTGAAACTAAAAAAAGATTTCAAACCAGAGGTTACAGTAAGAAGATTCTTGATAATGCTGAAAGAAGAATTTTGTCCTCAACCAGGGATGCAACACTACTGGACAAAAACAAAATTGGTGACAAATCTAACAACATGGCAAGATTTATTACTCAATACACTACACATAGTGATGGTATATTTAGAGCTCTAAGAAAGAATTGGCATCTATTGACTTCCATTGCTGGACTCAAAGATAGTATTTCCTTAATGCCTAGTGTTACATACAAAAAAGGCGTTTCCTTGAGAAACGATTTGTGTCCCAGTTATATTACCTCCCCACAAACAAGTGGTACTTGGCTTCCAAACAAACCTAAAGGATTCTTTGTTTGCGGTAGCTGTAATGTATGCCCCATGGGTAAAAACAAAACCAAAAGCTTCTCGTACAACTGTGTACGAACGTTTAACATCAACGAATTTATCAATTGTAATACTACCCATGTTGTATATATCCTGGGATGTGACTGTGACATCATTTACGTGGGTAGTACCATCCGCCCTTTAAAAACACGTATACAAGAACATAGGAGAGCACTAATAAATAATGATACCAGATACCCCATCACTGAACATTACAGGATGAAACATACAGACTGCCCTTCTTCTTTTTGGTTCCATGGAATAGAACATATTCCTGGAGGCAAAAGAGGACAAAATAGAGAGTTGATACTGAGACAATGTGAATCTAAATGGATTTGTCGTCTACGAGCTGCCACCTTGGGACACAATTCTGATACCGAGATGCATTATTTTTTATGATGGTTGAACTATATTTTTTTATTTAAGCTGAGCCTCTGTTCTATGTTCGTGACGATACACGGTCATAATCAATATGTGTATTTAATCATTTGGATATGATCTGGGATCAGTTCATACCTGTCCGATGCATCACTTACATATATATATTTTTTAGATTGTATTTTTCCTTTCTCTTTTCATGTGTGTATGTCCATAGTGCTATTGTCTATTTTCTCACTCCCAGTATATATCTGGGATGTGGTACAAATAATAAATATATTCTTCTTTGTAAAGACATCTATTTCGACAATATAGGTGGAGATATATTACCTCCAATCAATTAAGATATATACAACATTTATTTTTCAGTCCCAAATATATTACTTTTGTCTGGCCCGTAAATACTGCATACACAACTATGCCTGACTTATACATCACTCAAATACGGCACATTTCGCTCGACTGTATATTACATGTGCTTGTATCTTTCAGATGTCCGGTCTAATAATACTATTCCGGCAATAAGATCCGAATTCACATTTGTGATTAAGTGTGATTATTATATCACTTAAATATGGCGCTTCTCGGCCGATTTTACAATATATGTAGCCGTTTTTTTCAGATATTCGGTTTACCAGTACTATCCGGACCATGCGTTCCGCATCTGCAATTATGATCAAGTGGGAGTATTCCACTCAGGTCTCGTTACATTTCGGACGCGATATATTAATAATTATTTTTTCTATTTACGTTATATATTATTGTTTTTATTTCTTCCTCTCTGTTTACATATTGGCAGATGGTAATGCCTTAGTTATTACTTTTGGAATTTTTGGTCATTTACTTCCTTCTTTATATATTCAAAGCCGTTTTTATTTTTAGGTTTACATTTTCTGATGCTCGCTTTACGCTACTCCAATATGGCGCCTTTATTTACAGGCCCTCCAATTTATACTTTGGGTGGCGCCACCTCATTTCCGGCAACAGATTTAAATAGCATTCCCGCGGTAACCTGTGAACACACAGGTGTGCTGTTTGATCGCGTTACTCCTTTCGCTGCTTTTCGTATCAGGAAAAGGTAAGCTTTAATTTCGCCTAAATCACTCGTCCTTTTGAATCCTGGTAACTGGAAATTCTGTTGCAGTTACTCGCTACCTAACTTTACGGTCAGACTTTTAGTAGGGATTGATAGTCAACAGCATTTTTTGCCTTATATTGGGGTCAGCGATACCGTGTTCAAACATGTTTTGGAGATATACATGCTACATGCCTTATGGGTTTTTATGCTATGTCAATAGAATAGCATTACATAGGTTTGACAACTTGAATTAATTCTTAATTCGTGACTGTATCCTGTGACCAAGCGCCCATGCGTTGTTTGAATATTTATCAATCTTAAGAAGAATTTATTCTATTTGTGACTACTAGCACTGTGGTCATGCTTATTTCTCATACTTATAGCAAATTATTTTGATTTGATTATTATTATATTTTTTTGTTTTTTCACTTATTGCTGTTTTTTACTTTTGTGTACTTTTCCTTCGTTCATCGCTTTCCTCTCGCTTTGTTTATATCCTAGCGCTCTGAAATGTTCTAATAACATTCAGACTAATGCCACTTGGCGTCATGACTCAAAGGACATACTGGCATCCTTTATCGATGGTCTCAATTATATTTTTCAAGTGAATTTCCAACATTATTTAGGTGAGCTATTATTTGGGATTATTCTTTAGTATGACCATAATATGGTTTAATCAATTGGATATCTCGTTTTAAATACACATTGGCATGCTGTATATAAATTGAATCGCTGATAATATTTCATGGATTAAACATATACAAGTTTGTTGCTTATTTATTTTTGTTGATCATTGACAACCATTCATTTTGAGTACCTACGAACAAAAATTATTGTTCGTGTTTATTTTTTATTTTTTATTTTTTATTTTCGCGGTTTTTCTATTGAAGAACTTTTTTCTCTTTTCTTCTCGGTTACCAAACCTTTAGACCTTTTGAAAGACATCTGTATGACTCAATGTTATATACATCCTTGAATTCTTTACTGAATTTTATTACAATACCGATCTATTGATCGTGTGGAAACAGATTGATATTTGCGGGAATCCAACTTCGCTAAAGTAGAGGTGAGATCGCTTTAATTATATATACCTTCCCCCATTTTAACTTTACTGTTGGGGTATTTTCGATAGGCTGCACACCAATTAAGTTTATGTTTGTTTATATATTCTTGAAAAATATGAATATATAAGTGTTCAAAATAGCTTGGGAATATTCACAATGGACTTTATTCTTTGAATTAATGGTTGCTATTGGATTTTATACTATTCATGATATTTGAATGTATTTGTATGTTTTTATAGTACAAAGGTTTGATGTATTTTTGTATATATATATATATGTATTGTATGAATATTTGTGTATATATCAATGTCGTTCTGTATGGTCCTATGTGCTTCTTTGTCGTTTACAATATAGTGTATGACTATATATTTTTATATCAATGTAGTTATGTCTGTATATTTGTTTGTTACTTGTTTCAGCCCTGAAGAAGTTCTTGTCTTATAGAACGAAACGCGTTGGCTGATGTCTGTTTTTAAGAAAATATACAAGGATTAAAGAAACATAATAAGGACTCTCCATATTGTTTTGGACTTCTTACTGGTGCACCTTCCTCTTTCGTTAAAAAAGTCTTTATATCTGTAAATCAGTAAAGTCCTTCTGCGGCGGACTTTTGGAAGAATTGTGCACAGGACTTATATTTTTGTATACAGTAAGACTGAGGTGCAGAACCGGTGGTCAGCCGTGGTGGTGCTTTGTGTTAAGAACTTTGTAATCATACACAGGGCATACCACACGCCTGATCAAATCAACCATCATTTCCATATAACAGGCGCTGCCTGTCCTTGTTGGGATCATCTAGACATGCTGTGGTTAAGTCCCTCACTGCATCAATACTGGTGTGAAGTGAAACGTCATCTGTTCACATGTAGGGGGCGACGGCTTACGCATACCTGAGAGGTTTGCCTGATTGGCCTTTACTCTAGGGAGAAGAAGCACGGAGCAACCACACGTTTGCTTATTAGTGTCCAAGCTACTGATCACGCGGCGTTGGAAGTCCCACAAGCCACCGTCAGTAGAGGCTTGGTCACGCCCTGTCATCATTTGGGCCAGAGCAGAGAGTGTGTCCAGGCTCCTTACAGACTGATGTGGCGACACACGAGACTGCTGACCCACTGCTTACACTTGCAGAGGTGACCCGACACCACTCGATGCTGTGACCAGTGATGTCATGTGATATACTGCAAGCTGTTTTTGTTATGATTGAGGATAGTCGGGGCAGACCGGGACTGTCGGGGGGGTGCGGCGCATTTCCTTTCTTTTTCTATGTCCTGTTGATGGTCATTGAAGGTTGAAACCCTATGAATAAGTTTGATGTTATTACCATACAATGCTGCAGTCAGGATCACAATGTATGACATGAGCTAATTGAATGTATCATTGTAATTAATGTAACCATAGATCCCCTGTCTGGAACTGCTTTAGCCTGGTAACTTCTCGCCCTAATGATTGTCACACTGTATTATCTCAAGGCCAATTCCATTTCCTCTTTGGATTATGCTTATGCTGTGATGTATTGTGTCCTGCTATTGTAAAGTTCCACATACAAAAAACCTTAATAAACAGACCAAACAAAAACCAAAAACGTGACTTCCACTGCTGAGCACTTTAGCAGACCTTCTGACATAATTTGTAGACATCAGCGCCTTCCACAATTCGAGCAGGCATTGCGGGGTGTCGGCACATCACCCACAAAGGACATCCAGGGAAGACCGCCCCCTCGGAAGTCTGCGTGGGACACATGTTCCAAGCATGCAGGCTCCAGGAATCACCACAGATGCTTAACCGGCCAATCAGCAAAGACCTTTCCGTGGCCATCCGAGTACATGTGTTTACAATGTTATTAATGATGTGCACACGCATGATGTGACGCAGCGCTGCGCATCTCTGAGTGACATGGGGGGGAAGTCTTGAATACATCATTCAGACCTAGGACTACAACAAATGTTAAAGTATGATTTAAATGTATATTTAAATGTATATTTAAAAAAACATATTTTAGATGAGAACTACTGGTAAAAAAATCATACTGGGATGAGCTGGGTGTAGGTCAAAAAATAGAAAACATTTTCTCCATAAATGAGAATGAGAGGGTGTGAGATTGCTCTCAATCCTAGGGTACAAAATTGGGACGCAATAAAAGATGCATTGCAAATGTAGGTCGTCGGCAAAGATCTTTTCCATGCCACGCTTGTTACAAGTCCTTAAGGATGTCTTCTTGGTCTTAGCGCAGGGCACTACCATGCTACAAATATCGGAATATTCTTAAATGCAGATGTAACAAAACCTCCCCCTGTGCCAACTCTTGAGAGAACTCAGGAAAACCTGTGTGCGCGAACTCCCCGGGAAACACATCTAACCTGTGACGGAAGCGATGGGTGGAAGGTGTAGGTGTTTCATTTTTAAATATGTATTAAAGTGCTGAGCTGTACAAGAGGCTGATAGGCTGTAGGTAGCTTTGCATCAAATGTTAGCCATGAAATACTGAAGAGCATGAATCACTTTACCAAGAATCCCACGCCAACGAGGAATATTGAAAGAGTGTGAATCCTTGGGGATTCACTGCTGGATCAGGGCAGGTAACTTACCTTCACAACACTCTTCAGTTCCAGTTTTTCTCGATCTCTTTCCCTCTGTGCCTTCGCCTTTTCCAGACGGTCTTCAATCACCACTTCTTCAAATTCCCTGTACTAAAAAGAAGGACAAACAATATTGTGGGTAAAAGAAGTGAAGCCACTGACGTTAGAGGCTGAGAACACAAGGTGTCGCAGAGCAGAGCTTAGCTGGAAAGGTATCCACGCATCAACAGTTGCGCTCCAACTTTGTCCTATTTTCCTAGTGAAAAACAACGTTTTCCCCCCATTCTCTTCATCTATATTGTATCAGCCTTGTACCCTGGCTCTTGTTATGTAGTCTGATTTTTATATAGGGCCTTGATTTAGAAGCGTACTGCATATTTCTCTCCGGTTCTCCATCTAGTTTTCTCTTTCTTTATTCTTTGTTATCTTCAATGCTGTTGCAGTTTTACACTCTTGTTTTTCAACCTTTCAATGTTTATGTCTATGTTGGTTATTTCACCACTACTCCATGGGTGGACTTTTGGCAGCAGGTTCACAGACCTCTCCAAAGGCTCAGGTGGAGCCTTTTAGTGATTCAACACTGTGCCACCCCTGGAGAAGAGGCACCAGGTACCAGCCAGCCACCAGGAACTGTAACTTACTGCTTCTTCATCGTGGGCACTGCCATTCAGGTCATAGACGTACAGATGTGCACAATCACATTTTCAGCAGTGAGAATAAATCTCGTTAACCATTAAACTACACACTTTTAAAAGCAACATTTTCTTTCTATTTTATCTTTTTACAAAATGAAAACAATGAAAACAAAGTAATAAAGCGCCAGAAAACCCAAAATCGGCATAAATATAAGGTAGGTACATTACTGTTACTTTTAACAGAAAAAGGGAAATGTTCCCCTAGGTACATCATGTTATACAAGCCTGTCTCTTTAAGGCAGCGGAAGGCCACCACAATCCCTGGATGCATCACAGGGGCAGCTGAGTCCTCAGTGTGTTTTGACTCTATTGAAGGGAGTAAGAACCATGCGTGTGGGGGAGAGGGTGGACTCCAAGATGGCCGCTCTCCTCTGCAATCCCATCAACTTCAGAGCTGCGCGGCAGCGGAAGGCCACCACAATCCCTGGATGCATCACAGGGGCAGCTGAGTCCTCAGTGTGTTTTGACTCTATTGAAGGGAGTAAGAACCATGCATGTGGGGGAGAGGGTGGACTCCAAGATGGCCGCTCTCCTCTGCAATCCCATCAACTTCAGAGCTGCACGGCAGGGGAACGCCACCACAATCCCTGGATGCATCACAGGGGCTGCTGAGTCCTCAGTGTGTTTTGACTCTTTTGAAGGGAGTATGAACAATGCGTGTGGGGAAGAGGGTGGACTCTAAGATGGTTGCTCTCCTCTGCAATCCCATCAACTTCAGAGCTGCGTGACTACTCCACGTAGATCTGGCCTGTGGCCCTGATATCTGAACTGGAGAGTGGATCTAAGAGGTCCTCTGCGAGCCCAAACAACACACCAGTAGGAAACGCTGCGGAGGCAAGATAGTGGCATAGTGGGATTGGATCGATTGAAGGGTCTGCCACAGTACTGACAAAGACACTGCCACTGCTTGATTTGAGCCGGTGGTTTCTGGTGCTCGGCACCAGCACTTAATTGTCAACACCGACACTTTTGACACTCTGTCTGAAGGTGGCACTGTTTGGCTAATTTAGAGATGACCACAACATCACTTGATTATCAATTCAGTGTACATTGGAAATAAATATCACCTGCCACCCAAGCCATTCTTATAGCTTTGGGGACCTGCAATAGTCTGAAATATCACACTTGTAAGAGTGTGTTGGTTAGTAGTTGTGTTGGGACTGTCATTGGCAGGGCTGACACAGGCAGTGAGTGGTGCAAGCTGCAGTGGCTTCCTGAGGAGACCCCTGGCACTTATTTATTTTTACAAATTAAGCCCTGGCTCGTATCCAGAGTTCCTGCGGAAGTGCCTGTGCTCCCCCGGAGGAGCCGGATTCCGTGGGCCTGTGTTCCAACTACAGAGTAGCAATGAGGTATGGGGAGAAGAGGCCGCCTGGAAGGAGGCAGAGAATACCCATGCTTGTGGTGCTTCCATCCAGGGTTGCCAATTTTCGAGAAAAAAATACTGGCCATTTGTTGTTGTTTTAAGAGTCTGCCAAGGCCCGGGCATGATAAGAAATAGGAGTTTAAACAAAATTGCATGTATTAATTTGTAACATGACTTTTCTGCCCTTTTTTTACCTTAATTAATAGTCATGGATCATAACACAGCTCTAGAACACATTTAAATGTGCTTTCTAGTTTCTGTTTGAAGTATGTACTGATAAGGGCTAAAAATCCTGGCTTTAAGTGATTTTTCTTATTTTCGTACTGGCTGAGACATTAAAATATCCGTGGTGCCGGGAGAAAACTGGTCAGGTGGCAACCCAAGCCCCATCAGAAGTGCACAGTTACAATGATACAGCTGCGGCACCCACCCCTCCCCCAAACAATGCGCTGCCATACCCAAAGAGGATCTTGTTTTACTCTGAAGAACAGAACTTTAAATGGGTAGGTACCATCAGGTACTCCGTGTCTGCACTTCTTTAATTTGAAAGGGAGAGTACCGGCACTGCTCCAATGCTTTTAATGGGAGAGTACCAGCACTTCTCAGCACTCCTCCAATGCTTTGAATGGGAGAGTACCAGCACCTCTCAGCACTCCTCCAATGCTTTGAATGGGAGAGTACCAGCACTTCTCAGCACTCCTCCAATGCCTGGAATAGGAGAGTACCGGCCCTTCAACACTCCTCCAATGCTTGAATGGGAGAGTACCAGCACTTCTCAGCACTCGTCCAATGCCTGGAATAGGAGAGTACCGGCCCTTCAACACTCCTCCAATGCTTTGAATGGGAGAGTACCAGCACCTCTCAGCACTCCTCCAATGCTTTGAATGGGAGAGTACCAGCACTCGTCCAATGCCTGGAATAGGAGAGTACCGGCCCTTCAACACTCCTCCAATGCTTGAATGGGAGAGTACCAGCACTTCTCAGTAGCAAACATGTCCTCTGGGAGAAGGAGTACCTGCACTTCTATATTTCCATTTCAAGCACTGCTGAAGACTCTGGACCCACAGGATGTCTATATTAATGAAGCTCAGTTCAGAGACTACGTACAACTGCGGAAGCCTTGATTATTGCAAGTGCAGAGTGGCAACGAGATGTGGGGAGGGAAGGCCACTGAAAAGAGGTAGGTAGTGCTCGTGGTCACAGGTAAGTTTCTGCCCTGGTCATCGTTGCACGGTTGGGGCTCGCTCAGAAGCGCACAGTTGTGACTACACAGCTGCACTATGCCCTCCAAAGCCAATAAACAACGCACTGCTACTCCCACTGAAGACTCCGGGCTCACCGGATGGCGAGGGATGAAGTAGCTGACCTGCCAGTTTGTTCAAGGTCTGTACTTATAACAGATGAAGCCTAGATTCAAGTTTTGCAAGGCCAAATCCGCCATGTAGACCAGAGACTGGCCTCGCAGAAAACCACGATGGAGAACATTAATGTCCGCTTCTTGGTGACGGAACAAGATGTGAGAACTTCAGACCAGGAGATGTCCACAATGGAGAAACTGGTAGTGGGACACGGTAAACGAAACCAGAGATATCTGTACTTTGCAAAATATGCCTTCAAGTCAATAGTTAACCTGAAGGTCAACGTTGAAATGCTGGCAAATTATGCCAAATAGAGGAAGTTTAGGATCTTGGAAATTCCATCACCTGATGATGTGATGATTTGACTTCCTGTTTCTGTTGCTCCTCGACGGTGTTGGAGCTGGAGGGTTGTGTTTGGGCTCATGGAGCTGGGCAGGACGGGAGGACCCGACAAAACCAAAGTCAACTGGCTGGTCGGGATAGCGGTGCTTGTGCCACAGGCAGATCTGAATTTGAGTCAGACTCCTCGTGCCCTGTTCTTGGGTCCAGGGTGCTCCCTTCCTGCTCCAGCCCCTGCCCCTGGATCGCACTTTCCCACTGCTGCCCCATTGTTGTTGACACCAAGTGTGAAGGCCTTTGTGATTCTGGGCCTTACGGAAGCAAGGCAGGTGTTGTGGCATGGTGGGCGTGCATTTCTGGTGAGTGGGGGGGCAAGGGAGGTCTCTCTCTTTTGACTATTTGGCTGGCATCCCCGACTTCGGCTCCTGCTCCAATTTTAATCTGTAGTTTTTTGCTTTTTTTTATTTCCACCAGACGTGCTCTGTTGGTAGGAGGCGAGAGTCTGGGGGCAAGAGGAGATGTGTGGTGAGTCCCGGTGGTTAGACGCCTGTGGACGGAGGCTAGTGTCTTGTGTAGTGTGGAGGCGGCCAGCCTTGGTGTTGGTATGGCTTGTGCTCCCAGGCCTCCCCAACATCATCCAACAACTGGTGGAGTCGGTGAATTCCCCCTTCTTGGCGGTGAGCTAGGCTGTACCTTCTCTAAGCCATTCTACTACTTGTCACCATTGCTGCTATGACTGTTACAAAGCACTACGAACGCACTTTGATCCCCATGAGATCTCTACAAATCTTCAATAAATTGCTAGCACTCCTGTCAAAGACTTCCTGCATAATAAATAACAGAAGGGGCCACAAGTTCCACACTTTTGAGTATTTTAAATAGTGATGGGTGCTTGCCTATTACCACCAGTAACAGTCGGGGCAAAGAGTATTCCACCCTGTACAGCTCAGGCTAAATTCTTGGGCTTTAATCTTGCGAAACGGGCAGTAGGTACTACGGGTGGAACTAGCAGCACAAGAAAAGCAAAACAATGGCTTACTGAATACTATGCAACTACACTGCAATATAATGGCCTCTGCCTAACGGGGGTTACCATGGCCACAAAGGATGATAGAAGGAAAGTTAAGCGTGCCCTGGAGAACTTGCCTAGAGGAGGTTGTGCTCTGGTATTTCCCAACTGAATAGTACACTTGACATTGCAATACCCGCTGCAACCTCCCCAACGCTGCCAGTGCTACCCCTGGAATGCTCTATTCAGTTATATTACTCAGTGGCAGTCGCCATTGGGAAGTCCTGGTTCGGTCAGCTGTTCCATAGAGGAAGTGTTTATTGTGTTGCTTATAACTTTGGCCCTGTTTGACGAATCTCCATGAAACTTCCCACAGAGATGCAACTGTTTTACTAGTGTGTGCATTAAAGGTTTCAGGGTGATCTATCAAGCAGGGGCCTAGAAACAAGGGGAGCCCCAAAATGCAACATCCCCATGCATTTTCCATAGACTTATTTAACAGGGCTACAGCAAAAACTGCTGTACAGAATTACACCACATTTGGCAGGAAGCTAGTTCTTACTAAGCAGATTGTGCTTTTTGTGATTTGGTGTAAATATGTTCAGTAGTTTTTGAGAAAGTAAGTGAAAAAATTATAGATCTATAGATATCTGGATGTTTGGGTTCGTGAGAGTCTCAAGAGACTGTCGCAGGAAGGACAATTTACAAATAGAATGTCCTGATTGGCCCAGAGAGCTTTATTTCCCTTTGGCCACCTCGCTCTCCTGCAGGAGTCAGAATCCCCCTGGAGTGAGCGTTCTGATTGACTGCCAACAACATGAGAACATTTTTGTTGACAGCCATTACAGGACTCAAGGAGTTAGTCCCCTGTCTTGAACATGTAATATAAAGGGGCAGGGTAGGGAAACCCCCTAGGCACAACAGGGATACCCACCTCTGCCCTGGGGTCTAAAATAAAAAATATTTGGCAAACATTGAACACCCCCACAACCTTTAATAAAAAGGTCAGGGGCAAGGGGTCCCCGGGGACTAAAGAGACTCTGGGGGGGTGAGGGGGGGTTGATGTTTGGGCAGAGCTCCATCCCCTTTTTTTTTGTAAGCTACGCCCCCAGGAAAGTAATGCTTTTGAAGTCACACTTTTGCTACTGTTGCTTAGACTGGATGGAGACAGCAAATCTAATCCCTACAAAGTCAAGCATTTACACTAGAGTGCGAATAGTACATTTAACCAGTCCAAAGTCCAGCACTTTACCTATTGTTGCCTAGACTGGAGTGGGAATAGTAAATCTATTCTCTCCAAAGTTCAACATATTCCCTACTGTTTCTTAGACTAAAGAGGGAATAGTAAATGTAACCCCTCCGAAGTCCAATGCTTTCCCTACTTTTATGTAGAGTGGAGTGGGAACAGTAAATGTATCCCATCCGATGTCCAATGCATTCCACACCGTTGCTTAGACTGGAGTGGGAATAGTAACTGTAACCCCTCCGAAGTCCAACACTTTCCCTGCTGTTGCTTAGACTAGAGTACGGATAGTAAATGTAACCCCTCCGAAGTCCGACACTTTCCCTACTTTTGCTAAACTGAAGAGTATTATATCTAAATGTTCCAGAGTCCAACAGTTTTGCTAATATTGGTGAAATACAATTTGTATTATTATTTCTTTATATTTAATATTTTGTTTTTACTATTTATTTTTTATGTTCATATATAATAAATGGGTTTTCTGAGCTTCTAATATTTAACTATATTGATTTTTATTTTATTGAATTGTTTAGTTTGTTGTGTTTTACTTGTGTGTGTAATATATATATATGTTTACATATCTATATTTTATTAAAGTACTAAATAAAAAATATTAAAACAATAAAAATTAATATAACGTAAGATAAAAAGTTATCATTAATTATATTACACTATATATGTGTGTGTGTATAAATAAACACGTGAGTATGCAAATATATATTTATATATAGTATTCAGAAATTCGTGGAAACTATTTACTTTACATTTATTTAATTTTATAATGAATAAAATCCTCCTAATCCGGATTCCTCCCAATCCGTATTCTACAGCTACCACAGCACCAAGACAGCCCTTATCACGGCTACCGACGACATCCAAGCCCTACGTGACCGACGAGAGACTGCAGCTCTGATCCGCCTAGACCAATGGCAGTCTTTGATATAGCCTCCCACCACACACTCATCAGAAGGCATCCAAAGAGCAGCTGTCAGGGGATCACCTCTTTCCTCACTGGAAGTACGCAAAAAGTCTGCCTTCCCCCCCCTTTTCCTCCAAACCCAAGGAAATCATCTGTGGAGTACCCGAAGGATCCTCGCTCAGCCCCACCTTCTTTAACACTTATAAGACACCTCTGGCCAGCATCACCATGACCCACGGAATCAATATATATTACACTGACAACACACCATTCATCCTCTCCCTTTCTGTAGACACCAACACCAAGACCAACTTCCGCAACTGCATGACAGACATCACCAACTGGATGAAAGACAACTGCCTAAAACTTAACATGGACAAGACAGCGGAACAGATTTTAAGAAACAGAAGCTCCAAATGGGATGCATCCTGGTGGCCCTCAGAACTCAGACCTACCCCTACACCCAGTGACCATGCTAGGAATCTAGTTGTCATTCTGGCTAACAGGCTCACCATGACTACTCAGATCAACTCTGTCTCCTTCATCCTCAGAATGGTTTGTAAGATATTCAAATGATTACCCCAAAGCTCAGGTCACACCATCACCCAGGCCCTAATCTCCAGCGGACTGGACTATGGCAACGCTCTCTACGCAGGGATCATAGCTCAGCGCCAACGACTACAGACCATACAGAACACTGCAGCCAGATTCTTCCTGGATCTCCCTAGATGAACCCACATCACCCCCTACCTCAGGGAACTCCACTGGCCCCATGTATAGAAAAGATGCCAGTTCAAGCTCCTGACCCATACATACAAGGCCCTACACAATTCCTGACCCAGCTACTTGAACCACCGCCTGAACTTTCATTAGCCCACCAGATACCTCAACTCTGCGTCCCTTTCTCTAACCCTCACCCCCTGCATCCAACGCAGCAGAAGCGGAGGTCGCTCCTTCTCCTATCTGGCAGCGAAGACATGGAATGAGCTACCCTTTCATCTACGTATCTCCCAATCTCTTCCAGAGTTTGAAAAGTCTCTGAAGACCTGGCTAATCAACGGGACCCTGCCAGCGCTTGGATACACTCATGGGTGACACGTAGCGCTGATTATACCAGGAATTTTACCGTGCCTCAATGGTGAATTATGGGAGAGCGAGTATGGCAGGAGTGAGGCACTTATAATCATGGACTTCACCTGGGACACTGCACACGTGATGACTAAACATGTGAAAAAAGCAACTCGCTGAAACGTGTCAGGCTCATCGCATCCTGTTTGTGCCTGCGCCAAATGAAATAAAGCTGTGTTTGTTCAGAACCGGGCTTGGCGCCTCTTCTTTTGGATTATATGTTGGAAAGTGCTGTCTTCCAATTTAGCCAGGCTCGCCCCGCAGGGTTGGAGGCCCCCAACGACAGTGTGTACTTGAGGATATTAATTGGGGGGCATGACCCGCTCGCCTTTCTGCAAGCTTTTGGAATTACCGGCGATTATTGCAGTTTGAAGAGTTTGGAGGTGAGAAAGGGAGCTGAAGGAGGCTGACACCTCCGTGAGGCAGGTTCTGGACACAGGCGCATTATTGAAAGTGTGGGGCTACTTACAAGATGACTTTCTGTGCACCAGCTTTGTCTCACTGGCCATACTTACCTGCAACACCACTTCTGAGCTTGCGGTATGAATAACATCACCGTGATTATACCAGGAATTTTACCGTGGCTCAATGGTGAATTATGGGAGAGCGAGTATGGCAGGAGTGAGGCACTTATAATCATGGACTTCACCTGGGACACTGCACACGTGATGACTAAACCTTTGAAAAAAGCAACTCGCTGAAACGTGTCAGGCTCATCGCATCCTGTTTGTGCCTGCGCCAAATGAAATAAAGCTGTGTTTGTCCAGAACCGGGCTTGGCGCCTCTTCTTTTGGATGTATATGTTGGAAAGTGCTGTCTTCCAATTTAGCCAGGCTCGCCCCGCAGGGTTGGAGGCCCCCGACGACAGTGTGTGCTTGAGGATATATATATATATATATATATATATATATATATATATACATATATACACACATGACAATCAATTTTTTTGTATGTTTTTGGACGATATTATTGTCAACAATATTTATCATTTCCATTATAAGTATAGGAACACGCGGATACTGTTTGCCACAATATTGTATCATTAATCCCATTCTGTCTTAGAATGGACGATCCAACAATAAACGTGTCTGTAGCAAGCTACCTTTGGTCCACCTGGATCGTAGCGAGAAGGCAGTTGAATGCTCTGCCCAATGCCTTTGGGTAATCCTATCAGCACTTTATTTGCTTGTGCACTTTTAGTCTCCATGGTTATTTATGATGGACTATTGTGAGCATGAACTCAGGTTGCACGTTCTATCGGTAGCCAGAATGTTTCGTATGTTAACGCTTGCATTTTCCATAATATTAGCTTGGATCTGTCTTTTGCATGTGTGCTTTTAAGTAATACAAATGCAATCTCAACTTAATTCGATGTTAATAGGAACATTTTAATGTGGAATTTATATGGTGAAGGCAGTGATTTCACATTTCTGAAAAATACTGTTTTTGATTTTTAATGTTTGTACGTTGATTATTGTACCATTTTTATAATGCATTGGCATATATGCTGAAACAGTAAATACAATACCGATTATAGATCTAAGAACAGCGACAGAGAAATTCTGGGGAAAAGACCTGCTCAGTCTGAGGCAGAGCTCACCGTGTTGGCGGTGAAAGCCTCTCACTTGACCCTCATCACTTTGGAGAGTGGGGGATCAGTCCTGGGGCTGGTGTGGCGTTCCAACTTGGAGCAACGCAAACTGGTCACAAAAGTGGCCTCAAAACAGGAGCAAAATGAGTTTTCATGCAAAGAATGTACATGTGTTTCAGGACTCCACGACAAGGACAAAAGTCGTATTTCTGGTCATTCAGAGGCAGCGTGAGTCCATCTGACGATGCTGTCCACTGTGACCTTATGTGGTTTCCCACTTGGAGTCTGTGTGGCCGCTGGCAGTCTAGGCGCTCCGGAGTCATTTGTTATCCCCTTCTAAAAGTGGCTGGAGGAGAGACAGTACTTTAGCTTTACTGGGTATAGTTACTGTGAAGTTGTCTAGATTTCAAAGTTGCTTGGTGTCTTCAGTTACTACACCTCTTAAAGAACCGTTTTACAGCCATTCAACTTTAGGTGGTACTGCACATCCATTATTCAAACTATCAAAGACAAGAAAATAGGTTTGTGGCCGCACGACTTTGCTCATTAGAAATCTGTAAATATGATCTTAGTGTTGCCAGCACAACAAAAGAGGTCAACCCCTTGTGCCTGGATTAACAGCCAAGGGGGGCATGAATATAGATTAAACATAAATGGGGACAGTACAGCTCCCTGGGGAATCCCAAAGGTGATAATGTGAAATGTAGATGTTGGGCACCCATTCTAGTTTTTCAAAAAATCTGTTTTAAAAAAAGACTGTGGCTCCATTCCCAAGTTTAGCCTTCGATACCAAGATTTCTATGTCGACTAAGAAGAATCTGATAGTTCACAGTATCAAAGGCTGCTGACCGGTCTAATAAAATCAATCAAGCCGGGAGGTTTACATCTGCGGAGATCAACTAGCATGGAAACCACCACCACTGTGCTACCACAGTGCAGAAAGACACCTTTAGAGGTTGCAATAAATTATTGGGCTCTACGAAAGCTGATGCCTGCTGGAAAGCAGCTCTTTCCAACAACTTTGCCCAATACGGCAACTTTGCCCAATACGGCAACGTGACATTGCGCGACAGCTAACCAGATCGTTGGGGTCTTGAGGCGACTTTAAGGCAATTGAGAAGTTAAAAGAGAGGCATTAACCATAGCTCTTGGAAGATTATACTCCAAATGTAATAATACTTTAAAATGTGTGGCAGGTATAGGACCTTTAGTTAAAACAGAAAGGTTGTTCTCCTGTTCTAATTTAAGGAAGTCTTCCCTGGCTAGCTGGGCAAGTGTTTGCGCAGGTGGCAACTATTTTCTAGTATTGAGCTAGGAAACTGTGAACTCTGATAGGGAAGACATTTTGGCAAATTGTCCGAGATTTCCGGATCTTGCTGACATAGTAGTCTGCTGCTTTTCGGGTCAGGCATTTCGGCAGGAGGAGTAGGTGGGGGGTGTCTGCCATGTCACTGCCATGTTTAGGCCCCAAAACATGCGCGTGGAAGAAAATTATGCTTTGGTTTTGTGAATTGTTTGCTTATAAATGTAGTTGAATTTTTGTCAGCTACTTTGATAGCACAGTTGTAGCCAAGTCGCCAGTGGGACTCCGTCCTTCGCAACTCATGACAAAGAGCTGCTCATTCCTTTGTGTACTGTTTACATGATCTGTGAGGAGTCTTCCTCAACAGGTTTCAGATGGGAGCAATCTGATCTAAAATAGATTCAAGCTGACTGTAGTACTTGCTCATCTGCTTGGGGGTCCCCAGTAACACCGACCGCTTCCTCAGATACATGAAAGGTGATTGCTTGTGCCAGCACTGGTTACCGATTCCAGATCCTATTTAACTGGAGGTGGGAGACAGAGACCTTATGTGTTTTCTGGAGCCCACATGTGAAGGCAATAAGAGAATAGTCTGACCACACAACAGGAAGGGGAGTAAATGATGGAAAAGATGCTGCGCTGGAGCTTCGTATATCAAGAGCATGGCCCTTAATGTGTGAGGCAGAGCGAGGCTCATAGCAAGCTTAGACGTATCACATCATTAACATTGATAGAAAAAGGACGAGTCGCATTATCAAAATGCTTGTTAGAATTCTCAAGTACGACAACCTTAGATGCACTGATGTCTGTTTCTAAGAAGGCAGAGTATAGAAGGTCCATAGCTTCAAGACCACCATTAGGAGGCCTATCGTTCCATGAAGTAATGCACGAGGACCCAGAAGGAGCTTGAAATTTCACTATCAAAGTTTCTAGGACGGGGTGCATTTTGCAAACATTGAGTGCATTTTAAATAATTCCTATGAATAAAAGCAAGTCCTCCATCCCATCTCTCTTGCACTCCCACAGCTCTCCGCCTACAGGGTGCATATCACATGGGAATTTGCTGCTACTTAATGGGATTTTCATTATTGGTCATGAACAGCCGAACCGCATGGAATGCTGATCCCTTCATCTGAAGTGGACGAGCTCAGATAGGTGCAAGGAAGGGAACAGTGATCAGGACTGCAGCAACACCTGTAACTCCTATGCGTCGACTTGTGAGTGAGCTTCAGAGACAATATTGAAGCGCTAGAGGTCTTCTCGCGTATGAACAAGGCCTTCCTCTGCCCTTTTGCAATTCACATCCTCGAGAATGTCCATGAAAAGTATTTTGGGGACTTGATGAATAATGCTTGACAAACTCATAGAGTTCCTAATTCATTCATAGGTCTGTATGAGACAAGAGGGGTGCTAAGAGCCACTACAGGTTTGCGATGAACCCCTCCAGCGAGGCTAATGCTAGGAATTACGATTCCATTTTTGGGCATTTGATAGCAAAGGGTATGCCATATAGACTAACACTCATATAAATCCTGGAAATGTTTTCTTTCTAGAAAGAAAAAAGAGAAAGGTAAAAACAAAGGCTAGACTACCCTGAAAGAAAAGAGAGTTTGGTCCAGGAACTCACCTGAAGTATCCCATAAAAGGAAGCCCGTATGGTCGCTGCTGAGTTCAGATTACTGCCTTGCTTGGCAAGCAGGCAAAGGAGGTCAGAATGCCATGAAGATATAAAGTGGGGAAAGTATCTTCACTGGAGAGTTACATCTCATCAGATATTTACAGACTGTGAAATCTTTGTGATATTAACTAGTTGTAACATACAGAGCCCTTTGCTCTACACTGTATTTCCTATTGTTTCTCTCTTGCTTGTTGATCACCTGCTTTGTCTTTAGTTTGGTTTATATTCTCTTGGAAGTTTATTTGAACAGACTTCTGACGCTCTACGGCCTACCATGTGTTACATAATAAACGGAAATGAATAAATAAATGTTTATCTCTTTTGAACAATAATATTCAGGACAAACCTGAACTGAAGAGATGAAGGAAAGTAGTAGTGGAAAAACTGAGAAGTAAAACGTTAACTGTAGAGGTTTCGAGGTGTGCCTCTGATTATGTGGCGTCTCTAATGTGTCTCTGTGTCCTCCATTGTCCAAAACTTTCCTTCTACTGTTTCGTCCCTCGGATTTCCCATATAACTCATTTGATTATTTTGCTCATACTTGGTTGACATTACCAATCACTGATTCTCTTCGATGAACTACAGGCAGGAGAAGCGCGGCCAACTGAAGAGGCGGCAGCATGCTCCAGGATAGTGTTGAGTCTGCACGCTAGCGAAAGAGAGGTGTAATGGAACCACTTAGTTTAGCCTATCGCTTGAAGAGCCAAAGCCTATGGAGGTTTCCCATAGTGAACGTTTGCGTATGTACAATGTTACTGTTTACAGCAGATTAATGCGTTAAGATTTCTTAATATTTAATATATAGAAGACTAGATTCCTATTCTGGAAGCCTATGCCATGGTACTGCTCTGCGCTTGGATTGTCCACCTGGAGGACAGAGATATTGTGCCGCGCTTCCACTATGAAGCTCCCCACTCTCTTAAGTTATCCCTCTGCTCTGAATGACAGGCAGGCCTTGCCAGTGTTTATCACATTACTGTGTTTTCAGGCCACTGTGGTGTGTTCTGTTATGTTAAGCAATTTCTAAAGCGCACGAATACCCATGGGTGTCTTGGCGCAGATGGGTATAGCAATTTGGCAAGAAAAGGAGGACTAGGTGCTCTGAAAACAATATGTTTTGTGTCTCTGTTTCACATCCAATACCTGCCAGAAGGTGAATGCCTGTGAGATTACTGTGAAATGTCTGTGAGATGACCATGAAATATCTGTGAGATGATCATGAAATGCCTGTGAGATGACAGTGAAATGCCTGTGAGATGACCGTGAAATGCCTGTGAGATGACCGTGAAATGCCTGTGAGATGACCGTGAAATGCCTGTGAGATGAACGTGAAATGTCCTTGAGATAACCATGAAATATCTGTGAGATGATCATGAAATGCCTGTGAGATGACCGTGAAATGTCTGTGAGATACCATGAGCTTCCATTAGGTCTGTTCATAGGTGGATGTTGTAGAATGTGCTTCAGATAACTCTTCCTTCTTCCGGTGGTCCTTATCGCATTACCTGCTTAGCTAGTTCCTGCAGCGCAGCCAGATTGCTCGCCTTGGCAGATTTAAGGCCATTCAGTTCCTGCTGTTTGGCCTCTGTGTCCTTGTCATACTTCTCCATCCAGTACTCCAGCTTTTCTTCCAGCTCCTGATAGAAGAATATATTGAAAGTTTAATCAGGGTGCACTTGTGATATACCACACAAGTGGGAGGCGGGAGGGAGGATGGTGTGTGTTGTTTTGGGGGTGGGGGGTTGGTCACTGTATAGCACATAATTCTTTTAATAAGATAAAACTAAAACATCCAACATATAAAAGCCAAATTAGAAATAGTCGACTATCTAGAGAGAGTTTAGGGGAGCTGCCGGCAACACCACAACCACCATGTTAGTTTCTTCACTGAGAAAGCAGTAGACCCGAACAGCCACAACAGTGGTTTTCTTGGTCACAAAAGTGTTTTAATACAGAAAAGGGATAAAGAAAAAGAAAGCATTTTGAAGTTGAGTACTTGCTTTTTAGTAAACCCTTCCATGCTGTTTATGGAGAATACTTATAGTCATGCTAATAATTCTAAGGAATGGAGCTTGGAAGCAAACTAAAAGTAAAATGGCTGCTCAGCAAGCAGCACATAGTGCTCCTGTACATAGTGTGATTAGTGGGGACAAAAGGGATATCCGCTAGGGCCTGCACTTTACAAGCACTTATCAAGACTTTTGACTTGGATTTGGAAGAGGAAGGTAGGCCTGTTTACAGGTGATATACCGAGACTTGCAAAGACAAGTCATGCTGTAACACACAAGCCAAGATTTAATAAAACGTGAAAAGTGGTCTCTAGTTGTACTAATATTTCTTTCAGAAATGTCAAGCTTTTTGGTTGTAGATGCCCAGAAGAGTGGTGCTTAATGGGGTAAAAGTCACTGGATGCTGTGAAACAGAACATGGGTCTTGTCTGCCGTCTGTAACGTCCTACAAAGGGCGGAGCTGTGTCGACAGAGGCGGAGCCGCTCAGAGAGAAGCAAGGCAGTGGGAGACGCTTAACCAGAAAAAACAAGACATTTGTGTACTGTAGAAATCATTGATGAACCCTCTTGGGAGCCAGATTCAGGAACCTACACAGATTCAAGACTGTCTAGAGGAGAGCGCGGCACGGCCAACATTGTGCTGTGTTTGTACTATAACGCCTTTGATGGATCCAGGAACTAACCTATAGACAGGACGGAGATCCAAAGAGGTTTGAAATGCACACTTATTTCCATCAGAGATCAAGAGAAAGGTATTCACTGAAGCTGGGTAAATATGACACTTGTAGAATATTAGAACATGCCACAAGCGACGTTCTTAGTTATGGGGTGGGGGACTATAAAAGAGGATCTCATATATATGTTTTGAAGGCCGTGGCCTTGTTTGTGTAGACGCTTCTATATCATAGATTAGGTACCATTAACCAGTCTTGCATTCCTGGCTTTTCCCTGGGAGAGAGATTTCCTGTTCTCAGTATAACATCTGGTCAGTGATGCAATATATCAATACATGCAGCTGTGCGATACGGGGTGCTTTGCGACTCTGAGCTAACATCGACAGAGATACATACGCCACCTGGGATTTGGAGCTAAAATATGTCTGCAGTAGTTCAGTGTGGAGGCAGGTTAGAAAATCGCCTCTTTTGTGTCTGTTCCAACTGTTTTAATTGGAGGATGACATGTCGTAGGACATCTTTAAGTAAAAGAACCTTGCTCACCAGAAAATAAATGTACTTCTGTGACGAGTAGTTTCCTTTTATACCCAGAAACTAAGGTGGAACCGGAAATGGAATGACTTGAGTTTCAGAAATGAAGGTTGTGTTTTCTTGTTCAAGACAAGTAACTTCTGCAATGTTATGAGGTCGAGTATATGGCTGATGTATACATAATTTCCATGTACATGCAAAGATCAATGTCCGCTGTTCACACACATCTGTAGTTCAGATAACTTATGTCTCTGAAAAGAAAAAGTTTGGAACACTCACGCTCTGAAGTTGCCGGAGGAAGTTTTCAATCTCCATGTGAACTCGCATCTCCTCATCAGATTTGTCATTTAATTTCTATGATAAAACATGGGTGTTAGAAATCAGAAGTAGTAAGTCATCAGCACATTCCTCTCCACCCCTCCTCGTTTGTCTATCCCATCTCACTCCATTGACCTTACTTTCCACCTCAGCAAATTATCACTCTTTTTTTTCAATCAGTCAATCTTTCCCATGGCCCCTACACTTCATGAATCTTCAAACCCTACTATTCACTCACCTACCCTACTATTTAGTCACTCGCCTAACTTTTCTTTTTACCTCATTGCTTCTGCCTGATTGTCTAGACCCCTTTGGATGAGAGCTGACATGGTTAGGTCCCACAGATTCAGGAAAGCGTCTCCAAGCCTCTCCACCCCATCATCTATTGCAAGGTGCTTCCATCTTTTCCTCTGAAAAGTCCACAGAATGCTTGGTTTTAACACGCTTGCCGAGTACCGAACTTCTAATGATTACAGAACCCAACTACAAACCGCTTCCATAAAAGCCACTTCACTGATGCTGCCCTCCTCACGTGGCCATCTTCATCACTTTCGTTCACTTGGTGACAACGGCCCCTCCTCCGATTTGTTAGTCTTGTATTTTTTTTGTGTCCAGGTCACTGGTACCAATGATTTCTGTATGGAGGTGGAAATCACACGGTCTATTGCTGCCCTTTCTAAGTTGTGGCCGGTTGTTCTTGGATCCTTTACCTCACTAACAGCAGACATAGCCATATCACAAATAATTATGGATAGAATTTTCCTATTGGTCATGCTGATTTGTCAAGCCACAATCCAAGTACATCAAAAAGGACTCCAATGTATCCTATTTAGGCAAGATATCTGCACCCAAGGACCTCCTCCTCCTTCTGCCTAGGACAAGTTCTTGCTCAGCCGGTTTTCTCACGGCGTGGCAGACTAAGAGCTCAGGGCTACCAGTAGCAGGAAAGCTAAGAGGGGTTTTAGACGCTAACTTCTCCAATGTACCCAAGCTTGTGGCGCTTTCTTTCCTCATGCTGCACCACTCGAGCATTGCTTTCTTCAAGATGGCGTAGTCAGATGATACAGTCACAAATCCACATTGTTGGAACCTGATAGCATTTGGGTTAATTGTTCATTAAATGTTAGAGACTGTAAATGGGAATAGTAGCTCAAGCATGCTCAGTGGAAGAATTTGCCAGACTGCTTCTCTCCAGACCAAATAAAACAAGGGATGTGGCGGGCACATGACACTAACAAAATATCTGTAAAGATGTCAGATGGACTCAGAAAGAGATAAGACCTCAAGATTCAACAATCAGTTTTTCTTTGGACTTTATTTCTGAAAGCTTTTAATGCGAACAGTGTTCCACCACAAGTTATTTAATTTTATGCGCTTGGTGTAGAGTGGACAGCTACCACACCCTTGCTCTCATTGGCTTTGATCCATTAAGCTCCTGTGCCTTTGCAGAGGACAGGTAGTTTTTGATGGTGCACAGAAATGTAGAACTGGTGGCAGATAAGTAGAGGTGACAGAGCTTTAACCTGATCTCCAGCTTTTCTCTCCAATCCACACTTTGTGCCTGTCTGACCTTCATTTAAAGTAGTTTTCAACATCATCTCTGTTTGAAGCACATTCAGCAAATCCATCCATGCTAGCACTTCTGCTGATCTAGGACACAATAGCACAAAGGAGTCCTTAAAGTGGTGTGATGTTAAAAGCACATTAAAAAGCTTGTAATCCCCAGTCGTGCCACAACACTTTCCATGGTAACATGGAAAGCTCTGTAAACATACCAGAAAAGCCTCAGAAGAGAATGCACACTGTACAAAGTCTAGCAGCCTCCTACAATACGCATTAAAGAACTCCATGGGCTCTCACTTTGCGAGTGCACATAGTGAAGCTGTTGCAGTGCTCCAGAAGCATGCCAGTGTTTATAGTACTTGTGGCTAAAGAGCAGCCTTCTCCTGGTAGTCCACCATATAGGCTCCATACTCCTGCAAGGGGCAGAATGCGGAAGACCATGGTCATATGGGTGTACAGGTATCTTGAACCTGGTGGAGCTGGCTGCGACGTAGTTGAAGATGCAGTAAGATTTCAAACAATTGTAAGACTCCAAAACATGAAGCGACCCTTTTGGTATTAGACTATTACAAGAAAAGGAGATAGGAATGGATGTGGGTTTTTTGGAAGCAGGGAGAGTGTACAACGCAGCTCATGCTGCTTCGTGCCAGTGACTTTGCTTACCCGCAGCTCCTCCTTCAGGTCTGCCTCTTCATTGCTTCCTTTTTTCTGGATTTGGAGGACCTGAAGCTCTGCGTCCTTCTTCACGTACTTCCCCTCCATGGTGGTTTTCGCCTTCATTTCTTGAAGCTGATCCTTCAAGTGGGCAATCATCTCGTTTCGATTCTGGTAAATACATAAATGCCAACAGGTCACATCCACAGCGGTGCTGCTCAGAGTTGGCTGGAATCTTTACACCACACCAGGCAGGCCTCATGGGGAGCTATTTGCTCCCCCAATGTTTAAATCACCATGATTTCCTATGAAGCGGAGCCTTCACTTAAACCTTGCCATTATGGATAAAAGCTATTCTTACAGCTTGTGAGAGGTAGTACACGAAGTAAACATCTTAGTAAATCTGACTTCCACAAAACCTAGGTGGAAAACTGCTAGGCCTAACATATAACCCATAGGTGTGAATCCTGGCTGTGGCAACTAAGCATTTCGTCCTTTTAAGAACATTAAATGACTTGGCAATATGTGTAGTTGCAAAGTCGACAAACATACAGATAATAACTCTGGGTTAAGTTACTGGAAACTGGATGACCATTGAAGGGACCAAGACAAGCCAACTGTTAATTTTATTGTACTGTACTGCCCACTAATCAAATCAATAAACTGCACCCTCATTCAACCGATGCGGTCCTCAGTCCAGTGTATCTGGTTGAAGTGCATGGCATACCAGGATATGTCTTCCCCACAGATGTGTCCGTGTATCATGGGGATGGTAACGCACCAGGGTTGCCGAAGGACCCACCAACCTGCAAATCGCCCATTCGCCTGTACCTTTTGCCTAATTCCATTCTGTTCCCTGCTCAACTCTCTCCTCACCTCACCAGAGGGTGGACCTATGCCCTGGAGAGCTACGTGCCCAATGCTCATTCCATGTCTGATGTCCTCTGCCCTCTCTGAACCTCCATTTGTAGTATCATAATGTCCGTCTCTGTCCACATCAAAATGCCAGTTCTCCATTTTGTTAACAATCTGTCTCCCAGAGGACTTCCAAGTCATTGTGATCTTCACCTAGCCAACTACAGTGTTAAATCTATGAACCTGCTATTCGCCTTTTGTTCGTGGGAAGTGGGAGCAGTCCCAGTAAGCAGATCTCAGGGTTCACATGAAGCGCCCAGTCTGTTTGCACTATGAGTGTGTGTATAATGTACTGCCAATAAGCTGCATCACTCCCACAGCAAGTGACAGAATTTCTTTCTCTTTTACTAAATCGCATCTGGGGTATGCCAAGTTTGCCCCTGAGCTGCACCTGCTCAGTTTCGGGGGGGGGGCTCAGTTTCGGGGGGGAGGGGGGTTGATGTATGTCCTATGAACAAAATTAAACAGTATAAGCTAAAACAAAAGGTATTCAAGGACACCTCGGTAGCTCCATTTTTTTTTTTGAAAATCTGTTTTATTGTTTTGCAGACGTCACGTCTTATAGATAGGCAACAGACATCAAAGAACAATGACCATACCATAAAGTACTAGGTGATAACAGGCAAGCATGACCTTGGATCAGGAACCCTCCCCCCAACATACAACAGTGTCGCTGTTGGCTTAGTGGCCATTTGGATCTTGATACAATAATCAGCTTCATGCTTTGGAACTACAGGTCCAGTGATATGGTGTACAGCGTTCACGCAGAGTCTTCAGGATACATGCATGTACAGATGTAAGGAAAGAACATTAAAAAAAAAAAACAGAAAGGGGGGCGAAACTCAAGAACCCCCCAATAACCCAGAACAGCAGCATAGTCCGACATTTAAATGTGCATCCCGCATTGTTTCCCCCCCCGCTCCCCCCCCACGGCACACCACGGGCAGGCACCACCACACAGGGAATCCGGCACTAGCCATCCCAATGGTCAGATAGTACACCAGCATCTACGCGGCAGTAGCCGATCCCCGGCGGCCTAGCTAGCAGTCCCCAGGAAAGCGCCTCCTCCATGTGCAGGATGTCTCTCCGCAGTGTCCTCCCCCCCCCCCCCCCCCCATCCGCGTCGAGGCCTGTAATAAGCCTTCCCACTTTGACACAATAGGCGTCTTCCGGAGACCCAATGTTTCCTCTCTCTGGAGAGATATTCCCTCCGCTTTGGCCCACGCCTGGAGCGAACACTGCCACGCCTGTATGTGCGGCGGGTCTGGCGCCTTCCAACGTTTAGTGAGTAGTCGTTTAGCCACCACCAACCCCAAGCGGATGAAGCGGGAGGCGACTTTCGTACACGGTGTTCTGCGAAAGAGGAGCAGCAGGTAAACGGGACATTCAAATGGTATGGTGCGGCCCGTGCATGTATGCAGCGCCACGTGAATTGCCTCCCAGTAGGGCTGCAGCTTGTGGCAGCTCCACAGCATGTGTACTAACCCCGCTCTCAACTCCGAGCAGCGAGGGCAGGCCGTGTCTGTGCGGTGGAAGTACCTATTGATTGTTTCGGGTGTGAGGTACGCCCTGTGAAGTATAAGCAGCTGTATTTGGCGGAACCGCATATTTCTGGGCATGCGCGTTGGACTCTGTAGTAACCTGCCCCATTCCTTGTCTGCTAGTGGCTGCGCTAGGTCTGCTTCCCATTTGCGGCGAAGAGGTTCCAGGCTAATCGCTGCATGTGTGCATAGGGATGCTGCAAACCACTGAATTAAGTGCCTACCACGCCCCATAACATGGAGATACTGCATGGTGAGGTGTTGGCTCGGTTCCACCCTCATGTCCCCCCAGCTAGCGGTCAGTGTCGCAATCAGGGAGCGGTGTCTGAGGAATTGTCCAGGTGGTAGCCCCGCTTCGTCAACCAGGGTTTCATACGTCATGAGGTTGCCGTCACGATATAGATCTCCCTGGGTCTGTATGTCCATTTTGTGCCACTCTGCAAGCTCAGAAGATGTGAGCGCCCCTAGCCCGCTGGGGGAGCCTTCCAGTGGTATGGCCGAAGCGTAGGGGACCAGAGATCTGGTAAGGTATAAACTGCGGCTGTAGCATTTGTAGAACACCACCATGAGGAGATGCGTCGGCAGTGGGGCTTTCGTGGCAGGGTGAAAAAGCTGGTAATGTCAGTCAGAGAGAGGTGAGGTGTTGTGGACGCGGTGTCCTCGCGGCCTCTGTTTGCCAGCCAGCAGGCTATCCATTGTAACTGCGCCACCAGATAATATTGTTCAAAGCACGGTGCAGCCAGGCCTCCCTTGTCGGTGGGCAAGTACAACTTGGGCAACGCTACCCTGTGACGCGCATTACCCCAGAGGAAATCCCGGAGCGACTGAGCGAGTGTAGTGAAAAAGGCTGCCGGGATGTATACTGGTAGGTTGGCAAAATAGTACAGGAGGCAGGGAAGGATCACCATCAAGATAAAGCTACCCTATCAGTGACTGTTAGTGGGAGCGTGTTCCAGAATCGCATTTGGGACTTAATTGCTGTTACTGCCCTGCCCAGGTTGCCCTCAAGGAGGTCCACCGGTTGCCGATATATCTGAACTCCTAGATATCGGAATGTGTCCGCTTTCCGCTGTACACACGTGCCGTCCAGGGTATAGCCCGGATCCTGGATGTCTCCACCAAACGCATAAAGGCAGGACTTGGTGGTATTAACCCTAGGGCCCGAGAGCGGCGAAATTGAGCAGTATGCGCTCCAGCTGGGCCGGGATGTTACTCACATCTCTCACGAAGACCAAGACACCAGATGTGTCGCGTCCCCTAACGGGATACCGTCTCCAAGTGTCGTGCGCAGCGTCGCAGCAAGGGGCTCAATCGCCAGCGCAAACAGGAGGGGCGAGAGCGGGCACCCCTGTCTGGTACCCCTGCAAATTGGTACTGCATCAGAAATATAGGGCCCAGTTTTCACCCTCACTGTGGGATTCCTGTACAGGAGCGCGACCATCTGGAGGAACCCCATGCCCAGCCCATAGCGTGTCAGCACTGCTGCAAGATAACCCCATTCCAGACAATCAAAGACTTTTTCGAGGTCCAGCACAAGACAACCCGCCCTGGGCCACCCCCGCACGCCGTCCGACGCCACCCTGAAGAACCGCCGCAATTTTAATGAAGTACTGCGCTTAGGTACAAAGCCATTCTGGTCGCTGTGTACTAACACAGGTACCACCGGCACCAGGCGTTCCGCCAACACCTTGGCGAATATTTTATAATCCGCGTTAAGTAGAGCCAGGGTTCGGTATGATCCCAGATTCTCGGGGTCTCTGTTTGGTCTGAGCAGGGACACCAGGTAGGCCTCGCGCATTGAAGGGGGCAGGATGTGCTCCTCGAGAGCTGTAGTGTAAAGGGCGTGCAATTTTGGCACCAGGGACTCCCGGTAGGCCTTATAATATTCAGCGGGGAGGCCATCTGGCCACGGCGCCTTCCCAGAGGCCATGGAACCGATCACCTCCCCGATTTCCTCCAAAGTGAGGGGACCGTCAAGCGACTCCTTGTGGTCCTCTGGAACCGCGGGCAGACGGACAGTTTCGAGGAATCTATCCAGTTCGGGCCCAGAGCAGCGCCCCGTAGATCGGTACAGTTGCGCGTAATGGTCAGACATCACCTTGTGTATTTCACGTTGCGTGTATACTATGGACCCCTCAGGCGTGCGTAGGGCCCAATGGGGGCATGTGTGTTCTCCTGCTTGAGCAGCCAAGCCAACAGGCGACCCGCCCTGTCAGGTTTGGCATGAGTGCGGGCCGTGTGGGCTGAATAATTATGGCAACGCAGGCACCACATAAGGTCCGCGTGTTGCGCCCGAAGGCACGCCAGAAGGGCTGAGTGACGACCTCCGCCCTCGCCTTCCCGTTCGTACTTGAGCAATTGCGATCCGAGGCAAGTAAGCGACAACGCTAGGTGTTTGCGGATATTCCACATTGCACCAAGGCAGTGGCCCCTGATAGCCATTTTATGGGCATCCCACTCCACCAATGCGCTGCTCGCCGTCCCATCATTCAGTTCAAAGTATTCCAGGACAGCCATCCCCAGGGATGCACGGAACTCCGGATCCTCCAGTGCGGCCGGTTGGAGGCGCCATGTGGGGACAGGGGGGCGACCGGGGTCCCAGTTCAGCTGCAACCTCAGAGGATTGTGGTCAGAATGCGTCCGCCCCAAATATTCTGCGTCCTCAATCAACAGGGTTAGTGTTTGGGAGCTCACTATCCTGTCTAAGCATACGTGGAGGTCGTGGACTGCGGACTAATAAGAATAGATACGGTCAACAGGGTGTAGGCTATGCCACACATCCCGCAACGCCCTGTGCGATATCCTGTCTGTGAGGGCCTGCGCGTTCAAAATGGCTGTTGTGGTTCGGAGGGGTGGAAAGGACCTATCTAGGTGTATGTCCAGTACCGAGTTGAAATCCCCGCCCAACAGCCAGGGGAGCCCAGCATAGGGGGCCATCGAAGTAGACCACTGCGTGAAGTACGAGGGTTGGCCGGTGTTCGGGGCGTAAATGGAGCCCAGCAATATTTGTTGACCATTAAGCGTACCGCGAGCCAGAGTGTACCTGCCTGCAGGGTCTATCACCGTGTCAGTACAAATGAACGGGGTACCCGCCCACACCCAGATTATCGTGCCCCGTGCATGCGCTGAATATGTGGTGCCATATAGTTGACCTCTCCAACGTTTGCGCAACTTGTTTAACTCCGGGTGCGTCATATGTGTTTCCTGTAGGAGCGCAATAGCAGCGGAGTGTCTTTGAAGAAATGCGAAGATGGCATAGCGACGCGTGGGTGTGTACATGCCACGTATGGTCCAAGTGATTATGTCAGTGCACGCCATCCCGGGTGAGGTAATGCAATAAGGGCGCCGGAGCAAGGGCAGGCCCAGGCGACGCGGGGAGGAAGGACAGACAGTATCATGCCGGTGTGCCGCAACAGAAAACATAACTGATGAACAAAGAACGGTATAACATCTGGGGCAGACATTGCGCGGTGTCCGTCCAAACCTCTGTAACTATGAAGTGTCGTGAACTAGGTCAGTAGTGTGCCTATAGGGGTGCGCGCGTGTTAGCGGTGTCGCACTGAAGCCATCCCCCTTGCTCCTGCACTTGTTAGATATCATCTGTGGGAGCACCGGTGACGCCACTTGGGACCAACAGACTGCAAGTCAGGCCGACAGACCAGGTAAATGTGTCTCCCCGCGCGATCACCGCCCCCCACACATCCCCACAGGGCGGTGTATGAGGCCTGACCGGTGTCCGACGCGTAGACCAGGCAGCACCAACAGTGCAGTAGACTCATCTCTACACCCCACCATAACTAATACACAAAGTGAACAAACCATGATCTACTTGCATGCCCTGTCCTTGCGGATGACTAACACAATAACTTCAGTTCAGATAATATCATCGGCAGTTTGCGGAGTCACCACTGGCAATCCAAGATCTTCTGAAACGATGGTGGAGGGCGAGGAGGAGCCACTGGGTACCACGGTGGTGTGCACATGGGAACCCAGACGGTCCTGGACGTGTGGGGACCCAAGGGTGGTGACCGCTTCTAGGGCTTCCATTTTCTCCCTGCGCATGTTTTCCAGGCTCGGGGCGTTTGTCCCGGGTTGGGCGGTCTTCATAGTCCCGCGCCGCCGGCGACGTTTGGTTCTCCTGCCTACCGAGGCGTCCCTCTCTGAGTTCGGCGGCCTCACGCCCGACCACCGTCCCGACTCTTTGAGCCAGTCCCAAGCCTCTTCTGGGGAGTCAAAGAAGTGGGTCCTTTCCTTAGTTACAACACGCAGGTGGGCTGGAAACAGAAATGAGTAAGGCAGCTCCAGGGCGCGGAGTTGACATTTGACCGCTGTGTAGTTGCTCCTACGCTTCTGTACCCGAGCTGTGTAGTCGGGGAATAACATAACTGGGTTGCCGCCCACCTTAATGTCGTCCATCTTGCGGGTTTCACGGAGGACCACATCACAGTCTCTATAGTTGAGCAGCTTGAAGATGAGCGGACGTTGTCTGGTTCCCGGCTGAGGTTTCTGTGGCGGGATGCGGTGGGCTCTCTCGACCACAAACTGCTGTGACAATGTCCCCTAAGGGAGGAGATCACGCAGCCAACGTTCCGTAAATAGCTCCGGATGTCTACCTTTTTCGCCCCCGGCAGGCCCACCACGCGAACGTTACTGCGGCGGGAGCGGCCCTCCGCATCATCCGCTCTGTCCTCCAGTTCGTGGACTCGATCCATTAGGTCTTGCAGCGCAGCAGCATGGCTTCGCGTGGTAGGCTGGAGCTCCTGAATCGTATGGCCTTGCGCTGTGACCTTTTCGGCCAGCGTACGATGGTCGGCATGTAGAAGGGTGAAATCCGAGGTGACCTTGTCTATCCTAGTTTCCAGGGAGGTTCTGGTGTGCTCCAGCGCGTCACCTATCCTTTCCACTACTGCAAGGACAGAGTCCATTTTGGCTGCTAGGTCCGTGGACGTGGATCCCGGCGCCCCTCCAGTGCTCAGATTCTGGGGATCCAGAGCGTTCCCGCGCAAGGGTCCCAGCTGCATCTTGGTTCTCATTTGGCCCATCACTAGCTGCTGCGCTGTTGGCATTCGCTGGTGTCCACCAGTCGAGGCAGAATGCCAACAAGGGGGTTACTGATGGGATAGGCCCCCCCAAGGCAGCTGCACGCGGATATGGTTCGGTGAGGCAAAGCGTATCGGCTGCACCCCGTGAACTATAACCAGGACTCGGATGCTGACCTGTGGAGGCCGTGGGTGGACTCCTGCCCAAGTTGGCCAGCGATGGGGTGGCGGCGGATCCCGCCAGTTATTGAGCCGGAATGCGGGGCTGCCAGCTACATATCAGTTCAGGTGGTTTGTAGGTCCCCGGGGGTGACTGCCTGCGCAGGTGGTTGCCTCTCTAGTATCATAGCCTCAGGCGTGCAAACTGTGGGGTTTGCCTACGACTGCATTCCTCTAGAACACCCACCGTCCACTACGAGGGGGTTTCGCGAAGGGTGCCACTGCGCCAGCAGCAAATGCCAATCAGCGTCCTCCTGTGGGTGATGTGCTCCCAGTGCGGCCACCCCTGTCCTTCGTCCAGGCTCCGATCGGTGCGGGTGTGGCCCCCGTGGAAGACAGCTGCCGGATCACAGCAGGGTGGCCCCAACGATGGCCCCCAGTGAACGCTCCGGGGACCCGGCTCCCCCCTGCACCCGCCTAGATATGCCACCGTTGGCGCTACAGTCTGGCGCGGGGTGTCCTACCTCTGCACAGGCCTCACCAGGATCCCCGGTGTTTGTGCCCAACCACCACAGCCGTGTCACCTCAAGGCTGCACATGCACCATGAGCTTGGTAGCGCACGAGGGACTCCCCAAGCACCTTCAGAGCTCCGGGAGGCGACTCCTAGGCAGTACTTCAGTGTCCTCCAGCAACTGTGCCACACAACGAGGGCTGGGCAGGTAGAGCCCCAGCAAGCCACCACCGCCGGCAGGCCCCTGACCTCCGGTCCGTATCTTCACCGGGGGTGCTGTGTGAGCGGGGCGGGCCCCGTCGGATGCAGCGCCTCTACCATCCGGGTTCACCCAGGACAGTGCGAGTGGTTCTCCCGCTCCCCTCTGCCAGCGCCGTTCGCACAGGAAAATACTCCGCCCCCACAGGGAGGGGGGGCAGCGCGGTTCGATGCCTACCACCGATCTCGCTGCCCCCGCCGTACAGCCCACTTGTCTCCGCCGGGGATCAAAGTGCTCCACCGCCGCTGACTACTGCATACAGGCGCAGGCGGACATTTTTGAGATGCGGGGGCACCGCATGCGGACCGGCAGCGAACAGGGCCGCAGGACTGTCACCGTCCCCGCCTCGGCAGCCCAGAAGGCACGGAACACAGCTCACTGGGTGCGGGAGCGCCTCCGCCACCGGTCGTCGATGATCAGGTGCGTGGATGGTGGAGATGACAGGAGAAATGACCAGGAGTGGGGGATTAGCGATACGAGCTTCACGGACTTGCGTCCTCTATGTCGGCTGGCTAGCCACGCCCCCCGACACCTCGGTAGCTCCATGCAGAACAGGATACCAGCTAACATCAATGACTTCCCTATCCAAGTCAGCAGCTCATTTCTCCCAGAGTCCTCCACTGGGCACCCGGCTCAATCACAAAGGCCTTACAGAGTACTATAATCCCTCTCCAAGCCTGTCTCGGTGTGTGTGTATGCGTGTTGGGGGGTTCCATGTCCACTGCCTCCTTACTTTCCTCAGCAGTCCGCTCAACAGCCCATAGGCTCAAAATTGACCTCTCAAGATGGGATGATCTAATGCTAACTCTTGGAACAGTCCAATGTGCCCTTCTCCTTAAATATCTGCTATCCTCTTCAGCCCATTATCTGCCCACTGTCTTGTGCTTTGCATACCCTGAACGTCAAGCAACCCCTGCAAGGGAATGCCTGGTGCACAAGGAATGACTGTGTGTGTTCTGTGCAGCAGTCTTGCCCAGCAGTATCTCACAACTGTCAGCACGCCAGTCATTGGGTTGAAGGGCCCCTTCGGGTTGAGCAGAATCTTGGTTAGGTCTCCTGTCTGAGAGCACAAGGGCTGCACGGCTCAATCACAGGAGTCTGCAGCCAATCCAGAATCTACCCAAGCTGGACTACAATAAAGTATCAATCAAATATGCAGCACTCTGTTGCTTCCTACCTAGGCTTGTGCTATATACATACTAATGGATACATACAAGATCTTAAGAGCTACCTGTACAAGAGTGTATCCAAAAGATCCATCCTTTCCGCAGTGATCTATATACGGAATCACTAAGAATTGTTCTTGCCGTGGTGTCATGGATTCACCCATCTGCTTAAGTCGCTCAACTGTACCTAACAGTCTCCACTGTCAATGACTGACTGCCTTCCAATCTTTCAACCATGGATTATGAGCACCTCCCCTAAACTAAACTCCGCAAAGGTGAAGTCAGCTTTATGACCATATGTCTGCGTGGACGGATTCTCGCAATCACTAACCACAAACGCAAAATCACTTGGCTTTACCATTGACTCCAACATCTTTTTTAAAATCCTGAATTGCCAAGAAAACAGAAAAAACAGTGACTTAACTCCTACTTGTACAGAAAGGAAATGTTCACCTTCCTAAAGCAGACTTCATACTCACTGTGTAGACCCTAGTCCTCTCACTGAGTAAAGGTAACAATTGACTCGCTGTTAACTCCACTGAAGAGCGTCCTTCAAGCCATCAACTCAAATAACTGGCGAATATAAATCAATCTCTTGCACCCTTATACACCGACATTAATTGCCTCTCCGAGACCTTATTATCTTCAGGACATGCTACCTAACATACAAAGCAGTAAATTTACATCTTCCTACCTGGCTGAAAAACTGTCAAAGGCCGAACGCAACAAAAATAAAGAAATATAAATACAGGCCTTCTCAATCTAAGTCCTTAAAATATAGTGAAATATCTCTCCACATAACAAGCCTACGTATTCAACTCTAAAATTCTGAAATGAATGGAAACAGCATCTCTTCAAAGCACATCTCCATTATCAATGGGAGAGTCCTGACCCCATCACCCTTACCCTCCCAGGCCCTGTTCAGATGAGATTAATTCTCTGCCTGCTATCAATTTACGTACAATATCTAGTATTGTCTGTTCACCAATGAACAGTGGGCTGTAACTTCCATTTTAGGTTTGTGCCCTGTAAAAACATATACATTTTATAACCCTTTGTAAATAAAATGGGTTAATGAAGCAGGAAGAGAAAATACAGTGTACCAATATGTGCTATATAAATGATGCATAATGTTATTAGAATGCAAGTCTCTTTTTACAAATTTAAATCTTAAATGACAAATGTATTTCAAGTAACTGTGACTCACACATTATTGCTGCCTCCAGTTTGACAAAAGCCTCTCTCTTTTACGTGCACGCCTAAAAGCAACAAATGTCTAATATGGATCAGCCTCTCCTATGTACTCAATGCAAACAACATCTCCCTAGAGGATCTCTTTCTATATCCTCTCAAATGAAGTCATCAAGTCTACACCCCCCTTTAATAAATAATTCCCCAGTCAAGCAGTACTCCTATTGGAGGTCACCTGCTGCTTCCCTTTCCAGTAAGCGTTCACCCACTGGTGGCAGTGTTTGTAAATTTTGTGCCACAAACATTCTTCACGGGGGAAGGGAACTGAAGTCTTGTTGACCCTTAACTACAAATCTTGGCTTGTGACCATGAAATCCTTTTTGCACATTAAGATTTGTGCATTGGCTGCAGAGGCAAGTGACAGACAGGGCATGAGAATAGAAACAATTCCAATGATGGGATCCACAGGAAAAACAGATTTCAGAGATCCTTTGCCACAAATTCAGTGTACGTCCTTCCCAATGTACAGCTATTCTGTGGTGGGGGGGGCATGGATATTATTCATTTGTTGTTGGAATCGATAGAAGATGCGTAAGACAATGGGTCACACCTGATGGATGCGCACATCTCATGTCTATTAAAGAGCAACCGTGGTTTTTCCTTTTCACGAACCTGAATTTCCTCTTCCTTCTCTTTCTGGATCTCCTGCAGCTCCTTATGGAGATCTTTTATTCGCTTTCTTCCTTGCTCCTCCCTAAAGGAAAAACATATCGCTGTCAATGAGCGTCTTACCAGATTCACAGAAATAACTTATCAAACAAAAAAATTATCCTCAGTTAGGAAGTCAACATCCTTTATTGTATTTTTGTGTCTTTCAAAATAACAGAAAAAGAACATAAGCAACATATCCATCGTAGAGCAGTCAGAGATATCCATTTGTGCGTACACATTTAATACCTTAGGTTGGCACATTTAACAGCACAAATGTACGATCCTAGTGTAATAGTTGAGTACGTTGCTTATTTATAATCTCCTGGGGACAGAATATGATAGCGATTCTAAGTGGGGCAGGTGCAGTGGTCGATCCACCCAATCCTCAACAAGTGGTGTCTTGATCAGGAAGGTGGGCTGCTCACATCTAGAGGGAGAGTATTTCTTAGAGGAACCATATATCCTTGGATTGAGGAGTATGATTTTTACCATCACCTGCTCTGCGGTCACATAACTACAGCAGTATATTGTTTCAACCAAAGATTCTTTCTAATACTTTTTGTTGGGCTTGGCTATATCTCAGAAGCCTGGGTTATGGGACAATGTAGTTGACGAAGTCCACAATTACAAGGCCTAATTAAGTGTAGGACCCTTAAAAGCAGGCTGCTCTTTCATATATGTTTTAGGGGTGGTGAAAGTTGCCTTCCTTTTTAAAATGCACCTGAGCAGACTGTTAACATGTTGTTTTGCCAGCTGAAGGTGTTCCAACGTCAAGGGCAAGCATACGTTCAGTTAGAATTAATAATGCAATTCAGAAAGATGTCCCTGCGATTTGTATCCTCACATCTTCCATATTGGAGTTGTGCAGAACTGCAAGACCATTTCCCTTCCCACTGCACCCTAGGTTGTCCCCTCTAGACACTGTTCTGAATCCTTCAGTATTGGGTCAAAGGCGCCTTCTGGGAATCGGAGGCTGATTTGGTTCCTGCGAGGTCCTTCTCAAGGGATTCTCCAAGGAAGGCAGATGGGCCTAGCCTTCCCAGAAGCCTCAGTGCTTGTCTCTGATTCACCCAAAAATAAATGGGACTCTAGCTAACTGCCCTCACAACTGTCCCAATATCCGTGGTCGCCCAGTTAATAAAATAAAGTTTGAATCCCTTGTGAATGGCCCAGGGAAACTCTGGAGAGGTCCCTTAGTTGACATTCTCTGCCGAGCGGCCCTTGATTCTCTTTCCACAGGGTGACTAAAGAGGAGAGCTAGGCACTGCCAGTTGGCCCCATGGGCTCCCTTTGCCACACCCATCAGGGGCACTCGCAGAATAAAGTTGTATTCTTTACCTTGGTGTAGTGTGCATTGAACCGTCCCATTGCGTGACTAGGTTCCTTAGGGGTCAATGCAATTCTGACACATCAAAGTCGAAACCACAGTCCGAGTGAATACGCATATTCTTGGCCTCCAATTGCATGATAGATCAGTGTCAGTTTCTGTGCAGGTGCCAGATCCAGAGATGATCCAAACTGCACAGCACCCATATTTCTTCCTTTTTTGTACATCCTCCAAGTAAATGACGTTTTGGCATAAATCGGCAGATGACCTCTGAGTCACTGCGAACAGAGGGAATAATGCTAAAATGAGTTCAATTATGGAGCTGAGGACAAATTGCCCTTTCTCTGGGTTTTGCACAGGCACTTACCAGCAGCTTTTAATTGATGGTAAATGCCCATGCAAAGCAAAGTGCAAGGGGTAACAGTATGGAAAACCGGTGCAAATCCCCTTTTCTCTTGTGACTTCCCATTGCTAACCACCAAAGTCATAACCCAGTCGTGAGTGCAAAAACCCACCTGATACTCTAGAAAAAAACTTCTAGCCTCTAATTGCTTCTGTGTGGTGGTTGAGAGTGTGTTCTCTGTTTCTTTTGTTTGTGCATCCATTATGTTTTATTCTGTAGTGATTTTGTATATGCCTTTTCTATTTCCCTAATGTGGGCTTCTGTATAAGAGGTCCTTTTTATACATGCGCCATGCCAACCTCGACTACCGTATTAGCTAAAGAGAGAATTGCCAATTTCAGCAAATCCCTTGGTAGGCCAAACACACTCTACTTCTCAATGATGGAGCATTCCTTAATCACAATGGACTATTGAGAGAATTGACCAAACCCAAGAGCTATCCGGCCAGGCATACTGCATCAATGATAGTACATAATTCACTGACTTTGGTTGCATTCTAGGCATCTACTCATTAAGTATGAAGAGGGGTGAGCCGCGACATAGTGCAAAGTACATGTTGCAAGAGGGTTTCAATGTGCAGTAAATCTTCAATCTTCGGATTGTTTAGAAGCTCCACTCTAGTGTCCTGTGCCAGCTTGAAGAACATTTCACTTGCTGTGCATTGGCAAGCATCTCTATTCAGGTCATGAGCAGTCTCATTAGTAACTTTTTCACTCTGTGCCTACCACGATTGAGGCTCTTTCCGTGTAGGATCATGAGACTCACTTTCAAGATCTTTTGAAACAAACGTAATATTTCCTGTGATGGAGATTGACACTACTATCTCCATGTTTCGCTCAGCACAGTCAATGGCAATGGAGAAGGAGTTAGCCCCTGGATTTATTTGTGCAGACACTGTGCCAGACAGCGGCCTTGTTTTCAGCTAGGCTGTATTGCATTTTATCATAGATTTGTTTATATCTCGAGTCACGTCGCAGTACAGGACACTGAAGCACATTATCTGACAGATAGCATGCTGCACTGCAGGCGAGTGCTTGGATGGAAGTGTGTTGTGCTTGCTGAGGGCCTTGGTGGAAGTGTTTTGGTTGTTATGTGTGAGTGACCAGATTGATGCTCCTATGTCTTGGGTCACAGTTCATAGCACTGTAAGGTTGCAAGAATCAGTGAGAGACAGGCCCGGAATATAATTATTTGCTAGAAACAGTTTACTCTGCAGGACCACAGTTGCTTTTCCAGAGGCTCGGGGAATGTATCGATCAATCATTTGTGCTGTGAGAAGAAATGCCGCCAGCCATGGAGTTAGACATTGGGAAGATGGAGGACAGGTAGATGGACAGAGATGTGTCTGGATAGTCTTCATGAATTCCAAAGATGATCAACCTTTGGTTTAAGTAGATGTTAAAGTTCAGTGTTCTTCCTTTAGTAAGCTTTTGAGGATGAAATCCCTTTAATTAGCTATGGAAGACCACAGTCATCATTAGCAGGGCTAGGGGAGCGCCTGTGTCTTGATCAGGGAGTCACTATATGGTCCTACACCTCAATTTCTAATGTAACAACTTCTATCCAGCCACCGGCAAGGCTCTGATCCCACTCTTTCCCAAGAAATACATATAGATCTTAAGAGGATGACCACAGAAGAGCCTTGAAATACCAATGTAAAGGAGTATCACAATTATTTAGAGAATATTATTAAATTAGTGTTTCAATAGCACAGACATCTAGAGCTTTTGGAGTGCAGCTGAGGTACATAGTGTACCTGCACTGCATTATATTGTAGTATTTGTTTAAGGCTTCAACCCCATTGTGTGGTTCCAAAGTGCATTTTAACAGTGTTGTATTTGTGGTGATCCTATAAAGGAAGCATTTTGGTGTCATGGATGAATGAACAGTGTGATGGAGTAGGTGGTTTGATAAATAAGCTCACACAATATATAAATGTACAGATGGTTAACAGTGAATTACGGGGAGGTTTTTCACCAAGGGTTTCTGAGTGACATCAAATAGACAATGAGAGCGAAGCTCAAGTTGTCTCTGATGTCACTCAGAACCCCGAGGTCAAAAACATCCCCGTAATTCACTTTTTACCCAGCTATAATTTTATGTTGTGTATGGCCCCCAAAATCATCTGCCCCAGCGTTCAACTGATACGCAGTTGCTGAGGAGTATGGCTTCTGTTATGTATCTGTTATATATTTTTTTCCTGCGCCTCTTCCACAGTGATGTAATTCTTAAAACCCAACGGTCACCACTGTTCCATAACACATCATGGTTCTATGTGATGTCAGTAAGACTCTAAGGATTACATCACTGTGCAAGAGATCGTTGGATTTATACAAGTAGTGATACGTGCAAAGTAGTAAGGAAGGCTCCATTGTCCCCACTGGAAGTACCTGAAGAACCCTGGTGTAAGCTACGTCTAGATATTGTTGGACCCTTTATATCTGTTAGCCTCTAGCGAGAGATATGTTTTCATTTTGGTGGACTATATTTCCAAATGGGTGACAGCTTGTTGTACCAGCTCCATAACAACTGAGTGTACTTGAATTATTTAGAGATGTATCTGCTTGTGAGGGTATTCCCAAAGTAATCATTATTGATAATGGGGTGCAATTTGTATCTGGTGAAATGAGAGATTTCCTCAAAAAGTTATCTATTGAACATCATCAAACTGCACTGTATTCACTGCAAGCCAATGGCCTTGGGAATGAATGGTCTAATAAGAGATTGTGCTCAGTTAGCTGTGTAAAAGAGGGGTCTCTCAGGAAGATTTTGAGAGAAAAACTCTGGACACATCGCACCACTCCAAACAGTAATATAGAAATGTCACCATTCCAATGTTTGAATGATCTAAATTAAATCCTTTGTGGTTGGAGTCAGAAAAATAAAAATTGAGGTTCAATGCTAAGAAAGTTGTTGACTAGCAAAATAAATATAGTGTACTTTATGATGCCAAGTATGGAACGATGCATAGGAACTGGAAGGTGGGAAAACATGTATATGTGAGACGGCCAAGGTGGGTTTCTAAAGGGGAATCCAAGTTTATGGGTCCTTTCTGGGTGACTGAAGTCAAGAAGAATGTTAAGGTGCTTGAAAATGGTGAAGTGTGGAGTATGTCACGTCTGGCGAAAAACTCCTCACAGGTGGAAGGGGAAGTGTCCAATGGTGGAATTAAAGATGGATCATTTGTGAAAGAGCTAAATGTGAATAGCACACATGAATTATTGAGAAGTTCACCATGTCCTGGGAAAAGGAGTAGTGGGGAAGCTTGTGCTAGAAGAAACCCGACTTATGTTGTAGGAAGAGTCTAGGCGCGTTGCATTTCCAGGATATTGAGTTATAATAATGCTCTTGATAAATGTTTTTGTTTTATATTTCTAGTAGTTTGATTATATAATGTTATTTTTATTCTGCATTGTGTTTTAGAGTATATGTATTTTTTAGACATTTAGCATACTGCTTAAGACATTTAAATATTTGTAACATTTTGTTTGGGGGAAGATGTGTTACAATCTTTGCAATTGTTTTTCCTGAGCCTCTTCCACAGTGATGTAATCCTTGGCGCCTTACTGACACCACATAGAACCATGATGTGTCATGGAACAGAGGTGACAGCTGGCTGAAGGATGAGATGAGGACAGGCTGTGCTGTTAGGGTGGATTTAATAAAGAACAACTTAAGGAAAATACTGTGCAGATTAATTTCCTTCACGGTATCCATGTCCCAAAGGTTCAACAAAAACAATATCTGCCATTCTTGACCAGCCCCCCACCACCTTCCTTACCTTTCCTCCTCCTCCTGCCCCTTTCAGTGAAAGCAGACAAGCAGGGCTGTGCTGACAGGCTCTGAAAGAGCCCTGTTATCTTGGCCTGGAAGCCCTTCGTGACCTAGCAACAGTGGGTAACGAGTTTTGTTATACACTATTGCTACATCATAACTATGAGCTATGAGGTTTAGAAACTGAAATAAATGATATAGGCTCTCTATGACAGACATACGTAACATAATGGTAATAAACTGGCGGATTATATTTCACTCTGCCATTCCTGAGTTATGTTTCCTGGTTTCTATTATGAAAAAGGCAAGCATCTACCTGGGACGACTAAAACATGTAAGCAGCTGCACAGCACCAACCTAGCCAGGTTGGCAGCGGGTGGTCTGTGCTGTTCACTGTGAGAAGTTGGCCTGGTATATGATGTTCACTAGTTAAAGTGACCACCTTGTACCATGCCAAGCAACCCTTATGGTGTGGTTGTAAGTCAACCTTTTCGGACTAGCTGCCCTAGTGGTAGCGTAGGCTAAGCAGTCTTTGAGGCTAAACTCGTTAAAGCGTGTTAAGCAGGCTGTTTTACCAAATGCAACCCCCCTTTATACCAATGAAAGGACACCACACAGATATATATTGAAAATATATATGTATTTATTTCTCAAAGTATCCCCTAGACTCTTTATGAGCACGGGAGCACAAATCGTTAAACAAGACAATGTTATAATATACAGAAGTTGCACTTTATATGGATGGGCCCTGGTGGCCACTCAAACCATATACTAAAATAGTGGTATAAGTACCACGGACAGGAAAGTGAAAAGGCCTAGGGCCTCTAGAATCGCTGGGCCTACAAGGAGCTAACTTCAGTTAGTGACCAGGAGGTCCACGGGTCGCGTGTGCAGTGAGGAAAGTTACACGCGGGCTCCCATGGTTTTTCAATGGGTGCGTAAAAGTTACAAAGTTACTGCAGAAAGGGTCTTCTGAATGGACTACGATCTTAAGATTTGAAACACAGACACTAGAGATGATTCTCTACACTTGGGCACCGGAGTGCCAGCTTTACCTCACCCACAGGAAGCGGGTGCATAGGTCTCGAAGTGCGTTGGGTTTCTTATATCGATTCAATGGAGCCTGATGACAAAGATGCTGCAGGCGGTCGGTCCAGAAGAGATGCGGTGGATCCAAGAGTGGATCGGAGTTGTAGAAGACCTGAAAGCAGAGGGGACAGTGTTCACAGTCACTAGCCAGTGACCGGCGTGGCATCAGGTAGGTACCAGGCGATGTCGGGTGCCAACAGGTGATGAAGGGTAGCTTGTCTCCGCAGCCACGTGGTCCCTGAAGGTCGACGACGTCCAGGAGTCGGTTCACGAGCTGTCCCACGCAGGCTCTCGCTGTCGGCGGTGTCGGCGACTCAAAAGAAGCAAACAAGCCTTGGCAAAGGCAGGAGTCGTGGAAAGAGAGGAAATCTGATTGTTCTGACCAGCAAGGTCAGAGGGGCTGCTCTTTTGGAGAGCAGCTAGGGCCAGTCTGGAGCAACCAGACCAGCGTCGTTAGTTTCAAGTTTCGTCGCCAAAATGGCCACTAGCCAACGGGCCAGGGACCGGGCAGGCGCGTCGAGATGCAAAGTGCAGAGGGGCCCCACGCAGATCGTGGAGATGCTGGAGGGCTCACCTTTGGTGCAGATGCTGCTCGATGGTTGGGCTTCTCAGGACCCAAAGCACAACTTGGAGGGAGCCTCTGTCGCTGCGCTTGCAGCTTGTCGTCGGTCTTTCAAGATGGCTGGCTCCACGTGTCTCGATGCCTCCACGGGTTCCTTCTTCTCAGGGACTGTGGATCGGGCGCTGAGAGGTCTGGAGGTCCAGGTCTTGTCGGGCTCTGGGCTCGGGCTCCGGCAGGAGGCGGCGGCAAAGCAGACGTTCAATAGCTGGTTGGTGCTTGCGTTAGCAAGATGGTCACTCCCTGACCATAGGGGAGATTTCCTTCAGTCCTCTGTGCAGCAGAGCGTCGAAGTTCCCGTCTTCTTCTTGTGGTTAAGTTGATTCCAGGATGTCTGAAGTCTTAGGACACAGCTCCTACCTTTAAGCGGATTCTAGGGGCCGGACTACCTGCTAGGTCCCTCCCTAAGGGTGGGACCAGGAAGGGGGGTGGTTACACCCCCAATCCTTTGTCCAGCTCGCCCCAGGTCCAGGGCTGGTGTGCCCCAGGACCGGATTGAACTGGCATATGCACCGAGGCTCCTTGTGAGCCTCAGGCATGTCTGATTCCTTTCAAGCCCTACCTGACCAATACACAAAATCCTGTCTGGGGTGGTGCACGCACCTTCCCTGGCAGGAAATCCTTTGTCCACACCTCCCAAGCTGGAAGGACTCCCAGCAGCAGGAGGGCAGACTTGTGTCTGTGGTGGCAGCATCCATTTTGTGGAGCTGAGGCTATGTCTGATTTTACCCGGGTTTCAGGTACTGTACATGTCGTGTCCCTCTAGAAGGGTGGAATGCTAACCCCGTCACCAGAATTGGCGAGGGGTTAGTATTCCAATTCGTATGACACCTTACTCGACATGTTTTGATAAAGCCAAACCAAAGATAGCATTTAACCGCGAGGTTCATAATGCACTTAAGAGTATATGGTATGACGATATCTGGAAACAGTAGAAGGAAGTTGTTCCGACCACTGCAGACAGGCTCAGCTCATGCCAGAGCACCATCTCACATGGAACCCAGCACTCTGCCTTCAGGATTGTTAAGGCCTGCCATAGGAGTGACTGATAGGTTAACATGTGTCCCATTTAAGGTTAGGTATAGGTATACTACACCTAAGTAAGAGGTGGTTACACCTACTTACCCCAGCTGAGTGATCAGCCAGTTGTGTCAAATTTGTTAGGCCAGGCCTGGGGTGGCATAATACATGCTGCAGCCCCTGGCAGGCCTTAGATACACCAATGCCCTGGGTACCTAGTGTACACTGGTACAGGGGCTCACAGGGTGATCCACTTCCAATTGGTTATGCACCTAGGGTGCATAGTGTAAATTTAGTAGAGAGAACAGCAGGCTGGGGGTCTGATTGGCAGGCCCACAGCCTCAATATGTCAAAAACCAGTGAAGCAAAAAGCAAAAAATTGGGGTGACCATAGGATAGCAGACCCTACTCTCCTACACAACCCCCCCCCCCCCAAACGCAGGGACATTAAACTAGCCTTGACCAGTCTCGTCTTCATGTCCTAAGTGGAAGTACCTGGAGAGACCATCTGCATTCCCATGGTCTGTACCTGGCCGGTGCTCCACTGTAAAGTCCATACCCTGTAGGGAAATGGACCACCTAAGCAGTTTGGGGTTTTCACCCTTCATCTGATTTAGCCACAAGAGGGGCTTATGGTCGGTCTGAATCTTGAAGTGAGTGCCAAACAAGTATGGCCTCAGCTTCTTCAGGGCCCACACCACAGCAAAGGCTTCCCTCTCAATAGCTGACCAATTCTTTTCTCTGGGGGTCAACCTTCTGCTAATAAAAGCAATGGGTTGGTCTTGACCATCTACATTAAGTTGTGACAGCACAGCTCCCACACCCAACTCAGAAGCATCTGTTTGGACAATAAACTCTTTGGAGTAGTCAGGACTTTTCAGGATAGGTGCAGAGCACATGGCCTTCTTCAGGTTATCAAATGCCTTTTGACAGCTTACAGTCCACTGAACCTTTTTGGGCATCTTCTTGGATGTCAGATCATTAAGAGGAGTCACAATGGACCCATAGTTCTTAACAAACTTCCTGTAGTACCCAGTCAAGCCCAAGAAAGCTCGAACTTGAGTCTGGGTGGTTGGAGGAGACCAGTCCTTGATGGATTGTATCTTACTCTCCAGTGGTTGAACTTGGCCCCCACCTACAAGGTGGCCCAAATACACAACCTTACTCTGCCCTATCTGGCACTTAGTAGCCTTGATAGTGAGGCCTGCCTTTTGCAGAGCCTCAAGTACCTTCTTCGGGTGGACCAGGTGATCCTCCCAGGTGGAGCTAAAGACAGCAATGTCATCAAGATATGCTGCACAAAAGTCATCCAACCCAGTAAGGACTTGATTCACCAACCTTTGGAAGGTGGCAGGTGCATTCTTCAGACCAAAGGGCATCACCAAAAATTGATAATGCCCATCTGGGGTTGAGAATGCTGTTTTGGCCTTGGACTCCTCAGCTAATCTGATTTGCCAATAGCCAGCTGTCAAGTCAAATGTGCTCAAAAACTTAGCAGAAGCTAGTTTGTCTATGAGCTCATCTGCCCTTGGAATAGGGTGTGCATCTGTCCTGGTGACAGCATTGAGTCCTCTGTAATCCACACAAAACCTCATCTCTCTCTTGCCATCTTTGGTGTGAGGTTTGGGGACCAGAACCACTGGGCTAGCCCAGGGGCTCTCTGAGGGTTCAATGACACCTAATTCCAGCATTTTGTGTACCTCAGCCTTTATACAGTCCCTGACGTGGTCAGGTTGTCTGTAAAGCTTGTTCTTCACAGGCAGACTGTCACCAGTGTCCACCACATGGGTACACCAGTCAGTTTGGCTAGGTATCAGGGAAAACGTGTTGAAATGATTGTAGAACCTGTCTACATTCAATCTGTTGATGATCAGTGAGGTTGCCTCCAAGGGTCACTCCTTCAACTGAGCCATCCTCAGGGTTCTGAGACAACAGGTCTGGGAGAGGGTCACTCTCTTCCTCCTGTCCCCCATCTGTAGCCATGAGCAAGCCCATGTCTGCCCTGTCAACATATGCTTTTAACCTGTTAACATGGAGTACCCTGTGGGGACTCCTGGGAGTTCCTAGGTCCACCAAGTAGGTAACCTCTCCCTTCTTTTCCAGGATTGTATGGGGTCCAGACCATTTGTCTTGGAGTGCTGCTGGGGCCACTGGCTCCAACACCCATACCTTCTGTCCTGGCTGAAACTCAACCAAGACAGCCTTTTGGTCATGCCAAGCTTTCTGTAAGGCCTGGCTTGCCTCAAGGTTTTTGGATGCCTTCTCCATATACTCAGCCATCCTGGAGCGGAGACCAAGTACATAGTCCACTATGTCTTGTTTAGGCTTTTTGAGAGGTAACTCCCATCCTTCCTTCACTAAACACAGTGGGCCTCTCACAGGGTGCCCAAACAACAATTCAAAGGGGCTGTAGCCAACTCCTTTTTGTGGGACCTCTCTGTAAGCAAACAGAAGGCAGGGTAGAAGGATGTCCCATCTTCGCCTGAGCTTTTCAGGTAATCCTTTGATCATACCCTTTAGGGTCTTGTTGAATCTCTCAACAAGCCCATTGCATTGTGGGTGATAAGGGGTGGTGAACTTGTAGTTGACACCACATTCCTTCCACATAGCTGTCAAGTATCCTGACATGAAGTTGGTACCTCTGTCAGAAACCACCTCCTTAGGAAACCCCACTCTGGAGAATACTCCCAGCAGGGCCCTGGCCACAACAGGTGCTGTAGTGGTCCTAAGGGGAATTGCCTCTGGATACCTGGTGGCATGATCCACTACCACCAGTATAAATCTGTGCCCAGATGCAGTGGGAGGATCCATGGGACCCACTATATCTATTCCCACTCTTTCAAAGGGGACCCCCACCACAGGTAGTGGTATTAGGGGGGCCTTTGTTGTGCCACCTGATTTGCCACTGGCTTGGCAGGTCACACAGGAGCGACAAAACTCCTTGGTATCTTCATTCATGTGAGGCCAGTGAAAGTGAGGGACAAGTCTGTCCCAAGTCTTGTTCTGGCCTAAGTGTCCTGCTAAAGGAATATCATGGGCCAAGGTAAGAAGGGAGCCCCTAAATTGCAGAGGTATAACCAACCTTCTGGTTGCACCAGGCTTGGGGTCTCTAGCCTCTGAATAAAGGAGCCCTTCATCCCAATACACTTTATGGGTACCTTGAGCATTCCCAGCAGCCTCAGCAGCAGCCAGCTGTCTGAGGGGTTCAAGAGATGGACAGGTTAACTGAGCCTGCCCCAAGTCAGCCCTGGAAGGTCCCCCTGTACCCAGAAACTCAACCTGATCAGGTTCAAGCTCTTCAGGGACAGTTCCTTCAGGGTCCTCTAGATCATCTTCCTGGGAAGGCTGATCATCACCTTGAGGCAGGGGGGAAGGCACAGCCTTAACCCTCCTGTTCTTCTTCTTGGTAGGTGCTTGGTCCATTGTTCCAGGATCCAAGACCTGTGGTTCAGTAAGGCACTTTTTGGCCTGTGACCTGGTCACAGCAAGGACATGTGGTGATATACCTAACATCTCTGCATGTGTCCTGTACTCCACTTCTGACCATAGAGAACTCTCTAGGTCATTGCCCAACAAACATTCTACTGGGAGGTCTGCACTAACCACAACCCTTTTGAGGCCAGTTACCCCTCCCCATGAGAAGTTAACAACTGCCACACTATGTGAAGTAGTGGCATTGCTGGCATTGGTCACCAGGTAATTCTCACCTGGTATGTACTGTCCAGGATCCACAAAGCCTGGTGTCACCATAGTGACACTGGCACATGTGTCCCTGTAGGCTTGAGCCACTTTTTCATTAATTAAAGGAGTCTGTCTGTACTTGCCCAGGTTACTGGGGCTCACAGTCAGGGACAAATCCATGTCCCCATCACAGATCAAGACTGCCTGTGTCAGGGCTCTGTCTAAGTCAGAATCTCCTTCAGTTCCCATAGTATAGTGATTCCCACTACACCCTTTGTTTGGGGACCAACACTGCTAACAGTAGTACTGGGAGCAGGTGCCTTAGGGGCAACAGTGTTGAGGGCTCCACCCTTCCTACAATCACTAGTCCAGTGAGTTGTATTCTTGCAATGTTTGCACCAGGGTTTCTTTGGACCTTCTTTCTTCTTCCCTTTTGGCTGGGACCCACCCTCGTTAGTACTAGTTTGGGGCCCTGTTGAAGACTTCTGGTCTTTAGATTTCTGATCTCCACCCTTTTGGTCTGTTTTCTTCTGATCACCCCCTTGGCCCTGGTTCTGGTTCTTTTGCTTAACCCTGGTTCTGACTCATTTGTCTGCCTTCTTTCCCAATTCTTGGGGAGAGGTCAGATCTGAGTCAACCAAGTGTTGATGCAGTTGCTGGTTCTGACAGTTATTTAAAATCTGTTCTCTCATCATCAAATTGTACAATCCTGTATAATCAGATACCTTACTTCCCAGCAACCAACCCTCCAAAGCCTTAGTGGCACATTCAATGTATTCAGACCAGTCCTGAGTCTGTGTCTTCTGGGTGTCTCTGAACATTAACCTGTACTGTTCAGTGGTTAAGCCTAACCCATCAACTAGGACACTCTTCAGGACTCTGTAGTTTCTGACATCCTCCTCCCTAACAGTGAGGAGTCTGTCTCTGCCTCTTCCTTCAAAGGAGAGCCAGAGGATTGCTGCCCACTGGTCTTCAGGAACCTGCTGCACTTTGCAGGCTCTCTCAAGAGCAGTCATCCATTTGTGGATGTCATCCCCACTTTTGTAGGGGGGCACAACCTTGGACAGGTTCCTATTGTCAAAGACCCTATCCTTGTCCTTAGGGACAATGCTGCCACCAGTGGGTATAGACCCACTCTCTTTAGGTTGCCTAGCCTTACTCAGTTTCTCTTCCATCAGAGCTACTTCTAGCTCCTGTTTCCTGATTCTCAGCTGAGCTTCCTGCATTCTGGCCTCATGTTCCCTCCTCTGAGGGGTGGTCATCCTTCTCCTGGAGTGACCTTGAGAGCCTCTAGAGGTATGAGAAGCATTCGATTCACCTGAGTGATTCCTTTGCCTCCCAAGCCCCTGATTAAGTCCACTGGGGAGATCCAATGGGATGATCCCATTGTCAGTCCCCAATAGTCTTAGGTTAGCTGGGCCACGTATAACACTTGGCACTGGGCTATTTCTCCCTTCATCCTCACTACCTTCTGTATCAGTACCCTTCTCACTTTCATCCTCTGTAGTATGAATCTCATCTAAGGGGTGACTATTGGAAAGGGGTACCTCAGTAGCATCTTCAGAAGGGGGGCCTCCTGTTCCAGTCCCTAAGGGGCCTAACTGGGAGGCTTTCTTGAGAGCTTTCTGATCTTCATCAGCGTGTAAAAGCTCTCTGAGTTCAGCAGAAGTAGGATTCTTGGGCTGCTTAAGGCCCCTGATATTTGCCAACTGCCTGGGCTCATTTTGATTTAGGGTAGCAAAGAGAGTTGGTGCCCTCTGGGGGTCACCCTCGACAGAGATGGGTACCTTGGACCCCTCTGCCCCCTCCATTGCTCTTAAGTGTGGGTGGATGTGTTGCAATCTACCTACACTTGGGTTTACCTACTAAACCTATCTAGTAGTTGTAGTCAGGGTGTGCTACTCCCTTTGCTCTACAACAACTAAGTTCAGTAGAACTTAAGTATATCTATCTTGTTTTATATGTACCTACAGGTACCTATGTGATCTTTCAATTGGTAACCAAGAGATTACAATGGTAAAACACAGCAAGCTCAAATCCAACCGCTGCTCACCAATGTGAGAAGTTGGCCTGGTATATGATGTTCACTAGTTAAAGTGACCACCTTGTACCATGTCAAGCAACCCTTATGGTGTGGTTGTAAGTCAACCTTTTCGGACTAGCTGTCCTAGTGGTAGCGTAGGCTAAGCAGTCTTTGAGGCTAAACTCGTTAAAGCGTGTTAAGCAGGCTGTTTTACCAAATGCAACCCCCCTTTATACCAATGAAAGGACACCACACAGATATATATTGAAAATATATATGTATTTATTTCTCAAAGTATCCCCTAGACTCTTTATGAGCACGGGAGCACAAATCGTTAAACAAGACAATGTTATAATATACAGAAGTTGCACTTTATATGGATGGGCCCTGGTGGCCACTCAAACCATATACTAAAATAATGGTATAAGTACCACGGACAGGAAAGTGAAAAGGCCTAGGGCCTCTAGAATCGCTGGGCCTACAAGGAGCTAACTTCAGTTAGTGACCAGGAGGTCCACGGGTCGCGTGTGCAGTGAGGAAAGTTACACGCGGGCTCCCACGGGTTTTCAATGGGTGCGTAAAAGTTACAAAGTTACTGCAGAAAGGGTCTTCTGAATGGACTACGATCTTAAGATTTGAAACACAGACACTAGAGATGATTCTCTACACTTGGGCACCGGAGTGCCAGCTTTACCTCACCCACAGGAAGCGGGTGCATAGGTCTCGAAGTGCGTTGGGTTTCTTATATCGATTCAATGGAGCCTGATGACAAAGATGCTGCAGGCGGTCGGTCCAGAAGAGATGCGGTGGATCCAAGAGTGGATCGGAGTTGTAGAAGACCTGAAAGCAGAGGGGACAGTGTTCACAGTCACTAGCCAGTGACCGGCGTGGCACCAGGTAGGTACCAGGCGATGTCGGGTGCCAACAGGTGATGAAGGGTAGCTTGTCTCCGCAGCCACGTGGTCCCTGAAGGTCGACGACGTCCAGGAGTCGGTTCACGAGCTGTCCCACGCAGGCTCTCGCTGTCGGCGGTGTCGGCGACTCAAAAGAAGCAAACAAGCCTTGGCAAAGGCAGGAGTCGTGGAAAGAGAGGAAAGCTGATTGTTCTGACCAGCAAGGTCAGAGGGGCTGCTCTTTTGGAGAGCAGCTAGGGCCAGTCTGGAGCAACCAGACCAGCGTCGTTAGTTTCAAGTTTCTTCGCCAAAATGGCCACTAGCCAACGGGCCAGGGACCGGGCAGGCGCGTCGAAATGCAAAGTGCAGAGGGGCCCCACGCAGATCGTGGAGATGCTGGAGTGCTCACCTTTGGTGCAGATGCTGCTCGATGGTTGGGCTTCTCAGGACCCAAAGCACAACTTGGAGGGAGCCTCTGTCGCTGCGCTTGCAGCTTGTCGTCGGTCTTTCAAGATGGCTGGCTCCACGTGTCTCGATGCCTCCACGGGTTCCTTCTTCTCAGGGACTGTGGATCGGGTGGTGAGAGGTCTGGAGGTCCAGGTCTTGTCGGGGTCTGGGCTCGGGCTCCGGCAGGAGGCGGCGGCAAAGCAGACGTTCAATAGCTGGTTGGTGCTTGCGTTAGCAAGATGGTCACTCCCTGACCATAGGGGAGATTTCCTTCAGTCCTCTGTGCAGCAGAGCGTCGAAGTTCCCGTCTTCTTCTTGTGGTTAAGTTGATTCCAGGATGTCTGAAGTCTTAGGACACAGCTCCTACCTTTAAGCAAATTCTAGGGGCCAGACTACCTGCTAGGTCCCTTCCTAAGGGTGGGACCAGGAAGGGGGGTGGTTACACCCCCAATCCTTTGTCCAGCTCGCCCCAGGTCCAGGGCTGGTGTGCCCCAGGACCGGATTGAACTGGCATATGCACCGAGGCTCCTTGTGAGCCTCAGGCATGTCTGATTCCTTTCAAGCCCTACCTGACCAATACACAAAATCCTGTCTGGGGTGGTGCACGCACCTCCCCTGGCAGGAAACCCTTTGTCCACACCTCCCAAGCTGGAAGGACTCCCAGCAGCAGGAGGGCAGACTTGTGTCTGTGGTGGCAGCATCCATTTTGTGGAGCTGAGACTATGTCTGATTTTACCCGGGTTTCAGGTACTGTACATGTCGTGTCCCTCTAGAAGGGTGGAATGCTAACCCCGTCGCCAGAATTGGCGAGGGGTTAGTATTCCAATTCGTATGACACCTTACTCGACATGTTTTGATAAAGCCAAACCAAAGATAGCATTTAACCGCGAGGTTCATAATGCACTTAAGAGTATATGGTATGACGATATCTGGAAACAGTAGAAGGAAGTTGTCCCGACCACTGCAGACAGGCTCAGCTCATGCCAGAGCACCATCTCACATGGAACCCAGCACTCTGCCTTCAGGATTGTTAAGGCCTGCCATAGGAGTGACTGATAGGTTAACATGTGTCCCATTTAAGGTTAGGTATAGGTATACTACACCTAAGTAAGAGGTGGTTTCACCAACTTACCCCAGCTGAGTGATCAGCCAGTTGTGTCAAATTTGTTAGGCCAAGCCTGGGGTGGCATAATACATGCTGCAGCCCCTGGCAGGCCTTAGATACACCAATGCCCTGGGTACCTAGTGTACACTGGTACAGGGGCTCACAGGGTGATCCACTTCCAATTGGTTATGCACCTAGGGTGCATAGTGTAAATTTAGTAGAGAGAACAGCAGGCTGGGGGTCTGATTGGCAGGCCCACAGCCTCAATATGTCAAAAACCAGTGAAGCAAAAAGCAAAAATTTGGGGTGACCATAGGATAGCAGACCCTACTCTCCTACATTCACCTAAAACAGGAGGGTCATCAGAGGAGGGCAGTCATCCGTATGGCATCATGTGCAAGATAGAGATGCTGTCACGTGGCTACAATGATGCCACTAGGACAAGAGTGGGAGTCGGTGATTTGAGCAGTTGCCATGTACCTTACACTGGTGTACCAAGAGACCTCGAACGAAGTGGAAGCGCAATCACGGCTGGGAACCGAAGCAGAAATGACACAACCTTTATAAGGCAAAGATTTTACATACTGGTCCTAGGCCGAAGAAGGCCAAACTTTACAGCAGCAGTTTGTGCCGCAAGCTCTTGTCCCTGAAGACTCCCAAAGGTTGACCAGCACCAGTCTACAGAGTGCTAGTCAGGGTCATGGCTCAGACCCTAACCAGACTGGTACCCTGCAGATGTGGGGGTGAGTAATGAAACGCTTGGTAGGCTGCTGGCCTGACAGCTTGGGGCAAATTAATCCATCCCATGTTATCCTTCTATTCTCTCTCCTCCTTCGAGCGCCTAGATCCTCGAGCCTCTGGCTCTTTGTAGTTTACTTTACGAGGAATCCTCCTGCATTCTAGAATTCCCTCCTAAACAATCTTACTTTTTAAGCAGGGAATGAGATTTAAGGGTTAAAAAATAGAAAATGTTGTGAGAGGAGACTAATCCTACTTTCCTTTCAAAGTCTTAGTTAAAACAACAGCAAGGTGTGGATTTAGTATTTCTCAAATTAGACCAGCTCTTCTCTGACCTGTGAGCCTTTTATATATTTTAAATATGCGTTCCCACAGGTAAACTTCCATTCCCATCTCGTCTTTCTGACGCCCTCACAGACTCCACCTCCCTCTAGTATGGGAGCGACTGCCATAGAGTCTTACTGACTGAAGCGATATACTAGTATGGGAGCAACTGCCATAGAGTCTTACTGACTGAAGCGATGTACTAGTATGGGAGCAACTGCCATAGAGTCTTACTGACTGAAGCAATATACTAGTATGGGAGCAACTGCAATAGAGTCTTACTGACTGAAGCGATGTACTAGTATGGGGGCAACTGCCATAGAGTCTTACTGACTGAAGTGATGTACTAGTATGGGAGCAACTGCCAAAGAGTCTTACTGACTGAAGCGATGTACTAGTATGGGAGCAACTGCCGTAGAGTCTTACTGACTGAAGCGATGTACTAGTATGGGAGCAACTGCCATAGAGTCTTACTGACTGAAGCGATGTACTAGTATGGGAGCGACTGCCGTAGAGTCTTACTGACTGAAGCGATATACTAGTATGGGAGCAACTGCCATAGAGTCTTACTGACTGAAGCGATGTACTAGTATGGGAGCAACTGCCATAGAGTCTTACTGACTGAAGCGATGTACTAGTATGGGAGCAACTACCGTAGAGTCTTACTGACTGAAGCGATATACTAGTATGGGAGCAACTGCCATAGAGTCTTACTGACTGGAGCAATGTACTAGTACGAGAGCAACTGCCATAGAGTCTTACTGACTGAGGCGATGTACTAGTATGGAGCAACTGCCGTAGAGTCTTACTGACTAAAGCGATGTACTAGTATGGGAGCAACTGCCATAGAGTCTTACTGACTGAAGCGATGTACTAGTATGGGAGCGACTGCCGTAGAGTCTTACTGACTGAAGTGATATACTAGTATGGGAGCAACTGCCATTGAGTCTTACTGACTGAAGCGATGTACTAGTATGAGAGCAACTGCCATAGAGTCTTACTGACTGAAGCGATGTACTAGTATGAGAGCAACTGCCGTAGAGTCTTACTGACTGAAGCGATGTACTAGTATGGGAGCAACTGCCATAGAGTCTTACTGACTGAAGCGATGAACTAGTATGGGAGCAACTGCCGTAGAGTCTTACTGACTGAAGCGATGTACTAGTATGGGTGCAACTGCCATAGAGTCTTACTGACTGAAGCGATGTACTAGTTTGGGAGCAACTGCCGTAGAGTCTTACTGACTGAAGCGATGTACTCGTATGAGAGCAACTGCCGTAGAGTCTTACTGACTGAAGCGATATACTAGTATGGGAGCAACTGCCATAGAGTCTTACTGACTGAAGCGATGTACTAGTATGGGAGCAACTGCCATAGAGTCTTACTGACTGAAGCGATGTACTAGTATGGGAGCGACTGCCGTAGAGTCTTACTGACTGAAGCGATGTACTAGTATGGGAGCGACTGCCGTAGAGTCTTACTGACTGAAGCGATATACTAGTATGGGAGCAACTGCCATAGAGTCTTACTGATTGAAGCGATGTACTAGTATGGGAGCAACTGCCATAGAGTCTTACTGACTGAAGCGATGTACTAGTATGGGAGCAACTACCGTAGAGTCTTACTGACTGAAGCGATATACTAGTATGGGAGCAACTGCCATAGAGTCTTACTGACTGGAGCAATGTACTAGTACGAGAGCAACTGCCATAGAGTCTTACTGACTGAGGTGATGTACTAGTATGGGAGCGACTGCCGTAGAGTCTTACTGACTGAAGTGATATACTAGTATGGGAGCAACTGCCATTGAGTCTTACTGACTGAAGCAATGTACTAGTATGAGAGCAACTGCCATAGAGTCTTACTGACTGAAGCGATGTACTAGTATGAGAGCAACTGCCGTAGAGTCTTACTGACTGAAGCGATGTACTAGTATGGGAGCAACTGCCATAGAGTCTTACTGACTGAAACGATGAACTAGTATGGGATCAACTGCCGTAGAGTCTTACTGACTGAAGCGATGTACTCGTATGAGAGCAACTGCCGTAGAGTCTTAATGACTGAAGCGATATACTAGTATGGGTGCAACTGCCATAGAGTCTTACTGACTGAAGCGATGTACTAGTATGGGAGCAACTGCCATAGAGTCTTACTGACTGAAGCAATATACTAGTATGGGAGCAACTGCCATAGAGTCTTACTGACTGAAGCGATGTACTAGTATGGGGGCAACTGCCATAGAGTCTTACTGACTGAAGTGATGTACTAGTATGGGAGCAACTGCCAAAGAGTCTTACTGACTGAAGCGATGTACTAGTATGGGAGCAACTGCCGTAGAGTCTTACTGACTGAAGCGATGTACTAGTATGGGAGCAACTGCCATAGAGTCTTACTGACTGAAGCGATGTACTAGTATGGGAGCGACTGCCGTAGAGTCTTACTGACTGAAGCGATATACTAGTATGGGAGCAACTGCCATAGAGTCTTACTGACTGAAGCGATGTACTAGTATGGGAGCAACTGCCATAGAGTCTTACTGACTGAAGCAATGTACTAGTATGGGAGCAACTGCCATAGAGTCTTACTGACTGAAGCGATGTACTAGTATGGGAGCAACTACCGTAGAGTCTTACTGACTGAAGCGATATACTAGTATGGGAGCAACTGCCATAGAGTCTTACTGACTGGAGCAATGTACTAGTATGAGAGCAACTGCCATAGAGTCTTACTGACTGAGGCGATGTACTAGTATGGGAGCAACTGCCGTAGAGTCTTACTGACTAAAGCGATGTACTAGTATGGGAGCAACTGCCATAGAGTCTTACTGACTGAAGCGATGTACTAGTATGGGAGCGACTGCCGTAGAGTCTTACTGACTGAAGCGATATACTAGTATGGGAGCAACTGCCATTGAGTCTTACTGACTGAAGCGATGTACTAGTATGAGAGCAACTGCCATAGAGTCTTACTGACTGAAGCGATGTACTAGTATGAGAGCAACTGCCGTAGAGTCTTACTGACTGAAGCGATGTACTAGTATGGGAGCAACTGCCATAGAGTCTTACTGACTGAAGCGATGAACTAGTATGGGAGCAACTGCTGTAGAGTCTTACTGACTGAAGCGATATACTAGTATGGGAGCAACTGCCATAGAGTCTTACTGACTGAAGCGATGAACTAGTATGGGAGCAACTGCCGTAGAGTCTTACTGACTGAAGCGATGTACTAGTATGGGTGCAACTGCCATAGAGTCTTACTGACTGAAGCGATGTACTAGTTTGGGAGCAACTGCCGTAGAGTCTTACTGACTGAAGCGATGTACTCGTATGAGAGCAACTGCCGTAGAGTCTTACTGACTGAAGCGATTTAAATAGAACCACATCTGAGATGGCCACCCACATCCTGCGCGATCTCGATATTTCATGCACCCATACATAAATGGTAAACATTGGGCAGGTTGTGTGCGAGATGATGGTTCTGGGAGACTTCCTTCCAGGTCTGTGAAGGAGGTGCATTATTATTCGATGCGAAATACAGTGCAATAGTCATTTTTCTAGATCCTGTGGAGAAAGTGCAGACTTTCCGCCAAATGACTAACTTTAGACAAGAAGCCTGATGGACTGTAGCCTACAATTTCTCTGTACATTACACGAGGATGGTGCGTCTGGGTAACTGTCCGTCCTGTGACTCTCAGGTATTAGTGGGTTCCGAATCTTTTTTCATCATGAACAGACACACTATATATTTTTATGATTTTATTAAAAGAAATGTCCTATCCTCGTACAAATAATGTGAACCTATAAAAATGAAAAAAAATAATGCCAATGAAAGCAATGGATAAACAAAATATTAAAATGAATTGCAACTTTGTGACAGGAATGGTGTTTCAGAATTTTCTTGCGCTAAAAATGATGGAACCTGTCTATGTTCTCCAACCCTTCCTTTCTTGCCCATAGGTGAGCTGTCTCCTGGCCTATACGAGTTTCTAAGGTGGCCTCTTACCCACATAAACTCGCTTGAAGAACAATTTTGCTGTTGCACATTGAGAAGGTCGTTCTCTTTTGCTGCGCTCAGAGAGTTGACGAGTCCCCAGCAGGTAGATATGGGCAAACCGGCTCTTGGAAGCCTGCCTGTGGAATTTACGAATGATGTTTACAGCTTTGCTTGCATGAAATCCACTCTCCCAGGAGGCTGAAGATTTTTCCTCTCTGTCTAATGCTTAGCTGTACCTAGCTTAAATACACCTTTTTGATTATTTTGAACAAGGCATACTTTGCAATGAATATCGTCAAATGCAAGAATGAATGTATTGATCTAGTTGCACCTCCACTTATTTGTATAAAGCATTTTAAAACATAATAAATATATATGAAATAACTGATGCACTATCAAACTATTAGAAAGCAAATGTTATACATGTGCAAGCAATATTAAATGCAGCACAAATGTACAAATCATAAATGTGCAGAAAATAAATGAATGTATGGAATGCATGGGGGTACATAAGTAGGAAAGGCAAAGACTGTATCAAGGGATCAAGTTCTTTGGGCAAAGAGCAGGACGGGCCATGGGGAGGGGGGGGGGTCCTTTCCAAACCAGGGTGCCAAAGGCCCACGACCAACAGGGGCTGACAATGGAGCTCTGGACTGCTGGGGAGCTGAAAGGGTGGGAAGCAGGAGCGAGGCACAATAGAGGGTGTTGACCCTGACACACAGTTTACAAAAAGCTGTGTTTGTTTTCTAAGGTCTTTGGTTCTGTCAAAAATCCTCCTTACATCTTATGATGTCAAAATCTCTCTACTGGAGAGAATAGATTTTCAAAGAAGATAGAGATATAGATTGATTTGAATGAAAATTAGAAACAGCCTTAGGTAAGAAAGGTAGGGTAGTCCCTCATAACCTCTTTATTTTTATGCATTACTGTACAAGGTTCGTGGGAGCAGAGGTCTAAATCTCACTGACCCTGCAGGCTGAAGTGATAAGAATGCTGCATTCAAAAAAGGTGTTAAAAGGAGGCTTCATGTATCGGCTCGAAAGGGAAGTCAAGACTTCTTGAAAGAGCTATATTGAGCTCCCATTGTAGAGTATCTTCCCTAACAGGAAGGAAATGTGTTTTGTTGATTTCTAAGAAATCCTTAAATATTGTGATCTTGAAAAAATATTTCTGATAGATACTTTTAAGTGGAGATACCACACCTTTAGAATATCCCCAAGCGCCACGCTGTTTCTGGAAGATTTAAACAGCATTGCTCCTGTGTGCCGTGCAATTCCACGTTGACTTTGTTACGCCCCCTATGTGACAATGCAATCACATAGAAGTGCCACCTTTGTACGTCGACATCACCAACCTATTCCTTGTCAGTTGACAAATTCTGCTTTGTTCCAGTGTGCAAGAGAACTGTGTCCCCTACTAAAACTACAGGGTTTAAGCCTTGTTGGGACTGTCCCTAACAGATGTCTCTAACAGATCCCCATTAGGTGTCCCTCTTGGGTTTGGGTTCAGGGCAGGACTCCAAGTCCTACAAGCAGTGTGCCCTTATGAATCCAAATGCGATCTGGGAGCGCGGAGTGAAGCTGTAAATCGATGAACACTGAATGAAGTCTCAGGAGTACTGCTCCCTGTCGATGTTATTAGCGAGACCCGTTCCTGTGACAGGGCCTCATTGCGGTTCAGGTCTTCTGGTAAGTTGAAGTGGAAGCACAAGAAGGCCAACTGGGATTCATCCCAGTCCAGCCAATCTCAGCCGGGGAATGCTGAGGACATGAGCAAGCCTTACGGTCTCCCCCAGTCCCCCGCCGAGGAGCAGATGCTCCAACTGATTCCGATGCACCCCCAGTTTCCAACTCTACCAGCGACGTTACAAAAACCGGAGGCCTTTAGAGAAGCCATGTTGTGAATCTTTGGCCCTCTTCCAGCTCCCTTTGGCGTGCTTTTGGTCCCTAAGGGTCCATGAGGACCTCCAGTCGGTTTACCGTCAGCGGGTCTGCCTTCTGTGCTGCTACTCATCCTGAACCCACCTCGAGTTCCCTTGCGGCAGCAGATGCAGACCCCTTTCCTATAGTCCGAACCAAATTCATCTTGGCCCCAGGTGTCCAGAAGCATTACTGACGCACCCAGCCTCAGTTCAATCTGACTGAGTCAAAACCATGACTTGGAGGCGCACCTCAGCGGTCTAAAAACATTTTGTTTGCGACTCGGATGAGAGTCAACTAGCCTTTGGATATGATGATGGAGATTATTTCCCCAACTTTAGGATGATAACGTGGACATTGCCAGGGGATTAGACACATCCCCAGACACTGGGTTATGTTCTCCTTCTGGGTCATCAATAAAAGACAGTGGCGGCATTGCTGTGCTGTGGGTATGAGACGGGCAGTGGGGATAGTAGAATTACAGCTGCCAACTGTGGAAGTCAAAACTAAAGTGTTAACCAAGTTTTTGCAACCTGGACAGACCTCCTCTGAGCCTCCATTAACATTGAGTGAATACCTGGCTGACACCCTAATGGGCACCTGGCCTAAGCTTTGTTTATGTCCACAGATGAACAGGCAGGTTACCAAGCTCCACAGGCTGTTGTCGCCTAAAAATTAACCTGGCAATAACTTCACTCTACTCCGGGCTCCCTAATCAGCACAATACTCAAACCAGAATGTAATGTTGTCCCTGGAAATTGATGGGTATATCCAACCAGGTCTCTGACGATGCATTTCTGGAAAGCCTTCTAGACAGCAAACGTTGCCTGGACCTACACATTTATAGCTATGAGATGGGCCCAAAACAAATTCACTCCCCTGAGAAGCATGAAATGACCCTCCCAAGGCAGACCTTCAAACAGGAGTGGAAGAGGCGACCTTCTCTATAACACACGTATCCAAACACCCTCCTGACTGACTGGACTTGGCCTTCTGAAAGCTCAACAGGACCCGTCCACCTGACCGTCTCAGGCACTCATCGCTTTTACCACATCGTCCTAGCCCTCTTGTTACAGGGATCAACTCACAAACAGGTGTCGGCAGAGGTTATGAGCACGCTCACCGGCTGATGTTTGTACAGAAGCAGCTTGTGATGAATTTGTTTAGAGGAGGCTCACCTTGCCACAGTGTTCAGGAAATCCGCTTTCTTCTTCTTTTCTCTTCCCACGGCCAGCAGAAGGCTATTGAAGGTCCCCTGAGTCTTTAGTTCAATATGTGCCTCGTTTAACACATCAGCCACAAACTGTCTGTCGAAAGGGACAACGTGTGAATATAGTTTGAGACCATGAAGTCTAAAACACTAGAAATACAAGCAAATAAAAAAAAGGTCACGGTCAATTGGGAGGATGTAAGCAAGAAGGGCAAGATTCGGAGAAGAGTTGAAAAAGGTTGAGGGGAGAAGGCCATAAAAAGATAATAAGCATTGGCAAAGCCACTGAGATTGGGCTTTAATGTACCAACACAGGTAAACACAGACATTCATAATTGCGTTTACATGTATTACATTCACAAATGCTGTTTATTACATTAAAGAGAGCACTACTGCTGTTGGCAGTCCTGTTGAAAAATATGCAAAAAGCACAGCGTCTGTACGAATGCATGTAAGGGGGTAGAGAATTGAATGGGGCAAACGTTGTGTGATTGAGAGTACTTCTCAGATGTAAAACAGTTTCTCAAGCACTTCATGGAAGGTGGAATGATGCAGCAAACTGCAACAGGACCAGTTGAGGGAGAAATATTCCTCTGGGTGTAGCTAAAGCCTACGCCGTAGATTTTAAAGGACTGGTAACCGTAGGTGAACCAGACAGTTGTGCTATCAATCCAGCTCTAAATAGAAAGTCAGGCAAATGAATATTAAAAGAAAGAGGGAAACTTGCTGAGTGGTTGTGCATGAGGACAAGTAGAAGAATGCAAGCAGTGGGCAGAAACTAGCAAAATGAAACATGTTGTGATTGAGAGGGGCAGTTATAGGAAGATGGATGGGTTGAAACGGAACATACTTGGCAGGTTAAAATGGGGAGAAAAAGAATGACAGCGAGGACGACGCATGGATCATGCAAGAGGAAAGCAGGATAAATGAATGAATGAATTTATAGAGCGCACTATTCCGGTGACGGCCATCTCTTAGGTGTTGTAAAGGAACTCATTTAAGTCTAAATAAGCAAACTACACATAAGAGCGTAGCAGGTCAGACACATATAAAGGTTTTTATTCCTCCATTGAACACCAAACATGTCTTCACTCTCAGAGTAGGGAGTTCCATGCCAGAGATGCAGACACCCTGCAGTCTTCTTTTGCCCCTCTTTGTTATTTTGACTAGGAGACCTATCAAGGTCCCTTGTTCTTTAGAGTGGTGTAGATTAGAGGGACCTATCAAGGGTTTGTGTGGACTCTGGAGGTCCATGAGTGTATTTCCCATTGGAACTCTACAATTCAAACAGGTCACCTTACTGAGCTGGCTCACTGACTGCCAAGGATCATACCTTACTGGCTAACTACCAGAGGTAGTCAGTGCAAAGTCAGACGCAAACCCAGGACCCCATGCCTTTTGGAGTCTTGGAGCCTTACTGCGCAATGTTGTCAGCTGCACCCTCAGCATTGAGTGCTGGGCCAGAGATAGATAGGTAGAAGGTAGGACTGTGGAAGCCATAGAACCAAAATTGGGGAGCAGAACAGGTAAAACCCTAGCTGCCTTAAACATCTACTTTCAGGTCAGGAAGGAGAGGAGTTCCAGAGTGAAACTGACTGCGCTAGTGTAAGTATCCTCACAGCCAGGAGATCAGCTTCCTGCTACACTAGTTCACACTATCTCTTCACTTCTACCCTTGCCCCAGCACCCCTGAAAAGGCTTCTTTCTTTTCATTCTCTTTTCAGTGTGGTTGCCTTCTTTTTAACCGCTGTGAGCCACAGGTTGCGAGTGCCACTACAGGGCTGTGGAATCTGAAGCCGCAGGTAACTGGTACTTGGTTAGAATTCCAGTTGTGCCCAGTGCCTAGTTACGGTATTTAGTGCTACCCATGGAGGAAGTCCCCACCATTAAACGTTCATTGTGTGCTGGTTAGAAAGGAATTTGGTGTTTTGCAGTTTTATGTGTTGGTCTCACTCTTCCTTTCAGGGAAAGCATCAGGGCTCAGTTGTGCACAAGGCGGTACCTGGAACAGGCTGCTTGAATCCGAGTGCACCATTGCTTCTTTCTTTCTTCCTTCCACTTGGTACCCCCAGCACTGTGAACCATCTGCGATGTGGTCAGATTTCTCGGGCAGGCGGGGTAGGGTGTTGGGGCAGATAAGCGAGTGTGATAGCCATCAGGGTTAGCTCCAGTCACCGGTAAATGTCCTGATGAATTTTGGTTTGGGCACCCTTAGCAAGAGACTCGCTCAGGCTACATGGAATAATCTCCTCGGAGTGAATATGGCATCCCTAATGCTGTCGTTGTACTGCCCTGTTACCCAGCTCCATATAGGTCTGGTATCGTCAGCGTACAAATGACAGGATCACCAAATACGACATCAAGACTTAAAGAAAGGCTACATGAATGTTAAATAGTAAGGGTGCTTAGTTGCATCTGACTTCACCAAAGTGTATGGCTTGAGGTCTCACACCACAGTGAAAAATCCAACCACTGGAAGGCTAATCAGCTTCAATAAACCAAACAATATATATAGAGTTTTATAAACCACTGTGTGTCACCTTCTGTTTACTCCGAGTGCTCTGTGGGTCAAACAAGCCAGCATGAACATTACTGATGGTCCAACAGGCAGACCTTGTCTTAACACCCTTCGCTCTAAGTGTTGTTCCATCTCATGCTAAGTGCAAATAAAGGACTGACATCTTGAGGGTGGGTCAGGAGTAGAATGGTAAAAGTGGGAGGAAAGGAAACTGACATAGGGTAGAAGAGATAAACAAGAAGAGAGCAAAGACCACCAAGGAGGTAGGATAAGCAGCGACAGCTAAACAAAGGAGAGATCCGTATGAGTAAGAGAAGTGGGAAGGAAAGAAAAAACTGCAGAAAGTTCCACAGGAACACAAGGCTAGAAAGATTACAAAGCAGTGAGTTAAACTGGTGGAGGAAGTATGGTCAACAAAGGCATAAAGAGGTGCAAGTAAGACACAGCGCCTGATTTAGATCTTGGTGGAGGGGAACACTCCGTCACAAACGTGACAGATATCCCGTCCGCTGTATTACGATCCCATTATATCCTATGGAGATCGCACTATGGCGGGCGGGATATCCGTCATGTTTGTGACAGAGTATTCCATCCACTGAGATCTAAATAAGGCCCAGAGTATGGGAGACTGGCTGTGAGACACCAACAGAAATGGACAGGTGGTCACTAAACAGGTGGCACAAGTATAAGGAGATTAGTTGGAAAAGGCAGACGAATTGTGACTTATATAGAGGCTGTATGACATCTTTATATGGATCCTGTGATCTTACCGGTCAGCTTGGACCTTCTTGAGGTTGTCTGAGGTCAGCGGGCTCTGCTTCATATTCTTGATGAAGAGGTTATTGGTCATTTTCAGCTCCCCACTAACCTCCTGGACCTGCTCACCGAGGTCCGCAAGTGTCTTGGACTCGGGACGCAAGGTTTGGCGAAACTCCGCCCGGGAGGACATCAGCTGCTCATACTTGCACTCCAGCAGCTTCTGGGATTTGAGAATTTTGCTGATTTCATTTCCAACAATCTGCAGCAAAAAATCAAGGTCAAAGGGAGATTCATTTTAATCATGGGTGCAATCGCTACCAAAAGTCTACAACTATGTGTAATGAATGACCTGCAGGTCTGTTTGCTGATCACCAACATATGTTAACTGGACCCATATGGATGTGGCCATGTATTCCCTTTCAGTTTAGGTAGTGGGTAAAATACAGCTGAATGATTTGCAATGTTTGTGGAGAACCGAAAGGCTATCTCCACTTGGAATGATAAAACACTTCAGTTGAGACAGGAATAAACCTAAGATGTGTGATGACAAAGAGAGGAAAGCCTCTTCTTTGAGAAGCGGCTCTTGTTTAGCACACGGGGCATGGCTCCTAAGGGTGCCTCTTTCTATAAAAACAAAACCTGAATGTGCCATTATTGACAGATGGGGAACCTACGATTCCTGCGTCTGGTCTGCCCTGGTAGGACACGGGCATAATGTATCCCAGTATGGCGAGCTGGTCCAGGGTGTCCTCTAGGATGGTAGCGATGCGTAAAACATCCAGCGGTGGCAGGGCCTCCATCACGGGTCGCGTCTGTTTAAGCAGATCTCTGGGAAAATACAGGTCTACAGCAGTCACTGGAACGAAAAACACTGGCTGATAAAAACTCACATCAAATATTTATTAAATCTATAGCAAGCAGTACAGGTGTTAGGTAGAACGCACTCTAATGCATTCAGAAAGTAATGGTGGTCTGTGGAACTGGTCCTGTCCTAACAGTTTCCGTGTGCACTGTGAATAAAGCTCACATATAGACTACAAGACCCAATGTCAGTCTTTGACCAAATGTAAGGCCTGTTCTCTCACTCCAGTCCCTTCTCCTTGGTTTCCCTGTTATATTTAATAGCCATCACCCTTTACTGCTTCAGTCACAATCCTGTAGTCTGTGATTTTGTTCTTTCCTGGTGCTGCACAATGTTGTTGCTTCTAGAGGTCTGACTGAATTGAACTGGGCAGGCTGACCCTTCCCCCGCCCTTGTTTTCTTCTCTAACTAGCACCCGTTTGCTTTATTTTAGCCGCTTTTGCATATTGAAGTGTATACTCTGTTGTTACGGCTATACGATTAATAAACCTTAAAGCATACATAACAAATGAAAAATGCAATCCCCCAAAGTGATGTCACAACATCAAGTAGCCCAATTACACAGTCTTGGTACATTACCAGGATAGTGCTGGGAATTATCACTCTGAAATGCTTCAGACTTCTTGAAACACAACACACAGCTCGGAAAGCCAAAGTCTGGTTTCAAATCTCCCACTTTTACAGATCAAAAGAGCAACGTCTCTTTAGTGGGCAAGTCCTGATCCTTTCTCAAGACTATGAAAATGGCATCCATTAGCGAAACTGTCATCACTGGGTTCATTAATATCATAGTTATATTACAGGTACCTCTTTCAAAAATTATTTTTCACAGAAAAACAGATTGTTCTGACAAGTACTCCTCTGTTTTTCTCTCAGTCTCGTTTGTAAATCTGATATGCCTCACATTTCCTGAAATTCAGTTCAAAATTCTGTTTTATTGTGTGTTGAATCCAATGTTTTTCGTTCATGTTTTAATAAAAATAGAAAGGTATTGCATATTTCAGGTTTTCTTTAGTTGGTTGTATATGTCCCATTATACAAAGATTACATCTCCTTATACAAGTGAGAGACCAGACTGCAAAGGTTTCCAAGCAATTGAGAACATCTGTGATATACAAATGTGGCTTTAATTTGCCCCCATTGTTCTGTTCCATTTAACAGGTGAATATAGATCGCCCCTTCTACCAATTTCAGAGCCATAACAGCCTATTAGGGCAGGGGTTCGCCATGATTCTCCCATATCTTTATGAGGCTCTAAATGACTTACTACAAGCACATTCCTCAAATATAGTGTTGATGTCTATGTTTTTCTGTTTCTTCTAGCGCTAAATTCATATGGTCTCTAAGCAGAAGCTGGTACTTCTTAATAATTATTTACCGGCTGAGCTCTCAATGTTGTACAATACATTTATGGACACCTTTCTAGACCTGCGCGAAGATACGAAGTCTGCTGATCGCAAGGACACGAGTGAAAGTGTGGAAGGTGATACTGGGGTGGGGGGGGGGGGATTTGATACTAGGGGGGAGGTTTGACTGCAGCAATGCACGGGTGTTTGTGAGGCCTGTTTGGTGTGTGGCCTGGCAACGTAGAGGGATGGAGAGAGGCCACCCAAGCGTCTGTTATTTGACCAATGAACCTTTCCATCCTGACCTGCTGTGTATCGTGTATACTGTTGACCATACTACTGTCTGTTGGTTAGTAAAACTGAAAAATAAAGTTTAAAAAAAATAAATGTTGTACAATGAATCAAGTAATCAACTTGGTGACATGTAATATGTCAGATGGAATTGTATTTTCAAACATTAACTAATTTCATTGATTGTAGTTGAAGCAAGAAGGATATTCAAAACGGACTGCATTACCCACAAAGCACTCTACAAGGAAAAACCTATCTAACTCACAAACAAGTTATCAAACGATAGCCGAAAGAGGCCTGTTTGAAGTTCAAACACTTTACTCCTGATTGCGCCCAAATTTAAAATCAACTTCCCCCTTTCACCATCTTATAGCCGGAATTCCACTACCTCTGGAAATAACTATGCATCTGTTCTTACTACCTCTGAAATGAACTACAATCACTACCTCCAAACATTTTCGTCCATCTACAACACCATCTACTCTATATTCTTATGGGAATATTTTTAACTTGTATGTCTACTATTACAGATTTTTACCTTGTATGCCTACTATTTTCCTCCTCATATTTATTCCTTGTAAATTTTCTGTGCAAACTCTGTAAAGCGCCCTGATACCCGCGGGTCAAGGATGCGCTATACAAAACTTGAACATAAATAAATTCTCTTTTGGCAGCTGGTCAGAAATCATCCATGAAATGAACCTGGCGACTTTTTGAACACATGCAGGAACGGGAGACTTCAATTTCTGCTGACCTGATGTAAAAAACGTTTTAGCTCAATACATCAGTTGTTGTTCTGTGCTGCTTTTAATCATAATAATCTTAATGTGTTATTTCTATATGTAATGGTTTTAAGTACTATGCACTTTATCAATAAACTTGCAACTCTTTTGATAGCTGCATTTCTAGAACTGTATCTGCTCTTCACAAAACGTGAGTGCATTTGTGAACAATTTAGCTGGTGGGTATTTTCTGTGTTGTTGTTTTTTTGGCTCAAAGAGATTCACCAAACTGATACTCTTGATCAGTTTGTCTGAATGACAAGACTGAGCTTCAAGAATTGAATTTGCTGATTTTCTTTTCAAAAGATCGACGCATTTAACATACTATGAGTGGCTTCCATTTTCAGATCTAAGAACCCAACTGTTTGGCCGGCTGTCATTGGCTGTCATTGGCTGGCATTGGCATATGGCTGTTGTGAGAACCCGTTTTTGAGGTCTCTACAGACCGGTGTAGCTGTTGTTGCTCTTCTTTCCATTACACAAAATGATCCATGTAACAGAACCAAAGGAACACATGACGACAATATTTTTGGAACATCAGGCATGCTTCTGCTCCCACCATCCCACTGACAAATTTGCAGTCAGTCGGGCAACTTTATAATCCATAGTAATATCACATACGTGTAGAAAAAAAGGCAAAGCAGATCAAATCAAGCAGCAGTATGTAGTATTGCGCTCTAGTCCTCACGCGCTACGTGGTGACGTAGCGCGCGTGAAGACGGGCGAATGCGCATGCGCGAGGCGGATTTAAGACCACGAGGTCGCGTCTTTCCCGGCGCTCTCCCGCTATACTGAAATAAAGTATATTTCATGTTATTTCCTTACTCCTGGTGGTGTTTATTCCAAGTAGAAAACAGCAACATTACAGTGGCGATGAGAGTTGGGATCTGAGTGGAAAAAAAAAAAAGAAAAAAAAAAGGGGGAACTTAGTCACCCCACTAAGAAGTGCTGACTGGCCAGGAAGGCACCAGAGAGGACCACAGGAGGGGAACCACCATCAAGGAGCACAACACGGCGGGAGAGCGTGGCAGAGGCGGCAATAAGGGACAGAAGACAACCACAGGGTGAAGTACCAGGTGTGGGAAAGAAAAAGAACAAGCATTTGCAATGCAATAGGTCTCGCATTTACAAGAGTTTGAGCTAATGTCATTGTAAATGACAATGCCTTTTATTTATGTTTTGAAACCCTGCAAGTGGTGCGTAAATACGCACTTTGTGCTTATAGTCCTTGCTTACGAGAAGCAAGGTTGGCAGTAAAAGAGGCGCAGTTACTGCCAGCCTTGCTTCTCATAAGCAATGACTAAAAGTTCAAAGTGTGTGCTTACGTACCACTTCCATGTTTTCAAAACACATTAATAAAAGGCATTGTCATTTATAATGTCAATAGCTCAAACTCTAGCAAATGCAAAACCTATTGCATTGCAAATGCTTATTTTCTCTTATGGGTAAGAACACAAAACCATTTTTAAGATCTCTGGATACACGCTTTTTAATCTCGAAATATTCCAAATATGTTCACAGGAGAGATCAGTAACAACTAATTTGAATATAGCATTTGTGGATTTCATTTGCCCTCCATTTATCATCACTCATTTGTGTATAGCATTTTTGTATTTCATTTGCCCTTCATTTATAATCACGTAATTTGTATACAGCGTGTTTGCATTTAATTTGTCCTTCATTAATTTTTCAATACAAAGATCTGAAATAAAATAAGTGATTCTATACATGTGCCTGAACAGAACGCGCTCATTTACAGGTATTTTTCGTATGTGAATGTTCACAAGAGGGGCCAAGCACACCATTCTCCGGGGGTACAAATGTCCTAACGTGCCATGACGACTAGCTTTCAACTAGCCACGACCGAACAGCTGGCCCAGTGATAGAAATTCTGAATATTTTTTATTATTTTTTGACTCATACAATGTCGCCCATGGCGCCATTTGTAGCATTAGGTTTATTTTCCTCTGCGCACCACCTGTACCTACTTTGACAGTCTCTGTTATACAATGCCAGGTTTTAAAGCTCTATTTTACCCTGAAGTGTCTTTATATTTATACATTTATCATTTTTTGCTTTTGCTCCATTCTGGGTTTTTCAACGGGAAATAATATATTTTACAGTCCTTTCTTTATAGCGGCTCGTTTTGGAGGAGTCTGAACACCATAACCAATCAATATATTTGACTCGATTATTAAAAAACGGCTCATAAAAAAATATTGACAGAACGAAGTTAATAATAAAACATGCACAATGGCCTTCAGTTAGATATTAGATGACCATATAGCAGCTAAAATAGATGGACATAATTTTACAAGATAAAATATTTCATACATGAATGCAATTAAAAAAGCAGAGAATTACAGGGTCGAATGGTAGATTTTAAAAAGAGAGCTACTGAGGCGCAGACTTCAGTTGTGGAAAGCATTTGTAAGAAGCATAAAGCAGGTCTACATCTAATAAAGCAACATTTCTTCAATAAACGCAATAAAAACGACTGGTAAAAGTCATGACATTTACAAACAAGCAAAATAGAAAGCAAATCCGGGATGGGGAGGAGACCTGGGAGGACGAGGGCTGCCCGCGCATGCGCGGTACCTGTCACTTTCGCGTGCAGACAGCGCCTGTCCGCCAGAGAGGAAGTGTGGGAGCTGAAGTCCCGGGTCCCAGGAGGGGGCCCGGGTGAAGAGTGGCAGATAGCAGTGCGGGGCTCCCATGCCTAAGGAGAGAGCCCCGCGTCGTGCTGGCAGTAGTGGAGCTGGAGTGCTCCGGAAGCCGCCGTTCGGGAGGATTCCCCCCGCAGACCGGGTGAGTGGGGGATTCTCCATTTGTCCAGTGGTTGTGCCGATGAAGGCACAGTGTCAATGTTTGTTTCCTGAGCGGACCCGCCGTTGCGGGCCGCTCCAACGAAAGAGCGAGTTTAAAAAAAGAAAAACACAAGCGAAAGTGAAACTGCATGCTGGCTTGCGAGGGAAGGGGGACAGGAGATGTGCACGCCGCGTGCCTGTAAGCGTGTACACAGGCTCCAATCCGCCAAAAGCCTGCGTGTGCCTATCTCCTGTCCCACTTCCGAGGCAAGTCAGCAACAATAGATCTCGCTGGCGACAGCAGCGCTTCGCGCTGCGTTCCCCAGGCGAGACCTAAAAATGACGGAGACCATCTCCAATCCAAAGAGACACTGGCGGAAGCAGCAGCACGCAGAGACAGGGGAGCGGGAAAACCCCGACAAGATCAAGCGCAAGGTGAGAGCGCGGACGTGCCAGGCAGTCCGAGAGGCCCAGGGGCGGTGCCAGAAGGACGCGCCATGATGAGCACGCAAGCATCTTCACTGATGACGCCAATCCCGTTCCTGCCAAGACCAGGAGAACCTCAAATGAAATGGGAGGATTGGAGAGAGTACTTCAAGAACTATATTGCAGCCCTGGAAGATGAAAATGGGGAGGCCTTCCCCAGTGCAAGGAAGAAAAGGATCCTACTGCACAATTTAGGCCCGGAAGAGGTAAGAGTCTTTCAGAATCTGGTACCTGCACCCATGCCGAACACGGATGACGACGTATTCAGACACGCCATAGAAGACCTCGACACCCACTACCGTCCCGCGGTGTGCGTCTCCATTGACCGGTATAATTTCCAGCAAAGGAAACAAGAAACCGGCTAATCCATAGATGATTATGTGGCAGCGTTGAGGAAGTTGGCGGTAACGTGCAAGTACGGAGTCCTGAATGACGAGTTCATAAAAGATCAGATAGTTATGCACACCACCAACAAAACAGTGCAAGACAAGTTGTGGACAAACAGTGAGGCATCACTGAAGGAAGTAATAGCCATGGTAAAAAAGGCGGAAATGTCGAAAAGGTGTGCTGACGCAACAAAAAGGGAGACCATCCAGAAGACCATGGTGAACAAGGTGGATGTCGCTGAACCACAGGGAAAGAGCAAAACCATGCCGCCCGAAGGGAAAGGACAAAATAAGTGGAAAGGGAAACCGGGACAAACATGGAAGCCGAATAGAGACAACATTACGACGTGCTACAGTTGTGGTAGTCAAGCGCATGCTGCCCAGAACAAACGTTGCCCAGCGTTCCGAGCAAAATGTATGTTCTGCGGCATAATGGGGCACTACGAAAAGGTTTGTCGCCGGAAAACGAAGAGACCAATGGTGAAGTATGTGATGCAAGACCAACAGGAGGAAGAAGAACAAGATGAGGAAGATGGTGTATTATGCGTGGACGAGCAAGTGCTAGGTATCGAGGGCAAGCGCTCCCGCAAACCACAATGCGACATGGTAATAGGAGGTGTGAAAATCAAGATTGTAGTAGACTCAGGATCTCCATACACCATTGTCCAAAGAGCAGTGTGGAGGGAAGAATTTGAGCCCAGCTTGGGATCAAGGCTAGAACCACCGGACACACGACCAGTGTCGTACACAGGTGGGATACAGGAAGTTGAACTTCGAATTTAAGGGAAGATGTGCGGAGTGCAAATTATACGTAGCAGAAAAAGGCCCATCCGTCCTAGGATGGATGGATCAAGGGGACCTAGGGACAAGTTAGACCCAGGAGGGGACACGCAAGTGCTCCTGACAGCTCCAGGGAGCTGGCCGGAACTAGAAGAAATGAAAAGCAAATCCCGAAGGTATTTGGCGGGAAAGTTGGCAAATTAGAGAAATTCACACACAAGATCGTACTCAAGGAAAACTCAAGGCCGGTATCGCACAAAGTCCGCAACGTGCCTCTAGCCTTAAAAGAAGCTGTACAACTGGAACTACGTAGACTAGAAGAAAATTGAATAATAGAGCCCATAGACAGCTCGGAATGGCTGGCCCCCTTAGTAGTAGCCATGAAACCCAATGGAAAAGTCCGTCTGTGTGTGGACCTTCGAGAACTGAACAAGTGCCTAGTAGTGGAAAAATTCCCATTGCCGCGCATTGAAGAAATGTTGTCCAAAACGAAGGGGGTAAAGTGGTTTTCCACTATCGACCTCACCTCTGCATATCACCAGATAGATCTACATCCAACAAGTCGGAAACTGACATCCTTTATAATGCCTTTTGGATGCTATCAATTCCGCAGGATGCCGTTTGGTCTCGCTTCTGCAGCGGCGGTGTTCCAGAAATTAATGCATCGCCTCTTCAAGGACATCAAGGGCATTCAATATTTCCAGGATGACATACTGGTGATGGGGTCAGACAGGAAAGACCATGATAAGAAGTTAGATAAGGTACTTTGTGTGTTGGAAACCAACGGCCTGACCGCAGAATGGGAAAAGTGCAGACTAGGAATGACGTCTGTCACATATTTGGGACATGAAATAGGAGGACAGGGCATCACGCCTAAACGCGCAAATGTGAAAGCGATCTGCAATGCTATGGCTCCATCCAACAAAGAAGAAGTGAGATCCTTCCTAGGGATGGCAGAATATTATAGCAAATTCGTGCAACATTTTGCCACCAAGACACACCACCTGAGACAGTTGATAAGGGACAAAACAGCATTCAAGTGGACAGAAGAAACACAAAAAGAATTTGAAGCATTGAAGTGTGACATCAGCCAAGCCGTACCACTGCAGGGATACGACCCGCTTGAACAATCAATATTGACGACGGATGCCAGTGGGAAAGGATTGGGGGCAGTCCTCATGCAGGAGAGGAGAGAAGGGACGACGGAGACCCTCAGTTTCGCATCCAGATCATTATCACCCACAGAACAGAAATATAGTGTAATTGAGAAGGAGATGCTAGCGGTGGTGTGGGCCATGGGAAGGTTCCGTCAATTCCTATGGGGCACGAGGTTTAAACTCAAAACTGATCACAAGCCATTAGTCAAAGTACTCACCTCAAGTGGACTTCACAGCGCCAAGATGACACTAAAGTTACTAGAATACAGGTATGATGTGGAGTACATACCAGGGACACGAAACAAAGTCACTGATTACCTCAGTAGAGCGGCAGTGATGGAAGAAGCCCCCAACCCAGCAACAGAAGAGGAAGAGATGGTAGCGGTGATGGAAGACCCAGAAAGGGTGATAAGTAAGCAAGAGTGGACCCAAGCCTACGAAGATGACAGTGAGATTAGGGAGGTCAAAGAACACATAATACATGGATGGCCCGAGAAAAGACTGTTGCGAGAGGCGCTCAGGAAGTTCTATGAAGTCAGAGAGGAGCTGTCAGTGGGAGACAAAGGGATTTTCCTGTACAGAGGTGATAAAGTTATTCCCCCGGCAGCGTCAGTATCTCGCCTGGTCGCGCTGTTGCACGAGGGACACCTAGGAATAGTGAAAACCAAGATGAGAGAGAAGCACATGTACTGGTGGCCTGGAATGGATATCCAGGTGAAGAGACATGTAAGAGAATGCGACCAATGCCAAAGAGCAGACAAGACACTGAATCCTTTAAGGCCGGCATTGGGGAAATTCACTCTACCGAAGGATCCGTGGGAAGAAGTGGCGGTGGACATTCTAGGACCTGTGCTGGACAACCAAGGGACGCCCAAATATCGGTGCGTTCTAGTCGACAAATACTCTAAATAGCCGGAGATACATATTCAAGAAGTGATGGATACGGAAACAGTGATTAAGTTCTTGACTTCAGTTTTCCTCAGGGAAGGAATCCCGAGAACCACCCTGAGCGACAATGGACCGCAATTCACATCAGAAAAGTGGTACAAGTATGCAGAGAGGAATGGAATCAAAATACAACACACTTCCGTGTATCATCCATCGAGTAATGGACAGGTGGAACGTTTCAATAGAGTCATCATGGGATCCATCCAAGCAGCCATCATGATGGGCAAAGATTGGGAGAAGGAGATACAGAACATGATATGGGCATACCGTATCACCCCCACAGGCACGGGGTATAGCCCTTTCCAAATCTTGAGAGGAAGGCATCCATTCACCAAAGACAATGTAACGTGGAGAGAAAAGACGATAACTAGTAAGTGGTCTCCGGCAGTAGTACAGCACAACCTAGAGAAGGCCCAGAGGATATATACAGAATACTACAATCAAAGGAGAAAAGTGAAGGCCACAACCCTGGAGAGAGGGGAATGGGTGAGAGTCAGATTAGCCATAAGGAAAAAGAAGGGAGACAGCAAATACAGCCTACCTCTACAAGTGAAAGAAGTGTACGATAGGGCAGCATTGCTCAGTGATGGGAATGTGTGGTCCCAAGACAGTATGTCCAAATGTAACAAGATCCTACGATGGCCCCCGGAGGAGAGTGAAAAGACACTACAAGGCATAAGCCCAAGAGAAAATGAAGGAAGTAACGCAGCTGTAGAGAAAGACAGGAGAGTAGAAGAAAGCAGCGAGGGGCATGGAGAGCAAGTAACACCTGAGATCGAGGAACAGAGTGGAGAGGAGAGTAGAACCCCGAGGAGAGAGGAACTGAACACACCGAGAGGCAAAGCGGGAATCCCCGCAGAGGAAGGTACCCAAGAAGATTCCTCCACTCCGGTAAGGCGCACTAGAGCGGGCAGAGTGGTAGTAAGACCCAGCCACTTCCGAGACTTTGAACTAGAGGGTAGCTAAGCGACCTGAGGGACTTTATGGACCACAAATCTTTGTTTAAATAAAAGAAGGGAGATATGTAGTGTTGCGCTCTAGTCCTCACGTGCTACGTGGTGACGTAGCACGCGAGGACGCATGAAGACGGGCGAATGCGCATGCGCGAGGCGGATTTAAGACCGCGAGGTCGCGTCTTTCCCGGCTGTCCCGGTATACTGAAATAAAGTATATTTCATGTTATTTCCTTACTCCTGGTGGTGTTTATTCCAAGTAGAAAACAGCAACATTACACAGACTGCCATGCTGCTTAATAAAAAGAAACAGATCTTTTGTTTACAGAATATATTGTTGCTATAGGGCCGTTGTGACTTTGAACTGACATGCACATGCCACAGCATCCAATGTTACAAGCACAATTTCTGGTTCCCAAGTGAGCTCCTAAATGGTTTGAAAACATCTTGAAGATTTTTAACAAAAGAGGTGAGATTCAAAAGAAAAGGTTAAAACAAACTATCAATATAAGTGGATATATTTTCAGTTAAAGTGCCATCGCCATATAGCACAAGTCTTCCTTTTCGTAGTTTATCAGCTTTGTGATTCTTTAGCAGTACATCTGGGATGACACCTCTGTCTTCATGAGTTCTTCCCATGCTTGTGCTTCTTGCATTTTCATCCCAGTCATCAAGCTGTTGTTTTAGGCTGGACAGACATTCATCAGTGAGATCACAACACGGTGTCTTCTATGATTTGGTGCCATTTACTCATCTTTGAATCTGATCCACAAAACAAGAATGACTACACTTCCGACCTTACCTCCAGTTTTGATCATTACTGAAAGATCATTTTTATAGGGACAGAGCCTTCCACCATGCTTTACTCATGTTTGGTTTCTTTATTGCAAATGTCTTCCTTGTACAGTTATTAGTTTGTTTCTCACAATCTCAAAAATGGCAAACATTTTAAAATCTAATGAAGGATTAAATGTTCGTTTTAGTTTGAGAAATGTTTCTGAAGCTGCATTTACATTAATGCTCAAGGATTTGCAACAATTTATCCAAAATGTCATCTTCTTCAAGCAAAGTTAGTTCAACCAAATCGTCCAAATCTTGAATAGAAAATCAATCAGGTTGTATTGTATTCCCAATTGCATTGATACAGCGTTTACTACCCCTGATGAGGCGTTTATGCGCTTAACGCCGGGCAGCACTCTGCTCCAGGAATCCAAGGTTAGTGGCTAGTCCAGCGTTTTATTGGTTAATTTGATTAATCTTGTGCTCTCAAGAAAGTTGACTCTAAGTTTCTTTGTGGTAGATTACATTAATAGGAGTTAGGTGAGATCGTTAGTGAGGGCTTCGCGAGTTCATGCAGCTGGTTTGTGAGGTTAATAAATGAACGAGAGGGAATGCAGGGGTTTTACTTACAAAAGAGTTTATGAGCTCAGAAATGAGGCTTGGGGAATTTGCAGGAATGCAATAATAGAGGATAAGGCAAACATAAACACGTGTGTCATAATTGGCTGTGCGTTCAAAGAGAAGAAGCGTGCGGGGTAAAACGTACACGTCATTCGAAGGAAAAAAGACTAACAGAAGTATATTGATTTAATGCAGGGTTTGAAAATACAAAATTGTAAAAGGAAAGAGTATTTGCCTATGATATAATACTCTATTAGGGGCTCTGGTAGGCACTAGATTCAAATAAACAATGTGTCAACTGATCAACTATAACTAGAGCACTGCGTAAGCCAAGACGGCCAATCAGCTCGCGCTGGAAGCGTAAAGTAATGGCTGTATACATATATTGACAATATCAAGAGATTTGGGCACTGCTCGAAGGAATGAGTAAGCTTGTGAGCATAACAATGTAAGAGAATATTCCGTATAAATAAAGCTAACATTTTAAAGGAGATTTTGCAAATGCTGGAGGAGATTTCTTCCACTGGTCACCCTCAAAGTTTCTCACCGTATTAATTACAAAAGCAAGGTGGACCCATTGAGACCCCTTGGTTTAGCCTGGCACAAGATGAGGGAGATGAGAGCCTTCCTAGACAGAGTAAAATATATTTCCTTCTTTCCCGTGGTTGAATAGTGAAGATACAAACAATTCACAATTCATTGTGTCCACGTTGAGTGCTAAAGTTTGGATTCATCCCCAGCGCTCATTCCAGTGAGAAGCATTGCTTTAAACAAAGACAGTGGGCGGGGCAACCTAGGAGGGACCCTTGAAAGAGAACAACCCTAAACTGGACCTGCAGCTGCAGATAGTTAGTGCACTCTCCATGGTGCGGGCTGCAGGGCTGAACGTGCTCAATAAATGCCCACTCAAAAGGAAAGGCAAAAAGCAAGGTGCGTTCAGCAGTATGAGCGGACTCAGATCTGCAGTCTCCATTCCTCGAAGGCAACCTGCAACCCTCAGTTTCATCCTCTCTAGTGTACTGTGCAAAACTCACCAATGTCTTCTAGGCACAGCAGCGCTATGGGAAAACATAATAAAACAAGCATTTGCAATGCAACAGGTCTCGCATTACTGAACGTTTGAGCTATTGCCGTTGCTAATAATAATGCAACACCAATAGCTCAAACTTTCAGTAATACGAGACCTGTTGCATTGCAAATGTTTTCTTTCTATCTATTGACTTTTGAAGCAATCGCGGCAACCACACTTTAGCTTAAGATGTTTAAAGCTAAAGCGTGGCGCCGATGTAACAAAAGTAAAGAAATAGGGGGGAAAAGGCATGCGGTCGCGTTCGGCGGGCCGCAAATAGGAAAAGAAAGGTGAGGTCATAATTATTGCAGCTGAGGCGTGCCGCACTGGTTAAAAAACAAAAAAGCGTTGCAAGAGAGCATGTCCTGCTTGCAACAGCAGAAATAAAAGGCGCGGCCGCCGTTAAAAAAAAAACAAAAAACATTGTGGTGAGCGGCAGGAGAAAGTGATTTAGGAAAATAGTGTCCACAGGATGTGATTAGGAAATGTAGAGTAACAACACATGTAACAGAGGCAGTCCTCATGGGAGGTTACAACAGGAGAAAAGGAGGTACTAAGGAGGGACTACTAAGCCTACTGGCGAATCAAAAGCCACCATTTACAAAGGGTAGTAACAGGAGCCAATTGAAAAGATGGGCAGAGCTTCAAGTACATACCTGAATACAGCCTGTCTCGAAGAGACAGCGCAAGCAATGGCTAGAAGAGCCCTAAAAATATGCCACTTTCAACGAATTGTACAGGAAAGGGATGTTGCATCCAGTCACAGATTTGCAGTAATTCACAGCATTTCGGAAAAGGAAAAATGCATTTGCCCGCCCCTCACCTGTGCAGCAGTTGCGGTTATCTGCAAATGACACGTTGCTTTTTCAATCTGAACAAAAATGCCTGACTGTCTTCTGTTGTGTTGTGTCTTGCTGACACAATGGCCACTGTTACTTCATCCATTGCTTTTACACATAACTTTAATGTAACGAGGACTCCTTTATAACCCTGGATAGTTGTAAGAAATGACATGTTCTGCATAACTAGTTTCCTTCTGTATTTTGTGTGTATGTTCGAAAGGTTATGATATGTGACGTCCCCTGATGAGATGACCAACGATTCACTGTGTGGTAAGTGATGGATGAAAGATTGCAATGCATATTATTTTTATTACAACTGCATTGTGTATAAGCACAGACTATGAACAATGGATTTGTTCACGTCAACAGTTGTGCCCAGCACATTTTTTGCCAGACAATCCCAGGCGGTTGTGGAATTCTGAGGTGCGCCACATATAGAGAGGTCCACTACCATGCAGCGGTATTTAACAATAAACAACCAACATTCAAAACGGATGCTGGTGCCTTCGGGTTTGTAAACATGCTGGTTGAACCAATCACAGCCCATGGCTATTGAATAAGCAAAGAGCACTTAAGAGACAGAGACAAAAAAATAAGAGTTACAAAACTCCCAAACTCATTCCCTTTCTCTTGTGCCGAATCACTAGTGTCTTCTTTAAAACTTTTTTGCTCAATTTCAGTTGGAAAACACAACAGGCAGCACAGGCAAACATGGATTGTCGTCCCCCCCCTCCCCCGAAAAATGTTTTGAAGTTGAGCCCCTCTCTAAAACTATATGGCAAGCATTTGGAGCTCGGGGGGGGGGGGGGGGGGGAGGGATGATCATGAGGGGGTGGGCATCATGAGATCATTTATGGGGTGCTTTCTGTAGCGCGTAATCCACTCTAAATGTGGGACTTACACAGAAAAGCAACAGCATCAAACAAGAACAGAATTGACCCAAAACACTACTCCCCATAATTGGGGTGCTGTGGGCCCCAGTGCACTCCACCTGATGCACTAATAATGGCTGTAGCCCTGCGAAGCAGGCTGTCTCCTCCTCTTCCCCACCACTTCGATCTCGAAACAATTCCGGTCTCTTTTTGCACCAAGGGTGCCATCTGCCCTAATGCTAGCAAGGAAAATGACCCCCCATGCCCACTTTTTATAGTAAAACATTAATCATTGTGATGCAGTGGGCCTCCGGGCAAAAAGTGTTACTCTACCTGTTTCACTAATGATAGCTGCTGCCTTGCTGTCATCTCTAATCTTTGTTAAGAACATGGGCTCCCATCTCAAACCATCCCTTTCCTTCCCATCTCTTATCATTTTTCCCCTCCCTTCTGCCATGGCTCCGAAACCCAAAAGCAACATTGGCACAGCAAGTATGCCCTGGTCCTTTAATGCAGCTGCAGCACCAATGATACATACAGCTCTGCAAAGTAAGCTGTCTGCCCTGCCCACTCAGCAGGGCCATTACTTCTAGGCCAGGTCCCCAAAGCAGGTTTTCTGCTGCTTTGTGTAAAAATTAACAACAACAAAAATACACATTTACCCCCGCCGCCCCCCCCCCCTCCGCCCCCCCATCTATCTCCTCCCCTGTGCTCAACAGTGGTGACCTGAGCCCTAATGCTATCAAGGAAAATGCACCCCATGCTCTTTTTCATAGTAAGGCTGTCATAACTGGGGTTCAGCACCCAATCACAGAGGGAGGCGGATGGGGTGGGGGGGCTCCTGTGCTGTGAAACAGTTAGTAAAGAACTAAAGAGGAAACAAGCCTTCTCACCAAGGTGCCCACAACCTGAAAGAAATGTAAATGTGTGCCATGGTTGGAGCCAGTGTAGGTTTTAATTAATGAAGTCACTCAGCTTCATGGTGACAAATATTTATTCTTTTTGAGAGGTAATATATGTGTCCATTAAAAGAAGTGAACCCCTTTAATGGACATATATAAAAATATATACACTAGATATAGTCTGAATTCCTATCACTAAAATGAATATTTTTAAAGCACTTGTTTTATCTTAATGAGTATTTTGCAGCAACCTATTTTATACAGTGTAATACAATTTTAAAACAACGATATTCACAGTGCTTTCTGTCACAGACTGTGACCTCGTAGCACTAAAAAAAAAAGTCACTATTTCGCACTGCACCAATCAGGATTTAGTTCTGTGACTATGCGGTCACACAAGAAGACATCTGCAGGGATCACATTAGCTAAATGAGGTTTGATTAGTTTAACTTACATTTACTTTTCATTTGAGGTGTGTGCGTGTTTTTATAAGCAGTTACCAGAAGGTGGGAAAAAAAACAATAAGATTGTGAATTATTTCTTCTTTTTAGCCACGTCTTTTTTTATGGACTTGAGCTGGTGAATGTAAATGAAGACAGCCTATAAATGGCCTTTCGCGCTATCTTCATTTACATGTAATTGCAGACCCGTTTGCACCGCCCTGGGAACACATCCACACCCCCCAGCCGGGTTTGAAGACCTCTGTACTAGACAGATAGGCATGTCTTTAATTGTTGTAACTTGATCTGGTTATCACTCCTGAATAGACTCCTGCCTGGCCGTCTGGCCTTTCACATGCCAATCCGTTTGTACTGATTTTGTCTTCTCCAACTGAGTTATATTCCTGACAGAGGATGAGACAAGCATCAGCAAAGCCAATAAGTCTTGCTTTTGTGACCCATTGGCTTTGCCAGTGTTTTTTTTACCATGCTGCACAGCATCTCTGGTGCTCCACAGCAGTAGCTAAAGTTTAAACATGAAAATATTGCTTTGACTCAAGTGCTGTGTCTTTTGTAGGCATGCATGTGCATGCCTCCCATATGACGCTGATGCTTTTTTTAGGTCTTGCCTAGCGTTGCTGCGCACACGAGAAGCTCGCTCAGCGAGATTTATTGCAGATGAGTAATTTGTGAGAAGGGCTTGAAGCCCCGCCCCTTATTCCTATTGTCTTGCGTCACCGTTTATGTTAAACGGTGGCCTGCCATTGGAAATATGTTTTCCAGGGTGCCTCCTTTTCGCTTTTTTGGCCAGCCCCTCCGGACTGGGTCGCCTGCATTATGGCTGTCGTGACGATGTTTCTTATCAGAGGCTCTGTCATGCTGCCTTGATGCCTGGAACACGCGCCAGTCCGGCTCTCTCATTGGGCGTGTAGTGACGATTCACGCTGCCTTCATGCCTGAAGTAAACCACGGGCAGTCTGCAGACAAATCACTCGCAGAGTGGCAGCCCCTTATCAGATGGTAGGGCGACGTGGGGATTTGAAAGCAATGGCTCCGTTTGTACAATGGTTATTTACGTTTGTGTGGAGCACTGTGCTTCCTGCATCGTGCTCGGATGTTGTGACGCTCTGTCTTCTTGTTCTTCTTGGACGCGTGAGTCACAATCTGTTTGGCTTGCAGCCTGTGCCACGGAAGAGCTCCACATGCCATCTCATCGGCTCCCTTGTGCAGTCCCCTCCCATGCTCCCTCCTCTGCCTGTCCAAGGCATGGGATGGCCGCAGCAGGGGCGCTTTGCAGAACAGACACAAACTTTTAGTTCGAGTTTTCTTCCCGTGCATCTTGTATTGTGTTATGGGGTTTGGTACTGGCTGGGAGAATTTAGTGTTAAAGTTTCACCGAGTGCGAATGCCACGACGGCTTGATTTTTAATGCTGCTTTGTTAAAGCGATCTTGGTTTCTTGGCTGCGGGTACACACACAAACCTTGTATTCCCGCTGAGCCCTGGGCTGCATTGGGGAGGGGGCCGCCCCAGGAGTACAGGGGCATGAAGCGAGGCCTGCAGAATAGACCCTATAAGACGCGCTTGAAGGCGAGGGCTCCGTGCAAAGGGCAGTTCATCTGTAACCAATGTGTGATAAGAGGTCAGAGACTAGTGCTCACGTTTTCCTGTATATTCCTTGGGGGAAGGGGGAAGTTTTTTTTTTTATTTAATTGGATTTAAGAATGCTGTGCAACTGTCACCCAATCTTTCCTGTCGGAAATGGCGAATGCCGTTTTAACCTGATGGTGTAACCCGCTGCCACCCTTGTGTGTTCTTGTTTTTTTTTATGCCACTTTTATGTTTGTTCTTGTGGGTGGTTTTTTAAAGTTGAGTTTTTGCACCTGCTGCTTCGCTCCCACTTATGCGAAGTATGTAGTTGTTACGGAGCCTTAGGAATATGAGAATTGGCTGCTGTTGATGGCTTTCTCATTTAACCAAATGTGTGATTCTGATCAAATGATTTGACTGCCAGGTGTTTTGAATTGCCAATGAGGAGAAAAACGTGCAGGCGCTAGCTGGTACCCTCCCTTTGACTTTCACACCCTTTCGGTCTCCCTAAGGGCCTCAGAGCAGTGTCTGATCCTCTACACCTCCTGTGTAAATGCTCCGGTTACAATAAAATGTTCCTCATAAAGCGCTCCACAGCTATTAGCAGTTACGTGTGCGCTACTCAAAGTTCTTAAAACCCTACAATTCAGTAGAATTATCCTCCCACCCCACAGATGCACACACATACCTCAGTTCGCTACCGCCCTTATTTGGAGCCCCCAGTGCTTCAGACGCTGTCAGGGGTCACTGTGCACTGGTTCCCTCTGCCTCGGGTTAGAATACTATATGCTGGAATACAAAGGGGCAGCCTCGAACAGTGCAAACCCCCCACCTCCTTTTAAGGAACAGTCCCACCAGCCCGGGTGAGTGCAGGTAGACCGATCTGGGGCTGCAGAAGGTCGGTCCATTTATTTTCCATTAGAACCTCCACCTATTTGAGAGGTCGCTTCTGAGATTGAGTTCTAGTCGGAGATGTGGTGTTTTGCAACTCTCTCCCCCCCACCGAGTCTCCCTTACTGCGCAGGGGGGCTGATTTACAGATGTCAGTCACACTGATTCTGCCGGAGGAAGAGCAGATCTTTATTTTCTTAATGTACCTTCTTGTAGAAATGCTTAACTGACAGCCTGATACTAAAAGCACCCAGGTGGTATTAAAATTATGGTTTAGGAATCCCAACCTCATCATTTCTCTGTCAAATTTAGTCCCTTCTTAAAAAGAATTGGGGGATTCTCCGTCGGCTCCTGCCTCTAACTCAAATTTTCACTCTGATAGAGCACAAGGAAGCCAAATAAGTGTGTTTGAGGTAATATCCTCTGTTTTCTTTTTAGAGACCAGGACACTCATAGTACTCTTTTCTCACGCCTCCTCTCTCCATCCTTTGCTTTGCTTTCATACTTCTCTACCTCATTGTCTCTTCCCTGCTCTCTGCTTTTGCTTCCATCCACCCCTTCAGTGCCCTGCTTCATCTCCCCTGCCTACCGTCTCAATCGCATGTCTCCTCAACCTTTTTAACTTTCTATCCTTTCTTTATCCTCCATCTTCTCCCTCGTTTCAGCACCCTCCTTGCATCTTTCACTTCTTCCTTCGTTACACCTTCATCTTTCTGTTTCACTAGCTCTTTTCCTTACTTCTTTTCCTTCTTCTCTTCTCTCCCTCTCACCCTTATAATCCTGTTTGGATTTTCTCTCACCTCTCCCTAATATCCTCACTAGTTTCCTCACTCTTTCCTGCTCGCTCGCTTAATGTAATAAAAAAAATCTCCCTTTCATCTCGGAATCAGCAAGAGGAGACATGGTCCAAGCTCTCATAATCTCACAGATGGTCTACTGTAATGCCTTTCGGGTAAGGGCACTGACACATCTTATTTACCATCTTTAGCTATTACAGAATGCCGCTGTAAGACTGGTTTTGAGGCTAAGAAGAAACCCTCCCAAATTTAACAAGCATTAAAAATGCAATATGTCTCGCCTTTCATTAAGTTAAAGCCATTTGCTTTGCTATACAATACCATTAGCAAAGTAAATGGCTTTAACTTAATCAAAGGCTAGACCTATTGCATTTTCAATGCTTGTTTCTATTTAGTTACTGTTCCGAGTTGAAAGAAAAAACATTAAAATTTGCACACTTGATTTTCTTTTAAGCAAATGGATATGGGGTCAGCTAAAGCAACCCGGCGGAGAGCGCAAAAAGTTTGGGAAAGCAACACTGAGGGCTGTGGAATATGGGATATGTTTCAAGAAACATCGGGCGGCTTGGGGGGGGCAGTGGGGGTGGAGGTGTGAATCAACATGGAAGATGCCAGGAGGGATAGGTGACCCAACACAAAGAGTGCCAGAAGTAGAAAGCAACACAGCAAATGTGGGTAGGAAAAGGGAGAAGCACACCGGCGAGTATAACATGGTGGGGGTGGGGAAAAGCACTTGGGTGACAGAGAGCAACTCGAGGAAGACAACAGAACAAAAACACATGCACTCTCATGGAGTGCTTCACACAAACAAAAGCACCAGTAGAAGCAATGATGCCAGACAGTCAACATGATGGCAAGGATTATTTGCTCCATGGGACAAGCAAACACAATATTGACAAGCTGGGACACGAATAAGAAGCAGGCAGTTGAGAGCGACAAAGCAGGTCAATCAATGGTAAGCAATGGGTGGGCTCCAAGCCTCTCTATGTTCCTAGTAAGCCACAATTAACATCAAGTACCGAAACAAAAGCACGAAGCCTGCCTTAGATTTACTACTCTTGAATATATACTACCACCTGGCTCTTCAAACAATTCCCTACTGGATAAATCTTTCGCGAAAGTCAACCAAACTCTAGAGTCCAGGGGATTCCCACCTACGATCATTGCAGAAAAATCTCAAACGTATTAATAAACAACGGGGGATGCCAGCACAAGAGGAAGTATGTTCAATTCCAATCCCCATATTTCCAGCCAAGATAAGAGCAGATAAACAAGGGAAACTGCTTCTATCCCACATTGCGGCAATAAACTGTGTCGTCCTCAATGGAATAGTAGAAGGAGACATCCCAGCAGCATTTACTAGAATAGGCAATCATAGTTCTTCTATTTTAGATTATGTAATCTGTAGCATAGATCTTTTCATGAAAGTTCGGTCATTAAACATTCAGCATACGTACAAAAGTTATCATCGATATTTGACTTTGAGAATTGAAATTTTAACGCAACCTTCTTCCCTATGGTCTCTAAGCTCTTTAAAGGGTCTGGCAAACATAAATTAAAAATCAGGTAGGATCTACTGGAATTCGAAAGCAATCAATAAAATGAACAATGTCATTTCTTCCTTTTCCTCAAACCTTACAAGTGAAGAAGACGACCCCATAACCAAATATGAAGACACAGTGCAATCAGTCGTGGTCAATCTTCAGGCAAATACAATCAGCAAGGATAAAGGCAAAACCGACCACTACGGAAAGCAAACAGATAATTTGTCAGTACACTCAAATAACCTGAGCAGAACGCAATTTTTATCCTTCTGCGCCACAAGACAAAGAGAATTAAGAAAGCTGAAAACACGTTGTCAACGAAGCATAGAAAAATAAAAGCAATCACAAAAGGATAAAAAACTGGATCGACATCCACACTGCAGTAAAAAGTGGAAATAACAAGGCATTCTGGAATATATTAGCTACACAAATGTGGATACAAAAGTCAATCCAAGCGTCGCCAGTTCCATCATCTTAATGGGAAAAACATATCCTAAAATTATATAAATCTAACAGTCAAATTCAAGCTTCCCAGCCAGTGGCCAGGACGAAAGGGCCAATCAGATCAGGACATGCTAGCTACTTCATCTACACAGATTGCCACTTTTATTAAAACCGCCATATCATCAGCAGCTATGGCTCCAGATAACATCCCGATCAAAGTCCTTCAATCAAACCCTAAAGACTGGAGCAAATTTGTAACCCCTCTATTTCAATACTGTTTTGACACAGGGGATATACCAAAATCCTGGCGAGGGAATATTGTGGTCCCCCTTTTGAAAAAAAGGCTCTAGATTGAATCCAACAAACTACAGACAAATTGCTCTTCTAGACACCACTGAAAAGATCTTTGCATCATGTGTATTGGACCACCTAAAAGACTGGGCATTCTTGAACAACGTGATTCCTGCGACACAGGCTGGCTTCCACCCAAGCCACTCAGTCACTGACAATATTGTATCCTTCAGATTGTCCTTGATAAGTACGCAGTGCTAAAATCACAAATAGTTTACCGCGCTTTTATTGACTTTTCAACCGCTTTTGACAGCGTAGATAGGCCAAGGCTATGGAAAAAGCTCGAGAGTTTAGGGATACCCCATGATCTCCCTACAATAATCATATCTTTGCATACAGCAACATGGTGTAGAGTCCAAATGGGTGGAGAAAGGGGCCTAACTAGTCTAATGCCCATGATGAATGGTCTGAAACAAGGATGCCTCCTCGCCCCCTTGTTTTTTTCCATCTATATAAGCGACCTACTGGGGTACTTCTCCCAAATTAATAATTTTCCCCCAAAACTAACGCAAAGTGATATCCATAGCCTAATGTACACAGACGACATTGTTATATTCGATCGTACCCCAATTGGTCTACAAAGAAATTTAATTGAATTAAATAGATACTCAAAAGAAAACTTTTTGGTCCCTAACATCTCTAAAACTAAAATTCTACCTTATAGAGGAAGATGGAAATTTCCGCCTTTTACCTGGTCACTGGGAGGTAAACTGATCGAGATAGTGAAAGAATACGTGTATTTGGGCCGAATCTTTTCGTTTAACCTTCAAAATGCTTCTCATTTTCAGCAACTTGGGCGAAAAGCAGACTCCCATGTTGGGGCACTACAGAGATTCTACTCCTCAACTGGGAATAGGCATTTTAAATCCCTGCTAGAGGTATACAGTATGAAAATTCCAGCCATTTTATCTTATGCCTTGGAATATATACAGATTAAAACCTGGTGACCAATAAAAGTGAAAGAAGGGATTATCCTACGAAAACTGCAGAAAGTCACCCTAACAGTCCCCGTAGAAGCCTTACGCCTCAAGCTTTCTTTAACAAGCACATACGCTCATGCAATTTCTAATATTATAAGGTGGGCCTTTAATCTTTGACATGCAGCTCCTGGCCCCTTTAGTCATATATTAAAACTAGAGACTTTTAGAGAAGAAACGGCACTGCACACTTTTAATAGGAATCTCAAAATAGCCCTCGAGGCATCCCAATGCACCGTAGCACTTTTGCAGGCTTGGTCTCCAGTGCATTTGAAGCTCTTTTTAAAACATACAACGCCAAGAATAAGCTTTGCATTAGATAAGGAGCACTGTACTCATTTAAAGTACTTCAAACGATTTGCAGAAAATATAGCATATAAAATTCCTGAGCATTTTTTACAGTTTCAGCTAAGACATAGAGTAAGGCACTGTATTCTTCTTCTGCGATTAGGAATTCTCCCTTTAAAAGTTTACTCTTCTAAATGGAATCCCCTTCAACATTTCTCAGGTATCTGTGACTTGTGTAATGGTGGAGTACAAGATATTTTCCACGTACTTTTAATTTGTCCAAATCTGACTTTGGTAGAAGCTCGACAACGCTTTATAAAACCCTTCCGCTTTAGATACAACGTTATTTTAACTCAAGATTGAATTACGCTGTGCAAGTCCCCTCCAAATGAATTTTTTTCTCATAACTTGTTTAAGTTTTAACTCGTTTTTTAAAATTGTTTTAAAAGTGCATATACCTAATAATCATAAACTCATGTACTTTTATTTGTCAATTTTAATCTATGCCTACAATGAGTTTTAAAGCAGCCCCAAAAGTTTAAATCTAACTACTTCATATTATGTATTTGTATTTGTTGACCTCAGTCGAGGTCTGAACGAAATAAAAAAAATGAATTTGAAACAGCCATTTTAGCATTTTCGTGGTTGCCGGACCAACCTTCCTTGTTCAAGTCACCTGTTGAGGTTAGGCTCCTCAAAGGTTTACAACCGACGTTTCCTCCCAGGCCATTCATTATGCCCCAGTGGGACTTAAATCTGGTCATGGCTTTTTTGATGTGAGCACCCTTTGTGCCACTGCACAACTAGCCTCTGAGGTTACCAACTATCAAGACTGTTTTTCTAGTGGCCATTTTATATTGGCCAGTAGGGTCAGCGAATAGCAGGCAATATCGGTGCACCCTCCTTATTTCACCTTCTATCCAGAAAAGCTGTTACTCCAGACATGTGCATCCTTCCTTCCGAAGTTTGTGACTTCTTTCAATGAACATCACCTTGCCTATTTACTTTGCTCCACCTCATTTTCCTAAGGAGAAGGAGAGACTCTATCATCTGGACCCAACAAAGGGCGTTGTCCTTCTACCTTAACTGCGCAAAAGAGTTCAGTGAATGATCAATTCTTTGTAAGGTATGTCAGTGCCAAGAAACGGAAGGGTGTGCAGAAAAGGGCCATCTCAAGATGGATAGTACTCTGCATAAAGATCTGCTAAGCATTGACCAAGAAGCAACACCCTAATGGCTTGTGTGCTCACTCCACCAGAGCCAAGCCTGCGACCACTGCCTAAGCTTTTGGAGTCCCTATCCTGGACATCGGTCAGGCAGCAACGTGGGCATCTTTGCACACATTTACCAAGCACTACTGCATGCCAGTGGTGACTCCTCCGCAATGGCAGAGTAGCGTTGCCCCATGCTCGCAGAGGAAAATGAAAAATAAAATGTTCATAAAACAGTTTCATTATTAGGTCTCGCCTTGCTATCGCGTAAGCGATCGCACAGCGAGACTATTGTAAGGGGCTCCCAAAAGTGCTACCAAAAGCGGATTGCATGGCGAGCACGGGCACAATCACGTGCATCGTGCCGCCATGCAATCCGCTTTTGGCATCGTACTCGTACTTCAAAGGGTCCGCTCACCCTCCTCGAATGCGCTCCCCCGCCCCCATCAAGCGCGCGCGCGCCACGCTCCGCCGGGCTTGTTATTTTTCTTATCAACATGTGGCAGACATCTTCCTAATCAAATCTGTTGCCCTTTCCACACTGGTGCTAAATTCCAGATTGAAATGAAACACACACAGCCACACAAAGCTGCATTCCACTGAAGCACGCATGCACACACAAAGCAGCACTTGAGGACAAGAATTGATTAAAAAAAAAAAAAAACCCTTTCCAGTAAATGTCTGTAAACAAGAAGTTCCATTTGTATTTGATGATGGTTGCTTCAGGGAGGCAAACAAAAACACCCCCCATGAGTCTTTCCTGTCTTAAAAAATGTAAGAATTTCTTAAGGATGGAAATTGTAAAAAAGAAGAATTACAAAACGATGCTATATTTACAAACGCATCTGCCTCTCTGGGGCTGTAAAGAAAATATCGTTGTTTGAGCAACATCCCTTCATGCTTTCAGAAAATGCAGCGCACAATTAATGAATTGTAAATGGGGCCTGTTGTTTACTCAAATGGGGCGGGCGAGTATCTGATTACTATCTCCAGAGGGATCCTGTTCCCTGCCTTTGCTGTCGGGTAGGTTTGCCATTATTATCCATTAAACGTGATCGTTGTAAAAAACAGAGTTGGTAAGTAAACACATATTTTAAAGTGATATAGAGAAACACATTTACCAACCTTTTCTGGCAAGGTAGTGACGTACTACAAATCCAGTAAACTCGACATCTGGGCATTTAATTCCTAGAAACTGATTTTTATCTTGTGGAGTTTTATATAGCGCGAACTAGACCCGAAGGTATCAGAGCACTTTACATGAGCACCAGTTAAGCTACAGTCTGACACATTCATTTTTGTTAGGTACGGGGACATTAACTGATTTGCCCAGAACGACATAACGTTGAGCGTCCCTGCCAAAACTCGAACCTGGTTCCCCAGCTCCAAGACCCACCGCCCTACCCCTTAGGCCACATTCTTTCCTTAACAGGCAGCAGTTCTTAAGAAGGGTAGGGGATGTGGCCTAAAGGCCCGACTTGCAAACTTTGGAGCAGAAGAGCCAGGTGCAGTTCCCGGCCTCTTCTCAACATCCTGTGATTCTGGGCAATTAGACGAATTAGGCACATCTCCCTGTGGCTCACCTAAAAAAAAAAAAAACAAGCATTGGCAAAGCCAATAGCTCTCTCCTATGAAAGCTACTGCTTTTGGCAATGTTTTTATTAGCCATGCTGGACGGCAGTGTGGCTGCAATGTATTGTGGCTAAAACAAAAGTCAACAAGCATTGGCATAGCCAATAGGTCTCACTTTTGGGACCTTATAAGTATTTAGTTATGCAGCACAATATCCTTGGTGCAACAACATCAACTGTTGCATGGCTAAACACTTATAAGGTTCCAAAAGCGAGACCTATTGGCTACAATGCTTGTCATTTTATTTGCTGTCAGTAGCGGAGTCTTGGGGGTGAAACATTACTAGGAATGGTGGGCACTGCTGTCATTGCACATGTCGGTTTGGCCGGCCACCTTAGGACGGCCAAACTGACATGCGCACTGACATCCAACCAGCTACGTTGCTGGGTGGAGAACAACAGCAGACAGAAGCTCCCAGCTCCCGATGGAGCACAAAACCAGCTTGCTCCGCCCAATTCCGACGCTGCTCTCATGGGTATTACCACCATAAGAGCAGCATCTGGTTTGACCTTAGGAGAGTCTGGGGACCTCAGCCTGTGTCCAGAGGAGCAGAAGAGCGGCAGGTATGTTTTTTGTTTGTTTTGTTACTCCCCTTTCCAGCGCTGCCCCACCACTATTCCCTGACACCAGTAGCTACTGCTGTCTGGACAGTCAGGTCTGCTGTGACAGGCACTTTGCCTGTTCAGCCCTAAAGGACTTTCTGGCTTAAATCCGCTTTGCAGACCCACCAGCATTGCTTGGGTATCTATTCTAAAGTATGGAATCTGCAGCTAGAAGTCTCTATCAGATGAACAAGTTACTTACCTTCGGTAACCCCTTATCTGGTAGAGACTATCTTGACGCACATTCCTACCATCCTACCCACTCCGAACCAATTACAGTGTGAGAGTCACCCTTCCAAGGGCCTTATAATTCACACCAGTTGTCAGTCTTCATTGGGGCTCCGCACTTTTAGGGTGGAAAGACTCGAAAACTAATGGACGTCAGCGTGCCGAGGTGGGGTTTATATATACACTGCTTGCGTAATTTCTGGCGTGAATGACGCCAACATGTAACCAAACTACGCCACCTACCGTCACGCAGGGTTGCTGCTAGAAAACTTACAGATCCAGTCTGACACTTTAGGAATATTCTTAGGTGAGGAATCTGTGGCTAAGTAGAGTCTCTACCAGATAAGGCTTTAGAGAAGGTAAGCATAGTTTTCTTTTGTTAATCTGTCTTTACAAAATAAGCCTTTACTCACAACTGTGTTTTCTTACTTGCCATATGTTACCCCCGATGTATGAGGACTCCCTTGATCTTCATTTCAGATTGATGAAAAAACAGGACTACAACGCAGGTATGGGGGGCTTCAATGTAGCACTGCTTTTGTTTCTAGCTGAAACAATATTCAATTGACATTCCAGTGGATCTGTCTTTTAAAAAAAAAAATGCATATATGCATAGGCCTTCTCAAATTAGTCCTTCTGCGTGCTGTGTATAGATGAGTGACTAGTCCTTCGTGTCCAGTGACACTCACAAAGACTATGCAAGCATAAACAATGGCATGGGAGCATTCTATATGTCTGTAACTTTTTGTGTCAGCATTCAAATTGTCGGTTTGGACAATATGTGTTTGGGGCTTTCACCACTAGTTATATACATAAATATACAGTACATCATCTGCTCACCGTAGCTTCCCTCTTCCCAGCAGAATGCTCCATATGCGTCTTGTAGCCATGGCAACGGGAAGACCTGCAGGATCTTCGAAATGGGCTGCCGAGAGAGTGCCTGCTCAGATAGGCGAGGGCTTCAATGCAGACTGTAACTAGGGATGCACGACACTAACACTAAATCGTTTTTGGAGTGAAAAGCCACACGCTTTTCACTCCAAAAACGATTTATTTAACCGGTTGATCCCGTTATTATTATAAACGCTTGGTGAGCTGGCAATAGACATAGAAAGAGGACTCGTGACAGTTTAAGCCCCGGCAAGGATACCGTCTAGGCATGGGTGCCCCAGTATTGCTAGAAGACTCAAAGCTAGTAGACATAAAAGACATACCAACGCACTGGATTCTTGTTTCAACTCTAATTGAAGTTAAGTAAATTTGGAACCCTTTGGAAACAACTTTTGTAAATACTTACTTTTATTGCAGTTCGGATAAAACTGAGTGTTTTTAAACAATTGTGTTGCCAGTTTTGTGAAAATAAATTAGCAATACTTCTAATATTATTCCACTAACAAGTTATTCAATAACGAGAAATAGTTACTGCTATTTCTCGGTGATCCCCGAGGAGGCATCGTCCAACGTTGAGCACACTGATGTTCCGTGTAGGAAACAGCAACATATTAGCCAAACATCTAATTCCCACTCACATATACATGCATTTTATAAACGTATTTAACTCAAGCGTAACTGTTTTTTTGAATAAATGTACTTTTCGCCTTATTGTTATTTTTACTTTTTTATTTTTCAAATTAACATTTTATCTTCAGATAGCTCATTAGTCCAAGATGGCGGCCACGTTAATAGTCTTGCTTTCGTCCTTCGCCTCTGTCTATGGCAGAAGCCGTCGCTCTCATCTCCCAGCATGCTCCGCTCTCTTCCTTCTTTTTCCCTCCATCTTGGAAACCGGTTGCGGTGAGTGTGAGCATTGGTGGGCATTAATACGTTTGTTTTTGCAGGTCAGGCGGGTATAGGTTGGACTTTTTGAGTGTTGTGATTTAGTGGGTTCCCCAGGGATCCAGAAATTCTCCAGCCAGGTTCGGGGAGCGCAGGATGGCGGGGATATTGAGTGGATGAGAAGTGGGACCCTGCCGAGGATCTGCGAAGACTTCTATTTTATGTTTGCAGAGGTGTGGTAGATAGCGTAGCATTGCCACGCGAGGGGCCTGCTGCAGGTCGTTGCATGTGCTGGTTGCGTCTGTTATCGAGCCTTTGGTGCTGGCAGTCTGTTATGACTTGTGCCCCGAAGTTCATTTCTGAAGTGGTTGCTCTATGACAGCGACTTCACTTAGTAGACCGAAATGTCTATTCTCAGACGCTTTTAAACTGTTCGTGCAAGACTGCTAATGGACCATACAAAAACAGTGGGCTTTGAGCCCGCCCCTTCCTTACTATTGGATATATTCGTTTCTCCAACTTTCTTGTCTAATTCTACGTGACTTTATTTGCTCTGACTGTGTTTCTTCCACCCATGGAGCATATTTTCTTTGCTCGCCATTTTGATCGGATGACCTGTATTATCCTTTTACTCACGCCCAGGGAAATACTTTCTTTTTCTTTCAACACTCCCTCATAATGCATGTTTTTGTTACCTCTGTTACTTTGGTTTTCTTCCCCTGCTCTTCTGTTTGTTGATTTTTCAACTACACCCTATCCTGGCTTTTTCACCTTCATGAGTAGGTAAAAGCAGAAATGTTGTGTTTGGGGACCTATCCGAGAATAAAACTTAAAAGGAGAAACATCCTATACCAGTTGTACGCTTTCAGACCATAAACCTACATCTTTTAAACCTTCATCCAAGGAGTATTTATCACCTACCATTTGTCTTAACAAAACCACCTGCAGCCCCGACACCCTCGAACCGCCCCCATTTTACAATGCCTGTTACTGTTCTTTCTCACCTGCCACTGTCCTGACTGACACTTTCAACTTCACCATGTGTCTGCATCACTTACAACACACCCGCTGTTGTGACTTCATCCTTCCTGACTTGCCCCACGGACGTATGGTCTGTACTAGACCCATCTTCACTTAACCTCGTGTCCTATGTACAATAGCTGCCTACCTCTCATCCATGCAGTTTCCTAACCCATGGCTGATCTGCTATCAAAATCTGACCATGTTCCTTGGTGTCTGCAATGCCTTGACAACCACCTGATAAGAACATTCTGACCTGGAGCATTGTACATTACTCCAAAACCTTACGTCTCACAGCTCTGCAGTCCCTTCATCCAAAAATTGATATAATACCACTAAATCTAGACGAGCTTTGACGCTGATAATGAAAGTATTTCTCTGCATTCTAGCACAGCTTGCTGCATCAGTGGTGTGACGTGTGGTCAGTTTGATTCAGTTTTAGCTTTCGGCTTCTAGTCCTTTAGTGGCTGAATGCCGTATTCCTCCTGTAGGTGCAGAGAGCAGATCCGTGTGGAATTCGTAATGCTGTTCCCAGTTATGTATTTAATGTGTGTTTTTCAGTAGCAGTGTTTTTCAAGATCCTTTTTTGGGACAGTGGTGTGCTTTACATGTATTCGTGAATAGGTAGATATGACACGTTTGCGTACTGTTGCTGGCCTCATTTCATTGATCCATTTCAAGGGTAGTAATTTTGCTTTTCCTCTGATAGCTTCTTTCTGCACTCCGTGTTACAGCAGTACTTAAAGACCATTTAAGAATTCTGCTTTCGATTAACTGCCTTTCTTATTACACCGTGTTATCATAATTTAAATATTTTAAAGATCGGTGCTTTGATCCTAAAAATCTAGGGTATTAAAATCCTTGTTCTCGTAATCTGTTTACTGCAGTATTTGAACTGTCTGTCGTAGTTAATTGCTGTGTCCTGAGGAGCTGTACTTCTCTTGTTCTCTCCTAATGTGTGCGTTTTTTTCTTATCTCCTTTTTCTACAGGGCTGTCAACAGCCGGACTATAAAGTTACAGAATGTCTGGAAGGTAGGACAGCACCAACTTTGTCATCCAAATAAAGTGGTTGTGCATTTGTTTTTCGTCTCTTGAACCTTGTCGACGTGATTAGAGACACTCCTGGAACGAAAGATAGAGAGGCTGTTGCTATGTGTATGGATAAAAGTGCGCAAACGATGGCAGCAGTGGTATTACTTTACTAATATGGCTCTGACATTCGTTGGATCTCAATACTTATCATTCATCTAGTTTTCGATCTTAAGCCTTGCATCAAGGTGCTGTGATTCATTTTAGAATCTTGTGTGGATAATGAATGAGGTATCTGCTCTAAAATGGTTTTAATTTTGTTGTCTTAATACTTATTTGCCTCACATTTTAGATTGTGGAGTAAGGCCATTTTTGCTGGCTACAAACGTGGTCTCCGAAACCAGAGGGAGCACACCGCTCTTCTGAAAATCGAGGGGGTTTATGCACGAGATGAGACAGACTTCTACTTGGGCAAGCGATGCGCATACGTGTACAAAGCCAAGAAGTGAGTGTTGATTATAGTTGTGCTTCGCCGTGTGCTACCTTTATCACATTTTTGTTCGTTTATGGCTGCTCATGCACTTGATTAAATGCTTCCTCTGCTAGGTGGAGTTAACAGACGTGCTGTGCATATAGGTGTGTTTGTCTGTACATTGGTTTTGAGGGAGGGTGCAATTTAATTCTGAGTGTGAATTGATTGGCTGTGAGAAAATTAAAATTATACTAATGTGCATTTTTTTTGTTAAACCTCTTAAGTGGTGTGTTGGAGCGTATTCTGTAGATTAAGTACAGAGAAAATGGGCTACTGGCTGACCTGTCAGCTACCACTAAATTCACCGACTGATGGGAAGAAAAATGGAATCATTTGTGACAAAAATAGGAAGAAGATACTCTTCATGGTTCTTATGTGAAGGCATTGTTTACGTACTTACTCCTGGGCATGAATAGGTAGATTAGTTGTACCCTGGTCAGCCCTGTCTGTCTTGCAACTTTTTGTATCTGGATTAATTCAGGTATCTAGTTAGTCGCATCTTATTTGATAGAATTTTTTTAGTTGTCAAGCAGGGCACACGTTGTTCGTTGAAGAAAATGGCTTTTTGCATTTTCACCCACACATTTTTGGCTGATGCTGCTGGTTTTTGGACTCTTCAGTACACTGAGGCCTGCTAACCAGACCTCCGTGCCAGTGTTCCAACCCTAAACAAAAGTGTTAAATTGGATACACCCAATTGACAAGTACTGGTTTACATAGAAGTCCCTAGTATAAGGTACCAAGGGCATGTAAGGCAGAGTTTTCCCACAGGGCTGCAGCTCTGTTAGTCACCCTGCATGTGACAGAGACAAAATGGACCCCAGTCTGCTACTGCAGACTGACTGGGCAGTGTTTTACACTGCTAGTTTAACTTTTCTAATACACCCAACTGCAAAGCCACCACTTCCCTTAAGGATATATGCAAGTCTCCTCTAAGGAATGCCTATGGAGCCCTATGGCAGGGAGCTGTATATTAAGTGAGACTTATGATTTTTGATATTGCTTGGTAGCAACACTTCTAAGTTGTCTTTTTGCTATGGAAATGTTAGTAGCCCCACTGGCTAACAGGTTTACCAGCTGGCACTCCAGCCCAGCTAAGTTTTACATTGGTTTACCCAACAAGGTCAAGTAATGCATCAAAATAATTGTGACATTAAATCTGACCTGATGCCCAGTCCAGATTTAAATTCACTATTAAAGTTAACCAACTTTTAAAAAGGTTCCCCTCTGCACTCCCATCTAGTCCAGTGGCCTCTCAAAGGCACGGACGCACTTTTTTCTGATCTCCTGGAGATACTTTTGAATGACTCTCAGGCCTGGGAGCTAGTCAATTGCCGCAGAAGGAGGTGTCACCTCTCCCAGGATGATCACTGTTAGCACAAAAGGCAGGCTTCAAAGGTGAAGCCGCCTTTGAAGGGCCACTTGTGACAACACCGCTGAGCAGGGTTCCTGGCGACAATTAGGAGTGTGAGCCAAGGAAGGAAAGTCTGTGTCCAAACTGGTTTTCCTTTGGGCGCATAGCCCACTGGTGGCTACACCATTAGTGTGGCTACCCTGTTCCTGATGACCAAAGAAGGGTTGTGACGTCCTGAAAATGTGACACGCTGGGATGGCCAGATGCTACACATCACAGGATCTTCGTCACTTGAGAGGAGGGAACGCAGTAGCCCATTGGCTAGTGACCGCGTGGTTCCCCTCACTGCACTTTCCTGGGATAAGCTAGCACCCTGCCCCTCAGTTCACACTGGAGAATAGGACCAAAGGAGGGCTACCTTTTACCTGTACAAAGAGAAGCTGCGCAGTCATGAAGACTACACCTGCTGCATTTTCGGACTAATGAGACTGGACTGTGCCTGAGGCCTCCTCACATGGGTAAAAGTCGATTTCCTGCCTTCACCAACAGCAGTGACTCTGAGAATCAGTCTGCTGATCTCCTGGAACCAGCTACAGGACAAGAGCTGAAAGAGTCCAAACTGGCAAATTGGTAGCCACCACAGAAGTTTTGCCGCTACCAGCTGCCGGCCACGATAAAGAGACAGAGCGAGCCAAATCTTTCACCCGCTTCTGCTGGCCCTGGGAGTGCTATCAAAGTCTGGATTCATTGCACTTACAGGACACCATTCCCCACCAAAGAATCTGGATCTAACTGCTGGACTGCAAGACCAGTTGTGCAGTATTGGCAGCCCGACTACTGCAAAGTAGAGAACTTCTTGGGACCCCGACCTCTGTGGCCAAAGTTGCCCCACGATACCCTTGGTCTGAGGAATCACCCACCTCAACCACACCACAGCCGAATCATCTTTGCTTGCATCCATCAGCATACGGAACACTCCATTGACTTATGGCAGTGGTGCTGTAGAGTTTGAAACTTGCTCTAAAAACACTCGGGTGGCCAGGTAACATCAAAACATCCATATTGGTCCCCTGGACCTCGTCCCTGTTGAATTTGGTTGCTCAGCTGGGACCTTAGGACCCGCACTAACTTTTCCGTATTTTTGAAGTTTACAAACTTTTTCTTTACTAAAGCTTGTTTGCAGTTGCATTTAGAATGGATTACGTTCTAAAATCGATCTCCGGAACCCTCCAGTAGATTTTAGTAATCAAGGTCTTCAAACACTCAATTACGCTTTATTTTTATAAATTGTTGATGTCTCTTTATTGGTGTTATTTTATTTTGTTTGTTGCTGTTACATGTTTCACACCAAGTTAAGGCTTTGTCAAGCCTTAACGCAGCCACAGCTACTCGGGGTTGAGCAAATAATACTGACAGGACCCAAGATGGTATCTGCAAGTGTGCTCCAATATAAGGCCCCCATAGCCATATCTTATAGTTCACCCAGATCCTCGCAGTTGATTGCGTATGATTTTTGTAGTTGCAATGGTACAGCTTTAATCGAGTGCTATTTGTAAGGGTTTGACACAGGTGTAAGAAATTGGCATCAGTTAGAGGTTAATACCCCACAGGCTCGCCTATTGAAGAGAAAAAAACCAGCACAACAGTTCGTCCTATAGCAACTGATATCGGAATAAAGAAATGGGCACTTCAAACCTCCCATCGTCGGACTGAAGTATACATGTTGCAGTAGAGTGTATTCTTTATCGGGATCTCCATTACCCTTGTCAGTTAAAGACACTTGTATTATCTGGTTATGCTATTATGTTGCTTTATTTCCTTAGTGTGTTATCAGCCCAGCATTAACCTTTTGGAGCTTTGTGGTGCATTACCCATGTCTTGGTACTTTGATGAAACTAGGTCTAATTTTTTGTACGTTAATTTTTTCAGCAACACTGTAACTCCTGGTGGCAAACCCAACAAAACTCGTGTGATCTGGGGGAAGGTAACTCGTGCCCATGGTAGCAGCGGCATGGTCCGTGCCAAGTTCCGCAGCAACCTTCCCGCCAAGGCCATGGGGCACAGGATCAGAGTGGTGAGTGTGTTTCGCCCTTGTTTTCGTATGCGTTCAAACCATAACGGCATCCTCTTTTTTTTATTGTCTCAAGGGCTTGTGTGCCAGGCTGAGGTGACTTAATTCTTTTGTTCACTTGGATCCTGTGAGACCTGCAAATTCTGGTTTTCTGCCGAATAAGTGCTGCGAAATCTAGTTTGTTTGGGCTTGTGGTGTTGGTTCACTTGGTTTGTAGGGCCTTGATGGCACTTCATACATGGTATGTTAAGTGATGTCGTTTTGAGACTATTGTATGTGCCGCATTAGTTATCTATACAGGAATGCCGATGTAATATTGAATACAATTTGGTTGGCCAGAGGGTGTGCCCTCATAGAACCTAATTCAGGTAAACTTCGATTCGCATCTGCCATACATACTCCAAATCCAGGCCTCAAAGATTTCATAAGCTGCCCATCTCACTCCCCTAACCATCCCCCTGTATAACACAGCGTCAAGAGACCTTTCTGGTGGACGTGCGCTTAAGAAATGAACATTAACATAACCTAGAACCAGTGTTCACTTGGAATACAATCAATGAATGTTGTGTTGTATGATGCGCATCTAGGCTTTTCGCTGAGTCAGGACTCTATAGCCACTGAACATTTTCCTCTGTTAGGTCTCCCCTACAATCATGTTTTAGCTGTCTATTGTTGAAGACTAGTTGGTTATAATCCAATCACTAAAATGGTGCTACATTCCAGTTGTGGCCGCGAGGGGGTAGGTTAAAGCACTGGGCCACCAATTATTGCAGAAGAGTAGGAGCATGAAAGATGATTTTTGTATGTTGTGCTTTTGTGTCTGTGTGCTGTGCCTTCTGGTGCCAACATGTTTATGGGTGATGGTAAATCCCCAATTAGTCTCAAGCATGCAGACCTGCGACATAAAATGAATTTATTAGTCTCTTGATATTTTTCGGGTCAAAGCAATAAACTTGTCAGTGTGACCCTTATCATAATCATGTGAATATTGTTAATAATAAGTCCTGCAGCCATGTGTTTAAGAAACAGTAGTTCCGAGGACCGATTTATAGACTGGGGTTTATAAAACAGACACTAAATGTGGTAAACCCATCGAGACGGAAGGGCCAGAAACATGTCTACCACTGCTAATTTATGGTTGACTTATCGGATGATTAGCTTCTATCCAGTCTCACCTTTAGTTTAATCTTACTGTGACAAAGGAACAAGAAAATAATTAAAGAATAATGAATATCCTTACCACATATAATTTTACATTGCTATCAATAAGTGTCCAATCGTTAAAAATAAAAAAAAATCAGGGGTTTCTGGATCATAAAGAAAATGGTGCATGACCCAGTGAAGAATCGTGCCACCTTAATGGGGATGGGGTCATTGCATCCTCAAAAAATACTTTTTGGACTTGCAATAGTCAGTGGTCCAGGGATGTATTCTACCGTCTTGCCGGCACGACAGTCGGTGCCCCACACTATTTTTGTGAATGAGTATTGAGATGGAAGTGTGACAGACTGGAATCAGCCTTATCCCGTCCTTGATCTATAGGTGAACTATACCAATAATACCTGCAGTGGGTTTTGGGTCCGCCTGTTGGTTTCCATTCATTGGATTTTTCGTCAGTCTCATTTGTTTGCTTCTTGTTAAATGGCTTTCCTTCCTCTTATGTTTCACATCATTGGAGCATAGCTTCTTTACGATTTCTTTGATTGGGGGGATGCCTTAAATCCTTCTATTGCTTACATTTTGGCACCCGCATATTAGGTCTGCCGTTGGCCAGGACCTTTTGATTTTCCTAATGTGTAGGAGTATGTATGTATGTGTGTGTGTGTATACATATATAATTTATTTATTTTCAGGGCTTTCAGACTGCCCTCTTCATCCTGTGGCATTTTATTGTATCATTAACTTTTATTCTGCCAGTTACAGCGCACAGTATAAGGCAATGGGTCTGCCCATGTCAGCCATTGGTTTACTTCAATGTGCATGATTGTATTTGCTCTTTCACAAGGAGCCATCCAAAAAGTAGTGCTATTTAGGGCCAGGGACTGCTCCGGCAATCTGTGTTGAAGGCAATAATTTTTAGGTCTTGGCTCTTGCATAGTGTAAGCTAAAAGGTTGCGAAAGACCCACTATGGGCTTAACTGAATCTGTCAGTGGGCTTACCATTGGTTGCTTTTATTTCTACTCTTTCATGCTTTGTTGCTTATTCAGTAGGTTTACTTGTCCCAGCTTGTGTTTTGTCCCTCCCTGGAACATAGATTCTTATCCATCATTTTGCTCGAAAAACTTTTCTTTCCCTGCTTACTTCTATGTAACATTCTTTTTGGTTAAGCACTCCAAGAGAGTGCATGTGTGTTCCAATTCTCTCCCTTTTGTGCTACCCTCTCCCAGAATAACCCCAGCCCCCACTCTGTGTTGTGCGCTCCCTCTGTGCTTCTCCCTACAAGCTCTGTGGCCCATGTTCTTCTGTCATGTACTTCTCTGCCAAAACCACCTACCGCCATCATGCCCTGTTGCTCTCACGTGTGTGCTTGCCCCGCTCAGTGTTGACCTCTCGTGTGGTTTCGCCTTGCTGTGTTCCTTCTCCAGAAAACATCACTGCTGTTACTCTACTTTGTGTGCTTCTCTTCTGAAAACCATCCTCCGTTACTCTCCCTTGTGTACTTTCCCTAATATAAGTGTTGCTCTTACTCGTGTGCTTCCCCTTGCATCTCTCCCATGTCCTATCTCTAGTGTACCTGTCCCCTACTGAAAACGCCCTGTGTTACTATCCCCCGTATGATTCCCAACCATGTGTGCAACACTCTTGTTTACTTTCCCCCTACAAGCGTGAGTACTCCTGGTTGTTCTGCCGTGCTCTTCTCCCTTTCAAAATAAACCTGTGCTCGTATCTCGTTGCTTCTGGTGCTCAGTGATGTTTTCCCTTTTGTGTGCTTCTACCCCTAAAATGCCCTTGTGGTATATGCTAAACTCTCCATTGTGTTGTAGACTCCCAGCGCTCTGTTACTCTCTTCCTTCATGTGCACAGGCAGTTGGTCAAATTGGCGAGACCTATTGGCTTTGCCAGAGCTTTTAGCCAAGGTTTTCTTTTTCAGGTCTTGACTACTAGACCGCTTTTAGGTGTCTGGACGAAAGCCTATTATGGTATACGAAACTTAGTGGGCTTACAGCCTGTCCAATGCTACCATTGGTTGGTGGTGTTCTTGCATGCCCATCATTCAGTGGTTTGCCTTCCTCTTGTTTCCCCCCTCTTCTACAATTGCCTCTTTACCGTTCTTTTGATTGGCTGACTTGTTGCCTTCTACTACTCATAATTAGGAAGTACTTGTTCAGCACTCCATGAGCCGACATGTTTTTAGGATCTCACCCTCGTGTGCTGCTCCCCCGCCCTTGCACCCAGAGTGCTCCAGGTTGCTTTGTCTTCCTCCTCACTTGCGATCTCTCTAGTGCTTTTTGTCTCTACTAGTCCCACTGGCTGTGTTGCTCCCCATTGCTCTCATTCTGTCCCTTGCTTCCTCTTCCTGCACTCTAAATTGTTCTCCTCCCACACCCCTTGACGTCGATACAAATATTGTATAGCTAGGTATAGCTATAGCTGTGCTTTGCTGCCAAAAGGCCCGCCTTTAAGAGTGCTTTCGCACAGGCAACTTTTTTTTAATTTACCACTCCACCTTTAACATGGGAATCAACTGCACTGACGGACATGCCAACGACTATGCTTCAGGGTGCAAGGAATGATGCAATCATTTCTTCCCCCGTCTTTCAGTAATGTAGCACTATCTTGTTGTGTTGGGTGCTGCTGAGACCTATTAGCAAGTGCAGAAGTCCCAAGTACGCCACTACTCTATCGCTCGGTAATGTCACTGCTTTTTGCTTTTATCATCTCTCGCAGATGACACCCACATCTTTCTATCGTTTCCCACTTTTCACTCCTCATTCCAAATGCATCACGGACACCTCTTACTGAATGGCGGTTCAATAATTGATATTACATTAATCGAAAACTAAGTCTTTTCTTTTTACCACTGCTTTAGCGTGCAAGTCACTAGACTTCCCTATAATCCATACTTCTCCCACCCAAACACCATGCCAATGGCATCCTTCTCCAGGAACGTAGCGGTATATTTAATCCTTTCAATCAACACGAAAACATTCATAACAATGCAGCAACATTTCGATGCCCCAAGTACTATGGCCCGGGTCCTGATTGGATTGAAGCTTTATTTCGACACTATGCTCCCATTAGGAATCTCAGGTCAGCAAGCAAACATCTCCTTACCATTCCCAGGTTTAAAAGGGTGAGATGGGGTGGGAGAGCCTTTTCAATTACTGCAGCCAAATTGTGGAATTCCCTCCCTGAGGAAATTTCGGGACAACAATCCCACTCTTTTTCGAAAGGTTTTAAAGACCTGGCTGTTCCCTTAGATGCTTGTCTGAGTGTCTTCTCCTGCTTGCATATTCTGCTGTTAGCGCCTTGACGCCCTTGGGCTAAGTTAGTGCTCTATACATTTTATATTCATTCATTTACTCTGCTATATCCTTCCAGACAACTAAGACAATCCCCTCCCCAGTTCCCCTTATCAAACTTACCTCTGCTAGTAGGTGCCCCCTCCCCCGGCTATATCCAAGACAAAGTTCTACATTTCGCTAACTGAAGCTCTCACAACAATACACACCAGCCATGCAGCACAGTACCCTTCTCGGCTACAAACTGATCTCTACAGGCTACTGAATCAGTCTTCAAAGCCATAAACGGCTCCTCCAAATCTACCTTTCTGTAATCTGGGACTAACAACCCGGCAACATGTGCTCAGCCAACATAAATCTAACTAAACCCAACCTCACTAACTAAACCCAACCTCACTAACTAAACCCAACCTCAATGTGTTGTAAGTTTTGTTCCTTTCTGTTACTGAAACCACCACACTAAAATTCTCAGTCTCCTCACATTGGATAAAACCACTCCCAAGGAGTACTTAATCTTTACCTATCTGCCTGGTACTATATCTAGACAGTAAGCTGTGACTGTAATTTTGTACAAATGATAAATGTATATGTTGAGAAATACTCAATCATCCATCATATTCAACGTAATCCCTTTTTGCCCACCCAAAACTGCTAGGATGTCCTTTTTATACCGCATCCAACAGTACAGCCTTTGTTGAATGCGCCATAATGCTATGGCGGTCTAATGTGATGACTCCTAGATATGTCAGCAGCCTTGCATGTGCATAGGACATCATGTGGCTGCCATTTTCAATTTTAAATTTTTTTTTTATTACTGTTCCAAGATGAACGCAACCTGGAGCAGTAAATAAAGATAGCATTGGCAAAGCCAGTAGGTCTTGCACCTGTGAGCTATTGTAAGCCATGTTGTACAGCAGCATAAGTGCTGTTCGGCATAGCTAGAAGTTGGTGGCGTAGTGTAGTACAGTTGTAGGTGCAAGTATCTGAAATGTCAATAGATGGCAGGTAGAGTGAAAACAACATAAATAACGAGCCTTATCTTATGCCTGTGTAAAAAGGTAGGAAAATACACTGCACATCCAGGGATAATACCGAAATAGAGGTTAAATAAAAAATACAGTGCAATGCAAAAAGATGAGAATTACTGCAAGAGTGGGGTAGCAACTAAGTAGGAGAAAAGCAACAGGGCAGCTGGACGAATTTACATGTCAGGGTGAAGGAAGCAATGGACATTTTAAGGGGGGAGGAGGGAGCAGCAGAGTGCATGTGGTGGGGTAAGGGTTTGAGACCAAGCACAAAGTGGATAAAAAGTGTTCATTGAGGGGTTGCAAGGATTTGAAAGGAGGAAAAGTGAACAAGCAACAGATTTATTAAAAAAAAAAAAATGACATGCAACTTCATGGAGCACTTAACCAAAAGATTTAGTGATTCTCCCCCAAAAATTGGCGAGCAGGTTAAAAATTTGAGTCAGACAATTAAAAGGATAGTAAGGAGCATGTGCCCTATGGGAGGGACAAACACAAGATGGGACTGGGAAGACCATTGAATAAGCGGACAAATGAATGACAAGCCTATCAGTGGCAAGCAGTGAACAGGCTGTAACCCCAGGGGAACTTCATGAAGCCCACAATAGGTGTTTAGACACCAGACAGCTTGCACCTCTTTATAGGCAAGACAGCTTGCACCTCTTTATAGGCAAGACCTCAAAATCTGGAAACATTTAGTGATGAGTGGGCCAGTTATAGGGTGAATTCCTTAACTTGCGATTGGACAAAAAATAAAAATGTTGGAAGCCTATGCAACCTCTGTCGAGAAGGAGTTCAAGAGTTGATACATGCACTGTATATATGCCCTAACCCCACAGTCGTTGCTGCTAGAAAGAGGTTTTTAAAGCCAATCCAAACAAAGTGCAACTGTGCAAATGTACAGAGTTTGATTTCTTTTAAAATGGCCTCCTAATGAATTTACTTGTTATACTTGTTGACATTTTTTAAAAAAATTATAAATTTATATTGGGATTAATGTTAAAAAACCTTTTAGCTACAGATGTAATTTTGTTGTTTTTAAAATTTCTTATTTGTTCTCGGAGAACTAAATCAAATAAAACTTTTGAATTTGTGTGAATTCAGACTTCAAGAACACCCCTTTTGTGTTTGCAAACGATAAGGATTTAAAAACAAAATTGACTGCAGCACTTGTCATAAATCAAACAATGTTGCCCTGTTTCTTTTGCCCTGTTGCTTTACTTACTATCCATGAGCAGTAGACCTCCCAACTGTTAAGTGCAAAGAAATGAGAGAATTAAGTAATTGTGTTTGAGTTTGTGCTTATTTTTAAAGTGTCTAATCGCAGCTACCTAGAGGAACTTACATAATACTGATGTAGTGAGAAGAGGGACTCCTGCACAGTCCATTTGTTCGCCCTTTGTGTCCTGTATAATCCTTGCAGATATTGGGACTACCGAAGCATGGTGGTGGTCTCATTAGGACTGCGATTTTTGTGCAGGAATCTAGGTAAATACGCCATGGGATCTGACCTCTGCTGCAGATGTGCTACAATGTGTGTTTTCTGAGATGTTGGTATACTACTTAGTTTATCCACTTGGTACGTTGAGATCAGCGGAACAGGTTTATTGTTGCCGTTCTTATCAGGCTTGTTGAATGTTGTTCTTCACATGTTAGTCCCAAATCTAGTAAAACAGATTTTCCTGGAGCCCTCGCTTTCATAATGTTTTGACTATTTAGTATATTTTTATTTCAGTAGTTTATAATTTTATTGTAACCTGCCTTCTTTTTTTGTTTTTGTGCAGATGCTGTATCCTTCAAGGATCTGAATTGCTGATCGCAATAAACCGTGCTAAAATTCCATATTCTTGTTTTGGTGTTTATTTTATGGCACTGGTCTCTTGTAAAGATATTTTTTTGTTTTATGAACCTCATCTTATTGTGCATTAGTCACTCATCATGAGAACTTTGAGCAGATAGCGTTTTTTATTTGAAAATTGGTTTAGATTCCGGTGCAGTTTGTGTGTTTCCAGCATCATCTACTGGCCTAATCAGGTAAGAGTAGACCCGGGCCAGTGTTCCATACTGTGGCCATTGAGTGCCACCCACTGAACCCGGTTTGTCTGTGCTTTAAGCTGGGGCAGCCAGCTGTTCCCCAGCAGGAGCTGGCTGGCTGAGAATGTGGACCGTCTGTGGTGGGTGTACTTCAGTATAAAGAATGTGGATTTTTGGGAGGCATTGGAGTAACGTGGTATCTGAGATGCTAAATGAAGATTGATGCTAACTGCATGCAAGATGTGAGATGACCCAGACCACCTTATGGCATGGTTGGGGTAGTATATTTCTTTATTAGTTTGTTCCTCCAAAGCTGCAGACCATGTACAGAAACAATGATGCATCTCAACCCCCTCAGCCGAGGCGGGCAACATTTCAAGAAATTATACATGCAGGCAATTAGTGCTACATTTGCATCTGCGGAGGTTTTCCAATCTATATTATCCTCGTCGTTTTCCTACGGTCCAACATAACTCAACTGTAATGTAACTCCCCAACCCCCTCCCCTCTGCCGGGTAGGTATAACTGTTGGTCCGTGTATCACAGTATTCATGTCAGGTCTCTTTGAGACTCCCCCCCCCCCCCCCCCCCCCCTTGGCCTGGGGCCGTCCCCCCTGTAGAAGTAGTCTCCTCAGTGCCCGCCTATGTGGGTTGCAGGGCCTGTCCCGCTAGTTATTGAATCAGCACTCCCCATGCCAGTAGCACCTCAGGCAATTTGCTATCCCTCCTGGTGGTTGTATATATGTGCCCCTCCTCCGCCAGAGCCCACTCCCTCAAATCTGTCCTCCAGTTGGCATGGTTGGGGTAGTATATGGGGGTTTAGGCATCCTGGAGGAGGGTTGGTAAGTGACTGTGCTCTGAGGCGGCAGGAAATAGACCAGTGAGGTTGACGCAAGGTGGAAGGGACTGCTAGAGTGTGGGGGTGCCGCCAGGATCACATCTGACCTTGTACCCTAATATGTGATGATGCAGTACTGAAGAACCGGCGTGCCCACTCCTCTAACAGGGCGAATGCGAAAGTCTTTTTTTTTTAACCCCTCCCCTGCTCATGACTGAGTCATTCCGTCATGAGCCACGGTTGCCGCGTGCTCATGGCGGAGTGGTTCCGTCATGCCGCGACCGTTGGCGGCCGCTCCGCCCACGCGGCGCTGTTTCCCCGCCTGTGCGGGGGGGACAATGAAACTGGGCGGAGTCATGACGGAACCACTCCGTCATGAGCACAGCTCAACCGTGGCTCATGACGGAGTGGCTCCGTCAAGAGCACAGCGCCACCGAGCTCCCCCCCCACCCCCCGAGCGCTGTGGCAGAATTCCCGCCGCAGCGAAGGGGTTAAACAAAAATGCAGAAGGCCCGCTTTCAAGCAGGACATGCAGTGGGAAGGGCTACACGTTTCTGGTGCATTCCCCCCCCCCCCCTGCAGGGTGGATTTAATAAATAGGCTATTTTGAATGTTGAGCATAATTGAGTGTGTGGTATGTGGAAAAGAACGGCAACACCTTGCCTATTGGTTAACATAAATGATCGGTATTTTACTCAGGTAGGTAGTTAATTGCTTTATTGACCTCAGAAGTACAAAGGTAGCGTTGATCTATTAAGACGATTACTTTACACCTCTTTCTCCTAGGGAGTCGCAGGCATGCACTGAGTGGTAAAAAAACAAATCAAAACACCGTTTGCATAGCAATTAAAAATTCATCCAACCACTAGCAAACTGCTTGTCTAACACACAAACCTAAGCAGCCTTGTTAAACACTCTGCTGTGGGTCGAGGATAATCCTTGAAAACAGCGAGGCCCCCTGATCTCTTGTTAAACCTATACTGAGAGGTATAGTGTGAGAAGTAATGTAGTGCATTGGAGAGGGTAGTAGATAAAGGTTTGGGGATAAGTGAGTGGATGTAAGGTAGTGCACTGGAGACGCTGAATTAGGAGTAAAGTATAAAGATGCATAAGAACATGGAAGATATGTATAAGTAAGATAATATATCTAGACTTCAGTTGTATTAAACTCATTTTCAAGTGTCAGTATTTTAAGCGAATTTTATTATATATTTTTTAATAATTATTAATCTACAGTCGTTTCATGAATTTGAATTTATAAGCATTTATTAAGCGCGCTTTTACCAAGCGGTTTCATGGCGCTTTATGTGATGCAGTGGTCATCAGCAGCGAAAGGCTAGGCAGTGTAAGCTCGCGCAAATAGGAAGGTTTTGAGATCCTTCCGAAACTGTACATAAGAAAGCGATGTGCGGAGAGCAGCAGGAAGGGAATTCCAGAATACTGGAGCGAGAACAGCGAACCTCGCTCCACCAGACTTCTGTTTCTTAAAGCGGGGAGTGGCCAAGAGAGCTATATGGGTGGAGCGAAGTTCTCTGCCCGGGAGGTAGGGCTTAATGACTGAGCATATGAACTCGGGGGCGGTGCCCGACCTAGCCTGGAAGGTGAGGCAGCCAAGTTTAAAAAGGGCGCGCTCTCTCACCGGAAGCCAGTGCAGTGCTTTGAGCAGTGGAGTGGCCCGATGGTATCTAGGTAGGCCATGAATCAAGCGGGCAGCCTGGTTCTGTATCAGCTGTAAGCGGTGAATCGCATAAGCAGGAGCCCCTTTATAGATTATGTTGCCATAGTCAATGCGCGATAGTACCATGGCCAACACCATAATCGTTAAAGCAGAGAAAGAAAAAAAACGGGAAACTTTCCTAATTATCCTAAGGGAAAAAAACAAGAGGAAACCACTGAACCAACTTGTGAGTTCAGGAGAATCCCAAGAGTTTTGGCTTTAGGTACGGGAAGTGGGGAGACACCGAGTGACAAAGGCCAGCAGGAGGGAGACCACGGACTGCAACCACCTCCGGTCAAGACCAACTCGGTCTTGTCCGGGTTGAGTTTGAGGTGGTTGCAGTTCATCCAATCCTGAATGAATGTCATAACTGTCTGGACATTAAGAGCAGATGAGGAAGAATGGGAGAGGTTGAAGATTAGCTGGAAGTCATCGGCGTAATTAAACACCGTGACCTCCAGTTGTAACGAAAAAATGAGGGGGTAAATGTATAGGTTAAATAAGAGGGGAAAGTGATGAGCCCTGAGGAACCCCGCACTCCACCTTACGGGAGGCCGCGGTGAAATCGGCCAAATGGACCGCTTGAGCCCTCCCAGCTAGGAAGGACTCAATCCATGAGAAGGCCAAGCCTTCTATGCCCGCCGCCCTGACACGGTTAAGGAGGATGGAGTGGTCCACCGTGTCAAAGGCGGCGGACAGGTCCAGGAGGATCAGGGCTTGCGGAAGGTTGATGTCAATACCTTCACGCAGCTCGTCCATTACCGAGATCACCACCTTCTCCGTGGAGTGCAGGGGGCGAAAGCCAGCTTGACAAGGGGAGAGGCAATGGTTAGCCTCTACATGGGTGCTTAAGGTAGTCGTGACGTGGGTTTCAAGAACTTTTGCTAGGTAAGGCAGAAGGGAGATGGGGCGGTAGTTGGAGGGGGAGGATGAATCGGCGTCAGGTTTTTTATGATGGGTATGACAACCGCTGATTTGTGTAAACTGGGGACAATTCCCTGCCTTAGTGAATCATTAAGGAGAGTCAAGGGTGGGGTAGGGCAAGCTAAATAAATTTCCCTGAGGATATGGGCTGGGGCAAAATCCAGGGGGGAGCCCGATTTAACCCGATGAAGCAGCGGGGGAAGTGTGTCATTGGTTAACAGCGGAATGAAGTTTAATTTAGGGGCCGTGGGGGGCGGGGAGGGATTGACAAATGTAGGGGAAGGCGGGGGGATGTTAAGTTTGATTTTGGCAACTTTGTCAATGAAGAACTTGTTGAGCGAGTTACAGAGGGACTGGGAGGGGGGAATAGTAGCCGTAGCTCTGCTGTATGATGCCAGTTCATGGACCGTAGAGAATTTCCTTCGAGTGGGACTCTGCTGCCATTATCCTGCTCGTATAGAACTCTTGTTTTGGCCTCAAGAATGCCCTTTTTAGGTCTCGGCTAGCGAAGGCTGCGCTTGCGCAGTCTCGCTCGCGAGATTTAATGAGTTCAGTAGAGTTCAGTATGGGGCTTGAACCCGCCCCTCTTCTCCATTGGCTGGCTTCCTAAACGGAGGCCAGCCATTGGAGGAGAGGGGCGTCTGTCCGTTTAAGCCCCGTCTTTTTCGGATTCGGGGGCGTGTTTTTTCGATTCTTTCTCTCCTCTGGAATGTAAACATTCCAGCCAATGGCAAGAGGAGAGAAAGAAAAACACGCCCACGAATCCGAACCGGACGCTGCGTTTCTCCGAGGCATTTCTACTTGACCTCGGAGAAACATGGTGGTGTTCATGGCGATTCCCTCAATGACTGGCAGCTGGGCTCGCTCGCCGCGGCAGCACCAACTTGACGACCTTCACTCCCATCAACTTTCCAGTGAGGTAAGCTCCAGTCGACCATAACGGAAGACATCTTAAAATAGTCGCAGTAGGGGCAGGCAGCGCCGCTTTATGGCCCCTCGGCTGAGAGCGCTGCTGCGATGGTATCGTCACCGCTGCCCCAGCTGCTCCAGGAAGGGACTCCGGGAGAGGCTCCTCGCACAGCGACACCTGTGTTCCGTGGCGGACTCCTGCAGGCTCCAGTGTCCTCGTCTCCCGGAGTTACCAGGCTGGCGGCGCGGGAGGCAGCGGCTGCAGGTGAGCCTCGGGGTGGGCGGCGTCTCTGAGGGGTTTGGGGGAGTCCGGTGAGGGCTGAGGGCATGGGCAGTACCCTCGACGAGGCTGTCGACTAGGCAGGAACGGAGCGCAGTACAGAACGTTCTTCTTCTGGGTGTTCTACTCATTTCGTGCCATAATTGATTTTCAGTTTTGTATTAATCGAATAATCTATTACACAGCAATGCAAAAAACACACTACGCAAAAACTATCATACCATGGAGATTGTTATATATCATTAAGCATTTAAGTGCACTTTTCCAATATGTAAGTAAGCTCGCGCTGGGCACTCGAGACATTTCTTTACCACAAAAAGGCGCGTGCACACGACGCTCACTGCTTCTCATCTCCACGCCGACATTCCGAATAGGTTTTTGTATTGGAATAAAGCCAGCTCCAGATGGCCCGCCTCTGCTATTCTCATGTGATGTATCACGCCCAGAGAGCGCATCATTTTTTACCTTTCTCGTCCCCTTGAAATGATATCCTTCGGCGCCCCTCAAGACTGGTGACTGGCAGCCGATGGAGACCTACTTTTCGTGCCCTCACTTCTAATCTCTGGTGGAACGAGGGTATTTTAGGGCTCTTGGCCCCCTCTAAATTCCAAGCGCTGTACTCCTTTAGCCCCCCTCCGGAGATCCACGCACCGGACCCCAAACTATTCACAGTTACACGACCAGCCTTGTGATTGAGTTACTTATGAAGTGAATAGTCTGAGATTTATGTAGTAAGTACAGTGTGATGCTGGTTTTGGGTGATTTTGTGTGTGTTTTGTGGTATGCGTATGTGTCTATGTTTAGTGTTGAGATGTGCCTGCAGTACCTGAGGTTCTATTACCAGATCATGGCGACTTCTGAGTTTTGGCATCTTAAGGCTTTAATCCTGTGCAGTTGCTGATGCTTTTGTGCATGAGTCATGATTTAGAGCATGGGCACGTACACAGATGTCTAAAGCGCAAAAAAAACATGGCTTGTCCATTTATGTACAATTATTATTTTTTTTAAGGTGTTCTTACATCCACAGTCTTCATGGCTCATACCTGGTAACTCTGGGGCTCTGTGGGTAATCTTGTTGACATAGTTGAAGCCCCTATGATTGTCAGTTTCAGTACTGTGGCCATCTGATTGTGGTGATTTCTGATCTCTAGTTGTTGTTGTGCTAAGAAGCTTTCATTGTCTCTAATTGTTCTTCTACGTGGTGTGTTGTGAGTACTTGACTTTTACCTCTAGGAAGTGCAGTTCAGGTACTGCAATTCTTTGACCTTTGTGGTAAGCCTGAAGTTATGCTCTAGACCTTGAAACACATTTCCTGCTCTGTAGCCTGTGCATCATAATGTATGTCGTGTGATTGATGTACCATGGCCGAGGGTCGCCCATGGACACACAGCGCTATCTTAAGCCCTTTTATTGACTGAGGGCTTTTTGTGCAGCATATTGTTTCAAAAAAAATATTGTTCTAATCTTTGAATAAGTTACTTTTTAAAGTGGGATCAATACTTCCAACCTTTCATCAGCTGAACTTCAGATGCCTTATTCACATGATTACAGTTTCCCGAATCTGAATAAACAATCACATCTGGACTGTTCTCAAGCAGTGACATGAACTAAAAGGTGCCATGTGGGAGGTGTGGTGTCAGCAGGTGCCTGCCTAGCATCAACAGGACTTTACTTACAACTGCTGATAAATCCGGGTTTGAGGTTAGAAGTTGGAATCATAAGTATAACTTATAACAACTGCATGAGAGAGCTAACATTTATTTCAGCTCTATAGTAAAGTTTTAAGTGCAGGTTCTTCCAGTTTCTAGGTGCTTTCAGATCAGCCGGGGTACTAAGGGGGGGATGTGTTCCAGCTTCCAGATGCTCTTTGATCTGTCTGAAATCTAAGGGGAGTGTCTGACATGTTCCAGATGTCTTTCTCGTCTTGTGGATGGTAAACAAAATAATGTCATGAGCAATGCCAATAGCTCTAACTTTAACAATGCCGAGACCATTGCATTGTAAATGCTTGTTATAGGTTTGTAAAACAGACAAATAGTGTCTTTAACGCGGGACTATAAGTTCTTCTCCAGGCTCGCTCGGCTCTCCTTGCAGCTAATTTCTTTCCTTTTAGGTCTGGAGTAAACCACCGATTGGCTGCATGGGCCCGCTTGACTGTAAGCCGCCTCAGGGGGGCGAAATCATCACCCGCCAGGGTCAGCCAGTTGTTGATAGCGGCCAGTTGGGAAGTAGCTGCAAGATCGGGACTAGTTTTGGCCAAGGTCGAACAGAGAGGGCATGTCGATTTTGCCCCATTTCCTAACCCAGGTGTTTTTGGGGAGCTGGGGTTTGGCCATCGGAGTCAATGCGAGGGAGAAGGTAATAATGGAATGATCTGACCAAGGGCACGGGGATATTGTAGGGGATGTAGATGGAATGTTCAGTGCCCAGATTTGATCCAACATATGACCATGTATGTGAGTGGAACTTTGAATGAGCGATGAAAAATTCAGATTGATCATAAGATCAGTAAACTCTTTAGATTGGAGACTCTCAGCAGGGTCACTGGGACGGAAGTTTAGGTCCCCTAAGACTAGTACTGATGAGTTGTTAATCACCAGGGTAGCCAGGAGAGCCTGAATACTTGGGAGAAAAGAAGGGGTTGGTTGAGGAGGACGGTAGATTAGGACAAAAGTAAGGGGTGCCTGATGGAGAGTCGAGCGGGCTACGAGGTAGTCTACATCAGGGATAGAAGGGGAAGGGAGAATCTGAAAGTTGAAATCAGTCCGAACTAATAAGGCCACTCCACCACCCCGTTTGCCCTCTGAGCGGTCCGCTCGAATGGCGGAATATGAAGAGGGCAATGCGGTTAACACATTGGGTAGGGAGTCAGCCTTGAACCAGGTCTCTGTTAGAAATAAGAGATCTGGTTCATGGGTATCGATGTAATCGAATAGCTCGTACTGATGATTGACCGCAGACCTGGTGTTTAGGAGCGTAGGGGTGGGGGAGTGATAGGAGGCATAATGGGTGATAAAGCTAAATGTGGAGAGATCGCGGGAGGAAGGTGAGGAGGGGGAATAAATAAACCGAGCTGTCTCAAGTATGTAGTTACTAGGGGGTCAATGACTCCTGGGGCCCAATAAGAGCATAGTTTAACTGGCGGATACGTAATTAGACAGGCAGCGTCTCGTGCCCCTAGCCGCGGACGGGCGCAGACGGGATTAACTCAGGCGCAACTCCGGCGCACCTTCGTCGCGTCCGCTGCGCTGACACATACTGCCCGATTAAATAGGGGCGGAGCGATGGTGGAGGGGCAGGGCTGGGATGAAAAGTCAGCCCAACCAAAGATGGCGCATGCTGCCGTTGGGAGCCCGCAAGCACGACCAACCCAAGCTAGCAACCCACCTCTGAAAGCAGAATTAGGTTAGAACCTGCACATACTTTGAAAAAAGTTAGTGGCAATTTAAAAATGCAGTGCAAACGTAATAGCGCCTCCGCTCGTAATCAGCGGGGCGGAGTGCAGGGAAGTGGTAACGAAGCTCTCCTAGCGTTCACCAGTCATCCCACTGCCACCGGGCCACTGGCCAGTGTCTGCTAATGGGCTGCAGAACCGAACTGGCACTAACATACAAAATGTCCACACCTGTCAACTGTGAAGCCTTTTATGGCAAATACAATAATATTTCTTGTCCATGGTGGCAGGAAGGTTGCTTATGACTGAAGAGGATTAGTCTGGAAGAGTTCTAGGATTGCGGGTCACTTTTCCCTCTCCTGTAAGACCATCAACAATAATCCTAAGCATTTAGTAGAATAGCAAGCCAATCCCACAATTAAAGCATACAAGAAATGGAAAAGCTCTAATCACTGAAAAGATTCCTCAAAGAAGCATGCTGTACTAGAGTATCTACTCTGGAGTCGAGACACTGTCTAGTGAAGTATGAAATGGACTGTTTTGTTTAAAAGTAAACTTGTCCTTACTGTAGTGTAATTTATGAAGGATTATCAGATTGTTTAATCTCTCTTGTCTAAATAGAATTTTAAAACTTGTTACATCTAGTTAATGTAGAGACCTTTCAGCAAGAGTTGATGGGTGTAGAAAGAATGCAGGCAATGAAATTGATTAATGTGAAAGCCTAAAACCCCCCTTGGGGAGAAAATTTGGTTTGGTTGTCATTATTACTCTTACTATGGAATAGCGTGTGTGGTTCAGTAGCTCATAAGGCTTACATTTGATATGACTATCTGTGTAGATCTAGCAACTAACGGTTAATGGGTTCAGGCATTAAATTAGATTGTACAATGTTAAATTCCCAGTGTGGGGAAGTCTTAACCGCAGGTAATACACTCTTAATACCATCTAAGAAATCCTCTATCACAGGTATTCTAAAGGTTTGTGAAGATTTCCTGCAGGCGGTTATAGCTGCAAGATGAAAAGTAAGGAATTACTTTCTGCACAGGTGGAATTACAATATTCCTTTTGTATCGCCAAATGCTAAAAACACTTGAAGTCAATTGATTTTCTAGTGGGAGGTCGTTTGGCTTCCCATAGAATCCCTACTGTGTTGTGGTCGACTTTGACGGCCATATTGCAAGAATCCAGGAGGTAGGCTGCTAATTTCCATGTTGGAAGACTGGGGTGCAGGACCCGGCCCATGAACATGTACAGGAGATCCTGTCAGCACAGCAATCTCTTGTCGATTGGATAGGTGAAGGAATGAGGTGTATTCGGTGTATAATCATCTTTGACCAATTTATCAAAAGGGCATTCCTCTCCAACCCTGGTTGGTAAAATCTGGAAACAATCTTTTCATAACTTTTTGTCTGCAAACAATTGTTTCTTAAGCTCTTGTCTTGAAAAAGCAGAGGAAAAGCCAGTAGGTCTCACCTGTACAAGATCAGTTGGTTTGTCAGTTTTTTATAGTATAGTATGGTAGGGCTAGTCATTGTATGGTACGACCCATCATTGTACAGTATGCTATGGTCTGTCATTGTATAGCCTCATCGAATGGTACGGTATAGTATAACCGATCATTGGATGATGTTGTATGCCCTTGTATACTGTAGTGTGGCCTGTCATTGCATAGTGTAATATGGCCTGTGTAAGGAAATGTCTTTTTGTATGGGCACCCCAAATTTTTGAACTGGTGCTGCGGTTTTTTTTGTCTAAGTGCTCTGAGGCCCGCTAACCAGACCTTGGTGCCGGTGCTCTGACCCCAAAAGTGTGTATGTTACTTTGGCTATACTCTGGGTCGCTAGAATTATGCAACGCAGCATTGTTTTGTGCATGCTTACCGATTTGCCCCACTGCATAATCTGTATATTTTAACAAAAACAAATGTCTAGCTCAATTGGTTCAAAAGTTACTCAAAATGCAGTGACGCATGTTGCTGTGAAGCGGAAGGCCCTTCACAAAGGTTGACTGGTCATCTTTCGTTTGCTTATGCCTATATTTTGATGATGAAATGGTACCAATAAGGTGCAACCAATGCCCTAAGTCTTAAGTATAAAAATGACAAAATAATTCTATAGCAAAATGTGCCTCGTTACGCTGCATAATTTGTCTTTTTCTTGCTGCTTAATTTACTCAAACCCTGCTGCATAATTCCAGTGGCCCTGACTTTACCCAATTGGCATAGGCAAACTTACCTGTGAGTTTCTAGAATATGGTACCAAGGGCATGTAAGTTAGTCCCTCCAGGGATTGCAGTACTAGTTGTGCCACCCTGGGTGTGACTCCTGTAATGAGTCTCCCAGTCCGGCATTGCTGACTGGAAGAGCAGTTTTAAACTTCTAGCCTGGCTTTGTCATTTAAACCAATGGCAAAGCCAAACCACCCGCTGTAATGTGTAAGTCACCCCTGCGGCAGTCTACGGAGCCCTAAGGGAGGGTGCAATCTAGTTCAGGGGCCGAACATGTATTTTACATATTTTGGCAGTATAAACACAACTTTTTTTTTAACTGTGGAAGGACTTGGTTTCCCTATTGTCAAGTAGGGGCTCAAACACTGACCCCCTCAACAGTGCAACCAGAGTTGATACTCCCAAGATATCAAGCAACTTGTTACTTTAAGCCTGACCCGATTCACATGCTGAAATGAATGTAACAAATGTGAATTTTTTCAATTAATACAAAATTGCCAGTTTGTTGCCTCCATTCTCCTGTCCCCTTAATGGTTACACAAGGCGCGTGTAGGATGAGTGTTGACCAGCGCAGCTTGAGCGAGATGTGGAGTTAGTATGACTGGCGCAGAGAACTGTAGTGACGAGATGGTGAGGTTCGTTCATGGGCGTCAATTCAACAAAATGCCTTGGGGATTGGATGTGACATCACACAACCAACACTTTGACCCAATGTCCTCCTAGGAAGTGATGACATGATCTTTGACACAGAAACCCCCAATGGAGTAATGTCACGTGATCTTCATGCCGAAGGAACAAAAGAAACCAACATGTCCGAGGTAAAGATGCTTTCAAGAGTGCTATACTAAGCTAGATCAGTGTTCATTTTATACATCACATACATTTTAAATAGGGTGCGGACGTGATCAGAAGATGGCATCACTTTTTTGTGTGTGCAAAATTGTGTTGGAAGAGGAGAATGCAGAAACCGAAAAACACAAAACTGCACAGAGAAGCAGCATTATTTATAATACTGTAATGATTTATTGTTTGATCTAGTGAATACCTCAGAGTGTACTGGTTAATTTCTCAGTCGCACAAAAAGATTAAAAATAGTAGTTTTATCCACCTGCATTACTTCATATAGACCATATACTGAAAGTCAACTATGTTATTGACTTGCATTCTTCCTTAGCATCTTGAATCACTTATTCAAAGGTGAGATGTCATTTTGTTTTTTTTTGTAACACATCAAATTGTGTGTTCACAAAAACAGGGCAACATTCTGTTTTAAAAGTAATTGTTTAATTTTATTTAGGGGAGTAAACATAGCACTGCTTTTGTTTGTTGCTGAATAAAGAGTTTAATGCCCCCGGTCTAGTCTGAGATGCAGAAAGTAAACAGCATATCACTGTCCTGTTTACCTTCTGTTCCTGGCTTTGCCTTTCCCACCAGTGAGGCCAGGGGGTCAGTGGCCCTCAAATGACACCCATGGGTGTAGTGCCAGTTGCCGGAGGGAGAGCCGGAGAACGCCTAGGATGTTGAGGATAGCAGTGAGATGTGATCGACCATGCCACATGGCAAAGAGGGAGAGGTGCTCTGCTGATATGAAGTGGGGTGCACAGAGGTGAGGGTAGAGCACAGGAGCCTGATAGGAGTGTGAGCAGGTTATAAGAGAAGAGCTACAGAGAAAGGCAGACATGTGACCTGGAGAAGAAGGCAATCTGGAAAAAGCATGGGGGAGATGTAGGCCAAATGCAATAAGGGAGAGAAGAAAACAGCAGTGAACACTACAGATCACAAGTACGGCGTGCCTCCTGTACGCCTCATACTGACATTTGGACATCGCGGTAATCTAGCTGTCCGGCCTGGGGTCGCTCAGTGACAAAGGCCTGTGTCACGCTTGCAGATTGTCATGTGCAGAGAACTATTGAGACTTGCGTTGTGGCTCTTGTGCCTCACCCTGGGCATTACCTTGCATACTGTTGTCTGTCGGTTTTAGAGAAGGAAGGCTAGAGGGAGCATGGTGGGGTTCAGACCTTTACCCGTCAGTGTGTCTGCATCCGCACCTTGCCAGAAGCTCAGGCTGTTGTCCTTGCAAACAAGCCTGGAAATTGTCCGACTACCGTCAGCATGCTGGTGTGTGTATTTGGTGTCACTCGCCACCTATGTTGTCTGGGTTGTGCAGAAAGTTGGTGTTCCCTTCCTCTGGTGTCCTGTGACATCTAGCCCTCTGCTTTTTTTTTTTTGCATTATCAAAGGATTTAAGGATATATATGTAAACACTGCACGACTACAAATCAAATGACTTATTCTTGAAGACCTCTTCCCTCCTGTAACAATATCAAGAAAGAGAATGGTAAAGAGTAGTTCATAGAACTGGCTGAGGTGAACAAGGAAAAACTTACCCATACGCAGCCTCGCAGGAGACTGTTGTCTGCTGGTTTGCTGCCTCGCAGGAGAGCGTTGCCTGCTGGTCTGCTGCCTCGCAGGAGACTGGTCGCTGCTGGTCCGCTGCCTCGCAGGAGACCGGCCGCTGCCTCGCAGGAGACCGGCCGCTGCTGGTCCGCTGCCTCGCACGAGACCGGTCGCCTGCTGGTCCGCTGCCTCGCAGGAGACCGGTCGCCTGCTGGTCCGCTGCCTCGCAGGAGACCGGTCGCCTGCTGGTCCGCTGCCTCGCAGGAGACCGGTCGCCTGCTGGTCCGCTGCCTCGCAGGAGACCGGTCGCCTGCTGGTCCGCTGCCTCGCAGGAGACCGGTCGCCTGCTGGTCCGCTGCCTCGCAGGCGACCGGTCGCCTGCTGGTCCGCTGCCTCGCAGGAGACCGGTCGCCTGCTGGTCCGCTGCCTCGCAGGAGACCGGTCGCCTGCTGGTCCGCTGCCTCGCAGGAGACCGGTCGCCTGCTGGTCCGCTGCCTCGCAGGAGACCGGTCGCCTGCTGGTCCGCTGCCTCGCAGGAGACCGGTCGCCTGCTGGTCCGCTGCCTCGCAGGAGACCGGTCGCCTGCTGGTCCGCTGCCTCGCAGGAGACCGGTCGCTTGCTGGTCCGCTGCCTCGCAGGAGACCGGTCGCTTGCTGGTCCGCTGCCTCGCAGGAGACCGGTCGCTTGCTGGTCCGCTGCCTCGCAGGAGACCGGTCGCCTGCTGGTCCGCTGCCTCGCAGGAGACCGGTCGCCTGCTGGTCCGCTGCCTCGCAGGAGACCGGTCGCCTGCTGGTCCGCTGCCTCGCAGGAGACCGGTCGCCTGCTGGTCCGCTGCCTCGCAGGAGACCGGTCGCCTGCTGGTCCGCTGCCTCGCAGGAGACCGGTCGCCTGCTGGTCCGCTGCCTCGCGGGAGACCGGTCGCCTGCTGGTCCGCTGCCTCGCGGGAGACGGTCGCCTGCTGGTCGGCTGCCTCGCGGGAGACGGTCGGCTGCCTCGCGGGAGACGGTCGGCTGCCTCGCGGGGGACGGTCGGCTGCCTCGCGGGGGACGGTCGGCTGCCTCGCGGGGGACGGTCGGCTGCCTCGCGGGAGACGGTCGCCTGCTGGTCGGCTGCCTCGCGGGAGACGGTCGCCTGCTGGTCGGCTGCCTCGCGGGAGACGGTCGCCTGCTGGTCGGCTGCCTCGCGGGAGACGGTCGCCTGTCTGGCAAAACCTTGCACGGGCTGCTGTGTGTCCCCGTAGGAAGAGGCAGGGGCGGCTGGTGACATTTGAAATTGGTGGGGCGGAAAAGTTGAGGATAAGTGTTATGTCGATAGCGAGTGAGCCGACTATCATAGGAGGGACTTGCAAAGTTTACAGCAAATTTGAGAGGGCAAGAATGTTTCTAAAGCAATTCTGAAGGTGTAGACTTGAAATATGCAAATACATTACAAAATACCCCATATATTACAGCACTAAACATATCCCCCTTTGATAGTGCAACATGTAAGCTTTTAATTATCTTACCAGGTAAATGCTACACCCTTACCACCACATTCCTGATTAATGAGTGTAGTGCATTTGTGACACTTGTCTTGTGCTACCTTTGGATTTTACACAATCCCTATGATTTCAGTCACCGCATTGATGGCAGCACCCCCACTCTGAAAATTGTTCCAGCACCCCTGCTGCCTTCAGTTATCGCAGACCAGATCAATAGACCTTAAGTCGATGCACTTTCATTGTGGGCCTGTCTGCCACCAGCAAGCAACACATGCGTTCTTTTAACCATAGATGGTTTTGTTTGATTCAGACAAAACTGTAAAATTAGTTGCCAAAGAAAACCACATGATGTCAGTATTGCATGCTCTTTGTAATTTAAACAAGCATTTGCAATGCAATCGGTCTCGCATTTACGCAAGTTTGAGCTACTGGCATTGTAAATGTCAATGCCTTTTATTTATGTTTTGGGTTTTAAAACATAAAAGGCATCATTTACAATGCCAATATCTTAAACTCGCGTAAATGCTAGACCTATTGCATTGCAAATGCTTGTTTTCTTTGGTTGTGGTGGCCTTACACTAGTGCCTGGGAGGAGATGGAGGTGTCAGAGACAAGGCAGTGGGGTGCAGGAGGGCACTTCAGGTGATGGGCATTTGTAGATTCAGTTCACTGTGAATCCTCTGTTCTGCCTAGAACAATTGTTTTCCGTGCTGTAATCGGAATGGGATGTTCTCACTAAGTGCCTGGATTTCCAAACTGTATGCCATTGCATAGTCCCTGTGCATAAAAGGAGGGCATCCGATCAGTCAGCCATGAATGGGGACATTGCACTGACAGCAAGTAACCACACATTATTTGTGTCTGCGTCTGTGCCCGAATTCAGCATGGCTTAGCAATTAGGTTGGCCACGAGTATCATGATAAACATGTTTAAGTAAAAAATACAATACACACAAACATGAAACTGGAGGTTAACCCTAGTTGGCAAATTATGAATTTAAGGTAATATAAAAAGCATAACCCAAGCACAATTAAAAAAAAATCACATCTATCTACTGCCTGATAATAAATAACTGGCAAAAACTAAAGAAAGCAACAAAGACTGAAGCCAACAGGACTGCTTATCTTTAAACTGATCTAGCAAACGGTCAAAAAATACACGAACATATTGCTGTGAAATCCTAGTGCAGTGAATGGCATAAACACCAGTGAAACAGCGAGGCGAACATACTGCGCGGGCAATGAAAGAAAGCCTGGTCTCAAGAGGATAGAGATGACATACTTCAAAGGGAATTGGCTGGGCCAGGCATGAGGTATACTGTAGCATTCTAAACGCATTTTCAACAAGGTTCTCCCTTTTCAAGTGGCAGTTTACAGTGAGCTGCCTGCACCGTATGAACACCACTTCCCAACAGAACAAGCTTAAGATGGAGCCCCGAGGTCAGCCCGGCGACGAGTGCGGCCCCTGGACACCGGGAAGGCCAAGCCGCGGCCGCTTCCACAGGCTTCCACTGTGCAACGACTTTACCAGCAGGTCTGCCCAGTCCGGGAGTTCAAAAAAAGGGAAAAAGCTTACCTGCACATGTCGTGTCGTTTGAAACCACGGCTGCAGGCGCCTTTTTCCAGCAACAAATACACCCCTCCCGGAAATAGGAGCTGCCTGCCTGCCAAACTGAAACTAAATGGATAGCCACTCCCGGTCTCCTCGGCCTTACCCAATGAGAAAGCCACATTTACCGAGGCAAAAGGAGTGCTGTAATTGTTACCACCCCCTGCATTCAGTGCACTGTGAGCCAGCCCTGCCCCTTCCCATTACTCTGAATGGCGCTCCACTGACCGCGCCCTGGGCCAATTAATTATCGCCCTATTTGAAACCTATTTATTGCTGCTTTTTTCAGCCACTCCCACAAGGCTGATGTCACCCGCCTCCTCGCTCCTCACTTGTGCCTCGAGGGCGAGGAATAGTTCTCGCCCAGCTTTTGCACATGCGCACATTGCGCAGGAAGACAAAGTTAAAGTAAGTAAAAATATATATATATTTATTTTACATAGTTGAACTTTAAAGTTTCACGGGGGAGCACCAAGCAGTGAGCACTTCTTTAAACTGCTCCACTGGTGGTGTTCATTCAATTTCTCTCCCATTAGTTTTCTACGATGCTGCCTGGTAAGTGCGGCAACGCCCCCTACGCCCCTTAACACCAGCCGCCACTGGGAAGAGGACCTGCCGAGAATAGCACAAGTGGAGCTGTATCCCGGCCAGCAGGCCAGAGATGCTGTGGCCATGGGGAGGGGCTGTACCGAGGCACCCACAGAGAGCTAAGCTAGGAAGCGGCTTCAGAGAGCGGAGCCTGGTGTACAGACCCCGCTGGAAGGCGTGCTGCAAAGCAGGTGTAACTAGAGAGCAGTGCCCTTCTTTGAAGCACAGAAAGGAGCTGGAGTGGTAGCGCTGGGGGTAAGGAAGGTAGCCCACAGTGGAAGGGGGCTGGGGTCTAGCGCAGTGAAAGATGGGCTGGAGAGAGGTCAGCCTGGGAGAAGAGCATGGGGTAAGCCTGGTGCCTGGCGATCAGAGAGCAGCACTGTGGGTGTGTATGACTGGAGTGTTGTAGTTGATGCTCTGTCTTGTAAGAGTCAAGTGTGCTCAATTTTGTTACCAGAAGAGGGCAGCATCGTCATTCCGAGATCATGGCTAAGAGAGACAGTAGAAGAAATGTAACTGTGTACAAGATATGGGTTTCGATAAAACAAACTCTGGCAAAGGCAATAGTTTAGTTTTTGTCCTCATTACTTTGATGTCACGCTCTGGGCCCCCCTAAACTACCACCTGCCAGAGCTATCTATTTATACCAAGGATCCTGTATTCCCATACACTTCTCCCTTAATTCTCTGCCCTGGCCAAGCGGCCGGACTGCAGACCATCAAAGAGAAACAGGAAACCAAAATATAAGAGTTAATAATCATGGGACCAAAACCTTCCCTCAACCCCCTCCTTTCCATTAGGATCCAACCACTTTAGAGCTGGAGACCAGACTTTGTTCCTTTTCCTTACTAATGCTCCATCAAAACTTATTAGGTTTTTAATGGATTTTATCCAGTCTATTTCGGTTTGTGGCAAATTACTGATCTACTTCTTACAGGTCTCTCTTCAAGCCAAGAGCAAATAAAATAAACGTTTTTTTTCCTAATTGGTGAAGTCCGCATGCAGGAGTGATAAGCCAAAGAATACAAGAGGCAGACTTACTTGGAGTTCTGTGTCTGAAGAAATATCTCTACTTGGGTCGCCCCAACATTTTTGAATCACAGGACACTCCAGGAACATATGAATGTCATCGGCTCTCTCTTGGCTACATCTCACACACCTCACCGTCCTTCCTTTCCCCAGCTTCGATAAGTTATAGGATTGTCCAATATACTAATTGAAGACAGAAGATGGGGTTTCTTTCTAAATTGGCAGAATGCACCGTGGAATAAAGAAAGTTAAAAGATACTTGCCATAGGTCTTCCAGCTGTATCCTTGGCAAGCTATTTCCCCACAGGTCACTTGAAGACACCATTAGATAACTCCACCAATAGCCAGTCCCATCCAGCCACTTCCTTCTTCTTTGGCGCCTCACACATTAACCCCCTCTTCTAGATTGTTTGACGAACCAGATGACTGAAACCAACTAATGGGTGATGTATTGCCGTCCCGGCACCCTCCTATCATTACTTTTAGATACTAGTGTCCATGCTCAATGTATTGAAGCAATACCTGGGGATGCCATTGATATGCGCTGGGGACTTCAATTGCGTGGTGGATGGGAATTCTGGACAGATCACCTCTGCGTAAGGCAGGGATGACAGAAACACTATTTGAGGTGATGGAACGGATGGATTGTGTGGATGTCTGGAGGTGCGGAGCACTCCCCTTGGAAAGAATTCACTGTTCATTCACCGGTCCACCACATGTACACTTCACAGGATTCTGCTCATGAACCTCCTGGCCGCAGGAGGTTTCATTGGTGTCGCATCTGGGTGGGTTTCTTTCTGATCATGTGCTGGTTCTACTGGTGTACAACTGGGCTCAGAGCAGCTCTCCTATTCCCAGCTGATGGCTCAGCCCGGAGGCTCTGGGGACAGGGTGCTTAGGGCCAATCTGAAGGACATGATTGTGGGTGACCTGGAGGCCAATTGGGGGGGGGTCGACTGAGTTGAGAGGGACCCAATGGGATGCAATGAAAGTGGTCATGCGGAGGGGCACGCCTCTGTAAGATTCACAGTTTAAAGTGTCAGCTGCAAAGAGATTTATGTAATCGGGAAGATAAGGCAGGGCACACCCCCCAGCAGTGGGCGACACAGTAGAGATGTGGTGGTCAGAGGGGGAAGCCTGGGACAGGCTAGACAAGTTTACTCTCAAGGTGTATCGGCAGCATCTCCATGGGGATGGACCAGGCTGGTTTTTGGCATGGCTGCTATGTGAGACCCCAGTTCCCCTGATTTTCGCATTGAAACATGAGGGGGACACAGTGGCATCTCAGGCTGCAATTAATGCTACACTACGAGAAGAGCTAACGGAGCTCTACAAGCAGCTGCCAAGACTAGAGAGTGAGAGATGTCTGGCGTTTTCGGAGGCACTGGCTCTTCCTCGGTTGCAAGAAGATAAAGTGGAGACCTTAGAAGTGAAACTGACCAGAGCGGAGTTAAAACTAGCCATTGACAGTGGCGTAACGAAACTTAAGGGGGCCCCCCTGCAAAGTGCCTGGAGGGGGCCCCCACTTTCCAGACCCAGTCTGGAGCTCACAGTGCAACACTGTGCTAGAGTGGCCTCCCTAGAGCTCGGAGCCCCCCCGCACTGTGGGGCCTGAAGGGGCTATTGTTACGCAACTGCGTTTCAACACCCACATAATGTGGGCAGAGATTCCAGTCCGCTTCCTCTATAAGGAGCCCATTTATTCCAGATTTTGGGGTCACCCCTTGGCCGTATAGACCGGCCTTCCCAGATTCATGGAAAAATTAACACCCCTCTTCCAATGCTCAAATGAAGGAGGGCTAACATCTGTCCAGTTTTGAGCTAAGTCCATCTTTGCAACCAAGAGACCAATCAGTAACAGTCTGAGTTTGTAACGGTTTCTATATAGATCAATAGAAATTAGGGTACTTGGGATGCTGCCAGCCCAACACCTCTTCAAACCTTCAGCAACCACCCCACAACCCCAGACCCTATGTATAAAATCCCCATGTGTGGCTATACGGTGAACTCATCAGACCCGTTTCCCACAATTACTGTTGGGTAAGGTATGTACAATGAAAGTCATTTAGTTGGATGATACTAAAATGTGATGCGAAGACAGATTCCTAGGGAAGCACATGCCTCCCTCCAATCGCTTTCGAAGAGTGTACCTAGATCTCTCTCCCTCCCCTCATGGAGGTGGGGAAAAGTGTCAGGAAGGCTATTCACTAATGTTCTACAGATTTGCAAGAATGTATGCATCTGGAACTCTTCTGTTGGGAGTTTAGCTTCTAAAGGGCCAAAGTTATGGAGGACCTCATGTCGCCCCTAATCATGGACGCCAATTCCCCAACATGCCATGGGTAGCGGAAGTGACATCACATGTCCTTTGACCTTCACTTCCACTTACACATACATGCTTACATATACACACACATTCACAAATAAACGCGCTCTGCTTACACATACACATTCAATAATACACACTCTGTCTCTTACATAAACGCACACAACATGCATTTAAAAGAATGTTTTTCGGTGGGGATTCTGTGACTGTAATTCCCGATTGTTGAAGTATAATGTGATATGGCTGGTGCATTCCTTTTGTAAAATGAATCAAAATTTGTTTATCAAAAAAAAAAAAAAAGGAAGGTTTTTTGACTTACCTCAGCTGTCATATAACTGCTATTTATACTCCATTTTCTATAACCCTAACAGTTAACTATGTAGTATTATTCACCATTAGTAAAATAAAAAAAAACTGAAGGAAAACAAGGAGAATTGAGACCCAACCGACGTCCATAAAGATGAGCTGCCCCAGCACTCCTGGCACTGATTTTGCCACCTCTGAGGCCTGGTGTGTACAAAGGCAGTGCTAGGGGTCGCAAGGGTCAAGCCAGTGGTCAGAGCAGCAACCCCTGGTGATCCATAAATTACGCCGATGCTCCTAATCTAGAGCCACAGTGCATGTCACAAATGTAAGTATTTGAAAAATTAGGAGAAATGTAGTTTAAATTCTTATTGTAGTGTCGCAAAGGACTTTATTAATGTTCTGGCCATGGCATCGCCAGTTTGGAGATCCCTATGGTTTCCCATTGTCAGAACCCCCAAAGTTCCGCCACTTGTCGGAGCCAGTCTCCGGTCCATAAAGGTGCTTCTTTGGTAAGGTTATGTTTTGATCCCAGGGCTTTGGTTGTATTGTACTATGTTTGAAGTCCACTTAGTAGCAGGTGGAAGAGAAGGAAAAGAAATCCCTCCATATAGGAGATGCATAAGCCGGGTTTTCTGGTATCATACCATCACTTATTTAGTATCATGACCTGTGCCTCCATGTAGTATGAGGTGATATCAGGTGCTGTAATGCCCCGAGGCAGCACTATTCTAAAATAATCCTTCTACATGGTACAATGATCTCTCTGAAGAGCAACACTCAACGTGTCTGTGGAGGGGGAAGGGCTTGTAGGTTTTGTAGCATCATTCTACTCTGGTTATGATGAAAAACAAACATATTTTGCATTTTTTTCCAATCTGATTGTGTTAAGGGATGGCTTTGAAAATCGACTTGAACATCTCCCAGCCTCATGGAAGGGGTATTGGAGCTCATGTCCAGTAATGCCAAGCCGAGACAAAGCAGGCTTCTGAAAAGGCCATGAGTTAACATTTTTGAATGCGTACTTCAAGTTTTTTAAAGAGGGGTAAGACTGTTTAGCAAAAGCAGCACCCGTTAAGGTCACACACCGAACCCGGAGAAAGGAAATAAACTGGCAGTGCCTAACACAGACGTTACAGGGGATTCAGCCTGGAGGTGTGAAGTGGGGATAAGAGAGTGTCTGAGAAGTTAGAGAGGAGTGTTTCTGACACTAACTGAACCCCTAGGAGCCCTTTCCCTTTTTGTTCACCCACAAGTTACCATCATCTTGATGGCAGTGTAATGCACTAGAACGCTTTTCCCCTACAGTTGGGTCTTTCTGTCATTGGGAAAATATCAGTATTGAGTCTGATGGCTAGTTTTCATGTTTCTGGCCAAGATTTAGGTTCTACATCTCATGGCAGGAAAAGGACAGGCCCGGGACTTCAATCGTCTCGTTCCAGGGCAACATAATTCACAGGACCAATGTCTACACTGATTGGAGAAGCCTAGTGTAGCAAAAGTGCTGCTCAGATTAGACGTATTTGTATTCAAAATACCTACCTGCACTGTACTCCCCGACATCAACTGCACTGAAATAACAAAAATATCTACAGGCTTATTTTAAAGCACTAATTTTGACTCACGAGTGAGTTGAACACCTAAACTGAGTAGGAAGAGGAAAAGTTCATTTAAAGGGTATAAATATTTATCCATTTACTGGTAAGCCAGCCACACTCTACTTCTGAACCTGTGATATCAGGGGAATGCTGGATTTTGTAATCCACACAGAAATTACACTGTTCCACAGCAGTTCTTACACAATCTTAATGCTTAAGTAAAACACAACTAGCAATTGAAAAGATGTATATGTGAACCTGGTTGAGGTGCTACCAATCACCAGGGTCACAGATCTCTCCAAAATACTCATCTTAGGGGAGCCTTACAAAACAATGAAGATAAAAATGTAAATATATGGCTTCACTGAATTTCTATTTCACTTCAAAAATAGCTCTTAACTCATGTTCCTTGGAGAATAGTAATGCGAAAACCCCATGAAACGATGTGTGTTTAGTACAACAGCTAGCCGCTTAAGTGCAGATGTTCTAAAATGAGGCGCTCCTCGTTGACAGCCATGATAATGCCTGATGTCGACATGTCTATTACGGAAAGCGGAATATGGCCGAATTGCTGCAATTCAGGACAAGTCCCTTAAGCCAGCATTCTCCCTGCACCTCAGTTGAAAAGAAATGCGTTAAAAACGCAAGATGGCAGTAACAACCTGGGCACTAGTAGCTGCTCACAAGCATTTCAAATCACATATTTGGTATCCATATTTTTAAAGGCATTATGAGCCAGATATATAAAGGTTTTTACTGGTTAAAAACCCCCCATTTCACAAACCAGAGGGCACACGACTGGTAAAAACATTTTTCTAATTTTCTAAACCCATTTAGCGGTTCAGAAATGTTTTTAGGAATGATTACAGATTTGAAATTTTAAAGAGGCGGGTCTCAGGCATCCATTCCAAACAGCGAATCAGTAACCTAGGTATCAATAGTTTCCAACACTAATTCTGGTCAAACCACTGACAAGTTACTGACTCCTAAGTCATAGTAACTGATTTGCAAAGCAAATGGGTCGTCCTCTGTGGATCCTTGTCCCCTTTGTGAATCATGGTGGCAGTAGGCAGAGGTCCAGGCCCACTCTCACTGAATCTTTTCAAAATTGGACAACATACTTTTTTTTAAAGCAGACCCATTTCTTCAAGAAACTCAGGCTGCTTTGAAAAAAGATCAATTTTAAGCTTCTTTCACAGGGGTGGAGGTTAAATTTTGTGTAGTATCACATTATTTCAGTAATTTTCTGTTATGCTTGTTATTCAAAATTCCCGAAATTATGCTATTACTCCATGGTACATAATTACATGCAGTTTGCGAGAAACATTTGGTGCGAATGCATGGGAACTATGAGAGCAACAAGAACGCGAGTCACTGCTGTTTGCAGCACTTGCATTTTTCGCACTATTTTTTAGCACCAAATATGTCTTTTTGCCCAAAATAGAAATGAAGACACATTTCATACTAAAATATAGCTCTAAATGTCAGTTTTGCATTTCGAGTATTCTTTCCTAAATTTCTCGTAATTAAACATAAGCAAATGAAGTAAGTTTGGCACACCTCTAACGGTATACTTTCCCTCACAGGCACCATCACTGTGAAGGTAGCTAAACTGAGGGAATCATAATTTGCGTTCTGCCTACTGAATATTAATTAGGCTTGTCATTCTGTTAGCCCCTCTGATTCCTTATTTTGCAAATAGATATATTAGTACTTAGGTCGGATCACAAAATAAGCATCGCACTTTTAGGAGGAGGTTATTTGAGGAGGGAGAGTTTCCCTGCCGCTGGCCAGTAGTGCTGCTATATGGCTAACACGAGGGTTGATTTCCACACCTTAGAAGCACATCGGTCTGGACGTCACCCACGTAGCAATAACAGGCTCTACTGACTGGATGAAAACCAAAGGAAATGATGGACGGAGTGATGAACATTGCAAGCACTCACCCTCAGTCAACTGATCTGGGTTTAATCCATCACCATTCTTTAGCCCACTCTGCCACCCCAGTTCAGACATGGCCATATGCAAATCAGTCTGACCCTGTGCCTCATGGGAACAGTCCAGCCCGAACTGCCAAGCCATGTCTTCCCTGGACCGGAAACAAGCTTCCTAGGACCGGTTTCTGGCATTTCAGCCGTCTTCAGCCAGGCTTGCTTGAATCCAGTGGCAAAGTGAGCAAGGGACTCATGTCTGAGCATACCCTGCCAACTTATGGCGAACAAAGCAAAAACCAAAGGAAATGATGGACGGAGTGATGAACATTGCAAGCACTCACCCCCAGTCAACTGATCTGGGTTTAATCCATCACCATTCTTTAGCCCACTCTGCCACCCCAGTTCAGACATGGCCATATGCAAATCAGTCTGACCCTGTGCCTCATGGGAACAGTCCAGCCCGAACTGCCAAGCCATGTCTTCCCTGGACCGGAAACAAGCTTCCTAGGACCGGTTTCTGGCATTTCAGCCGTCTTCAGCCAGGCTTGCTTGAATCCAGTGGCAAAGTGAGCAAGGGACTCACGTCTGAGCATACCCTGCCAACTTATGGCGAACAAAGCAAAAACCAAAGGAAATGATGGACGGAGTGATGAACATTGCAAGCACTCACCCCCAGTCAACTGATCTGGGTTTAATCCATCACCATTCTTTAGCCCACTCTGCCACCCCAGTTCAGACATGGCCATATGCAAATCAGTCTGACCCTGTGCCTCATGGGAACAGTCCAGCCCGAACTGCCAAGCCATGTCTTCCCTGGACCGGAAACAAGCTTCCTAGGACCGGTTTCTGGCATTTCAGCCGTCTTCAGCCAGGCTTGCTTGAATCCAGTGGCAAAGTGAGCAAGGGACTCACGTCTGAGCATACCCTGCCAACTTATGGCGAACAAAGCAAAAACCAAAGGAAATGATGGACGGAGTGATGAACATTGCAAGCACTCACCCCCAGTCAACTGATCTGGGTTTAATCCATCACCATTCTTTAGCCCACTCTGCCACCCCAGTTCAGACATGGCCATATGCAAATCAGTCTGACCCTGTGCCTCATGGGAACAGTCCAGCCCGAACTGCCAAGCCATGTCTTCCCTGGACCGGAAACAAGCTTCCTAGGACCGGTTTCTGGCATTTCAGCCGTCTTCAGCCAGGCTTGCTTGAATCCAGTGGCAAAGTGAGCAAGGGACTCACGTCTGAGCATACCCTGCCAACTTATGGCGAACAAAGCAACACTCCGTCCATCATTTCCTTTGGTTTTTGCTTTGTTCGCCATAAGTTGGCAGGGTATGGCATGGCTTGGCAGTTCGGGCTGGACTGTTCCCATGAGGCACGGGGTCAGACTGATTTGCATACGGCCATGTCTGAACTGGGGTGGCAGAGTGGGCTAAAGAACGGTGATGGATTAAACCCAGATCAGTTGACTGGGGGTGAGTGCTTGCAATGTTCAACACTCCGTCCATCATTTCCTTTGGTTTTTGCTTTGTTCGCCATAAGTTGGCAGGGTATGCTCAGACGTGAGTCCCTTGCTCACTTTGCCACTGGATTCAAGCAAGCCTGGCTGAAGACGGCTGAAAGGCCAGAAACCGGTCCTAGGAAGCTTGTTTCCGGTACAGGGAAGACATGGCTTGGCAGTTCGGGCTGGACTGTTCCCATGAGGCACGGAGTCAGACTGATTGGCATACGGCCATGTCTGAACTGGGGTGGCAGAGTGGGCTAAAGAACGGTGATGGATTAAACCCAGATCAGTTGACTGGGGGTGAGTGCTTGCAATGTTCAACACTCCGTCCATCATTTCCTTTGGTTTTTGCTTTGTTCGCCATAAGTTGGCAGGGTATGCTCAGACGTGAGTCCCTTGCTCACTTTGCCACTGGATTCAAGCAAGCCTGGCTGAAGACGGCTGAAATGCCAGAAACCGGACCTAGGAAGCTTGTTTCCGGTCCAGGGAAGACATGGCTTGGCAGATCGGGCTGGACTGTTCCCATGAGGCACGGGGTCAGACTGATTTGCATACGGCCATGTCTGAACTGGGGTGGCAGGGTGGGCTAAAGAACGGTGATGGATTAAACCCAGATCAGTTGACTGGGGGTGAGTGCTTGCAATGTTCAACACTCCGTCCATCATTTCCTTTGGTTTTTGCTTTGTTCGCCATAAGTTGGCAGGGTATGCTCAGACGTGAGTCCCTTGCTCACTTTGCCACTGGATTCAAGCAAGCCTGGCTGAAGACGGCTGAAATGCCAGAAACCGGTCCTAGGAAGCTTGTTTCCGGTCCAGGGCAGACATGGCTTGGCAGTTCGGGCTGGACTGTTCCCATGAGGCACGGGGTCAGACTGATTTGCATACGGCCATGTCTGAACTGGGGTGGCAGAGTGGGCTAAAGAACGGTGATGGATTAAACCCAGATCAGTTGACTGGGGGTGAGTGCTTGCAATGTTCAACACTCCGTCCATCATTTCCTTTGGTTTCTACTGACTGGATACCTCACGTTGATTAGCAAACAGGTGATAAAAGTGATTGGCTTCAGGTAGAATAAAAAAAAATATGCACAGCCAGTGCTTAAGTCCTTAACCACAGGCACGAGTAGAATGGATTAAATCCGTGCAAAGAGGCACATTTCAGCGCCTTGGCGAGCTAAAACTGCCCCTGAACTAACCTATTTTACCTTTGAAACTGTGGCTGCCCAATTACTTAAGTCTACACAAGTATGTCGCCAAACATTGCACGATAAACATGATTTTTACATGTTTGAAAAGTGAAAGGGGTCAAATCCTCCACCAGACACTTGTGAGCGAGATCAGCCGCACTACTGTTGTGGTTACAGGCAGCTTGCATTTCAATATGCAAATTACGGCGTTTCAAGGGGGTCTGTTGCCCTTCTACATCTATGTGACACCCCCACGAAAAATAATTCATGAGTATCAGGAGCGCATTCTAATGCATGCTGAGGACAAAGAGATGCCTGACCATGTCCATCACTGACTGAAAGATAGAGTCCTCTGTTTAAACAGCGCCAAAACGCAAGTTTTATTTTAGGGGCTTGAGGGCTAGGCGGGCATTGTGCAGCCAAGCCACATTTTATTTGGCCTACAAACCTTGTTTCCCCTCCTAGTGCACACGTCAAGTCAGAAACCTAAAAATCACCTTCAATTCAAATATTGCTTGCGTTACCCCTCAATATAAACTTTCAGAAACAAAAATTCTTACACATCTTCAAACTTAACATCAATTAGTGCAGACACGAGCCGGGGCTATGTGGAGCTCTCTCTGGGGCCCCCACCCCATCCTTTTTCCGGGCCCGGCTCTAACTGAAGAGAAAAATGTAACTTGTTACTTTGTTTCTCTTCAGTCCTGCCCTGGGTCAGCGCGAGGAGCTCAGGGCAGGCTGCACACAGCAGCTGCTTTAGAGCATGACTCTCACAGCTCTCTGCAGATGAGCTGCCTGAGGGGGCCCCCCTTCATATACTGAAGACTGGGGGCCCCCCCGCACCGCGGGGGCTGCGGGGGTGTTTGTTACGCCCCTGGCCATTGAAGCCATGCCCAGGAATCAGCCTCTGGGAATGGAAGGGATTCCTCTGGAGTGCCAACAAACGCATGGAGATCTGCTTGTGGATTGGTTGCTGGAGGTCGTTCAGGAAGCGAATAACCGGTGCACACTGCTGCAGTCAATGCGGGAATGGTGGTTGTGGTGCTCCCTTAGCCTGACGGGGACCCTACCCTAGTTGACTTCTCGCCCGCTGTCCATGATGAACATGGAGAGTGAAGTGCTGTCTAAAGTGCTCACCAATAGGTTGCGCGGAGATGAGGATCAGTGTGGCCTTATACCCACTAGGAGCACCACCATGAACATCCGAAGACTCACACACATCATGCACTCGATGCAGGGTTGAAACTTGGAGGCACTATTGGTTGCCTAGGATACTGAAAAGGCATTTGATACTGTCAAGCTGGGAATATATGTGGACAGTGCTCTCGAAGATGGGGCTTGGCCCCAAGTTTAGAGGGTGAGTCTCCTCATTATACTCGTGCCAGTGGCCCAGGTTTATTCCAAGGGATACATTTTGGAATATTGAGGGTGGTACCAGACAGGAATGCCTTCTCTCTCCGCACCTATTTGACTTGTGATGGAGCCACTGGCCATCCGCCTACAAAGGGAGCTAGGGCAGTGGGGTATCCACGTGGGAGACATGGAGCATGTCATCTCTCTGTATGCAGATGATGCTCTGCTGTACCTATGGCAGCCAGAGGTATCAGTGCAGTGTTTACTAGCGGAGCTGCGGTTACTTGAGACAGAGTAGGAACTATATATTAACCTGGGGATGCCCCTTGTGTTCCCACTAGCTGGGTTGCAGAGCAGACCATGAGAACAGCTCTCTGCTGTTGGGTTGAGATGGGAGCACGAGAGAGTTTGCTACCTGGGGATACAGGTGGGATGTGAGACAGAGCAGCAGCACCACTGAAACATGGGTAGGGTCCTGGCATGCCTGCATGCTTCCATACTCTTGGAACAAACTCCCGCAAGAAGATAGCAAAAATGGTAGTCCTAACTCAATGATTATATGCACTTCAGAACACACAGTGTCCCATACCCTGAGCTACTAAGAAATTAGATAGTTTATTGGTCTCGCTAGTGTGGTCAGGAAAGAGAAGCCGAGTCAGCTTGGGGATTTTAAAATTGGATCTAGTGGAGAGGGGGCTCGGGTTCCCGGACCTGGAGCTGTATTATTTGGCGACGCTGCTCCAGCACACAGCTAGATGGTGTGCTGCAGATGAAAATTGGGAGAAGCGATTGCTGAGGGGATGCAAGGATCGGAGGATTAACAGGGATCCTTATAGCGGGGCTCGACAGTCTACCCAATGTCCGTATATCGTGTGCCGAGTGGCTCAGGCATGGGAGACCATGGTAAAGGTTATGTTCCACAAACCTCCCTTTTCGCATCAGCTCCCGCTATGGTGGCTGCAGCCCTCTCTGTGCATCATTGCTCACATGTTTATGGGCAGGTGTGTGGCGTTGGGAGAGCTGTGCGAGGGCAGCAAGAGTGTTACATTTCATGAGGCACTGGAGAGGTTTGGGGTAGGGCCTGGGCAGTTTCTTCCATTTGCCAAACTGACTAAGACTCTCTGGAAAATATGGACGGGCTTTCCAGAGGCCCCGCAGGAGACGGTCACTCTCTGGGTTCTCCTGGATATGGGGGTGCACCTCACAGACTGGTCTCCAGGCTCTATGTGACTGAAGGCGGACATGGGCAAGCTCCATGTGTCGATGAGCCAAATGGGATAAGGATATCGCCGGTTCCGTGTAGGATGGGGGCTGGTCCTGGGCATGCACACAGGTGCGGGAGCAGTCTAGCAGCAAAATCCACCCGGTCAAAATAGACGAGTGCCCGAGATGTGACACTGCGGGAGCCGACTTCCTACATATGACTTTGGGTGCACTAGCTTGGTGCTGAATTGTAAATCCATGGTGTAGCGTCTGAAGAAGGCAACTGGTGTTAGGGTGGAGGTCTGAAAATAATAACAAATCCTAGGTAACAAGAAACCTGGCGAAAATCAGGTTTTAAACATACCAACAAGGACTAAGTGTACTACCAAAAGACATTTAAGAACAATTTATTTTATTCATATTCATCATTAAGTTAAAATAGATGTACCAACATCTAAAACAAATAAGACAATAACATAACAATCAATGTAAACATACATATGTGTCAGTGTTAATTCACATACATTCAAAACAATTTTTTATGAAAAACATATAAAGATACATTATATATATATATAAGAAAAGGCACAAAGGGTGGCTAAGTCTAGGTAGATGAAGATGTAAATCTCTATGCGCGTTTCGGCGTGACAAAAACGCCTTCTTCAGGAGAAGCCACTTGAAAACAACATGACATATAAAACGTTGTAGTACACTGAGTCTGTGACAATTAAAAGATTGTTGTGCATTGTACACAAATGTATATAACGGTGTTCCACATTTACATTTGAACCAAAAATAGGCCATAGAACCAATTATATCTGGCCAAGAGTGACAAAGGAGTAGCTGAGATGAAAAAAAGAAGAATTGAAGATGTGTCACCAAGTGAATAAATAGATAACTAGACCAATTGAGTACACCCAAGAGTGGTGAAAGAGTAAGAAATGTAAAGCAAGCCGTAAAGATTCCCTACTTGGCACCGGGCGCTTACCTATACAACAAATATAGAACATCAAAAGTATTGCCCACGATCATAGAAACCATGAAAGAAACTGAAAAAGAGGAATTGAAAATGAAGGAAAACTATAAGTTATATGTTCATAATATCAAGTCAACAATAAATGATAGAGTATCTGAATGGACGGTATATAATTACCTGTCCTGGGTTTTACATAGCCCATTCGAAGATGTACGAAAGGGTCAAAATAAGGGGGTATTGCGCTGTCCCTTGTATTGATCTAGAAAAAGGATTGTATATAAAAATTATTTTTATAGACTTTGTATAACGAATGACCAGGCTGACTGATATAGAACCTTACTCTCTAAAGTAAAAAATGTACCTGAACAGGGTCTATTATGATCGATAGTATATGTGCTCCAGACGGGTAGACGCTTGAGCCCAAGACGTCTACAGGTTAGAATTTGCGAGGGGAATGATAAAACTGAGATAAGTATAGTCGGGACGAGAAACAGGCAGCTAATTTATTTGAAACTGAAAACATGAATAAGATTGAATTTAACCCCACTTCAAGAGAATAAAAATATTAAAATTATCGTGCAGCAAAACACAAATTTACCTGTAGTTTAAAATGTACGATATGGTTTTCAGGTCCATGGACAACAATAGACTTTACACGCGGTAATGTACCACTTAGGATAGTAGGAAACCAGGAAGCGACATCATACCTAGTTCAATAAATAAATAGATGAAGAAATATTACTATTATGGACTACGTCTGCCTGTGCGATGGAAACTAGAGTGGTTCATCTAATTGGGGAGAGCCGTGTACGGCGGCATACCAGATTGTGTAAAAAAAAAAATATTTTTGGAAAAGGATAGAATAATCCAAGCAAAAATAAACCACACTGACATAAACAGTGGGAGTTGAATTGCCCCGATTGTCTACATAAACAGTACTCAGACTTATATGTAGAGTTTAATTAGGTAGGAAAACAGATTCTCTAAAGAAATGTAAGGCTACGACATCAGATGAAATGCAGCCGAAATGGAACTACGGAGTTAACAAAAGATAGGCAATAAGATATGCTGGCACGCTGAGCGCGCTAGGTATTTAAAATAAAGTAATCTAGATAATGTAAAGTAGAACCTGCGTGTCGATGGGTACATGGAGATCTGCACTGCCTCCAGATATATATCAATAGGTTGGTGCACCATGACTGTCTTTAAATAGGAGCGCTCGGATGCGCCAAAACGGACAGATTGCATGTTTCCGCGTCACATGATCGGAAGTGTTCAAGTGTGTGCGAAGGCAAACTCTATGGTATACGCCAGTGACGCTAGCAAAAAACCACTAGAATGCCTACCTCCATGTTTAAAAAAACGGACCGAAAATAAAAAACAATCAAAGAAGAAAAGGAGCATGAAGTGTACAAAACACAAGTCTAATTAATAATTACTTAGTAAAGTAACAACGGCCATCAACAATATACAAAAAGGCCAGAGATGGAACGTGGCTTAAAATTCTTTCTAGAGGTAATATGCACCAAATGATCAAAAGTCCTGAGTCTCATGACATTAGAATGGGAGAAAAAAAAATTCTGACAATAGAGGGTAATCAATTATCATTTAGTATTATATTTGATTGCATTCTCCCATGGGATATCATTGTTTAAACCTTTTTTGTTAGATGCCAAAGTGAAAATCCAAAACACCTCTCGTTTTTTGCGGACTTCCTCACTTTTGACAGTGCCTACTGTATCAAGGTTTTCAATTATGAACCACCGGATTTTGTTGGATTTGTGTTTGAATTCCAGGTAATGCTTTACCAGAGGGGCATTGATTTTGGACGCGTGGATTGCTGAACGATGTTCAGTAAGTCGGGTACAGAAGGATCTGGAGGTCTGGCCCACATATCCAAGTCCGCACGGGCAGACAAGCAGATAAATTACATTTTTGGTCTTGCAATTGGAAAACTTATACGGGCGGATGGTAAAATCTTGGTATGTGTAGCTCGCGCCCTCAATAGCAGTCTCGCATGCTTTGCAATTCATGCATTTGTATGTGCCTTTGATCGGTGACTTTCCATCAATAGTCTTCTGGGAGAATGGTATACGTTCAGTAAATCTGGATCGAGTAATGAGGTCCTTAATGTTTTTGTTTCTTCGATGAGCGAACAAGGGTTTGGACAGTTTTTCATTGTCTTCTAGATTACTGTTGAGGATGTGCCAATTAGAATTGACGATCTGACGAACTTTATTGTTCATCGTCGAATGTCTAGTAATACAGACTAGTTGGTTATTGGTCGTCAAAGATTTAGGTTGTAAAAGGCAGTCACGATCATAGTAACGTGCTCGTTTAAAGGACTCTTGGACTAGTCCGACACGAGCAAGAAATTTAGTTTTCAACAAGCCTGCCTAGATATCAAAATCTTTGATATTAGAACAATTTCTCCGGAGACCGAGGAATTGACTGAAAGAAAGACTTTCTTTTTGAGCACGCGGATGATAACTATCAAAATGTAATAATGTGTTGCGTGCCGTGAGTTTGATAAATAAGTCCACTTCCAAAAATCCTTCATTATGTCGAATCAGAATGTCAAGAAATTCCACCTGGTTATTATTAATATGTGACGTAAAATGAAGATTGTCATCACACATATTAAGCCATTCAATGAATTCAGACAATTTGTCTTCCGTATCGGTCCAAACGAAAAAAATATCATCAATGTAGCGTGACCAATTAGACACAGATTCATAGAAAGGGGCTACTTCATTGTGAATGTGTATCATCTCAAAGTAAGCCATATAGATGTTGGCCACTGAGGAAGTTACAGAAGCTCCCATACTTTCGCCCTTTGTTTGTTTGTATAGATTATTTCCAAACTCAAAGGTGTTCTCTGTTTAGACAATTTCTAAGCATTGAAGAAGAAATGTTTTGGGGCATATGACATTGTATTTATCAATGAACCAAGAAGTGGCTGCTAAGGCTTTATCTTGAGGGATATTACTGTATAAAGCCTCCAGGTTTTAAACCTACCAACAACGACTCAGTGTACTACCAAAAGACATTTAAGAACAATTTATTTTATTCATCTTCATCATTAAGTTAAAATAGATGTACCAACATCTAAAACAAAAATAAGACAATAACATAACAATCAATGTAAACATACATATTTGTCAGTGTTAATTCACATACATTATGAAAAACATATAAAGATACATTATATATATTAAAAAAGGCACAAAGGGTGGCTAAGTCTAGGTAGATGAAGATGTAAATCTCTACGCGCGTTTCGGCGTGACAAAAACGCCTTCTTCAGGAGAAGCCACTTGAATTTCTGCATAAAAACATAAAAATCCATGTAACATAACACAACATGACATATAAAACGTTGTAGTACACTGAGTCTGTGACAATTAAAAGATTGTTGTGCATTGTACACCAATGTATATAACGGTGTTCCACATTTACATTTGAACCAAAAATAGGCCATAGAACCAATTATATCTGGCCAGGAGTGACAAAGAGTAGCTGAGATGAAAAAAAGAAGAATTCAAGATGTGTCACCAAGTGAATAAATAGATAACTAGACCAATTGAGTACACCCAAGAGTGGTGAAAGAGTAAGAAATGTAAAGCAAGCCGTAAAGATTCCCTACTTGGCACCGGGCGCTTACCTATACAACAAATATAGAACATCAAAAGTATTGCCCACGATCATAGAAACGATGAAAGAAACTGAAAAAGAGGAGTTGAAAATGAAGGAAAACTATAAGTTATATGTTCATAATATCAAGTCAACAAGAAATGATAGAGTATCTGAATGGATGGTATATAATTACCTGTCCTGGATTTTACATAGCCCATTCGAAGATGTACGAAAGGGTCAAAATAAGGGGGTATTGCGCTGTCCCTTGTATTGATCTAGAAAAAGGATTGTATATAAAAATTATTTTTATAGACTTTGTATAACGAATGACCAGGCTGACTGATATAGAACCTTAATCTCTAAAGTCAAAAATGTACCTGAACAGGGTCTATTATGATCGATAGTATATGTGCTCCAGACGGGTAGACGCTTGAGCCCAAGACGTCTACAGGTTAGAATTTGCGAGGGGAATGATAAAACTGAGATAAGTATAGTCGGGACGAGAAGCAGGCAGCTATTTTATTTGAAACTGAAAACATGAACAAGATTGAATTTAACCCCACTTCAAGAGAATAAAAATATTAAAAATTATCGTGCAGCAAAACACAAATTTAATTTACCTGTAGTTTAAAATGTACGATCTGGTTTTCAGGTCCATGTACAACAATAGACTTTACACGCGGTAATTTACCACTTAGGATAGTAGGAAACCATGAAGCGACATCATACCTAGTTCAATAAATAAATAGATGAAGAAATATTACTATTATGGACTACGTCTGCCTGTGCGATGGAAACTAGAGCGGTTCATCTAATTGGGGAGAGCCGTGTACGGCGGCATACCAGATTGTGTAAAAAAAAAAATATTTTTGGAAAAGGATAGAATAATCCAAGCAAAAATAAACCACACTGACATAAACAGTGGGAGTTGAATTGCCCCGATTGTCTACATAAACAGTACTCAGACTTATATGTAGAGTTTAATTAGGTAGGAAAACAGATTCTCTAAAGAATTGTAAGGCTACGACATCAGATGAAATGCAGCCGAAATGGAACTACGGAGTTAACAAAAGATAGGCAATAAGATATGCTGGCACGCTGAGCGCGCTAGGTATTTAAAATAAAGTAATCTAGATAATGTAAAGTAGAACCTGCGTGTCGATGGGTACATGGAGATCTGCACTGCCTCCAGATATATATCAATAGGTTGGTGCACCATGACTGTCTTTAAATAGGAGCGCTCGGATGCGCCAAAACGGACAGATTGCATGTTTCCGCGTCACATGATCGGAAGTGTTCAAGTGTGTGCGAAGGCAAACTCTATGGTATACGCCAGTGACGCTAGCAAAAAACCACTAGAATGCCTACCTCCATGTTTAAAAAAACGGACCGAAAATAAAAAACAATCAAAGAAGAAAAGGAGCATGAAGTGTACAAAACACAAGTCTAATTAATAATTACTTAGTAAAGTAACAACGGCCATCAACAATATACAAAAAGGCCAGAGATGGAACGTGGCTTAAAATTCTTTCTAGAGGTAATATGCACCAAATGATCAAAAATCCTGAGTCTCATGACATTAGAATGGGAGAAAAAAAAATACTGACAATAGAGGGTAATCAATTATCATTTAGTATTATATTTGATAGCATTCTCCCATGGGATATCATTGTTTAAACCTTTTTTGTTAGATGCCAAAGTGAAAATCCAAAACACCTCCTATTTTTTGCGGACTTCCTCACTTTTGACAGTGCCTACTGTATTAAGTTTTTCAATTATGAACCACCGGATTTCGTTGGATTTGTGTTTGAATTCCAGGTAATGCTTTACCAGAGGGGCATTGATTTTGGACGTGTGGATTGCTGAACGATGTTCCGTAAATCGGGTACAGAAGGATCTGGAGGTCTCGCCCACATATCCAAGTCCGCAAGGGCAGACAAGCAGATAAATTACATTTTTGGTCTTGCAATTGGAAAACTTATACGGGCGGATGGTAAAATCTCGCGCCCTCAATAGCAATCTCGCATGCTTTGCAATTCATGCATTTGTATGTGCCTTTGATCGGTGACTTTCCATCAATAGTCTTCTGGGAGAATGGTATACGGTCAGTCAATCTGCATCGAGTAATGAAGTCCTTAATGTTTTTGTTTCTTCGATGAGCGAACAAGTGTTTGGACAGTTTTTCATTGTCTTCTAGATTACTGTTGAGGATGTGCCAATTAGAATTGACGATCTGACGAACTTTATTGTTCATCGTCGAATGTCTAGTAATACAGACTAGTTGGTTATTGGTCGTCAAAGATTTAGGTTGTAAAAGGCAGTCACGATCATAGAAACGTGCTAATTTAAAGGACTCTCGGACTAGTCTGTGTGGATATCCACGAGCAAGAAATTTAGTTTTCAACAAGCCTGCCTGGATATCAAAATCTTTGATATTAGAACAATTCCTCCGGAGATGGAGGAATTGACTGAAAGGTATACTTTCTTTTTGGGCACGCGGATGGTAACTATCAAAATGTAATAATGTGTTGCGTGCCGTGGGTTTGATAAATAAGTCCACTTTCATTATGTCGAATCAGAATGTCAAGAAATTCCACCTGGTTTTTAATAATATGTGACGTAAAATGAAGATTGTTATCACACATATTAAGCCATTCAATGAATTCAGACAATTTGTCTTCCGTATTGGTCCAAATGAAAAAAATATCATCAATGTAGCGTGACCAATTAGAAACAGATTCATAGAAAGGGGCTACTTCATTGTGAATGTGTATCACCTCGAAGTAAGCCATATAGATGTTGGCCACTGAGGGAGCTACAGAAGCTCCCATACTTACGCCCTTTGTTTGTTTGTATAGATTATTTCCAAACTCAAAGGTGTTCTCTGTTAAGACAATTTCTAAGCATTGACGAAGAAATGTTTTGGGGCATATGACATGGTATTTATCAAAGAACCAAGAAGTGGCTGCTAAGGCTTTATCTTAGGGATATTACTGTATAAAGCCTCTATGTCTAACGTCACAAGTATACTGGTCACCTGATTAAAGGGGAGATGTTCCACTTTATTGATGATGGCTGTAGTATCCATAACATACGAAGGTATTTTAGGTATGTATGGTCTTAATAGTTTATCAGAGTACTTTGAATGAGGTTCCGAAATAGATCCAATAGTAGACACTATTGGGCGATAGGGGGGACTTAGTCTGTCCTTGTGAATTTTGGGAATACCGTAGATGCATGGCATTTTAGGTTGTAATTGATTTAAATAATCAAATTCTTTCATATAAATGAAACCATTATCTAATGCATGTTTGGTCAAATGTTGGATTTTAGATTTCACTAAAGTTGTAGGGTCTCGATGTATGGGGGAATAGAAGTTAGTGTAATTGAGGAGAGATTTCATTTTTTGTTCATAGGTTGTGGTATCAATAACCACTATGCCACCTCCTTTGTTACAACTTTTAATGGTCAGAGTTTAATCATTTGATAATTTGCGGAGGGATAGAAATTCTTCTTTGTCTAAATTGTATACTGGTTTAGGTACAAACTTTGTAGCTTTATTTAGACAATTAAGGGCAGTATGTTCAAATACCATGACTAGGGTGGAGGTCTCCATAAAGCACTGTCTTCTGGGTGTCATCCTGCGCCTGACTAGTCGCAATGCACGTAACAAATTTGTAAGCTTGTGGCTGGTATTGGTGAACCCGCGTCTGGCCATCAGATGGACGGCACAGGTGGGTCTAACCATAGAGGCTTAGGCTAGAGACATGGTTGAATGGGCATTGGTGGAATAGAGAGATGCATGAGGGCACTCAGAAGTGGTGGTAGGGTCGAGGAGGACTGACTGGTATGGGCTGGGATGCTACAGGAATTCTCTGCATCGGAAGTGGCCAGGTGTATAACTCGGACACCAAAGCGCATGGTCGAAGACCACCCATAGGAGGGGGGCAGGCATGACGGATTGGGGGAGCATACGCGGGTGAGAGTATGGCCAGTGCTGGGGGAGATACCACAGAGTTGGGAAGGGAATCCCAGGGAACACTAAGGATGTGTGGAAGTGGGGGCATATAGTAACTCCAGAAGAGATCCTAGCACCAGCACTTCGAGAACACAATTAAAGTAGTGTTCAAATGCTAAACCGATTAATAGCACTGGTTATAAAATGGCAATGGAATTGTTTTTGGTTCTGACGGGCTAATGTTGTTGTTTCAGCCTGATGTTGTGCGTTGTTATTGTCTATTGTCTAATGACTAAAAATGCAAAATATAGATTACAAAGAAAATGTAGATAGAGTGCGGTTTTTTGTTTGAGAGCAGTATGAGTTGCCCAGGGCTACACTTATCTACATGGAGTTTTGGGTCTGGCTAAACAGTGCAACTGTTGCTTGAACTTATGTGATCAACAAAAAGAGTACTACTGAGAGGGGAGCTTATTCTCCATCCACATGTTGTTTTCCTTGAGTACAGGATATGAGTGGGCTGAATTTGTGTGCTTCCACTAAAGCCTGTACTGCACTTTTTGGCTTATGGCAAAGTTTATACTCAATACAGCAGGACTGAATTGGTTATGATGAGGAGTCAATGATAAAGGCAATAGGCCTGATTGTTTATTATGAAAAGTTATAATAAAAGCAATACGCCTGGCATATTGATTGTGAAAAGTATGTTAAAGTCAATAGGCATTCTAGAGTGGGTTATTACTCTGATTTAAAGCCTACAAGTAGTTTTTTGTTACATGGAGTCTCACAGATTACTTTGGTAGATGAGGGCTTTGGTGTTGGTTACCCACTCTGACAAACCATGCGTATAGAAGATTTGCAAGCAAATGTGATCATCGGGTGCTGTGGAGCAGTGGCTTTGATATAAGGTTCAAACAAGGAACAAATAACTTGTGTCCTACCTGAGTAGCTCCAGACTCATCTGTACACCAGAACACAAATCCATATCAAGTAGAACCTGGATACAGGAAGTGCTTGAACGGGTAAACGGGTTTATTGCCCACAGGTAAACGGGCAAGCGAGTGATAATTCCTTTAATGGAACTCCTAGTTTAAAGTGGCTTGATGCCCTCTAGCAGTAAGAAGCACTATGTTCAGTGTCATTGCATTTACACTTGCAGCAGTAAGAATGGATTCAATCAATTAACTGCAATGCATTTTATTATTTTTATGACACTGTCTGACATACTTAAGTGTTACTGCCTGCAGCGTTGGCATGTGAATTACATGGTTTGGAAAATAAGTCCAATAATAAGGGAGCTGGTAATAAAAAGTTGCTATTTCCCAAAGCTAAAGACAAGAAAGCTATTAGCACCTGCACCATCAATAACCCGCAGTGGCTCGCTGTACCAAAAAATACATGAAAGTGGCAGAACCAATATAGCTGTCAGCACTCTCCACTCCATTCCTCATGCTCCACAGTTCTGGAATCTCCCTGACAACCGACATATCTGCTTGCAAAACAAATTCACAGGAGAGTTATTAAAACACACTCTTCCCACCACACTCACAAGATGGCTTTGGATCAAGGGCCTGAAGGGAGCAGACTGACCACGGGTGACTGGGTGATGGTGGAGCTCGACGGAGTGGTTGATGGTTTTTCTAACTTTTAGGGTCTGTTCAAGATCAAGTTTGTGACCAGCTGTTGGGTAACAGACAAAAATGGATCTTGAGGTAAGTAGCTGTTGTACCTTGTACAGTATAGTTTGCGTGCTTATATAAGGATAGGGTATGTTACTTACTTGTCAAAGATAAGGATGTGCTGATATTATTGGAATGTTCTGGTTTCTGGCATTCTAGTGCAGCTTGGGGAGAAATAGGCAGTGTGGGGATGGAGGTGTTAAGGATTGCTACTGTTCCTGTTATGTGTGGGCTTTTCTACTACTGAAATAAATCTGAAGAAATTAAACTAGCAACAGCTTTTTATTTTACCCTCATCACCCACGCTACAGTAGCCGTGACTCAGAAGCGTGGGAAATAACGAGAAGTGGCTGAGACGGAGGAAGGGTCCAGTGGGCTGTTTTTCATGTTGGATGCAGAATTGTGTGGCATGCAGAGACAAGATACAGGAATCCACAATTCTGCCTTGAGAAGTAATGATGGGGGCTCACCAGCGCCTGGCAGTGAAGCTATCTCTATGCATCTGAACCTTGGAGAAGTCATTGTTCCAGTAAGTGAGTTGGGCCATCAGAGACCAAGACAACCATCTTGTTGGTTGGTCGATTATGTGTGCAGTGGTCCTAACCCCCACCTCATTGTGTGTTTTTAAATCTTAAATTTGTAAATTGGTGTATTTTGCCATCCTTCGTTCACTTGCAACTGGAATGAGTTCTTTATATTTAATCCTTTCCAGAGTGTTAAAGGGAAAACCTGTGTGTGCCTTTTTGTTATCTAAAATGTCCTTCTATTCCATTTACTGTGTTTTGCTTTGTGTTAGAACCCAAGAATCGCAGGCACAACTAGCTGCTTCGTCTGTGTGGTCATCGCAGGATTGTCTCGCTACAATAAAACTTCTAACTTTACTCCACTGCCTGAGAAGACCGTGTTAAATTTGACTTTCATAGTTTTTCACAATTTTAAGTAGAACTAAGTTAACCCAAGTAATAAATGTAACTGGCCCTTTTCAGTTATAGGGGTTTGGAGATTCAAGAATGGCTTCAACATTTATAGAATTTAGGCCACTGTCGTCTTCTAAATGGAGTGCTCTTCTTTTTGCCCAGACTTGTAATTATTGGACTTAAATGCCAAACTATTTTTCTAACATCACTAAAACATCCTCTAAGTAACAATCATGTTTATTTTTTTTCTTCCCAAAAATAAAAATGTAATCTTGGAAAGCCATCACTTTATCCTTCCAAAATGTCTCACATTCGTTTTTGGAACAACACAGCCACACTTGCCAGTCCAAAGGGTATTCTTTTCTCCTGAAAAGACCCCTTTAGACTCACAAACTTGGATTGTTCATCAAGTTCTATATGATGATACATGCTTGGAAGGTCCAGAGCACCATTACTGCAGAAAGTGAGGACCTATTGTGCAAACTGGGGAGTGGATGGCTATCCAACCAGGTGGCATAATATAAATATGAGTAGACCTAATCTTTCCCAACTGCTTAAGAAAATTACTACAGGTGTCCCTCAATCTAATGATTAAAATGGTTCAATTATTTGCTTTTTACATACTGTGGAAACGAGCCTTTTTAGGGGCCCACTGGTGCAGAGGTTCACCCTTATCTGTCCACTGGTTCTTAAACCAACAAAGAAGAGATTGGCACGGAGGCTGTAATATCAAAGAATAGATTTTATTAACCTCTCATGAGTGGGGCGATGTCAATACGGTACCCTCAGGCCACTGTAGGAGGTAGTCCATAGAATACAGAAGCCAGGGGCCTTATATATACATTTGTTGCATAGTCAGCATGGAGACTCAAAGGGGAGGTACTGGCACATGCAAGAATAGTTATTGACTAACATGGGCAGACAAATATTGCTTGCTCAACAAAGTGGGAGGGGAGACATTTCTGCTTACATCAGTTGAAACAGCCTGGCAGTTGCAGTGTAAGACCGGTGCATTCCGGCAGCTACAGGCCTTTCTGAGCATGCGCAGTGCTCTGGCTCCGTACTGAAAGAGTTAACTATAGTTGATGACTCAAGCAGAATAGAAAAGCAGGCAACAGTAAAGACGGAAGCAGCACATGGCCAACACATGGCTAACTAAAATGGCTGCCACAAACTGTCAAGAATTCCTGTCATACAAGGGAAACACGCCCTTATGTAAACAGGAGAGCTGTTACATAACTCAAGGGAAACACGCCCTTATGTAAACAGGAGAGCTGTTACATAACTCAAGGAAAACACGCCCTATAAAGGGAGGAACCGGGAGGTACAAGGCTGTCGGATATTGTGTTTACACCGACGTACCTGCTTCGTGAAGAGCAGTGTTCCGGAGTGGTGCTCCAGTAAGGCAAGAACGGAGGTAGGTCGAGTCGTTACTCCCTGGGCCGTGTCTTGCCCCATCGTCACCTGTGAAGGACCCGGAAGCTCTACCGGTCAACCATTGAGCTTCGCTTTTTGACTCGGCTGAGTCCAAGCGCAGTGGCGCTTTTGCTGGTTGGAGTCGTAACTCCCAGCCCGACCAGAGACACAGGGACTGCCAGCTGTAACGCACACCAGGAGGTGTTTGCCGCGTTACAGACTCGGAAGTCCACAGGATCGATCGAGCGGCTGCTCTCGGTTCAGTCTTCTTGCTTGTGATTGGGGTATCGGTGACGCATCACCAGGAGGTGACTCCGCGTCCCGGTGCAGTCTGAGGAAGAGGTTGAGCGGCTGCTCCCTTCAGGTAGAGACCCCGGCTGGGTGTTTCCCTGACTCCTCGATTCTCCCCAACACTCTTCGTGCCCCTCACAGCCTACCGATTGGCATTGTCGGCCATTTCATTTCTGCCCTCTGTTGGCATACGCCGGGATCTGCGTATATGCAGAGGACGGTTAGGACCATCCGTGCTGTGGGCTGGTAACGTACTTAGCCTGGAGGATTCCAGTGACTATAACTTTTGTTTGTTCTTTGTATTTTATTTGCCTTCATTAAAAGAACTAACCCTTCACAAGTGGTTGCGTCCTCATTGTCGTGTCTGTTAAATGATCCTGAGACGTTCAGGGCGTTACACAAACAAAATGGCTTCAGCTTATGCTAACGGTAATTTATGCGATTTCCACAATACATTCTTGGACATCTCCTTCAGTCTCCCCTATATGAAAATGGAACATTCCTCACTTTCTGCCTCACTGTAGTGGCACCCTTTTAAAAATGTTTTTTTTTTTAAAAAGACATTGTTAATTGGATCGTCTAAATTTCCTGAAAATCTCACTGAAAACATCTGTATAGTTCTCCTTCAGTTTGTCTTGACACTCTGTTCCCATTCAACTATTCAATTAATCCCACTTCACACAATCTTCAGCATTCTGTCCAAGGCTACACAGGTGTGGATTAGTTTGAGGATCCAAGTGAACCCCCATCTTGGGTTTAACATGTCATCTGCTCTCAGTGCCATGTATGTTTATCCTTTATCTTCCTTCCTTTAGGATCAATCCATCTTCAAAAATATCCCACCACTGATGCTTTGTGACCTGTATGTCCAGGTCTTATATTTTGGGAGGTACCCTTCCTTTAGGCTGTAGTTTCCTAAAACCCTCTATACCTACAGTGGTGTACCAGGCCCAAGAATCCACCATGGTGTCCACTTCCAAGCCTCCTCTCCCTGCCCACCCAGCTTCCAGGAAAGCTTTTATGGCATCGGTTTTAAGCACAAAGACGGAACGGTTGTGTTTGGGGGTGGTTAGACAATCTACAGTAGGAGATGGCAGTAGTGTGTGGATCGGGGAGGTTTGTGTGGAGAGACTTGGGAGGGAGAATATGTAGGCAGGTCTACGGAGAAAGATGTCGGCTTTAAAATGCTTTGGTTGGGTGCCTCCTTATGTAGAGATAACGACAGGAGCAGGAGAGACACACTCGCTCCCAATGCAAACCATAGTATTTCTTGTACTCTTGTTTACTTTCGGTTTTCTTCAAGAAGTGATCCCTGATTAAAACCTATTTTATCACACTTGGCTGCCATTGTTGTGCCTACAGCCGCATATTGGTATACTGTCTTCCTTCCTCTTGACTTCTTCAATAAAATGTATACCTTTCTAGAACTCTTTATCTTTTTATCTTATATCTCCTCCTCCTGTTTTATGATGTGTGAAAACATACCCTTACAAACCAACCAATCATAACTAATTAATGTTATATTCTCTAAACAATTTACCACTTAATCCATGGTTTAATAATGAAAATATCCGCTGTGCCTAGCAGTTGACTCTCTCCAATGCCTCCCCATATGCCACAAACATGCCATGCCTAGCTTCCCACTCCATGGGTGGTTCTCTGGGCCTCTTGAAGGGTGATGGTGATTGTAAACTCAATATTTCTTAACATCACAAAAGAATAGGTCTTAGTAAACAAAGTAGTCACCTCTATCTTGCACACACGAGAGGCAAAACCAATATTCGAACACAATAAATGTAGTCACAGTTGTCTAGACGGCTGTGCAAGAGGACCTATCAAAGCAAGTTGGTCCAAAATCGAAGAAAAGTTCCTAGCGATCTCTTGTGCCCATTGTCACAAAACCTACAACCATCCCTGAGCACAGGATGCCCTGTTTGTGCTAGAGATCAGTGTGCTTTTGTACAGAGAACCCCAGCAGAGAGGAGCAGTGGACGAACCCAACCTGCAGTATTTGTGGGTGACCGCGGGGAGCCTAGCCTGGGCCCACCCGTGGGAAATAGGCTGGGTGGGAGGAAGACAAAGGAAAACAAAGGTTCACGAGGAAAGGAAAAGGGTTAGTAAACATAGCTGCAGAGGGAGGGAGCTGGAACATAAGTACTGACCTGCTAGCCCAGAAGCAAGATGTGGGCGTGGCAGCTCAGATTCCATCACTCCTGTTTTGTGACATCTCTGTTGCTATGACGTCTTCTTGTATTTATTTTTCCTCATGGTTGAGTGGCAGTAAAGATGTCTAGATAATCTTAGCCATGGTATCTTTTATTGCGATTAATCCATTAGCAGAAAAACACAATTTAAGAGAGAGCCTTATCTGCACCCTGGGATATAGTGAGTAACGGAGCAGCAACACAGACACCATCTGAGGTCAGGGGTCGCAAAGACAGTGTCCATGCAGTGCAGCCACGTGGGTGAATTCAGCGATGCCTTGCCTTCTGTGGTTTCATTTCAGGCCAGGCACTCTGTCTCCACCACAGACGCAGCAGTATGGCTTAGAGCAGCAGGGGCAGCTTTGTGTCTTTCTGTGCAGTCGCCTGCCTTAAAGCAACCCTGAGTTCTCTCCTGTCTGCAACACATCACAGTGACACCATAGGCCTCATTTACAAGGTTTGGGCATAAGGCAGTTCTACAAGGAATCTTGCTGCGCTGCCCTGCGTCAAAAGAAAAGGGCAGGAATGCGCTGTAACTACGAGATACAGCGCATTCCTGTCCTTTTGCCCTTTGCTGTCACACAATGGGCTGCCATTCGCCAACGCCATGGTGCAAGGGTGTCTGCATTGTAGGGGTGATATCTTTGTACAGGAAGGCCCACCTTCCTGCACAAAAAGAATTGCGAGAGGTGTTTTCCCCTTTCTAAGTGTGCTGCATTCTGCAGCACAAATAGACGAAAAAACGAGGAGAAATAACGATATTTCTCCTCTTTGCAATTCCCTAACGCCACCCGATGCATTCCGTGGTTTACAATTCCTTGTAAATCGGGGAATGCTTCAGATTCCATGAGTGTTGCATGGGAACACGCACAGCAACACCCATTAAACGCCCCTTTCACGCAGTGTTCTGCGTGAAAGGGGCACATATCTACAAGGCCATGAAAAGCCATGCAAAGTGGCGTTGCGTGGCCATGTAAATATGCTGTTGCACATTGCGCCACCAGAGCGTCAAAAAAGGGATGCTCCAGCGGTGAAAAAGTGCCACTAGCGGCCTCGTAAATGAGGCCCTCTCTGAGCAGCAGAGCAGCTGTCTGCTTTGAGTATGACTCCACAGACTGGCACCAGCTCGGGGCAGCAGGCGCTTTTCCCAGCACTGACAGTGACTCCGAGTTAGTAAGTAAAAGGCCTGCTGGAGAGAGACTGGGGTTTTGTCTATTGGCAGTTTTGAGTTGTCTCACCGTAAAATAACACAGAGGGTTAGTGTACCTGCTACAAAGAACGTGTACCATGATATCACAGAACAGTATTTTATGTGGATAGCTCAGTAGGTTACTGCTTTTGCCCCAAATATCTTTTTATACGTCTGGTTCAGCCGCACCTGCGGCTGAGCACGGGGAAGGGGTGTTGTGCTTAGACATAAATTATGGGTGTAAAAGCTCCTGCTGGAAAGTTACTTGTGTGTCCAGCAGTTTTCAGGCAACAATAAAAACATCAATGTTAACTGATGATTAATGTTCCTGTCGGATAGAGTTCAGAGTTCTGTCTAATAGTCGTTTTGACTCATAAAGTAGCGCAGAGGGTTAAAATGCCTGCAGCAAAGATCAGGTGCTTTGCACCAGTTTCAAGATCTTTGTAGAGTTTCTCGTTGCTCAAATGGGTGTAATTTCTGATATGTATCTTTTCCCACGGACTTCATTGCTTGATTTTGCTCACACATTTGCCCATTAAATGCCACTCATAAGTACACTGAAACCATGATAATGTCACACTTAAGCAATCCGAAACCTTGGCAGCTATGCCAAAGGAAGCATTCACAATGGCTGTCCAGGCTACAACGTTCCACCCAGGGTGTTGATATACTGTGCTGAATGAGTTGGTGTATTAGTGAGCCCTATGCCTGTGCCTGACTGCACATATCTCTCTGGTATTGTGCCCACATAGTATTTACAGCAGGCTGAACAGAAGGCCACAGTTTATGTTGGTAAAAGGTTTACGCAATAAACCTTGATTTTTATCACTGCCATGAGGGTGATGTCAGAAGGAATAGGTTGTGTTTATTACAAGATATAAAGAGCAGGCAAACACAGGAGTGGCCAATAAATCTTATTTGAAGAGTTCAAATCCTTTCTTGGTGCTCCTGCTTCTGTGCAAGGCTTCGTGCTCAGGGACTTCCTTGTGGTTTGGTGCTTCAGGTCTGTCGTCCCCTCTAGAAGGTGTGATAATACATGCGTCAAGACTTTGCCAACAGGCCAGCTCTAAAGATGCTGACAACTGTTCAGTGCATCAGATCTGAGCTCCTGCACTGCTTTGCTGCAGGGACGTTGCTTGGTCAGTAAGATTGGGGGTGGGGGAGAGGGGGAGCTTCCTATTTCCCAACAATCACTCTGGTTAAAATACATTATATGAGAAGCGGGGCAAGAGGGGGGCTTACGGTGCAGTAGGAAGGGAGAGGAGATTGTGAGGGGTGCTTAAAACTCAATATTTTGTCAAATAAACATTTCAAGTCCTTTCAAACAGACACGTCTGTATATGTTTTTGTCTGCGTGTGTATGTAAAAATCCCAAGTGAAATCAGACAAACGTCTCACCATACCCAACTTAAAGTACCAGTACCCACCTATTTACTACAGAATACATTTATTAGCACCCCCACTGAAGCTACGCCCCAGTTTTGCTGTGCCACATTTTGTTTTTCTAGCAGTGCTCGTGAGTACATGATTGTGATTAAACATATAAATGTCACTGCCATCTCCAGGAAGCGCAGCAGCAGTTGTACTGATGTCAGGGCTTGACAGCATGTATCTATGTACACAGTTTCCTACTGCAACTATGAGGATTCCAACTGCTTCTCACCAGCCAAGGCCTGTTTTAAACAGCAAGGCAAGCAAATACTGGGGCTCCCACAATATCTGAGACAAGCAATGTCATGAGGAGACGTTTTGGAACATTTCTCCATTATGAAGCCACGCTAACGTTTAGCAATGTTATTGCTTCTGTATCAGAACTGGCCCAAGTCCCACTAGGACACCATCAGCAACATAATTCATGGACAATATCTGTGGCTGCACATCCGCGGGCATGGGCATTAGCTCAGTCCGCGTTAGTGTCACTTGGGGTTCGTGATACAGACTTGGCCCTGTCTGGGTCACCGCACACACTCTCGCATGGTTTAGCTTCGGTAGGACATTTTCCCTCTGTCTGCTCTTCTCCTCTTTATTGTTCATCTTCTTTCTGCCACTGTTGTAATTAGTCACTCTACCTACTTGTATTATTCTAGGTTGTGGTTGAGGCCCAGTGCTGGCTCTGGACGAGGCCTAGTGTCTGTGGGCAGGGCCTGGTCTGTGACTTAAGGCTAGTTGTAGAAGATACCTAGTGTTGGCTGTGAAAAGGCCTAGGGTTCTCTGTAACAGAGGCATAAGACAGTGGAAAAGGCCTAGGGTCGGCTGTGACAGACGCATGGGACTGTGGAAAACATCTAGGGTTGGATGTGGCAGAGCCATGAGACTGCGGGATAGGCCTAGGGTTGGCTGTGAAAGTGGCATGAGACTGCGGGACAGGCCTAGGGTTGGCTGTGAAAGTGGCATGAGACGGCGGGACAGGCCTAGGGATGGCTGTGAAAGTGCCATGAGACTGCAGGACAGGCCTAGGGTTGGCTGTGAAAGTGGCATGAGACTGCGGGACAGGCCTAGGGTTGGCTGTGAAAGTGCCATGAGACTGCAGGACAGGCCTAGGGTCGGCTGTGAAAGTGGCATGAGACTGCGGGACAGGCCTAGGGTTGGCTGTGAAAGTGGCATGAGACTGCGGGACAGGCCTAGGGTTGGCTGTGAAAGTGGCATGAGACGGCGGGACAGGCCTAGGGTTGGCTGTGAAAGTGCCATGAGACTGCAGGACAGGCCTAGGGTTGGCTGTGAAAGTGGCATGAGACTGCGGGACAGGCCTAGGGTTGGCTGTGAAAGTGCCATGAGACTGCAGGACAGGCCTAGGGTTGGCTGTGAAAGTGGCATGAGACTGCGGGACAGGCCTAGGGTTGGCTGTGAAAGTGGCATGAGACTGCGGGACAGGCCTAGGGTTGGCTGTGAAAGTGGCATGAGACTGTGGGACAGGCCTAGGGTTGGCTGTGAAAGTGGCATGAGACTGCGGTACAGGCCTAGGGTTGGCTGTGAAAGTGGCATGAGACTGTGGGTCAGGCCTAGGGTTGGCTGTGAAAGTGGCATGAGACTGTGGGACAGGCCTAGGGTTGGCTGTGAAAGTGGCATGAGACTGCGGGACAGGCCTAGGGTTGGCTGTGAAAGTGGCATGAGACTGCGGGACAGGCCTAGGGTTGGCTGTGAAAGTGGCATGAGACTGCGGGACAGGCCTAGGGTTAGATATTACAGAAGCCATGGGACTGTGGAAAAGGCCGAGTGCTGGCTGTGACAGAGGCATGGGACTGAGAGAAAGGCCTAGAATTTGCTGTGACAGTAGCATGACTGCAGGTTGGCTGATACCAGCCTGAGGGGACTGGGGCTGTCTTGGCCCAAATTGTGCATGGTTATATCCTTAGCCTCACACTCGCTCAAGGGTGCAGAAGAAACATATTCTGTCATTGAGCGTGAGGCACTGGCATGTGTTTGGGCTGTTCACCATTTCAAGTTCTTCCTCTGGGGTTTGCCGTTCACCATAAGATCTGATCACAAGCCCTTTGTACAGGTCTTTACATGTAAGGGCTCTGAAAAAGCCACTCCTAGGATCAGGAGATATGTAGAGGGTGTGGCTGATTTGAACTTCAAGGTGAGGTATCATGCTGGGGTTCCTAATGCTGCTGCAAATGTTTGGCTGTGGGCGAGGCATTGGACTGTGGGAAAGGCCTAGAGTTGTCTGTGGGAGAGGCCATGACTTGTTGTGGGCGAGACCTATGTTATGTTCTATGTATCATTTATTTTTCATTATTGGTCCCTGGTGCTTGCAGGTCCGCCCTTTGACACTGCTGCCGTCAGCATGACTAACACTACAATAAGCACAATTATAGAAAGTTGTTATCATTATAAAGCTGTAGGAGAGTCTGTAGACGTCTAGGCCGCTTCACTGAGGATGTTACCAACTATTAGCAATTTCAAAGATGCAGATGAAATGATTCAAGATCAAATTGCGATGCTAAGGGAATCAGTGTTAACAACCTTGGAATTGATTAAAAATCATTGAACACTGAAGTGAACTTACGAAAGGAAAACACCGAATACACTGAAAGCAAAATAATCAATGCATCAAGAAACAAGGAAAGCAAACTAAGTAAAGATATGTCTCGGATGTGGGATATCTAGTACGGATATGGCTCCAACTCGGCATTGCAACATTCAAAATGGTCTAAAAACAGGGAATGGATGCTGGAAATCTGGGGACAGGGCATTTCTTAACCGTTTGCAAAGCAGGCGAATCTAAGCAGCCTGATCAATAGAAGAAAACCACAGACTTCTCTTAAAAGAAATCTGGAAGATCTAGTTCTATCAATGTCTCCTAGGAAATAAGGATGCTAAAGATCAACCGTGGTGCACTGTGAAAGTAGAGAGATGACGAAATCCTTGTGACACCGCATCAAGGAAATGTGCAACGAAAGACCACAGAGGAAGCAGAGTTACTCCCCTTGGCCACAGAATGCACAAAATCAGCCTTGAAGAAGTGCTCAATGTGATGTTACAACTGGCAAAAGAAAAGTCTAGGTAGTTGACAAGAGGGGAAACAGTCTTGGTTGGGCTGAACAGAGGAAGTTGTGAATGAGAACTGGCTATGGAGGTGTGGTCTCTCAGGTCATATATGAACCTCAGACGGTAGGTATAAACACTATTTATTGTAGTAAAGCAACAGAAGTCAGTTGAGTACTGGGTAGAATAGTCTTTAAACAAGGGGGGGGGGAGGAAACCATTAACCGGGTCAGTTCCCTCACTGGGCACGGGATAACTCCTTTTCTCTCACGTTCCTGGTCCTTGGTTCTCTGTTCCTTGCTGTCCCAGAAGAAAAGGAGAGGTGGTCTAAGTCCCTCCAAATAAACAGATAGGAAAACAGGTCAGGCGTCTGCGGGGTTGGTTTACCGTATAGATGAACCCTTCACCGTCACCCAGGGTGCACTCAACTTCCTTCAGTGTTGCAGGCTCTATACCAGGAGCAGCAAACACTTTCTTAGTGCCTCGTGCGACCAACACCTTCTTAGTGATTTGTGTATTCACGCACATGCATTGAGTGCCCAATACCCTGTGGGTGCCCCTTCCTCCACCTTTCCAGGGAAAAGAGGCTTAAAAACTGCACTTGCCTTAAGCCACGACCCTCCAGTGTCGTGGCTGGGGGAGTCACCCCACCCTGCTCTCCTTCTGGCCAGTTAGACTCTAGCGCAGTGCCTCCAAGGCGCTATTCCGCTGCTCTCCGCTGGTGGAGCAAGGTTTCGTATAAAAAGAAACGTGCTCGTATGCAATCCTCTCAAATAACCTGTAATACTATAACCAACATGTTTGTGAGTACTAACGATGCATCACATTTTACCTATTGCATCTAGGGGAAGCTTTTCTATGTATTTTACTAACCAGTAACCTGAGTGTCCTTAAAATGGCCGCCAAAAACGCTGGAACTTTCTGCGCATGCGTCTACTGCATCTACATAGTATGACGTTTCCTGTCGCTTGGTGGGAAATCTTTGCAGCTGCGCAATAGCCTCTAACATGGCTTCTCGAAACCCTCGCATTAATGCACATGCCGTGCGGAAACTAACATGTGTAAGTTTTGCTAAGCTATTAATGCAAAAGACATATTAAGTAAATGGGGTTAAGTGGTATACAGTGAATTCATTTAATTTTGTATTCTAACATGTTTCTCTCTGACTTTATTAATAGCTCGTATTTGGGCCTTGGAGGGTGACTGATGTCCCTATCCCTTTGCGACAACCACGCATGCGTGCTAGATCCTTGTTCTGAGACCAATGAGGTAATTGAATGGCTGCCAAAACATGTGCCCACCAAGGACATGAGAAACTCAACTCTTGAACCTACGAAAGGAAGAAGCTGAAACATTGTATTACAGATTCATCGATCCACATATGAAATGCTTATGGGAATAAAGCTTGTGGGTATTAAAATTAAGGGGCGGGGAATTAGACAATAGAAATAAAGAAAGGTATTGCACTTAGTATGGTGTGATGCCCTCACCCCACTGCTTGGCCCAATCAAATTGAGGGGTGTACATGGATTTGAAACATTTGGGGGTGGATCATACACTCGAATTGGTATAACAGAGGTAAGTTTTAGTTAGTTAGACACACTTGATGCCGAGATGCTGATGCTATGCTGAGATGCTGCCCGATTTTGCTGAAATCTGACTGAAGAATCCAACACTAGGGAACAATCGCAGAACAACCGAGGAGGCACATCTAGGAAGGGGTCCGGACGAGCCCGAGCCGGAGAGAGTAGCACCAGAGAGTGGTGTACCGCTGGCGTTACACTAGAAGAGGTCACTTTCCCGGTCCTGAACCTGTCCTGAATCTTTAATACTCTAATGTCTAGGTCCTCACACGATTCTAGGTAAATATAGTTCTGTGGGGTTATGCTGCGGATTTGCTCTCTGCTCTTTCTCTCCTCAGGTACTGTCATTACAAGAATGTAACTAATGTGAATTGATCATAAGCTAATTGTACAATGTTTCCTGATGGGGAGTTTTGGTGCATCTACGTGTATTCTGATTTGAATCACAAAATTATTAATTCAGATAAATCCTTAAAACTCCTACTGAGTCTGTGGTTCTTTGAATTAAAGGTTAAATGTGTTATTATTTCCTTCCTATTCAAATCTACAACTAGATCTATCGACAAAGTACATTTACATAAGGAGACAGGGAATGGTAATGATACTGGTGAAAAAGGTCTCTAAGGTAAATAGAAATTGATGACCAGCGGATATTTACTAGTTCATTGAATGTATGAATGTATATGGGCCCAAACAACAGTTGTGTGTATGTGTGTGAATAGAGCTGGTAAACACCGCAGCATCACGGCTGACCTGTCCGTCTTGGGGCTCCCGCTCTGGTCATCGCAGTCTCCTTTCTCTCGCTGTGATGGCGGTATCCCTCCTTCCGTCTCTGTACTTGCCCTGGCGTCCTCGTGGTCTTCTGTGTCCTTCCTCCTTTTCTCCATGTTCTCCCTCGCCTCTTCTCTCCCGGCTGTCCATTTCCACCCTCCACATCACGTTCGCCCGCGAAGCTGGAGCGCTGACTTCCTCCTCTGGGTGTCTGGACCCCGCTGCCACATTGAAAATTCCGCCTGAGGACGTTGCGGGATTACAGGAGGATACCCAATGTATTCAGTTTTATGAATGATGAATTAGACACAATGTGTTAAGAATACAGAACAAAGAACCATAATTATTAAACTGCTTTTAACACAGAATTAAAAGTCACTATACCAATTACAGAAAAAGTATGAAAAACACCGTTCTCACCAAGAAAAGAGATCAAGAGTATGTTGAACCAGTGGTTCAAATCTGAGGCCTATAAATGCCTCACAATGGTTATGTGGAGTGACAATTGCAAAAAAGCAAGGTGGAGCCTTGAGGCTTTGCATTAACTTGCCTCAACGAAATTGTCATGGACTGTCAACCAAGGCCACTAATCCAAGAAATGGTAATGACCCAGGGTAAGGCTGCTGTTTCCATCTTTCTTGATTTTCCATTAGCCTATCATCGGATTCAACTGTGTGAAGGAGTAAAAGCAGCTAACTGCTTTCATCTTATCATGTCATATTATTTTTGCCAGATCCTGTGTGCTCTGCATCAGTTGCTTTCTACTGCAATATGATTAACATATTTAAAGGCATGAAAAGAACTCACACCCTCCGGGGCGATGTGCTGTTAAATAATACAACTCTTGAAGAGCACTTCAAAGTGCTGTGCAACGAATTATGCAAAATCAAACAGTGTGGAGTAAACTCAAAGCTGAAAAATGTAAATTTACGCAGTGAACAGCTGAATACATGGGCATCCTGTTGGGGCGGTGGGAATCACAGGTTTCCACTACTGTTAGGTTGCCGTCATCTATAAACAATAAGGAACTGATGACTGCTTTTTTAGGTCTCGCCTGACCCAGCGCATGCGCTGGTCTGGCGAGACTTATTGAGAGGGCTCCCAAAAGTGCTACCAGGCCAGCCTAGAGCTACAGTGCATGTGCGCAGGCTCGCGCGCCGCGCTTTACCGTGATTACTTTCACTTTCGCGGCCGCACCTTGCCATAGCCAATAGGTCTCACTTTTGGGACCTTATAAGTATTTAGTTATGCAACTGTTGCATGGCTAAACACTTATAAGGTCCCAAAGGCGAGACCTATTGGCTATGCCAATGCTTGTTTCCATTTGGTTATCTTTATTTCGGTCGTTAAGACCATAAAAGAGTACATCAAAATACAATAAAACACATTACAGTATAAAAGCATTGCAGAATTGGAATAAAATAAGTTAGCTCATTAGATCATTTCTACTTGAGATTATTTTGAGGAGACGTAGGCCTGTGAACCACATAGACGTTAAAAATTTGGCAACAGCAAAGGTGATCAGGGGCGAAAGGTCAGTCTTCAGTATTCTAAAAGCGGGGAAATATTGTTTAAAACCCATATTTCTGAGTAGGGGGCAGAGCCAGTACTTCCTTGCTCTTCGGTACACCGGACAAAAAAATAAAACATGCAAATCTGTCTCTTGTGTCTGCTTGCAAAAAGGGCATAAAGCCGTATGTTCCGAGTGTAGCCAAAGTGCAGTATATGCCCTAAGGGGGAGAGTATTGTAGCGCCATTGCAAATAAAGCTTCCTTGTGAGTGTAGGGCCCATGTCATTAAAAGTCAACTCTAAATAGTAAAAATCTTTAAAAGCCAAAAAATGGGCAGTGTGGGATCCCTCCCTCGCATTCCTTATAGCATCTCGTAGATGATACTCGCGATAGGCCTCCGTGATAAGTTTGCGTGAGGCCCTGGGGCAAGCAGTCTCAGGATCGTACCACAGATCTGATCTATCAAGTGCCTCACAAGTATGCTTTATGTAACTTAACCATGGTATTTGTGTGTTATTGCGGAGGCGCAAAATCTCTATCAACTCCGCTCTATATTTAGAGAGTTCTGGGGAGGACCAGATTTTGCACCAGAGGGTTAGGGGTTTCAAGCCCAGCTCCTCTGAGATCGGTCTTAAGCCCAGATCTAGTCTAAGAGGCAGGAGAGGTGTGCTAACAGGTAAAGCTGTCAGCTGCCTGAGAAAAGTGTTCTCCGTTACCTGGAGCCTCTGTGATGACGTATGCCCCCAAATTTCTGCTCCATAGGTAACGGCCCCCCTAGCCTGAACTTTATAAATGTGTATACGTGGGCCGAGGGGCCTATAAGTGAGTCCTTTAGTCATACTGCCAATTCCGCCCACCAGCTGCGTCAATTTCATATTTGCCCTTATTTTGTGTGATTCCCAAGTCATGCGCTGATTGATGACTATGCCCAGATATTCAAAAGTGTAGACCCTCTCCAGCCTAGTGGACCCTATAGTAGAGCTCGCACGTGTGGAAGGAGGCGGGTTGAAGATCATGTATTTGGTTTTGGCGGCGTTGATCTCCAAGCCGCGTTCCACACAGAATCCTGCAAAGCCATCCAGGACCCGTTGAAGTCCCATAGGGGATTTGGAGAGCAGCAGGGTATCATCCGCAAACATAATTGCAGGGACCCGAGGCGTGATAAAGGCAGCAGGGGAGGAGTCGGGAAGATGGCCAGGTGCTGCTGGTGTGCGAGACGCACAGCCCCCTGGTCGTCGCAGTCCCGAGTGCTTGGTGGTCGGACTGTTAGCAGCAGCGTGTCCCCTGTCCGCACAGCGTAGCGTCCTTCACAGCCTACACGGGGATGGTGAAATGAAGCCCAAGAGTTCCGCAGTTAGGTCCGAGCCTTCGAGCGGCTCCCGCGAAGCGTGATAAAGGCAGCAGGGGAGGAGTCGGGAAGATGGCCAGGTGCTGCTGGTGTGCGAGACGCACAGCCCCCTGGTCGTCGCAGTCCCGAGTGCTTGGTGGTCGGACTGTTAGCAGCAGCGTGTCCCCTGTCCGCACAGCGTAGCGTCCTTCACAGCCTACACGGGGATGGTGAAATGAAGCCCAAGAGTTCCGCAGTTAGGTCCGAGCCTTCGAGCGGCTCCCGCGAAGCGGGGGCCGCGAGGCGTGATAAAGGCAGCAGGGGAGGAGTCGGGAAGATGGCCAGGTGCTGCTGGTGTGCGAGACGCACAGCCCCCTGGTCGTCGCAGTCCCGAGTGCTTGGTGGTCGGACTGTTAGCAGCAGCGTGTCCCCTGTCCGCACAGCGTAGCGTCCTTCACAGCCTACACGGGGATGGTGAAATGAAGCCCAAGAGTTCCGCAGTTAGGTCCGAGCCTTCGAGCGGCTCCCGCGAAGCGGGGGCCGCGAGGCGTGATAAAGGCAGCAGGGGAGGAGTCGGGAAGATGGCCAGGTGCTGCTGGTGTGCGAGACGCACAGCCCCCTGGTCGTCGCAGTCCCGAGTGCTTGGTGGTCGGACTGTTAGCAGCAGCGTGTCCCCTGTCCGCACAGCGTAGCGTCCTTCACAGCCTACACGGGGATGGTGAAATGAAGCCCAAGAGTTCCGCAGTTAGGTCCGAGCCTTCGAGCGGCATGCTTGTTTCTCCTGGGAGGGATTCACTAAATAATTGGTCAGCAATACGGTGTACAATTTTTATCAACAGAAATGATCAACTTCATCAAGTAAAATGACATTAAGCATAGTACAACCGCCTTGTATCATCAATAAAGCAATGGCCAAGACTATTGATTACGGAAATCAGCCAACTTGCACAAATCGGAGGAGTGTCCGTCCATAGAAGCTGCAGGAGCCTGTTGGTGGCGTATTGTACCACCACTCACAATGCCACAATCAAGAGTCCATTTTGGTTATTTAGAGGGGGGAGACTGGCCACCGCAGAACTGTGCTCACAATGTTTAAAGTTGTTGTGAAAGTGGAATGTGACAAACTGTTTGGGAAAGAGAGATGATTTACATGATTCTGTGGAACAAAAACGACGTGCAGTGAAAAAGGCAAGAGTGCCCAAAGGACAGTTCCTAAAATAACAAGCATTGGCAAAGCCAATAGGTCTCGGGAATCTGAGAGCTATGGGCGTTGTCAATGTCTTTAAGCCATGTTGAATAGCAGCGCAGCTGCTTTTCAGCATAGCTGAATGTCATGTAGAGAATTGTGTGTGTAGAGTTTTATATAGCGTGAACTAGACCCAAAGGTATCAGAGCGCTTTACATGAGCACCAGTTACGTTACAGACGGACACTTTCATTTTTGTTAGGCACGGGGCGATTAAGTGATTTGCCCAGAATCACAGAATAAAGAGCATCCCTGCAGAGACTCGAACCCGGTCCCCCAGCTCCGAGGTCGACCACCCTAGCCGTTAGGCCACATTCTCTCCCTAAAGTGCTATGACCCAGCCAAGGGCTGTGTTCTGAACTCACATATTTGAAAGCGCTTTCATGTGCGATAATGAAGACATTTTTTTGTCAAAATAAAGTATTTTTGCCAGATCACACATTTTAATTGAGGAAACTGCAATTTATCCAGGTTTTCTGGTTTTAGTTTGTACAACTTAACAAAGAAATAACTATTTGTCTTTCCTTATGTTATGGCTTTCGGGCAGATTTATGTTTCCTGGCGCATCCCTGCAAATCAGCAGGGATGCGCCAGGAAAGATGCGTCACGCAAGTTTACCCTTGCGCCACCACAGATGCGCCGCATTTACAATGCAGCGCATCGTGACGCAAGGATAAACAGATGCGTGACGCATCTAATGGCATAAGGGTGGCTCATTGCTGGAGTCGTGTCGCAAGCACGACGCAACTCCAGCAATGCTCAGGGGCTGCCCATACCGAACATGCTGCGTCATGCCTTACGCCTGCTTCAAGCAGGCACAGGGTTTTGACGCAGCAGCATCGGAAAAGTGACTCAGTGAAATCTTGTAGATTTCACGGCGTCACTTTTCCGAGGCTTTTTCCGACAGAACGCCCACCCTGCATACATTACACCTGACGCAGGTTTAATGTGGCGCAGGGCTTTACAACGTGACGCAGCTCCCTAGATGCGTCACGTTGTAAATAAGGCGCAACATGGCGCATGGTTTACGCCGCCGCTGCGTCACAGAAGTGACGCAACGGCGGCGCAAATGTCTCGCAAGGGGCTTGTAAATCTGCCCCTTTGTTTTTACCTGTTTGTTGATTTTGCTTTTTTTTTTTAAATACAGAAAACTCGACCAAGTGCTTCACATGTGCACTAGTTACATTACACAAGCTCAAAAGCATTGTTCATAGGCATGGGGAGATTAAGTAATGTGCCCAGAATCCCATGGTGTTCAGCCAACGCCGAAAAGGTTGACGGTGGGTTGGTATAGACACAGGCACAAAGCAGCTCATATTTCTGCAACAGAAGACATTCCACGGAGAGACAATAAATTTTATGTGCCCTCAAAAGATCTCCGGGACCATCATTTTTAAGTCCCAGTTGAAGCAGAGACCAACTTCGGGGTGTAATCCTATTAGTAATGGATCAAATCGAAAGCAATTCAGGATCTACTCCTCACTGCTGTACACAAAGGAGCCACCCCGTAATTAGCACCCCCCCCACTCTTTTCCCTGTCTGAGAGGGGACTCTTGCAAAACACACCAAAGATGCCTGAAAAAAATGAAACAAAAATCCTAAAGCACAACGGCATCAAACAGTCTCCGGCAAGAGGGTTGCAGGAGCGCATTGCTCTTCCACTAGAAACTGCTTTGCTTCACAGGCGCAACACAAATGAGGGCAGGTGGGGGGTGTGGGGGATGGGGTTAAGAGGGGGTGGGTGGTGACGTTTTTGAAACAGTGAGCGGGCGGGTGGGGGTGGAGAAGAAACGTACGGTACCAGAGGGGAAAACACAGGCACTCATGTGGAGTGCTGGAACAAAAAAAGAAAAGTTACTCCAAAAATGGGAGCAGCGCATGGACACAAGTACTTGGTCCATGCTCTAGGGGCGGGCCAGACACAAGGAGAGGCTATGACGTAGGCATGCCTACACAAACCCGAATGAAGGAAATGAGAGCAATGCGGCAGCAAACCAATGAAAAACTGTAGGCGGGCTGTAAGCCCACAGCGTGAAACAACATGTCTCGAAGAGACAGAGCATGCGCTGTCTATCCGAGACCTAAAAATACAATGGACAAGTGTTAGGATCAGATACTTAGGTTAATAATGGGTGGCAGTTCAGTAAACCAACCACATTGTGTTGTAGTAAAAAAAAGGTTCTGCCATACGCTTGGAGAATGGTCAATATTGGAGCAGACTCATATATGGTCTGAGACCTCAAAGCCTAGATCACTCACTTTAATGCCAAAATATCAGTGACAGTAAGAATTAGGGTGATGTATAGGAGCGCTTCTTAGACCATGGGTTGGGCCCCTTTCCCATAAACGAGTAAACATGCTTAGAGTGGAATACTAACGCCTAAGTTCTATCCTAGAACCAATACTAGTGCATTCAAATTAAATATACATTCAGGGGCTTATTCACAAGCCCAGTGTGCCACCAAAACGTCACTTTAAATGAAGTTCCAGCGGCGCACTGGGCTCACCCATATCTACGAGGCTATGTAAAGCCATCCTGCCTGGCTTTTCATGGCCTCGTAGATATGGTGTGAGGCAATGCAATGCAAGTCACTGCGTTGCCTCACACTGCGAGGGGGAGGCGTGCCATGGGTGTTACGGTGGATGGTCCCATGTAATACCCACGGCATTTGACACATTCCCAGATTTACAACATGCTGTAAACATGGTAATGCTTCAAAAGCCTACGTCTCCCCCGGGGTGGCGTAAGAGCTGTTTTTGTGAAGGAAAAGGTGTCCCTTCCCACACAAAAACAACTTGATTTTCAACGCAGACACCCTTGCACCATGGTGCAAGGTGTCGGCGTTGGCGCATGGCAGCCATTTGTGCGCCAGTACTGTGAAAAAGGACAAGAATTCGCCATAACTCATAGATACGGCGCATTCCTGCTCTTTTCTATTGATGTAGGGTAGCACAGCAGGAAGGCTGTCCTACGCCAAAAATTTGTAAATGAGGCCCTCGGAGTATACAAACATACGCAAGTCTGACCGAATGAGTTGTGTAATGACAGCTTCATGTTCTTTGAGTTCTATGTCTCCAGTCAATGACGGGGGATGATAACCAAGACGTGTTTCGTCCCCCAGTGGACCACAGGGCTGGTGCTTTCGCAAGGCTGTTAAAAATAGTCAAAAACACCTTCACAGCATGAAATGAGACGCTTCCACAGAAATGTGCTCTCTTTTCCTGCATTACACACAGCACAGATACATTGAGATTACCATACCTGTGGAATCTAAGTGAATTTGTGGGGTTTTTGCTCTTTTTAACAGACTTGCGAAATTCCAGGCCTGTGGCCCATCAAGGATCGAAACACGTGCTGGCTTTCACTCTTGGTCACTGACTGAAGACATACAAAAAGATCACAAAGAAAATAAAACTTTCATGACTTAACTCATCAAGTGTTACTCGGATACAATTATAAACTGTTAATATAAATATCAATTTAATGTACTAGTATTGTTATTAAAATGGAACTTAGGTGTTGGCATTCTGTTCTAAGACTATATTGGAGGGAGGGGCTTGTGTGTATTTAAAGTTGGTCAGCCTGTTGTAAATGACGCTGATACCACTCTAACAAAAGTTGATATTCGTGTTGGGCAACCTCACCCAACCTAAATTGCTGACAAGAAAAACAAGCATTGGCAATGCCAATAGGTCTCGCCGATGGGAGAACTATTGGCTTTGTCATTGGGGTGGGGTGGCTATAGGGGGTAACGAATGCATGTACATAACATGCGCACTGAGGCACTAGACATTTTTAATTTACCAATCTAACATGGTGGGCAGCTGTTAGATCAAGTAATACGGCAAGTAAAGAAAACAGTCCAGCAGAAAGAAAGATATGTGGGAGGAGTCAGACCCACACGGAGAAGCCATAAGAAGCCTCGCAGAGCAGCGCATGCGCTGTATATATGTATTAACTTTGGCAATATTTATATATATACATGCCGCTAGGCTCGACCTAAAAGCAAACAGTACTGGTAGAAAGAGAGAATGAGAGGGAGGTGGAGAGAGGCGGAGGCAGAGAGGTAGAGACAGAGATGATATAACGTTATATATATGATTTCTTGCTAGAATAGACGTCCAGTGAGATTTGCATACCTAGCAATGCATTTATTATTTGTCCATATTATACAGACCAGTGATTTCACTATGAAACAAATAATGCTGACATGGGCAGCGGCGTATTCAGAAATCAACAGAGCTTACAAATGAGGGGATGTCCTAAATTTACAATGCTATTATTAAAACTAGTGAATCAATATGAACCAAAATAACAGGCCGAAGACATTTTAGCTCCGCTGGGTAAACATCCTATCTCTGAATCCCGTATTTCTAAGCGCTCTTGTCAGTCCATTAAAGCTATTACACCAAACAGAATAAGCGGCCCGCCACTATTCGTTCTCAAAATTTTCTTGAACAACATTTCAGAGAGATTATGAAGTTCGACCACAACATTGTAAAGACACCGGGGCAGATTTATAAGGTTTTGCCGTAGGGAAGCGCAGCAGACCTTCCTGCTGCGCTTCCCTACGGCAAAAGAAAAGGGCAGGGATGCGCCGTATCTATAAAATGCGGCGCATTCCTGTCCTTTTCCCCTGCGCCGGCGCACAATGGGCTGCCTGCGCCAAGCCAGGCACCTCTGCACCATGGTGCAAGGGTGCCTGCGTTGCGGGGATAAATATTTTTGTATAGGAAGGGAAACCTTTCTGTACAAAAATAATCACAAGAGGTTTTTCCTCTTTGTATGGGTGCTGCAGAATGCAGCACACATAGAAAAAGGAAAAACGAGGAGAAATAAAGATATTTCTCCCCGTTGCGCCTCCCTTACGCCTCCCCTGGGGCGGCGTAAGGGAGGCGCTGCCTCAGATTTACGATTTCTCGTAAATCTGGGGCAGTGTCAAAAGGCCATGGATGTTTCTGGGAACGCCCCCAGCAACACCCATTGCACGCCCCTTTAACGCACAACACTGCGTTAAAGGGACTGATATTTATGAGGCAGCATTAAGCCACAAAAAGTGGCTCAGTGCTGCCTGATAAATATCACGCAGGCTTCTGCGCCACGGAACGTCACAAAAAGTGACGTTCCTATGGCGCAACGGGCCTCATAAATCTGCCTCCTCGTTTTTCAACAATTCTGAATTATCCCGAGTTAAAAAAACATACTTGTTTCTAAAGTCTCGTTTAGTTTTGACACTTCCGCTGTTGCTGACTGCCATGCTACACGTCCCTGACTTGCATTCCCCTTGGCAAAGCTACCTGTGCGACGAGGGGAACTTTTCTGAGAAGAATTACAATATGAAGAACAGAGAGGAAACGTTCTGCTCTTCAAACTGGCTGCCTTATCATACCTGAGGTGTGTGAGGATACAGTATGTCCGCATAACGTGCAGTCTCGTGAAATGCAAAGCATTCAATACATTTAAAACAAGCATTTGCAATGCAATAGCTCTCGCATTACTCGAGTTTGACCTATTGACATTGCAAATAACAATGCCTTTTATTTCTGTTTTCGTTTTTAAAACATAAATAAAAGGCATTGTCATTTACATTGCCAATACCTTAAACTCGTGTAAATGCGAGACCTATTGCATGGCAAATGCTTGTCTGTATTGTGATGGAGCACCCAGCTGCCAAATTCTAATCCGCAATTAATTGATTCCCATGCAGCTCGGACAAAAGACCGCCGGTTTAATAATATCGCTCTGGCTATACAATACTGTTTTAGTGCACCTTGACACACACACCACCCGTTTCCCAACGGCTTTCCAGAAAGGTTAAATCAATATAATTCCTCATCGTGCTCTGGTGTTATCGGAAGCAAACGCATTTAACAACAGGCAGTCATTGGACAAATAAATTCACTCTAGTGCCTCTGGAAAAAAACTTAAATGACAGGATTACTCCCTGTGGTTTTATCTACTTCGGCTAATCCCCGACATCATTGTCTATGACGTTTCACATGTCCCCATCGCTTGGTCAATTGTTTAAAAAATATATATATATTTTATATTAATTACACTGCCATCCTGGAAAATATTTTTCCATTTCACCCAGGCATCCTCCAGGTGTCCGACCTCGCCAGCAGTAACGCGAGACGCTTTTAGCACTTGAGTTTTTGCAATACCAACACTCGTATTGCTGGCAATAAAAGACGCATTTTATCAAGTGAAAGAGGGAGAGATATACAATTGCTAAATTGTGTTGCCGTTTGCAAAAAAACTACTCATATGACGTCAAGGCTTAGTTTTAACTAAATAAAAGTAAGTTTTAAACAATTTTTTTTGTGAGGAAAACATCACCTCAAACTCACTATTCTAAATACATATACGAGGATATTAAAGTGGCCGCAATGTACCTGGCATAATCTGCATGCATCGCCATGGGTTTTTTCAACATCCCGTTTCTATTTCCAGTCTGTGTTAGCACATTTTATTTATTTTCCCTTAGCTGACTGCCTTGTTATTGCGGGTGCGTCTTTGCAGCCTTTTTACTTACATGGTGCTGTCTTTAGTGAGTATCCGTGTGTCCGTTTAAGAACAGAAGTGCACCCGTTGCTAAAGTGTGATCATGTATGTATCCACTTTGCTGAATGCGCATACTTTTCTGTATGTGTGTAGAGTAGACTTCATGGTGAGTGTGAAGAGATGCAGGTGTATAGAATGCGTTTGCACAACATACAGCGCTAACTCCTGTCATGCACACATGATAATGTAAGTGATTGTGAGGAGATGCATTAACTTTACTGTGTCTTCACACTTGAAGATAAGTGTATAAAGAATGCGTACAATGCACGCAATGGGTACGCCACACTTCAGGATGAGTGTGCACAGGCTGCTCTCACTGTACCATGCAAATGTTGCTCTCTGGCCTTTTTATGCTTCCTTGGAGTGTGTGCACACAAAGGAGGTCGCTGAGTATACTAAAGTACTGTGCGCTTAATACTGCGGTTGAGTTCGCGCTATATAATACTGAGTCTACCGCCCAAAAAAAAAGCCCGCGAGTGGTGCGCTCGCCACAGCGAGCGATCTGTTTTCAATTATCGCGCCCATGTCTGGGCACGATAATTGAAAACAGATGTCCGCGTGCGGGTAACAGACACAAATAGGCCATGGGCGGAGCAACGCGACCGCCTTTGGCCTATTGCATGCTGTCTTTCTAAAAAAGACTGCAAACGCCAATACCGTGGACCAAAAGGAATCGCACATGCATGAGCGATTCCAGGCTCCGTTTTAGAACCCTCCACAAATGGGCTCTCGCCTGCGCGAGCAATGCTACACAGTGCAATGCTAGGCGCGAGCCCTAAAAAGTAATGTCAATAGCTGTGTAGTGCGGCCGCTAAAGTAAAAGCGGCCAGCGCCATATATTAAATAATTAAATAAGCGGATGAATCATTCCCAAAGGAGGGCGGTGGAGTTATAGTCCAGATTTTACTTTTTCAAAGGTTTAAAAATATGAAAATGTGCAATTGCACCAATACTCAAGACTGGTAAACACTCTCTCAATTTGCACCATGTTGAGCCTAATGTACTGGTGTGTACTGTTTGTGTAGTTTAGACATTTGCCTACCAGGGGGCGCTGGGGGGAGCATGTCCCGTATGCAGCTTCAGTTAGGTGATCAGGAGTCGATGTAACCAGGGCTGTGAATGTCTCTACTGCCACTCTCACCAGCGCAGGATCAATGCCACCCAACCTCCTTTGCTCCACCCTACATAATGCCTACCAAGTAAATACCCTTTATGCGGCAATCGTTAGCACCTAGGATGTCAATGTAACCAAGGCTGCCAATGTCTCCGCTGCCACTCTCAGCGATGCAGGATCAGTGTCACCGAACCTTCTGCACTCCACCCTAGTTACCCACCGTTTATGTAGGGTGGAACACTGCTACCACGTAAACACGGTGTGTGCCGCTTTCATTAGCTCATTAGCAGATTCACTGAAAGTATGAAGCAATGAAGCATCAAATTATGCAGCAGTATTGACTAAATCATTTGGCACAAAGGCCAAATTATGCAGCACAGTGCAGCACATTCTATGGCAATATTATTTCATTATTTTGTCATTTTAACACACATTTATACTGTGTGGGTAAACATTTCACCTTCCTACTACCAGTAGAACACCTAAATACAAAAGTATCCATTAAAATAGACCATCTAAAATTTGCTGAGGGTCTGCCTTTGTGTTGCATCACGTCTCGCTCTTTCTTTAGTAACTATTTATCCGTTTCAGCTATAAACTATTTTTGTTGAAATCTGCAAATTATGAGGAGATGGTGGTAACTACAGCAAATCTATAAGTATGCAGAAAACGCAGCGGCTGCAAAAACGGATAATTCCAGCGCCCCTGGTCATAGGGTGTCACTGTAACCAAGATGCACAGAATTTCGAGCCTTTCCTCTAGCAAGCTCCTCGAAACAACCGCGCTCTTTAGTGAGCGCTACACAAAGCGATAAACATAAGGATCTTTGCCCAGGTTGGCGCCGCCCTTCATAGTGTAAGAAATTCTTCTTTAAGACTATAATTTTCTCCAAAACCTTGAAGGGGCCTTCTGTCGCCTGGCCCCCTTAATCGATAGTTGAGACGAACTGACAAACAGTGGCTCACGGGGGACGTTCCCCGTATATATAACTAATATTCTGATTGGAACCGCCTCCGAAGGCCGGGCTCTTCCGAATATCACAATTCTCTTTCTGAACACCGAGGCAGTGGGCAGTCTGGTGAACACTGGCCTTAGCCCAGCCTGATCATGGGCTGGGTTTCTAAGCGCTTGGAAGAGAGCTATCTATCACAACAAAGTGAAAATGAACCCAGCCAATACCTGCCATACACGCACTCCTGTTCTACTACGCATTCACACGCGTATGCACTCTTCCACTTACGCACCCCAAGCACGCCAACAACATACTTCATTGAAGTACTCACTCGTGCACCCATGCGTTCTCACTCACACCTACAGTCATCCACTCTCTTACTAACATGCCACACACTTTCACACTCACTCATGCATCCAGCTCCATCACTCAAATGCGGACAGGATCGTACACTCACACATTCTCAGGCAATTACACACTGACAAACACACTGGCACAATCAACCTCGCGTGCTTATACTCACACTCTTGACACTTTCGACTCACTTCGGCAATGATAGCGCCACAAAATAAAACCCGGAGTTTGTCCAGCCGCAGCTTTCTCTGTGTGCACTGAAAAGGCAGGGCGGCACCTTTGCTGACTATGAATACTAGCCATAATTAAAATACACCCAAACTGGGAGAGCCTTTCAAAAAGAACTCCTGTGAACTCTGTGCGTCTACACCCTTAATGACAATCCGCCTCGAGGCGCTACAGTTCGCTGGTATATGCATGTCGACACACTCAATCATTCAACAACGGAAAAGGGGACAATAGAACGTCTTGCCCCCCCCCCCCCACCCAAAACCCGCACCCAAGACCCAGCGCGAGGCTGCTCACCACCAGATGGGGTACCCAGCCAGCAACCGGGTGCCGGCCAGCAACCGGGTGCCGCCTGTAGTGTTGGGGCCGTGGGCCTAGAAATCAAGGGGGCCACAACACACGTGTTTCCAACTGGTGGCTAGAACACTGCCTGCCACGCCCGGTGCTCCGGGCTCTTTATTACCTTACACCACGTGTCTCCACCCTGGACGTCAGGCACGTCCACTGGAGGCACGTTAGCAGGGGGGACACGCTTTCACTTTGGCCAGGGACCCCCACAACAGTGGAAGGGTCCACCTGGCAACACTACATTCCTCCTTTACCCACAAATAGAAAAACCTGGAAACAACAATAAACATAGCGACCATGGCCACACATTTCTTTTGGAGTCTCTAGCACAGTCTCTGCAGGTTTCCAGACACAACATCAACAAAGAACAGTCTTACTTGGTCTTGGTGCAGCTCACTTCGGCTTCGGGAGATGACAGCGGGCCACAAAGTCTCTGTATCTCTGGGATGGCTGCGGGCATGGGCGTACGTGGTACCTGCTCTGGCTGCGCCCTTCGGGAGGGGTGAGACGCATGTCCTCTGAACAGTCTGCGCCTGCTCCGTAGGGGCGGTTCTGTGTCTCTGGCGACTCCTGACCTCCATGGGCTGAGGCGGTCGGGGCGCTCACCTCTTCTTCGGCGCTGCGGGGGGTCACTCCTGCTGCCACTGGTTCTTGTTCCGTGGCCCTCCTGGGGCTCGGGTGCGCCATTGGCCAGTCGTCTTCCTGCTCGGGACACTCTTCCTCTCCATCGTCCGGGACCTTCTTGAAGAACGATACGTTTCTTGTGACCTCTTCGCCATTCCTGGCCGCCGTGACCAGAGTTCCGCTGACTCGCGTGACTGTCCAAGGGTCCAGCTCAAAGGGCAGTCGGAACTTTCCCCCGGGGTGGCGGTCTTTCACCAGCACCCGGTCACCCACTTGGATGGGGCTGTCGGCCGCTCTCCTTCTCCGTGATGCTTCGCAATTAGTTTTTGTCCTCTGTTCCATGGACCGGTTGGGCGGGGTTGGTGCTGACGCCCACCGGGGATGGTGTGGAATAGTGTCGGTGACCGTTCTGCCAAAACAGAGGCGGCTCGGAGAAATCCCCGTGGTGCAGTGGGGCGTCACTCGGTACTCCCTTAGAAATTGGTAGAGGGCTAGCTCTATGCTCTGGCCGTCTGCCAGTGCGATTTGAATTGTCTTGTTTAAAGTCCTCATTAGTCTCTCGACTTCTCCATTAGCTTGCGGCCACATTGGGGTTATGCGTCGGTGTTTGATGCTGTGTGACTGCAGGTACTCTGCCAGCTCGGTGCCATTGAACGGGGGCCCATTGTCCGTGCGCAGCTCCCCGATGAGGCCGTGGGTGGCAAGTATCTTTTCCAACTTGGGGACCACTTCCGCAGCGGCTGTCGAGGACAGGAGCTCCACCACGGGGTATCGTGAGAAATCGTCCACCACTACCAGCATGTACTTCCCTCCGGGGAGGCTGCCGAAGTCTGCGCTGGCTCGCTCCCATGGAGCCGTTGGGCCTTCCTCCGTGATTATAGGTGCTGGAGGGTTGGGTAGGCTGGTCGCTAGGCACACGGGACACCGCTGGACGATTGTCTCCACCACCCTGTCAAGGCCGGGGAACCAGAGCTTGCTCCGGAGGCGGTTCTTCGATTTCACGATGCCTTGGTGCGCGCCGTGCGCCAGAAGGGCTGCCTGTTGGGTGAGGCAGCTAGGTAGTACCAGGCGGGGCCCTCTCAGGAGGCATCCTTCCGGGGATACGGACAGTTCGTTCCGGACTTGATGTAGGGCTTTGAGGGTTGCTTGGGCATCCGATGTGCGGAACGACGCTGGGCTTTGGAGGTCTTTCCAGTTGCCTGACGTGACGGCTTGGATGGCGATCTGGAGACAGTCATCATCTTTGGTGGCTCGCGCCACTTCCTCCAAAGCGATCGGTAGTGGCTGTGACCTTTCCACGATCATCCTGACAAATTCCTCCGTGGCCGCGGCTTCAGCAGCCTCTGAGTCCGTGGCAGGACGTGCGTGCCTCGACAGAAAGTCAGCAGGGTTCCGGGTGCCTGGTCGATACTCCACCGTGAACTGGAATTCCTGGAGTTGGAGCACCCATTTCTCGATGCGCGGAGGGGGGCGAGTAGAGGAACCCTGGAACAGCGGGACTAGAGGTTTGTGGTCCGTGATGACCACAAAGGGGTGCCCATACAGGTAGATGTGGAAATGCCGGCACCCCCATAGGATGGCGATGGCCTCGCGTTCAATTTGAGAGTACCGCTGCTCCGTTGGTGTGAGGGTCCTGCTCGCGTATGCAATGGGGGCCCATTCCCCGCATGCTTGTCGTTGGGTTAGCACGGCCCCTAGGCCTGTCGGGCTGGCGTCCACCACGAGTTGCGACTCATGACGGGGGTCAAAGTAGGCCAGGGTGGTGTCGGTTGAGAGCGCCGCCTTGGTCTTCTGAAACGCCTCCTGCTGTGCCGGGCCCCATTCCCAGGTGGCGGCCGCCTTGGTGAGGTCCCGGAGGGGGCCGGTGAGGTCAGACAGGTCCTTGATGAACCTCCCGCAGTAGGTGACCATCCCCAGGAAGCTGCGGACCGCGGTCACCGACGTGGGGGCTGGGGCTGCGTGGATGTCCTTGACCTTTTCCGGGTCCGGCCCAATTCCGTGGTCTGAGAACCGGTAGCCGAAGAAACTGATGTCCTTGCGTAGGAAGTCGCATTTTTCTCGGTGGAGGGTCAGCCCTTGCTCTTGGAGTCGGGTGAACATCGGCCTGGAGGCGTTGGATGTGCTCGTCCAAAGTCGGTGCGTGGACCAAAATGTCATCACTGACATTTAGAACTCCCTCGAGTCCCTGTAGTACGTTCTGGATGATGTTTTGGAACACCTCCGCGGCACTCGAGATTCCAAAGTTGAGCCGGGTGTAGCGCCAGAGGCCCGCATGCGTTGAGAAGGTGGTGATTGGACGCGAATCCGGGTGCAGGGGAATCTGGTGGTATCCTGACCTCAAATCCATCTTGGAGAACCACTTTGAGCCGGACAGCTCTCCGACTATTTCATCGATAGTTGGCGTCAGGTGGTGTTCGCGCTTGATAGCGAGGTTGGGGATGCGCATGTCCACGCATATTCGCACCGCGTCCGGCTGCTTCGGTTTCTTTGCCACCACGATGGGTGACACCCACGGGGTGGGCCCGCTTACCCTCTCGATGATGCCAGCCCGCTCAAGTACTCTCAGTTCTGCTTCCACCTTGGGTCGCAGGTGGAACGCAATGCGTCGGTGCCGGAGGGCCACCGGGGCGACCGACTTGTCTATGTGGAGGTGAATAGCAGGTCCTTTCAGGCAGCCTATCCCTTCGAATAGAGATGTGTGGTTCCGAACTAGGTGGTCGAGGCTGCTGGCTTGGACGGTGAGTGCGAAATGGATCAACCCGAGGTCTTGGGCTGTTCGACAACCAAGCAGGAATCCTGATCCCTCTTGCGACACATAGATCTTGGTTTGTAATCGAGTGGTGTCCTGGGACAGGTCCGCCCGGAACATCCCGCACAGGCGGAGTGGGCGACTGGTGCCGTAGGCGTACACTTGTACCCTCGTGGGATGGAGTGCCGGGGCATTCTCTAACGTCCGGTATACGCTGGCGGCCATCAGGTTGATTGATGCGCCTGTGTCGATCAGGGCCGCCACGGCTTGGTCACGTACGTTGACTGTGCACATGGGTTCTGTGGATGGAGAGGTCGCCAGGGTGTGTAGAACTCTCACGACATGGACAGAGGCCACGTCCGCTTCATCGTCATCCATGTCGCTGCTGGTGGAGGTGCTAGGTAGCAGCTCTACCTGCCTTACCCTCCTGGGCGGGCCACTCTGTTTCTTCCGGGGTGCCGACAGACATACACTCGCAAAGTGGTTGGCCTTTCCGCATGCGCTGCATACTTTGCCGTGTGCTGGGCATGCTCCTCTGTGGGGCGTCGCTCCTCCGCACCACGCGCAAGCGCGGCCGGGGGGGCTTGCACCGGTCTTGGGTTCCTCCGTCGAGGCTGCTTTGAGTTGTTCTCGCCGGCGTCGGTCTTGAGGGCGCACACTGGCTCTGTCTTGATTGCGACCGTCGGCTTTGGCTCCATGTGGGCGGCACGTGCTTTAGACAACTCCTTCGACCGCCCGAGCGCGAGGATGTCCCGCATGGGCATGTTGTCCGTTTCTAACACCCTCTCGCGCAACTTTGATGACGCGCACCCTTGTATGAATTGGGCGCGGATTTCGTCGTCCACGTCGGGGAGTGTGCATGTGCTGGCTAGCTTCTTTAGTCGGGCGTGAAAGACGTCCACTGACTCCTCCGGGAGTTGGCGGGCTTGGCGCAGTAAGAATCGCTCATAGTCGGCACTCGCAAATGGCTCAAAGTATCCAGTGATAGCGTCGCGCAGCGTGGCATACGTCCTGGGCGGGCCAGCCTCCGTCACGTCCTTTGATATGTCGTGGATTGCTTCACCTCCCAAGTGTAGCAGCATGGCGCGCCGTCGCTCTGCCGCGATTTCCGCCACCACAAAGTAGTTCTCGAGTCGTTCCACCCACTTCCTCCACCGTGCCGCCTGCGACGGGGGTGTGCCAGTGACTGCAAACGGCTCCAGGGGGGGCACGTTGGCGTGGGCGGGCGCAGCGGCGGGGGTAGGCTCACCTTCACCCTTTCGCTTTCACTTTGGCCAGGGACCCCCACAACAGTGGAAGGGTCCACCTGGCAACACTACACCGCCCACCACGCACGAGACCAATATGCCCGTCAGCAGGTAATCCATCAGTCCTGGGGGGGGGGGGGGAGGGGGTCCCAGGCGGGGGACAGAAATTCAGGGAGCCCGGTGGACAAGGGAGGAGAAACCAGCATTTGCAATGCAACAGGTCTCGCATTTACGCGAGTTTAAGCTATTGGCATTGTAAATGACAATGCCTTTTATTTATGTTTTAAAAACCAAAACATAAAAAAGGCATTGTCATTTACAATGCCAATAGCTCAAACTCGCGTAAATGCGAGACCTGTTGCATTGCAAATGCTTGTCTAAATAAGAAATAATCTCCTTAACACTAATAGTGAAAAGTGAAACCCCCGTCCTTGGTCGTTCTCCGCTGCTGCAGCGTGCAGAATGAATTGCGCCGTGCTGTAATTGCATTTATGTAGCGCTAGTACCCCTGAAGCGCTTCGTGGAGGGCAGCGCGCTCGTCTGGTGGTTGTCATCTTTGCGCGGGTGACATTTCTGGGGGGAGCGGCTTCCTCTCTGACAGAAAGCGCCGAGAGACGGCAGTGCCTGGAGAGGACCTTGTGTGTTTAATCCTCTGCAGCCCCAGCTGCACACAGAGTGTGTATGTGTCTGTGGGGGGGGGGGGGGTGCAGGGAGAGGGGGCTGTGTCTGAAAGCTAATTGCGTTCTGTCTAATGCGTCAGGGCGGAGGGCAGACTGCACAAGGCCTCCTGGGGCTGCTACAGCGCCTCGCCCTCCCCACTGCCCCCCCGCCTGGCGCTGGATGCAAGTGCAGTGTGTGTCACGGTGAAACGCTTTATGTGGCACAGTGGTGTAGCGCTATGTGGTTCACCAATGTCTGCGACACTGGCGTATCTCCAGCACTCTTGTATCTATGTAGGTTCAGTGTTTGTGCGCAGCATCACTGAGTGTCACTGTGTGGTCTGACAACACTGTCTGTGTGCCATTGGTAGCCACTGACGTTTATTTCGTGTGTCACACTGTGTGCGAAGTGTGTGTAAGTATGTGTGCGTGTGACAACACTGTGTGCCATTGGTAGCCACTGATGTTTGTTGAATTTGTCATCGCTGTTTGAGCGGTGTGTGTGGGACAACACTATATGGCGCTGTTAGATATTGGTGTTTGTTGAGTTCGTCATCGCTGTGTGCATCTGTGCATCACTGAGTGTCACTGTGTGGTCTGACAACACTGTCTGTGTGCCATTGGTAGCCACTGACGTGAGCTCAATGGACAAAGAAAAACAAGCCCGGCGGAGCGTGGCGCGCGCGGGCTTGGGGGCGGGGGAGCAGACCCTTTGAAGTGCGCCCAAAAGGCGGATTGCATGGCGGCACGATGCGCGTGATTGTGCGCGTGCTAGCCATGCAATCCGCTTTTTGGGAGCACTTTTCAAACCCGCTTTCTATAGTCTCGCTTTGCGATCGCTTACGCGATAGCAAGATCGAGACCTAAAAATGGAGAGAAAAAATAAAACCAATACAATTTATTGTGTGGTTTCGATGGAGCGCATTGTTTCTGAGGAACATCAGATATCTCCCTAAACCCTTCATTAGCATGTTTCTAGACACATATTCCGATTAACAAAATGGACCAAGAACAAAAGAAAAATAAGGCATTTTGAATGCAATTAAAAAGCAAGTGCGGCCGCTTAAATGAAAGGGACCGCGTTGCAAATAAATAAACAAGCATTTGCAACAAAAAAAAGCAGGGCGCGTTGTGATTAATTAGTAACCTGATCCACAAAGAGGAATGCAGCTGCCACCCTGCGCGCCGCTGCTCACTCCCGAGAGCAAAACACCATGGGAGTGAACATTTAAAAAGAGGTGGGACGGGGGCGTGGCTTGCAGCCAACGAAGATGGCCGCAGCCTAGGAGAGCTCCGTGATCGCCAACGGCTCTCCCAATTAATCCTGGCATAAATCTGATGGCGATTTGCACGCAGAACATGCGCAGTGACTAAGGGCTATCCAGCGCATAATCAGTGAGAGTCTGGGCCCCACACTGCCTAACGCCGATGACCTGGACCGTGTAAAGTGGTCGCAGCCTGGAGGCCTAAAGGGCGTGAAGAAGCCGGGGCCTTGTGTGAATTGATCCCCACCCGGGGCACCGACGGAACAGATCGGCCTCCACGGCACCGTGGAAGAAAGCTAAGGCGACCGGAAGAGCCCCGCAGGTAATCCGGTAATAGACAGCGCAAAGCTGCGCACACCGAGCTGGGACAATAAACCGGGCAGAGATCAGCTCCGGAACACTGCCCCAGCTAAGGGGATCAAGTGACTGGGAAGGCGCAAGACGGCGGTGTTGGGCCCAGGCTGAGAGCGCTTTTACCAAGAAGGGCAGAACGGTAAAGACGGCCAGGGGTGCGGTCATCCCGCGACGGGGGTATCTGCGCTGACTGCCACGCAGAATCCTGTGAAGAATGAAACGCACAGAAGCACCGCAGCACGAATAACAGGGGGTGCGCTCCTCGCGTCGCGGCCCCTAGATTCCCGGACCAAACACTCACCTCGATCCCCGACACTGAGGCGGCCGGCACCGCCGGAGAAATTCCCACGGAGGGATCAGGCGGCAGAGATATGGAGAGATGGTGCCCCACCACACTTAAACCCTGAGGAAAACCTATAAATAAGGGCGGCCAAATTTCCGTACGTGAGGTAACGAGGCAGATTCTGGGTGGAACGACTGGGGACACATTAGCGATACGTTGGTGCATGAACAAAGCACTGTTGGGACATACAAGTCATAACCGGTGGGCACAAGGCGAGAAGGGAGGCAGGAAACCCAGAAGGCTGCGCACAGACACCCTTTCCGCAGGCAGGCAGGCAGTGGCGATTACTGCTCCCTCTCCACCCTCCGACAAAATGAGTGGATGAGGCCAACACGGGGTGCAAAGCAATAAACTGGTCAAATATGCTTACCACAAGGACCAATCGGGCATGACATAGACACCCCAAAACAGAGGGGATGGCACACAGACTGCAAAGCCGGGGGAGGTCACATGCAGGACGTAATGGCCACCCTTCAACAAATAAAAATGTCCATTGGCACCATGTCCACGGACATCACGCTGCTGCGTGCAGGTGTCTCAAAGATGAGCACCAGAGTAACAGAAGTCGAAAATACCACAGCGACATTCACGCGGTTACAGCGACTCTGCAGCACCAAGTCCGCCAACTAGAACTGGCAGGCAATCAAATGGCGGACAAGATGGACGACCAGGAGGGACGCTCAAGGCCTAATAATATACGCCTAGTTGGGGTGCCAGAGAGTATCCGGGGGCCAGCACTAGACCTCTTTGTAGAAGACCTCATCCCGACGAATTTGCAGCAACGAGGACTTTCAAGTTTTTTCTCTGTGGAAAGGGCCCACAGAGTGCCTGGTGGCAGGCCCATACTGGATGCATATTCAATTTCTGAGATCGGGACACGATCCTGCAGGTGGCACGAACAGCCCCCCCACTACGGGTTGAAAACAGTACTGTAACTCTCTACCCGGACTACACGGCGGCAGTGACTAAGAGGCGACGTAGTTTGCTAGAAGTCAAGAAAGAACTGCAAAACCGGCAACTGAAGTACTCGATTCTGTTCCCTGCAAAACTAAGAGTGGAAGCGGAGGGAAAAACCTGGTTCTTTATAACACCGGAAGAGGCCCAAAACTGTCTGGAGGGATGGCGCCCGGCTGCAGGGCCCAGACGACAGGGCCAGAATCCCAAGCTTCATGCCCTGCCATCAGAAACATCTCACATGAAGGAGACGGCTTCCTCAGAAGGTACACCGCAGCACGCAGATGAAAATTCAGAGTGAGGTTGGGACTGACTTATAGTGCAAAGGAGGAAACATAACCCCCAGAGATGATGGCGCAGGGACTTGGCGACGCTCGTGTCTGCAGTGAGACCTCCATCAAATGAATGGACATGTCGACTCACATCTTCCCGTGGTATCCGAGATGGCGGCACTAGGACTGAGCTGGCAGCACATGGCTGTGATGCAACACAAACTTGATGGGAGAAACCTCAGGAAATCGCTGAGGAGCTCTCCCCCTTATGCAAGTACAAGTTACAGGGATTAAGAACTCTGCTAAATTGGGGTGGCGGGTAGTTCTGAACCCGCAGTGCAGGGAGGCAGGAAGGGGGGAGGGGGGTAGGGGGTAGGGGACAGTTTTTTTTTTTAATTAAATTTTATTCTGCAAAAAATAACATGTCAAATTCCAGTACATAAATACTCACTTGGACATGCCCATACATATTACATCATTATATGCATTAATTAGTTTAGCACGAAAGTCATTTAAATGTGACATCTGCTGGTCGTCTGGAGCTAGGTGTCTCCCAAAAGGCATCTCCTGTAAACGAGGATACCTAGAAAGGAACTCTCAGAGTAAATAGGAACAAATATTCTCTACATTCAGCACAAATGTCAGCAATGTTCAAAGCGCTCTCCCCCAATAGTGTACACTCCAGAGCAAACATCGTATTGAGGCACAAACTTGTGCCATAAGCGAGCACCAGTGGATGTTCCATGAGGTACATAGTGAGGGGGGCCCATATGTCCCGTGGTCTGGAAGGCGCTAGCAATAATTCGGCATATGTATTTAGTTGTTCCTGCCATAGAATCAGGTCTGTAGTCCATTCCTTAAATTTTGGCGCTCTGCCTCTGCCCCACCTGCAAGCCAACCTATGTCTGGCCAATACCATGCTAAAGGCGACACATTTACGCTGGGCAGCTGGTATCGTCTCTGCATACCCCAATAGTGCAAGCAACGGGGACCTCGGTATTTCTAGGAGAGTCATGTGTTCCAAAGCTTCAAATACTTGTTGCCAGTATAAGTGTAATGCCCATGACAAATGGAAGAAATCGGGTTTGTCTGCCTTGCATCTATCACAGCGAGCATTGTCGCGCAGTCCATAGCGGTGTAATCGAGCAGGTGTATAATATAAACGATGTAAAAATGTATAATGTGTGATGCGTAGTCGACTGTTCGAGGAAACAGTTTTGGTCTGTTTGCAGCAATAGTCCCACTGTTGGTCTGTGATGTCTTCACCCAATTCCGCGCTCCATTTGGCGTGTGCCGGACAAGGAGTGTAATCTAGTTCAGTGTATAGACTCTAGACACGAGGTGCGCAGCCTCAGTTGTGCGCAGCATGTGGTGCAATGGGGCTAATGTAGGGGGCTCATTAGGGTATGCTGGTGTGTGCTCCCTTATACCCTGCCGCAGACACGCGTACAGAAAGATATCCATAGCGGACACTTGGGCTTTGTGAAAAAGTTGTGTCATGTCATTGAATTTACCATTGATATAAAGGTCACCCCAGCAGGAGAGGTGGAATTTAGATTTGGTCTTGTAAAATATTCCCTCCAGGAGCAGTGGCATTTTAGGGTGATACGTAAGTGGGAGTAGCGGAGAATAGATCATCTGCGCCCCGAGTATATGGGAGAGGCATTGCCATGCTTTAACCGTACAATCAACGGATGATGGCCCTTCAGGTCGGCTTTCCGGGATTGACAAGATCATCCCGTCCAGCGGGATAGGATGTGCCAGCCAATGCTCCGTGGCCACCTGGGGCGTATATCTAGGGGGGTGAAACCAAAAGTGTGCAAAGTGGGCCTGAGCACACAAATAATACAGTTCAAAATTGGGCACATCAAAACCTCCTCGGGAATAAGGCCAGGTAAGTATATCCCATTGCAGACGTGGTTGTTTACCACCCCAAATCAACCCTATAAGTTCCGATCTGAGCATATTAAAGAAAGCCTTTCCAGGGAAGAGCGGTATATTTAGGAAGAAATATAAGAATTTGGGGAGGATAATCATTTTTATAAGCGATATACGTCCCGCCATGGTGAGTGGGAGAGCTATCCATCTAGTGATGCAGCCTGTAATGTGTTCGAGCGCGCGGCCGTAATTACAGTGTGGTAGCTCCTCCCGATCATTGGTGACTTGCACCCCTAAATAGTTCACACCCTCGGTACACCACTCAATAGGGTAATTGGTAGAAAATGGCACCGCCGCCACAGTGAGCGGGAAGATCTACGATTTGGCCCAATTAATAGTAATCCCCGAGAGTCCACCAAATCGAACAAACTCTCGCAGTAGGGGATTGAGATTTTGAACCGGGTTTTTTACATATAAAGTGACATCATCCGCATACAGAGAAATTAATATGGGACATAGGAAACATCTAAGGGCTTTTTCTTGGTGATGCTGTCGCAGTCTCGCCGTGAGGGGCTCGATTGCAAGGGCAAATAGCAGCAGGGAGAGAGGGCATCCTTGACGGGTGCCGCTCGTAAGCATGATGGAGGAGGAAGTATGACCATTTATTCGTACCCGAGCAGTGGGAGAAGTATAAAGAATGCGTACAAACAAGATAAATCTAACAGGGAATCCCATGCATTGGAGTATGGTGAACAGGTAGTCCCATTCGACCGAATCAAAGGCTTTCGTGGCGTCTAAAAAGACAGCCACTAGTGCCAGCTGGTAATCAACATTAAGCATAACAGAGAATAGCGTGCACAGGTTATGGGAAGTTGCCCTTCCTGGTATAAAGCCTGCCTGATGGGGTAACACAAGTTTTTCCACAAATAAGGTTAATCGATTTGCCAGGAGTTTCGCGAGAATCTTTGCATCTGTGTTAATAAGAGATAGAGGGCTGTACGAATCACAGTGATCCGCAGGTTTGCCTGGCTTTAAGAGGGAGATGATGAGCGCTTCCTTCATAGTGTCCGGAAGAATTTGAGCCTCCAAGGCCTCTTCATAAACCTCACACAGTATAGGTATCAACTGTTCAATATAGGACTTGTAGAAATTCACCGGTAGGCCGTCCGACCCCGGGGATTTTACGGATTTCATTTTCATGATTGCCTCACGGAACTCATCTTTCTCAAAAGGCACAGCCAGAAACTCTCGTTGGGAATCACTCAGCCAGCCCAGAGCAATATCATTAAGAAAGGGGCTAAAGTCCGGGGAGGGGGGTGGCGTTCGTCGGGTGGAGTACAGGGTCTCATAAAAGGAGGTAAACGTGTGAAGAATGTCATGACTATCCCTGTGGCGTGTACCCGATGCATCGAGAACATCTATAAGATAGTTAGAGAACCTAGGTTTTTGTATATCATGGGCTAGTGCCCTACCTGGCCTCTCCCCTTCACCGTATCGACGCGCCGTATAATGTTTCCCCCGGAAACGGAGCTTCCGTTTAGCAGTATCAGTGTACTCGCTAAGTTTGTCCCGTAGCACGGCTCTCTGTGTACCTGAAGCTTTGCGTCAAATGTCCGCCTCCAGTTGTTTGAGTTCACCCTCTAGTCGCCTCAAACTGCGCCGGATGTCGCTGAGCACTCCAAAGCTTTTTGCCATGAAAAATCCACGAATTGTAGCTTTAAAAGCTTCCCAGAGAATGCCCATACTAGATACTGAACCCTTGTTCCGGTCAAACAAATCGGTAATCTCTACTCCTAGCTCCGTCTGAAAGACCATGTCCAAGAGTGCTTAGGGCACCAGTCTCCAACTAAAGGGGGAGGCTATTGAATTTGAAGGGGAGACCTGCAGGAGTACAGGCGCATGATCTGAGAATGTTCTGGCCATGTGAGTTGTGGCGGCGATCCAGGGTGCCACTCCAGGTGAAATAATCCAGTAGTCAAGGCGAGACCAAGCAGCGCGGGCCATAGTGTGAAACGTGCCCTCCCTGCGCCCCAGATGGTCATATCTCCACACATCAATGAGCCCGTGTGGCGAGAGAAGTTGTGATAGAGTCTCCTGGGTCTTTGTGTAATGGTGGAGTTGAGGATAGGAGCGATCTAGTGTAGGACATAATGCCATATTAAGATCCCCTCCCCAAAGAACGTGCGTGGAGCCCACCTGTAGGATCTGCCCCCAAAGAGTAGTAGTAGTCGGGGTCGTCGATATTAGGTCCATAACAACATGCCAGAGTAACTGATTGCGTTCCCAGGACTCCCCAAAGCAGGCAGTGTCTACCAGATGAGTCGCCCAACGAGCCGCCCAAGACAAAAGGAGTGCCTTTCTTTACCAGAATCAGCGTGGCACTGGAGTATGTCGAGTAGGAGGAAAAGACTCTGACCGATGCCCATCTGTTGCCAAAACAGGGTAACCTGTGGGGGTCTGTATGCGTCTCCTGGAGCATTGCTATATGTATATGATGTCTGTCGAGATATGCCAAAATTTGTCGACACTTACGTGGGTCACCAAAACCTCTGACATTCCATGTGAACAGATTTATACATAAATGGACAGCGTTCGATGCCATAACAATGCCTTAGATGAATATCAAGTGATGTTACATGTCTAAATTTGTATGTACATGCTACCATGTGTGTCAGTGCATACGACTGGCTATGCTTATTGTTGGAACCACTGCAATGCAATAAGAAAACCCCACCCACCCCCATCCACAACAGCACCCCAATCGTGCCGGGATCGTCCCACCCATTCAAGTCCCAATGGAACCATAACAATGCGCACCAAAAAAACAACTGAGCTTATTGGCAACATAAAAAAAAAAATTATAAGGGGGATTGCCCATGAGGGGGTCACCAGGGCAACACAGGAAGCTCTCCTCCCACAACCCCGTTCAGTGATGATCTCCATGTGCCAGTAAGGAGAGAACAGTCCGGGGGGGGGGTGGAGAGGGGGCTTGGCTCTTCATAAAGTTATACCATCTACTATTATGGAATATAGTTACAAGCAAAATCAATAAAGAGAGTGCATGTCATTTCCGCATCATAAACGGTCACTTATCTGAGTTCATCCGGTATTCTCCGGTACAATGACTCCGGGCCAACACATCTTCGCCAACTGTTCTTAGCAGACTGTCCGCAGTAATATGCGAAGTGAAACAAAGTAAACGCGTCCAATCCCGTGAGGGCCACATAGTTCGCAACTCAGACTATGCAGCAGGAAGGGCCCATCAATCCATTGAGGCCAATCCCGTAGGGGGTCACATAGTTCCCAACACCAACCATGCACTAGGAAGAAGTCGTCATTCCATTTGAGGAGAAGGCGATCTAGAAGCGAGATCATTGGATGTACCTCCAGGAGAGCGTTGGTGAAGTGTTTTTAGGACTTCTTCCACCTGGTGTGTGTTCGTGAAGATGGTGCTCTTCCCTCGATGGGACACGCTCAGGCGAGCCGGATACAGCAGGGCATACTCGATCTGGGCTTTACGGAGCTTTTGCTTGACTCCAACAAATTTCCGGCGCGCCTCCTGCACCGCAACCTTAAAGTCGGGAAAGATGGTGAATTCGACTCCCTCGTATCGCAAAGTCTCATTTTCTCTCGCCAGCTTTAGGGCCGCATCTCGATCACTATAATTGAGGAGACGAGCCACAATTGGTCTGGGGGGGCCTCCAGGAGGGGGGCGAGGCCCCAGTGATCGATGTGCGTGCTCCACGATTAATTGGGCAGAAAATGGATCTTCCTCGCTGGCTCCACGTAACAGCCGCTCAACATACTCCTCCATGCGTCCCGTGTTGGTGCTTTCTGGTATGCCCACGATCCTGATGTTGTTCCGGCGGCTGCGGGCTTCAAGGTCTTCCATTTTTTGCAGCGATCACCTTGAGTAACTTGTCCATGTGCAATACCTGCTTCTGCAGTTGTGAGGTGGCATCTTCATTATCTGACATGCCTCGCTCAGCCTCCTTCAACTGTCCATCGTGCTTGTCTACTTTCTGGACTAGAAAGTAGACAAGCGAGTGTTCATAGTGTCCATTTTCCCTGACAAATCTGGCAGGCTATATTGCAGGGCCAGAAGTAGTGTCTTGACTTCATCCTCCTGCGCAGAAGGCGGTGTGCGCGACATCTCACCAGTCGCCAGGCTGGCGTCCTCCGGGTTCGAGCGTGTGGCGACCCTTTTTGCCTCGAACACCAAGTTAGGCTGTCGACCATCCGGCATTCCCATGACAGCAGCGGCTACGTTACCCTCCCCGGGTATGAGCGAAAATATCAGCACGCGGACACTTAGTAAGGCAAGGGTGGGGGTCCAAGGAGCACAAGTGCCCACTACCCCGGCGTATCGTGTCCCCAAACTTCTCAGTCTCCCGATGATTCACCCGCCAAACCAAGCCACCTGGTTAGTCAGAGCAAGATGAGGGTGGTTCACCAGCAAGGGACGTGCTTCCGGTACTTGCGTGGCTTCTGTGCAGGGAAGCCTTCCGAATTAACGATGCGCAATCCGCGTGTGAGTCCACCACGTTGCCCCGGAGGAGGAGAAACCCCTGCAGTCAGCATGCCTGATGTAATCCCAAGCAACACAGCGTATATTACACTCCAGAAAAAGACCAAGGTACTACAGCCCAGAGGATGTACAGGTAGTGGTCAAAGCAGAGGGTGTCAGCACTGCACTCAAGTACTGTCCAAAACACTAAGGGGTCCATTAGGATGGAGGGCGGATGTCCTCCGCCGGGCGGGCGGTAGCAACCGCCGGACCGGCGGCGGACATCCGCCTGCCATCGAAGCCCTGAACATCGCCGGTCCGATTAGCATTGCGGTCATGACCGCAGCGGTGTGATTTCCTGCCTGCCACTTTTCTGCCGGTTGCAGTCCGCACGCTTGCCTGGCGTGCGGAGCTGGACTGCTACAATTGTGGCGGATCAGGGCCAAGCACCGCCAGCACGATTATGATGCTGGCGGTAGCCAGCTTTCCGCGGCAGTGGAACCGCCATGGAAAGGCATGTGGAGAATGTCTCCGGGGGTCCATTGCGGACCCCCAATGTGTTGGGGGGGTGTGTGGGTGCACTGGGGGGGTACCCATGGTGGGTACCCCCCTACCTACATGTCCCTGTACCAGGTGGCAGGCACTGTGCAGTGCCTGCAACACAGTGCAGGGACATGCAGGAAATGCTTGTCTGGACATCGCGGCGGTGCTGCTGGCAGCACCGCCCGCCACAATGTTAACTGCCGCAATCCGACCACCGCGGTCGGATTTCCACTGCGGAGCATAATATTTGGACCGGCGGTTTTCCCGCGGTCCTGGCGGGCGGTGTTTTCTCGCTACCATGGCGGTCGGGGTGCTTTTCCGCCCGTCATCCTAATGGACCTCTAAGTGTGAAAGCACCTTCTTTTTTTTCATCTGTTTATAAAAATGTAGCGTGAAAGATAGGCAGGATTAACTTTGTCAGGGCCCTCTCTTTGACGTAGGCCGCAGCGGTTGTGTAGTGTTTAGTCCAGGCCCATAGGTGGGAGTTCAGCGATAGCACACTAGGCCCAAGGTCTGGATGGCTTAATGTCTTAGCAGCTATGCGAGATCTGTCCCACCGCGGTAATAATGCCCGTGATAGCAGGGGCCCACCATGAGCAGTAAGCACTGTCACCTCCAGACGCTTCAATGTCCCCTAAGGCCGGGCAGGCAAAGAGGCCCGGGCCGCAGAGATCCACGCCGCTATCCCCCGCCTCCGGTGCGTGTCAAGGAGGGCCGCAGCTTGTTGTTAAAGCGCAAGCCCTCCGCATTCACCGCCTCTCTTCTGCCGCTGTAATATGGGATTCCAGCGGTGTTGGGCGCGCGGTTTGTCATGGTCGCGTCTCTTCACTCGCGGCTATCAGAATGAGGCCCACCAACCACGTGGGCGCCGTGGCTCTCGGGTGACAGGCGCAGCCGGGCAGAGCTCCAGGCAGATTTTCAGCGCTCCTCCGCCGCACACTTCAAATGTCTCCAACTGCCCCGCAGAGCGCCGCTTGCATCTGAAAATAACACCGGTGTCAGCCTGCGTGCTGAGCTATACAATTCCGGTGCACCCTTACGAATAGTGTAGCAGTGGCAAAGGATAATTGAAAGGATTAAAGGCCAAGCAGCCAGAGCCTCACAGGCGTGCGGCCATCTTGGTCGTGCGCCACCTAGCGCCCCCGGGGTAGGGGACAGTTACATGGATTTTTCTTTGGGTTGTTATTGATGCTTTTTATTTCAATTGTGGGGATAGACTTTAGGATTTATATGATAGAGACATGACATGGACACGACAAGGCGCTCTCAACATGGACACAGCTGCTAACGTATATGACACTAATAGAAATGAACTCAGACACACTAAACACTCAACTTATGCCCTCTAAGGCGGGACCACCTCCCTTTTATGTGCTTTCCTGGAACGTAAATGGACTGGGAGACAAGATCAAGATGGGATTGATCCTCCAATATATTAAACACAGGAGCCCGGCAGTCGCATTGCTACAAGAAACACACTTGACGGGCTCGGCCTGTAAGGCTGTAGACCGGTGGGGGTACAAAATGGTAGCACACTCAGAGTTCACCTCGGGGTCCCGGGGCATTGAAATCCTGGTTAATAAACGTTTTCCACTGATAATAACAGGGTCCAGGACAGATGACCAGGGACGAATTGCTACGATCTCCTGCACATGGTAGGGACGACCATACAATTTGGTATCTGTGTACGCTCCTACACTATCGCACCAATCAACATTCCCGGCCCTGGGAACTTTCCTGTTATCACTCCCACAGGGGGAACTCATCATAGGGGGAGACTTCAATGCTACAATGGATGCATCTATAGATAGAAAGCCTCCTAGAAGCCCCAGCAATGTTAATCTTACACTAGTGGACTTTGTCAATGCAGTTGGCCTCATTGATGTCTGGAGAACCAGGTTCCCTCAGGAGCGACAATATACCTTTAATTCAGGGGTGCACAACAGTCTCTCAAGGATAGACTATATATTTATATTGGCAGCAGGGCTGGAGAGGGTTTCAGATATAACGCACTTACCCAGAGGCATTTCAGATCACTCGCCGTGCTCCTCACTTACACGTCATACACTCTGGGGAGACGCCGATTGTTTCCACTTTACCCAGGGTACCTCAAAAACCGTGCAATTGTTAAAGGCCTACTCAAAGCGACGGAGCGATACTTTATAGAAAACGAACACTCCGTAACCTCCCCAATGGTGCTGTGGGAGGCATATAAAACGGTGCTGCGGGGCCAGGCAATATCACTGGTTACACAGTACAAAAAGGCACAAAACCAACAGATCGAGACACTGGAACAAGAGGTTGCTCAGGCGACAGCCAACCACACTGCAGACACCAATGACGATACGACACATGAGCTGCAGTTGGCGCAGAGAGAATACAGGGCCTAGGCATGGGAGACGGCCAAAGCCAAACTTACCAGCACACCACACTATTTACGAACTGGGGGACAAAGCCGGTAAGCTCCTCGCTTGGTTGGATAGAAAAGAAAGAGCCAGCCGATGGATTGTGCAACTTGATTTAGAGGACGGAACCACGACCTCAGACCCCCAATGCATTGTCGATACACTAGCGGCCCATTATGAAAGGATATACACACCCGCAGCCACAAACACTATAACTGACAATCTGGATTTCCTAAAAGACATACAAATGCCTAAATTGTCCAGTGAGGCAACTCAGACACTAGAAGCAGATCTGACTCCGGACGAAATTGAGCTGGCAATCGGGGCACTACATACGGGAAAGGCCCTCGGACCAAACGGTATCCCAGTAGAATTCTACAAAAGAGCCTCCAGTCAGCTAGTACCACACCTGCTGAACATGTACACAGACAGTTTAGAATGGGGGGAACTTCCTAGAGATCAGCGCCTCGCAACAATAGTCACAATACATAAACCGGGTAAACCACCTCGAGAATGCATGTTCTACCGGCCTATATCATTAATAAATGCAGAAGCTAAAATACTGGCAAAAGCACTGGCCATGAGAATGCAACCATATCTAACAATGGTGATCCACCCGGACCAATCCGGATTCATGCCGAATCGCAATACGGCGCTGAACCTCAGACAGCTGCACAGTGTCATGGTGCGCAAATCCACGATTGCAGAAGATGCAGTCATATTATCCCTGGACGCGCGTATGGCTTTCGACATGGTCGAATGGCCTTTTCTCTTTGCGGTCCTCCGACACATGGGCTTCGGTCCAAAGCTGTGCCAGTGGATACAGCAGCTCTACACTAAACCGCTGGCGCAGGTGGTGACAAACGGATGCATCTCAGTAGACTTCCCCTTGGGAAGAGGGACGAGACAGGGGAGCCCCCTGTCGCCACTCCTATTTGCCATGGTGCTGGAGCCACTGGTGGCGTGGATACGGCAGGACCCGGTTATCCGGGGACTAAAATGGGACATGGGGTGGGAGGATTGCATATCATTATATGCGGACGACATACTAATATACTTGGCATCCCCTGCACGCTCTATTAACTGCCTATTAGATGTATGCGCTGCCTATGGATGGGCCTCGGGATACACTTTCAATTGGGCGAAATCACTCTTATACGTTCTCCGCGGTCCCCCGCCGTGGCTCCCACGCAACTGTGCACTTCAGCTAGCTGATGGGGGTTTCAAATACCTTAGGATATATATAACACATCAAACATCGCACTTCATCGACGAAAACCTCACACAACCATTACTACTTTTTTGCCGGGATGTTAAGCACTGGCGAACGATGCCACTCACAATACTGGGGAGAGCGGCTCTCTTCAAGATGATGGCCCTTCCCAGGTTTCTGTACGCCCTGCAGAATACACCATTCCCGGTCTCCCCTACATACTTCACAGCGATGAACGCCGAAGTGACAAATCTGTTATGGGACGGAAAACCCCCCCAATATAAAAGTATACTATTGGGCATCACAGTTGTCTGTAATTAACCAGTGGCTTCATGCACCGCAGGAGGAGCCAGCGTTTCGTATGGACAGACATCTCCTTGAGGCGGAAGGAATTATGGGGGCGTTATATAATACTAGAAGGAAGACGAGTCTAACGGGCCCAACGGCACATGTTATTCATATCTGGCATGAGGCGCAGCGCACGCTCGGCTGGGAGGGGTTCATGACACAGGCCACACCACTGTGGGACACCCGGAAACTTGGTAGACTAAAAAACACCGAGGGATTTCAACAATGGGACATGATAGGGATATCAACGGTGGGGGATATTTGGAAAAAGGGAGAGATTATTACATTCGCACAACTACGAACCGCCTATGGCCTGGCACAGTCAGAAACTTTTAGGTACATACAGATAAGACATCCACTATTGGCAGCCATTCCACCAGGTACACAACTGCCAGAGGCCTCACCCCTTGAAGACAGACTCCTCACAGATCACTTGACTAAAAATGCCATCTCACAAACTAATCGGAAAATAATAAACAATCTACCGACGGCCCCGAAGGGTAGGTGGGAGATAGATGTGGGCGACCTAGACGAAACATAATGGCAGGAAGTGCTGTCGTCCCCAAAAGAAGTGGCGATCCTCTCCAGACTGAAAATTTTGCACCGTACATATTATACATGAACGCTACTACATAGAATTAAAAATACAGAAACACCACTCTGTCTGAGGCAGTGCGGGGCACCGGGCACATTTTGGCACACCCTGTGGGAATGCCCAAAGATTTCATTTTACTGAGAAGTAGTTATGCATACGATCTCCCAGGTGACAGGAGTTGCGGTCCAGCCGGAACCGAAGAGGTGTCTGCTCAACATTTGGGAACCTACAAACCTCAACCATGCGGTGCAGGACTGGGTGGCACTGGCAAAAGAAACATAGCGTAGAGCTGGGGATCTAGACTGGCCCCTCGGCACCAACAATGGTGCAATGATATGGACTGCACAATGGTGACGGAAAAATCAGTCTACATACTCAGAGGGTGTCCCAAAAAATGGAGTTGGATATGGGGGAGGAAGAGCGCCTGTGAGAAAGTGGCTCTGTATATACTGTTCCCAAATAGGTACAGTGTGTACAGAGTCCACAGTCCCCAGAGGTTTGGCAGAGGCTAAAGTTAGATATAAACTTACTCTCTAAAGTGGTAGCTTGGTCGAGCAGCAAGGCAGTATCAGAGAACAGTGTAAAGCATTTTGTTGTACACACTCAGTCAGCAAATGGTTTCACACACTCAATAACTGAACTCTAGGCCAAGGGTTTATATAAAAAATATATGCTTGTTTTATTTTAGAACCAACAATAGGTATTAATATATACTTTCTCAGAATGAGATGCTTTAGGCAAATACTTTTGCAATATGCAATTGGCTTTTGTAGATAGCTACAGGTTGTTGCAATAGGCAACACAATTTCAAACACAATAATGCATTGAGTTCAATGGAAGTTTCAAGTTATTTGCAATGGATTACTTTCAGGATTACTTTTGTAACTCCAGGACTGGATCCAAGATTCAGTCCTGGGACAGTTCTTAGAAACAAGTGATAAAAGTCGACTTAGCTACTGGTATGATTTTTAGGCAATATTTTGCTATTTTAAAAGTTGACACTTCGAAGAAATTTCATAGAAAATAGTCAATGATTCCCTATGGAAGAAAATTCAAGTTGCAGGTATAGTATGTTCTCGTTACTTTTGTAATCCAGTACTGGGTGCCTACACTCAGTACTGGGACCTCTATCTAAAACAGGTAAGTAAATACGTTTTCACAGTTGATACGGGTTTTTTAAGAATATTTGAAGTTTGCAAAAATGGACACTTAGAAGAAATTTCACAGAAAAACAGTCAATGATTTCCTATGGAAGAAAATTGGGTTACTGGTAAGTACGGTTGTGAATATTTTTCAGGGTCAGTGCTGGGCACCAAGATCCAGCACTGAGATCTCTCCTAATAGCAGGTGAGTATTTTTTGTTTTCGTTACTCGGCTGATTTTTGGTTAATATTTTAAGTTTTAGAAACTCCACACTTAAAAGAAATTTCAGAAGAAACCAGTCAATGTTACCCTATGGAGAAAATTGAGTTACCGGCTTTTGGGTAAGTACTCGACTGGCAAAGTTAAGGTTCTGGGCACAGACTCAGGGGTCTCCCAGGGTCAGGTAGGTACAAGTGTTACACCCTCAGCGGCGCAGGGGCAGCCGGGTGCAGAGTGAGTTAGGCCCAATGTTATCCTATGGGAGGCAGGGTGGCCTTGGTTGGTGGCTGCTGACTAGCAGGCCACGCGGCTGTGGGAGCTGGGTTCCTGGTCACTTGCTCAGGGCAAATGGGGAAGTAGATAGGTGAAGAGGTTACACTGCCAGGGCCACTTGGGCGGCTGGGTGCAGGGTGCTTTTGAGCCTTCGGGCGCTCAATTGATTTAAATGGGAAAGCTCCTGGTTGAAAAAAGGCTGCAAGCTCGGGGACGAAGATTCTTTAGGTGCCACCACCACTTCGAGAGGTAAGTTGGGTAGTTGGAGGATAGGTAGGTACCCAGGAGTTGGGCACAGGGGGCCGCAGGGCGCCGGGGTGCCTTTTGGTTTTGGGAAATCTTACCCTCTGTTGATCGCGGTTGGGGGTTACCTGGTTCTGAGGCTGCAGGCGTCGTCAGGAGCATCGAGGGAAGTCCTTGGGTACCGGACTCGGGGTCACAGTCGCTGGGGGGTCGTCCTCGTGGTCTTTGTTCACTCCGGCACAGGCCAGGCTTGGCGGGTGCAGAGTGTGCAGGGTTCGCGGTTCCGGGCTGATGCCAGGGATTAGAAGCTGATTTGGAGCAGAGCCTCTGCTCATGGGAGTCCCAGGTGCTTAGAGCCAAAAGGTAGCCAGGTCCTCCGGGGTTTGTGAGGTTGCTGGCCACAAGAGGTGCCTGGATGTAGCAGGAGCAGGTTCGAGGGTCGACAGGCTGGTAGGGCTGGGGCCAAAGCAGTTGGTGTCTTCCTCTTATTAGCAGCTGCACGGCAGGTCTTCTTTCTTCTTGCTCTTCTTTGCATTTTGGAATCTGGAATCTGAGGAAGGAAGGTTCAGGGTGCCCCTAAATACTAGATTTAGGGGCGTTACAGGTAGGTAAAGGGCAGGGACCAATGGGTCCCTGTCCTGGGGTGGGTACATCCCCTATTCTGCCACTCTCCTGTGGGAGGGGGGCAGTAGCCTAGTCCTGATTGGGCAGGGCCTCCCATCTTCAAGATGGCGAGCGCCCGGAGATGTGCTTCACCTCGCCTCCCCCACCTGAGGGGTGGGGTTGGCAGGCTGGCACATCCCCTGCCCTTATTTGGGGTTTCCGGCCAGGCTTCCTGCCAGAGTGGGGGGCTGCAAGTGGCCTGGGGAAGCTCACAGAGGCGGCATGCCTTTGAAGCTTCCCCCTGTCCATCCTGGGGGAGGAGACCTAGCACCTCGCCCAGGATGTGCATTGTTGCAGGCCCAGGAGAGCAGGGGCTCTCCTACCCAGGGGTCCAGCAACATGTCTGCTGTGTGGCAGCCTAGGCAGCCTCCCAGATCAGACGTGGATTGTAGGTTAGGTTTCAGGGGGAATCTCTAAAATGCCCTCTGTGGTGTTTGGAACATTAAATCCCACATTGGCATCAGTGCAGGTTTAATGTGCTGAGAAGTATGATACCAAACTTCTCAGTCTTCAGTGTTGCCATTATGGTGCTGTGGAGTTTGTGTTTGACGAGCTCTCAGCACCATGTACTCTTAAATGGCAGCACTGCACTTACAGTGTCCAGGAATGGACCTGGGTACTGTAGGGGCACAGGGCTCATGCTCCTGTCCCACACCACTGGCATAGGGCACCCAGCTAGAGGGGTGGCTGATGTATGCCAGGGCAGTGTAGGTGGTGGGCATGGCACACAGGGATGTGTGCCATGTCGACTCTTTGTTTTGTCTTGTACCCAGACACTCAGCCTGCAAGGGCAGTGTGTGTGTGTGTGTGTGTGTTAGGGTACAGGGCCTCTAAGGGTGGCAGAGTGCTGCAGCCCCTAGTGGCCTTCCCTGGCCACAAGGCCCTGGGTACCTAGGGTACCATTTACCAGGGGCTGACATGTGGCCAGGGTTTGCCAATTTGGGTTTGAGGTATTTAGGGAAGGAACATAGGCCCTGGGCACCTGATTGGCAGGAGTCCAGGGCACACTCAGTCAAAGTACATTCAGCAAAAAGTGGGGACATACCATGCAGGAAAGATGGCACTTTCTCACAGCGCCTACCGGGGAAATTTGTGTGAACCCCCGCAGGAGACTTCATTGTCTAACGACAGTGACTAGCAGCTGGGAAGAGACAATTTCTGATATATACTGTGAGTCATGACATCTATGTTATTACCGAGAGTAAGATGTAATCTAATTGACAGCCAAAATGAGAACTGCCATTGTGACGTTCTATTCCACGACATATGTATGTTATCAAGAATTTTATAATGCATCAAAGTTCATGTCTTGCAAAAATGTAAATAAAAATGTATTTAAAAAAAAAAAAAAAAGTGGTGGGACATGCGCCCACCTTTAGCCATTTGCGTGCTTTCATTATTGAAAGACACACGCAAAAGCCAATTCTATGTGTGGAAGGAGACAGACCCACACGGAGTAAACACAAGAAGCCTCGCAGAGCAGCGCACACACACAGGCTCAGGCTCGACCTAAACAGCTATGGATGGGAATGTAACAAAAATGATTTGTCCAGACCATCAATAGATTGCGAAATATGTAATTCTGATTGCAGAGTTGACCATGACAGACTTGAAGGCCTTAAGTGCAGCAATGCAAGTTTACCAACAACATTCAACATTGTGTGATGGACTAATTCGCCAAATGTGGGAGAAGATGTTATGCTCTGTGAATAATGAAAACCTCACATTTTCGTCTCTTTTTTCCTCACTTTCTCTTCCCTTGTTTATGAAGCATGCACCTGATGGACTGTTGAGGAGAGCGGGTGGGGGTAGTTAGGGAAGGGGTGGGCTAGACGCATACTGTCATTGGTAGATGAACCCTTAACCTTAAGAATAAAGGAAGTTATGTCTTACTCCCAATGTACGAACGTATATGAGAGAGGCATATTGCTGTGGGCAAGGCCTTGGCCTGGTGTAAGGAGGCTAGTGCTGATGAGGGTACAGTCCCAGCTGTTGCGAGGCCTAATGAGAGCCGTGGGCAAGTCCTGGAGCTGGTGAGGTGAGAAACCAAGTGCTGACTGTGGGCAAAGTCTAGTACTGGCTGGCCATGGGCGATAACTACAGCGGGCCAGAGGCAAGCCCTAGTGCCTGCGAGGAGATAGACCTACTGCTGGCAGTGGGCTATGTGTAGTTCTTGTTGGGGGACATGCCTAGTGGTTACTGTGAGTCCTAGGGCTGTTTGTGAAGAAGCCTAGTGCTGTCTGTGGGCGAGGGCTAGCTTCTGACTGGGGAGAAGGCTAGTGCTGGCTGTGTAAAGATACCTAATTTGGCAGGAGATAGACCAATGGCTAACTGTGAAAGAGGCTGCCCGACGGAGAGGCTTAATGTGGGTGAGAGGCCTAGACGGGGCTAGAGGAGAGGCCTGGTACCAGCTGAGTGGAAATGCTAAGTGCTGGTAGAGGATAGGCCGATTGCTATAGGGGATAGGACTATGACAAAAGCTAGCGTTGGCCAGTGGTGAGGCCTAGTGCTGGCCAGAGGTAAGGCCTAGTGCTGGCTAGTGGTGAGGCCTAGCGTGGCCAGAGGTGAGGCCTAGTGCTGGTCCGGGGTGAGGCCTAGCGCTGGCCAGGTGTGAGGCCTAGAGCTGGCCAAGAGTGAGGCTTAGGGCTGGCCAGGGGTGAGGCCTAGAGCTGGCCAAGAGTGAGGCTTAGGGCTGGCCAGGGGTGAGGCCTAGAGCTGGCCAAGAGTGAGGCTTAGGGCTGGCCAGGGGTGAGGCTAAGCGCTGGTCAGGGGTGAGGCCTAGAGCTGACCATGGCAGAAAGAGGCCTAGTGCAGCTGTATGGACGTTCCTAGAGCTGCCCTGAGATGTCATGGAGTGCGGGAGGAGCCTAGTGCAGCCCGGGGGCGTGGCCTGGAGCTGGCCAGAAGGGCCAAGGGCCTGCGGTCAGTTATGTAGCCCATCGGCAGGGGAGGCCTATGGCCGTCCTGGTGCGGGAGGGACCTAGTGCTGGCCAGGGTTGAGGCCTAGTACTGGCTAGGGGTGAGGCCTAGTGCTGGCCAGGGTTGAAGCCTAGTACTGGCTAGGGGTGAGGCCTAGTGCTGGCCAGGGTTGAGGCCTAGTGCTGGCCAGGGTTGAGGCCTAGTACTGGCTAGGGGTGAGGCCTAGTGCTGGCCAGGGTTGAGGCCTAGTGCTGGCCAGGGTTGAGGCCTAGTGATGAGGCCTGGTGCTGGATGGAGGGTCCCAGAGTTGCCCAGAGAAAAGGCCTAGAGCCGTCCAGGGGCAGGAGGGGCCTAATACTGCCCGGGAGCGAGGCCTGGAGAGGGCTAGGGGTCCTTGGGCCTGTTGCAGAGTACATGGCCTGGATGCCCTAGACTAGATGCCTAATATCGCCTGGGCGGGGAAGAGGCCTCCTGCGCCCTTCTGCTCCTGTGGGCTGGGCCCGGCGAGTGGCCGTAGCGCGGCCTGTGGGTTGCACGGCCGGTGTTAGCCCCGACTTCGGGGCGGGGCGGAGACCGGACCGGGCGGTGCTGGCGTCGGGGGAGGCGGCCCCCAGTGGGTGTGCCTGTGGAAGAGGCCCGGCCTTGGCTGCTAACATGCCCCGGGGGCGGGCCCGCGGAGGCCCGGCCTTGGCTGCTGGCAATGGGCATGCTCCGGAGGCGGCTCCCGGTGGGCGGGCCCGTGGAGGCCCGGCCTGTGCTGCTGGCAGGCTCCGGGGGCGGTCTCCCGGCGCCTCTACCTCCCGTCTCTAGTGCCTCGTCTCCCGGACGCACATTCCTCATGGCCCCGGAGCTGGAGCGGGGCACCGCGGCCGCAGAGCTGCTCTTCGCGGCGGCCCTGTCCGGCATCGGCGGCCCGCAGCGGGCGCTGCTGGTCGGGGAGCTGTGGGAGCGCTGCCCGAGCCGGGAGCTGCTGCGCAGCTTCGCTTGGGACGTCTTCGGGGTGAGCGCCCGGCCGGCCGAGGAGGGGAGCCCCGAGGAGCCCCCCACCCCGGGGGAGCCCCCGGACCGCCGCCTGCGCTCCCGCCTCATCTTCGTGCTCTTCCGCCTCAGCTCGGTGCAGAGCCCCGCGGAGCGGCGGCGGCTGCGGGAGGTGCTGCGGGACGTGCGGAAGCGCAGCCGGGGCTCGGGGCCGGCCGTGGTGGGGGTGGTGGTGCTGCCCCCGGAGCCCGCTGCTTCCCCCGGTGTACAGAAGGACTCTGCCCCCCTGGGGGGCCGGGAGGGCCCCGCGGCCTCATCTACCCTTGGAGCCTCAGAGGGCCCCGCGGCCTCAGCCCCCCTGGGGGCCCCGGAGGGCCCCGCGCCCTCCGTCCCCCTGGAAGCCCCGGAGCCCCTCCTGCTCGCCCTGCTCTCCTCCGTCTTTCTCCCCGGGGGCCCCGTGCCCCCTCCCGAGGAGTCCCCGCTACAGACCGCGCTCTACCGGCCCGGAGACCCGCGCACCGCCCTGGAAGTGAAGAGGGCCGCCTGCCGGGCGCTGCGAGCCGCGGACACCCGTACCGGTGAGGAGGCTGGGGCCTGCGGGGCTTGGAAGGGGGCCCGCTGGAGGGAGGTGGGCGCTGTTATCGGGGGTGGTCGGAGGGACTCGGACGGGAAGGTAAAATTGAGGGGTTAAGGTGCAGATGAGGGTAGGTGTGAAGGTGGAAGTGAGGGGGGTGTGAGACAGGTGTGATGGTGGATTTGCGTGACGGGTGTATACGTGAGGGTTTGTGTGATGGTGTGTGTGTGTGACAGTTGTATACGTGAGGGTTTGTGTGACAGGGTGAAGGTGGAAGTGAGGGTGTGTGTGAGACAGGTGTGATGGTGAGTTTGTGTGACAGGTGTATACGCGAGGGTTTGTATGATGGTGTATGTGACGGGTGTATACGTGAGGGTTTGTGTGATGGTGTGTGTGACAGGTGTATACGCGAGGGTTTGTGTGACAGGGTGAAGGTGGAAGTGAGGGGGTGTGTGAGACAGGTGTGATGGTAAGTTTGTGTGACAGGTGTATACGTGTGTGTGTGATGGTGTATGTGACAGGTGTATACGTGAGGGTTTGTGTGATGGTGTGTATGTGACAGGTGTATACGTGAGGATTTGTGTGACAGGGTGAAGGTGGCAGTGAGGGTGTGTGTGTGACAGGTGTGATGGTGAGTTTGTGTGACAGGTGTATACGTGAGGGTGTGTGTGATGGTGTATGTGACAGGTGTATACGTGAGGATTTGTGTGATGGTGTGTGTGTGACAGGTGTATACGTGAGGGTTTGTGTGACAGGGTGAAGGTGGAAGTGAGGGTGTGTGGGTGACAGTTGTGATGGTGAGTTTGTGTGACAGGTGTATACGTGAGGGTTTGTGTGACAGGGTGGAAGTGAGGGGGTGTAACAGGTGTGGACCTGAGGGTGTGCGTGTGACAGGTGTGAAGGTGGGAGTGAGCGGATTGACAAGTGTGCAGGGAGAGAGGTTTGTGAGACCCGTGGAAGTGTAGGGTGCACAAAGTTGAGTCGGCGGGGCACGTGTGTGGGTGCAAACAAAGGGTGTAACTGGCGTGGTGAGTGGCACATTTTAGTAGTGGGGTGTGTCTGACACACCCGTGGAATAGTGGCTCAATGAAGCGGGGGTGTGAACGATGTGGAACTGTAGTGTGCTCCGAGGTGAGGGGTGTGGCAGCTGTGGGGACGGAAATGGACCATGTGATGGGTGTGAAAGTGAGTGATCCACTGAGGTGGTGTTTGTGTGACCGGTTTGGAAGCAAGGGGCGCTGAAGGGGGTGTAGTCTGTGTTCCACAGGTGTGGAACTGAGGTTTTGTTTAAAAGGTGCTCTGATGTGATTTGTGTCTGAGACATGTGTAAGTAGGGCGTGTGGAAGTGCGGTGGTGTCGAAGTGACACGTATGCAAGCGATCGCTTTGTTGCTCTGTGTGTGAGACACCGGTGTGAAAGTAGGAGGCACATTACGGGTAATGATAGGCGTGGGAATGAGGGGCGCACTAGAATGTGTGCGACATAAAGGGGTGAAGGAGGTGGGTGTGCGACACGAGTCTGAGAGGAACAGGCGCCGCTGAGTGTGGTTGCTAGGCATACGAGGCGGCCATAGAGGTTTGAGGGACCAAGTGAAAGGGGCCTAATAAGCTGCCTCCCGTCCAAAATGTACTAAGCCTTTATTTCCAGATTGTGAAACCACTGTAGCTGTGTTTGAGGGCTTTCAGCAGGGAGCCAGGGGACTGGCGTCAACTGCCCGAGGCTCCACTGTGACATGAAAGGAAGACTGGCATGTTGAGAAGAATTGCCAAAATAAACCCACAACTGCAAAAATAAAGTTCAGCTGTGTACACAGTTGTTTCATAAGCTCTGTGGTTTTTGCCTCGTCTGCTGACAGCCAGTCTTCTATGTAGCGAGGGGTGCGGGGTTAGGAGAGCTGGAACAGGCCAATTTTAAGGCCTTCCCTGAAGGGAACATAGTCCACACCCTGGGTCCCTGGACCCCTGGGGCCCTCCCTCCGTCCTTCATGAGTTTGAAGGTTCAACCGTTGAGCTCAGATTTCTGCACAGAAGGCTACTATTTTTTTGCATGTATTTCATGGCTTTATCTCAACAGACCTGACCTGTAGTGCACAGGGCTTTGAACCTGATCCTTGCCACCAGCCAGTAGATGGCTTTTACAGTTGTACGTCCATTTATTTCAACCCAGTGGGGAGGTAACGTCGAAAATGTTATCTACAATAAATGCAGCGAGTGGAAATGTAGATGTGACGTGTTTCAAATGATCTTTTCCCTGTAACTAATGCTACAATAATCAGTCAACACAGCTATTCCATAGGGGGATTAAGGGAAGGAGAAGCAAAGCTAAGAAAATAAGCAGTAACCTTTTTCTCGACTCGAGGATTCTCAACACCACTGTTGCCCCAGAAAATACTCTTTCCAGATACTAATCCGTTAATCCCATCCCAATATCGCCCAAATCGAGAGCATTGAAAACAGAGTAATTCTACTTGCGATAAAAATCCGAGTGCAGCTTTTTTATTTTTATTTAAAAAATAGGCCCTGGCTGAGTCCCTTCTGTGCGAGCTTGGTGTCGCACCCTCAATCAAATTAGGAGGCGCCCCAAAACTGTGACCCATGTGCCGCCATGTCTTTCCATGAAAGCTATCTTAATCCTCAAAATTCTGGCAGCAAGTTCAGGATGAAACAATAGCGTGTTTCCGCCGCCAGCCATCCGCACTTTTTATTTTGCATTGCTGCGCTTGGAATTCGATCTCCCCAGATTTGAAACCACGGCCCTCGCTGTGCATTTCTATGGCACCTTCGTGCCAGTCTGCACGTCTTTGAGAGCTCCTGGGCAGGCCCATTCTGGAAAAGCCCTTCTTCCATCTGTGTCTGTGGTGTTATTTGAGCACATGGATGTCAATGTCAGATATTTTTATATAGCGCTTATCACCAAACGGTCTCAGGGCGCTTGGATGTTACTCTCAACACCTAGTCATTGGCTCCCATCAAGTTATCCAACTTCTGTTTTCCCATTCTGCTTCAGCACATCCCCAGTGTCCGCTCTTTCACCTCCACCTGTGTCACTGTTCTTAGTCCCCAGGGTGTGCACTCTCCTGTTGGACGTCTCCTGTCGGACGTCTGTCCTTTCTGTTGTCCGCATGCAGTCACCAAGGCCTTCAGGCGTCTTCACCTTCTGAACCGCTGCTTCCACAGCATATACTTTGCGACACTGATGTGGACGACTGCAGCTCGCCCTTTTTCAGTCTCTTCATCAGAGGACACTTGTCATTGCTCATGGACATGTCCTTTTGATGCTGTGGCACAAGGCACAGAAAGTCCCTCTTTCAACCATGGTGGTGGTGGTCTTCACAGAGCTCAGTCCTCGCTCGCAGTGTAGAATCCACTAGGTGGAGTTCAGTTCTCAAAATCCACAGCACTTGCCGATCGCTATCCGCAGTAGGGGTGGTCCTAGATAGGACTGACGATGAGGTGGGGCCTCAAAAGGAAGGTCAGATATTATGCTCCTCACCACCCACTGTGATGTAGGCATGGGCTGCCACTGGGGAGATCTGGACGCCATTTCACTTACCGTGATGTGTGGAATGGAACACCAGGTTCGACGACTCTAGGGTAGTACTGCTACAGGGGCATGCGATGTAGGAGATCCAGACCAGAGTGATATCGGATCAGGAAATACTGGTTGAGGGAAAATGGGGCAATCCGATTGAGAACCACCGAAATTGGCCAAGTGCCGAATGGACCTGTTCCAACTACAGGGAAACAACGAATCAAGAAAAATGGGCCACATTGTGTCTATTAGATCAGCAATAATGTATCCCAGACAGGAAGGGAACAGTGAGCTTACAAAACACTGGCTGGCTGGCATGGTGCGGCCCTGAACCTCTTCTGCAGAGGGCTGCAAGCAGGCATATAACCTATGAATCCACCCTTGCCCTCATGGGTGGCTAGATCGGTCCTTCACCCCGTGCTGTTCAAGATCCTCTTGAAATAACATCATAGGGAAAGCCTCATCCCACAGCAACTTCCCCCACACTTTGGTTAGGGGAAGTTGAATGTTCACCCCCACCCGACTCCCAATCCCAGAGAGACCCCGTGGGTAGTCAACAGACATCCGTCTGCCCTGAGAACTTAACACGCTAAGAGACCAAGATATTGTCAAATATTTCACTGTACAGAAATAGCATAATAGAACTACCACAAGTGATTGTTGTACTTAATGCTGCTTTTCATGAGTTTTATCCCTTTCTTTTATCACCATCGTGTAGCCGGTGGCAACATGGATTCTGAATTACCCACATTTACTGCTTGGTTCTTGATCTTTGCTCCATTCAGTATGGATTGTATAATTATTGGCTACATTTCATATTCCTCCTCACATGCCAATGTATCTCTTTTAGTCTGTAAAGCATATAAACGCACTCTGTTACTGTCAACGTAGGGGCTCATTCGCAACTTGATTTATTTAGGCTTCTTAGAAACAGTATTCACCACCATTCTGTAGCCGCGGAGCACTTTGGGATGCCGAAACATAGAAGTGTTAGAGTACAATCTTGACTGTTGGTTACGGCACGCGTCATTTAGGTTGACGTTTGGGACTAGTCTATGGAGAAGAGGCGTCTTAATCCCGGGAAGTCTGAAATGGTCAAGGCAGATCCAGGCTGGTGTCCACACTCACAGGACAGAAGGATAGAGTTGCCGTCGGCGAGTATTTGCCTGTCATAGGGGACTGGACTTACTGCATGGTGGGTTGAAGAGAACATGTCTTGGGCTTTCTTGAATGTGAAAGTAATTTCTCCTTCAGTAGTTTCTTTATTGGATATTGGGAGGAGATGTAAGGTATGTCCTCACTGCTTAGAGACATCATTTATTTGGTGATGGAGCGCTTACTGTCAAACGGCACGCCTAGGTGACACTTTTCATGCTTGAAGGGGAGGCGCCCAGTAAGTCGGGGCAAGTCATAGGAAGGGAGCTTCTTTCGACAGTGCACAGAGGGACTTCTGTTTTCTCGCCATTCAAGCTGAGCCAGTTTTTCTGCAAACACCCATGAGCCTGTGAAATGCAAAAATACACATAAGGGGCGTTTTCAGGATCTTTTTCTAACTTGAAATGGAACAGAGCATCACCCGCAGATATGTAGTCAGTCTGGAAGGCTGTTCCTGAGTAGGCGTTGCAGGAGTGGAACTGCTTTATATACGGGGATGTGATTTGAGGTACCCCATGTTATGGACGCTCTTCTAGGGAAAGAAAAAAAGGCTTTTAGACTGTGCTTGTCCGTCAGCTTTCCCAACACTGCTGCTAGGCTACTCTAGTGTCACTTGTGTAAATACAAAAAGCATTCACAAACAGAATAAGCACTGGCAAAGCCAAAAGATCTGCCTTTAGTATCAGATCGGTTTGGCTTTGCAAGCGCTTGTTCTTGTACTTCCATGGCGTCTTCAACAGTGTTACTCATGTTGCCCTTTGAAAATAGTGGCACAATTTCTGTCATGGGGATCAGGGTTGCGGTCATTGCTTACTATCTTTGGCAGTGAGATCTATTGGCTTTGTCAATGTTTTGTAGCCATGCTGTACAAGACAAAGGCTTCTCTGCTGCATGGCTTTACAGCAGGACTACAAAACAGCGATAAAGCCAGAAGCTCTTGTAGGCAAGGCCTATTGGCTTTCCCAATGCTTGTGATTGTTGTGTAAGCCATAGGGTTGGAGTGGGACTGAAGACTCCGTGTCGACTGCTATCTTTAAGTAGTGGTAATAGTGGCAAGCATTGGCAAGGCCAAAAGTTCTTTATTACTAGAGCTGTTGGCTTTGTCAGTGTCTTTTAGCCATGTTGGTCAGCAGCACGGCTACTGTGCAGAGTGGCTGAAAGGTAAGGGGAAAAAAGTGGTCTAGCGCAGACAGTGACGGCTGCATTATAGCGTTTTTTTTTCTTCTGGTGGGACGAAAGGGGGCAAGCAAAACTGGGAGAAGGCGAGCAACCCGGAAGGGGCAGTGTAGAAAACAGGGCAATCTACAATGACTGTTGAAGCTACAACACAGGAGGGGGGGCGGCAGGAGTAAGCAACAAGGTGGGAGGGAAGAGGCAAGAAACAATGGGATGATCCACAACGCGGGAGGAAGGGGGCAAGGAACGACGCAAGTGGGGCGGGGTGAGCAACATCGCTGTACGGATGGGCCCAGCAGCAACCCAGATGGAGGGGGTGCAGGCAACAATATGGAGCGGGACGGGTGCGACAGCCTCCAAACACTTGCACTCTTATGTAGTGCTGCATCTAAAAGAAAAAAGTGGCTTAGAAAGCATGACCAGTGGAAGGACTTCACAAGGAAGCAGTACTTGGGTCATGCTCCACGGAAGGGAGAAACGCACAAAGAGGAAGTGGAGCAGATATGCACTGACCAAAGAGCAGCAAGCAAATGAGGGACGATAAAGAAAACCAGTGGTAAGCAATGGGTGGATCCGAGCCCTCATTAAGTAACAAAATGTCTTACAAGCTACAGCGCATGTGCTGATTCATGTGATACCCAAGAATAGCATAGTGGGCCTAATGTTTTTTGTAGGAGTGCACTGCCAAATACTTGGTTTGCACAATGTCAAGACTGCCTCGTCTAGATTCCACTTGACATTACCAGTGGCGGCTGATCGCAATACGAAGTGGTGAGCCAGTGTGAGAGAAATACAGAAATTAAAAAACAGATGAAAAAATAAAAAAAATATTAAATAGGGCTTGCCTGCTGCTGCGGCCACAAACTTGCTCTGATGCCCGACTCCCATGGGTCGTTCTTCTGCTAATTCACATGGCAGAATATCGCATAACAAGAAATTACGCAAGATTATGCCAACCTAACAAACGTTTTACCTAGGCCAAGAGATAAAATGCAAAAATGTAACATACTTTAAAACTGCAGATGTGCGTTATCTCCTCATTAAGACTTTAAAAATGTGTAATCTGAAAGTAAAACTACCCTAGGAATAACATACCAGGTGTGGGGACTAGTTCAAAGGATGGCTTTATTTAGCAGTTTGGTGTTTAGTGTTGAAAAATGATGCATAACACAGTAACAGTTAATGCCCCTTGTACACACTTTGTGTAATTGGCATTAGTCTTTTGCTCATTGGAACATCATATGATTACTTTGCGTGGTTGAGACAATTTTATCGTGGACGTGTTAAAATAGCCCCACACTAATAGTTTACGTTTAAGCTCATTAGAGTAGAAACTCTTTGGCATTTTGAGCTCTCATGCAGACTTGCAGTGAAGCGTCAAGCGGGTAGAGACCAGAATAGTTTATTTACGTTATTCTGGCGAGCTGTGATTGTTATTAGTATTATCCTAAAAGTTGGAAGCTTCTTCTGTAAGACTGCCTTTTCATTCTCAATTTCATGTAGGAGATGGACCAATGAACGATATAAGTTACTTTGCAGTCTGAAGGACTTGTTTGTTTCTGATTGGCTGATGATGTAAAGGGAGTCTGTCCCTCTGAGTAGGGTTGGGTGGGTCGGGGTTTAGGATGGGTCGGTTGCCGAAGCTTCATCTAAAGATGATGTAGATTTGGAAACTACAACTCAGTTAACACTTGAACAGTAACTAAATTTCCAGCCAGTGTTATTAATTTCAGGAAAAAAAGGACTTTTGTTTCTGTAAAGGTAGTAAAGTGCAGCGTGGTGTCCTGCAATCGCCACAGAGACTTACAAAACACTTGGCTCTGTCTGCAGAGAATAGTTGAGTTTGGTGAGGGGGTATCAGAATTTTATTTCTTTGCCATTTGTAATGTGCATTTCATATTTGAGTGTGAACACAATTTCAGCACATTTGTGAGTAAATGTTTACTCTGTCTTACTTGTCCTGCCTGTGTGCGTAGTGGCTGGTCAGAGGATGAAGTCCTTGTGCAAAATTGGCACTTGCCTCTCTGGTCTCGATGAACAGCCGAAAAGAGTTGCAATCCACGCAAACAAATCTGACGCCAAGTTAGCGTAACTCGTCTTCCAGCAGCTTGTGCTGGTATCACTCGGAGTATAGCCTTTTCTCCAGTAGGGCTAACTGGGCGATGGAGAGTCCAGGCTTCTGTGTTGTTGATGCCGCGTTTGCAGTTTGGCTTATAAGGTGTTCACCTGTGTCCCTTGCTCTGGTTGCATCCCGATTCTGTTTCTAAATGATCATTTGTTCTTGAAAGGACACTCTTTATAACATCCCCCTTCTTACTCCTTCCATATGGCATGTCCTGTACGTCACTGCTCATGGTCCCACGTGCAGTACTGGCTGGCCCTTTTCTCGGATCCTGGAAACAGTTCATAGTTTGCATTCCTTCATCACCAGGTCACATGGGTCATCATACATGGCCCTGTTTTTCCTGATGGTCTGGTCTCTTGGAGCGGATACACCACAACTTATCTGGAAAGAAATGAACAGTCCATGCACGGTCATAGAAATAATCACAGAGCACAGTTTATTGCCCGGCTGCAGCGGAAACACCTTACGCGCAGGACCGAGTGCCCAGTGCTTCAAATACTGGACTCAAGTAGCTCTTTGTATGCGTTTGTTCGTGTCTTACGATCATTGACAGGAGGGACTCCCCCTCTGTTCCCGGCTGCAAGGTCGCCTTAGCAGAACTTGAAAGCACCAGCTGCACAGCTGAGTTCTTGCTAGAACACCCACTGCTTACAACTGTTCTGTTAGTTTCCAAGATCTGGAAGCCCTAATCATACATTCATGATACAAGGGCAGCCTTACCGTGCCCTCCCCGCGCTCTTTAACCAAAGACTGGAACCTTTTCTCTCGAGTAACCACAACCTACGCTCTGTCTGCATCATCTGTTTGTTAGGACAAGTGGAACTTGCGAGCTTTCTTGTCCACAAGTTTTCTATTTAAACAAGCATATTACACACACACACAGTTTTTAGGAGATAAAATGGAAGATCATTTCAAATTGGTTGGACAATGGTTCACACATTATAAAGCTTTGACAGAACCATAGCCCCTTCCTCACGTTCGCCCTGACACAGCTCACAGTATTGCGGCGCTTCTCTTATAGAAGAGATTGTTCTGTGATTCTCTTATGTCCACTTCTCAGTTTGTAAAAACACTCCAACTTAACTGTTGTGATGTCAAAACCACCGCACTACTAAATAGGCTGGCTAAAACATAAGGACAACCTGTATGACTGGCTGCCACTCGGGGTCATCCTTTGCCATGTAAAGAGAACCTACTTCTGGTGCCCATGGCGTTCATTACCCTAATAGGAGTCCATACATAATCCTACTGAGTGGATTACGTAGTGTGTTCAGTATGTGTCGTTCCATCGTAAGAAGCCGCTGCCAAATTCTTTTATCTCCATCTTAGTGGTCTGACCCCATGGACACATACCCAATCTACACCCGGTGTAGACTGTCCCTGCCGTGTAATACATCAACAGAGGAGTCCATACATAATTCTTCAGGACTAATTATATAATGTGCTCCGGATTTTTGACGCTGACTGGTATCGCACATTGCCAGTCTGTTGATATTAACTACTCCTCAGTGGTTTTCCGTGTTGCCTATTTACAGATAGTCCTGTAAAGTGATTCCACATAAATGCTTATTTCTATAGTAGGGTCAAAAATAAGTCCTTGAGTAGGCTTAATTTATCTTCTGCAGGGGATAGTATTTCCTCTTCTGGCATCCAATGAATTGCAGAATTTGAAGAGGGGATTCCTGTATAAATTCCATGCCTGAGACCGCTGTGAATTACTGTGTTGGTTGTCGGTTCTTATGGATCTGTGCCATCGTGTAGAAATATGGAGCTACTGGTTTTTCTGCTCTTGAAAAGCCTCCCCCAGTTTACTAATCTGTCCAGCAGCTTCTGCCGCTGCTACAAGGGTGGATTTCAAAATGGAAATCCTCGGCTGGATCCAAGTCGAGTCTCCTGTAGCTATTGTCGTCTGCTAGTAGCCCAGGGCACTCCTGGAGATGGACCTTTCCTTCACTCGCGACTGCCCTGCCTGTGTTGGCTTGTTTACAGACAATGTCCCATCTTTTCATTATTATTATTTTTTTTTTAGACTGTTGAATGTTTTTACTTTAGAGGCCTTGGTAAATTGAATATCTCAGTATATTCTTTCCAAAGGTTAGTATTTGTAGGGGGGCAGAAGGTGGGTCTTGGTGAGGTGGGAGGGAACCGCAGGCCGCGACAAGGATTGCGGTTCTGCTCAATCTGATCTGCTTGTAGTCCTCATTACGCAGGGCAATGCTTGGCTCCTGCATCACACAAAATTAAACAAAAATCAGGAAGTGCTTAAGAGTCTGGGGAGCATTATTCGGTGAATAATGCATACGCAACAACTGAGGAGACAGTTTTGTCATCGATGTTGTAGTTGGCGAGATGGCTTGTGATGTCATCATTGACGATGGCAGGTTTGCAGTGAGGTCATGTGCAGGGCCTTAGAGCCTGGAGAGGTTGGCGCAGCTGACCATTTCTGACCAGTGTCCATGTTTCTTATCCATAATGTCACGTTAACCGGCTTTCAGTGGATGGTGAAGACGGACTAAAGAGCAGCCGCACAACAACTGTGTCTCCAGGAAGATGGGTGTCCGTGTAACAGGGGCAGCTTTTAGTTCTGCAGCTTACTCTGGGCAAAAGGTCTGCAAAGTGGGACTTGAGAGATTGCTTTTTCTTTGGTGCAATACTTGGGGCAAGTGTCCTGGTGCTTGGGATGCTTGTCTGCTGCCTACATGACTCAATACTCTTGTGACAGTCCTTGCATTGCCTTCTGTGCACATACTGGAATGTGCCTTATTTCTATCACCACCTTTTGTATTTTTCAGAAGTAGATCCAGGAAACGAGCAGAAGGTTTCCATGCTGCTAAAGTGCTTTCCCTGGAGGCGGAGGAGGAATGGCCGCTCCCTGAAAGCTGGTAAAAATCTCTCTGGAGGTGAGTCGCCAGTGTTGCCCAGTCGTCTTGTATCTGCAGTCGTGCCGAGTATCCCCGCTCCTAATTTAGTACTTGTGCCCTCTCTGTTGTGACTTTATCAGATATCATCCTTCAATACGCAAACCCTCAGCCACAGTATTGACGGTACAACTCGGTATGCAAGACCAGTCTGATGCCAGTGCTCCCCTGCATCATTTCCGCCATGTACAATATTCACCTTCTCCGGTGGCTTCAGCCATCCTTCTGAAGGAGCATGGCGTTCCTAGATTAAGACATTCGCTTTTCCCTTCTTCCACATTGCACCGGAAGTCCTGAGCTGCAGCACCACAAGATGTTGTAGAAGTGGGACAACTATAAATCTTAGTCAATCTCTCAAACTCTTATATCATCTAAATCCAGGTTGCTTTTATAATGTAGCTCTACATTTCTGAATGGTGGACTGGAGTTAATTGTTGCTTTCCCTTGTGCTAACGTGTTGTCTCATTTCAGAGATTCCACAACACCCAGATGAAGGCATTGCCCTGAAGGCCCTCTGTGAGATAGCCAACGGGGACTGTGACGAGAACCACACGGACACGTAGTGCCTTGGAATGGAGGAGCGAGAAGTGGAAATACTGCATCCTTTTGTGGAGCCCTCCTCTCGGCGGACCGCATTCAGAGAAGGTCACTTGGGAGTGGTCCTCGCGATGTTCGTGGACGTCTGGAGTGCGTTTGGGGATGAGCTGAGCATCTGCCTGAAACCTACCGATATATTTGCTGCTAAAATTGCACCCTAAAAGTTGCCTTTTTTTAAAGCCGCGTCTTTATATATTAATGGCGCAATTTTAATTAGACAACAGAATGTGAAAGATGGCCAGGATAGCGCCATTTGTGAGATGAGACAAATACTTGAACCAGAGGGCGTGCCTTTTCTCAAGTGACTGCTCCCTGTTAGAATGTGACATAATGCGACTTCATTGACCCCCTTGTTATTTGTTGAGAATGATAATCAAACTATATTTAACAAAGTCTTTCCTCATCATCATCTCTCTGCATCCAGTGCACAAACTCGACAAGCCTGAGAGCGGAGAAACTGGCGACAGACTGTACTTGATCCACCGGTGGAGGCCTTACGGGATCTTCTAAAGGCGCCCCGTCCACTAGGGGTGGAATCTAGCAGTGATTGTTCATAAATGGTCCTGGCATTGGGTAGAAGGGCAGTGCATGGATGGCCTGTAGGAGTCCCACCTACAGGGAGGAGGCACCGTCCTCGTTCTTCTGCGGGGCTGGCAGCCTGCGCATGCGCACATGGATATCGCATTCTCCTAGCTATGGGAAGGCGGACTGCTCTCTGCTTTTATTCACCTTTTTTGATGGCTAAGGCAGCTGCTTTAACTTGAAAGATGAGCAATGCCTGCCCCCTAAATACACCCTATAGCACATTAGACCCTCACATTGAGCCCAGATTTTAAGTACATTTTCTGCCTTTTTAAGTGCATATTATCTTGCTCAGACAGTATGTATTTTTGGTGGGCTTGTATCCGCAGCGTAAGAATTTAGGAACCGCTCTGATGCGGTTACTGCAGATTTGCAACCATTGAAAATGATGTATGATCTTGGGTCGATGGCCATTCCGGCAGCTGTGAACAAACGAGTTGGATATTTTTATGCTGGGATGAAAGGTGGCTGGCGAGTTCAGAAACGGCTCAAGTGCTGCTGAAATCTGGAGCCGGAGCCATGGTCCGTGCAAGGTTTGGTTTCAGAACTGACCTTTCAGTGTGGTGACCGGTTTCAGAAGCCTACACATCCAGCAGTAATACTAGTCTGGCAGAGAGTCCTCAAGATGTATTTTGGGTACTTCGGTTCTGGTTCATACATCCTGGGCAGTTTCGCTATTAAACGTAGCTGCTATTTTTGAACGTTTGTTTTTTATTGCTATGAAATATGTTGATATTCTTGTGTTGCCATTTCCTGCATCGTGGTTGTGCCTTGCAGCAGACCGGCTTTAAAGAAGCGTTTTTTAAAAAAAAAATCATTTGTAGTGAATGTGTATGCACACGAGCTCAATGCCAACTTTGGGTAAACATTCTTCTGAGGAACAGTATAAAGACAAGAACATCAAAATGGGTAAGAGTACCTCACACTAATCTCTATGGTGTCTGTGCCATCTTCAGTACCACTGGTGCCAAACCTGACAGTTTCATGGGTAGCCTCCCTGGCACCGAGGATTGATCCAAACTCGGGTCATTTCTCGTTCTGATACAACTAGGTTCTCCACATTCGAATTTGACCCATCTAGATTCCTCCACTGGCCTTTGGAGCGCCTTGGGTTTTGCCTGTTGATTTGGGATCTCCCTGCAGGTTTGCGTTTGGCAAGCGTCCACTTCATGTGTCACATTTGCGAATCCGGCCCAGTGGCTCAGAATGAGTAACTCAACAGTGCAAATACGTGGCAGTCGCTGATCCCTTTATCTGCAGCCAGTCAATCATTTGTGGTTCTGTCACGCTTGGGTCTTTGGTCAAGCCTTTGATGAGGCTCAGAATCTGCAAATTCTCTGATTATTTGATTAAACGAAACAAGTTACAACCTCCGTAACCAATGGTGGTGCTGGCTTCCAACGCCGTCCCTCAGAATAAGGATGCGCCAGTCCTTTCCGAAGGATTATCGATGCTCATGACCTCTGACTACGTCCACACGGACACTGTATATGAGAACATGTTTTTAAACATGTCTAATTAAACCTTTTAATACCTATGGTTATTCTAGTGCTCGTTTTACAAGGGGGGGGGGGGGGAAGAAAAGGAAGCAGATACGTAGCAAAGTGTCCGAGTGAAACGCTGGCCAAGCTTCCTGGCTTGGGAGTCCGAGAGGCAGGTTATTTCTCTTCTGTGGAGTTAAGATCACTAAACACACATTTCTGCCTAATGTGTTGCTATATTTGACAAAATTCTCCAATCAACATCTTTTGGTCTGCGCCACCGCTCACATTTTTTTTTCTTGGAACATGTACATTTGCCAGCATTTTTTTTCTGAACAGGCAGCATGCCTTCTCTCTTTTCAAAGTTCCCTTCCTAAAGAAAGAGGTCTTGAGAAGGATTCAGTTTCCTTATGCATTCGATGTGGTTTTGGCTGCCGTACTGCGGATGAATGTAATATTTCTCACAAACGCCCCGGAGGCATTGAAAGGCCAGAAAGGAGTATAACCAGGGTAAGGCATGTTGCGCAAGAGCCTGCTAGTCTACTGCTGGATCGGGGAGAAGTGAATACAAATACGGCTGCTGATACCCCCAAGCAGACTTCCCGCCTCTCCACATCAACGACCTAAATGTTGCTTGAATTGCACGATGATTCAGATGGTCTTCAAACCTGGGCTTTTTGCCAATAGTTCTCCTTTGTCTCTGTGAATCCCTCTGATTGTCAAATATTAGCCTTTTGACTTCATGCAGGTAAAAACGCGAGATGATGCTGTCCTATTGGACTACTTGAGATTTTCTTTAATGCCTCTCTTTTCGGTACTAGAATGCATCAAACATTCCAAAAGTAAAAAAAAAAACTCCAATTTGGAGACCATCTAGATATTCAGTTCTAGTTGTCTTTATGTTGGAAGCTCGTATCTCGTTCTTCGTTCATTTCTGACCTCCTGATTCTAAAGGGGGGATGCACAGATGGGGACAAAGTTGGTTCTTCTTACCATCGCCAGGTCATGAACCAGGAAAGTGTTTTGCTGGCCGATCAAGCATCTCCTTCACGGCTTATTAATAAAAATTGTGGCGAATCAGGCTGTCGTTCCACAAACCACGGTATGCTCACCCAACTTTGCTGATACAATTCCAAATGGGGAAAACTCCTCTTTGCGAATCGGTTACGACCCTATTTGGGCATCATGAATCGATTTGATCGTTATTGTGATCTTTTGATGCATCCCTTTCTGAATCACATGCATGAGGTGGAAGGTTGCCAGTGCCTAATTTGAGCCGGTGTTTTCCTGTCCTCAGCACTGGCACTTAATTGTCAACACCGGCACTTATGACAATCTGCCACATGGTTGCGCTGCTCATCTAATTTACAGATGAGCAGAACAACGGTTGTTTATAAATACAATAACAATTAAAAATTACTAATACCTGCTTCCCCAGCCGTTCCTTTAGCTTTGTGGACCTGGAATAGCTGTTATGGCAGCGATGATCGGGGCGATGGGCGGTGCAAGTTTCAGTGGCCTTCTGGTCTGGGCCCTGGCACGTATTATTTTACAAATTAAACACTGGAAGGTCCCCCTTTCATGTTCGCACTTCAGAAAGTGTCGCAAAATCCCTTTTACGAGTCACAAATACTTTCCTGACTCATGAAAGGGCTTATGTTCAGGGCTGAAACCCTTTTGTGGTCATGGGCCTATGGTTCTGCAGATGGCTGCAATGCCTCAAGTGAGTGCTTGTGATCACGTGATGCTGGGAAAGGACCTGAACTGGAGTACAAGGAAGGTTATGTACGAGGACAGTTTATGGTGTCCTGTGAGACGTGAGCCTCTATCTCACGAGTCCTATCATGACCTCGAGTGTGTCCTGTGGTCGCTGGAGCTGAATGCATGGCTTTGTTCGATGCAGTCTTGGAATGCCGCTCTTGGAGAGCTGGGAATGTCATCTAATCCAAGAGCAGTAGTGTGGAGATGGCTTCCCAGCAGAACAATGGCCGCTTGTGCACTGCCCTTCAGTCGGTCACACGGCTCTTAAAACCTCAGGCCCCCTTCGTGTCAAAGATTTTTGTCATAGTGCTGCCCTTATCTAATGTAAGAGACTTTGCCCCCCTCCCCCCCCCCCCGCAAAGGATTTAGTCATAGCCTCCCCCTAGTTAAGAATACTTGATGAATGTGTCAATCAGTAAATATTGTGAGCAAGCTTAACTAAAACCTCGACACAATGCTATTTGATTTTAGGCACCACTGAAGTGGTTTCTAGAGGCAACCTCAGTCGCTGCCAGAGCCTGAAGCCGCCGGGCTATCCCACTGTGGCCCGCTCCCTAGCCTCCTATTCCAGCCCCACCTGCAGCTGAAGACCACTGATGTACCTCAGCTCTCCATAGGGATTCATCCAGAACCATTTCTGACAAACCATGGCTGTTATATTTAAAGTCTGAACCCACTTCCAGCAGTGGAGGGTGATTTGAATTGAGCAAAGTTTAGGGTTTGTTGCGCTCAGAACGCTAAGAGCTGCACCAGAGGATGAGAGGGACCGTGAGTTTGTGCCCTTTAAGAGCCCTTTGCATGGGACATTTAAGACTTCGTGTGCAGGGACCTTGAAGTCCCCTCAGCTACCATCTCCCCGAAGGTCATGCTCGTCCCGCTACTCGACACGGCTGACCAAGAAGCAAATGCTGAACGTGTTGTCCCCGGTAGAGCGGTCTTCAAGAATGTCACCTCCTAGCCCACGCTGAGAAGCACCCTGTTTGCAGGGGCTGGAGGCCCACTTTCAGCCAGGACCCCATCAGACTGGATACAAAAAGAAGCCCCTCCAAAAATCTCAGGACTTCTGTCTCTGTGAATGACCGTGCCCCATTCGATAGTAGTGCCTAAAGCCAGTGCTCCAGTGTAGGAAAGAACTGAAGACGGCCCTCTCTAAAGAACAATACATCATAATTGGGGCTCCTGGGTTTATGGTATTAATTTTGTTGCCATTTTTGTCTGTATTTATCCGTATTTATTTTTTGCTAAGTTTATCTGTATTTATCTATATTTGTTTTGGGTTTTGTGGAAAAATTAAGTTGAAATTGGTATATTTCCACCTTTTATTTAAACGATAAACATGCGCTCATGCTTAATGCCTGCCAGGTTTCAGTGCGGTGAACACCCGCAGAAGATAGATCAATGCACTTGTATGAAAATATGCAGATTTTCGTATCAGCCTTGTGCATATCTACTGCTGTTTAATCCTCTTTACTAAAATTCCTTTCTTTTTTTAACCCCCTTATCTATCAATCCACACATATATATTGGCCTGGCAGTCATGGCAGACAGTGTTTCGAATTACTCAAAAAGCACCCAATTTCCGTTTTTATCCACATTTAAAAATAAATACAGACAGGAAAATAAATGTTTTCTGTGTATTTATCTGTAAAAACGGAGAACCTTAATCATAATAAACCAGCTTCCCCTGGAATCCCACATTGACTGTCTTTCATGTGTTTTTGGCTAGGGTTTCACTATATAAATATCAAATGCATTTATACCTGCATCGATCACCCTTAATTTCAACCATATGCTGCAAAAGACCCCCCCCCTTTTTGTATATTGGAGTGCTTCGTGGTCTTGTTGGGTGTGACGTAATGTACACATTTTATAGTACAATTAAGTCGCTCATCCCCAGCACCTCTGGTAGAACACACAATACTAACGAAGAACTGCAAGCCTTCAGTTTTGACCTTTTGTCCTAAAAAACAAGCATTGACAAAAGCCAATGGATCTCAACTTTCAGTGCTGTTACCTGAACGCTTGGCTTTGGCAAAGCCTTTTGCTAATGCTGTGCTGCATTGGAATAAAAAAATACTCTTTGAGAGACTGCATTGGCGGCAAAAAAAAAAAAAGAGGTGTATAAGACCACGAGTGTCATAACGCATGTCCACTTATGTGTCATGGTGGTTCAGCAGCCTTTAATGTGATTATACATGCATGTGTCGCACCACATGCTTACGTCATGATGCTTTGGCCAGTTTGTTTTAATGTACTAATCCAAGCGAGTGGACGCCTACCATAAAGGTGTAAATTTTATATATATCTCTCCATTCATCCACTGGAATGCGAGCCTCCTGCCTGCATGTTTCATTGGAATAAATGTGTCGAATACACACAGCCTGAGCCAGTGCACTTCTTGTTCATGACAAAGAAGATATTGGAGATATATAGCTCAAGTTTTTGATCTTTTTTTTATTTTTGATCTTTTTTTTTTTTTTTTTTAAAGGATGGCCTGATAGCAAATTGCAGCAGTCGTACTCGGCAAAAAAGAAACTGAAAAAAAGAATGTCTCCATGAAGGGGGAACAATAGTAGTGCGTGGGGTAGTGACAGGAAAGTGGGGTGGGGAGGTATATTTAAAAAAAAAGTGGGGATGAGCAGGGTAAGCAACGGGCGAGCTGAGGAATAACTGGGGAGCAAAAGGGAGAGAGTGGGGGCTAGGGATATGAGTGGGGAAGCAGCACATGGAAAGCAAGAGGACAGATGCGCTGCTGTAGAGCGCTCAAAGCAAAGGAAAAAGTAGTTTCTGGGAATATAAGCAGTGGAAGGATACAAGTCAGCCAATCAAAATAATGTAAGGAAGCTTTTAGAAAAGGAGCAGACACAAGAAGGGAAAGGAAAACCTCAAGTAAGCAAATCAGATTGACCTATAGCCCACTGTTACTTGTTATTGTCCACAATATAGGTATTTAACAACATGTTGGTGAGTACTAAAAAGGGGTGAGCATTTCTCTTTAACATGCATCTCATCCAAAGTCAGTAAGTGCTTACTAGCCCCTCTTGGGGCTTCACATATCCTTGCAAAATTCCTGGGGTGGACCTGTTGACTCCTTCCCTTCCAGCCCTATAGGGAAGGGAGGCGTCGATCAGTCTAGGAACTATCTTGAGAGATTGTTGCTTTGGGTAAGATTAGCGCATCTTTACTGCTGAGTGAGGCAAGCGTTTCTGAGTTAGGGCACTGGTGAGGAAAACCAACTCAAGAGGAATGATCATGAGTAAGTCATCGGGGCATTCTAGAAGAAACGTAAAACAGCTGTTTCCACAGATGTACAGCGGTGCTTTAAACCACTGATGCCAAGACGCCTTTCAGAACCTTCCTGTACCCACCAGGAGCACGCGGAGCCTCGACAACCACACGAGTGTCCACACCGCCTCTGGACAGGAGACACTGAGGCTGGGGGAGGGCTCGGGCACAGACTCCAACTCCTGGAATCTCAGTACGAGGCCAGTGTGACATGGTCAATGGAGAGAGATATATAGACCCAAACACCAAATACTGGAACAGGGCTCTATGACAGGAAGAGATGGACTCTTAAGGCACTCTTGTTAAGTTCAGGGTGATCTGCCCAATGGGCGCCATGGATTTCAAGAGCGGGAGATGCAAACTCTGGAACGGGGAGACCTAGATACTGGGGCAGGACTCTAGGACAGGAAGAGATGGACTCTTAAGGCACTCTGTCAAGTTCAGGGTGATCTGCCCAATGGGCGCCATGGATTTCAAGAGCGGTAGATGCAAACTCTGGAACGGGGAGACCTAGATACTGGGGCAGGACTCTGGGACAGGAAGAGATGGACTCTTAAGGCACTCTGACAAGTTCATGGTGATCTGCCCATGGGCGCCATGGATTTCAAGAGCGGGAGATGCAAACACTGGAACAGGGAGACCTAGATACTGGAACAGGGCTCTAGGACAGGAAGATATGGACTCTTAAGGCACTCTGTCAAGTTCCGGGTCATCTGCCCATGGGCGCCATGGATTTCAAGAGCGGAAGATGCAAACACTGGAACGGGGAGACCTAGATACTGGGGCAGGACTCTGGGACAGGAAGAGATGGACTCTTAAGGCACTCTGTCAAGTTCAGGGTGATCTGCCCAATGGGCGCCATGGATTTCAAGAGTGGGAGATGCAAACACGAACGGGGAGTCCTAGATTCTGGGACAGGAAAATATGGACTCTTAAGGCACTCTGTCAAGTTCAGGGTGATCTGCCCAATGGGTGCCATGGATTTCAAGAGCGGGAGATGCAAACACTGGAACGGGGAGTCCTAGATTCTGGGACAGGAAGATATGGACTCTTAAGGCACTCTGTCAAGTTCAGGGTGATCTGCCCAGTGGGCGCCATGGATTTCAAGAGCGGGAGATGCAAACACTGGAACGGGGAGTCCTAGATTCTGGGACAGGAAGATATGGACTCTTAAAGCACTCTGTCAAGTTCAGGGTGATCTGCCCAATGGGTGCCATGGATTTCAAGAGCGGGAGATGCAAACACTGGAACGGGGAGTCCTAGATTCTGGGACAGGAAGATATGGACTCTTAAAGCACTCTGTCAAGTTCAGGGTGATCTGCCCAATGGGCGTCATGGATTTCAAGAGCGGGAGATGCAAACTCTGGAACGGGGAGACCTAGATACTGGGGCAGGACTCTAGGACAGGAAGAGATGGACTCTTAAGGCACTCTGTCAAGTTCAGGGTCATCTGCCCATGGGCGCCATGGATTTCAAGAGCGGAAGATGCAAACACTGGAACGGGGAGACCTAGATACTGGGGCAGGACTCTGGGACAAGAAGATATGGACTCTTAAGGCACTCTGTCAAGTTCAGGGTGATCTGCCCAATGGGCGCCATGGATTTCAAGAGCGGGAGATGCAAACACTGGAACAGGGAGTCCTAGATACTGGGACAGGACTCTGGGACAGGAAGATATGGACTCTTAAGGCACTCTGTCAAGTTCAGGGTGATCTGCCCAATGGGCGCCATGGATTTCAAGATCGGGAGATGCAAACACTGGAACAGGGAGTCCTAGATACTGGGGCAGGACTCTGGGACAGGAAGAGATGGACTCTTAAGGCACTCTGTCAAGTTCAGTGTGATCTGCCCAATGGGCGCCATGGATTTCAAGAGCGGGAGATGCAAACTCTGGAACGGGGAGACCTAGATACTGGGACAGGACTCTGGGAAAGGAAGATATGGACTCTTAAGGCACTCTGTCAAGTTCAGGGTGATCTGCCCAATGGGCGCCATGGATTTCAAGAGCGGGAGATGCAAACACTGGAACAGGGAGTCCTAGATACTGGGGCAGGACTCTGGGACAGGAAGAGATGGACTCTTAAGGCACTCTGTCAAGTTCAGTGTGATCTGCCCAATGGGCGCCATGGATTTCAAGAGCGGGAGATGCAAACTCTGGAACGGGGAGACCTAGATACTGGGGCAGGAAGATATGGACTCTTAAGGGCTTCCGCAGCACGGGAGCTCGCCTCTGTTGACCTGCCTGATTACGTGACAGGGGGTAGCAGAAAACTCCATCCCCAGGCAGCAAAGCAGTGCGGATGCCTCCAACTCATGCTGCACGCGCCAGGAGGTGCTTACATCGCGGCCAGGCTCCCGCAGCGCGGGAGCTCGCCTCTTTTGTCCTGCATGATTCCGTGACCGAAGGGAGCAGACAACTCCATCCCCCATACAGCCAAGCGGCGCGGACATGGCCAACGCCACCTCCACGCGCCGGTAGGCACATACATCGTGTCCAGGGCTCCTGAACCATTTGCAGACACCTGCTGGAGGCGCTGCCCTTACCTGTTGGCGGTTTGCGAGGGCAGGCGGCTGTGTGACTTTTTTCCCCTCTCGCCACGGTGGTGGTGTGTGTGGCGCTAGTACCGAGACGGGTACACCAAGACTACATCCCCCAGGCTCCTTTGCCCTCTGCCTGTGATCCCGGAAGCGGCATTTCGCGCCCGAAGGCGCCTTAAAAACATCTCCGCCCCCGGCAAAGCGGGGCTCCTGAACCATTTGCAGACACCTGCTGGAGGCGCTGCCCTTACCTGTTGGCGGTTTGCGAGGGCAGGCGGCTGTGTGACTTTTTTCCCTCTCGCCACGGTGGTGGTGTGTGTGGCGCTAGTACCGAGACGGGTACACCAAGACTACATCCCCCAGGCTCCTTTGCCCTCTGCCTGTGATCCCGGAAGCGGCATTTCTCGCCCGAAGGCGCCTTAAAAACATCTCCGCCCTCCGCATCGCGGGACCGCGCGCGGGCGGCGCCGGGAGAAGCCCGGGACAAGGGCGGGACCGTCTGTGGCCGTCCGGGGCCGGAGGAGGCCGGGTCGGGCAACATCTCTTGGTCGTGAACTCTGGGTTAGTCTGGACTTTAATTCTCCACTGATAATGAGTCGTGTCTTTTATTTGTTTTATAGTATTCAGCCATAAGCTATACATAGTGTTTTATCTTTTTATATTTGATTGCTCAGTATTTAGCTATTGTTTTTATAGGGGTTTCTATCAGTACTGCACCAGCTTGTTAGCCTCCACCCGAGTTATGGGGAAACACACTAAACCCTCTTCGAGTCGTCCTATGACTAGACAACTAGCCAACTCGAATCCCCCGCTCCCAAGTCTGACAGCGATAGATAAAATTCAAACGTTCAGGGTGATCTGCCCAGTGGGCGCCATGGATTTCAAGAGCGGGAGATGCAAACTCTGGAACGGGGAGACCTAGATACTGGGGCAGGACTCTAGGACAGGAAGAGATGGACTCTTAAGGCACTCTGTCAAGTTCAGGGTGATCTGCCCAATGGGTGCCATGGATTTCAAGAGCGGGAGATGCAAACACTGGAACGGGGAGACCTAGATACTGGGGCAGGGCTCTGGGACAGGAGTTTATGGACTCTTAGGGCACTCGCTGAAGTCCACGGTGATCTGGCCAATGGGCACTATGATTTCTAGACCACAAGAGCCCACCACTGAGGCAGAATACATACACACTGTAACCAGGAGAATTGAATCCTGAGAGGGACAGAGCCATGGTAGCTGGACACTCAAACAGGGACAGGGGACCCTGGACACGTGGACATGGATTCCAGCACAGGGATGCGTCACACTTGGGCGGTTACAGCCTCTGAGTACACTGAGACTCTGGGGCAAGGGGGCGTGGGTGTTAATATTGGGAAACACAGACACAGGGGGACACAGGCACTTGCAATGATAAACACAAACTCTGAGCCAGGGAGCCATGAACACGCTAGAGAAGTTAACAAACTGGACAGAAAGCCCTGTAGCATGCGAGGGGACACTGTTAGTACTGGGAGACTGACCTGGGAGCGTGTGAGGGCTTCCCGCCTGCCTTCAGATATTAAAGTGGAGGGCGTGGGGGCAGAGAGTGCAGAGATGTTTTAAGGCATGGGAAAGTGGGCAGTTGCCCATGGCCCCCCCTTCCAACGGCCCCCAGGAAAAGTGAGCTGTCTCTTTATATCACTTCTGTGTATTCTATTTCTCTAACTAAACCTCTTTCCCTTCCTCTACCTCTGGTCTCCCTCTACCTCCGAGTCTGTCTATTTCTACCTCTGGGACTGTCTACCTCCGAGTCTGTCTATTTCTACCTCTGGGACTGTCTGCCTCCGAGTCTGTCTATTTCTACCTCTGGGACTGTCTGCCTCCGAGTCTGTCTATTTCTACCTCTGGGACTGTCTGCCTCCCTCTACCTCCGAGTCTGTCTATTTCTACCTCTGGGACTGTCTGCCTCCGAGTCTGTCTATTTCTACCTCTGGGACTGTCTGCCTCCCTCTACCTCCGAGTCTGTCTATCTCTACCTCTGGGACTGTCTGCCTCCCTCTACCTCCGAGTCTGTCTATTTCTACCTCTGGGACTGTCTGCCTCCCTCTACCTCCGAGTCTGTCTATCTCTGCCTCTGAGCCTGTCTGTCTTCCTCTATCTGCCCAGTGGCCTTTTAAGGATTTTTTGGGTTCCAGGCAAGACGTATTTCAGCTGTTTATATGTGACCCGTTTAAAATGTAATTTATAATATCGTTTTCTTGTGTATCTTGCATTTTCGAATTAGCAGAGATTAGGTAGAAAAAATACAACTTTTTATGTTAAGGGCCCGGGCGGGCCCCCGAAATCCTTCAGAGGGCCCTGCCGAGAGGCCGGCCAGTCCAGCTTTGCAGTTTGTTTTATTCGGGATTGTAGGAATGGCCTGACGGGGATCCGACGGAGATCTTTCAGGGATCCGACGGAGATCTTTCAGAGATCCGCCGTGTCTAAGAGCCAACCCGTCCGTCTCAGCCGCGGAGGGAGTGTCAAGGAAGTGTGGTGAGCAGTCAGGTTCAGGTTTTAATGTCTTTATTTCGATGATAAAATCATAAAAGACAATTTAAACAAGTATTTAAAAATAGTATCAAAATCTCCACATTATACAAATTCATGCTAGAAGAATAAAAATCAATTTGTTTGTCAAGTTTACAATCAGTCTAAAAAAATACAATTAAAAAATTTTTAAACCATTATTGGGACAAGATATTGGATATAGCTGATCACAAGGGTTGATTTAAACATATACAGGTAAACACTATACACATTGTACTTTATGATCCAGAGACAATTAAGTTCCTCCTAGCTCTGATTGCCCATGCCCAGCCTAAGTACTTAGCCAAGCATATCACAATAAAATCAGAGGTGTTTGTTTTTAGAGCCCAAATAGCATCCGAGGATTTTTTACATGTCATATGTTTGAAAATGGGTTTTAACCATTTTAAGCGGGGTTCTCTGTATTGAGGACAGGCGAACAAAAAGTGACCCTCGGTTTCCTTACATCCGGGGCAGCGACTACAAGAGTTGGTGGAGCTATTGCCCCAAGATGAGGTAAAGGAGTTTAGGGGTAATGAGCCCACTCGGAATTGGTGATATAGTTTTTTATCCATTGACCTGGTGATAAGGTCCCAGTATGCCTCCCGGGCTGGATCCATTTTAAAACTTAAAAAACGCCCCGTCAAATTGTCAGAACTGGAGGCATGTGCCAAGGGAAGGCGAGTTGAGGCCCAAAATAAACCCCTAAATTCCTTTTTCGGTGGAAAGTTGTTCGTGCCTGGCGAGACCCACAAATGGCTCAAGCCCATATCATGCAGGCTCCTTTTCACCGAGCGAAGCCATGGGATTCGCTCCGATCCCCACATGGCCTTTACCTCGGTTAGCTCTTTTGCAAAAAGGGCCAAATCCTCCGAAGTCCATATGCGCCTCCAAGTGGACACTACTCTGTATCTTGCCATGTCCGATATTGGGAGGCAGCCCATGTCGTGGCAAAGTGGAATCTGTGGGGTTGATTGGGGCAGCCCCACCAGATTACGAAGAAACCTACACTGTATCCTATACAAACTCGAGAGGTCCATAAAACCCCATAGCTCTGCCCCATAAAGTGTCGCAGCATTAATTTTAGCATCATAGATTTGAAGGGCGGGGACAACCCTTTTAGTGATTGATTTCTTTTGCTCACGCAAAAGACAACCAGTCAGTTGGGCAAGTTTTAGCTGTTGGGTCTCTATTTGTGGTTTCCAAGACAATCGGCAATCCAGAGTGACCCCCAGGTACGTCATCGTATCAACTTGTTCCAGGTTAACCCTGTTAAGTTGTACACTACTACGTATTGGTTTTTTCCTGGAGAAAACCATGAACTTGGTTTTCCCCACATTTATCTGAAAGTCGTTCTGTTTGCAATATTCCTCAAAGTGACTTAAAGCCGACTGCAAACCTCCCCTAGTCTTAGAAAGGAGAAGGGTGTCGTCCGCAAAGATCAACATTGGGAATTTAGTCCCCGCCAAGGACGGTGCGTCAGTATTAATAGGACCGAAGAATTTCACTACCTGATCTATAAAGAGTAAGAAGAGAGTGGGGGCAAGAACGCACCCCTGACGGACTCCCCGTGAAACCGGAAATGAGTCAGTATATTGTCCTTGTAACCCCCATCTTACCCTGGCAAAGTTATCTTCGTGTAGTCTGATAATCATCTCCACCAGTTCTCCCGGCATTCCTAGGTCCCTTAGTACCTGCCATAATTTTCCCCTCGGCACCAAATCAAAAGCTGATTTCAAATCTATGAAAGCAGCAAAGATGGTGCCGCCCCCCAGTATAACGACCTTCCAGAAAATCATGCAGAACCTCAGAACCTGGTCAATGGTACTTATACCAGATCTAAAGCCCGCCTGTAGCGGGGACAGTATTCCTTCTAGTTCAATCCACCCTTGGACCCTCGCCAGAATCATACGGGCAAAAACTTTCTGAAAGCAGTCGATTAGGCTGATAGGGCGATAGTTCCCTGGGTTCGATCTATCACCCTTTTTGTGTATAGGGAGGATCTCCGCCCCCTTCCAAGTTCTGGGTATATGGGCACCTCTCGCTATAGTGTTAGATATGCTGGTTAAATAGGGAACCCAAAGGCCTAGGTTTTGCTTAAATAGGTCTGCTGGGATTTGATCTAACCCAGGAGCTTTCCCTCTCTTGATGAGGCCTATTGCATGCTCCGTTTCCGCTTCTGTAAAGGACATAGTCACGTTGCCAGGGGGTATTGCCGGTAGCAGATTAGGTGCAGACGTAGGGTCAACAACTACTGAACAAAATTGGGAGGAGTAATGATTTATCCAGACTTCCGGAGATACGTTGTTAGACGGGATACGGAATTCACCGTCTTTTCCGCTTTTAACGATATCCCAGAATTTGGTCTGGTTGTTAGATTTACTAGCGTCCAAAAGATCTGCCCAAAAGTCGTCTTCCCATTCCCTCATTGCCTCCCATTGGACTCTTTTGTACCTTTGTCTGGCCGCTTTTATTGCACTTGAGTCTCTGGATTTAACTTTCTCTATTAGGTGACTATGCGCCTCTCTACACTCTCTATTATACCATTTTGCTCTTAGAGCATTCTGGTGCCCGTTGCTAGGCTTACAAGGTTTTGAGAGAATAGTTTTAAGCTCAGAGAAGCATTTGTCATGTATACCCATGATCTTGTCTAAATCACCCTGACCCCTCTCAACAACAGCAGACCTCACTTTTTTTAAAGAATTAGTCACCACATTTTCAATGTTGGCCTGTATCATTGCATCATTTGATATGATTGACCATTTCAGTCTCCTGCGGTCGTTTGATACGGTTACAACCCCTTGCCCCCTTGGATCTGGTTCCGCTAGTCTTTTCATGCCATACGTTTTAACTTTCAGGGACAATGGGTTGTGGTCGCTTTCCGGACGCAATACAATTTCCATATCGACAATTAGACTCCAATATTCCATTTTTATGAGGATGTAGTCAATACGACTTTTCCTCGCACCATTGTCAAAAGTGGGATTGGCTCCAATGTCCGATTTGGTGCGTCCGTTTGCGGCCCTTAGTCCCCAAGTAAGGCAGAAAGCAGTCCAATTCAGGGCAGCCTCCGTTGCTTTGACTGGCTGTTTATTGGAAAGTTCGGGGATTTTCCAGGTCGCATCTTCTTCAAACCCCCAGTTGTCTTCCGGCAGGTACAGTGGTTCAATTGTGCAATTAATATCACCCGCTATTATAATAAATGAGCCTTTATTCCAACCCATTAGTAATGTGTCTAGGGCGCCTATCATCTTGGGGCCACGGCCGCCAGGGAGGCCTCTAGAGTATATGTTAATAATAAGCATTTCCTGCCCCCCAACTTCCCTCAGCCTTATGGCCAATATGTCGGGATTATCCACATACAGTTCAGAAACTGAAAAACACCAGGCCTGCTTTACCCAGGTGATCAGACCCCCTGACGCCCGCTCTTTAGTACCTTTTATAGCTGGTTTAAAAAAATTTATGTATCCAGCCATATAAGACGGAGATGAGGCCCATGTTTCTTGCAGGAGGACAACCTCATGTTTACCTATAAAGGCCAACCAATCCTCAGAAATCATACGGGTCTTAACTCCAGCAACATTCCAAGATACCATATGTGAAATTAAAGAGTTTACCTCTACATGATTATTGCTAACATTGGGGGGGGAATGGGAGCTCGGTAAGCTGTCATTTGTTAGACTAGGCACAACTATATTGGAGGTGGAAGCCTCTTCCTCACTTTGCCCCCTCAGCATACTAGTGTTGTTATGGAAAAGGGACTGTTGCTCCTTTACTAATTCCGAAGTGGGGTTAAATGGGATATGCGCTCCCTCCCCCTTCCCTATAACTGTGTTCGGTAACTGGGTCGGTGCGCATAGTCAGTCAACCCATTCTAGATCTGACAGTGCCTCGAAATGATTGAAAAGGGGAGGGTAGTATTGTGGGTGATGGATTATGGGCTCCCGGGGCATTCCCCCTTTACGTCTCCAATGATTGGGGCCCATTTGATTAATTGGGTACATATGTGGGTAGAAGTAACCAAGGTGTAAGGTCTGTACATCACCCAAATGGGCAAATCTAGCTTTCCTTTGGATTCTTTCCACCACCCACGGGTCTCTAAATGAAGCTAAAATACAGTCCCCTTCCAGGTCTTTTTCGCCCTTGCCTACCCATTCTACTCTCCTTACAAAGAGGATTTCGGTGGGAGATGACGGGGGCAAAGGGCGATGTTTGTTTAGCCAGAAGATGACCTTGTTCCGCAGATCCCCTTGTGATTCTTTAATACCTTCTCTTAGGGGGGCCACTCCGGTTAGAACGATGGTGTATTGTGACGATTCGGGAGGTAGATTTACTCTGGGTGGCTGTCGTGAGTTTCTGTTGTCTGTCCTCGGATTCCTATCTTGGAGAGAGGATTTCCTTTCCCTGCCCATTAAGGAAGTCTGTGCTGGAGTGTTATTAGGTAGGTTTACTGCGCCATTTGCTGGAGGTTTTTTCCCCTGCGTGTTGTTAGTTGCCACTGGGCATTTAGCCTTTGGTGTTTCTTTAGTAAGGGCTCTGCAAACAATAGTCGATGTAGTAGCTGTGGTTTTTGCTCCTGTTAGTGGTTTTTTAATAATAATAGTAGAAGGTGTCCCTACGGGGATAGTTTTGGTTGACCCCCCTTCTTGGTTAGCACCCCCTTTAGGGCCCCTTGCCTTAAAACTAGTAGTCGTCAAGTTTTGCAAGAGGTCCATATTAATATTGACCGCTGCTTCCAGGACATCTATTTTAGCGGACAATATCCTGGTATTTTCTAAGATCGGATGCAATAAGGTTTTGATCATTGCTTCTATTTTTACCAACAGGACATCGTCACTGCTAAAACATGTTGGGCATGGATTAGAAGACCCTGAATAGACCAGTGAAGGACAGTACACTATTGGGGGGTCTTGTAAGGTCTGGGAATGAGAGGAGCTATTAACATGATCTATTTTAGGTTGTTTTTGTACAATTTCTCCCGTTGAGCTTGGGGCGTGCTTTCTTTTCCGTGGAACCTGATTGGTAAGTACTGGAGGCAAAGCAGGCATGCTGGATAAGGTTAGAGGGTAAAGTTGGGGGGTTCTGGACAGGCTACTCTCGTCGTCCTTCGTATTTTGGCTATCCTCTTCTGAACAGGTCAGGTTATTATCAGATTTTGGTTCAAAGTTATCATTAGGCATGGGTGTTGGATCTCCGTCCCCATCTACATGAGCTATCCCTTCAGTCTCTGAAGTAGAGATACAATTAAATGCAGCATTAGATAAAGGGCTTTTAACACGGGCCAGGGCACCAATAGATGAGCGTTTCCCAGTAACTAGGTCCAGGGACAATCTATGCTCGGCTAGTTCAATTTCTTTTTCTAGTATCCCTGTGGCTCGGGTGAAAAAAGCATCAAGGGGGCCTGAGACAACACCCTTAGAGGTTTGAATATGCACGAGGCGCTGTTTACCCGATCTTAGGGCCATAGTTAAAAATTAATAAAGGTGCCACAATATAACGCAAAATGTAGGATGCGGTGTAACGAGACGGTGAATGTACACAGAACCAAAACTCTGGGCCCAACCCAACCTCGTCCGACCCCGGACGGCCACAGACGGTCCCGCCCTTGTCCCGGGCTTCTCCCGGCGCCCTCCCGCGCGCTCCCGCGCAGCGGAAATGTTACCTTTCCTTTATGGGAGATCTAAGGACCCCAAGGGGGCGGGGCCGGCAGGGAGAGGAGCCCAGCTGGAAACGGGCGCGCGGGGAGTCCTGGTCCGTGGAGTCCTCCGCTCTACCCTCGCAGCCCTGCCGGTTGGAACAAGCCCTTTGGAGTATTGCAGCCGCTGTGTTACCGCGAAGCGGGACCCGCGAAGCGGGTCCGGCGAGAAGGGGCGGTACACAGCGGTCGGAGTCAGAGGTAGGTGGCTGAGGTAGCAGTTACTGGTTGCCCAAAAATTAAATAGGAGAAATCCACCTGATGTGAGGCTCGACTGCCTTTTAACTTTACCGGCGGTTGGGGGCGGGGCCGGCAGGGAGAGGAGCCCAGCTGGAAACGGGCGCGCGGGGAGTCCTGGTCCGTGGAGTCCTCCGCTCTACCCTCGCAGCCCTGCCGGTTGGAACAAGCCCTTTGGAGTATTGCAGCCGCTGTGTTACCGCGAAGCGGGACCCGCGAAGCGGGTCCGGCGAGAAGGGGCGGTACACAGCGGTCGGAGTCAGAGGTAGGTGGCTGAGGTAGCAGTTACTGGTTGCCCAAAAATTAAATAGGAGAAATCCACCTGATGTGAGGCTCGACTGCCTTTTAACTTTACCGGCGGTTGGGGGCGGGGCCGGCAGGGAGAGGAGCCCAGCTGGAAACGGGCGCGCGGGGAGTCCTGGTCCGTGGAGTCCTCCGCTCTACCCTCGCAGCCCTGCCGGTTGGAACAAGCCCTTTGGAGTATTGCAGCCGCTGTGTTACCGCGAAGCGGGACCCGCGAAGCGGGTCCGGCGAGAAGGGGCGGTACACAGCGGTCGGAGTCAGAGGTAGGTGGCTGAGGTAGCAGTTACTGGTTGCCCAAAAATTAAATAGGAGAAATCCACCTGATGTGAGGCTCGACTGCCTTTTAACTTTACCGGCGGTTGGGGGCGGGGCCGGCAGGGAGAGGAGCCCAGCTGGAAACGGGCGCGCGGGGAGTCCTGGTCCGTGGAGTCCTCCGCTCTACCCTCGCAGCCCTGCCGGTTGGAACAAGCCCTTTGGAGTATTGCAGCCGCTGTGTTACCGCGAAGCGGGACCCGCGAAGCGGGTCCGGCGAGAAGGGGCGGTACACAGCGGTCGGAGTCAGAGGTAGGTGGCTGAGGTAGCAGTTACTGGTTGCCCAAAAATTAAATAGGAGAAATCCACCTGATGTGAGGCTCGACTGCCTTTTAACTTTACCGGCGGTTGGGGGCGGGGCCGGCAGGGAGAGGAGCCCAGCTGGAAACGGGCGCGCGGGGAGTCCTGGTCCGTGGAGTCCTCCGCTCTACCCTCGCAGCCCTGCCGGTTGGAACAAGCCCTTTGGAGTATTGCAGCCGCTGTGTTACCGCGAAGCGGGACCCGCGAAGCGGGTCCGGCGAGAAGGGGCGGTACACAGCGGTCGGAGTCAGAGGTAGGTGGCTGAGGTAGCAGTTACTGGTTGCCCAAAAATTAAATAGGAGAAGCAGTCACCTCATTGTTTTCTTCACTTGAGAAAGAACGGAGAAGTTTTATGAATCGTCCTTTGTTTTATGCGAGTTCTTTCCTGCCGTGTTCTCAGATTGCACCGGTTTTCTCCAGCGGTTCCCTCCCTGCCCTAGAAGGGTTTCATTGTACAATATCATTATTTTGCAACATTTGTTTTTCTTTTCCACAATTATTTTTCAAAACGGTGCAAGTTTTTGTCTCCATAAATGCTTATATGGTCTTTAACATGTCGGTTATTTGGACACCCGCCAGGTGCTTAGAAGCGCGCCTGGCATGCAGCGCTACAAAAACCTACAGAAAGGCCCGTACATAGCGCGGCGTGTCGGAAGAGGTGTGCATGCCCGACGACGGGTAATGCTGCATAAGGTGTCAGCCTGAGAGAGTGATGTAAACTGGGAGACAGCTCTGCTGTCCAGAACAGTTGTAACCCCTCCACAGCCTGAGGGATAGCGCTGCTGTACCGGTGCGAGTTAGAGGACCGTTGCAATCTGTTGTCTCAGGCGCGAATCTGGAGGCTTTTTGCAGCTCGAGCGAGCCTGTTGGGTGTGAGTTAAAAGGCACAGTGAAACCAGGCGCACCGGTTCGTTGTTAGGGTTATGAGCCTTTGACTGTTGTGACTGGAAGCTTGACCCTTGACTCCAGTGTTGACACACCGTTGAGCAGGTCTGCCGAGATGGGAGCGCACCCTGGTGTGGGTGTAAACGGAGGGCTCTGCCGGGTCAGGTGTCCGTGGATCGGATCTGTGTACCGCGAGCGATAGCTGTGCTGTCTCAAGAGTGAGTTCACCAGAGCTATCAGTGCACTCTCATACAGGGCTACCGGCAACACATGGATCTTCAGAAACAACACACAGCGCCAAGAGGCCGTGACTCTGGCCTTTAGAGATGCGCAGGTGCCCCAGGTCCATGTACGAAGTGCTGCTCCTTTACACTCTGATATTGGATTAAACAAGACTACAAGCCCCAGAATTCAAAGTAACAGCTGGCCTGGATCAGCAGATCACACATGAACATGGGAAATGTGGCTGGGCTGCAGATGTCTGTAATTTGAGGGATATCTCTGCTGTTGTCCTGTTTGTCGGCAGGATGTTTGCCTGTTGTACACCCGGCAGGGCTGGGTTAGCCTTTAATCCCTCCACAGGCAGCGAGATAGGGGGACTGAGAGCAGCGAGCCCAGAGTTTAATATTCCGCCTGGACTCCCGCCCCTGGGAGCTCAGTCCTAATCCCAGGGGAGCTGCAGCATTGCTGCGCTTTCACTCTTGTGTAATGATCAACTAATCCAGCGTGGGGAAGCCAGGATTGAGTTACTAATCCGGCCGGGTCACAGTACTGGAGGTGTGTGTTTGCACTGGCAGCACCGGGCTCGAACGAGAAGGGGGCGGGGCACGCCATGCTTCCAGCCCTGAGGTTCCACCAGATGCTTCCTGGGAGTTGTAGTCTTGGCTCGCCTCCAGGCCTGTGTTTACACTGCAGGACCGGGCTTGAACGAGAAGGGGGCGGGGCACGCCATGCTTCCAGCCCTGAGGTTCCATCAGAGGCCTCCTGGGAGTTGTAATCTTGGCTCGTCTCCAGGTCTGTGTTTACACTGGCAGCACTGGGCTCGAAAGAGAAGGGGGCGTGGCACGCCATGCTTCCAGCCCTGAGGTTCCATCAGAGGCCTCCTGGGAGTTGTAGTCTTGGCTCGCCTCCAGGCCTGCGTTTACACTGGCAGCACCGGGCTTGAACAAGAAGGGGGCGGGGCACGCCATGCTTCCAGCCCTGAGGTTCCACCAGATGCTTCCTGGGAGTTGTAGTCTTGGCTCGCCTCCGTGGAGGCGACGCAGCACTGTGCACCATGTACATTTCTGGTACACAAACTCAAGTACAAGCTGCTCTCAGGCGGATGGACCTGCAGTTCGGGCCAAGGCTAACGGCAATCAATACATTTCAATAACGTGAAACACATTTCACTCCGCAAACATGACAGAGTTCGGATTTGTAAATCATAAAGGGTTATAAAGTATTGCAAATTACAGATACAAACTCATGTCATTGGAGTAGTTGTGCGTCAGTAGTCAATATAGGAATGTATTAGTTAATGTAATTCAGGAGGCATTGAAAATAATAAATGCAAAGATAAAATGTCATAAAGTTGTCTTAAAATAAATCAAAGCAGACTGAGTTTCCCATGATCGGGATAGATCCCTGATTTGTTAAGCCACGGAAAGTCGGGGAGAAGGAGTCGGCATGGAAAGCCTCAGGGAGGCAGTGTATATGAATCCGATATAGATTCGACACGCAGATGGGAACAGTAACCGCCCAAGAGTCCAACTCCTGGGGTGAGAGGAAAGGACACTCACTCTAAAGGGAGCAGAGAAGGCATCTCCGCCCTAACTCTGCATTGCAAAAGTTTCATTAATCTCCAACCGAGGCGCCCACGCGTGATTCCCACGAAGAGAACCGGCCAGGATAGAGCCCGCTTCGATTATACGAGTTTCCTTCTTTTCCTTGAGAAATACACAGCGGAGCCTCTGCCGAAGGACCTTCAGCTGGACATCTCCAGCAGGGTGATACCCTGCAGCTAAGACGTGCTCATTCCCAGATACTCACTCACTATATCACTCCCCAAGGGATGTGCAAAGATGAACATTCACACGAGGATGAGAACAAACGGTACATCCAGTCACTGTTCGCTGGCACAGGTTTGCTTTTATAATGAGAAGAAGAAAAACTACACAGCAGGAAGGAAAGAAGGTTCTCCATTTAAAATTGAGGCCTACCTTAGCTGTGGTTAATTTAACGTGAACATCACAAAGTAAATACATTGTTTTTGTTTATTATAGCGCAAACTCGACCCGAAGGTATCAGGGCGCTTTACATGAGCACCAGTTGCGTTACAGACGGGCTCCTTCATTTTTGGTGGGCACGGGGATATAAAGTGATGTGCCCAGAATCACGGGATGTTGAGCGCCCCTGCTGAGACTTTAACTCTGTACCCCTGCTTCGAGGTCGACGGCTTTAGCCGTTAGGCCACATGTGTTGCAGATTAATGTAAATGTAGGTGGCAAGCATTTAGTTAAGAAAAAAAACGAAATTCCATCAGAGGCAATGAGCCTAAAACACCAACACTTAATCTATGGGGATTTGCCCTACATCACACGAAAGGGCAGGAAGGCACTGTGAGAAGTTGGCCTGATGTATGATGTCACTAGTTATAGTGTACACCTTATATCAGTCCAAATACCCTTATGGTGATTGGTTGTAAAGTCAACCTTATAGACCAGCTATCCTAGTGGTAGCATGGACAAGAGCAGTCTTAGGCTAAACTCTGAATGGCATGTGAAGCCAGCTGTGATACCGTATATAATCCCTTGAATACCAAATGAAAGGACACCACAACAGATATATATATAAAATAAAGTGTATTTATTCTAAGCAAACCCTCAGCACTCTTTATGAGTTTAGAGGTAAGTACAACACAGTCTTATTAATGCATACAGTAAGTCACACAGGTAAGTAATACAGTTAGGCCCTAGGGGCCACGCAAACCATATACTAAATAAGTGGTATAAGAACCACTGTCACGGAAATAGAATAGGCCTAGGCCTAGGGAATCGCTGGGGCTACACTACACTAGCGTTAGTTAGGAAGTGGGAGGCCCACGGGATTCGTGTGCAGAGTGGAAACACTCACGCGTAATGCGTAAAAGTCAATAGCAATGTTAAAGTTTAGAAATAGATAGATTTAGGACACTTCCGGAGTAGCTAGGAAGTTGAGACTTGAAAACTAGACACTAGGATAGTCACTACCCTGATGAGCACCGGAGTACCCAAGTTACCTAGCCCACAGGCTGCGGGTGCATAGGGGTGAAGATGCGTCGTTTTCGTCGTCGACTCCTATGGATGCCTGAAGAAAGATGCTGACAGGCAGTCAGGGGAGAGTGTCCGGTGGATCCCAAGGCTGGGATCAAGAAGAGAAGAAACCTGCAAGCAGAGGGGACAGAGTCAAGGTCACTAGCCAGTGACCACGTGGAACCAGGAAGGAACCAGGCGATGTCGTGAAGAGTTGCAGGTGAAGGTGAAGCTTGTCGCTGCAGCCAGGAGGACCAGGAAGCGTCGAGGACGACCAGGACCAGGAGGCGAGCTGTCCCACGAAGGCTCTTGCTGTCGGCGGCGTCGAAGTTGGACTAGGACTCACCAAGCCTTGGCAAGCGGAACCCACGAAGAACAAGGGACTTGCTTCTGGTGCAGACCAGGAAGGTCTGGGGTGCTTCTTCTTTGCAGAGAAGCGGGAGCCAGTCTGGAGGAGCCAAACCAGCGCAGAAGATTTCAGGGAGCGTCGTCACAGAGGCCACTAGCCAGCGGGCAAGCAACCGGACAGACGCGGCAAGCAGGAAAATGCTGAAGGGCCCCACGCAGGACTCGTGGAGTGTGGGGGGCTGGTCTTCGGTGCAGATGGTGCTTGGGGTTGGGGTTTCTCAATCCCCGGTGCACAACTTCGAGGGTACCTCAGAAGCTGCGCTGTAAGTTACTAGCCACTTTTCCCAGGTAGCCGGTCCCACGTCGCTCGTCGCCTCCACGGATCTCAGCTCTGCTGCAGATGTGGATGAGGGTCGGAGAAGTCTGGAAATCAAGGCTCTGGTCGGGCTCTGCAGTCGGTTCCTCGTCGAACGTTTCACAAAGCAAAGGGTAGTCTCTTGATGGTGCCTGTTTGCACAGGGTAGCCACTCCTTGGCTACAAGGGAGATTCTTCAGTCTTCTTCTTTCGTCGAATGTCGAAGGTCCAGAGTTTCTGTTCAGTTTTGCAGGTTCAGGATAATCTAAAGTCTTGAGGCCCAACTCCCACTCTTATACTAATCTGGGGGGCTGGGATACCTGCTAGGTCACGCCTTATGGGTGGGACCTGGGAGGGGGTGGTTACACCCACTTCCCTTTGTCCAGTTTCGCGCCAGAGCTGGGGCTGGAGTGCCCCAGCGCCGGTTTGAACTGGACTATGCAAGGAACACCTTGTGTGCCCCAGGCATGTCTCATTCCTTTCAGCCCACCCTGCCCCAATACACTAAAGGCTGTCTGGGGAGGTGCTAGCACCTCCCCAAGCAGGAAACCTATTGTCCAGGCCTCCCTGGCTGGGATCACTCCCAGCTGCAGGAGGTCAGACTTGTGTCGTGGCAGCAGCATCCATTTTGTGATGCTGAGGCTTTGGTCAGAGGCTAACAGTTGAAGTAGGATTTTAACATGTCTTTCCCTCTAGAAGGGGGGAATAATATTCTCATGTCCAGAAATGGCATGGGGGGTATTATTCCCGAGTGTTAGACACCTTACACGACATGTTTTGATAAAGCCAAACCATAGTTACCATAACCGTCTAAGATTATAAGGCACTTTAAGAGTATATGGTAGGCTATATCATAGAACAGCTATAAGGACATGGTTCCGAAAGCTGCAGACAGGCTCAGCTCATGCTAGAGCACCATCTCACATGTTACCAAGCACTCTGCCTCCAGGATTGTCAAGGCCTGCCATAGGAGTGACTGATAGGTACACATGTGTCTATATGTAAGTTAGGTATAGGAATACTACACCTAAGCAAGGGGTGATTACACGACCTTGCCCCAGCTGAGTGATCAGCCAGTTGTGTCAAAATGGAAGGCCAGGCCAGGGGTGGCACAATACATGCTGCAGCCCCTGGTAGGCCTAGGGTACACCTATGCCCTGGGTACCTAGGGTACACTGTACAGGGGCCAATAAGGTGATCCTATCCAAATGGGTTATGCACCTAAAGTACATAGTATTAATTTAGAGAGAGAACAGCAGGGCTGTGGGTCTGATTAGCAGGCCCACAGCCACATCTAAGTCGAAAACCAGTAAAGCAAAAGCAAAAAGTGGGGGTGAACATAGAAAGCAGACCCTACTCTCCTACACAACCCCCCCCCCCCAAACTTAGGGACATTAAACTAACCTTGACCAGTTGAGTCTTCATGTTCTAAGTGGAAATATCTGGAGAGTCCATCTGCATTGGCATGGTCAGTCCCAGGTCTATGTTCCACTGTGAAGTCCATCCCCTGTAGGGAAATGGACCACCTAAGAAGTTTGGGGTTTTCACCCTTCATCTGATTTAGCCACAAGAGGGGCTTATGGTCTGTCTGAATCTTGAAGTGAGTGCCAAACAAGTATGGCCTCAGCTTCTTCAGGGCCCAAACCACAGCAAAGGCCTCCCTCTCAATAGCTGACCAACGTTTCTCTCTAGGGGTCAGCCTTCTACTTATAAAAGCAATGGGCTGGTCTTGACCATCTACATTCAGTTGTGAAAGAACAGCTCCCACACCTAACTCAGAAGCATCTGTCTGGACAATGAACTCTTTGGAGTAGTCTGGACTTTTCAGAATAGGTGCACTGCACATGGCCTGCTTCAGGTCATCAAATGCTTTTTGACAGCTTACTGTCCACTGAACTTTCTTTGGCATCTTCTTGGAGGTCAAGTCATTAAGTGGTGTCACTATGGACCCATAGTTCTTAACAAACTTTCTGTAGTACCCAGTCAGGCCCAAGAAAGCTCTGACCTGAGTCTGGGTAGTTGGAGGAGCCCAGTCCTTTATGGTCTGGATCTTGCTCTCCAGTGGTTGAACCTGACCCCCACCAACTAGGTGGCCCAGGTATACAACCTTGCTCTGCCCTATCTGGCACTTAGTGGCCTTGATAGTGAGGCCTGCCTTTTGCAGGGCCTCTAAAACATTCCTCAGGTGGACCAGGTGATCCTCCCAGGTGGAGCTAAAGACAGCAATATCATCAAGATAAGCTGCACAGTAATCATCCAACCCAGTAAGGACTTGATTCACCAGCCTTTGGAAAGTGGCAGGTGCATTCTTCAAACCAAAGGGCATTACCACAAATTGATAATGTCCTCCTGGGGTCGAGAAAGCAGTTTTGGCCTTTGCACTCTCAGCTAGTCTGATTTGCCAGTAGCCTGCTGTTAGGTCAAATGTGCTCAAAAACTTAGCAGCTGCCAGTCTGTCAATGAGCTCATCTGCCCTAGGTATTGGGTGGGCATCTGTCCTAGTGACAGCATTGAGACCCCTGTAATCCACGCAAAACCTCATCTCTCTCTTACCATCTTGGGTGTGAGGTTTTGGCACAAGGACTACAGGACTAGCCCAAGGGCTCTCTGAAGGTTCAATGACTCCCAGCTCCAACATCTTTTGTACCTCAACTTTTATGCAGTCCCTGACATGGTCAGGTTGCCTGTAGATTTTACTCTTCACAGGCAGACTGTCACCAGTGTCCACCTCATGGGTGCACCAGTTTGTCTGACTTGGGGTCAGAGAGAACATATGTCTGTAGGCCTGCAGAACTTGTCTGCAGTCCTGTTGCTGATGGACAGTGAGGCTGTCAGAAAAGACCACACCATCAACTGAGCCATCATCAGGGTTCTGAGTCAACAGGTCTGGGAGAGGGTCACTCTCTTCCTCCTGCCCCTCATCTGTAGCCATGAGTAGCCCCATGTCTGCCCTGTCAACATATGCCTTCAATCTGTTGACATGAAGCACCCTGTGGGGGCTTCTGGGAGTCCCAAGGTCCACCAAGTAGGTGACTTCCCCCTTTTTCTCAACAATAGTGTGGGGTCCAGACCATTTGTCTTGGAGTGCTGCTGGGGCCACTGGCTCCAACACCCACACTTTCTGTCCTGGCTGGTAAACAGTCAGTACAGCCTTTTGGTCATGCCAAGCTTTTTGGAGTTCTTGGCTTGCCTCAAGGTTTTTAGAAGCCTTCTTCATATACTCTGCCATCCTGGTGCGGAGACCAAGTACATAATCCACTATGTCTAGTTTGGGTTGTCTGAGAGGTCTCTCCCATCCTTCCTTCACCAAACACAGGGGTCCCCTTACAGGATGCCCAAACAAAAGCTCAAAAGGGCTGTAGCCAACCCCCTTTTGTGGGACCTCTCTGTAAGCAAACAGAAGGCAGGGTAAAAGGATGTACCATCTTCGCCTAAGCTTGTCTGGTAATCCTTTTATCATTCCCTTTAGGGTCTTGTTGAATCTCTCAACAAGCCCATTGCACTGTGGGTGATAGGGTGTGGTGAACTTATAGTTAACACCACACTCCTTCCACATTGCAGTCAAGTATCCTGACATAAAGTTGGCACCTCTGTCAGAAATGACCTCCTTTGGAAAGCCCACTCTGGAGAATACTCCAAGCAGGGCCCTTGCCACAACAGGAGCTGTTGTGGTCCTCAGGGGAATTGCTTCTGGGTACCTGGTGGCATGGTCCACTATCACCAGTATGAATCTGTGCCCAGATGCTGTTTGTGGGTCCATTGGTCCTACAATATCTATGCCCACTCTTTCAAAGGGGACCCCCACCACAGGTAGTGGTATGAGGGGGGCCTTTGTGGTGCCACCTGATTTGCCACTGGCTTGGCAGGTGACACAGGAGCGACAAAACTCCTTAGTATCTTCTGACATATGGGGCCAGTGAAAGTGAGGGACAAGCCTGTCCCCAGTCTTGTTCTGGCCTAAATGTCCTGCAAGGGGAATATCATGGGCCAAGGTTAGAAGGAAGCCTCTGAACTTCAGTGGTATGACCAACCTCCTGGATGCACCAGGCTTGGGGTCTCTAGCCTCTGAGTACAGTAGCCCTTCATCCCAATACACTCTATGGGTACCTTGAGCATTCCCTGCAGCCTCAGCAGCAGCCAGCTGTCTGAGGGGTTCAAGAGAGGGGCAGTCTAATTGAGCCTGCCTCAGATCTGCCCTGGAAGGTCCCCCTGTCCCAAGAAACTCAACCTGATCAGGTTCAAGTTCTTCTAGGACAGTTCCTTCAGGGCTCTCAGAATCATCCTCCTGGGAGGGCTGATCCACCACCTGAGGCAGGGGGGAAGGCACAGCCTTAACCCTACTGCTCTTTCTCTTGGATTGTGACTGGTCCATAGTTTCAGGATCCAGCACTTGTTCAGTGTTGCACTCTTTGGCCTGTGACCTGGTCACAGCAAGGACATGTGCATCTATCCCCAGCATTTCTGCATGGGTCCTATACTCCACTTCAGACCAAACTGAAGTTTCAAGATCATTGCCCAGTAAACACTCTACAGGAAGGTCTGAACTAACAACAACTTTCTTGAGGCCAGTTACCCCTCCCCAGGAGAAGTTAACAATAGCCACACTATGGGAGGTAGTGGCATTGCTAGCGTTGGTCACTAGGTAATTCTCACCTAGTATGATCTGTCCAGGGTCCACAAAAGCAGGTGTCACCATTGTGACACTAGCCCCAGTGTCCCTGTAGGCCTGAGCCATTCTTTGGTTGATAAAAGGTGTCTGTCTGTACTTGCCCAGGTTACTGGGGCCTACAGTAGAGGACAAGGCTAAGTCCCCATCACAGATCAGGACAGCCTGAGTAGGTACTCTGACTAGGCCAGAATCCTCCTCAGTTCCCAGGGTTAACCCTACTACACCCTTTTGCTGGGAACCACCACTTACAGCTGAACTAGGGGGTACAGTTGCCTTAGGGGCAATGGTGGTTGGGGGCTTATCCTTTTTGGTGCACTCACTAAACCAATGTGAGGTAGACTTACAATAGTTGCACCATGGTTTCTTTTGGCCTTCTTTCTTCTTATCCTTTTTGGAACCACCCTCCCCCTGAGCCTTTTGGGGGCCTGGTGAAGACTTCTGGTCTTTTTGTTTCTGCTCATTACCCTTCTGGTCTGCCTTTTTCTGATCACCGCCCTGGTTCTGGTTTTTCTGCTTAACTCTAGTCCTGACCCATCTATCTGCCTTCTTTCCCAATTCTTGGGGAGAAGTCAGATCAGAATCAATCAGGTGTTGATGCAATAGCTGGTTTTGACAGTTGTTAAGTATTTGTTCTCTCATGATCAAATTATACAATCCTGTATAGTCCTTAACCTTACTTCCCATTAGCCAGCCTTCCAGAGCCTTAGTGGCACAATCTACAAAGTCAGTCCAGTCCTGAGTCTGTGTCTTCTGGGTATCCCTGAACAACAACCTGTATTGTTCAGTGGTTAGGCCAAACCCATCAATCAGAGCACTCTTCAGGACAGTGTAATTATCTGCATCCTCATCACTAACTGTGAGGAGCTTGTCTCTTCCTTTCTCAGAGAAGGAGAGCCACAAGATAGCTGCCCACTGACTTTGGGGTACCTGCTGTACTTTGCAAGCTCTCTCCAAAGCAGTTATCCATTTGTGGATGTCATCCCCACACTTGTAGGGAGGGACAATCTTGCTCAGGTTTCTATTATCATAGTGCCTGTCTCTATCTCTAGGAATGTTGCTGCCACCAGTGGGTTCTAACCCACTTAACTTTTGTTCTCTAGCCAGAGCAAGCTTCTCTTTGGCAAGGGCAAGTTCTTCCCTCTGAATCCTCAGATTAGCCTCCCTCATTCTGGCTGCATGCTCCTTTCTCTCAGGTGAAGTCATTCCCCTGTGAGAGGAAGCATTAGAGATGTTAGAGACATGGGAGTGGATGGATTCCCCTGAAGGGGATCTGTCCTTCCTGTTTCTCTGTGAATGTCTACTTGTGGGTCTGTATGGGGGGATCCCATGCAAACTCCCATGTAAACTTAAGTTAGCCTGGCTAAGTCTCCTTACTTGGCTCTGGCTGTCTACCTCCCCATCTGAAGCCCCATCTGACTCCTCTGTGGTGGGTAGACCCTCCTCTGTGCCTAGGGCACCTTCCTGAGATGCCCTCTGAGCATCATACTCCTCTAGGAGTTGTCTTAACTGAAGGAGGGTAGGGTTTGCACCCTGTTTTATTCCTCTGGAGGTACACAATTGTCTCATCTCCTGGAATGTTAAGGTATCATACCTAGAGGGGGTCTTCTGCAGACCTGCCCCTCCTGAGAGAGCATCTACTTGATCTCCTCCCAGAGGCATGATCTAGTGAGGGTGTGGTGTGTGCACCTACCTACACTAGTTGTTTCTACTAAACCTCTCTAGTAGTTGTAGTCAGGGTGTGTTACTCCCTTCAACCTACAACCACTAAGTCCAGTAGGACTTAAGTATTATAAACTATGTTATATGTACCTAGACAATATCTGTGTGATCTTTCAATTTAGTATCTCAAGATTACAATGGTATTACAACAGCAAGCTCAGATCCCAACCGCTGCTCACCAATGTGAGAAGTTGGCCTGATGTATGATGTCACTAGTTATAGTGTACACCTTATATCAGTCCAAATACCCTTATGGTGATTGGTTGTAAAGTCAACCTTATAGACCAGCTATCCTAGTGGTAGCATGGACAAGAGCAGTCTTAGGCTAAACTCTGAATGGCATGTGAAGCCAGCTGTGATACCATATATAATCCCTTGAATACCAAATGAAAGGACACCACAACAGATATATATATAAAATAAAGTGTATTTATTCTAAGCAAACCCTCAGCACTCTTTATGAGTTTAGAGGTAAGTACAACACAGTCTTATTAATGCATACAGTAAGTCACACAGGTAAGTAATACAGTTAGGCCCTAGGGGCCACGCAAACCATATACTAAATAAGTGGTATAAGAACCACTGTCACGGAAATAGAATAGGCCTAGGCCTAGGGAATCGCTGGGGCTACACTACACTAGCGTTAGTTAGGAAGTGGGAGGCCCACGGGATTCGTGTGCAGAGTGGAAACACTCACGCGTAATGCGTAAAAGTCAATAGCAATGTTAAAGTTTAGAAATAGATAGATTTAGGACACTTCCGGAGTAGCTAGGAAGTTGAGACTTGAAAACTAGACACTAGGATAGTCACTATCCTGATGAGCACCGGAGTACCCAAGTTACCTAGCCCACAGGCTGCGGGTGCATAGGGGTGAAGATGCGTCGTTTTCGTCGTCGACTCCTATGGATGCCTGAAGAAAGATGCTGACAGGCAGTCAGGGGAGAGTGTCCGGTGGATCCCAAGGCTGGGATCAAGAAGAGAAGAAACCTGCAAGCAGAGGGGACAGAGTCAAGGTCACTAGCCAGTGACCACGTGGAACCAGGAAGGAACCAGGCGATGTCGTGAAGAGTTGCAGGTGAAGGTGAAGCTTGTCGCTGCAGCCAGGAGGACCAGGAAGCGTCGAGGACGACCAGGACCAGGAGGCGAGCTGTCCCACGAAGGCTCTTGCTGTCGGCGGCGTCGAAGTTGGACTAGGACTCACCAAGCCTTGGCAAGCGGAACCCACGAAGAACAAGGGACTTGCTTCTGGTGCAGACCAGGAAGGTCTGGGGTGCTTCTTCTTTGCAGAGAAGCGGGAGCCAGTCTGGAGGAGCCAAACCAGCGCAGAAGATTTCAGGGAGCGTCGTCACAGAGGCCACTAGCCAGCGGGCAAGCAACCGGACAGACGCGGCAAGCAGGAAAATGCTGAAGGGCCCCACGCAGGACTCGTGGAGTGTGGGGGGCTGGTCTTCGGTGCAGATGGTGCTTGGGGTTGGGGCTTCTCAATCCCCGGTGCACAACTTCGAGGGTACCTCAGAAGCTGCGCTGTAAGTTACTAGCCACTTTTCCCAGGTAGCCGGTCCCACGTCGCTCGTCGCCTCCACGGATCTCAGCTCTGCTGCAGATGTGGATGAGGGTCGGAGAAGTCTGGAAATCAAGGCTCTGGTCGGGCTCTGCAGTCGGTTCCTCGTCGAACGTTTCACAAAGCAAAGGGTAGTCTCTTGATGGTGCCTGTTTGCACAGGGTAGCCACTCATTGGCTACAAGGGAGATTCTTCAGTCTTCTTCTTTCGTCGAATGTCGAAGGTCCAGAGTTTCTGTTCAGTTTTGCAGGTTCAGGATAATCTAAAGTCTTGAGGCCCAACTCCCACTCTTATACTAATCTGGGGGGCTGGGATACCTGCTAGGTCACGCCTTATGGGTGGGACCTGGGAGGGGGTGGTTACACCCACTTCCCTTTGTCCAGTTTCGCGCCAGAGCTGGGGCTGGAGTGCCCCAGCGCCGGTTTGAACTGGACTATGCAAGGAACACCTTGTGTGCCCCAGGCATGTCTCATTCCTTTCAGCCCACCCTGCCCCAATACACTAAAGGCTGTCTGGGGAGGTGCTAGCACCTCCCCAAGCAGGAAACCTATTGTCCAGGCCTCCCTGGCTGGGATCACTCCCAGCTGCAGGAGGTCAGACTTGTGTCGTGGCAGCAGCATCCATTTTGTGATGCTGAGGCTTTGGTCAGAGGCTAACAGTTGAAGTAGGATTTTAACATGTCTTTCCCTCTAGAAGGGGGGAATAATATTCTCATGTCCAGAAATGGCATGGGGGTGTTATTCCCGAGTGTTAGACACCTTACACGACATGTTTTGATAAAGCCAAACCATAGTTACCATAACCGTCTAAGATTATAAGGCACTTTAAGAGTATATGGTAGGCTATATCATAGAACAGCTATAAGGACATGGTTCCGAAAGCTGCAGACAGGCTCAGCTCATGCTAGAGCACCATCTCACATGTTACCAAGCACTCTGCCTCCAGGATTGTCAAGGCCTGCCATAGGAGTGACTGATAGGTACACATGTGTCTATATGTAAGTTAGGTATAGGAATACTACACCTAAGCAAGGGGTGATTACACGACCTTGCCCCAGCTGAGTGATCAGCCAGTTGTGTCAAAATGGAAGGCCAGGCCAGGGGTGGCACAATACATGCTGCAGCCCCTGGTAGGCCTAGGGTACACCTATGCCCTGGGTACCTAGGGTACACTGTACAGGGGCCAATAAGGTGATCCTATCCAAATGGGTTATGCACCTAAAGTACATAGTATTAATTTAGAGAGAGAACAGCAGGGCTGTGGGTCTGATTAGCAGGCCCACAGCCACATCTAAGTCGAAAACCAGTAAAGCAAAAGCAAAAAGTGGGGGTGAACATAGAAAGCAGACCCTACTCTCCTACAGGCACCCGTTAATCCCATATGGCCTTTCCCCCTGCGCTGGCGCTGTTTAGGCAGTCTAGCTCCACAGAAGGCACGCTTGCACCATGGCACAAGGGTGCCTGTGTTGTCGGCAGGATTGTTTCTGTGCAGGAAGGGGCATTTCGTCGCATTGCCAGGTTTGCAAGTCCTTGTAAATCTGGGAATGCGTCAAAATCCGTGGGAGTTGCCTGGGAACACCCACCGCAACGCCCATGGCACGCCTCTCTTGCGCAGAGTAAGGCGACGCAGCGATTTGTGCGGCGTCCCGTTACTCCAGATTCATGAGAGCGCTCATAGCCGTGCAGGGTGGCTTTGCGTGGCTTCATAAATGTGACCCGGAGCTTCACGTCACGCATGTACCGCTTTGCGTGGACCAAATGTGACGCAGGCTCATAGACAGCCCCAGGTAACCATCTATAGAAGAAAAGATTTAGAACTAAGGACAGCAGATCCGCTTTTCTGCAGATGTTCCTGCAGATGTTCCTCCGCATTAGACCAGTCGAGAAATCCCACTTTTCGGGATGTCTTCATGGACATTCTTCAGCTTTTGAATAAACCCAGATGCGAGACTGGATGGCTTTCTTGCAATACCTCTAATGCACCGGTAGGTGGCATTTGGAGCGACCTTAGTTTGTGCCGGGTACCACCCCGGAATGACGTCACCAGTGCCATGTTTTTAGCACCTGAACCCTGACGTCAGTTGCATCTTTCAAGGCGCTTCGGCGCAGATCTGGAGCAGCGGTCCCTGGAGCGTGGCTCTTCCCACGGTGTCCCCTCCATCCCATCCCAGAAAGAGAGCCCGAGTTTGCCCGGGCTAGGCCCTTGTAGGTGTCGGTTACTACATCTTCAGGGCAAAAGTTTTTTGATGCGATGACGAACTTGTTGTAGGACACACAGGCAACAAGAAAGGTCTCTGTCTCACTCCTGCAGCTTCTTTTAATCCTGCCCCCCACGCCCCCCGCCAAACACTTGCAGAGACCGGCATTAATTAAGCAGTGGCGCTTTTGGATGGTAAGAAAGGCTGAAGGCTCGCCGCTGGTTCAGTGCAAACAAGGGAAGCCGGCGTTGTGCACATGGATACATCACGTGGTTTCGGTGCCGGTTCCATCAGCATTACAGCGCGGCAGTGAGGTGTCAGTGCGCGCAGTGACGCAGGCTCGGTGGCACCACCCACGGGTGGGGCCGGTGACGCGCAGGCCCTCACTAGCAGGTGGGGCTCGTGTCCGGCCGGCATTCTTGTTTGACTTGTTCTTGCAAGCCGCTGGTTTCCGCTGTGACGGTGAAAGCAAAGGTCTCCCAATATTGAATGAATGAATGAATGAACAACAACAGTGGTGTAGCACACTATGGCCCTGTTATAAGTTGGGTGGTGCCGTTTGCGACAGTGGGATGCCACCGTGCCCACATACATATGTGGTCACACCCGGGTGGCCAGGGTGCGGGAGCACCAGACCTGAATTTACTGATGGAAAATCCATCCATGAAGTTGCCCCCTCTTGAAAGCTCCTACGGCCCTGCTCCTACTTTCAACCTGCTGGGAGCGGGTGGGGGATGGGCGCATGACTTTCCAAGGAAAAGGGAATACCGTGCGGAATTTCACTTGGAAAAACCCCATTTCATGTCAAGTAACTTGGAATAGACGGATTCAGGTGTAGAAATGCTGCCAGAATTGTTACTTCCAGCCGTCCTGTACCTCTGCGCCTAAGTGTGCATAACTCTAACAGGGGGCAATATTGCAGTTACCATCTATGTCTCAATGGAAGCGCCTCGATTCTTCTCACTCAGAGCCAACCGCCAATATACGCTTCTGTAATAAAAAAAAAAAATATATATATATATTTATTTTTATTACAGAAGTGTATATTAGTGGTTGGCTCTGAGTGAGAAAAACCAGTCGACCTCGAAGCTGGGGAACCGGGTTCGAGGGTTCGAGTCTCGGCAAAGACGCTGAACATCCTGTGATTCTGGGCAAATCACTTAATCTCCCCGTGCCTAACAAAAATGAATGTGTCTGTCTGTAACGAAACTGGTGCTCATGTAAAGGGCTCTGATACTCGATGTCTCGAGTCTAGTTCGCACTATATAAAACTCTTAAAAAAAAAAAAAATTCATGGCTCTATAGAAGACTCCGTCCGAAACGCGTAGGCTATCTCTATAATGCACAACACACTTGTTTGTTCAAAGATATGAATACATAAAAAACAAACCTGCAAAACTCCCGAGTTACGCCGCTTGAATTGGATATATAGGGTCTATAAAGCAATCAATGGTTCCCCTACTTAAAAAAAGATTTTGGAAGTTTACAGACTCGCAAAGTATAGATAGTAACGCGCATGGCATTTTAACCTCTAGTTTGGTAGACTTCGAAGGATGGGTTGGTTTTGAACCATTTATGGATGCTATTGAACCACTACACAAAGAACTGTTGATGGAAAGAATGCAGAACAATGTCGTACATTCACCCCAGTACAGAGATCTGGGCCTAAATCCATCGTTTTTTTGCTCACCATGCCATTACAGTTTGGACCCAGCCATACGCAAATCAGTCTTGACCCTGTGCCTCATGGGAACAGTCCAGCCCGAACTGCCAAGGCAGGTCCTCCCTGGACTGAAAACAAGCATCCTAGGACCGGTTATGGGGTTTCACCCCTCTTCAGCCAGGATAGCTTGATTCCAGTGGCATGGAGAGCACGGGACTCACGTCTGAGCATACCCGTCCCACTCGGGGTGACAAATGCAGAAACAACAGTTGATGGACAGAATGCAGAACAATGTCATACATTCACCCCAGTACAGAGATCTGGGCCTAAATCCATAGTTTTTTTGCTCACCATGCCATTCCAGTTTGGACCCAGCCATATGCAAATCAGTCTTGACCCTGTGCTCTATGGGAACAGCTTTGACCCCCCCCCCCCACCCAGGCCTGATCATGTGTTGTCTCCCCTCTCTGGTTTCTGGGATCCAGTTTGGTGGCCTGGCCTGGCCTGAGTGCAGCAAGGGTTCCATGACCTTCCCTAATGTCAATTCTGGAGGGCCGGAGCCATGGCAGATTTTTTAAATATCCCCATTTAGATAAATGGAGTTATCTTAAAAATCTGGCATGGATCTGGCGAACCCTGCCTTAATGCAAGAAAGGAAAATTCACCCCCTCATGCTCTGTTGAGTAGTAAAAGAATGTCATAAAGGTGTGGGTGAGTCATTCATCCCTATATACACCGTAACGGGGTTACCATTTTGTAGTCTTTTTCTTTCCTTCGGCAACCTAATGCATTCTGGGGGTTGGAGTGGAGTGTTGGTTCATTCCAACTAAACCAATTGGACCAATAGACCTATAAACAATGATGTAAAAAGAAAGCAGATGATTGGAACCTGTGTATGGTGACATGGAGTCACCTGATAACCTCACATCCTGGTTCCTCTGCACCCACTGTACCGTAGATACGTACACCTTGGAGGGTCCACTGAGGGTCTGCTCTGAGGCATCCACTATGTGATGTGGCCCTATTGCTGACATTTGCTGAATAGAAGGGCCCTTCTTTCATACATCTGGTTGCTTTAAGGAATAGGAGGACTTTGGCCAGGCTGGGTGGCACGTGTACATGCATGGGCTTGAGGTGATGAACACCAGTTCTGCTGTTATGTTATTCTAATTTTTCTAGAGCACGTGGTCCCGGCAGGCTTCATGGCGCAGGCGCTGAGACCTACACTGAAAGACACAACCTGTTTTAAAGAAGCGGATTAAAAATGCAGGTTCGAGTTTGTAGCGGAGAAAAAGAAGATTCCAGAAAGTAGGGCACATACACCTCTCTAGATTCCGAAATGTGCCCTAATTTCACAGCTCATAGTTGCCCTATAGGCAAGACCTCTGACCTCCTGGTCAGGGAGACAGCTCTTCCCTCGCGCAGCTCCGTCATTGCGTCTCGGCCCCCAGCACCTCTCTGGTTCAAGTAGGCGTTCGAGGCCTGCTTCCACCCGCTGCCTCCTGCCTGCACCTCATCCCTGGTGGTTCAGTGGGAGAGCCTTGATCTTCTGCTGGTTCGCTCTGCCAGCCTTTCTGTTTTTGTCTGTCTGTGCCTTGTTGACTATTTGTGCCCCGTTTTTCTGTCTGTGCCTTGTTGACTGTTGTGAGCCTTTTTTGTCTGTGCCATTTTCTGTTAGCTGTTTCCACTGTTTTTCCATCTGCCTTTTTTTGTTCCCCTTCCTGCCGCTGCTGCCCCGTGGCTCCTCCCCCCTGCGTGTCCCTGCTGCCCCCTCCCAGCTGCTCTCCCTCCCCCAGCCCCTACTTAATGGCGGCCACGCCGTTGGCACGCCGACGGCAAGCCCGTCTGCGCTCATATGCGACCGACTGCAACCAGCGCAAGGGATCCTGGACCTCCGACCCCCGCCGCTACGACTCAGCAACCCTCCACGCACTCAACCCTGGACGCAACAACAACTGCCAGCTCTCGACACCAAGCAGCATCCAAGGCCTGTTCTCCTGCAGACACTGCTGCCGCACTTTCACCCACCTCTGGACCCCGACAGCTACCGCCACCGCCACTCCTCAGGACGCCAGCGCACACAATCCCCTGAGCTGCATCCTCCTCAACATGCACTCCCTGCACAGACACGCAATAGAAATCTGTGACCTCCTCAACATCCTCTCGCCCGACGTCGCCTTCCTCACAGAGACCTGGACCAACGCCAGCTCTGCACCCGACATCACACCGACGGGTACAAGATCTAGAGGAAAGACCGCCCCAGCCACCCTGGAGGAGGCCTCGCCATCGTCCACAAAAGCTCCCTCTGACTGACAACCTCCATCTCAAACGACTCCTCTCCCCCTATGGAACACATCCACTTCCAGAGCCAGGTCAACCCCAGAACAACTCTACGCGGAACCCTCACCTACAGACCTCCCGGACCCCGCACCCCGTTGACCAACACCATCACAGACTACACTGCGCACCACGCCCTCGCCTCCACACACTACATACTGCTTGGAGACCTGAATTTCCACCTTGACAACCTCAGTGACCCCAACTCCACTGCCCTCCTGGACAACCTCACCAACATCGGATTGAAGCAACTCGTCACCACCCCCACCCACAAGGCAGGACACAGCCTCGACCCCATCTTCACCGGAGGAATCAACATTAGCTTCTGCCACACCATGCAACCCCTTTGGATGGACCACCACGGCATCCACTTCTCCTTCTCAAAACCCACTGCACACAAGCCAACGGCACGCCCCTGCACAGAAACAGGAGCAAGATCACCGAAGAGCACCTCTCCTCTGCCCTCAGCTGCACTCCGCCCCCAGCCACAAACAACGCCAACTCTGCAGCCAATGAACTCCACAAATGGATCGCCGACTGCGCCAACACATTCACACCCCTCCAGAACTCCGACAGACAACACACTACGAAAGCCACCTGGTTCACCATGGACTTCTGAGAATCCAAGCGCTCATGCCGACGACACGAGAAAGCGTGGAGATTCAGCAAAACCCCGGAAGCACGCACCCCCTACAGGACCGCCACTGCAGCACACCACCAACTCATCAGATCTACGAAGAGGAACTTCATCCAAGACAGAATCCCCTCCAACTCCTGCAACTCCAAGGAACTCTTCAACATCATACGAGAATTCACCAGACCCCCCAGCGAGACCCCTGAAGTCCCTCCCTCTGCGACAACCTTGGCTCCTTCTTCCACCACAAGATCGGGACTCTCTATGACAACTTCGACAAACAGAACCAAGGCATCGACCCTACACCTCCCACCAGCAACACCACCCAACGACCATCCTCGGCTGGACTCCTGTCACCACAGAAGACACCGCAAAGGCCATGAGGAGCATACACTCCAGAGCACCCACTGACCCCCGCCTGCCTCACTTCTTCCACAGGGCCACCTCCGCCATCACAATAGAACTACGATGGACTATCAAATGCACCCTTGAAACCGGTACGTTCCCCGATGACTAGAAACGCCCAGAAGTCGAACCCCTCCTCAAGAAGTCCTCCGCAGACACGATGGACCGCAAGAACTACAGGCCCATCTCCCTCCTCCCCTTCGTCGCCAAAGTCACAGAGAAGATCATCAACATCCAGTTAACGAACTTCATAGAAACCAACTACATCCTCGACACATCTCAATCTGGCTTCCCCAGCAACCACAGCACTGAGACCGCCCTCCTAGCCGCCACGGACGACATGCACACACTCCTCAACCAAGGCCACACTGCAGCCCTCATTCTACTAGACCTCTCAGCAGCATTCGACACAGTCTCCCACCGCACACTAGTTGCCGAACTCCATGATGGCGGCATACAGGGAACTGCCCTGGACTCCTTCCTCGATGGCCGAACTCAAAGAATCAGACTCCAGCCTTCCTCTCCGAACCCATAGAGATCAGTTGCAGAGTACCCCAAGGATCCTCCCTCAGCCCCACACTATTCAACATCTACATGGCCACCTCGCAACTATCGTCAGAGAACACGGACTCAGCATAATATCCTACGCCGATGACCCCAGCTCATATTCTCCCTCACCAAGGAACCCGACATCACCAGACAAAACTTCCATCAAGGAATGAAGGACGTCGCAACCTGGATAAGCAGCAGCTGCCTGAAGTTCAACTCACAGAAAACATAAGTCCTCATTATTGGATCCACACCCTTCGCGTGGGATGACACCTGGTGTGCCCCTGCCCTAGACAACCCTCCTACTCCCACGGACCATGCCCACAACCTCGGCATCATACTCAACTACTCCCTCTCCATGAACTGACAGATCAACGCCGTATCATCTACATGCTTCAACACCCACCGCATACTCCGCAAGACCTTCAAATGGTTCCCCCCCGAATCCAGGAAGACTGTCACCCACGCACTCATCACCAGCAGGCTGGACTACAGGACCGCCCTCTATGTCGGAATCAACAAATCTCTACTCCACAAACTCTAGACCATCCAGAACGCCGCAGCCAGACTCGTCCTCAGCATCCCACGACACGACCAAATCACCCACCACCTACGAGATCTCCACTGGCTGCCCGTCAAAAAAAGAGTGACCTTAAAGATGCTCACACACGGCTAGAAAGCCCTCTACAACACCAGAACCCAATACCTCAATGAAAGAATCTCCTTCTAAGCCCCCAAGAAAAATCTCCGCTCCGCTCACCTAGCCTTGGCTGAAATCCCCCCCATCCACAGAGCCAGAGCGGGAGGCAGATCCTTCTCCTACATCGCGGCAAAGACCTAGAAAGAACTCCCCCCTCAGCATCAGACGAAGCCCCACACTGCAAGCATTCAGAAAGAGCCTCAAGACCTGGCTTTTCCGATGACCGGAGCTGCCTGAATCCGCCTCCTCACCCAGCGCCTTGTGACCCTCATGGAAAAGTAGTGCCCTCTATAAATCCCTGATTGATTGATTGATTGATTGATATTCTCCCAGGTGTCTTACCTGGAGGATTTTGCATTGGCAAAAGACAAGAGTGATGGGTGGCCATCAAGTGTGGCGCAACCTCATCTGTATGTTATTCTTCATTCTGACCTCATTAACTCAAAATGGGGATAGTAAAATGACTCTAAGGTAGAATCATGCACTTTGATAGCGGATTTCCTCCCGGATGGTTATAGGGCACCATTAGAGTTGCCAACTTCCTCTAGGTCATTACGGACACTGTCTCCAGTCCTGGAGCTCTGTGTCTTAGCCTAATACATTCTGGGTGTTGTAGTCTCATTTTTCCATTAAACTAATGAAGTCAATTCTTCCCAAACCTTTTTAGAACCACAACCCACTTTTTAGAACAAGAAACTTTCACAATTTACCTAGCTTTAAAAGACATAAGGTGGGCGATATTTTAATGTAACTAAAGCATAGTCTGGTGGCGCACATTTTCCATTTAAATGGCCTATACATTTGCACAGATGTACAGTTTTACTAATAAAAGTATATTGTACAAATGACTGTGTGAAAATCGGGTTTCAGTGAATATTTATCATTTGTGCATCACTAACTAAAGCGTCCTATTTGTTTTCATCTCATTAAAATCTGTTTCCATCACCCTTCAGAACAGGGGCGGCTCCTCCATGTGGGCGGAGGAGCGTCGCCCCACTGATTTCTCGCAGTGCGAGAAGCAGAAACATAAAATGGTATTTTAAATACCATTTTATGTTTCTGCTTCTCGCACTGCGAGAAAGCAGAAGGGTTTGGTTGGGGGTGGGCGTTCCTGCTCCAGGGCAGGGGAGGAGTGGCTTGCCCACTGTTGTGGGCGCTGTTTGTTTGGTCAGCCCCAGGGCCGGCCAAACTAGTCATACGCACTCTGCCCTTTTCTCCATTTAGGCTGCGTGCAGCCTACCTGGAGAAAACGGCCTCCCCATAGATACCTGTGCCGTCGGCGTCCCAGCCAATCACAACGCTGCCATAGCAGCATTGTCATTGGCTTAGAGGAGGGGAGCAAGGCTGCCTGCTTCCTGTGTGGAGGAGAGAACGCTGGACGATGCAGGACCGGACCTGGCCGCAAAGGTAAGTTACATTTTTAAAAATTAAATACCCCCCGTTCAACTCCGTCCCCCCCGCCCCCCACCCGCAAGTCATGCCGGCCGCGACCGCTTCAGAATTACAAAAAAGTGCTTCGTTTTGGCTTTCCTAAATGATGAATGTGTAGAGTTCATTACAGGTACTTACATTTTGTTGTGTGTTAAAAAGAAATGACATCCTACAGCCTTTCCTTTCACACTTCCTGTACCCCAGCAAGATTGTTACATAATACAGGCATGATATTGTTGGGCTGTTAGGTAGTTGTTTGTTTTAACTATTCTTGTGGTGCGTGGTATTACAGTATTGTTGTGTTGGTGTGTTGTTATTTGCAATTGGTGTTTTGTGTTAGTGTGTTGCTTCTATCGCAGTTGTTTTATTGTTCAGAATTTGTATAACACTTTTGCCAAAGCACTTTACAGATTAAAAAACGGTTCAATAAATAACTGTATATAACAAACCATATTAAAGAAGCACTTTAAAGTTATTAAATAGTTTAATAAATATCTGAGCATATAACAACCAATAGAAAACATCATTACAGTTATGAAATGGTTCAATAAATATCTGATCATATAACAAACAACAAACCACAGAAAATATGCACTTTACTGTTATGAAATGGTTAAATAAATAAGTGAGCATATGACAAACCACAGAAAAGATGCACTTTACTGTTATGAAATGGTTCAATAAATATCTGAGCATATAACAACCAATAGAAAAGAAGCACTTCATAGTTATGAAATGGTTCAATAAATATCTGAGTATATATGAAATCATAGAAAAGAAGCACTTTACCATTATGAAATGGATCTATAAATATCTGAGCATATAACAAACCACAGAAAAGAAGCACTTTACATTTATGAAATTGTTCAATAAATATCTAAGCATATAACAAACCACAGAAAAGATGCTCTTTACAGTTATTAAACGGTTAAATAAATAAGCGAGCATATAGCAAACCACAGAAAAGATGCACTCTACAGTTATGAAATGGTTCAATAAATATCTGAGCATATAACAAACTACAGAAAAGATGCACTTTATAGTTATGAAATTGTTCAATAAATATCTAAGCATATAACAACCAATGGAAAAGAAGCACTTTATAGTTATGAAATGCTTCAATATATATCTGAGTATATATGAAATCATAGAAAAGAAGCACTTTACCATTATGAAATGGATCAATAAATATTTGAGCATATAACAAACCACAGAAAAGAAGCACTTTACAGTTATTAAATTGTTCAATAAATATCTAAGCATATATGAAACAATAGAAAAAGTAGCACTTTACCATTAAGAAATGGTTCTGTTCATTGTGCTTCATGAACACTGTACAGTTTGTCATGACCCTCACTGGCATAAAGCCTTCTGTCTATCTGCCAAGGGCCAAGAGACTTTCTAAGACATGGGAAAGTGGGCAATTGCTCAGGGCCCCCACCTTCCAAGGGACCCCCTTGTGAAAGTAAACTTCCCCTCTGGGACCCTTCTGTGTATTTATTTTTATCTTAATATTTAGCGTATAATTCAACACTGTTAGGCAATATAGGGCTTGAATTAGCAAGAAATGGTTAATAAAATGCAAAGTTATTCCAAACAGGGGCCCTCAAAATCCTTAAGATGGCACTGCATAGTCCAATGTAAGTTTCCGACCCTTGCTGCCAACCCCATTATCTCTCCAGGCGCATCACACCACACACTCAGACCTGCTTGGAATCGGCCAACTTCATCCTCTTCACTCTCCGCCATGTCCAGAATGATACGCTTTGAGCCACTTCATTAAAATTAAATTAGAGATATTCATATAATTTTAAATTGATGGTACTACGTTTCTGATGTGTCCATCACTGTAGGCGCCAGGGGCCGATGCCACCTGCTCTCCGCTCCTGGGGGGGTGGCCCTGGTCAACTGAAGCGAAGGTTGCACCACCACACAAGTAGGTTGTACAATCAGAAGCCTGGAAGCAGAAGCCTGGAATCAGAAGCGCTAACCGAGGAACTCCTCACACAGAATGAACTCATGGGACGCAGAGTGAGGCGCTAGCTTAAGGTAAGTAATAACACAAAAATACATTACTTAAGACCTCCACGTCTTCCTCATGATCAGTAGCCGATTCCTTTCAACAACCATGACAACAATAACTCTGTTATAGCTTCTCTGCCTCTCAAGATTCTAAATAGAACCGGTTGTGCTGAGAGGTGTGTAATGGTAACCACACACTTTTACTGAAGAAAAGATACATCAACCCCACAAGTGAAAGCTGTCTGTATATCGTACTCCGATGCTCTGTTGATCCTCTCGACCGCGCCATTGGATTGAGGGTTATACAAAGCATTGCGCAATGTTTGATACTCTTTTCCTTCAAGAACTTCTCATTTCCTCCAACTCCAAGCGTGTACCATCACAGCAGGTGCCAGGGGCCAGTGTCAACCGTTCTATCCTCCCAAAGCATGCCATGACAGGGCCGCGGCTAACCCTCAGTTCACAGTAGCTTCAGGAATCACTGTGGCCTCGGCAGCTGGTGGCCTGGGCTTTGACAGTGGGCATACACGCTGGCTACCTCAGCCAGTTTGAATCTGGGGTTTCCATGGATGCAGCACTGCGGCCTTGCACTGCGGCCTTGCACTGTTGAGCAGGTAAACACAAGGCCGATCAATAATACCCGGGCCCAGCACCTGCACTCCATGCCAGAGATGAACTTTTATCTCACCAAGGAGTGCCCTTCGACCAGAAATGTAAAATTCAGGTAGGATACCAGGCAGGGAGTCTCGCCTCTTTCCACACTCTCACGTGTCAACATGGTGTGTAATAGCAAACACAGCAAACTCCCTATTTTTCCTGGAGTTCCCTGGAGCCGTAATATCAAAAGTGCCCCCGGGGCTTGGTATCAGAAGAACCCTGCCCATGCTTGCGTGGCCCCTTCTGTAATACAGATAGCACCAGCACACACACGAAGCACCAGCACAATCCCAAGAGGGTGTTCTCTCATTCGCATGGGGCATCAAACACTGTGCCTCTGCGCCTGCACGGTATTACAGTCACAGGTGCATAAGCAAAGAGGCAGTTAGGAGGTGCCAAGACTGTGTGCCACATAGAGGTGGCACACAGTCTTGTTGCCCTTTGAAGATGCTCATTGGAAGGGAGAGGAGGGTCCCATGGACTCCCAAAGACATCTCCTTGCAGACGGGCGCAGTCGCTGCAGCACCCGCCTGCTTGGTGATCTCTGCCCCTTTAAAGAGCAGGGTGAGTTGCTTCCGACACACTGAAAGTGAAAGGCTTCAAACAACTGGGCCCATATTAGCAGAAGTGCCCCAGGGCTGCAACGGACGTGTATTACTGAATGGGGGGCAAATGCTTGCACGGCCCAATCTGTAATACGGATCCCACCTGTGCACATGTAGCGACTTCAAGGGGACAACCCCCTATTTGCATGGGTGCGTGGCCTCATGCATGAGGGAACACTTTACCTCTCCACCCGGGCCTGTGATATAGCCACAAGCACAGACGCGAAGGAGCTGTTGAGGGCGCACAACGAGGTGGCGCACAGTGAGTGCACACTAAGGAGGGGGGGAAGGGATCTCATTGACCCCCAGACATTACCTTGCAAGTGGTTGAAGTAACCTACTGCACCCCGCCTGTAGGGGATCTGTGCCCACTTTCAGTTGCAGGTTGAGTGCCGCTTGCAAGTAAACGTGGACTGGTGGCTTTGAACAGCCGCAGCCCCCAGGGCCGGTGCGAGTACGTGGCTGCTCCAGGGACCGGGCCATCATTGTGATCATCCGCATTGGCCTGGTCTGCGACTGTCGCACCCAGTTAAAGGTGCTGTGGTGCATACCAGGCCAGTGAGCAATATATGTGATGTGGGCTCCGGCTGCCCTTTCATGAATGCGCTATTCCCAGCGTGGGCATAGGTTACCACCTGTACTGGGTAAAACACATTTATTGTGATAGAGCGAACTGAACCGGTCTATACCTGGCACACCTGTTAAAGGTGTGGCACAGGCCAGGACTGGTCTGGGACCCTATCTATAACATGAGCCCTGATCACACCCAAAATGTATATAGGTATTATCGTCTGTTGTACTTTTTGTTTCTTAAAATATTCAATTCTCCAATGCAAGCCAATAGGAATCTGAACTCCCCTCACTGCTCTTTCAATATCTGCATCTTGCTGGTTCCCAAATACTCGCGGGCACGGTTTGGACTGATTAACCCATCATATTGATATCAAATGGCGCCATTTCCTTAAGCGGACCTTTAATCTGCAGTGTTTTTTTACCTAACCGCGCTAAGCATCACACCTGTCGCCACTTCTGGCTATTTAGCCAATAGGGTATGACACTTTGGGATTTTTAAGCACTTACACACAGAATATAAACTGGAATTCCCAGAAAGCAAACTGCGGTTGCCTAAAAACCGATCGTTTGCTAAAACCCACACGACACTTAGCCTCTTGGCAACTATGAAGGGTTGGAGGTGGCAAACCCCTTTTTAGATTTCATCCACACGCCGCCCTTTACTTACCATTGACTGGTTCCCTTGTCACTCTCGTTTCCTTCCTTCCTGTTGGTCAGCACCTCCTCCTGCCTCCAGCTTCCTGCTCGGCTTCACGTCTTCGCACTTGCTGTGAAGCTTGTACCAAGTACTGCTTCCGACGGCCAGTGTCCTTCCACTGGCCGCGCACTTGTAACATACTTTATAAAAATATCTTTTACTTTTTAGTGTCCACATTCTGTTTGTTGCTTGCTTGTCCCTACCACCACCTCACATCCGTCACTGCATGCCCCTTGCCGGTTCGCAGCTGGCTTGTCCCTCCCACCACCTCGCTCCCGTCGCTGCATGCCCCTTCCCGGGTTTGTTGCTGGCCTGTCCCTCACTCCCGTCACTGCATGCCCCTTCTCCACCTTGCAGCTAGTTGACTATCTCATTATAGCTTGTTTTATATAGCACAAAGTCGACTGGAAGATCTTGGAGCGCTTTACATGAGCACCAGTTACATTACACAAGGATGCAGGCATGGGGAGAGTAAGGAGCTTATTTACAAGCCCCTTGCACTGGTGGTACGTCACTTTTTCCCATATTAAAAGTGATGCACCGGCAGCACAAGGGCCTTGTTAATAAGCTCCTAAGTAATTTGCTCGGAATCACAGGATGTTGAGCCGGTACCGCGACTTAAACCTGGTTCCCCAGCTTCAGAGTCAGCAGCTCTGGCCATAATGCCACAGCCTCCCCATGCTCAGTGTTCCATCTAGCTACTCTTTGACACGCAGGTAAATGCAATGGGCATTTGTTGAAGAATATAAACTGTTTATTAAGTATAGGGAAAATAACAGCATTAACACGTTTGTATGTGCATAGCTTAAAGTAACAAAAAAGTACTATGACGTGGTCTGGCTACGTCATATCACTTTGAAAAAAAACTTTAAGCTGTGTATCACAGCAGCTTGCATCGCTGTGCAACATTAAAAAAAACGTTGACAAAACTAATGGATCTCACTTTGAAACCTATTGGCTTTGCCAATGCTTGTTATAGTGGAAAATGCGAATCTACCTGCTCCAGAATGCTTAGTGTTGTTAGCGAAAACTAGTGTTTCCTGAAGGTCACCATCATGATGTACAGGGTATTGATATTATTCGGTCTGGCCTAGAGACAGCTTTGGCTTTCTGCCTGACCTCATGCGATGTCCAAAGGTTATGCGGCTCTGGGTCAGCCGCACTCGGCCACTGGTTGCTTTCACTCAGCCCCTCAGCCATTGGTTGATCACAGTGCTATTCACAGTTGGGACTACTTTCTCCCGACTGTCATGCTACTGACTATAGGATGTATTAGTCCCCCTTTGTAGAGCTTCCATTACAATTCTTTCTCCCTGTTTTATGGTATTTAGTTTTTCTACATTTCCGTCTGTATTTATCCATATTTATTTTTTGCTAATTTTGTCTGTATTTATCCATTTCTATTTTGTGTTTTCTGTATAAATGAAGCTGCAATGGGTATTTTTCCACATTTATTTGACTGATAAATGTACATTTGCATTTGAATGTCCAAAAGGTTTCAGCAGTATACAGTGCAATAGCATTATCTGAAAACACTCGCAATACAAAATAGCATAAATAACTGTAGATCTGCACTTAATTAAGCTTAATTAGGAAATGTATTGTCTTTTTTTCATCTGCCCTACCTCTCAATCTATACACTTACTGACCTGGCACTCATGATTGACAGTAGAAAAAAACATCCAAAGAAGAAATTTTTTCCGTATTTTTCTGTATTTAAAAATAAATACAGACAGGAAAAAAATTGTTTTCTGTCTGTATTTATCTGTAAAAATCAGTAAAAACGGAAAACTGGGAGCCCTAATTACAATACATGGATGATGACGTGGCCATACACTGAAAGGGAGGACCGCCCCTTCACCTACTACCGACCTACACCTGTCCTTGCATTTACCTCCTCTCCCACCTCTATTTCTACGAATATCACTACTCCTTAACCGCAATCCTTTCCCTGCTCCTTCGCCCACCGGCAGATCTTTACCCACCCTACCCCAGTCCTTATGCCTACTCCGACTCTGGATGCTGCTATCACTCCTACTTCTGTTTTTACCAGCTGGGTAACCGACGCTGCTCCTCCTCCTCTCTTATTCCTACTGATAAACGTATTCCTAATTTTACTCCTACCCTCACCCGTATTTGTATTTCTACTTACCTCTTCACTTTCCCCAGTTTTGTCCCTACATCCTCCTTTTCTTGTACATACTCCTACTACTACTCATCCGTTAGCTTTTACTTATTCCTGCTCTTCCTCTTTTACTTACCCTTGCACTTACTACTACTCTTGCATTTTTTTTGTCTATTTTTGAAATCGTAATACTTGATTGATGAACACTGTTTTGGGCCAGAAATGTGGATCAACCATCTGTCATCGGCTGCTTGGATCTGACCCCACTAACCTGGCCGATCCCCTGCTGCTCCCATGATCCTAGCTCTGGTTTCCTTCCCTCCTGAACGCCGTGTTATCTGACACACATGAAACAAGCATTTGCAATGCAATAGGTCTTGCATTTACGCAAATTTAAGCTATTGACATTGCAAATGACAATGCCTTTTATTTATGTTTTCGTTTTTAAAACATAATTAAAAGGCATTGTCATTTACGATGCCAATAGCTTAAACTCGCGTAAATGCGAGACCTATTGCATTGAAAATACTTGTTTCTTTTTGCAGACTTATATGGAGCAACTCGAACCAAAGACATTGGAACACTTTATATTAGCAGCTGGTTACTTTACACAAGGCCACCCTCATTTTGTTAAACAGAGGGAGATTAAACCATGTGTTCAAACCACAGAATGTTGAGCCGAAGCCGAGGCCATAACTCGAAGCTGGCTCCCCAATTCCACAGTATGCAGTTCTGGCTGTTAATGCACTTCCTTTCCACCAACTTCAACCACACAGGGGGTAAACATTCAAGGTTTTCTGGGGTACGGTGGCAGTTGGTGGCTGCTCCGATCGGGCTACTTTGGACAAATGCAACAATGCAGGACGGGCAGTTGCAAAGAAAGTTACCAGGCACAACCCTACAGATCCCACTATAGAACACCCGCTCAGCCACCTTCCTTCCATGATTGATGCGCTTTGAGAGGTCCAGCTTCAATGCGCTTTCTTGGAGCGCAGGAACACGAGACAACCCCATATTAAAATCAGCCCAAAGCAGTGATACCTTTCAAATCACTTACACTTTTCGTAACTTTTGCCACCATCTCACAGAAGGCCCATGCACGTATCACACCTGGCTTGTACTAGTTGTCAGCCATTCAGGCAGGCACCTAGGTCCAACATTTCAAGCAAGTTACAGCCTCAACTCTGCCGCCTAAGCAGGTTTGAAAATATAACTGCACCCCCACTACCCCTGAACTCTCTAACTGGACCAAAAGCTTGAACACTGCAGTAATAGTGAAATACTTAATCCGAAAAATAACACTTTTAAGAACATGCTGTTTGGCATTGGAGAGCGACCTTTCAATATAAAAAAAGCCAACAAAACGTTTCACTGGAGACCAAGGTAAACTACTTAGCAGCACACCGTAGTACTTCGGGAGCTCTCGACCTGCCTTGTGTGCGGTATGAGTGAGCTTTGAAGCGGAAATCCCAAACAGGATCCCTGGAACAGAGACCATCACACCCTTGGAAGTGGAAATTCCAAACAGGATCCCTGGAACAGAGACCATCACACCCTTGGAAGTGGAAATCCCAAACAGGATCCCAGGAACAGCGACCATCACACCCTTGGAAGTGGAAATCCCAAACAGGACCCCATGAACAGAGACCATCACACCCTTGGAAGTGGAAATCCCAAACGGGACCCCAGCAACAGAGACCATCACACCCCTGGAAGTGGAAATCCCAAACAGGATCCCAGGAACAGAGACCATCACACCCTTTGAAGTGGAAATCCTAAATAGGATCCCAGGAACAGAGACCATCACACCCTTGGAAGTGGAAATCCCAAACAGGACCCCAGGAACAGAGATCATCACACCCTTGGAAGTGGAAATCCCAAACAGGATCCCAGGAACAGAGACCATCACACCATTGGAAGTGGAAATCCCAAACAGAATCCCAGGAACAGAGACCATCACACCCTTGGAAGTGGAAATCCCAAACAGGACCCAATGAACAGAGACCATCACACCCTTTGAAGTGGAAATCCTAAATAGGATCCCAGGAACAGAGACCATCACACCCTTTGCAGTGGAAATCCTAAACAGGATACCAGGAACAGAGACCATCACACCCTTTGAAGTGGAAATCCTAAATAGGATCCCAGGAACAGAGACCATCCCACCCTTTGCAGTGGAAATCCTAAACAGGATACTAGGAACAGAGACCATCACACCCTTTGAAGTGGAAATCCCAAACAGGATCCCTGGAACAGAGACCATCACACCCTTTGAAGTGGAAATCCTAACTAGGATACTAGGAACAGAGACCATCAGACCCTTTGAAGTGGAAATCACAAACAGGATCCCAGGAACAGAGACCATCACACCCTTTGAAGTGGAAATCCCAAATAGGATCCCAGGAACAGAGACCATCACACCCTTTGAAGTGGAAATCCCAAATAGGATCCCAGAAACAGAGACCATCACATCCTTGGAAGTGGAAATCCCAAACATGACCCCAGGAACAGAGACCATCACACCCTTTGAAGTGGAAATCCCAAATAGGATCCCAGGAACAGAGACCATCACACCCTTGGAAGTGAAATCCCAAACAGGACCCAAGGAACAGAGACCATAACACCCTTGGAAGTAGAAATCCCAAATAGGATCCCAGGAACAGAGACCACCACACCCTTTGAAGTGGAAATCCTAAATAGGATTCCAGGAACAGAGACCATCACACCCTTGAAAGTGGAAATCCCATACAGGACCCCAGGAACAGAGACCATCACACCCTTGGAAGTGGAAATCTCAAATAGGATCCCAGGAACAGAGACCATCACACCCTTGGAAGTGGAAATCCCAAACAGGACCCCAGGAACAGAGACCATCACACCCCTGGAAGTGGAAATCCCAAATAGGACCCCAGGAACAGAGACCATCACACCCCTGGAAGTGGAAATCCCAAATAGGATCCCAGGAACAGAGAGCATCACACCCTTTGAAGTGGAAATCCCAAATAGGATCCCAGGAACAGAGACCATCACACCCTTTGAAGTGGAAATCCTAAATAGGATCCCAGGAACAGAGACCACCACACCCTTGGAAGTGGAAATCCCAAACAGGACCCCAGGAACAGAGACCATCACACCCCTGGAAGTGGAAATCCCAAACAGGATCCCAGGAACAGAGACCAGCACACCCTTGGAAGTGGAAATCCCAAACAGGACCCCAGGAACAGAGACCATCACACCCTTTGAAGTGGAAATCCTATATAGGATCCCAGGAACAGAGACCATCACACCCTTGGAAGTGGAAATCCCAAACAGGACCCCATGAACAGAGACCATCACACCCTTGGAAGTGGAAATCCCAAATAGGATCCCAGGTACACAGACCATCACACCCTTTGAAGTGGAAATCCTAAATAGGATCCCAGGAACAGAGACCATCACACCCTTTGAAGTGGAAATCCTAAAGAGGATACTAGGAACAGAGACCATCACACCCTTTGAAGTGGAAATCCCAAACAGGATCCCTGGAACAGAGACCATCACACCCTTTGAAGTGGAAATCCTAAATAGGATACTAGGAACAGAGACCATCACACCCTTTGAAGTGGAAATCACAAACAGGATCCCAGGAACAGAGACCATCACACCCTTTGAAGTGGAAATCCCAAAAACGGATCCCTGGAACAGAGACCATCACACCTTTTGAAGTGGAAATCCCAAACAGGATCCCTGGAACAGAGACCATCACACCCTTGGAAGTGGAAATCCCAAACAGGACCCCAGGAACAGAGACCATCACACCCTTTGAAGGGGAAATCCTAAATAGGATCCCAGGAACAGAGACCATCACACCCTTTGAAGTGGAAATCCCAAATAGGATCCCAGCAACAGAGACCATCACATACTTGGAAGTGGAAATCCCAAACATGACCCCAGGAACAGAGACCATCACACCCTTGGAAGTAGAAATCCCAAATAGGATCCCAGGAACAGAGACCACCACACCCTTTGAAGTGGAAATCCTAAATAGGATTCCAGGAACAGAGACCATCACACCCTTGGAAGTGGAAATCCCATACAGGACCCCAGGAACAGAGACCATCACACCCTTGGAAGTGGAAATCCCAAACAGGACCCCAGGAACAGAGACCATCACACCCCTGGAAGTGGAAATCCCAAATAGGACCCCAGGAACAGAGACCATCACACCCCTGGAAGTGGAAATCCCAAATAGGATCCCAGGAACAGAGACCATCACACCCTTGGAAGTGGAAATGCCAAACAGGACCCCAGGAACAGAGACCATCACACCCTTGGAAGTGGAAATCCCAAATAGGATCCCAGGAACAGAGACCATCACACCCTTTGAAGTGAAAATCCTAAATAGGATCCCAGGAACAGAGACCATTACACCCTTTGAAGTGGAAATCCTAAACTGGATCCCAGGAACAGAGACCATCACACCCTTGGAAGTGGAAATCCCATACAGGACCCCAGGAACAGTGACCATCACACCCTTGGAAGTGGAAATCCCAAATAGGATCCCAGGAACAGAGACCATCACACCCTTTGAAGTGGAAATCCTAAATAGGATCCCAGGAACAGAGACCACCACTCCCTTGGAAGTGGAAATCCCAAACAGGACCCCAGGAACAGAGACCATCACACCCCTGGAAGTGGAAATCCCAAACAGGATCCCAGGAACAGAGACCAGCACACCCTTGGAAGTGGAAGTCCCAAACAGGACCCCAGGAACAGAGACCATCACACCCTTTGAAGTGGAAATCCTATATAGGATCCCAGGAACAGAGACCATCGCACCCTTGGAAGTGGAAATCCCAAATAGGATCCCAGGAACAGAGACCATCACACCCTTGGAAGTGGAAATCCCAAATAGGATCCCAGGAACAGAGACCATCACACCCTTTGAAGTGGAAATCCCAAACATGATCCCTGGAACAGAGACCATCACACCCTTGGAAGTGGAAATCCCAAACAGGACCCCAGGAACAGAGATCATTGATGCAGCGCGGAACCTGGGTAACGGGAATCAGGACAAAATCCCGTACCAAATATCCTCCCTTTGTCACAGAACAAATATCACATCATCACATTCACTCCTGCAATCATTGGTGGTGCCCATAACACCAACATTCACACTTCACTTCTCACTGGCCTGCATTTACAGGAGAGATGAATGTTCCAAGCGCTGACATGAAAGGAATACCTTATAACCTATAGAGTGAAATTTATTTACACATTTATACACTAATATCCTTACCCCTACAGATCTCAATCCTAAACATTAAGATACTCCTCCCACGTAATCAATGGATCATTTAGTTGGATCGGTAAGGTGCTTTAGTCCTGCTAACACACACTTGAGATTCTGATGTGTCCTCTCTCAATAAACGACAAAAACACATTTGCTTGTTAATCAATATTTGTTTATCTAATTAATGCAAGAATTTAGTTCCATCTATTAAATTTATTAGACCTTAGGCAAAACACCATATTTACTTAGTCTGGCTATTTGTCATCCTCTAAGTCATCAAATTTTGTCGTCAATCAGTCGGAAATCGAAAATTCTTCGTGCAGCGCGCTACAGTCCCAAGAATGGACAAGGACCAGAGACGTGCAAGCATCTATCAGTGCCCATAGATTTTATGGAGTCCTCAGTTCGTCAAAGAAATGGGCAGCATTCAGTCTGTCAGAGATTCAGGAACGCAGCAGTCACGTAGCATCACCGTCGTCTCCGTCAGCAAAAAGGAAAGAGATATAAGGGATTTTTTCACTCTATTCTACCGTCATTTTTATAATAAAAGTAATGTCAAGATGTTACATTTTACAAAATTTGGGCTTATCCCATTGGTCGATTGGGATCGTCCAGTGAGGTTTCACACAGTTCAGGAGGTTATGTCATCAAACATGATCTTTCTGGTTCCTTGTGTCTGTCCATTGTTAGTGTACTTGGCGGGCTTCCCACCGTGGCCTTGCTTGGGTACAGCGAGAGCAGGGTCATGTCGAGGCCATAGGAACATGTTGTAGCGCAGGCGCACTTTGTCCGAAACCTCGTGGAATGGTGGTCATCGCGTCGTGTTAAGTCGGCGGCCATCTTTGCTTTAAGCCCGAAGGACAACTTAAGCGAAACAAACACAAAGGAGTAATTAATACATAGAAATAATTAATAAAATGTTAAACCCTCACTAATTCCCCTATGTGCTTGTAATTATCTAGCATATAGCGACATTTAAAGCGTTCATATTCACCCATTGATGTCATCTGGTGCGACATTACGAAAACGTCACAAAAGCAACATATATCATGCGATATTCTATTTTCTAGTGTTAGTATGCGTACATATTTTAATTACAACTTATTTAGCTATGCAAAATGCAAATCCCACGTGTATTTCGTACATTAGTAATGTTGATTAAACATCATGCAAACACATTAATAATATTATAATTAATAGATTATTCTAATTAGTATAAGCATGCAGAATAAGGGGGGGTATACAAAATGTTGTACTACCCGCTCCATCACACCCTTTGAGGTGGAAATCCTAAATAGGATCCCAGGAACAGAGACCATCACACCCTTTGAAGTGGAAATCCTAAATAGGATCCCAGCAACAGAGACCATCACACCCCTGGAAGTGGAAATCCCAAACAGGACCCCAGGAACAGAGACCATCGCACCCCTGGAAGTGGAAATCCCAAATAGGACTCCAGGAACCGAGACCATCAAACCCCTGGCTGTGGAAATCCCAAATAGGATCCCAGGAACAGAGAGCATCACACCCTTTGAAGTGGAAATCCCAAATAGGATCCCAGGAACAGAGACCATCACACCCTTTGAAGTGGAAATCCTAAATAGGATCCCAGGAACAGAGACCACCACACCCTTGGAAGTGGAAATCCCAAACAGGACCCCAGGAACAGAGACCATCACACCCCTGGAAGTGGAAATCCCAAACAGGACCCCAGGAACAGAGATCATCACACCCTTGGAAGTGGAAATCCCAAACAGGATCCCAGGAACAGAGACCATCACACCATTGGAAGTGGAAATCCCAAACAGGATCCCAGGAACAGAGACCATCACACCCCTGGAAGTGGAAATCCCAAACAGGATCCCAGGAACAGAGACCAGCACACCCTTGGAAGTGGAAATCCCAAACAGGACCCCAGGAACAGAGGCCATCACACCCTTTGAAGTGGAAATCCTATATAGGATCCCAGGAACAGAGACCATCACACCCTTGGAAGTGGAAATCCCAAACAGGACCCCAGGAACAGAGATCATCACACCCTTGGAAGTGGAAATCCCAAACAGGATCCCAGGAACAGAGACCATCACACCATTGGAAGTGGAAATCCCAAACAGGATCCCAGGAACAGAGACCATCACACCCCTGGAAGTGGAAATCCCAAACAGGACCCCATGAACAGAGACCATCACACCCTTGGAAGTGGAAATCCCAAATAGGATCCCAGGTACACAGACCATCACACCCTTTGAAGTGGAAATCCTAAATAGGATCCCAGGAACAGAGACCATCACACCCTTTGAAGTGGAAATCCTAAAGAGGATACTAGGAACAGAGACCATCACACCCTTTGAAGTGGAAATCCCAAACAGGATCCCTGGAACAGAGACCATCACACCCTTTGAAGTGGAAATCCTAAATAGGATACTAGGAACAGAGACCATCACACCCTTTGAAGTGGAAATCACAAACAGGATCCCAGGAACAGAGACCATCACACCCTTTGAAGTGGAAATCCCAAATAGGATCCCTGGAACAGAGACCATCACACCTTTTGAAGTGGAAATCCCAAACAGGATCCCTGGAACAGAGACCATCACACCCTTGGAAGTGGAAATCCCAAACAGGACCCCAGGAACAGAGACCATCACGCCCTTTGAAGGGGAAATCCTAAATAGGATCCCAGGAACAGAGACCATCACACCCTTTGAAGTGGAAATCCCAAATAGGATCCCAGCAACAGAGACCATCACATACTTGGAAGTGGAAATCCCAAACATGACCCCAGGAACAGAGACCATCACACCCTTTGAAGTGGAAATCCCAAATAGGATCCCAGGAACAGAGACCATCACACCCTTGGAAGTGAAATCCCAAACAGGACCCAAGGAACAGAGACCATAACACCCTTGGAAGTAGAAATCCCAAATAGGATCCCAGGAACAGAGACCACCACACCCTTTGAAGTGGAAATCCTAAATAGGATTCCAGGAACAGAGACCATCACACCCTTGGAAGTGGAAATCCCATACAGGACCCCAGGAACAGAGACCATCACACCCTTGGAAGTGGAAATCTCAAATAGGATCCCAGGAACAGAGACCATCACACCCTTGGAAGTGGAAATCCCAAACAGGTCCCCAGGAACAGAGACCATCACACCCCTGGAAGTGGAAATCCCAAATAGGACCCCAGGAACAGAGACCATCACACCCCTGGAAGTGGAAATCCCAAATAGGATCCCAGGAACAGAGACCATCACACCCTTTGAAGTGGAAATCCCAAATAGGATCCCAGGAACAGAGACCCTCCCACCCTTTGAAGTGGAAATCCCAAACAGGATCCCTGGAACAGAGACCATCACACCCTTGGAAGTGGAAATGCCAAACAGGACCCCAGGAACAGAGACCATCACACCCTTGGAAGTGGAAATCCCAAATAGGATCCCAGGAACAGAGACCATCACACCCTTTGAAGTGGAAATCCTAAATAGGATCCCATGAACAGAGACCATTACACCCTTTGAAGTGGAAATCCTAAACTGGATCCCAGGAACAGAGACCACCACACCCTTGGAAGTGGAAATCCCAAACAGGACCCCAGGAACAGAGACCATCACACCCCTGGAAGTGGAAATCCCAAACAGGACCCCAGGAACAGAGACCATCACACCCTTTGAAGTGGAAATCCTATATAGGATCCCAGGAACAGAGACCATCACACCCTTGGAAGTGGAAATCCCAAATAGGATCCCAGGAACAGAGACCATCACACCCTTTGACGTGGAAATCCGAAATAGGATACTAGGAACAGAGACCATTACACCCTTTGAAGTGGAAATCCTAAACTGGATCCCAGGAACAGAGACCACCACACCCTTGGAAGTGGAAATCCCAAACAGGACCCCAGGAACAGAGACCATCACACCCCTGGAAGTGGAAATCCCAAACAGGACCCCAGGAACAGAGACCATCACACCCTTTGAAGTGGAAATCCTATATAGGATCCCAGGAACAGAGACCATCACACCCTTGGAAGTGGAAATCCCAAACAGGACCCCAGGAACAGGGATCATTGATGCAGCGCGGAACCTGGGTAACGGGAATCATGACAAAATCCCGTACCAAATATCCTCCCTTTGTCACAGAACAAATATCACATCATTACATTCACTCCTGCAATCATTGGTGGGGCCCATAACACCAACATTCACACTTGACTTCTCACTGGCCTGCATTTACAGGAGAGATGAATGTTCCAAGCGCTGACATGAAAGGAATACCTTATAACCTATAGAGTGAAATTTATTTACACATTTATACACTAATATCCTTACCCCTACAGATCTCAATCCTAAACATTAAGATACTCCTCCCACGTAATCAATGGATCATTTAGTTGGATCGGTAAGGTGCTTTAGTCCTGCTAAAACACACTTGAGATTCTGATGCGTCCTCTCTCAATAAACGACAAAAACACATTTGCTTGTTAATCAATATTTGTTTATCTAATTAATGCAAGAATTTAGTTCCATCTATTAAATTTATTAGACCTTAGGCAAAACACCATATTTACTTAGTCTGGCTATTTGTCATCCTCTAAGTCATCAAATTTTGTCGTCAATCAGTCGGAAATCGAAAATTCTTCGTGCAGCACGCTACAGTCCCAAGAATGGACAAGGACCAGAGACGTGCAAGCATCTATCAGTGCCCATAGATTTTATGGAGTCCTCAGTTCGTCAAAGAAATGGGCAGCATTCAGTCTGTCAGAGATTCAGGAACGCAGCAGTCACGTAGCATCACCGTTGTCTCCGTCAGCAAAAAGGAAAGAGATATAAGGGATTTTTTCACTCTATTCTACCGTCATTTTTATAATAAAAGTAATGTCAAGATGTTACATTTTACAAAATTTGGGCTTATCCCATTGGTCGATTGGGATCGTCCAGTGAGGTTTCACACAGTTCAGGAGGTTATGTCATCAAACATGATCTTTCCGGTTCCTTGTGTCTGTCCATTGTTAGTGTACTTGGCGGGCTTCCCACCGTGGCCTTGCTTGGGTACAGCGAGAGCAGGGTCATGTCGAGGCCATAGGAACATGTTGTAGCGCAGGCGCACTTTGTCCGAAACCTCGTGGAATGGTGGTCATCGCGTCGTGTTAAGTCGGCGGCCATCTTTGCTTTAAGCCCGAAGGACAACTTAAGCGAAACAAACACAAAAGAGTAATTAATACATAGAAATAATTAATAAAATGTTAAACCCTCACTAATTCCCCTATGTGCTTGTAATTATCTAGCATATAGCGACATTTAAAGTGTTCATATTCACCCATTGATGTCATCTGGTGCGACATTACGAAAACGTCACAAAAGCAACATATATCATGCGATATTCTATTTTCTAGTGTTAGTATGCGTACATATTTTAATTACAAATTATTTAGCCATACAAATTGCAAATCCCACGTGTATTTCGTACATTAGTAATGTTGATTAAACATCATGCAAACACAATAATAATATTATAATTAATAGATTATTCTAATTAGTATAAGCATGCAGAATAAGGGGGGGGTATACAAAATGTTGTACTACCCGCTCCATCACCATCACACCCTTTGAGGTGGAAATCCTAAATAGGATCCTAGGAACAGAGACCATCACACCCTTTGAAGTGGAAATCCTAAATAGGATCCCAGCAACAGAGACCATCACACCCTTGGAAGTGGAAATCCCAAATAGGATCCCAGGAACAGAGACCATCACACCCTTGGAAGTGGAAATCCCAAACAGGACCCCAGGAACAGAGACCATCACACCCCTGGAAGTGAAAATCCCAAATAGGATCCCAGAAACAGAGACCATCACACCCTTTGAAGTGGAAATCCCAAATAGGATCCCAGGAACAGAGACCATCACACCCTTTGAAGTGGAAATCCTAAATAGGATCACAGGAACAGAGACCATCACACCCTTTGAAGTGGAAATCCTAAATAGGATCACAGGAACAGAGCCCATCACACCCTTTGAAGTGGAAATCCTAAATAGGATACCAGGAATAGAGACTATTCACACCCGGCGCTCTCTCAGATATTCACCCGTACAGGAGGGAAAACTGGTTCGCGCACAGAGAGAGGGGAAAGGTCCTCATTTCAATGGTGTGCAGAGACGTTTTAATGCATGGGCAAAGTGGGCTCTGGCCCAGGGCCCCAGCCTTTCAGGGGGCCCCCTGACAAAGTCAGCTCTGTTCTCCAGAGTTTTGCCCTAATGACCTTGAATATTGCTTAAACAGATTGTTTTAAATACTGTTTTCCTTTAATTTCTTTTTTATGTACTTGATGTGTGAAAGTCTCGTACAGCCACTTTGCAGAGAAATGTTGTGCTTGTTTCATGCAATATACATAAAAAAAAGTTTCTTTTAGATCAAAACAATGCCTAACATATAAGAAATGGGAGGGCATCAAAGAAATTATATGCAGTAATATTGGTGAGCTGTTGCTGTGTTACAATATTGAAAACACACATAAGTATCCCTGAACATTAGATGTAAACACATTTAGGGCCTTATTTATGAGAAGTGATGCATCGCATGATGGATGCGTCATATTTTCTGTATGATGCATCATGTTGCAAGGAGTTACAGATACGTCAGTATTTCTGACATATCTGTAGGCGCAAAAGTGATGCATTGCTGGGGTATGTCTGAAAATAGACGCAACTCCAGCAATGTGTCCTTTCACATGGGGCTTGCCTGTATCAGTCTTACACCTGCTGTGAGGCAGGTGTAAGATATTGACGCAATGGCGTCCTAGAAGTGGCGCACTGAGTTCTCATAGATTTCAATGCGTCACTTCTACAAAGCAACACCCACCCTGCATACATTATACCTGGCGCAGATATAATGTGGTGCAGGGGTTTACAAAGTGATGCATCTGTCTAGATGCGCCACTTTGTACATAGGGGGCAACATGGCACATTTTTTACGCTGCCGGTACGTCGCAAAAAGTGACACACCCGCAGCATAAAAATGAAGCAAGGCCTCATAAATAAGGCCCTTAGAATTTGAACAAGTGTTCCTTTGCACTGTCAGGGCCCTAATGAAATGAAATAGTGTATTTAATAAATCGTGCAGCTACTCAGACTAGAGTGTCCTGGTGCTTGACAGCGGGAGGAAAATGTGCGTAAAAGACCCATCTGTTATTAAAAAACCAGGTTTTTCCTGAAAGAGTAGGTCTGTGGTTAGTCTCAGAGACTCAGGGGGGCTATTCCACAATTTTGCGTCTAGAAAGCAGAGGGATCTGCCTCCAGTGCGGGCACGGCATATTTTAGGCACGATGGCCAGGATGGAATTGGAAGATCTTAGGGGTCTACATGTTGTGTAGCGATTAACGCGCTTATTTAGGTAGCCGGCTCCTGAGCCAGGGAAAGCTTTAAAGTAGATGGTCATCGCTTTGAAGTCGATCCGTTCTTTTATGTGGAGCCGGTGGTGAGACTTAAAAATAGGGGGGTCATACTAGATCTGGGTTTAGGTCTCAGGAAGGCTCTGGCCGCCGCGTTTTGTACCACTTGTAGGCGCTGGATAAGGAATTTGGGAAGACATAGTCAAGCTTTGATGTCACCAGAGCCTGCAGCACGATCTTTCTGCTCTCAAGCGCTCAAGCTCTCAAGCAGTAACAGTGGCAGGAATTTTTTTAGCATCCGGAGTATGCCAAAGCAAACGGCAGTTAGATTTTAGATTTGAAAGCACATGGAGAGTGTCTTGTCTATGACATTTCCTACGTTTTTTATTTTCTCCTTTTCCGTGGGCAGGGGCAGCAGATCTTATGGCAACCAAGAGCTCCAGTCAGGTGTTTCTGGATTACCATGTCCTGAGATCAATTTGCCAAGAAGGATGACATCCATGTTAAGGCGGTCCCCCCAGGCCAATGTTAGCAAGTCTCTCCAGGAGCCTCTCATCTGGGACCATATCGAAGGCCACCGACGTATCGAGCAATATCAGAACAGCCTTGCCTCCCTGGTCCAGCTTACCCTTGAGAAATTCAGTCACTTCCAGCAGAGCGGTCTCCGTACTGTAGTTAGCCCTAAAACCGGATTGGGACTCAAGAAGGAGCTTCCCATCTTCAATGTATTTTTGGAGAACCTGGTTTACATGCTTCTCTAATACTTTGGAGAGGGCCGGAAGAAGGGAGATTGGCCTGTAGTTGGTAGGGTTCGTAGGTTTGGCCTTAGCCTTTTTTATCAGTGGAAGAAGCTTAGCATTCTTCCATAATTTCGGAATGTTGCCTGAGGCGAGGGAATCATTAAAGAGCTGGTTTACCGTGGGGTTTATGGTAGGAGCTAATAGGTTCTGGATATTCGCTGGACATGGGTCGGTAGGAGAGCCAGACTTAATGCTTTGGAGAAGGGTCAGTGACTCTTCAAGCTGAAACTCAGGGAAAGCTGGTAAAGATGGAGGATCCAAGAGGTGAAATATGCTAGAACCAAGGTAGAAGGCCAGTTCTTCCTCTGAGCTGTTAGTGAAGGCATGTTGGATAACGGAGATCTTTTTGAGGACGAATTGAGCTATTTGCTTAGACCATTCTCCGTGCATGGCCCTTCCTTTGTGCCAGCTTTCGGGGCGGTAAAGGATTTACCTATACTAAAGATTTCCTTACTCTTATTTTGGGCAATTTCTATCTTGGTTTGAAAGACGTTTTTCTTGGCTACCTTCACGAGAATGTAATGAGCTTTTAAGTTGTCTTTATACACCTTCCTGTCCTCAGGTGGATAGGATTTACGCCATTTCCGTTCCATTTTTCTACAATTTATTTTGCTAGATCTGAGGGAATCATTATGGGGCCGAACTCTTTGTGGAGCGGGAAACAACTGGTACCACTGCATCAATGTTGGTTCGGAGCCATGAATCTAATGAGAGGGTGTCCGAGTCGGGGCAGCCAGCCAGCTCCGGTGAGGAATGACCGAGGTCATCTGCTAAAATCGGGATGGATATTTTATGGAACGTCCTGTAATTAGAGTCCCTCTGCCCTGCGTTAGCCCGAGGTCTGTGGCAGAGTTGGGAATGACGAATTTTAATAGGAGGTGGTCAGACCAGATTATGGGAAGAGGTAAGCTTACTGATAAATCAAAGTTGTGAAAGATTTGGTCTAGAGTATGGCCTTTCTCATGGGTGGCCGAAGAAATAGATGGAAACGTGTTGCAGGCCTGCAGCGTGTCCAACAAGGAAATTGTTTGAGGGTCTTTTCCATTGTCCATATGTATATTGAAATCTCCCAGAATAAGTCAATTGTTGTATTTTAAGGCCAGGGAGGTGGTGGCTGTATTAAGCATAGTAATAAAATTTCCAATTGCACTGGGAGGTCTGTAAATCAGAAAAACAGCAGTGCTATGATGGGGGGATAAGGTACGGCGGAAGCCTAAGGACTCTGCGCTCTTGATGTTTTCCATCGGGATGGGAGAGCAGTCTAGTTTTTTATAGTAAATTATGGCGACACCGCCCCCCTTCGCAATCTCTCCTAAGGATTTTATAACCCGTAGAGATGGCCAAGGTGATACTAGGGTTGGAGGCTTCAGACAGTCAGGTCTCAGTGAGAAATAAAAAATTAGGCTGTTCGTCTAAAAGTAGGCCATAAATGTGTGGTTCATGCTTTCGCATAGAGTGACAATTTAAAAGGGTGGCCTATAAGTCCTCTATTTTCGTATTGTTTTTACACTTATTGTTGCGTGGGAGGATCTTGGGTGTGAGATTCCTGGGCTGGAGGAGAGACCAGTTATTGCATCGAAAGTCTACCTCCAAGCTCGGATCAGCCGCTGTACACTGACATAATGGTAGCCGCCTAAGGCTAAGCAGTTTTTTTCTATTGTAATATGGTGGAAGAAACTCACCGGAGGGGAAATGGGCAGCATGGCCGGCGCCGGACACATCCGGGATGCCTCACAGCACAGACAGGCTTGCCTATGGCGCGCTCGCTGCGTTTGTTCGTTTGCATCAGGAATATATTGGCTAATGCATATGATGCAAACTGGATCGCTAACGCAGCTGAGGAAGTGGAAACTGCGGTGCCAGAAGTGAGGAGCCCGATAGTAGCCCCAGCCCTCCGCACAATCGGAGTATCAGCCGCGGCGGACCAGGACTGGAGGAAAAGCAAGATGCGTATCAAAGCAGCTAAGGATTTGTAGGCAAGCAGAATCAAGAAAAGTGTAAGTGTGCGTAGGTAGGAGAAATTGTTAAAAAGCACAGAGTAATTCAGCCACACATATACAATTTAAAAAGTATTAATATAGCAGGGCAGGAAACACTAAATCCTACCGCTGTCAGCTGCTTGCGTCCGTTTACATCGGGAATATATAGACTAATGCCTATGATGCAAACTGGATCACTAACGCAGCTGAGGAAGCAGAAACTGCGTGGGAAACAGGGGCTCAAATTGGATCATAAATTCAAAGCTGTTCTGAACAGGGGCCCCCAAAATATGTTTGGCCCAGGGCCCCCAAAATCCTTAAGATGTCCCTGATGGTGTGTCCCTGAAGGGGACTGCCAAACTTCTGCAAGGAGAATAAAACTAGGGCCATCTTGAATGAGGGGCTCTGCAAAGGTTTGCATGAAATAGAGGAAGCACTGAAAAGGGAGCTTGGATTTTAGCGGGAAAGTTGCCGGGACTGGATCCAGGGAAATTGCAAATCAACTTTGAAAATTTGTAATTGTGGAAGAACATCTGAAGGAAATCGAAGATTGTCCCTGACTGATAGGAAAAAAAGAGTGAAGGATTCTGGCGCCAGGCACGTAGGACAGGACCTGCCTTCTAAGGGCCATGTGATTAGCCTCCTATTGTTGCTACAGGGACACAATAGGCAGAATCCCTCTGTTCTTCGATCATTTTTTATGTCCATTTTACCCTATAATTTTTTTATAAAAACATACCTCTGGTTCCCCGTATCCTTTCGTCACCATTTTAATGTATTTGTTTTACTTATTACATATTTCTTGATTTTCCTAAACTAGCTTGTGAATTTTAGCATGTTGTCTGACCTTTATAGTTGCTTGGGACGGCTTGAACCTACCATACATTTCTCTGGGAATTCAATGCCTTCTGGCAAGGCGAGAGTGGAGTAAGAACCACACACATCTGCCCTTTGGCAATGTGGCAGTGAGTAAAATAGAGAGTAAAGAGAGTAAATTTACACCCACTTTGCCCTTGTGCAATACTGGAAAGAAGAGACAGAACTCCCACTTTTTGGCAAGGTTTTGGGGAAACCAATGGGAGAAGTGAGTGCAGGGTTAACAGAGCCATTAGCCACATCTGTTACCCTGAAAACAATTATGGGGAAGAAGGCCCAGGAAAGCTCACAGTTGATCTGGCCTCCTCTTCACTTCCACCATAAAAAAAAGATTTTTGCATGAAATCCAAGCGATCCAGACTCCTGGTTTTTGCCATATCTGTTCTTCTGGCACCAAGTGGGACAGATTGACTACATCGTGTGCATACGATGGCCTCATGTAGGCTGCCATTCACTATCATTGGACAGTTAAAGGCCTTGACTCTTCCCCTGTTTACCGATCCGGAGTGTCCGCATAACCGTTTTCAGTGGATTCTACCAAAGGCCTTTTTGGGCATTTACAGGCAATATGACCCCAGTTTCTACATTCAAAACACTGGGGTCCTTAGGGAATTGATGGAGGTGATGACTGATTGGGATTCACTGGCTTGTTTCTTGATATATTTTGAATTGCATCTCTTTTTAAATAAATCTCACCATCAGGCTTCTTTCCAGCATTCCCTTATTAATTCTCAACCCTCCGACTAACACCTGCTCTGGTGTCCTATGATAGGCGCAGTTTATGTTAGACATATTGGACCAGCGTTCAATCTGTCTGACTGTGTTTAAAGCAACCCCTCAAAATTGGAAAAAGATTTTCAGCAGTACTTAATTTGAGCAGGTGGTTTCTGGTGCTCGGCACCGGCACTTTTTTTGTCAACACCGACTCTTATGCTGTTGTTTAATAATTAAATATTAATTAAAATTACTATTACCTGCCACCCAAAGCTATAAGAATAAGAATGGTCAATTTAACGTATATTTAAAGTCTGAATTGTCACACCCGTATGAGTGTAATGGTTAGTAGTGATAGTAATGTCTTTGGCAGCACTAGTGGGAGCAATGGGTGGAGCAGGCTGCAGTGGCCTTCAGTCAAGGGCCCTGGCACTTCTATTTTTTTTACAAATTAAGCACTGATTTTTAGGATCTTTCCTGTAAATGCATTTGTAAAGCACCTCCAATGGTAGATTTGGAAGTCCTCTTGCATTTGCTGCAATATCCGCCAGCCCCACAATATCGCTTACCTGGCAGCTGCGCTGAGAGTTAGCCTGTCTGCCTGGGATTGCACTGCTTGTTGTAAAGTGTTCCTTTCTTAATGCACATTGTTAACATACTGTTCTAACCTGTATGTGTCCCTCGGCTAATTGGCGGATTATTACCTCCATGGTGGCGACCACCGATCTCCTTGATGGCGACCACCGATTCTACTTCTGACCACCTCTTGTTAGCACACAAGACACCTGAAGGTTTGTTAAAACAATTTTTGAGTTTTCTTCACCAAAAGTTCCCAAATGCACCATTTCTTTCTTTTGGTCAAGTGGCGTCTGTAAAATCCAAGTATTCTCAGGGTCAGTAGTAATCACGCCTTCGACAAAGGTGAGTGCCTTTTGTCCATATAATGATTAACTTCTTTTTACTTTTTATTCTTTTTCTTTCCTACTCTCTTCTTTTTTATCCTTCCAGTTCAACTTATTTCCTTTCTAAACATCTGTCACTTTCTGGGGCCCTCATAGTGTGTGGGTCCATTTTCCTGTTGCTCTTTCTCTCAGTAAAATCTGGAGCTTTCCGTTGCTCTATGGGATTTATAAACTGGATAAGCCGGTCAGAATAATGCATAATGAAATTGGTAGAGAACATATAAAGCCACCAAGGAAATGTCTTTCTTTACTTAGAAGTAATTAATCTATACTCTTTTGCTTGTTAAAAAAATGTTTAGGTTAAATTATTGCCCATCTGAAGCGTCTGTGCACAGATGGATGTCAGCAAATGAAATCTTGTGCAAATAATCCTTTAACTGAGGCACGGCTGTACAGGCGCTGTGCCGTCCCACCCGCAGGCATCCAACTCATCCCTGGACGGCGGTCCTCAAAACACATGAACATTCCGCCTGTGACATAGAAGCAGGGCCCGACTGGCCTTCAGGACAGTCTGCCAGTGCCGAAGGGCTGGTCTGACAGGTTAGTGTGTGGGCCATTTTTGTTGACTGTTTGTCAGACGGTTTTATAGTCTGCTGGACTGGTTTTTTACTGTTGATTTCTCTGATGTTACCACAAACTTTGCCTGCAGCAAATACAAATGTATGCAGTCTCCCATACCTTGCAAAGCACCTATAGCATGTTTACAAGTTTAAAACTGCCCTGGGCAAATGTGGGCCACTTTTTCAGCTATCTGATTCGTTAATGGGGGCAACTTTTATTTGATGCGTCCACTTACTTTCGGTGCCACTCTGACCCTGGGTAGAAGTGTTCTGTGATGACGAGCTTGTCACTAAACCTTCCAGTCACCACACACCTCCCTCCTTTATCAAAAGAGCATATAAGAAAGATAAGATGAGTCCAATAAATATACACAACAGAAAAAATCTATATACCACTCAACAGGAGCATGTCAGACAAAGAATAATGGGACATACATGGTAGCGAACGTGTCAAGTACTACTACCGAAACCTGTCTGAAGTTTTTCAAGCTTTTCTTGACCTCATACTGCGACGCAGTTCATTCACCCCCGAGACAGGAGTAGCGGTTCCCTTCACGACTTCACCTGCAGACATCTGCCCCAAGTTAAAGCCAGGGAATCTGGCCTGAGTAATAACTCTGGGCAACCATCCAATAAGCCACCTTTGACCACCTTCAACCTTTACAGCATTCCCTTTGACGTCCAAAATAAGGGCTGGCTCATGAAATCGAGACAACCCTTTTCGCAAAAGGATGGGCTCCTTGATCCCAGCCCAGTCTCCAGCTGCAAACTTCAGATGCCTCTTACCACCTATCGAAGTCATTACGGGCCTTACTTATGGGCCCCTGCGTCAATGTGCACCTCCGTTGCGTCACTTTTAGAGATGCAGCAGCGGCATAAATAATCCGCCATGTTGTGTCTTTTTTTGAAGTGACGCATCTAGGCAGATGCTTTACTTCGTAAACCCCTGTGCTACATTATATCTGCGTCAGGTATAGTGTATGCAGGGTGGGCATTTTCACACGAAAGGGTCATAGGAGTGGCGCCGTGAAATCTTTAAGATTTCAATGCGCCACTTCTAGGATGTCAATGCTTCAAAACCTTACGCCTGCCTCATGGCAGGCGTAAAGGTGATGCAGGCCCTTTCACATGGTGCTTGCCCCATGGGAAAGGAACATTGCTGGAGTTGCGTCACGCTTCCGACACAACTTCAGCAATGCAATACTTTTGCGCCAACAGATACATCAGTAATACTGACATATCTGTCATCCCTTGCGACATGATGCGTCATGCAGTAAATATGACGCATCATTGGTGTCGCATTGGTGCACTGAGAAGTGTCACATTGCTGCTTTCACGCAGCGATGCGCCACTTCTCATAAATGAGGACCTCTGTTTTTTTTTTGTTTTAATAATCTTTTTATTGAACTTTTGCTCAGCACACAGCCAATGCAGTGGTCGTGTCCATTGTTCGTGTACATGTGAAACAGAGCAGACAATAAGTTGAACATGAAAGCGGCATTCATCATGCTCGGAGTCTTCACGTCTTACAGAGATCTCATTTCCCACAAGCGGATCTTTGAAATGTCAAGTTTCCTCCCTTTGCCTCCCCACCCATCCCCATCTGTTTAGTCACCTTGATGAATGTAGCCTTTTACATTGCATGCGTTTGCAAAGCATGCGATTGCAACGTGGTCGTTACAACGACCGCGTTGTTACATCGCAATACCATTACAACGCAAGTCGTTACGACTTGCTGTAGGGGGCACGCTGGACTTAGGAATAGTATAATTTACTATTCCAACTGCAGCGTGTGCATCAGTAGGGAAGGTGTTGGCATAGTAAATTATACTATTCCTTGGTTTAGAGCACCCCCTAGAGCAAATCGTTGTAACGACTTGCGTTGTAATGGTACTGCAATGTAACAAAGCGGTCGTTGTAACGACCGCATTGTAATCGCATGCGTTGTAATGCATGCGATGTGATGGCTGTTTCCCCACCTGAATGTAGCACCTTGATAGGTGCACTAGTTGCCCCATACCTTTTGCCATTTCTTGGGGCAGCACTTGATCTGGGAGACCACCTGCCCCGCCCATTGACATCAGTCCATATCACATTCCTACTCTTCAATTCGGGGGGGGGGTCCACTCGTGGATGTCATTTGGAGGTAGTCCGGGGTCGCAGCTGAGACCTCTAGGTTGCTCCCTGCTGCTCCTACCACTTCCTTTATGACCCTGGCCTAAGAGGAGGCTTAATTGTACCCCCGCTTACGCCAGGGGTCGCAAAGGAAGTTCCAGGAATAGCAGGGAGCAAGCCAGAGGTCACAGCTGCCACTCCTGACTACCTTCAAATGATGTCCATGGGGTTGCTGCACCCAAGTGCACGCTATGTTGCACTTAGCCACTACTGCCGCCACAACCAGTCAAATGTTTTGATATCCAGGCCATATCAAAGTCAATCTAGACCTCTCCACCCTCCAGTTAGAGTCATGGTAGGCCTGAGCCCATAGCTCTGAGATAGAAAGACCATCGACAACGCCTACAGTTGACATCCAGTTGGGACGGTTTTCCACAAACGTGCTCTCCTTCCTGCATCTACTCATGAGTAGAAACGTGTGGTGTTGTTCGGTAAGCCCAATATATACAGTGCAGTTTCACATACATCACACTTACAATAATATGCACTTTTGAGCGTACTCCACCAACACTCAGTTCAATCTTTCAACCATGCCATTACATTGAGGATTGTATAGTGTATAGCGGGGACTGTAAATGCCTCACCTCACTGCATGCCAAAAACTCACACAACACCCGGGAGGCGGACTGGACCCCATTGCTGATGCGCACCATCTCTGGGATAGCCTTTTAAGAAAAGACGTTTACGAAGAAACTTGTGTCAAAGGTTCACTCGTAAGCTTTACCTCTACCCATCATGACAAATAGTCAATAAACAAAATCATGACTCTGAATTAGACGGCCACGTGTGAAATTTCCCAAGGACGAAACCAATCTTTTTCCCTTTTGAGCTGCAACACGTGGTTCAGGTGCAGACTCTGGCACTAACTCTGTGTCACTCCCAGCCAGTGTTAGAAGTGGGGGGGAACGGAAGGGCACGGCGTGCCCCTACTTTTAAAAATTATGCTAGTCCGTTCCCCTACTTCTTGATTTTAAAAAAGCGTCCCGGGACTGCCCTAATTCAGGCCCGGTTCTTGTAAGGGCTTGAAGGCAGGCGCGAAACGCCATGGGGCTCAAAGTGGTTCAAAGCCCGGGCGCGCACACACAGACAGTTTTTGAGATTATCGCAGTCGTACCTGAGTACTTCACAGGTCTTTAAAAGACCATTTACATGTTAACGAGGCTTTGTTTATTTTTTCACCCCTTCATCTCCAACAGGGGCATGGCGAAAGGCGACAAATCCTTTCTTTGGCCGCGGTAACCTTTGCCTACTGTCCTGCTGCGTGGATATTCTTTTTCTATGCAGCGCAGGAGAAAAGAAGTTTGTTTATTTTGATTCACCTTTCCCAACCCCTGCAGCTGCTTATCACTTCAGGCTGCGACACTAAGATTGACTAATGGAGTAGGTAGGAGAATGTGTCACTATTTGTTTTTCTTTTTAAATCCTGCACAGGCGCAGCAGGACATGTACTTTGTGTGTGCTTCATTTAATCCGTTTTTATCATTATCATGGCTGATGCAGGACAACAATAGGACAATTAAAAATATGCCCAGATAACGCTGGGGATTAATGATCCTGCTGGAGAGCAATCATTTCTCTGTTAGTAGTTAAGTGCAGATGAACTGTATTTTATGTGGAAGCTCAGTGGGTTTGTGACAGAGATCCTTGTGTTACTTGCAGTTCAGAAGTTACAATCCTAACATAGGACAGTGACCAATGAACTGTCATCAAAGAGCTGTATGCAAACCTGAATGATATAGTTAGAACAGTGGTTCCCAAACTTTTGACTCCTGAGGACCCCCATTGAGTCACCACTGGAAGCCGGGGACCCCCAATCAATTTGTATGATTTAAATTTCAAACATTAAAAGGGTAATTCCCCAAAAAATAAACACACATGTGCACACTTTTTGCGACGTTAGCGTGGTGATAGAGGCTTTGCCTTATTTACAAGGCAGCGTTAAGCCACATAACATGGCTTAATGCTGCCTTTTAAATAAGCCCCCCTGGCACGCAATGCTTAGCGTGAAAGGGGTTGGCAGTGGGTGTTGCAGTGGGCGGTTCACCGCACCCAGTGATTTTGACACTACCCCCTATTTATGACGGCAGCATAAATAGGAGGCAGCGCCAAAATTAATACCGGGGAAAACCAGGTCTTAACTTGGCGTTTTTAGGTCTCGGCTCGAAGGCTGCGCTTGCGCAGTCTCGATCCGAGATTTAATGACTTGGAGAAGAGGGGCTTGAACCCGCCCCTCTTCTCCCCTGTTCTCCATTGGCTGGCCTCTTGAATGCTGGCCAGCCATTGGAGAAGAGGTCCGTCATTCCGATCAGGCCCCGTCCTTTTCGGATCGGGGGGCGTGTTTTTTTCAGAAAGTATAATTATCTCCTCCAGCCAATGGCAAGAGGAGATAAAAGCAAAACACGCCCCCGAATCCGAAAACGCCACTGCGTTTCTCCGAGGCATTTCTGCTCTGCCTCGGAGAAAGGCAGTGGTGTGCTTGCCTTTTGCTCTGCCTTGTTAACATAGCTCATTGATTCGGAGATCCGTACCTTCTGGCTGCTGTCCTCCGCCCTCTGTTACCCGCTGGGATGCACCGGCACCTCATCCCGGCTACATCTTCTCGCATCCCCGGCCTCCAGGTCCTCGGATGGTGCATGCCTCGCGCAGGCGTTATTTATAGAAGCGCGCGCCTAGACCGGCGTCTCTGCAGCAGGGCTAAAGTATCGCCGCTAAAATACCCAACCGAATAAAAACCGGGCGCTACAGGCTGTGCTTCCCCCGGTGCAGCCCCGCAGTGCTGTGCCCGAGCTCCGGTGTCTTCCAGTTACTGTCACAGACTGATCAGCCCTCCGAGACCGACCGGCGCTATTTTTAGCTCCTTTCCCATAGAGCAGAAGTAGATATCCCATTAAAATCCACAGCCATAACACTACAGCACTATTCATAGTGCAGGGCCCCTCTTCCTTCGCCCCCCACCTCCCTCCTTCCTCCTCCGCCGTCCCTTTCTGGCTGCAGTTATGAGTTATACAGAGCCCCGGGCGGGCCCCTGGATCCCTTGCCTTATTAAATGAGATATCTGACGCTAACCCCACTTTGCTTCGAGGGCCTGGATGGGCGGGTCCACACGTACATATATACGTTCGTAGGCCAACCAGCCCGCACAACGACCAGTCAGTCATTCGAGATGTGCCATTTCGTTCCCATACGCACATTCCCGCACAGGTGTGAAGCCATAGGCCTTGGCAATGGAAAACAATGCGTCCTTTTCACCATAAATCAAAAATCGGGGTGTCCTGGAACGTTCAAGTGAAGACAGAGGTTGGCGGAGTGGAGCCAACAAGCTAACAGGGAGAGTCGAGCCAAAGCCGAGCCAAACATCTGACTTGGCTCCGAGAGCCGGCACACGAGCCCAGACCTGAAACGTTCACATGTAAACCGTGCTACACAAATCATGAAAACATGAAAAAGCCGGATTAAAATTCGAAAACGTGTATTTCGTTATCAAGACGCGGTTCGCATGAGTACGAGACATCATATCACTGCATTGAGAGGCAGTTACAAAAGAGACAGCCTTTAAACCCCAAGTTAAAAACATTCATGTCCCGGGCGCCAATGCCAATAGTGATTTAAGTGGGAAGTTAGTTGTCATCTGGACCCTATATGTGGGCTACTAGACTCTTTTTATACGTCGAGCAACATCGTAAGATATTAAATAAAAGACGAGAAATATTTACCCAGGATCACCCAGTTGCGTCAAACGGGGAAGCTGGGATTAATCTCAGTCGTTCTGATTTCGCATTGTGAAACTCAGCCTCTAAATTCCTATCTCTTGGCACGTGAGGTTACAGGGCGGGTGGCAGGCAGAAGCCACATGCAAGCTCGGCTCCCAATGGGCTCGAAGCGGCAAGAGAACTCGAGCTGAGCCTGACATTATTTTTATGTTTTTAAAACATTTAAAGAAACGGCATTGTTATTTACAATGTCAATAGCTTAATCACTCTCAAATGCGAGACCTATTGCATTTGCACCCACACACAGAGCCACACACACACACTGATTAAGCTATTGACATTGTAAATAACAATGCCATTTCTTTAAATGTTTTAAAAACAAAAACATAAAAATAATGTCATGAGCAATGCCAATAGCTCTAACTTTAACAATGCCGAGACCGTTGCATTGTAAATGCTTGTTGCTTTTTCCATGTGGCTTGCCTCGTACAGCACACATGGAAAAAGCAGAAGTGACAAAACGGCATTGCAAGATTGTTTATGTGCAGGAAGGGGGACCTTCCTGTACATAAAGAATCTTCCCCTGCATGCACACACCCTTGCACTATGGTACAAGGGTGCCTGTGTTGGCGCTACACTGCTAAGTCTAGTGCCAGCACTGGGGGAAACGCAGGGCTGCACCGCATTCTTGTAAATATGGTGCAGCCCTGCGTTTCTGAAGTGGCGAAGCCTATCGTTAAGCCAAGGAGGCTAACGACATGCTACGCCACTTCTGTTGTAAATATCCCCCTTAGTATTTAATATTCAAAGAGTTTGCAAAAACAAAACAATTTAATGAGAAGGTTGGTGCTGCAACTCCGTGACTAACTTTAAATTGGTTGGTTTTATTTCGCAGTACGAGACTCCTGCTCCTGCCAGGGCCAGACTGGGAACCCAAAGCAGCACTGGCAAATGTTTTCAAACCAGTCGCCATACGGTGCACACCAAGTGCAGTGAGTGAGCCTGACCACTACAAAAGGGGCTTTGGGAGGCTCTCCCCCAAAGAAATTTAGGAAACAGTGGTGCATTCAAAAACACATTTATCATTATATATTAAATTGTATTAGCTTTTAACGAATAGTAAATGAAGACCTTACTATGCACTAGGATACGACAATCTTTGTTGGGGTTCTTCAATGATTCCCTTATAATCACCCTTCAGCAGTGCCTCTCATCTCTCCATAGTCTCTCCGTCACATGTATTTCATTTGTTTTATAGCATCTCTCATACAATTGTGGGATGTCAGAGCACTTTACATCACAGACATATAGAGACAATGAATCATACGTGTAAATCAGTGTATAGAAAATGTTACATAAGGCAAAGGGTACTACTAGGTATATGATTCATATGTCATTCATACTGGTAGGCATTTTAAAAGAGTGCTTGGTCTGCAGAAGCACAAACTTGGGATTCAGAACATCACCCAGTGGTTAGCATTGACTTTAACAATAAAAATGTATTCCCGCCCAAATAAACCTTTTTAGCAGCATCAGGTTAATGAAAGACTGGGAAAAAACATAAGTTACTAACTAGTACCATGCAGTTTGCAAGCAGCTCTTTAATCACAGTTTATAGGTCACTGTGCTAGATTTCGGTAGTCACTTATGAACTGCACAGTAACAAAAGAATCTCTGAGACAAAAGCATTAACACACTCACCTATGCACATAAAATACTGTTTTTTTAAATGCATGGTACACGTTCTTTGCAGTAGGCATATTAATCCTCTGTGCTTCATTAGATAACTCAAAGCTGCCACTGGACAGCAGGTGCATTAATCACTGGCTTTATTTTGACACTTTTATTATTGCTCGAAAACTGCTAATTAAACAAGGAACTTTGCAGTGCTTTTAAAACTGCCTCCTGCGGACCCTCTGGGAATGTGTCACGGACCCCTGGGGGTCCGCGGACCACAGTTTGGGAAACGCTGAGTTAGAACTTCGCGTTTTTTGTTTTGTGATATAGCTAGAACTTCCCCAGTCTTTCATTATTCTAATGTTGCTAAAATGAGTATCTTTGGGCAGATATACATTTTTATCAGTAAAGCCAACCCCTAACCACTGGAGTACTCTTTAAATCCTGAGTTTGTGCTTCTCCAGACCAAACCCTCTTAAAATAACTGCCCACCAGTATGGATGACATGTGATTCATACACCTTGTAATCCTCATTGGCTTATGTGACATTCCCTGTAGGCTGATTTACATACTTGTATGATTCGTTGTCTCTGTATAATGTGTGCGTGGTGTAAAGTACTGACACACACTACACTGATATGAGTAGCGCTACACAACAAATGAAATGCATATGAGAGAGGGGCTACATAAAGATGAGGGGCACTGTTGGAGGGTGGCAGTGAGGGAATCCGAGGAGGAGGTAGTGGGAGTGGCTATGGAGCGATGAGGGGCACTGTTGGAGGGTGGCAGTGAGGGAATCCGAGGAAGAGGTCATGGGGGGGGGGGGGGAGCTAGGGAGAGATGAGGGGCACTGCTGGAGGATGGTAGTGAGGGATTCTGAGGAGAAGGTCATGAGGGGGAGGGGCTACAGCAAAATGAGGGGCACTGGTGGTGGGTGGCAGTGAGGGAATCCGAGGAGGAGGTCATGAGGGGGAGGGGCTATGGGAAGATGAGAAGCACTTGTGGCGTATGGCAGTGATTATTGGTGTGGCGCCAAAAAAGACTTTCGCATCAGCGCTAAAGCCGGCCTTGTCATGGCCTTTCTGTTTTTGTTTATTTAATTAGCAGTCGGGTCATAAGGGCTACTGTGGAACATACTTTAAAGTGTGTGCTAATTATATTTACTGCTATATTCAATTTTTTAAGTTTGAAGGTGATTTTACTAATGTTTTTACCGGGAAAAATGAAAGTGGAGCCCGATGGTGCCTGATATGGGGCTGGGGCCCAAGGTCAGCTGTGAGATAAGGTGCACTGGAGAGGAGTAGTGGATAATCAAGCCTGTAAGGGAGTGCGTTGCGGAGTCTGGGGTCAGGTGGAGGTAGCAATGAAGAGGGATCCTCCATGAAGGCTCGAACAGAGGGAGCCCAAGTAGTGTCACTTGCCTGATACTACCACCTCAGAAACCTCCTCTTCCCATCAAAGGAAAATTACATAGAAAAAACTGTTTTTGAGAGTGATAATATTTAGAAAGAGATTTGGAAAAGAGTGCGATTTGCTGGGCCTTGTAAGACTAAGAAGAGATAAAGGAGGGCCCGGAGGATTTGCAGTTTGGGTGTTGCTACTCCCAAGATAATTTTGAAAAAAAAACTATAGGGTCAAATACTGCATTTTATTTTCAACACCCCATTTTTACACAAATTCTCTCAAAAGCCATTACTGTGCCAAGACAACATCCCCAGGAGTTGACCACATTTTTTTTCAAGATGCACAATATGTTCCTCCCATAAGTAAATATTTACCTCCACTTTGCCAAGGCCTGTGTTTTGTCCTGCTTGCTCACATGTTATCTCACTCAGGCTCACTACCCCCATTATTCATTCTCATTCACTTTCCCTTTTACTCAAAATTGCTCACTTGCACTCACTCTTCAACATTCGGTATCACATTCTCACTCACTCAGTCTCACTACTTTTTCCTACTCTGATTACCTCATTCTAACTTACAGTTTCACTTACTCTACGTGACTCCTTCTCACTCACTTTCTCTCACTTTCATCGACATACACTCTTTCACTCATGCTCAGTTACATTCAGGCACTCAATCATTCACACCCACATTTACTTACTCGCACTCATTCTTCTTTGCAGGACACTTGAATACATATGTGCTATACTATGTTTGAGCAGCTAGCTGGCTGACATGAATATGAATTATTTATTTATTTATCTCACTTGTAAAGCGCACTCTCACCTAACAGGCATCCTGGCGCTGACAATCAAGAGTGCACAATTTTTGGATAAGAAGGAGCCCTTGTGGGTTTCCGTGAGTCAGATCAGATTCTCTTGAAGAGTTCCTTTGTCTCTGAGCCCTGCTTAACACATGTGTACAGGAGGAGCCCTATATTCATGTGCTCAATGTTTGAGACAAAACATACTCATTGTTTTCTGAACGAGAGTAAAAGTGTTAAGGTAACATGTCGTTCCTGCTTATATTTTGCATGCTTTACATAATCCTGCATTCCCTATGAGTATTTGCTTTTCCCAGAATGCTGTTACTTTTTTTCAGGCACTGCCTAATTTGAAATGAATCACATCCAGGTGCTTATAATGGGGCAGAATTGGGTTGTAGGTGAAGACAGTGCGAGTTTCACTCAGTGGGGCAGAAGGGTGTTCGGTGGGGATAGGATGTGGCATTATGGCCAGAGCTACCAAATTTGGAACTGGGGATCCTGGTTCAGCCTTCATGCCTTGTCCATCAGACCACTCCTTAGGGAGCACCCATGATAGACTTTAGAAGGCCCCACTAGACCTTAGAAGCCCTGGTCTCTTAGCACCAGCAGGTGAACCCTACCGGTGGCCAGTTGGGTAAACTTGAAGCCCTGTCCACCACAATCCATACCGAAGTTCACCACCAGTCTTGCGGGCAGGTCTACAAAGCAGCACACCCTAGAGCAGCAGTGGCTTTGTCACACAGTAGTTTTCCTGCAATAATAAAAGTCTCCCACACAACCCCCACGGTTTTTGACGCATTCATAGATTTACAAGGACTTGTAATCCTGGGAATGCGGCAAAATCTTGTGCTGCCCCAGAGGAGGCATAACTAGGAGAAATATCTTTATTTCTCCTTGCTTTTTCCTCTTTCAAACTGTGCTTTATTCTGCAGCCCACATAGAAAGATGAAAAAGCCTCTCAAGATTGTTTTTGTACAGGAAGGTGCCCCTTCCTGCACAAAAACAATCCTGCATGCAAAGGAGGCACCCTTGCACCATGGGGCAAGTGTGCCTGCGTTGAAGCTAGGCTGTCGAAATGGCGCCAGTGCAGGGGGAAAAGACCGGAATGCACCATATTGGATAAATACGGCACATTCCCGCCCTTTCCCTGTGACGCAGGGCAGCGCAGCAAAGTGACTTGCTGTGCTGCCCTGCGCCACCATTCCCATAAATATGTCCCATAGCTCACAAATAGTAAATTGACCACACTAATTATCTGTGTAAGAGCATGTATTGATAAACACAATGAGCCACTGACCTTTTTCTTGGACCTTGTTGAGTTGCCAAGCACAGCAGCAGATCTAATCTTAGATACCTTACTTGCATGCTTAGAGAGACACGGTTTTACTGATGAGTATTTAAAAAGTCATTTGGTTCAGCTTGTAACAGATGGTGCTTCCAATATGATAGGTAGGAAATCCGGTGTGGCAACTCTTCTGAAACTGAAATATCCACAGTTGAGTGTATGGCACTGTGCTAACCACAAGCTGGAGCTTGCTGTGGGTGATGTTTGTAAAGAAGTCGCAGGTATTAATCAGCTCAAATTTATTTTTTGATAAACTATATACCACCTACCATGCCTCTCCGAAAATTCAGAGAGAGCTTGGGGAATGTGCTCTGGAGGTAGAAGTAAGACTTCTGGCAATTGGAAAGGTGCTAGATGTACGTTGGGTGTCCTCAAGTGAAAGATTTGTGAGAGCTGTTTGGAATAACTACAAAGGACTTATTAAACATTTCATGGAATCTTCCGAAGACTCAACGAGGAGTGACATTGAGCAGAGGAAATATGCTGGTTTAAACCGTTTATTAACCTCCCTGGTGTTTGTTGAAAATATGGGCATTTTATATGATGCTCTCACAGAATTGGGTGACCTATCCAGAAGGCTGCAGCGGCGTGATATGACCATATATGAGGCCGATCGTTCAATACAGATGCAGATTTTAGTGTTTGAATCAATGGCTGATGCACCTGGGCCCTTTGTTTGCTACAACTGCATTAGATGCTGCTGAGCGGATGCAGTTTGCTGGTGTAGGACTGCAACAGAACAAAGGCTGTGTTAGCATCAATAGGGCACAGTTCTTTAGGAGCTTAGCAAATAACCTGCGAAAAAGAATGACAATGTCTAATGCATCAAATGTTTCTAGATGCACAACCACAAACAATGATGAAATAGAATACAAAGAGTTAGTACATAGAATGAAACTCCTACAACCAGTTTATTGGCCAGATCCAGTAGACATCTTATACGGTGAGGGAGAATTACAAAACCTTTGTAGCAGGTTGCATGCATTTGATACCAGGCAGTACATCCTTGGTTTCAGAGAGTACAAACAAAATAAAAATTGCATCTCTGAAAGCCTGAAACCATTAATGCACATTATAAACACCTTTTGTACCTCAACTGCTGAATGTAAACGGGGCTTTAGTGTAATGAATGATGTGCTCACACCACTGCGGAACAGAATATCAATCAATCGTCTGTCTTCTACAATGTTCATAAATATCGTGGGGCCACCTGTCATAGAATTTAAACCTGAATTTTATGTTCAGAAATGATTAGAAAAAGGGAGGAGAAGTGCAGATGAAAGAAACTGCATGGCTTGGAGACAAATGGCTTATGATTCCACTTATAAGCGTATTTGGAATATTCTGTGATTGGAAACATGTCCCACATTGTAAATGAATTAAATATAAACAACTTATATATTAAACCTCAAATAAACATGTTTATTGATTCTTTGAATTAAATAACGTTATAAGCTGTAACTGGTCAGTGAAATGCCAAACGTTCAAAAATTGGTATGTTTTGCTATTTCTAGCCACACCTCCGACTCCGCCCACTAATCCAATCCTTGGGTTATTCCCGCCCCCTGAGTCTCCGCCCACAGTTCCCCTACTTTATTTTCCCCACTTCGACCACTGCTCCCAGCACACTGTCCATTTCCTGGCTGATTTGTACAAAGTGAAACTGGAAAAATCTCAGCTTCTCCTCTTAAACTGTGTGATCTCAAGCAAATTCTTAATTTTACCAAAACTCTTTTTCCTCACGATTGTGTATGAAAGCACTTTCAAATATGTGAGTTCAGACAACCAGTGGTACAAAACGTTGACTTTTAATAAGTACTTCTCAGTGCAGCGCTATAATGTGCCATATTAATGTCAAAGCTTCCACGTGTTAAAGAAGTACACTTTTTTGAATTTTGAAGAGATTTTACCGTATGTTACCTACTGTTTGATTTACATAGCAAATATTTTCAGGACCTCGCGTGCACGGCTCTTAGATCCGAGCTAGACCCTTGGCTCGGCTCTCCCTGTTCATTTGTTGATTCGCCCACCTCTAAACCTGGGCCCCCAGTGCCAAAGTCGGCAACTCTGGCCGTTACGCCACATCCTTTTCGGATAGTCCCGAAAGATGGCGTTCCTGTATAGCGCTCCAATACTTTAGGGTCGAGTTCGTGCTATATAAAACTGCAAAGAATAAAAAGTTGTTTCTAATCCTTCTTTCTCCCTTGGTAAGTGTACTGTACGTACAACCATTGTGTCTGCCGGGAGCCGCCTCAACACCTTTCCTTCGTATAGTTTTAGGGGGATAAGCCGATCGCAACGGAGTAAAAACTCACCCATCATCTCTGACCACTCTCCTGAAGCTGCCAGTAAGGATGGAAAGTGGCCTGTCCCAGGGACTTAAATAAAACTGCAAAAAACATAAACCCTGGCTGCGCTTTCTGCAGAATACGATCTTTAGCTGACTCATCTCTGAATGAAAAGTCACTGCTCCTCGCCATCGGCGGAACACGGGCGTCATCTAGCGGCACAGTGGATCATCACAGGACAATTATATTGAAGTTCATGGATCACTCTATTAAAAAAAAGAAACATCTAAGAAATTTGTAATAGTTTGCAGATCAGTAACTAGAACACGATGGTAAATGATGAGGGTGGAACCTTAGAGAAATTGCACAGCCCATAGAGAGAGAGAGAGAGAGAGACAAAAGGTCAGCGCCCCTTCAGCCATTGGCTGTTGCAAGTGTAATTCACGTATTGAGCGGCCCACATTCAACAGCCATTGGCTTACTGTCAGTATTGTATTGAGAGCTCCCTACACAATCAGGTGCCATGCCATTGCCGCTTTTTATTTATTACCTCGACCGAGGTATATTGCTTGCCTACGTCACTCTCCCTACGGTGAGCCCGGGGGGATCGCTACATCCCGTCCAACGGTAGATGGTTCGAGCAACTCTTACTTTGGCACACACAACTCAGGCAGTCTCTTGCTGGGTGCAGAGTTGGGTCTCATAAGTGTCAGTGGCCTCTCTCACTCAGGGGGCCTGTGGACCCCTCCACTACCCCAGTCAGGGGCTTGACTTCGCCGATGGAGGTAGACGATTCTCCTGGGTCTCGACCAATCCTCTTCCTTTCATCCCCCTTCTTCTTGTATTATCACATCATGGGTTTCTAGCCTGTCCTCACCCACTTCCTCTTCTCTATCCAGTGCTGCAGTAGGTTGGAACCATGAGACGGTTCCTCTCACTGCAGTCACTGTCCAGGTGCCTCTCTCAAAAGGAGTGCGAAATTTCCAGCCTGGGTGGTGGTCTCTCACTAGGGTGCAATCCGCTATCACCAACCATCGTGGCACTGCTCACCGAGTTTCACTGGCTCTCTCATTCGTCTTCTGCCTCCTCAGACGGGCTCATGATTCCTCCAGAACGTCCGGCTACCAGCCTTGCCCAGTTGGGATGTTGTCTTTGGCTGGCCATTGGAACATGAGGTGCATTGGAGTGCACTTTGTCATGCAGTGAGGAGTATTACAACTCCCGTTCACTGTTCTGGTATACTGACACACATAGAACTTTGTTCCGCGTCCACATGAACCGCTTTACCGTGCTGGGGCCACTGTGGCGTTATCGTCTGGTGCCGGATTACTAGTGCCGCCGAGGGCTCTCTGAATTCAGCTCCCTGAAAGGGAGGGCCATTGTCGGTCCTGATCATCTCTGGTATGTCATACGCAGCAAATGTTTTCTCCAGAAGCGGCTTGACATGAGCAAAGACCGTGGTTGCCGCCAGCTCCACTACCGGGCATTTAGAGCGGTCATGGACTATGACCATGGTCAGCCTCCCATTCGAGAAGCTCCCAAAATCGAAACTCACTTTCTCCCATGTCCTCAGTGATCACTGGGGCAAGTGCTGCTGGACTCCTCATGAGTTGGCACTTCTGGCAGAGTCGTACGGCTCTTTCGACCCTGGCATCTATGCTTGGGAACCACACCTTTCCCCTCATCCTCTCAAATCTTCTAGGTAGCTTGGTGTTGCTCATGCGCCAGATTGACTACCCGGCTCTCCAGAGATTTACTAGATGTGTGCGGACCTTGCTTCTGCGTAATTACAAGACATTATAGGAAAATTATGAAATATGGCATGTAATACAGTGAAATGCAAATCCATCCGTTAGCACTATATTTTAGATTGAAATGTGTCTTTGCTTCAATTTTTTACACAAGGATACATTTCATGCTAAAATATAATAGTATGAAAAACGCAATTGCTGTGGACAACCTCTGCTCACGTTCTGGTTCCTGTGCTATATTTTCACAGGATCATGATTACAGATTTGGTATAATGGAGTAATTTGGGGAATTTTGCATAACAAGCATAACTCAAGATCCACACAATTAAGCATAATACGCTGACATAATTAAAATTTCACCCAGGTGTAGATTTTACTCCACAAAAACTTCGTCCACTTCAAAGAAGGTGGTAAATCATATCAACTCCCAGAGCAACATTATTGTACAAAGATAATGTTGCAAAGGCACGGCAAAACAGCTCAAACCACGGGGCATATTATCAAGACAGGCGATAAAAGTATCGCCGCTTTAGCGGCAGAAAACTGCGGCTAAAACGGCGATAATGGGCTTGATAATATACTCTATGGAATTCCAATTGAAGCCCATGTTAGATGTGAAGGACAGTTAACCTGAGCTTCAATTGAAATTCCATAGAGCATATTATCAAGCCCATTATCGCCGTTTTAGCCGCAGTTTTCTGCCGCTAAAGCGGCCTGTCTGGATAATATGCCCCCAAAATCTTAAGGAATGTCGAACTCCTCATACCTCAAGGGACCCCTTGACAATTGTGAATCTGACTGAGACGGATTCACAGAGTTTCATCTGCATTTCGATCAGAAGTCGTGCTGTTGACGAGAATCGCTGTTGTAGATTCCCTGTACAACTTCTTACTAAAACAATCCTAAACTAAAAAGGACACCTTGGAGGATACATCTCCAAAGAGTGGTAAGAACCACTTCCTGTAGACAGACCCATGTGTTCTATATCTCAGCAGCCTGAAATGCTGCTCAGCAGGCATACTGATCCACCCCCAACCAATGCGATAACTTATGCGCATCCCTTGTCACTGGTTGGAAGACTACAACCATGAACACCAGCCTACCAACAACACATCAGGTGAGTCTAGCCAAGCACATAACCCTACACATGCAAAACACAACAACAATCACATACATATTCAAATAGCATCATTGCAGGACAACACACATTCTGAGCATGGCTACTAAGTGCATATCTTCCCCACCCAACACATCATCTCACCTCTAAACATATCAATATGCACAACGAAACTACTATTTAAAGTGGCCACAATGCAGTGCCCTACCTCAAAACTTCAAGTAAAGCATTAGAACAAATGTGACCTGTATTTCGAAAAGTGACTTCCATTCCAGCCCTCCTTAACCTATTCTCAGACAACACCTTCGTAACCCCAGCTGGCCCTAACTACATCCATCTACTAACTACAACACACTGCTGAACACCCTAAACCCTTGTGGCCCATCAGGCCTTTACTAACCACACCGGGCCCCAACTACGCCACCCACTAACTATACAACTCCATTTCCCTGTTTAACTGCAACAACCCCAGAATTCATCTACTGTGTGGCCCATGTGACTGGCTGTGAAGTACCCCTTCCACCCACACACACATCTGATGAGATGCCCAGGCGAGAAGATAGGAGCTGGGTGAACGACACAGATTGGGCACCCTCTAGCATACAGCTGTGCTCTGTGTCGTGGACATCACCTGTGGACTCCCTGGTCCTATGGAGATTGTTGCTCCAGAGGGGGAAGGAAGTGAGGCTGAAGTCTCACGCCAGGGTTAGACAAGGTGCCAGGAGACTTATTCAAGGCAGATATGGATATTTGGAGCATCCACCTTACCCTGCTATTTAATGCAATAAGGAGGGTCTCCCATGCTCCCCTTGTGTGTGGGGGCAGAGATCATCCCAATGTCCAAGAAGAGGTTACGATCAATATCCTCCAACTATCAGCCTATTAGCCTGATCGACTCCGCCCAGAAACTTTTTTGCAGGGTTATGCTAGGTAGATTGCAAGCCTGGATGGATGACTCGGGATTGTTGACCCCCCTGCAGGCTGAGTTTAGGGTGGAGACTAGCACTATCAACCAAGTGTTTCGCTTACAACTTATACTTTGGAAATATGTTACCTTGAGGGGAGGCCGTCTTTATGTGGTCTTTGTGGACCTCCAATCAGCTTTTGACCTGTGCCCAGGGATGCCCTGTGGAGGGTCATGAATGACTTGGGAGGGACCAAGTCTCTTCTTGATGCCATCAGCAGACTTCATTTAAATAATTATGCTCAGGTCAGGTGTGGTTCCTTTGTGGAATTAACGTCACCTATTCTGGTTACATGTTGTGTCAGGTAAGGATGTGTTCTTACCCCAACTCTGTTTTTGTTATATATGAACGACTTGGTGGCCCAGCTAGAGCTATGTAATCATGACGCCCCTAATCTGGCCAACAGGAAGGTCCCGGCGCTCTTGTTTGCTGACGATACCCTGTTGGTTTCTAAATCTCCTATGGGTATCCAAAACGTATTAAATCAGTTTGGTTTGTTCTGCAAACGGAAAGGCCTGGAAATCAACCTTTCCAAAACCAAGTATATGGTGTTCAATCCTTGCCCCTCAGCACGTTCCCATCCTGTGCTAGATGGTGTTCCCTTGGAGAGAGTTCACTCATTTGAATACCTGGGGTTTATGCTCACGAACAATTTGGTTGAATGCGCACATTCAAAAGAATAGACTAAACCTGGAGCAATATACTGGGAGTATAATGAGGGCCGACGAGGTTCTTCTCTACGTCCTATTTCCGCTGAAAATTTACAATTTGCAAGCCACTTGAGCACCACTATATGGGGGGGGGGGGGGTGGGACTCTGGGGTCTGCAAATATTGAAGAGTTTGAAGAGTTTGAATTAGTGGAGAAGAGGTTCCTCTGCTCTCTAATTAATCTCTCAATTAGCTCCCCCCTTGTTCTGTTGTAGCTAGAAAAAGGGTCATAGATCACTTGTCCACAAAGCTGGCCTTAGACCCCTGTTGCATTGGAGGGGGATATGGGCATCCCCAGAATTGATGTCATATCGAATGGGTCTAGAAGACATTCTGAATCTACCTGGTGCTGCAAGGATCCCATGGTTCTAGTTCATTGAACATCGCCTCCCTGAAATTAATTGTGAGAATTTATGGATTGCCCCACAGAACGCTTGTGTGCTATCCAAATCCACGCTCAAGGGAATTTATTGCCGATTAATGGATGAAGGGATATGTAGGAACCGGAGGGTGGGCTCTCTCACCACAGCCTTCCTGGAGTTTAAAGATTCTTTTTTAATGGCAGACTATGTGGATGAGATAGAGCTGCCATTAGCTAAGTCACTTTGGCCTCATTACAATGTCGGTCGGTAAGCCTCCGACCGACATCTTAGGTTTACGGTCTGGCCACCGAATTATGATAGCAACAAAAAGAGATGACTGGGCTGTTCCTTAGGAAAGGAAAGAGGAAAGGATCACTAGGTAAAAAGTGTTAGTGCTCAATGGAGGACAACCCCTGGGTATCCAATTTGTTGGATATAATGGCCTCACACACCCTTGCGAGTGTCATGCTTCATCATCGGCAATGCTCCACGTTGGGCAGGCGGTGCAATGCCCAACGGGCTCACCTCTAAGAGGGGCTCTTTATCGGAGATCTTTTATCCAACTGCCTATGGGTGAAGTGGGGGTGAGGGGCCAGGACAGAGTAGATAGTGTGGGTGAGGATAAAATGTGGCCTAAGGTACCGGAAAGCAATTTTTATTCTGGTGGTCCTCTGCCACAAGTAAAATCAAGGATAGCCGGTGCTCATGGGGACTATGGTTTCCCGGAATGGACCAGGGCAAGAGTGCAAATGGTGTGGTCAACATGTTTCTCGCTTCTAGTACATTGACTGCGATTCTTCAGGACCTAGTAAAAAACTACAATCTACAAAACATGACCTAATGATTAGTATCAGTTTAAATACAGCACATAAGTTGTACTACCTGTATGACACTGCTCCTACCTAGAAAGTGAAGATAAAGGAGAACATTACCACAGGTAAGTAACAACATGTGACCCTGTAGTGACCGTGAACACACTGTGAAGAAGTGACATACTAGTGCAGATAGTGACTAGTATGTGATTAAAACCAAGTAAAAAACTGGTAGCATCAGTATCCATTTGAACTACTTCACGCACCCATGGAATCGGTGATACTGTTACTCACCTAAGGGTTAGAGTTGTCAGAGTGTAAACCAGCTGGTCAAACCGACTGGCTTCCGACGGGCTCAGGGAGCCTGTCGACCAGTCGGAGGCCGCACATAATCCCTAACAGACTGCGTTTCCGCAGTCAGGATTGTGATGTTGGTTTCCGACAAGCTTTACATGTCGGGCTTTCTGACATGGAAAGCCTGTTGGAAAGCAACTTTGGGGGGCCCCTAGCAGGGCCCCCTTCCCTCTGCGGCTTCCGATTGTGGGCTTATGGTGCCCCCCTGAAAATCCCTGCACCTGGTGGCAGGCATCGTGATGTGCCTGCCACCCGGTGCAGGGATTTAAACAAACACCCATTTCTCTATGGGAGCTTGTGCTGCAGGCAGTTTCCGCCTGCCACACAAGCTCCCATAGAGAAATGGGAGTTTGGGACTGCAGCATGTGCGGTCGCATCATGATACGGTGTTCGGAACTGCCAAGCTATGGTCAGTTGGTTCCCACACCAAGATGGTGTTGGTCGGAGGTCACTCCGACCAACATCATTATAGGGCCCTACATGTCAAACTTCAGATTGGGCCCTTGCTGCTGTGTACAGTCACAGCGAAATAGCAGCAACTTGGTTCAGTGACAGAATTGTTCTGTCCTTATTGCCCTAAGGCATTAGAATCTACTGAGAATGTCCTTCTTTTTGCCCTATGTATCATGCATCTAGAAGGACGTGGGTCTTGCCTTTATGTCACAGTTTGGGGATTAGGTACTATGGGCCTTATTTATGAGGCCTTGCAACAGTTTTTGTGACGCATCGGCGGCGTAAAACATGCCCCCTGTTGCACCCTATTTACAAAGTCACGCATCTAAGCAGATGCGTCACTTTGTAAACCATTGCTCTACATTGTACTTGCTTCAGGTATAATGTATGTGGGGGGCGTTCCCACGCAAGTAAGCCTCATAGAAGTGACGCAGTGAAATCTATGAGATTTCACTGCGTCACTTCTAGGACGCAAATGCGTCAAAACCTTACGCCTGCTTCATGGCAGGCATAAGGGTGAGGCAGTGCTATATCCATAGCCCTGCCCCCTGCATTGCTGGAATTGCGTCACGCTTCTGACGCAACTCCTTGCAAATCATCTTGCTGCGCTGCCCTACGCCAAAGTGAAAGGGCAGAAATGCATCCTATTTATGCAATACAGTGCATCCCTGTTCTTTTTCCCTGTGCTGAGCCTGTTTCTGCAGTCTAGCCCCAATGCAGGCACCCTTGCACCATGGTGCAAGGGTGCCTCCGTTGCATGCAGGATTATTTGTGTGCAGGAAGGGACACCTTCCTGCACAGAAACAAGGAAGAGGAAAGAAACGAGGAGAAATAAAGATATTTCTCCTCGTTAAGTCTCACCTCGGGAAGCATAAGGATGTGGCGCTTTCTCAGGTGTACATGATTTTGTGAATGTAGGGCAACATCAGAATCCATGGGTGTTGCGTGGAAACATCCACCACAATGCTTCCCGAGCGCAGAGCAAGGCAACGCAGCAATTTGAGCTTCGTTGCCTTTCTCAAAACTGATTAGGCCACTCAAAGCCACGCAGTGTGACTTTGCATTGCTTCATAAATCTGATTCAGAGCCCTGCGTCATGCATGTACCACTTTACGTGGTGCAAAAGTGAAAAAAGGCTCTCATAAATCAGCCCCCAAATATATACCCCCTCCAAGTCAGTTGAGCCCTCTTTCTTGTGCCGCCATTATCAAGGATGAGTGATTTCATCAAATGTTAGTATGTACTTTATTTTGTTCATATTATTAATGTTGGCAGCAAATCCCATCAAGCTGCTTGCTCTCCTGAATATACACAAAGCATTACCTTGACTGGGGCCACCTAATCGAACGGAGCACTTGTTTGCGGTTGCTCACAAGCCTGATATCCTGAGAGGCGCGTTGCAAGTCAGCTGGAGCTCAATACTCTCCTAACCGGCTTACATACCCTGTCAGAGGGGACTTTTCCTGACACCACCGCCTCAGCTCGCCCCCTCCACAGGTGGGAGCGGGCTGCACTGCTGTCAGGGATGATACAGTTCCAATGTGGGACTTAATGAGACATGCCCACCCCAGGCCACACCTCCTGGACCACCTTCTCCAACTCTAAACAGCAAGGCCTGTTTTATTCAGTAAATAAAGGCCTGAATTGTAGTTTTATTGAACCTTTCATCTTTATATTTTTTAAACAAATTACATACTTAAGCCACTGTTTGAATAAACTATCACATTTAACAGTGTGAGGTCCCTCTCTACAAGAAGGACTGGATGACATAAAAAAAAAAATCTTTAAATAATATGTTATCAATAATTCAGACAAAAACACTGTTGGTACCTTTATGGAAACCGTTGTTACAGGAATTGGAAGACGCGTCAAAAAATTAGGTACAGGGCCCGACCGGCCAAAGCGGACACCGGGCATTTTCCCGGTGGGCTGGAAGGGCGGGAGCCTGTTTTGGACCGCTGGAGGTGGTTTTTGGTGCAGGGGTCCAGTTTTGCAGCAGTGCGCCCTGTCTCAAAATCAGCAGCAGTGTTTCCCACCAACATCTCCTCCCCCCAGCGCAGCCGGTGTGACTTAATTGCCAAGGCCGGTTTGCGTTCCCTGTTCGGCCCTGAATAAGCACTTCGGCCTAGACCTTCCCTGCTTGAGGAAGTGGGCCAATTACAAAACTACCAGATAAGTCTTCAAATTATTATTATATTTCACAATATATGGATACAATCCTAAACAAGCATTGGCATAGCCAATAGGTCTCGCCTTTGGGATCTTATAAGTTTTTAGTAATGTTTTATATTATTGTATGTGAAAGCTTTAAAACATTTATGCATTTATTTAAATCAAAAGTTTCTTTTTTATTTTAGTATTACAGTATTATATAGCGCCTGCAACAGCCGGAGCTATACTAGCATTTTAACAAATAGTTGCTCGGAAAGTTACAACTAATTTATGACGCACAACCATTAAAAAGGTCACAACAGAATGCATAAGCAAAGTAAGAGAGCTCACGATATCCCTAGTGGAGGGGGTGATGCCACAGTACAGGTCAGAGCAAAAGCGTAAGCAAAGTAAAAGAAGAAGGCACGCGCACATCTGAAAGAAGCCTGGGGACAAACTGTGTGGGTTTGAAGTCGGACTTTAACATCAGGAAGATAACGCGATGTACGACAAGAAGGTGCGCGCACATCTGAAAGAGCCCGAGGGCTACTGAGAGTACACGCAGCAGCCACAGGTACAAATAAAAGCAGGGCTGACTCTGACTTTCATCCTTTCTATTGTTCAAAGAACATTACCATCACATTAGGTAATAATAACAAGGTATGTTGTCTTGTCTTCTAAAAGAGCGATTCCCATCTGATCTACCTACTATGTAACACAAGGCTCAGTAATTTATCGAAGCTCAGTGACAGCCAGTCACGGCAATGCCATGCTGAGCGCAGCGCGGCCTTTCAGTCCTGTTATTTCCTCCAACTACCCCACCTCGCACGATACACTCGCGAGGGCGCTCGGATGAATGCAACCAGAAGACGATGACGTGCAATCAATGTACTAGATGGAGCACACATTCAATTATGGAACTGTTATTACTGTACATCTACAACAAAGCAGCAATGCTGTATTGGGAACCAGCAAAACAAACTTGTCATTGTTGTGTTTAAATGTCATCCTACGTCAGAAATCGAAGGACTGTGGAAAGAAAATAAAAGTATGAAAAGCCCAAACTTGTCTCGAAGCTTTCTGCTAAAATGGAATGCTTAGGTGAAATGCAGAGCTCATTAATGTGCCCTCAACTCAATGAACAAAACAACTTTGGCCCCAACATATGTTTCCAATAACCCGATTCTCACACCAGTTTCACTTTTTAATGCGTATTTCAACTACATAACAAACGAAGCAGTTTTTTTTAAGGCTGCTGTATTATGTTGACCCCAGACACACTTGTTACGTCATCAGTATTTTTAACATTAATATTCCCGCTGTATCCCTCAACCCTCAATTGAATGGAGCATATCCAAGCCTCCTTACATGGACATAGTGCTCTGTCAAACGCAGGCAGAGAGGAGGGTTGGGCAAGATGTGCACTGCCCTGGTTGGTCCCTCCTGCCACAGGCAGCGAACACATGTCCCACCGGGGTTGTGTTTTCTCACTGCCTGCAGGACAAGCTTTGAAAACATACAGAGGCGGCAGCCGGGCTGGCTCTGGGCCCCCGGCTGCACCGTACAACCCTATAATCAGGGAGTGCACTGTGGGATGGGGGAGGAGGGGCGTCCGAGAAGGTGCTCGGAAAGTTACAACTAATTTATGTCGCACAACAGTTAAGAAGGTCACAACAGAATGCATAAGCAAAGTAACAGAGCCCACGATATCCATAGTGGAGGGGGTGATGCCACAGTACAGGTCAAAGCAAAAGCAGATGGGGAAGTAATGGTGGCGGAAACAACACAGGGGCGCCAACAAGGGAGGAATGGGTTTGGGAAAGCAGTACAGAGGGCATGGGTTGGGGAAAAGCAGAATACAGAAACAGCACAGAGTGGGGAGCCAATGGGTGTAAGACAGCAAAGTGGAGTATGTGGTGGGAAAGCAGATGGAAAGAAAGTAATCGGAGGGATGGGGGACTACACGAGGGTGAGCGGGACGGAGAGAAGTACATGGGTGACAGACAGCAGCTGGAGAGAGATACACTTACTGTCTGAAACAACTCGGCCTAACCTTGCCAAGACCACAGTTCGCAAGGAATCATTCGTACCGTGAGTCTGTCAGCATTGCAATCAGCACTTCAATGAAGGCTGGGCAGTTTTCGGCGAAGGACTGGGAGCTCTCTGAAGAGAGACTCTCGTGTTCGATGAGGACAGGTAAGTGCTGCAAATAAGGTGGTGAGAGGTTGTAAAGGCCACAGTGGCAGCTGTGAGGAAGGGTATGAATGTCTCGTGGATAAAGGAAACAAGCAAATCGCTGGGCAGAAAGGTAGGAAAAGCAGGAGCTTCTGAAGGAAATAGAGATACAGGGACTAACGAGGGTAAAGAGAATGTCTCCGTGAGCCTTGTGCTCGGCTGGCGCCTCGGGCATGTTTACTACGGGAACACATGGGAATGCAAAGCCATTAATCAAGCAGGATGGCTCTGTCTCCCTTCACGCCCAGGGAGGAGGGAGATGCGAGCAGAGCATCAAAGGGCTGGGTGAGAAGGGAGGGGGGAATGCAATGAGCAGAGGAGCAGCTGTGCACGTGCATGTGATCGTGCACTCAAGGTTTAGGCCAGCCAAAAGACTGTGGGTAGCACTTTGAAAATCCCACATATAAAATGTCTCTTCGAGCCTTTGGCTCAGCGAGACCTAAAAAGGACACAACAGGGCATACTTTGCCTGTCAGGACATATTTAGGGTCTATGGTCCATATCATAAGAATGTTTAAAATGGGTGAAAAGGTAAAGGAGGGCTTCAGAACTTTCAAATTGGATCCAACATGTTATATGTCTTGTTGGCAATGCGAATGCTTCAGTCTTCACAGAGAAATGCAAGGAATTGGTTCCTAAACTAGATCCTAAACTCAGAGAATTGTGGGCATATCAGCAACAACCAGCGATAATTATCGCTAAGAGCACTTAGCGCTAGGATAATTATCGCCGGCTAGCGTGGATTTTTATTGCTGAGATAGCGTGCTATTAGCAACGCTTATCTCAAAAGCGATAAAAATCCTAGTGCTAACTGCCAAACGTGAGATTATCGCTGGAAACCCAGCTATAATCCCACGAAGATTGGCGATAGCTTGCTGATAGGGCCTCACATACTTAGCCATGATATCCACCTTCCATAGGATATCATGGCTAAGTCAGTTTCAAAGCAGGCGTAAGGAAAGTAGCGATAACAGAGGTTATCGCTACTTTTCCTGTCGCTATGCTGCTTTGCGTATGGCTTGATAATAGGAGAAATGTCGCTTAGCGACATTTCTCCCGTTATCCTGGGGAGGAACGCCCACTTTGCATCTCTTTAGCGATAGCGTGACCTTGCTGATAAGGCGATAAAATTATCGCCGCTTTTCATCCGAAAACGGATGCAAAAGCGGCGATAATTTTTTATTGCCTGCTTGTAAATATGCCCCTTGTTTCCGTGGAGGATGGCCAAGCCACCAAAGGTCCCTTATTTGGAGACAGCTTTATAAAAGAGATCTGAAAATGTGTTACTGTACTGAACTCCTTGGTTCGATAATATGCAGACACTTCAAGAAGGTGACAATTCTTCAACTCCAAGTTGACTGGATGGTGCATCTGGGTTTAAAAGATGCTTATCTACCTGTCTCCATTTATCCTCCAAATAGCAAATTCCTCCATTTCCGATAGGAGAACCAATTCCATTGATTTACAGCCTTTTTGTTCAGCCTTTCCTCAGCTCCTTTGTCTTCCCAACAGAGGCGCAACAAGAAGAAAAATTATGTATTTCTCCTCATTATCTCCTCTCTCGACGTGTGCTTCTTCTGCAGTAGACGTAGAAAAAGGGAAATTCCTCAAAAGATTGTTTTTGTACAGGAAGGTGTCCATTCCGGCACAGAGGCAATCTTGCCTGTAACGCAGGCACCCTTGCACCATGGCGCAATGGTGCCTGGATTGGTGCTAGGCAGCACTCAGTGCACCAGTGCAGGGGGAGAGCAGAAATGCGTGATATCTTAGTAGGTATGGTGCATTCCTGCTCTTTCCCTGTTGTGCAGTGCAGTGCAAACACAAGGAGATGATGGACAGAGGGCTGAAACTTTTCAGACACTCACCCCAGTCACAGTTGCCTTGCTGCATTGCCGCAACATTTTTATACATCTGAGCCTAGCTCCGTCCACTTGCACCACAGATGTATTTCACCAACCCTGGACCAAAGATCACCTGTAAGCGTTTCCTCCATTCCTACAGATTTTTCCCTAAAATGAGATGAGAGTCATCACAGTGATCATAGCTACTCCATTCGGTGGTTCCCACATGTGGCTCTCCCACGGCTGGTCAATGGCACTAACTCCTTCTCTCATGTAAACTCCAGCCTATGGCTTAGAAAGTTATGGGAATCTACGGTCTATCCCAGGAAGTTTTCCAGAAATGCTTACCCTCAATGACAAAGCCTGGAACTTAAAGGGAATCAGTGGTCTCGCTGGTGTTTGGAATCGAACACGGATCCCATATCCGCAGATGTCGGTACCATAGCAAATGATCTTGTTAATTTGGCTTTCTCCGGCAAGTCCTATTGAGCAATCAATGTTGACAGGTCTGCCAATTCTTTACAACAGCCTTTCATTTACAAATTGTTTTGTGGTGTAAGGATAAATATTCCTCCTTCCAACAAATATAATTCTTGTGATGTCAATTTGTTTCTAAATCGTTTAAGTTCATGGTCTGGCACTTCACTTCTAGCCTTTAAACCTTTTTCAGCAAAACTAACAATGTTGTTATGCTTGATTTGTTTTTAGAAGAGTGTCTGATGTTAAATCCTTGGATTTATCAAGCAAGCAATTTACTCCGGTGGTGATCTTTTAAATATAAAAAGGAGAACTAGGACTCTTATTACATCTCCCGAGCATCCTGCTTTCCAACTACATCATTGTCTAGTTAGACGCCTAAAAGAAATTAGACTCATTGTGCTGATCTCAGAGGACTCCGGGTCAACTCATCTCGTTGGTAAAGCCCCATTCTATTTTATCTGTGGCTTCCTTAGTGGTATGGGTAAATGGACCAGGTACCAAGCAGGCACTGATTTCTCCGGTTTAAGACCTCATTCGCCTGGAGCGACCATGGTTTTCAAAGCCTTTTGGGCTACAGCCAGACTAGAAGATATTGGCCATCAGTTTCTACTTTTAGATCCTTCCTTTGTAAACCTATTTACCACACTGCTCTTGTGTATGTTAACCCACTTTAAAACATCATAATATGAGCCTCCGGGCTTGTCGTAAAATGTGGATTTTCCAAGAGCTACTACTGGAAAGTCCTAATTTCTTTTAAAGACACAGAGGCGAGCATAATCCCACCTCAAAGTTTGTCATATGACTTTGCAATATTGTAAACCCTCCCTCTTTACTTGACAGATTACTTATTATCTTTTTCTTTCCCAGTTCCACATTCTGCAGTCATTCAACCACCCCATGAATCCGAAGTCATCGGGGAATTAATAGTGTCCTTCCTATTGACGGCTGCCTGCATTTTCTTTGTTGTGGTTCCATGTTTGAACAGAGTGAACAGATTGTTCATTATCAGAAAAAGGACTTCACAGACATGTATGGGGTCTATAGATAGTGTCATGGTGATGTCTCCTGTATTAGCTGCTGTTGCAGTTTCATTCTTTATGGTGCTTTTACTGTAGTTGTTCTTGTGTTTTACTTCCCCAGCTGCTATTTAATTAAATGACAAGACAAAGAAAATAATACTCACTGCTGTGGCTTTTAATAAAATAGGACTTTCCAGCAGTCAGCCCTGCAACTGTGAAACTAACACAATTTGGTGCTTGTGTGCGAATTCCTGCACTGAATATTAATGTCACTCAGAACTCATTAGAACTGAGCATCAATTATTTGTCATGTGACATACAGCCTGACTTGTAAAGTCTTTGTCAGTGTTGATCTGAGGACACTTGACTGTCCCAATGTTCACATTAGCTGCTTCACACGTGCCAGGACCAAGGCGAGGTGGTTTCCAACGGTTACATAGAGGGGCCTTGTCATGTTGGCTGGGTTGCTCCCTCAACCTCTCCTCTGTGTAGTGTCTGGGATGACAGGATGTCTCTTTGCTGTTGTCTGGCTTTGCACAGCCGGTGGCCATTACAGGCAGCATTAAGTTTGTACTGAGCAGTGCTTAATTTGAGCTGGTGATTTCTGGTGCCCAGCACCGGCACTTATTTGTCAATACCAGCATTTATGACAGCTGCCAGATGGTGGCGCTGTTTGCATAATTTGGAGATAAGCAGAACAATACTTGTTTATTAATCTGATGCAGTGCGGAAACTTGGGTAACGGGAATCAGGACAAAGACCCGTACCGAATATCCTCCCTTCGTCACAGACCAGATATCACATTAACACATTCCCTCATACAATCATTGGTGGGGCCCATAACACCAATATTCACACTTCACTTCTCACTGGTCTGCACTGACAGGAGAGATGAATGTTCCAAGCGCTGACATGAAAGGAATACTTTATAACCTATAGAGAGAAAATGTATTTACACATCTATACACTAATATCTTTACACCTACAAATCTCAATCCTAAACATTAAGATACTCCTCCCACGTGATCAATGGATCATTTAGCTCAGCGTTTCCCAAACTGTGGTCCGCGGACCCCCAGGGGTCCGTGACACATTCCCAGGGGGTCCGCAGGAGGCAGTTTTAAAAGCACTGCAAAGTTCCTTGTTTAATTAGCAGTTTTCGAGCAATAATAAAAGTGTCAAAATAAAGCCAGTGATTAATGCACCTGCTGTCCAGTGGCAGCTTTGAGTTATCTAATGTAGCACAGAGGATTAATATGCCTACTGCAAAGAACGTGTACCATGCATTTAAAAAAACAGTATTTTATGTGCATAGGTGAGTGTGTTAATGCTTTTGTCACAGAGATTCTTTTGTTACTGTGCAGTTCATAAGTGACTACCGAAATCTAGCACAGTGACCTATAAACTGTGATTAAAGAGCTGCTTGCAAACTGCATGGTACTAGTTAGTAACTTATGTTTTTTCCCAGTCTTTCATTATCCTGATGCTGCTAAAAAGGTTTATTTGGGCGGAAATACATTTTTATTGTTAAAGTCAATGCTAACCACTGGGTGATGTTCTGAACCCCAAGTTTGTGCTTCTGCAGACCAAGCACTCTTTTAAAATGCCTACCAGTAGGAATGACACGTGAATCATATACCTAGTAGTACCCTTTGCCTTATGTAACATTTTCTATACACTGATTTACACGTATGATTCATTGTCTCTATATGTCTGTGATGTAAAGTGCTCTGACATCCCACAATTGTATGAGAGATGCTATAAAACAAATGAAATACATGTGACGGAGAGGCTATGGAGAGATGAGAGGCACTGCTGAAGGGTGATAATAAGGGAATCATTGAAGAACCCCAACAAAGATTGTCGTATCCTAGTGCATAGTAAGGTCTTCATTTACTATTCGTTAAAAGCTAATACAATTTAATATATAATGATAAATGTGTTTTTGAATGCACCACTGTTTCCTAAATTTCTTTGGGGGAGAGCCTCCCAAAGCCCCTTTTGTAGTGGTCAGGCTCACTCACTGCACTTGGTGTGCACCGTATGGCGACTGGTTTGAAAACATTTGCCAGGGCTGCTTTGGGTTCCCAGGCTGGCCCTGGCAGGAGCAGGAGTCTCGTACTGCGAAATAAAACCAACCAATTTAAAGTTAGTCACGGAGTTGCAGCACCAACCTTCTCATTACATTGTTTTGTTTTTGCAAACTCTTTGAATATTAAATACTAAGGGGGATATTTACAACAGAAGTGGCGTAGCTTGTCGTTAGCCTCCTTGGCTTAACGATAGGCTTCGCCACTTCAGAAACGCAGGGCTGCACCATATTTACAAGAATGCGGTGCAGCCCTGCGTTTCCCCCAGTGCTGGCACTAGACTTAGCAGTGTAGCGCCAACACAGGCACCCTTGTACCATAGTGCAAGGGTGTGTGCATGCAGGGGAAGATTCTTTATGTACAGGAAGGTCCCCCTTCCTGCACATAAACAATCTTTAAATGGCGTTTTGTCACTTCTGCTTTTTCCATGTGTGCTGTACGAGGCAAGCCACATGGAAAAAGCAAAAACGCCAAGTTAAGACCTGGTTTTCCCTGGTATTAATTTTGGCGCTGCCTCCTATTTATGCTGTCGTCATAAATAGGGGGTAGTGTCAAAATCACTGGGTGCGGTGAACCGCCCACTGCAACACCCACTGCCAACCCCTTTCACGCTAAGCATTGCGTGCCAGGGGGGCTTATTTAAAAGGCAGCATTAAGCCATGTTATGTGGCTTAACGCTGCCTTGTAAATAAGGCAAAGCCTCTATCACCACGATAACGTCGCAAAAAGTGTGCACATGTGTGTTTATTTTTTGGGGAATTACCCTTTTAATGTTTGAAATTTAAATCATACAAATTGATTGGGGGTCCCCGGCTTCCAGTGGTGACTCAATGGGGGTCCTCAGGAGTCAAAAGTTTGGGAACCACTGATTTAGTTGGATCAGTAAGGTGATTTAGGCCTGCTAAAACACTTTTGAGATTCTGATCTATCCTTTCTCAATAAGCGACAAAAACACATTTGCTTGTCAATCAATATTTGTTTATCTAATTATTGCAAGAATTTAGTTCCATCTAGTAAGTTTATTAGACCTTACATAAATCACAGAACACCATATTTACCTAATCTGGCTATCGGTCGTCCTCTAAGTTTCAAATTTAGTCGTCAATCAGTCGGAATTCAAAAGTTCTTTGTGCAGCACGCTACAGTCCCAAGAATGGACAAGGACCAGAGACGTGCAAGCATCTATCAGTGCCCATAGATTTTATGAAGTCCTCAGTTCGTCAAAGAGATGGGCAACATTCAGTCTGTCAAAGATTCAGGAACGCAGCAATCACGTAGCATCACTGTCGTCTCCGTCAGCATCAGCATGTCAATAAGTGCAGCACCACTTCCTCTCTATTCTACCGTCATTTTTATAATAAAAGTAAAGACAAGATGATACATTTTGTAAAATTTTGGGCTTCTCCTATTGGTCGGTTGGGATCGTCCGGTGAAGTTTCACACAGTTCAGGAGGTTATGTCCCTCTACATGATATTTACGGTTCCTTGTATCTGTCCATTGTTAGTGTACTTGGCGGGCTTCCCACCGTGACCTTGGTGGGCACAGTACGACTAGGGTCGGGACGAGGCCACTGGAACATGTTGTAGCACAGGCGCACTTCGCCCAAAACCTCGTGGAATGGTGGCCATCACGTCGTATTACGTTGGCGGCCATCTTTGCTTTAGGCCCAAAGGACGACTTAAGCGAAACAAACACAAAAGAGTAATTAATACATAGAAATAATGAATAAAATGTTAAACCCTCACTAATTCCCCTATGTGCTTGTAATTATCTAGCATATAGCAACATTTAAAGCGTTCATATTCACCCATTGATGTCATCTGGTGCGACATTACGAAAACGTCACAAAAGCAACATATATCATGCGATATTCTATTTTCTACTGTTAGTATGCATACATATTTTAATAACAAATTATTTAGCCATGCAAATTGCAAATCCCACGTGTATTTTGTACATTAGTTATGTTGATTAAATTTCATGCAAGCATATTAATAGTATTATAATTAATAGATTATTCTAATTAGTATAGGCATGCAGAATAGGGGAGGGTATACAAAATATTGTACTACCCGCTCCATCAAATCCAATATACATTCAAAACAACTCAAACCTGCCGCCCAGCTCCCTTTCATAGACCTGGGGGGGGCTCGAATAGTCTGAATTGTCACACTTGTAGAAGTGCACTGGTTAGTAAATGTGCAGGCGCTGGCAGTGGCAATGGGTGGTGCGAGCTGTGTTGGTCCCCTGATGAGGGCCCTGGCACATCTTCTTTTTACAAACTAAGCAGTGGACTGCTGAGGCTGTCATGGTGAGCTGAAATCTAGAGTCTCACACCACACCTCTGCTAGCAGCAGATGAGCTGAGAAGAGGAGCCTGAACGAACAGCCATAAACCATGGTCACAAGACGACTGCAGCTGAAAATCCAATATTATTTGAGTAAATTGGTGTTTTTTGAGTTTCAAGGAGATGGACAAGAAAACACTGCTGTGGTGTCTGCACTGCAGATGGCAGCAGTTGCATCTTACACATCTCTGTAGGGACACCTTCCTGCACAAAAACAATCATGTCACGCACCAAGAATGACATGGGGCTCGGGGTATCACTGAGTTAACGGCTTTATTAAGCACAGTCACTGTGGGGGGGTGTTTCGTTGGTTTAGTGTTCCGATCCGGCTTCTTCTCTGGGGTCCCGTCCGGGTCTTCGGTCTGTCACCTCTATAGGTCTTTCCGCTCGGGAAACAGAATGGAGAGGCTATTAATAACAATCCTGTTATTAACCTTTCACTTGTGAAAGGGCTACTACTCCGGCCCTGTGCAGTAGGGTTTGCTTCTGCGACTCAGTTGGTTTCCTCCACATGATACAGGGGATGTGAGGGGAACTCGCCCCGTGAGGGAAGGGAGACGAACCGAGAGATAACTCCTCTCTTGATTCCTAGGTGCCCATTTATTTTTATTCCCTATGTGCCCCGTACGCCCCTCAGCTGTGCTTCCTATTGTCGGGGTTTTATGTCTTTGTGCCCCATTACAGCTTCACAGGACATCACCTTGGGGGACCTCTTTCAATGCAGCCCCTCAGTAGCCCAAAACCACCACTTGACAAAATACCCAACCCCTTAACAACCCTCTGGCGACCGCAGTCCCTTGCCTGAAACCGTGACCCTGCAACGGGGTCACGGCAGCCTCGTCCTCAGCGCCTTCCCGAAGGGGGACCTATCTCTTCCTTGGCTGGTCTTCACTGCTTCCGTCTCCTGGCGCTGGTGTTCTCCTCTCCCAACTGGCGGCATCCACTGCTCTTCCCGTCCTGGCGGCGTCCGCTGCTTCTCCTGTCTCTTCAGCGTCCGCTGTTCCTCCCATCTCCGCGAGGGCCGCTGCTCCACCTCTCCCCGCGGCGTCCGCTGCTTCTCCTGTCTCTCCCACGCCGAACGCCGCATTGCTGTGCCCTGCCTCTTTTCTCTTTGTGAGCCCTTCCGGGGCTGTCAGAAGGCAGTTTGTCCTCCACGGTGCCCCCGGGGCCTCCCGGGAGCGCCCCCACTGCCGCTCCATCACAAATCATTAAAGGCATTTTCCTCTTTCTATGCATGCTGCATTGCATGCTGCAGAATGCAGCATGCATAGTAAAAGGAAAAAACGAGAAGAAATAAAAGTATTTCTCCTTGTTGTGTCTCCTTATGCCTCCCCTGTGGAGGTGTAGGATTCTGACGCATTCCCAGGTTTGCAAAATGTTGTAAATCTGGGAATGCGTCAAGTTCCATGGATGTTGCGTAAGAACACACACAGCAACAACCATGGAACTCCCCTTTAAAGCAGTTATGCGTGAAAGGGAACCATATTTACAAAGCCATGAAAAGTCGCGCAGTCTGGCTTTACATGGCCTTGTAAATATGGGGAAGCCCATTGGGCTGCCGGTGCATCAATAAAAGTGACGTATTCGCAACACAAAGGCCTTGTAAATAAGCCTCTAAGTATTCAGGAAGTCCAGTATTGACTTATTCACACTCCCAGCTGACTCGCCGAGCTCCCAGGTTTCTGAGTTCCATGCTTCTGCAGCTCGATTTCAGGCCTTTTCTTTGCATTCTGGTAGTTGTAGTCATGTTTATACAATTATAAATTCACCATTTCTTCGTTTGCATTCTGCAAGAGGCAGAATGCAAACGAAGGAGCTGAACTGTATCCAGGGACATCTTAAGGAATGTTTGGGCCCCAAACAAGAAATATTCTGAGGAACAATTTTTAATATATCACCATTTCACCTAATTCAAGCCCTGGTCATAGCAAAAAATATTAAATTATGTTATATGAGATATGTAAGATTTCAGAAAAGGAGGTTACCCAAACTCAGAAAAGGAGGTCACGCAAACACAGCCAAATTCACAAGTTGATAATCATTCACATAATACCAAAGGAAAACTTTAACAAGCATTGACAAAGGCATTTCACTTTGAGCTTGGATCTAGATTTGTTTTTACCTTGCAACAACATTTTACATGGAATTTGGTGTCAAACCAGCCTCTTCCCCCATTGTAGGGCACACACAGTAAATATTGACAGGGCTATTTGAGGGGCTATTGTACATTATTAAAATAAGACACATGCACACAGAACTTGACTTTGTAGCTTCCATGCTAGATATTAATAATCACAATTTAATCCACCTTCGCGATTGGCATTCTCGCTTCGACTGATTATTTCAGAGCATTTCTCTGATACTTTTCTCCCATTCCATTGGATGAAATCTGATAATTTTCTCCTTAATTCTGTTCCCTGCCTTGTCGAATCTGGTTGATACATTGATATGGAGAGCGAGTGAGATACAGAGTAAGCAATGGGTTAGAGAAAGATGTAGGGACAGAGATGTGAGTTAGAGAGATGCAGAAAGAGTGCAGTAGAAATGGGAGTGAGGTAGTGACTGTAAGATGAAATAGTGAAGGAAATATGAGAGGGACGAGGAAGCAACAGAAAAAAACAGAGAAAGAAAGGTAGTGAGAGAGGAGTAAGGAAAACAGATATAGGATGTGGGATGGAACAGAACAGTAAGTGGGTGGATTGATAGGAAGGTGAGGTATATCTAGGTGAGGGAGAGAAGGAGAGTTCAAAGAGAGTAGGAACTGGGATAGGTACATAATAGAGGTAATGACGGAGTGAAGAGACAGAACAAGTGAGGTGAAGTAATGAGAAAGATAGAAAGGTTATTTGTTAATTTAATTGCCACTAAATGCCGGAGACCATGAGGGGCAAGGTTGGACATGCACACCAAGATTCGGTGAAGTGCGCATCCCCAACTCACAAGAAATAAAATCGCACTTTTATGTACATTGTTTTTATGATGGTTAATATTTGGTCACTTTACCAGGGAACCCTTTGGGTTTTGGGGGTCCTGGGCAATTGCCCACTTTGCCCATGCCTTAAAACGCGCTGAAAGAAGTACCAAAATTCCAAAAAGAACAGACCTGGTTGAATCACTCACACAATGACATGGAGCAACATGGGCCCACCCAAGAGTACGACTGAAAGGCAGCAAGGGGCAAACGTTATGTGTATCAGGGGAGCATAGGGTGGTGTGCAGCATGGGAATCAAGGATGATATGCAGCAAGGGACGACATGGTGTTCGGCAGGAGCCTTACGCCTCCGTTTTCTGCACAAACTCTTCTGCAATTAGGAAAGGATAGCAGTGGGGTAGCTAGACCCTTTGCTGCCCATGGCGGTCCCTGTGGCGGTGCCCCACGGAGGCCGTTTGTAAGAGCCGGGGGTGCTGGTGATTCCTGCGGCCGCCGACCCTCGACAGCTGTAGGTAAGAGCGGGGCTCCCCCAAAACTTGTGTCGCCTGGGGCGGACTGCCCCACACCCCACCTTGCTACGCCAGTGAGGGATAGACAGGAAGATTTAGGAGCCCTGTTGAAAGCCGAGTGACCCGTTTGGGCAATAGTTTATTCGGCTGAACATTTTGTTAGAGCAGGATGTCCAAACCATTGTGTTTTCATAGGACATCCCAATTCCGATTTGTAACCATAATATGGGTACTCATTGAATAAAACTTTGCAGGGTATAACCATAATCGTTTTTACTTTTGCTGTATCCGTGCATCTCTCCAGAATACTATTATATAAGAGCTCCCGTTTTTTGATAGAGCCCATTAAGGTGGCATTGACCCACCTGGATGAGGAGAGACACCAACGATGAAGCGTTGCACCATTCGGGGGGTTAGGTGTCTTCTCCTAATGTCTTAATAACCCTGCATGATTGGTGGCAGTCTTAAAAAGAAGAATTAATGGTCCTTGGGCCCTTGCGTCTTATGGTGTAAAATTGATTGGGCATTGGAGGAACCTCTTTTTGTGAAAAGCTATCCTTTGTGTATGTATTGCCTACAGATGCACACAACATACAGCCACACAGGAACACATTGATTATACTGTTGGTATGTGTGCATGTCTGTCTGGGTGGTATGCGTGACTGTATATACTGCATGTTGGTCCATGTGCATAAGACTGTATGTCTGTGTGAATGGGTTGGCCATATGTCTGTTTTTCTCTGTGTGTGGGTGCACGTATTAACTGGTGAAATTGTCTGGATGCACTTTGGTGAGCTCTATAGGTGGGTGAGTTCTCATATGTCATATTCCTCTGTGTACATATATTATAAAAGCCTTGCCTTTTGGCTTTGCCATGCTTGTTACATTATGGAAAAAGAACAGGCGCAATTGGTGCATTACTCTTGGCTCTGCTTTCTGACACACTTAAAAAACAGAACTGCAAAAGCATCACTGATGGCACACAACCCAAAAGGACTGTGAGAACTACAAGAGTAATTTTTCATCCTTGAAAATGTAAATTCCCCCGTAGTATCTACAGCACGTGACTTGTTTCTTGAGTGAAATGTCGGCCTATATAGCAGTGGAAGGCTTATGGTATGTTCACTTCCCATGAGTTCACACAGACCTGATTTCAAGCTGGGACAGGGGGCAATAGACTGGTACAAAATGCTGTGGAAGACACTTCAGGAAGGGAGACGTGGAGAGACAATAAGGATATGTTTGGAATTCTGCGAGATTACAGAATTACTATAGAATTAAGCATTACAGACTGGAGTAGGATGGCTGGCTGATGCCTGACATCTCTATTCTTCCTCCATTTCATTCTAGGGCCCTCCAGATATTGAAATCCAGCACCTATGGAAGGGCTTGTCTTACACAGAACTGGTTACCTTTACGGAAGATGTGAGAGGAGAACTAAGTTGGCAGCTGGGACACTTAGATTTGTGGAACGGCAGATTCATCTTCGGGTCTCAGCCAGAGATAGTGATAGAGTCAGATGCCAGCCATTGGGGTTGGGGAGCGTGTTGAGGAGACATCTGGTGGCAGGTGGCCCCTCCAAGAACTAACCCTCCATTTCAACTGCCTGGAGCTGCTAGTGGGGTCCTTTGCAATCAGGACCCTCTCCCCCAAGAAAGTATCTTGTTGCATCCTTCTCAGGATGGGCAAAGTATCTGCAGTGAGGTACATCAACAAGTTGGGAGGCAAGAGGTCGTCCCTTTTAGTGGAAATAGCCAAGGGCTTTTGGCAATATTGCCTGAGTCACAAGCTATCTGTGATAGCGGAATACATTCCGGGACAATCCAACGAAGTAGCGGATTGAATCTCCAGGTATTTGACAGAATAAAGCGATTGGTAGCTCCATTCACACCTGTTCCAGTGGATACAGTCAATTTGGAGACCCTGCATGATAGATCTTTTCACCTCCAGACTGAATCTACAGTTAGAGACCTTCTTTAGCTAGATGCTGGATCCGTGAGCGAAAGCGATGGATGCCTTTTCTCAGGATTGCTCAACGACAATGAATTATGCCTTTCCCAATTCGCACTGATATCCAGGGTTGCGACTCAGATCAGCCGACAGGTACCTGAAGTGGTGCAAGTCACCCCTCTCTGGAAACCACAGACTCGGTTTCCGATTCTTTTAAAATTGACATGCGACTGCCCTCTCCTACTACCATGGTCTCAGACGATGCTCCAGAGCCCTCACGGAGAACTGCATCAGATGATAATGTCTGGCAGCTGTCCCTGATGGTCTGGAGGCTTTCTGCAACAGTGGAGTTTGCCAGGCATTTCAGAGGCAGCTTTAGAGTTTATCAGACTAGTCTGGACCCCCTCCACTAGTAAGAGGTGTTCTTAGGCATTGCCATGTTGGAAGGGTTGGTGCCTGGAACGGTACGTGGATCCCGTGGTGGAAGGATTACCTCATATTGTGAATTTTCTGCTTCAGAAAGCTTCTGACGGTTTGTCCTACAGATCGGTGAATAATTTTCGTTCTGCTATTTCAGCAGGGCATATGCAGGTTGCTGGTAAGCCAGTAGGAATGCACCCTACCAGTTGTAAACTTCTTAAAGGCATCAGGGGGACTAATCCTCCCAAAGCTAAATATTCTTTCCTTTGGGATGTTTCTTTGGTTTTGGCTCTTTTTGATAACTGTCAGCTAAGTTAGGTACGCTCTTATGTTCATCCACATGTAGAAGAATTTGCGAGAGGAGGGGAGAGGATGTGGTCTCACGGCTAGAACTGCTGACTTTGGAGCTGGGAAACCATGGGTTGAGCCTCAGGGTCGACTTCACATCCTGTGATTCTGGGCAAATCACTTAATCTTGCTGTGCCTACCAAAAAAACATTAATGTGTCCTTGTGTAACATAACTGGTGCTCATGTAAAGCTCTCCAATACCTTTGGGTCGAGTTTGCGCTATATAAATCTGCAAAAAAAAACTTTGGATGTGAGGGTTCTGAACTTAGCAGGTAGGGTATTTACTCCGGAAGGAGTTTCCTTTACCATTACTGGCAGAACAAAAACGTTCTCACGATTAATTGAATATAATGCTTTTCCTTCTAATGACAAGTTGTGTGTTATAAATTGCTTGAAAGCTTATTAGGAATGTACTCGTGAATTGAGAACTGATACTTCTACACAATTGTTGATTGCTTTGCAGAAACCATTTAACCGTCATCTGCCACAATTTCTAGATGGTTGAAATCAATAATGGCAGAGGCTGGTATAGATATTAGAGTGGTTTTTTGGCTCATTCTGTTTGAGGGGCTATAGCTTCCAAATCATTTATATTGGGCTCCACTATTCAGGACATTATGAGATCAGCTGATTGGTCATCAGAGTCTACTATTAAACAGTATTATTATTAGGGCTCCCGGTTTTATGGTATTTATTTTTTCTTAATTTCCATCTGTATTTAACCATATTTATTTTTTGTGAAGAAAATAAAACTGAAACTAGTATATTTCCACATTTATTTAACCAATAAATATGCAGTCATGCTTGAATGCCTGCCAGGTTTTAGGGATATGAACACCTGCGGAAGATAAATCCATGCACCTATTTGAAAATATGCACATTTCAGTACCAGCCTTGTGCATATCTTCTGCTGTTTAAGCCTCTTTACTAAAATTCCTTTCATTTTTAAGCCCCTTACCTATCAAACCACACAGTTATTGGCCTGGCAGTCATGGCAAAGTGAATTTAGAATCACTTAATATGGTTTGTCGCTCTTTGTAATCGGTTATGTAAAATGTAAATACATACGTTGTGTATATATATTCCTGCACTATACTGCTACTTGAGCTGTAACTGGTTGACTCTAAATCTGTCTGTATATTGCTTTGCTCCCCTGTAAAGCGCTCTGATACCCTAACGGGTCAAGTTCGCGCTCTATAAAACACATAAAATAAATAAATAAATAAATAAACTTAAAAAGCACCCAATTTCCGTTTTTATCCATATTTAAAAATAAATATAGACAAGAAAAATGTCTGTATTTATTTGTAAAAATCAGTAAAAATGGAAAACAGGGAGCCTTAATTATTATAAACATGTGGGCGATATTATTTCTGTGGATTTCAAAAAGCGTTAAACTAGCATCATTGGAGCCTCCAGTCCTGAAATAGAACAAAAAATTAGCTAGCATTCACACCAATACTCACACGGAGGTGAGGATTATCCCGTCCACTATTGACAGTCATTGATTGTCATGATTTGATTATTTTTCTTCCAATGTATACACACCCGTATTTAGTCTGTGATATATGGATATTACAGGTCTTATTTCATTTCTAGGTTTGGACCAGAAATCGGAGTGATCCAGTTCCAGTTTTCATCGCTGTATTGGCACTTTGCGCTCCTGTTGCTGGATGAGCTGCCACTCGTATGTTGAGGCTAAATACAGCAAAAGAGGAGGGTTTATTGTTCTGCCAGGTAGTTACAGGGCGCTCTCTGTATGATACGTTGGTAGAAAGTTGAGTTCACTATGTGTATGTTCAAACGGTGCAACAGGAGAGGGATAAAACCCCTAAACCCTCTAGTAGTGGGCCACGGCTCACTATACGAACAAAAACTGTGCACACGTTATGGTCTGCGTAGCATGCGTAATAGCATTTTGTTTACAATTGATACAATTATATAACGAGAGAAAATGAAGGACCACAATGTTCTGATTTCTGTTAAAATCCTTCTGTTTATGACGGCATTGTAATGTCAGCCAGCCAACACGTGTTTCGTCATGGGGCCTAGTTGCCCCTGACTTCTTCAGGGCTGGAGAAAAAAACATATATGGGATACATATCACAGATTGTACATAGTTGACATTTGCAAGAACATATGTATTTTTTGGTGATAATAATAAGCATTATTATTATTAGGGCTCCCGGTTTTATGGTATTTCTTTTTTCTTAATTTCCATCTGTATTTAACCATATTTATTTTTTGTGAAGAAAATAAAACTGAAACTGGTATATTTCCACATTTATTTAACCAATAAATATGCAGTCATGCTTGAATGCCTGCCAGGTTTTAGGGATATGAACACCTGCGGAAGATAAATCCATGCACCTATTTGAAAATATGCACATTTCAGTACCAGCCTTGTGCATATCTTCTGCTGTTTAAGCCTCTTTACTCGTATGTTGAGGCTGGCCGCTGGAGCTGTCACTGCTGAAGCTGTTGGTTGTTGTCGCAGTTCGAGTTCTATGAACTGTTCGAAGCAAAGTAAGAGGCTCTCAAAGTGGTGATATTGGCTCTTATATGGACTACTGGACTACGATTGGTGGTTGTGAAGAGGGTATCATGGGATATGTAGTTTATGGTGGTGTTAAAAGTTTTTTCATTGGTTGCTGTACTTTTGCAGTAAAAGAAAGAGAATCATAATTCTCACCTCCGTGCCCTTAAAAGAATTGAACATTCTTGGTACGAATACTAGCATTTTTTTTTATTCTTATCACGTATGCTTGATATTTCTTATGTATAAACAGGTGCATGCTTTCCACACTGCACCTACATGGCGGAATGACAGCGCGGCGGCCATCTTGTTGCGTTTAGGACTTATGCATGCAGTCAGCAGGACTTGTATGTGGCACCGGAGTGACAGCGCGGTGGCCATCTTCAGATGGAGTGTGGAATGTGCTTAAAGAGACAGACTTTACTACGAGTTCCACTTAACAGTTCCTGGGTGAGGTTTTAGCAATTAGTTGTTTGCCCTTTTTACAGTCTGTCTGCGCTTCGCACGTGTCCATTTACTTCAGCGCCTTGGCATCGCTGCAGTCTTACCCGTTGTCGCTGTCAAGCCCCTTTGTGCCGTCAAGGAAGCGGCTGGCCCCGCCCCTCCGTCGCCTGTCAGTGATGCGCAACGCGGTGGCGACGTAGTTCGCAGAGCGCCGCAGGAGCAGTGAGTGAGGAAGAAGTGAAGCTGCCGGTGAAGCCCAGGAGGTTCAGCGCCGCCCGCAGACATGATCACCTCCGCCGGTCAGAGGGGGCAGGCGCCGTGAAGGCGGGGGGTCCTGGGGGCACTGCTTACAAGCAATGTGTGGTCAGGGGGACTGCTGAGTCAGGGGCCCAGGGTGATGCTGAGTCAGGGGCCCTTAAGGGCAACAATCATTAGCACAGTGTGTGTGCCACACACCGCACCCTGAAACACAGTGCACCCGGAGAAGCCATGGACAGCCTCCCAAGGAACTAGAAGAACAGGGGGCCACATGACGCCTCCCTCACTTATAACAGCTCTCGGTCAGAGTGGCTTTGGAGAAGGGGAGGCGGTTAGCCTAAAAGTTAGTGTGCCTCAGTTGTGAGAATTCCCAAAGTGGCATTTCAAGGAGTTGAATATAGAAGTTGAGTCTTACTAAAGGGAGCACAATACTGTATCTTACACGTTGTTTGTATACCATAGTGTAGTGTTCGGTTTATCCACCATGGTCACTTGGAAGAGAGAGTGTGTTGGGATTTAACACTTTTCCATTAGCTCGAATGTTTGTAGGTGATGGTGTTTGTAAGATGATGTGTCTTCACGGTGGTGTTTATTTTGGAGCTCTCGAGGCGCATTTGTATGTTTAAAGGACAAACCGATTAAGGGGGTCAGGCTTGTCCCTGACAGCCCAAGGACAAGTCAAGCCTTCAAAATAGTAGATATTTTAATCACGGAACAAATGTTGTGTGAAAACAGGCTAAAGATTTGGAAACGTTCAGGCCCTCAATTATGAAAAGTGACGCATCGCTGTGAGAAAACAGCGATGTGTCACTTTTCATTGCACCCTCCTTGCGACACCAATGATGCGTCATATTTACAGTATGACACATTATGTCGCAACGAGTTACAGATAGGTCAGTATTTTAACGTATCTGTAGGCGCCAAAATGACGCATTGCTGGAGTGTGTTGCAAAAGTGACGCAACTCCAGTAATGGGTCATTACACATGGGCAAGTCCCATGTCAAATGTACCTGCGTCAGTCTTACGCATGCCATGAGGCAGTCGTAAGATATTGATGCATTTGCGTCCTAAAAGTGGCGCAGTGAAATCTCATATATTTCACTGCCTCACTTCAATTACCCTTTCTTGCGGCAGAATGCCCCCCCTGCATACATTATACATGGTGCAGGGATTTACAAAGTGACGCATCTACCTAGATGTGTCACTTTGTAAATATGATGCAACATGGTTCATTTTTTACACCACTGGTGCGTCACATAAGTGACGCAAGGGCCCATAAATAAGCCCCTCAGTATTTGCCTTAACAAAGTTGCTGTGAGTGAACTGTGACAAGTCAGGTTTCTTTGCATTGTGTATGTCAGGCCAAAGGTGTTGCTTGCAATCCTTGCTCCTGAAACCAAAAGCTTATTTATTGTCTTCCTCTATACAAGTCTTTGTGCTGCTTCATGATAGTACTGCTCGATACACACCTCTTAAATAGACTCCCAGCTGAACTGCACCCTATCTCCTCTTTTCAAAACCACAGTAAAGTCTTGCCCTCATATGTTTGAGAGTGATTGCAACAAATTTGTACGAACCTACTCCCACACTGCACCCTTCTTTGGTAGCACTTTGGTGTAAACGTTTCATTTATATAACAAACTTCATGGCATAACTTTTGTAAATGTATTCCTTAGTCTGTATTGTCTTTCAACCCGCAACCAATAGGTACATTTCACACAATTGTCTTTGTTAGTACCGCAACTGCTGGTTACCTTTTGTACCCTGGGTCTGTTGCTGTGTACACCGATCTGGTCGAAATTATATATTTCCCTGTTCAAATAGATTAAAGGCTGATAATCCTGAATTACTATTTTAAGGCCTATTCAGATTTGGCAGTCTGGGGAAAATGAGGCACAGTGAAGTCATTGATATGCCATAGATCAAATATTTTGATCAAGTGGGAAAGCTAGGATTTGAGTATAGATTTACTTATTCTGCATTGTGTAATTCTGGTCCTCAGTGGATAGCTTATTCTTTCTCAAGGTTAAGGCAAAAGAATAGAGCTGCTTGTAAGTTTATTTTTTAAAAGCACCACTTTTCTGCGTCATGTTCAATGAATCTGGCTTGACATACACTACTCATTAGTAGTTCTAAGTTTGACAATGTATTTGAAATATTTCAGAAGACGAGTGTGCATATTTTAGTAGAGGGACCATCAAAGAAGAGAATGAATAATCTGGAACAAATAAGGCAATCCAGCAAACTGCTAGGATTAAAAAGCTTTGGTGACATTACACAGAAACTATTAACGATAAAGTGAGTGACTTCCCCTGATGTAACTATAATGTCAAGTTGGGCTAGCACTCCAGTAGTAGGAGTTAAATTGATTAGCCTCAGAAAGAGACCATGGAGACTACATAGATTTGGCTCTTGGGTTCCAAGCTTTCAGTTATTATAAGGTCTCATATAGCGCATAGCTACCCAAATGGGTTCCCCAGTGCTGGACAGAGGTAGTTTACTAGCCAGAAAAAGAGATGAATCAGAATAGCTAGGTTTTAAGACTTTTACGGAAGATGGTACGAGATTGGCAACTTCTCAGTGACTCGGGCCACGTGTTCCAGAGTTTAGGTCCCAAATAAGAAAAAGCGCGACCACCCATACAGGCGTTTTTGACTCTGGAGACCTTGCAGAGGTAGGGGTTACTCGACTGAAGCAACTTTTTTGGATGGTACAGTTCCATTAGCTGTTGCAGGTAGCACAGACAAGCATTTGACCTAGTTTTGTTGGCATAGCATAAATCCTTAAATGGTATAAGTTTGTTCACCAACCAGTGGTGTGGAATTTAGTACAATATCTACTTGTCTGTGGGACACGTTAGTTTTTAAAACTACTTGTCCTATAACAAAATCCACTTGTCCCTTTGGTGCCATGTAGTGCGGCAATAATTCATGGGAGCAATCTCATTATATAAGAGCTCTGATAATAGAATCTCTGATTATGTCAGAGCTCATACCATAGTAGGGTTTGAAACAGATATTGACCTGGAGTCCAATACACAATCACATTCTAAGATATGGGTGGCCTTCCAGAATTGGGATGAAGACATAAATGTGTAATCCCTTCTGTCCAATGATTACACCTGCGTGGTCTGTGCTGCCAGGACACTGGAAGGGCACGAGCGCAGGAGCTATTGAAATATCGCAAAAGCCTGGGAGGTACTGGCTGACAGGCTACTATTTTGCATATAATGGTGGTATGAGGACAAAAAAAAAAAACCCACGCATTGATATAACCGAAAGGCGACCACTAATGTCATAGTTGCTGGCTTTGTCAATGTTTATTTATTTCCATGTTTCCTTTAATTTTGTTGCAACTGGCTACATTGATTTTCCATTATGAATATTTTTGGGAAAAATTAGAATGCTTCAACACATTTTGCTAAACTATGCTTCAAAGAAATGGTACAAACAATTTCAAAGTAGTTTAGCAAAAAGTTTTTTCCTAGTTGCATTTTTTATGAACTTTTTATTTTGAAAGCAAAAAAATCATCAATCTTGCTTTCAAGCTTTAGCATATATTTACATCTAATCGGAGAGCATCCTGAAAGCAGTATACATAGCCATATATTGTTACATTTTGTAAACGTGTATACACATTTTTATACTGGAACCACTGTCAGAAGTACCGTCTGAACTTACAGCATTTCATTATAGCTCTCACCCCAATAATAGAGGCTTTGTATTAATGAACCATAAATACAAGTTTGAACAGCATCAACATATGGGCTCAAATATTACCTGTACTGCAGACAGTGCCCTTCCCTGATCCATAATGTGGTAGTTTATTCTGGCAGCCAAACGGTTTGTGCTGCAGGGGGTTGGGCCTACTTGTCCCAAGGACAAAATAAACATAAAACGCCTTGACCACAAACAGTATGTCCTGGGTGTCGGGCCATAGGACTTCCACACCCCTGACCAACAGCAAGGAGACCAGACACACAGGCGCGCTTAAAAAGCTGAAATAAGAGTCTAGCAGTGGAGTTCTGAACTACTTAAAGGCGCTTGGTGGAGGACTTGCCAGCCCCCAGATTGAGAATGTTCCCATAGTACATATTGAATTATAGTAGTATTCAATGGGATGTATGTACAAAAGTGTAGCTTTATGGCTGACTGTAGACTTGTTTTCACTTGCAAGTTCTGTGTTTCAAATCCTGGTCCTTTGGAAAAAAGTTCAAGCAAAGAAGGATCCTACACTGTAGTAGTGAATGCCCTTTATACTATATGTATTTGCTCTCCTTCGTTAAAGGGTTACTGTTTTCCAGTAACTGCATTAGGGGGAAATGGTCAGTGCCTGGGTTGCTGGGCTTGGCAGAAATGCGGTTTGCCGGCCACAGGAAGCAATGGCTAGGGTAGGCATTTAGCTCAAGCCTTGCTTGCCCATCTTTTCCTCCAGCCATACCTGTTTGAGTGAGTTGTGTCATGCTCTGCAGGTGGGGAAGGGCTTCAAGTCTTTTGACTCACCCTCTAATCGGATCCCTTGCAGTAGAGTGTGAGTGCATAAAGACCATACATCTTGTGGCCCTCTGAACAGCCTAAGTGACTTGCCTGTCAGTTATCATAGTGCAATGGTTGCAAAACCTTTTTTGTTGTTTTTACCTGCGATGTATATAGTGGGTTGTGTTTACTTGTGGTGAGCAGATCTGTCCCGGTTTCTGTTATTCCTGAATTCACTTTCCTTCTCTATAGTTTGCTGGCTAATTGTCATTCTGTGTGTGAGCCCCTCCATCTCACACTTGTTATGGTTTATGTATTAATACATTATTGAGTGGTAATCATGCACAAGGGAATTAAATGGTAATATCATTAGCCTTAAACTTGCAAATGTGCACCTGAACTCACAGGTGCCCATCAATTATCTAAAGCAAGCTTTGGCAAAGCTAGTATGCCTGGCTTTAAGATGCTCACAGAGGTAAACGTGTGCATTTTATTTGTTTGCAGGAAGTAGCACATTATAGCCAAACCTTACATTTTTGTAAACGTGTTTTTTTTTTTCCGCTATCGGTTATGTTAGATGAAGTTCATAACATGGTTTTGGATGAGTGACTTGGAACATTGTTGAATTGGAGAAATTTACACCTCAAAAAACAGGATTAGCTCCTTTATGGTTCCTAACAGTGAGAGAACTTGATAGCAGTGTGGGCTGTTAACTGTTGCACTAGTGTATTGTATTCACTGTTATGAGATCCACTAGGCACTACTTTTCGTGGCCCCACTGCTTAGAAGCCACTCTTAGTCCGATAACAAATACAACTGAAAAGGAGCCGACCGTATATCAAGAGTATCAATCTATTTTAAGCATTAGAAAAGTTCCATGTATTACAATGTCCATGAGTATCCCATTAAGACAGTTCAGTGGAATTCAAATCTTTGCGAGTCTCGCATATGAGTTCAAATCCAACTTTATTGAAGGAAGCAGAGCCGGGTTAGGTCTCACGGAGGACGCTACTACGCATCCGAGACGCTAAATTAAGCGTTTACTCTGCCCCTACCTTGTGGGGTTTGGTTCGATGACCTAATTGGGGTATTTTATCCAGGTTAGGGTATGTTACTTCTTTTTGACATGTTTCATGACTGGTTACTAAAACACAAATCAAATTCAGTCAGGATGTAGTGTAGGTTCTTTCCTGAGGTGCTGAAGATTCGCACATGATCACTTTATGCCATAAATAGGCAAGAAACATGTTGACCTTGTTTTAATCAGTTTTTTCACTAAGCTAACTAGGACCATTATATCCTTAATTAGCTCTGCACCTTTAATTAGGTGAATTAGCTCAATCATTAAATAGTCTGACCCTGAGCATCACCATACCTATTTTAACCCACTCTTTATCACCACTCTACACACATCACTCAAGCCCACCCCCACCCACTTCATCAGATGGCTAAGAAAAAGATCTCCGGCAAAGAGCCCCCTAACGGGTGCCTCTCTGGCATTGCAGCACCTGCCCAACGAGGAGCTAGCCCAATGATGAAGCGTGACACTCATCTGGGTGTGTGAGGGCCCGTGCTCCTATTGGAGCACATTCCTTTCCCTGGAACTCTAATCTTTCTCACGTTTCTTACGTTTAGGAACTGCACACCCCTTTCACCTATAACAAAGAAGGCACATGTTGACCAAAAGGAACTTGAAATGGTACAGTTTTGATGACGTGGACAGCAAGAGCTTCCACTCCAAGATGAGCACCAGTTTAATGAGACCCATTTCCTCCCTTGTGTTGGCGTTTCCTTTGTACTAACATGGTAACGGGCAGGAAGTGTGCAGCACGGCCTCTTACCTGGCTACACATATACATTGTCTATTCACCTTCACATTATTTTGTTTTAAGTGTATATTTGAGGTAAATGTCATCACACATCTATATTCGATGTAGTGATCACACCTGTATCACTGAACATGTATACATTTGAAAGAGTAATGTCTACCACGCTATATGCAGTGTACCTGTAACTAGCAATACAGCCATAAAGTGATGTATCACCCAATGCGTCTAGTCTGTTTTACATAAATAGAAAGTACAGAGAAAGGAATGGAGAGTGAAGAAGAGTTGGGAGAGAAAGAGTGCAAGACACAGATGGCGTGAGAGAAATAAAAAAACAGACGTAGAGACCAAGATATTCAACAGAGAGAAAAAGGTGGCAAGAGCGTGATTGACTCAGGCAGACTGTTTGACATAGAGGTAAAGACAGAAACAAGTACGCAGAGCAAGGCGTTCAGAGATAGAATGAGATAAAAGATCGTTGAAGGGAAAGAGGCAGAGCAAAATATATACCAATAGATAGTAATACAAGGACAGATAGAGGGAGAGGAAGCCCTGACAGAGAAAGAATCAAATAGTGGCAGAGAAAACTGTTCAGATATTCAAAAGTGACAGGAGAGAGACAGAAAGAAACAGGCAGACAGAGAAAGAACGCTTTTTTGACACATAGAAAAAGACACATACAAAGTTAGCAAAAACACAGACAGAATGATATGCAGGGAGAGGAACTCATGCAGAAAAGAACTAGCAGATGAGAGGGAGAAAGAGCATGTGAGCCTAGCAGAGACAGAGAGAGACATTGGCTGAAAAATACCTACAGAGACAGATAGCAGACAAGATAAGAGGAAGCTAGAGCGAACTGCAACCTGGTAGAAAGAAAGCTAGGGCTACAGGTAGACAGGGGAAGAAATACAGATTGAAATGCAGTGAAGTAGGCAGAGAACAGACAGAAGAGATAGATACGAAGGGACAATTTAATCATATACATAGTTTGGTGGGCAATAGAATGATAGGTGTGGTCCGTACTAGTTGGCTGGGTTATGTTACGAAGGTTAGATGGACAGGGAGGCAATATTGAACATGTTGTGGCTTGTCACTGTCACCACTTCAGAGCGGGATGGATGATGTCAAGACATAGATTAGGGTGGCTTAATGGATGAACGGCAAATGTGTGTAGAGTTTCAATGATTTGTGGTGCACTGCAGGCAACTACAGTAGCTTCTGGGCTGATATAAGCGACAGACTGAGAGTATTGATGGATGGGTGCACGGATAGTACTGAATGTTGTGTAGCTTTCTACATGCACCTGCACAGCAGTATCGTAGGATGAATGAAGGCCCAGTGAGGCACGGATGGATTGTAAAATGGCATCAGATGTCTTGTAGTACAGTAAATGGCACTGTGGCAATTTTATGTATGTGTATGGATCCATGGAAGATATTGAATCTTGTCGAGTGCTGTGCAGACCGTTTCAGTGGTATTGGGAGGCATGGATGCAGAGCGAGGTAGCCAAAGGCTTGGATGGTTAGATTAACAGACAAACGTGATCAATCAGACGAATGGAAAGAGATGGACAGATGGATCCTTTCAAAAGGAGTTGGAAGATGGAATTATGGATGCTTGACTGTGATTGCAAGAAACGCAGAGTGATAGTCAGATGGAGAAGGTGCAAGGAATTGAGAAGGAGACATCAGAATAGTAAGTGAAGGTTCATAAGGGAATGTCTGTTGCAGAGAAGGGGCGGGGTGTATGGTAGAATATATAGCTTGAAAGAAGAAAAAAAAGTTAGAATAATGTGAGTGAAATAAAAAACAAATATTGCAGAGGATGAATAAAGAGCAGCAGATAGAAAGATATACAAGAACGAGTTAGTGTAGAAAATTCCTGAGGAAATTCAGGAGGAAAGAGTTTGGTGGGGGGGCAATGTAAGTGGAGGAAGAGAGGGGAAGGACTGTAGAACAGGGAATGTGAGAAAAGACTTAGCTGTGTAGGATGACAGAGGATGGCAAAACAGAAAACTGAAGAGATGATTCAAAGCGATGGAAATAAGCAGACACCTGGAGAAGAGTGTGTAGAGGGTTACTGAGAGAATGAGAGGAAGGCGGAGAACAGATGCGAGGTAATGAATAAGAAAGGAGGAGAAAGAAGTGTCTAGACGAAGCAGGAGACAAGTTGAAAAGGTGGCTAGACCATTGGGAGTCAGGCTGACCATATGCCATCACTCGTCTTTGCTGCTCCTCCTTCCTGTTGCTCTAGTCCGAGCCTGGATAAAACAGAGAGAGTGGTCAATAGAAAGTGCACCTCATTCCTTCCTCCCAGGCACATTCAGATGGAACCCAATCCCTGCCAGCTTGGGAGTGTCATCCTTGCTGTCTGAGGGCATTGATCCCGTATGCAGGTTTTTTTTTACTGTCTTTGCCCCATCATCATTGGTCTGTGGAGGAACGTCTGAGGGGGTGGCGGTGGTTTCAAGGGTGCAGTGCCTTTGTGTGTTGGTGTGCTGCTGTGAAAGCCCATATCCTGGCCTTTTAGTTCTGCTGGGTGCTTCCTTGTTTATCTGGCTTCACGTTTGCTGCTCTCCGACTCCGTCCTGACATTCCTGATCTTTGGGGGATGAACATGGCAATTATCTGTACAGAGGTGCACAAAGGAGCCAAGAACCCTAGCTCTACACACTACATCTGAGAGCCTCAGCCATGCACAGTAAACACAGAGCGCCAGCCGAGGTCTAGGGAACCCAAGGCCCCTGCTGTACAGGAGGTTCACCCTCACTAATGTACTCACAGCAACTGCATTGATGCCCCTAACCCTCTCAGGAAACCTTGCCTACACCTCACCTTTAAATGAATGTCTGTTGTGACCTTGGCATGATCAGGATCAGCCTGTGCTGTGCCTCTAACAGCTATGACACTCCGGGGCCCTTGGCAACTGTTTCATGGTGGCCTGGGTAGCTTCCTGTAGGCATGGCAGAGTTGTCAGTTACCATTAACACACACTTAGGAGGGTGAGCCCTGAAGGTCTGCTGTGCAGGCATTGCACACCACATGTGAGCAGAGATACACCAGGGGTCTCCATCCTTTTCTGTATTGAGAGCTACTTACTTTTAAAAAATATATATTTTACAATCCTGTTTATTGTAAACATCAAAAATACAAAACATAAAGGAAATAAAGAAAACGTTACACTGCCATGTGTTGACTTATTCTGATAGAGCCAGTCATCCATCATCCTCAACCACCTCCGTCTCTCCCCCACTGTCTCCTCCGCCCATCCAGTGGCCATGATTGAATCGGGTTGAGTAGCAAGCAGTAAATCGACACCAGTCCCAGCAATAGATGTACAGGGGTTTCCACGGTGCTCGTTCCATTTTCCCCATATCTTCACCCATTTTCGGGGACATCCCACCTACGTACACCACTTTCTCTGCAAGCATACCCCAGCCCATGTCGTTTTTCCAGTCTCAACTAAGGCGTTTGCTCCGTCCTCCCCACAAACCTGCAATGTTGCGCTAAGCTGCCATCAATCCCAATATTATCCAAATTAGTTCCATGCTGGTTAGATCTGATGCGTCCCAGACATTAAGGAGGCACCACTTTGTAGTAGGCTCCGTTCTACAAACACATTCATTATTCATGCAGTTGACCACAGCTGTCGTCGTATCTCAGGGCACCTCAATATAATATGAAAGAATGTGCCTATACGACAGCAGTGTTTTCAAAATTGTGCATCCGTTGCTCTGCCCATTTTTGTGCACGAGTAGCAGGACCTATGTAATATTTTTAGTTGTAACAAACAGATTCTGGACCGTATAGCCACCTCCTTAGGGGATGCAAAGGCCTCTGGCCATTCGTCATCTTCAAGACCGTCCAGATCCTGCTCCCTTTGTTACCTTAAGTGTACCAGGGTGGCAGGTGAGTTGTTAATTACCTTGTGATAAGTACGTGAGCTTACCTTACAGGGTATTTGAATGTCAAGTAGCCTGACCTCCAGAGGGAAAGCCTCGGGGGCACTGTGCCTTCTGCAGTGCATGTTGTATCTGGAGGGAAAGGTAAGTTTTAGTGGGTGCTAGTTTATACTCGTTTTGCAGGTCTGTGAAAGGGATGATGCCCCTCTGTAACAATAGGTCTCTGACTCTTGATAGGCCAATGAGAGCCCACTTATCGAAGCCAGGCCGTGTCCCTAATGTACCTATACTAGCTGTGCCTCATAAGGGGGTGGTCTAAGTTATTTTGTCCCTCCATCCAATTGCCCGGAGAGTTGCATGCCAAATGCTCAGTGTCACGGCTGTTTGGTCTTTGAAAGCTGTGCGTCGCAATCCACTAAATATAGCCCTATGGTTGCCTTCGGGGTGCATTGCAAATTTTTCCATTCAGTATGCAGGTTCGATCATCTGGAGGTGCACCCAGTAGTTCACTGTGGTTCATTGCATGTCCCAATATTATTTTTGAATGTCTGGGAGGGCAATGCCACTGTCATACCAACCTCATCAGTTGTTGGATGTCAATCCGTGGCTTGACTCCATTCCAGAGCACCGCACGCATTTCACTTTCGGTTTCTTTGAAGTATGAAATCTGGACTGGGTATGAGGTATTGTGTAGCGCGTAAAGAAAACGAGGCAGTGCCATCGTTTGAAAAGAGCCGCCCTGCCCAGGCAATGACAGGGGCAGTGCCCTTCAGTGCTGCACATCATGCCTGAGGTGTGCAAGTGGCAGCAATCGGTTGTTAACATAGAACACCGTTTAAGTCAGTGTATATTCCTAAATATCGGAACCTGCCTCGGACCACTCTAGCCTCACAATGCCGGGGCAGACGTTGCACGTCTCCATGGACGATTTATATTAGGGACTTCTTCAATTTGATGGTGTAGCCCGTATATAGCTACCAAATTGGGTAAGTATTTGTATAATTCTGTCGAGCGTGAAGGCTGGGTTGGACACACAGAGCAGAATGTTGTCTGTTTAAAGGTAGATTTTATCTTCCCAGTCGCCCTGCGGCAAAGGGTCATGTCTGATCCATGCCCCAAGTGTCTCCAAAATAAAAGCAAATATTAAGGGTGAGAGTGGGCAACCCTGTCAGGTGCCACACTGGAGCTGAAATGTATGGGACATATTGCCGTTGTCTGTCACCTGAGCCAGCGGATCCATAGTGAGAGCTACTTCTGATCAGTGAAAATCATCATGAGCTACGGAAGGCAAAATTGCACATTGTTACTAGACACCCCCACATCCAGCGTCCTTGACTTTAAGCCTAATATTCATAGAGCTAGATGCTATGAGCAAAATACTTTGACTAGGGGCAATATGACAGGGCTGCTATGAGTGTCAGTAAGAGCGTGGTCTGTGGGGATGTATGAACATGTATGAGTGGGATATATGTGTATGGGTGACTGAGAACTTGTGTGGTATGTACTTGCAGCACAGGACATACCTTTCACGTTACATTTATAACTCAATCGCAAGCAATCCCTTTCTCTTTTTTTAATTAGAGTACTTTAAAGTGCAGAAAAATGTTCTGCAAAAAACTGTGAGAATATGGAACATTTTTCTGCAGTTTAAATTTCTTCCATTTTAAAAACTGGCTGTATTTTTCAGTTATACTTATGGCACAGTGTCTACTGGCCACTGGGAGCAAGAGGCCTGTTTGTAAATGTGACACTTTGAAATGGGAGGAAAGTAAAATGAAGCGTTAACTTATTCATTAAGGTAACTTTTCATTTTAATTTTCCACCATTTAAAAGAATTCAGAAACCTCCGTTTTCTGACGGCTCCAACTTTGAGTTGAGAAGGAATTTTATTTGACGTAAATACCTTTTGTGCTTCAGTTGTTCACCTCTGTGCCCCAGCCTGGGTCATAAATCTGACTGCGCACTGCTCATTATCAGGCCCTGCTATCTGCAGCCTGAGGAAAATAATGTAAAATAAGCACAGCCTTCCCATAACTTCAAAAGGAAAATATGGTCTTGTGCTTATTTATAAATGAACTCAAGGCTGTGAGCTACTCTGAAGTTGTCTGGGAGCTACTTGTAACTCGCGATCCTCTGGTTGGAGCCACCTGGGCTAAACGGATCTGGATAGTAAATACAGGCCAGCCCCAGCTATCAGCAGAGTGGCCCAGTCAGACTCCATCTCCCCCAGCATATAAAGCCCACCCACTCGCTACTTTGTATAAAACTCAGCAGTAACTTCTTGTGCCATTTTCAATGTGTCGGAATCCCTGTTCAGCCAATACTATTACTTCATTGTGGAGGGTTCCATTTGCATGCTGCTGCAGTGACCGTGTTTGGCCAGGGATCTCCCTTCAAGGGCCAATAAGAGTTCAACAAGCACTCTTTCTGATGACAGCACACAACTAGTGCCCAATTATATACTGCAGTAAGTTGGATCCAGAGCCATCCCCTCTCTCAATATTAATTCTTAAAGCTCTTTTTCCGGAGTATTCACATGAATGAACACATACATATATCTTCTTTTTTGCATGCTTCTGTTATTCCTTCTTTGGTTCCTATGTGATTATTGCTTTTGTCTTTATCATATTTCTTTGAGTTTTCCTTTATTTTTGTGTATTTTTTCTTTTATTTTCTATGCAAAGGTCAGTTGATGGAATGCTTCTAAATGGATGCAGCAATCTCTTATTTGTATCATTCCCGCCTCTGGTATTCCAGTTACATTTGGGCATAGACAGTAGTCATCATTATCACCTTGTCCCAAAGGTTGTGTAAAACCGTCGGAATTCTTACCATCGTATATTTATAGATTTGAAAAGATAATCTACGGAAGAACATCCCTACCCTGTTTTGTGATGAGTAGAAAGCTAGAGGAAGCCCCATTTGTCTGATTTATGTTTTTAGAATAAAAACTCCAACCCTCCCCTGCTTTGACCAGGAATTGTCATCTACGCTATGCAGAGTTTACTAGTTGCTGAGTAATGATTCAAATTCCTGAGATTTGCAAGTGGCTTTTCCAGTCCTCTTTTCTTCATTGCATGTTGTGGCGTGTAGCCCTGCTTGTATTATTAGAAAAGCAGAACTACAACCACCTAAATGCAAAGGATATAGACTGATCTGGATAACCTACTCATGGCAAGGCTGGAACAAGTCGTAGCTCCTACGTTTCACAGTGCTTCATTGCATGAGACCTGCAATAAATGAAGAAGGGGGAAGAGGAGTTGGCCTAACGGCTAGAGTGGTCAACCTTGAATTTGGGTAACAGGGTCGAGTCGTGGCAACGACGCTTAACATCCTGTGATTCTGGGCAAATCATTAATCGCCCCGTGCCTAACAAAAATGAATGTGTCCTCATGTAATGCAACTGGTGCTCGTGTAATGCGCTTTGATACCCCGATACCTTTGGGTCAAGCTCGCGCTATATAAAACTCCGTAAAAAAAAAAAAGACACAAGTGGTCTGCATGGTTTGAAACTCCTTCGCAGTAATCAAGTCTTGTCCAGTTAGACTCGAAGGTCTCCTAGTTTGGGACTTTTCTGGAGAGTTACATTCACTGCGAGTGAGTGTGACCGTTCTCCAGAGAGTGAGACTTAAGCCAGCGGGGAGACTGCTGTGGTTAGTGTGACTCCACGTCAGGGAGAAGATCTGTGCTCCATGGTCTGTGAATGATAAATGCTAGTCTCGCACTGAGGTGTGGTTTAGGCAGACTTGCCCCAGCAGCCTCACCACCAGGACACTGCGTATCTCCAGGAAAGAGGGTATTATTATCACTTTTTTAGGTTTGTGCAGGGGCAAGCCCCCCAAGAGCTACAGTGTATAAAAATAAAATTGAAAAAAGACCTAAAAATAACCGGTCTAAAATACATTTGCGAGCGTGATAAATTTGACAAGAGTTAAAATGTTGCCTATTATATTAGTCTTATATGCAACGTTTAGCGGATGTTCTCTCTTAGATTAATGCTGATGATAGGTTGGGACAGGGTCAGTTGCTTCCTTAACTTTGGAATCGCTAGTCTCTAGCTACATTACTTTCAAATCTTTCAACTACATCACGCTAACATATGTTGGATGGGTTACGTGTGTGTGTGTGTGTGTGTGTGCGCGCGCGCGCTTATATACTGTTTTTAAGGAGCGTGAGAAGTCTATTACTCTGGTATAGATCAATAGCAAGGAAATGCCAGAAAGTGTGTTATATCTCCATGATGATCATCAGCATGATGGAAGAAGGAGTCTAAGGAGTCCACTGAGTTTGGATTGTTTTAAATATATCATTTAAGGCTGCATCGAAGAAGTCCTCCTAGTTAATAAACTATTTCAAACACCCCGCCCCCACCCATACTTTAAAGTTGTGGTTGGTATGAATTGCTGCCCGTACAAATTCCATTTTCAGACTGTTCTCAGATCAAGCTACTATAAATTGAATGTTTGGATAGGATTGGAAATTAACTGTGGTTTAATAACCTTTAACTGATCATCTTTCCATGCATGGTATTTGATTGACGTGCATGTACTGTATTAGTCACTGTTCTTCCTGTTTCTTTCTTTCTAGCTGGCATTATATCCCTTCTGGATGAGGAAGAGCCTCAACTCAAGGTAGGTTCCGCAATGTGAACAAGAAGGAAGCAAAAACGTTTAAGAAATCACCAGTTTGCTTTGAAATTCACATCTAACCTGAGAAGTACAACAATCTCATATTTCAGAAAATATGTTGCGTCCTTCAGAAGTATGGGTATATTGCAAAAAAAGAAAGTTAAATTAAGCAATGTAATTTGTTTCCGAGTTTCCGCACTCGGATAGTTGATTGACAACCGAAAACAAACGGGAATCTCTGTGATCAATTTTCTTTTGAAGGCAGCATATGAAAAGAAAATGGCAGTGGTTGGTCTTGCGCTTGGGGTTCACCTCCTATGGAGCTCTGCTGACCGACATATGAGAGAGTAATCCGGACTCTGGCGGAGTTCCGATTTATTATCACAGTTATCTGAACCTTTATGTTTTACTTGCTGCCTGCGATGATCCCTCAGCTTGTTGTGTGAAACTAGCTGAGGTGTGACAAGAAACCTTTTGTGATATCGAGACACCATTCTGCACACAAGTGTAGCCATTCAGGGACCTTTCATGCACTGTTTGAAGCTGATTATTAGTAGTTGATATTTGGTGCTGTACTAATGAACACATGTTGTTTGATAGGAATTACTATTATAGTCTGTAAATTTCAACCTGGCTTTCTAAAGCATTTCAATGCGTATGTTCTTAAGGTCTCAGCAGTTGCATTTTAAAATGTTCTCATAGGCTAATGATAGGTACTTGTCTAAATATCTTTGGCTGCTTCTCGTACCCGCATCTGTTAGTGATAAAGCCTGTCTTGTACAAGTGCTCTGGCATTGGTTTAGCTTTCTCACGAAGTGTACCTGATGTGTCTAGAGACAAGCATACCGGTTTGGAAGAGTAAGGCAAACGTGGCTATATTAGATCAATTTGCTGAAATAATAAACCTTTCAGCCTTACATTACATGCTGTGATTTGCCCTAGTTGTGAGGATTTTGGTACTTGAGAGAATGTTTTTTTTTTAGGGATAAACACCTTAGGCCGATGTTGCTAATTATTTGCACAGGTCAAGAGAGAACGGGGTTGGGGCCTGCATGCGCTTATAGACTGCTTGGTGTATATTCTGCTGCACCCTCTCAACATAAAGGATTGTCATGAGTCTGGCAGCCGAGTACCATCCTATCAAACTGTGATCCATAGAAAGGCGGTGCGAGGTACAGCAGGCTGGCGAACAAGGGATTATTGGATGCTTCATTGCTGCATTTTGAGAAGGCTGCAGCTTTTTTAAACTTTCCTGTTGTTTTTTGTCTGATCCACAGGAATTTGCGCTCCACAAGTTGAATGCAGTTGTCAATGATTTTTGGGCTGAGATCTCAGAGTCTGTGGATAAAATGTAAGTTGGCGACTCTATAGTGGCCCGTGCTTGCCTGCAGATGGTGATGCTGAATCGTGAGAGTACCTCGTACAATCCCATTCATTCTGTTTTGCAGCGAGGTGTTGTATGAGGATGAGAACTTCAGGAGCCGCCAGTTTGCTGCCCTGGTCGCTTCAAAGGTGTTCTATCACCTGGGAGCCTTTGAGGAGTCTCTGAACTATGCACTCGGAGCTGGGGACCTCTTCAACGTCAATGACAATTCCGAATATGTGGAGACTATTATAGGTAATGCCTCTGTAGCCAACTGTGCCTTGTTGCTTTTGTCTCCGCCAGCTCTTGCTTGTTAAAGCTTTCATTTCATGAACTTACCTCACAAGTCAACCTCTGCCTGCTTGTCTCTCTAGCTCCTATATACCTTCGGGTTTGTGTACATGATGTATGGGCAAAGGCAAGTGAGTTTTGGTGGTCCTAGGACGTGGCCTTCGAGGGATTCCTGGTATTGTGATGTAGAGTAACAGGTTGTTACGATGGGCTTGATGCCACAGGCGTAAGCCAGAGGATAAGGCATTGTTGGTGGAGCTGCATGGACAAGAAGGTGTTTGGATTGGGGCTGTGGGCTGCAGTGAGATCATCATCTTTGGACCGAGAGCAAAAAGCTGGTTTGTGGGTGCAAGTGAGTCTGTTACATCAATGGGCTGGAAGAGATCTTCTTCAAAAAGAGGACTAAGAAATAGTTGTTAGCTTCCATTACTGTGACGTTTGCACATGAGATTGACCTGGGTTTTTTTCCCACTTTTACCCCCAGCAAAATGCATCGACCACTATACAAAGCAATGTGTGGAGAATGCAGAGCTGCCCGAAGAAGAAAAGAAGGCTGTGGATAAGCGACTAGAAGGGATAGTAAACAAAATGTTCCAGCGCTGCCTGGATGACCACAAGTACAAGCAGGCTATCGGTATTGCCCTTGAGACACGTCGACTTGATGTTTTTGAGAAGACCATCATCGAGTCGGTAAATCAGCTTCTCCTGCACCCTTCCTTGGCAAAGTTTCTCCTCTGTCCATGAACTTTAGCCCAGTCTTCTTCCCTGGCCTGTCTTTCTTCTTCATCTTTGTGATATTTTTACCTGCTCTCCTTTCCTTCTAGCCATTGACTGCAGCTCATAAGGAGTTCTGTACAGGACAGTTTTTGCCTCCCTTTTATTGCCTAGTTATGCTAATAATGAGGAGTATGATCCCATGCAGTGACGTGCCCATAAACCGTTAGTAGAGCAGTGTTCGGGCCTTTAAAGTAAGCAGATCGCTGGGCCTAATATGGTATCAGGGAGCCATTCTGTTTGTCAATTCTGCACAGGCTCTCGTTTTGGTGATGTTTTTAAGTAAGCCAAGCATCTCTGGAATATTCTAATGTGGATAGTACTTGAATGAACTGAGTAATCTCTAGGGCCTGCCAGTTTATGGCTGAAAAAGCACAGGCATAGGATGCTTTTTTGGGGATCACCCAATATGATCTTGCCAGAATTGAAACCTTGGTTATGTACTGCACCATTTTGTAACAAACTGGGGTCTAAAGTATCTCAATTGTTTCTGGTAAAACCTCTTTAGGAGGCTGCTTATCCTAGTTTGAGGAATTTTCACCAGCAAAGTCTGCTGTCTATATTACAATATATAGTTAGTCATTTGCACATACAGTCTGTTTCTGTGTCCTTCGAGTGTTCCTGGAGGTATTGGACATAACTTGGCCTCAGTTTTATAGGTTTAAACATCTGCTTTCCCACACTTGCTCCTTCTTTTGTGATCCTTATGCAGTCATTAGCGGTGGTTTAATTAATAATTTTCCTCTTGTTTTGGCTCCAGCGTGGGTTGTGCCAACATACTATTAGTAATGGCTTGTTATCCTCATCTTTTAACCTCTGTGCCGAGATTACTTTGATAGGCTCATGAATGGTTCTGGATTCCATGTTGTCTCTTCCTTGATCGTTACAGTGTTAATTTGCATTGCAGCGGGATGTTTCAGGCATGCTGGCCTACAGCTTGAAGCTGTGCATGTCTCTCATGCAGAACAAGCAGTTTCGCAACAAAGTACTGCGGGTCCTGGTGAAAATTTACATGAACCTGGAGAAGCCAGACTTCATCAACGTTTGTCAGGTAACCTGAAAACTAATTTTGCTGCCTATCAAAAAAGTTTACAGGATCACTTGGTTAACTACTGGTTATGCACCTGTTCAGTACCCAACACCGGCCTGCCGTGCACACGGGGAGTCACATTGAGCTTTCCTTTGGAAGATGCAAGCAAACAATTTGAGGAAAGTGTGATCCAAACCATCAATACTGTCTTGATCTGGACCATTGGGAGGGTGGTATTTTCAATATATTGAACAGTTTGACAATACTGTCTTTTGTAGGCCTCCAGTCCAAGCACAGATTTTAAGTAAAGGACGAACAGTCATCTTAGTCACCTTAAATTACTCCTGACCTGTAATCCAAGCATTTGATTAAAGAAGCCTGTTTTTTAGACATACGATCCGTCTATAAGAATAGTCTACCTAGTCTGGTAGTGTAGGGGCTTAAGTTGGGCTAGTCTTGCACTATGTACAAAACACAACACGCTTCCGAAAGTTGGCAGGCAAAGGAGAAGTATCTGTCCACATCATGTGAATGATTCACATTCTTCAGCTATGTATGGTCAGTTATGTATGAGTCTTGTTAACCTTAGTAAAGCCCTTTAGTATCTGTTCTGGAATGGCGCTGCTTTTATTTGAATCCTTGAATGCTTGTGTTAGCTGCTCATGCACTCTAGCCATACTTCAGCTCAATCCTCGTTTTATGCATTGTGCTGAATCCTATTCACTTTGCTTCCTTCATGACTAGACGGACAACATGTAATTTTCTGGCTACACATGACCATAGCAGTTGGTGTCTGAGGGCTATGGGTCTGAGGGCTATGGGTCTGAGGGCTATGGGTCTGAGGGCTATGGGTCTGAGGGCTATGGTCTGAGGGCTATGGTGTGATGCAGATGAATGTGTGGCCTGAAACAGTTTTTTTCCACTATTAGTTTAGCTTTGAGACATTCTATGACCGTGTTCTTACTGCTAAAGGCCTTTTCAAATTAGTTTTAAGTCGAGTTTTATACATAGTATAAATAGTGTAATATAAATCAAAAGAAACTGAGATTGCATGATCTATAAGATGGAAATGATTATATGACTAGGCCTAATTTACAGATTGTTCTATGTTTACACACCGGGAATCCACATTTCTGGGGCCGTGAAAGGGAATGTTCTGCCTGCAGCAGTCTTCACTTCTCACGCTTTTGGAAGGGTTTAGATACTTCTATAAAATGTATGTGATGTCATTGGCAGTGGTCCTATCATGAGGCTCCACACAGAGTCCCTGCCTGAAGTCAAGGTTAAAATCGGCCTAGATAGCAGTTGCCTGACTGTTTATAACAAACTATTTATAACATGGTTAATTTTATTTTCAACTTCTCCCCCTCAGTGCCTGATTTTCCTAGATGACCCTCAGGCTGTGAGTGACATCCTGGAGAAGCTGGTGAAGGAAGACAACCTCCTGATGGCGTACCAAATTTGCTTCGACCTCTACGAGAGTGCCAGCCAGCAGTTCCTGTCCTCTGTGATCCAGAATCTTCACACCGTGGGCACCCCCATCGCCTCTGTGCCAGGGTCCACCAACACCGGCACCATCCCAACAGTTGACAAAGAAAGGTGAGGTCTTTAAGGATTCAGTGAATGGAGGCCTCATTGCGACTACAATAGGGAAACTGAAGGGAATTTAAATGCTTGGGTAGCAGCCACATCAACCTTTAGAGAGGTGACAACAGAAAGATTCTAGATGTTACATTTTCTTCATGTCCAGAAATGGTACTGTGTGAAATCTGTGAGGAGGCAATGTAAAAAGAGACCTGTGTCCCTGTCGGTGAGATGACTATAAGAGACTTCGGTGAGAGCTACTTCAATGCAGGCGACTCTCTGAGCACTCATGTTCTTTTCATATCTTTTTAAATGGGATGAAATATACACTAGCATACATTATAAGGGTAATATAAGTTAGAGCTTGGTTTTGTCCTAAATAAATGAAACCATAACCCATGCTAGTCTGTCTTATTAAAACAAAAGCAACTAGGGAATTAACTTGTACAGGTCCTGTACATGCGGCCCTCGCTACCTGCCCTAGCCAGTTCTGGAACTTTGCAGAATAATGCCCATTCTAATACCTGAAGGAAGTAATATAGAAGTTTTGGAACTGCTAAGTTGCAGATTAGATAATGTAATGCCGTGTGTGGGTCTTCTGGCTATGCTTCTAAATAAACTAAACGAGGGGTAAAACATGCCTTACTTTTTGGCTTCTGCGTCACCAAAAGTTTGTCTTTTAAAACCACTGGCCAAAACCCTACATTGACAATCAATTAAGTCCAGAATCTCATATATGGGTATTTGCCTTATTCCCAGAACTCGGTTTGGTAGTAGTCCAATTTGTTTATTGGTACTTTAATTGCAGAAGTAGATATTTGTTTTATATTGTTGGTGCAGCAGTGAGATGACTGGAGTCCTTTCTTTAAAAATATCTGACAGTTCTATAACCGTAATTTCCGCCCTCTAAATGATTTAGGTGTAATGAGGGTGGGTTTCATAGTTATCTAGGTATTATATAGGAGATTGTCCAGTGTTTTTATAAAGTTCACGACACAAGCATATGAGCAGATCTCTAGGACACCCTTGCGGGGGATGGTGCGCTCTAAAAATATACATAAGCTAACGTAACATCATAGGTGAGAGCTTTGACCCCCAGATGGAAAATGGCACCACCATAGTCTATCCTTGAGGAGTTGTAAGAAAATATCCAAGTAGCTTATGGTATAGATGATTTAAACATTTGTTTTTAAAGAGATCCGCCAACACTGTAGGAATCTAGAAAGGCGATGGAGAAAAGCTTCTGCCCCACAGCCAGACTAATTTATAAAGATGCCCTTATAATTTACAAAAAGGCAATTGTGGCCCGAAAAACAGTCTTTTTTTCGGCACAAATTAAAACCTCTGCCAGAGAGCTGTTCTCCGTTGTTACGACCCTGTCCACCCCCCCCTCTGGCCCTGGGGTAGAGCCCTCACAGACCTTTTGTAATGATTTATCCACCTTCTTCACCACAAAGGTGGCAGATATATATGCTTCATTTGAAGGGGATACCAAAACTGAATACAGAGGCGGTAGTGTGAATGAGGTACCTTCTCATCATAATTATGACTTTTTCTTATGTTTTTCACCTGCCTCACTTGATGACGTTATCACCCTCATCTCATCCACTAAATCGGGTTCCCCTTTGGACCCTTGCCCTCCTTCTGTGATGCAAAAACTCAGAGGTGATTTCAATCCCCCTTATGGAGATCTGCAACACTGCATTTCAGACAGGCCAATTTCCTAGTATATGGAAGAAGGCTGTTATAAAACCCCTTCTGAAAAAACCCTCCCTAGACCCCACAGCCGTCGCCAGCTATAGACCCATTGCGTGTCTACCCTTTGCCGCCAAAGTATGCGAATCCATGATGAATAGACAGCTTTCACAGTTCGTCGAGACCCACCAACTTCTCGATGAAACGCAGTTTGGCTTTAGGAAAGGGCATGGGACAGAGACCGCCCTGATTAAGGCCTCTGACGAGATCAGGGCAATCATGGATCAGGGGGGGGCGGCTGTCCTCATTCTTTTGGATTTGTCAGCGGCCTTTGACACGGTCGACCATGCCACCTTAGTCGACCGTGTCACAGCTCTGGGCATAAGCGGTCTGGCCAAGGATCTCATTTCATCTTTCCTGGCAGTCCGTACCCAGACTGTAAGGCTGGGAGATTTCTATTCACCCACCTCTGCACTCCCTTGTGGAGTTCCACAAGGTTCCTCGCTAAGTCCCATGCTATTTAACATTTATGTAGCGGACTTAGCGAGGGTAATAAAGGCTCATGGAGTACGGCTAACATCCTATGCAGATGACACCCAGCTGGTCCTGGGCATCCATAAGGACGGCTGCACTGTGGCAGCCAACTTCCAGAGAGCTATGCTTGAGGTCAGTACCTGGATGGCCTCTAATTGTCTTAGGCTCAACTCGGACAAGACCGAGGTTATGACCTTTGGAAAACTCTCTCCAGAATGGTCTTCTAACTGGTGGCCGGAAAAGCTCGGCTATCCACCTGTCCCAGTGGAAAAAGCCAGAAACCTGGGAGTCATTTTTGACAGCAAGTTGGTATTTGACCTTCATACAAACAAGGTTGTGTCGTCTTCATTCTTTATTCTGAAAAAGATTAAGAAGCTGCTCCCTTATCTCCCTCCCTCAGCTGGGAAGACTCTGGTCTCTACCTTAGTCTTCTCCAAAATGGATTATGGAAACGCTCTCTTTCTCCATACCCAGAAGCGTGTCATAACAAAGCTGCAATCCATCCAGAATGCGGCAGCCAGGATTCTCCTGAGCATTCCTCGCCGCAACTCCACCACTTTTGGCATTCGTCAACTCCACTGGCTGAGAGTAGAGAGCCGCATTAAATTCAAGGCCCTCTGCATTGCATACAAGGCAGTACACGGCATAGGACCCAGGTTCCTGACGGAAGCCTTTCAGCCATACACTCCTAGACGGCAATTAAGATCGGCCAATACCAACCTCCTCACTGTTCCACGCACAAGAACGGCCACCTGGGGAGATAGACGTTTCTTGGTGGCCACCCCAAAACTCTGGAATCTTTTGCCACATTCCATCAAAACTGCCCCGAATCTGATGAGCTTCCGCAGGCTCTTAAAAACGTGGTTATTTAACCAGTGAGAGGATGACTGACCCCAGTAGCTCCACAGCGCCGAGACACCCTAGGGTATTTGTTGCGCTATAAAAATTACGTAAATAAATAAATAAATTAAAACTCTAGACACATGAGGCAGCAGCCTCTTTGGCACATTTCTTGATTTATTAGAATAAAACTAATGGGAATAATTTAGGGGTTCTTTCAAGCCACAGCTTGAACTGCATTGTTTAGCATTGGAGTATTTTCCAAAGTGATGCTGGTACCAACAATGTTTTCGGGAAATTGTTTCTCTCTTTAGGTCTTATACTTGCGATTCAGAAGAAACACATTTTGGAACAGCAGACAGCAGCACTTTTTTCCATGTCTTTACTTGTTTGGGTACAGCAGACAGCAGCAGTATTTTTCATGTCTTTACTTGTTTGGGTACAGCAGACAGCAGCAGTATTTTCATGTCTTTACTTGTTTGGGTACAGTAGACACCAGCAGTCTTTTCCATGTCTTTACTTGTTTGGGTACAGCAAACACCAGCACTTTTTTCCATGCATTTACTTGAGTCCTTTCTTGCGAAATACTGTTTTACTTTCCCATGCTTTTATAATACATGCAAGAACTCCTCATCCTTTTTGTGTGTGATAGATGTCCTTTTTTGTAACTGTATTGACGAACATGCTTATGACAACAGGTACATTTATAATCCCTCTCTAAGTAGACGTACTGATTTGTGTCCATTTCATAACATATCTGCCATGGACAATGGCTTGTTGTTTATTAATTGCATTTGTTTCTTATGTTTAACAGAAATGCTCTGATTTGCTGTTTGGGTCCGCTATACCCAAAAACGTAATCCAAGAAAAGTAGTGTAGAGGGGGAAACGGCCAGTGCACCCAACCCTCGGTCTCCCCTTCTCACTTTTATATACCACTATTGGAAAAGCACAAGGAATCGGAACAACTTAAATATCCTGTGCACATGTTGCCTGGTGTGATGCCTCTTTTCTTGGTCCTAGAACCGCACACGTTTACCTTCCCACTGGTGTCCCAGGACCTCTGGTACTATTGTATTCCAGCTGTGTAATCTAGTTCCTCCCTTTATAAACTGACTCTGAGGGTAGCTAGTTTGATCAATCATGGGTTACTCCTGGAAATGGGTGAGGGTTAGGACTATATACGCGACATAAATGATAACAGACAAAGTCACTGCCCAGCCAGAGCAATATCGTTTAAAGAGAATAGTTCTATTATTTAGATAAACGAAAACAACAAGACTAGTGCTATAAAGTAAATAATTTGGGGTGCTGCGGCCATTATTGTCCTCTGTGGAAAGATGTATGTGTCCTTGGTTAACTTTGAGAACTCTTGGCTCTTGTGGCCTTTGCTGTGGAGTCTCTTTGCAGGTCCTTGTCAAGGGTTCAAAGAAGCCAGACTGAATGCTACAGTCTATTAAGCTTTCTATAATGTCAGAAAGAGTCTTGGTGCCCAGTTATTTGATTTTTTGGGGATTAGGACGTCTTTGCCAAGGGCACTGAATGCATTTAAGGAGAAACCAAGTACCTGCACAATTTGTTCAGAATCGGTGTTCAATGCAGAGCGGGACCCAGCCACTGCGTTATTACTCTTATACTACTGTTAATCGAGCCCAAAAACATTTATCCCCTCTTTCTCTGGGCTGTGGCAAAAAGGACTCTCTCAAGACCTTATGAATGGAATGGGGTGGTCTGGGACCAGTTAGGCACACCAGACTTGTAGTTCTTGAATGATCTCTGTGCTCTTCACCCTCATGATGTCAGTATCACTCGGTGGATCTAGCCTGCTGGGCTGCCTTGCACATATGTGTTCTGGGTAACTCACCTGTCAACGCGGCCTCAGGAAGGTGGGGAGGAAACAACCAGCACGATAACTTATTTGCAATCCTCCATTCCTGCTGGCTAAAATCCGAAATATTATTCTGCCTTCTCACCATGGTGTGTCCCCTCTGGTGGGGAATTGATGTGTAGAAGATCCCGTGAATGGCTTGCTGACACGAGGCCAGCTTCAAGATACTGAATAGAGCTTTTGCCTGTCTGGTGCTGCTCGATCTTCAAAATATCTACGGTATCTCTGGGACTAGACCCAAAGACAGCATGTATGGCGTCACATCCACATGGAAGAACAAAGACAACCTGGACCTGAGCTGCTATTTCGAAAAGCCACAGAGCAAGGATCATTGCTTAAGCAGGGCAAACAATCCATATATTTTTTTCTTTGGGAAGTTTTATATAGCGCAAACTTGACCCGAAGTTCTCAGAGTGCTTTGCATGAGCACCAGTTGCATTACAGACTGACAGATTCATTGTTAGGCATTGTGAGATTAACTGATTTGCCCAGAATCCCAGGATGTTGAGCGTCCTCGCCGAGACTCAAACTCCGTTCCCCAGCTTCGAGGTTGACCGCTCTAGCCATTGGGCCACGTCCTGGTCTGAGACCAGAAGTGTGAGCGGCTAAGCTTCTACATCAAAGGAGTCTGGGCTCTAGTCTGCAATGCAAAAGTAGGAAACCCATGGCTGAAGTCTAGGTTTGGCATCAGTGGAGATGGGCCTGCAAATGTAGACTAATGGGGAAGATGCTGCTCAATGAGGTGTAGAGCTTCTGATGAGGGTTGTGAATCAGAGTGAAGTGTGGTGCTCCTGTATTAGAGGTCACGAATGTCCAGTTCCTCTGAACTAGGAAGGGATGGACAGAAGAAGGTCCCACGTGCTTCTGTAGTAGAGGAAGCTGCAGATTGAGGTGAAGTACATCAGAGCCATGGCAGAGAGTAACCTGCAGTGGGCACCTCTTCAGTACCTCTGGTTCAAGGGCTGCAAGGCTGTCAGTAAGGTACTTTTGCTAAAGTGCACCAGTAATTTTACCCCCATCGAATCAGCCGCATATGGCAGACAAGGCCGAAACGACCCTGCCCATTGGATGCAATAATCTGCTCAACCCCTAGACGCCGGATTGATAGAAGTGACACTATAGCATGCACGTTGTGGGCTTGGATGAGATGAATTGAGATGACAAGCTAAATTGGATTTTTTGCAAATGAGATACTTAAAAGCACAGAACCAGAGGCTTAACTTCTGCATATAGACAGATTTTTTGTCCTCTTCACCCATGAATCTGATTAAGATTGGAGAACTCTATCCTGAGAGTAACTTTATAACACTCCTACAAGCTCAGGAGTTTGCTAGCCCTACACCCCTTGATGTATTACTAAATTATAGAATAGGTGCCACATGCAGGAAAATCCACCACACTTGCTCATCGTTGCTGCCGCATCTGCACGTGTTGAATGACCAGTGGCGCTACTGTTGTTTACACACTAGCGCGCTGTCGCACCCCTGGCACACTTTAAGTTTGTACATAAAAAGTAACGCACCCTGGTTGCCCTAGGAAAAATACACTTGCGGGAGGATGCCCAATGCTTGCGCTGTACTATGGACAATGCAGATTTATTACCCCTTGCTTTATGATGTACAGCAGTGGTGAGCTTTTGAACAAAAATTGGATACTGATTGATGCGGTGACTGGCGTTACTGGTGCTCAGCAAACCCTGCTGGTCACACTTTTGTGGAAGTGCTACCAGGTGTAAGCAAACTTACAGCTCTAATGCTGCTCATATCCAAAACAAAAGTAGCTATGCATTGGGGATGTGGAACCATCCCGCAGAAAAACTGGCTAAAAGACATTTGCATACTGCCAGGAACAATTTGAGGAGTATTGATCTATGATATCTGTCAGGTTCCTGACTGAAAGATATTTGGGGACCATTCAGTGTCTACCTAGAGCAGCATACACACTGGATCTGAGCAATTGGGCACAGAGAGGAAGGGGGGACATTGATTGAATGTGTTGCTTCTGAGAGAGGAGAGGCTGGGATAAGATGACTGTCATTCAACAGGCAGCTCTCGCTGTCCGAATGTTAGAAGATGGTACCTCCTGGAGAAATGTAAGCTGGTGATCTATACAACTTAATATATTTGTGCCACATGCTATGCTGCAGCCATTGTAATGTACCTCCACGGATGTAGGTTCTGCCGGAACGAACTTGACAATAATATGCTTTTTTGTTTTTTGCAATTATTTTCTCTATTGGGGGATGTTGAGGAGACAGACCTGTTGTAAGCCTAAAAATGAATAAAGCATTTTTTTTAATGGACTGTGCTTCTATAGTGGAGTGGACAACCCAATCCCTAGTCTCCTGAGTTGATTAGTGTATAAGAGAGGACAGAGACTAAGGCACAGATCTTTTTGTGAGTGAGTGCTTAGCTATATTTCCAGGAGTGAATGCCTCCCAGCTCTAATGTGCAGAAAGAGTGACATGTTTCTAGTGCATTCCTCACAAGGACAGACTAAGCTCCACCTATGTGCAGCGAAAGGGCGGGAGAAACTCTGAAGCATGGTGCAGCGCTTAGTGGGATGGGAACTTCTGTGCTCATCTATCACAGTCCTTGTTTGAGAGTAAGCCACAGCGGCTGGCGCATTTGTAGGAGTGAAACTGATGATCTCAGTCTTTGGCGTGAAATGGTAGAAGCCAGAGAATAGGGATATGGAGACAAACTTCCACAACACTAACATGTTAATTGGCGGAATCAAGCTGCAATAGAAGTGTGGTGGTTTCACAGAGACTGAGCATGTTGAGAAGTATCAGTTTTCATAAATGGTTGGAGCCAGAGTAGGGGTGCAAAGGTTGGTTGACAAAGCCTGGAAAGGAAATGGAAGTGAAGGGTTTCAAAGCTCTGTTAACCGGCAGAGACGGTGTTGAGAGACTTCCAGTGATTCTACAGGATGGAGCATTAGGTTGTGAGTTATGGCTTGATGAGTGAGGCTTGAATAGAAAGGCAGAGGATGTTGTTGTACCTTTATGGCATTGGAATCTACTCTTAAATTATTCCTGTTATTTACTCATTACTTGCTTTAGTGAGAGCATGGAATCAGATGAGAAGCCTGGAAGCACCCCTGCTGGAAAGACGACAGAAGCTGTGAGTACAAAGACATGTTGGTGCTGCAATCGGGAAGCTTTACTTGAAATAGCATTACTTGTTGTTTTCATTTGGTTTAGAAGGCTGCACGTGTTTAGCACTTGCTCCTGACATGTGGTGGAAGCACCAGGTAGTCATTTTGAATCATGCAGGCGCAACAAGGCTGTCGTTCTTCTCATGTTGGTAAACTGAGTACCATTTACATTCAATAACATTACTGCATCTTAATTTACATAGTAACATTACAGCATCTTAATTTACATACTGTCACTTAGGGTCCCGTTCCAACTTGTGAAGTAAACTTGCATCTGTAATTTTATATTCAAAATTGCACCCCAGTCACAAGTGCAACCATGAGTAAATGGCAAAGGCTGATTAATAAACTGATTTCCGCTGTTTATTGCCTTAGTTCAGCCTATTTTTCAAATGGAAATTTAGGCTACTTTTTGTAGTAGAAGTGTTTTGGAAGACTATTCGGCGTGGCGTTTCCACATCACCTGTAATACTGATGTGGCCGGAGCCTGTTACCGGCTGCATCACGATTTCCAGGCCAGTTGTAATCTGGCCCTTCGAAGCAATACAAACTGGCTGTTTGAGTGACACAAAAACCAGGTTGTTAAAAAAGCAACCCCATGTGTGCTGGGCTGACACACTTTAGGAATACATAATAAACACATCTGTAATGCAGACCATGAAAGCAGATGCTACAGCTTTATAGTAGACCTTTAAAAACGACCAAGAGCCATAGCCTAAGCATCAGCTGTAGCAAAAAAAATTCATTGAGGGTCAAGTCAAATGCTCGCTTATTGCAAGCCATCCGCCCACAATACAAAGGAACTGCCACGAGGCAGTGTTTCAGGTTAATACTTCTCTGAACGTGTGCAGTTATGAAGCACCAATTTCTACCTTGATGGCCTCAATAAACTAACATTAATAAAAACATATAGCTTTTGTAAAATTATACTGCTTTTCAGTGGCTATCTTTGTTTGGTTGTGTACGTTTTCCATGAAGTTCTATTCTTGATTTGTTGTCCAGTCCGATACTGTGCCTCCAAATTCATATGCACATTACTGTAGGCATGGAAAAGGCTGAGAAATACCTGCTGAGCAATAGCTTTAGTACTCTAGGGTTGCACCTCTAAAATAAAGCATTTAATGAAATATGTTAGCTGTCTAAGCACTCTGAAGGTATTATCTGTGTCCAATTCAACTTGGATAGCACACTTAGGAGTGTTATTTGCACCGGAACACCCTTTCCATGATGTTTCATTTACACCATCATGCAATCGCAAGTTCATAATTAGTAGTTTATATACAGGTGCAGACTCCCTCTGGGTTCCCCCACACATGTTTATTGATTTTCCACCATTTATGAATTCAGAAAGAATATCCCTGAGAGGGGACTGTAATTCCAAGTAAATATTTTTCTCCACTTGCCGTCCTCTGCTGCTGAGAGCGGAGCTCCACAGGGGGTGATCTGAAGCATTTTCTCATTTTAAACGTAAATGTGAGCTTTAATTGAAAGAAGAAAAAAAACCATCAATCTTGGAGACTGTTGTAAATTGTATCCACAGTTAACATTCTGATGAAACCTACTCCAACCGTTGTGTGTGTAAGTTAAGCACGCTTTACCAAACTGATCTCTCTGACACACTTTTTAGGTCTCGACCTTGCTATCGCGTAAGCGATCGCAAAGCGAGACTATAGAGAGCGGGTTTGAAAAGTGCTCCCAAAATGCGGATTGCATGGCTAGCACGCGCACAATCATGCGCATCGTGCCGCCATGCAATCAGCCTTTTGGGAGCACTTCAAAGGGTCCGCTCCCCCTCCTGGAATGCGCTCCTCCGCTCCTAAGCGCGCGCGCGCCACGCTCCGTCGGGCTTGTTTTGCTATTATAGCGTTTAGCTTCAACAATGGCTGACACGCCTTTTGTTTTCCCCGTCTTCCTCATTCGTGTAATGAGGAGCAAGAACAAGTGGCAGCGGTTGTTGTGCCTCCGCTCGCGATGCCCTCCCCCCACCACCATCTGCCCGTCTCTACCTTTTATGTAAGCACTTTATTTTTTAACATTTGTGTAATGCCTTGCAATAACAAGCGGCCGCGCTTCTTTTGTTTTGCCTCCGCTCGCGGTGCCCTCCCCCCACCACCATCAGCCCATGTCTTACAGAATGTTGATTTTGCCCCTTAGATTTGCAAATGATACATATATATTTGCCCTTCTCAAACCAGTAACTCACTGACAGTGGCCCAGAGAGCAGGAGCTCTACACATCCCATTGCCGAGAACAACATGTCTCACATTGTGTCTTTCCCATTAAAGAAGGATTAGTTTATTTCTTGCTCCGTGTCTCCACGACTCTCTCAAGTGACCTCGCGGAACAAGTGATGCTCTTAAAATACATGAACTCGCCCGGTCTGGTGTCAGCGGGTTGTGACCCGCGTGGAGCACAGAGCGGGCCATCTCTGCCCTCCTTGAGGTAGCCGCCTTTAATTCGGGTTTACAGTACCGAGATGAAAGCGCTATCGCCAGACTGGCCGACGCGCCTAAAAAAAGACACATCCCACTGTTCACTTCGGCTGCCGCTCGCAATATGTGTTGGGGCCATTGTGCCCAAAGCGAAGGCCTGCGTGAATGGGGGACGCAGCGGGGAAGGCGCTATGCTGGGGTAATAAGGCCGCAGTCTGGGGGGACGCAGCACGTTCGTTTTGTCTTTCGCTTTACAAGACTTGTTTTTTACTTCCCAGCGTGGCAGACGAGCGTTCACATTAATCTTGAAAAGTGGGGTGTATTGACGTGTTCCAGATGGTTCCCCCGTTTTTCAATATACACTCATCGGCGATTACAAATTCTCATTGAAGTTAGCACGTCAGTTTACTCGCGTTTTTATGATAATCATATGTTGAACTCTAAAGGGTCATGCGTTCCCTTCTTGTCAAATGGATGCTCTGTAACCCTGTTCGGGACAGATTTCAATAAGGTGTGTGCAAATTTGGATGTGGACTGAATTAATCCACCCTCGCAGATACATTTGTGTTATCTTTATCTCTTTTTTTGTTGGTGTTAACCAGGCCTCTAATTTATTGGAAAACTTGCATCCAATATGCAGGAACGGTTTAGTGCAGTTGCTTTGTAATAAATCAGCTGTGCAAGCTTCGTGGCCTGCAAATTCATTTTATTTCTCGGATTGTAATTTGTCATTGGCTACGCTATCCGACCCCCTTTTCAGTGCTGGGTTAGTTTATTTTGGAACGCAGCGCCCGATTTAGGGTCACCGCGCTCCGTGTCCCAGCATGACGCCTCTTAATGTAAGTCTTCCAGCCGGCCGGCAGCCCCTTTACAGGGCTGTAAGAGCTTCAGGAAATGGCTGGTGGCTATCGACACGGGAGGCAGCAGCGTGCCACTTGAAAATGCTTTTCTAACCCATAGGTCATATGTGCCAGCGTTTGGAAATATCCGTGAGAAATATTGTGACAATTCCAGTTTAAAATTGCTTTTAAGCGATGTATATTTTTATTGGGGCTTTGGGAAAACATTGAGAAATGCCACCACTTTGGATTTAAAAAACAAATGAAGCTCGTGGATTGACAGAGGTGGCATTATGCCGGTTGGAAGCAGAGGCACGACCACTAAAATCATGGAAAACAACAGAGCTGGTTTCGAGCACTTCTCTTCAGGCTTCCCCTCCACAACATCTGCTTATAGTGCATGTATGCGTGCCCCTCCTTTGCCTATAACGCCTTTGCCTACATTTTAAAGCCAGTGCTCAACATATTCCATTAATAATAAATCGAGGCGAGGAAGGCATGAAGGGACAGATTCTACAGAAAGGTAAAATAACATTGGAATGGGAATTACACACTGAGCACATTATCTGAAATGGGTCCCTAACCAGTCACTCAGGGTTCTTTTTAAATAACAGACAGAGGTCATGTGTTGAGGGGGCCTCCTGGAGATAGGGCTGTCTCCACCCCCTCGCCCCCCCTCCCCAAAAGGGGCTGCAGGGGCCTCTATTGCCGTTACGACAGCCGTTTTTAGTGCTCTCTGCCCCCATAACCATCTCCGTGAATCTGTGAACTTTCCTCGGATTGTTGGGTAATTGTTATAAATGTGTTTTCAATAAACCCCATGTGTGGGTTGTGAACAATGAACATTTCCACACTGTATTGTTTATTTAGAAACAAAACGTCACCCTTTCAAGTCGTCTGCTTTTTAGGCTGCTAGGGTTCTAAGCGGCATTAGGTGCTGTGTTGATTAAGAGAACAAAGTTGATTAAACTATTGCCAAATCTAGTGCCACACTTATAATCACTGCCACACAGTCCACTGCAGTAACGTGCGATAATATAATGCATGGCCAAACACTTAGAAGGCCCAAAGGCGAGACCGATTGCATTGCAAATGCAATAGGTCTTGCCTTTGATTAAGTTAAAGCCATTTACTTTGCTAATGGTATTGTATAGCAAAGCAAATGGCTTTAACTTAATAAAAGGCGAGACCTATTGCATTTTCAATGCTTTTTTAATCTCTTTAGAATTTTCACAACAGATGCTAACTTCAACTTCTGGGAACCAGATAACTTGTCCCATAGGTAGCGCATGTGTTTTTTTTTTTCCTTTCGCATTCTGGTACTTGTATTCATTAAGAATAGGAACCAAAGAACTACAAATGTGAGGTGCGTAAAGAAATCTGGACTGTGCGAGTCCCACACCTGTCCAATGTTTTCTGTTGGGTCATTTGTGTGTGACGTACCACAGTAAATGTTCTGGTGTTTGGGCTGCTTTCTGTAGAACATGAAAAACAAAACCATAACAAAAAAAACGCAGACAAATTATATTTGAGCATCACAGGATATGTAGAGAATTTGGCGCGGTGTATTTTATTAGCTTACTGCCCCACGACTGCCCAAAAAATGCAATAATTTAGAGCCTCATTAATGGGGCTACCCTCTTTTCACGATAATAGCTTGTCGAGATTTGTAAAAAGGTATAAGTGGGTTAATGCACCCGCTGCTGAAAGCAGCAGGAATCCTGCTTGCCAAAGTTCACCACGAGTGCCATATGACAATCGAGTTTGTACTGTACAACTAAGCCCCAGTATTCTGAAGTGCAGTCACTAGTGAACAGAGCGCCAAGAGGCCGAATTAAGGCACTAAAATCAACATCATTTAAACACGAAGAGGGCAGAGAAGGGGACGGTTACTTTCAAATGATTTTGTAGGACTTAGTGCAAATATTAAAACAGAATCTCGCACAGCCGACCGCAGGGACCGCCAAGAACACAAACAAGCATTGGCATAGCCCATAGGTCTCGCCTTTGGGACCTTAAAAGTGTTTAGCCATGCAACAGTTGATGTTGTTGCACCAAAGATATTGTGCTGGATAACTAAACACTTATAAGGTCCCAAAGTCGAGACCTATTGGCTATGCCAATGCTTGTTGATTTTTGAGTTGCAATCCCCGGTATGTGCAGCCTTTATCTCCAGTGTGCTGAGTTGTATTTCCAGGCCTCATAATTTAAAATGTTCTAGGACTGCGTCCTTTGTGTCGTCATTTATCCCTGGTGGAACGTCCTTTCGTCCATTAGGCTAGTAGGAAGATCTGCTAAAGTATGGCGGGGATAGCGTTGCTCCTATGTCATTTGGAAGCAGCAATGGTTCCCAAGTGAATTAATCATAGCATTTCTCATTTGAACCCATGTGTTTGTAGTCAAACACATATTTTTGGCAATCCCCTGCCAGTCGCCATTATTTTATTTTAATCCATAGCAACATTTGTTTAATCGTTCAGCCCGTATAAACCTCTCACACATGACAAATGCCAGGCCGTCATCAGACTGGACACTAGAAAGTGTATAAAAATACAAATCCAGGCTGTGGGCCGCTTTCATCTGTGGGCCACGATCTGGAACAACTTCCCCGTAGTCATAAGTGTCACTACAACGCTGCTTTCATTTAGGGAAGGGTTGAATACGCATCTCTTTAAATATCCCAACGTGACAATGCAGTAACAGTTCAGTAACCAGCTGCTGCTCCTATCACTTGTTGAGTGTCTGCTTGCTTTTGAGCCTGAACAGGGCTCCGTTGCCCTTTGACTAGGTTTGCGCTGTACAAATATCACATGCATGCTATCTCTAATCAAACTCCAATTTCCCGGCCTTTAATTCTGCAGTTATCTTGGTACAACTGTTGCATGCCTTGCAGATTTAGCACCAGTAATGTTTCCCAATAGGTTTCGGACTCGTATGTTCCCCATAATTATCATGGGAGGCAAACCTGCCTAGCACGAGGAAGCTTTAATAACTGTTCAGATTTGTTCCTTCCCCCAGAATGTGCTGGATACTTTCAGTTTGCTTTTTGCCAGCTGTTTTTGAGTGTGCCTTAATTTGACTTTTATGAAGAAAATAACTTTATTACAGATGAATAACCACTAGGCATGCATTATTAATTGTTGTCTGAAGTGTAAAACTTTGTATGAGTTACTAATGCTCCCTCCATCCCCGCTGCAGTACTCTTTGAAAGTTCTACTCTGATACCCTGAGAAAGCCGAGTGCTGTTAACTAGGACTGGTCCTTTAGTTTCAGTGTAATATCATTGTGGCCCAAGACACCAGTGGTAAATGGCAGTAGCTCCAACAGCTATTCCACAGTGACTGCTATGGGACCCTAATAAAATGCTCAAAGCCATCCTCTTCTTAGTGGTATCCCTAGAGAGTAAAGGCACCCCTCTATTTAGCTATTTATTTTTTTCCTGTCACCTTGATCTGTCACCTTTTGGATGAACCAGTTTTTAAAAATGTTGTGTGTTGAAAGTTGTCCTATTCTTTTTTGCAGGTCCCAGAGCCCAAAGATCAGAACTCTAAAATGATTAAAATCCTAAGTGGAGAGATGGCCATTGAGTTACACTTGCAGTTTTTAATACGAAACAACAACACAGACCTAATGATCCTCAAAAACACAAAGGTAATGACCTGCAACGTACTGCTGCTGTACCTACCTGATATATCGATTTTACAAGTAACACTGTTTAACATGATAGTAACTGGTTTATATCAAAGGTTCAATCATTAAATAGTGCCGCACTAAGTAAAGTTGATGGTCTTGTGAATATTCCAGATGCCTGGATAGGATGAGATATTAGCAAAGCAGTTTGGATGTATAGATGTCCTATGCTGGATCTGCAGCTGTGGTGTTCTTGGGAGATTCTGGTGGGGAGGAAAATGGTTAACCTTTTTTTGTTTTTCTCTATGTGGCACCAAGAGCGGGCAGTCACAACGTGTGTGCTTATGCAACCAGGATTTCTGCTTGCAAAACAGAACTAAACCTGGACTCTTTGCTGCTTTGATAACAAGTGCTGGGATATCTTTCGGTTAAAAAAAAAAAAAACACATGATTGTACGCTCTGTCCATTTTTCATGTTCACCATGTTCCCTAGGTCTAGTGGAAGGATCTGTGGAGAATCCTTATTGCAGATTTTGTAGCGAGGTCTGATCTGTGTGACCTTGAGAGGTTCCATAGGCCTGTGAAAATGGAATAAATCAGTCTCTTTCCTTGCCCGTTTAGTCGTCTACACAGCTAGTGGTGAGATTCTAGTTGGTGCCATTAAGTCTAAATCTCTTTAATTGGCACGTTTTAGATGCAGATACTATGCTATGTGCACACATTTGTGCCTGCAGCTAACAAAACCGATGATTTGATAATGAAGGAAAGAAGTCTTGGGCCTCATATGGCGGCTCCTGACCGTTGATTGGCATTGACAGACAGTGCCTCAGACCACCATTCCCCAAGTTACTTACAATACCTAGAGGTCGAGGCTGCGTTGGCCTTTGGCAGCTGATCTAAAAGGATGCTGTCGGAGATGGTTACTTTTTCAAAGTTGTGAGGTGTTGAGGGTGTGAATAACACTAGTTGCTGCCTAACACCTGTTTATGTACAATTGATTCATTAGTTTATGTATATGTTACTTGGTAAGCATTAAACCCCGGATTGTGAATAGTTAGGAGTGTTCTGAGACACTATTTTTTGTTGTTGTTGTTTTAACGTGACGAGATAAGTAGGTGAGATCAGTAGGTGATAACTAAGCCCAATAATTGAAGCTGGTTACCTGTATGGAACACATTGGAAATTGTAGGAAATTATTTTTTAGCACAATCTGTGTGCAAGACATTCCCACGGCTTAATGGCTGTAAAATTCCCTTGCAGATCCTGGATGTTTTTGGAATTTCTAATTATCAAACTATGCGCAGGAATTCTGTTAGAACAATTCATGGTATTTTGCTCTTTTGGTTTTTTGTGGTAGTTTGGCTGTCACTTTAGGGATTGGTGGAGCTCAGTAGTATATTACCTTACACTGAAAGTCATTCTGAAGGAGTTGAGATGAAATAGAAATGTCAACCGAGGTTTTTGCAATTTTGGAAGTTGGGTATGGGACATGGTATGTTAGATTCTCATTTATGTTAGTAATGTCTGTTCCCTTACTGATATCCAGAAACAGCCTTGTCAAATACTCGTTTTATTCTTGATTCTCTCTAGGATGCAGTACGGAACTCAGTCTGCCACACAGCCACAGTCATAGCCAACTCCTTCATGCACTGCGGCACAACCAGCGACCAGTTTCTCAGGTAATGTTACGGTAACATTGTTTTAGGCTTATGAGCTGTTGATTAACATCTGTGGGCACTCTCAAGTGGATGACCACCAGGTCATTTTTTGTTCAGTAACAAGAGTACTGTTCCTTGGAGACTTCTGGGTTTTGTCCAAATTGCATTTCTTTAGACCGCTGCACCTTCTCTGACCATACATTGCTGCAGCGGTTCTCCAGCAGAACACACAGGATAATAGCATACCATGCCCGAACGCCTGTGCTCTTGATTGCCAGCTAGAGTGGTTCTGGTTCTCGAAATACTTTGAGGCATTTCTGCAGAATAGTCATCATCTTTAGCGTTTCGAAATTTGTACTGTATCCTCAAGAGTAGTTGGCGGTTTCACATAATTTTTTTTAAAAAAAACCTTATCTACATTAATCATTATGGTTTTTTTGAAAATTATTATGTTTCCTGTTTTCTAATGCTCTCCCTGAATCGTAAGTATCATGCTGCAGATTTGCAGGTATTTTGTATTTTATTGGTTGCAATATAGTTGCCAATTCAGACGTTACCATTTATTTACTTCAGGCACGAGTGTCTTTGAACCGAGCTTTGGCTCATTTCATCTTTGTGAAGTTAAATACAGACATTTTTCCATCCCAAGGCACATTGACATCTGCCATTTCAGCAAGGAAACCATCTGCTTCCCACAATTATAAAGTGTATTTGGTTCTGCCTGTTTTCAGTCCAAGTGGAAGCCTAGCTGTCTCAAACACAGTATGCACGGTCTCCATTCCCAGCATAATTTACAGGCTGGGGACATAACCGTGTTCAAAATCATGCAGCAAGGCTCCTCACGGCCTAAGGCTCTGATGGTATCCCCCTCGCCCTGGGATCATCCTCATTGGCTACCAATTAGAGAGTTCTGGTTTTATAACTGTACGCATGTTTCAGGCACTCCTCCTGTAGATTGAGATTCGCCTCTACTCAGCCATTTAAGCTTAAAGGATTTTAAGGTAGATCACTTGATGTACGAGGCTTGTCTCTCTATTTCAATTCTCAGTGCCCGAAGATGCCAATTACTGATCCCTGAAGTTCAAAAGACACCATAGGACTCCTCATTTCGGTTGTTTTTGTAGTCTGTATTCTGAGGACTTTAGCTTGCCGTTTCCTGGACTGTTCTTTCTGTTCATTGTCTTGCTTGCAGTCACTTGTCTTTTGAAGATGTTTGAAGGATTTGGCAGGATTCGAATCTGATCATTTCTGATTAGTGGTTGTAACTCAGACGTTTCCAATGAAGCATTGCTCTGTTGTAGCCCTTGTTTCACCTTCACCTTACAGGCTCTTTGGAATGGCTGCTTGTGCTTTGAGCTGAACTATAAACAGGGACATGGAATTATGCGTCAGGGTTCACAAAACTATGTGGTAAGAGGCAAATTATTCGGGTAATGCAGTACATTTTGTGACAGTATTACTTCATTATTTTTTTACACTGGCCATGGTTGGGCCTCCCTTAATATTGGTATAACGTCCAAATCTAGCAATAAGTAACAGATAGGTGACCGTTCAACCTTTGCAAAGGATGCGTTTTAATGCCCTGTGACAAATATTATGTGATTAAAAAGCGGGTACTCATAGTGGACAGAGGACTACTCCTAAATCGGTGATGTTAGCATACAGTGCTTAGAGAGTGTGGCCTACTGGCCCTCACATGTAAATTTCCAAGGTTCTGTGACTATTCAGAGCCTTGCGTTGACGTCCTGTGTATTGAGTGCAAACACAGTTGAAGTGTGTAGGTGTTGCATTTGTGCTGTTGTAGGAGTCTTACTACTGAAGTTAGTAGGATCTACTTTTAGATTCCCCTGGTTTGCCATGGCACACGATGGAGTATGACTGCTTTACCATACAGTGGGAGTCTGCCGCCTGCATTCATGTGACTGAAGGGAGGGAGTAGATCCAGAAACTGATGAGAGGAGGATGGAGAGCTTGGTGGATGGTAGGGTTGAAGAGTGGGGTTGTAGTGTTTGTTGTTCATGGTGAGGAAATTCCTGGCCGAGGCCCTAGCAGACTCAAATTTGTAGATTGAAGCCAGAAGTGACCCATGCTGAAGAGGGTCTTCCAGTCTTGCAGCAGTTTCCTGTGTGAACTATTACAATTGCTGTGAGGTTTGCATCGTCTGATCGCGACTTCATTTTCTGTGAGGTTTACCTAGCCCAGTTGAAGGCTGTAACTGCCTTGGTACTGGTATCAGCCCATTTCGCTTCATCAGCTGATGGCAGCCACCATTGCAAGGATGACACCTGAATGAGTCCCCAGATCACCATGGGACGTTTGATCCATACAGGGGGCCACATATGAGATAGATGTGGTACGAACCTGTCCGTCTGCAATAAATTCCCACCAGAGTTTGCTCTAGTTGAGTGCTGGGAATTGAGACCTGACTCCCTTCCCACTGCACTGCACAAGGTAGGAACTCTGGCACGGATGGTTGAAGTGCCACAAGAGAGGCGTGACCTGGATCACTACTGCATATGCTAAACTGAATTTTGTAAAATTGACTACCGCTGTGAGATTAAAATGTTTTTTCCTCTAAATCGTTTTGGCACATTGAAATTGTCTGTTTGTTGATTGTGGAGTTCAGAACTTGCTCCCCCACATTACCTCCCTGAGAAGTCTGTGACTGGTCACTCTTTCTACCATGAGAGTCTGGCAGGGTAAAGGGTTTGCAGAGCCATAGTAGAACAAACCTCATGGTACCAGTAGCTAACAATCTTAACCACCACATTTGGGGCCCAGTAGGCCTTTTCTGCCTGTGGCCCCTGAGTGGGATTTTACACATATGTTGACTGTTCCTGACTGGTTGTGTTTCTTTTGAGTTAGCTTGACCCGCAGCTTGACTGCACCTGATGGTTTGTGTTGCTTTTGAGCTTGTTAGACACACTTGGTGCCTGAGCTGGACTGGTTGTGGAACTGCTCGTGGAAGTAGGTGAGCTCACAGAGCTAAAGTGTCCTGCAGTGCACAGATATCTTAATGTGTGCATGCTTCCCAGCGAGTGGACATTAAGGGTCATAGTGTATTTGCCAATTTATTGACCATAAGTAATGCAGTGCTTCTGAGCTGGATATGTAGACGGAGATCTATATCTTAAATGCTGATATGAGCTATTTGTTTCTTTCAGAGATAATTTGGAGTGGCTGGCCAGAGCCACGAATTGGGCCAAATTTACTGCCACAGCCAGTCTGGGAGTAATTCACAAGGTAAGCAAAAGATTTCTGCCTGGCAGTATCTACGTAATTCGTCAGTGTGGGTCCGATGCACTAACTCATTAGTATCTCCTTAGATGCCATTCTACTGTCATCCGCTGACTTGTTTCTGTTCCCACTATCTCATCTGTACCTCTGCTTCCAGCCCCACTCTTTCACTCTGTTCTTTACCCAGCCCCAGCGTAATCTCCATGTCCCACACCTTACAATTTCTCGTTTGTCTTCTTCTCTGTCAAACTGTTTGTTTTCATCCTAGACCTGTTCTTGCTGCACCCTTTCCTCTTTTATAACAATGCCCTTTTTACTCCTCTGCATGCAGCTGCCTCTCCCATGTAAACACTACTGCCTGTCCATAAACCCAGTGATTGCGTTCATATGTGATAGTTATTTCAAACAATATGAAACTCCTATGTAAGTGACTGTGCCAATATGGTGCCTAGGAACTGGATCCCTGTGAAGGCTGTCGAAGCCACTATACTGAAGACATGCACTACAGCTACCTTACCAGACCCCAGTAGATGGCCAATACTGAACCTCTTTGCCAATGACAATTTTGGATACTTTTACTGTTGGAAACATTTCAACTGTTAAAAACTGCGGTGTCAACAAACGTATCTACTATGTGACCCATTTTTTGTTGTGTGAATTTAACACCTTGGCAACTGATATCCTCAGTAGCGCTTATTGGCACATGCTTCATTTCATGAACCTATTCATTTATTATGGCAGTGGTTAAACATTCACTTTTCTATGACTCTGCTAACAAAGAGTATGTGACTGTGCATGGTCTAGTTTTAAATCTGTATCTTGCTCACGCGTGACCTTGCACTCCTCCAGTCTGACAGTGCACCTCTGAGGTCCCCTACCTTACATCACCTTTTACAAAGGTCCTCCTAAACTCAGCACTGTTGTTTCACTGTTATTAACATTGTAGAAGATTTGAAATGCTGACCTTTGCTATTCAATTTGCGCATTGTGTGTTGCTTCTATTTTCAAGATTACCTTGAAAAGAGCCTGCTGTAGGTATGCCCATCTTTCTCTGTTTGTTGTCTCATTCACTGTGTATCCTACTATTTCCAAAATCTTACCATTGTGTGTCCGGGCCCATGCACTTCTGTGGTAGATTAAGCTTGGAGTATGTGAACAGTGCGGTTACCTGTAACTAACAGATGTGTATTGTTACCCAACTCAGTGGTACTCCTTTTATCAACCTAAGATTGATGAAAGGCTGAGTGGGCCCCCCGGGATTTGAGCCTGTGACTATGAGGTAAAGCACAGGCCCCTGCAGTGGACTCCTCAGTCCACTAAACCACCAGACCTGGCTCTGTAAACTGTAAATGTGAACTGCTAAGCAAGCAAGTAAATTCCAATGTGGGTGATACAAATATATTGTTTTAAAGGGTCATTGTATTGCATACCTGCCCCTTTGTTTCTGGACCTATGTGGCTGCAAGGTGACCTATGAAGAAAGTGACGGATCCCAGTGAATTATGTTACCTGCGTTATTTTGCTTCATGTCAGATTTCACATCCAGGAGCAAAAAATCGGTTAAGTTGATGAAGTCAGAGTTTGACAGATAAGGACCGCAGGGAGCATGCTGCCTGTCCTGTTACCCAGCATTTGTCACCCCGAGTGGGACGGGTATGCCCAGACATGGGTCCCGTGCTCTCCATGCCCCTAGAATCAAGCTATCCTGGCTGAAGAGGGGTGAAACCCCGAAACCGGTCCTAGGATGCTTGTTTCCAGTCCAGGGAGGACCTGGCTTGGCAGTTCGGGCTGGACTGTTCCCATGAGGCACAGGGTCAAGACTGATTTGCATATGGCTGGGTTCAAACTGGATGGATTTAGGCCCAGATCTCTGTACTGGAGTGAATGTATGACCTTGTTCTGCATTCTGTCCAACAACTGTTTTTGCATTTGTCCTGTTACCCAGTGGCAGCTAAGTCACTTCTTTTCATTTTTGCGTCTAACAACAAATTCCACATTGACACGTGTATTGTCTCTGTAAAGTCTTGGCCCACACAGGAGGATTTAAACTCTCAAAACTGAACACCTCCACTCCTGTCCATCCTAACCTGTTTATATCTTCTTATTTACTGATGTAATCTATCTAGTTTGGATTAAAATTGTCAATGACCAAGTCAGGTGATTATTTTAACCTTGTAACTATCTTTTGAGGTAGCTCGGCTGCCTAGGGCCTGAAATAGGAGTCCATTGTGTATGTTTTGTTCCCCTGACTCCTGGACTTGTTTCCCTCTGACTGGGTCAGAGAGCAAGTTGTTAGCTTTTTGTAGAACCTTTTCTGATCAGCACACACATTGGCTCATTAATTTGCTACTTTACAGGTGTTCTTTGCACCAATACCCATCTGTGTTTCATGTGCCCAAGATCAGAGTCCTGGGTAACACTAGAGTTTTTGAGATAAGTCTTGTAGTCCTTTCTGAAGGGTCCCACATTGTGGAACAGTGCAAGGATTTGGGAGCAATCGCAGAGAAGCCTTTTGCATCCCTTGAGATGAGAGTTCAACTGTTAACATGACCTGATGCTAGGGTACAAAATTCAAGACTTGCAATGAGGGGGATCAGGGGACTGCACCAGTTTCAGGCATTTGTTAGAAGAATGACACCATGGTCTGGGTCTAACTGGATCACTGCCCTTACTGTACGAAGCACAGCAGTTCCACATTGTGCTTGACGAGTGGAATGATTCCTGTTTATGGTGGTCCTTGATTGGCTGAGGACTGTGGTTATAGTGCGGGAAGGCACGGCACACTGAGCTATGCCAGTAGGGCTAACCTCTGGTCTGTTTTTTATTTTTTTAAAGCGCAAATAACACTGGCTCTCAGAGTGCTTTACAAACTTTAAAGTGTTGATGCAGTGGTCACATCAGAGTGCTTCAGAAGCAACTCCCAATGCTGCACTATTGAACTCTCTTTTCGTTTTCTTTATTTACAGGGTCATGAGAAGGAAGCACTACAGTTAATGGCAACCTACCTTCCAAAGGACACGTCACCTGGCTCAGCCTATCAGGAAGGCGGGGGACTTTATGCTTTGGGTCTCATCCATGCCAACCATGGCGGTGACATAATTGACTACCTCCTTAACCAGCTAAAGAACGCCAGTAATGATGTAAGTACTTGATGGAAAACTCCAGTGTACTGGATGCATCTGCTCCCACAAAGGCTGCGGAAAAGCTGTTCATGTGTTGTGTCCCTCAGACAGATGCTTGAAGAAGGTGGCATTTAGTCTAGTGTAGTCACCAGTCACACTGCTAGGAGTCACTGTATCCACTAATGTCCAGATGCTTGCTCCAACCTTGACCCATGAATTAAAGTACTTCACTTTTCTGGTTATCAGCTGAGAACTGTGTCACTCTGCTAAGAAAAGCTTCCTCTTTTCCCCAAAACCTGGTGGTGCCATTTTAGGTCTCGCCTACGCAGCGCGCATATGCTGCATAGGAGGACCTTTAGCCGTCGCGCTGCTCTTTTTTGAAGCACACACTCGTGCTTGTGGCAGCGTCCACCTTGCGGGAGCGCGCAGGGGCGCGCCACAAGCACGAGTATTTGCTTCCAAAAAGAGCAGAATGCGCATGCACGTACGCACCACTCCCGGGCTTGTCTGCATGTCTCTCATTTCTAGCGTTTCCGGAAAGGGTGGATTGTAGGAGGTTGAGTCGCTGGCTCTGTGGGCGGTACTTCCGCCATAACAAGCTCGTCCTGTGACCTCTAGCCTGGGTGATTAAAAGCCGTCCGTGGCAGCAGCCTGAGAGATCGCTTGTAGCCGATGCCTTTGTGTCCCAGATAGCAGGGATTCCTAGCTCCAGTGGCTGCTTGTAAGCCAGCGTCTGAAACTGCTGTCCAAGCATATTCCCTTCATGCTCTGACTGTCCTCTCTGTCGCCTGCTCCCGTGGTGCCCTCAGCCTGCCCCTACTGTCTGCCTGTTGCCTACCTCCCCCTGACCGTCCTATACTCCCCACATCTCCTACTGCCCATCTGCTTTGCTAACCTTGTCCCTAACCTATTCCCTTATAGCTTTCTCATGACCCTGCCATTTTCCTCCTAGCTTGCCCTGATCTGTTACTGCTCTGTCTCCTGGGTGTCCCTTTCTGTCCATTCCTGCTCTTTGACTGTAGGGCCTGCCATGCCCCAGCATTGCCTTGTCTTCCGTTTGTTTTCCGCTTCTTAATATATTCTCTATTCATTTGCAATCGTTCCTTTTCTATTTTATTTCCCTCTCATAATCACTGGCATGCTCAGTCACTTGTGAGTCCCGTGGGTGCAGGCCAAGCTCCCCGCACTGATAGCATTTATACACAACCGTGAAGCTTGGTTTAGTGACTTTGGTCCAGCTTAGCCATAATCTGTTCAATAAGTTACTGGAAATGCAGTTTAGGGTTTCAAAGTACAGCTTAGTGCTTCACACTTACTGATGACACTCGTAAAATACAAAGCCATCTTTTCATCTCGTAAGAGGAGATCTTTCCTGCCCACGTACCTTTTGTATGATGTGCTGATTCTGGTGTCGATATTACCACGGTGTAACCACAGGCGATGCAAAATAAAGCCTTGACTGTAGTTCAGATAAAAAGTTGTCGTGTCCTTGTGTGGAATGGTGAGAAGCGCTGGACTCTGGTCAGGCTCAGTTAGTCCACCAGTCTGTTTAGCAGGAATGGATTCAGATAGCCATGAAGAATTGGTCATTGTGTTTAAGGCGCTCAGGAGGCACATGTGAAAATCTGCATTTGCATACTTTGCTTCCATTCAAAGTTTGCATCCAGTCATAATAATTTGTACTTGGCGCCTCACTCAGACATATTTTGGAGACTGTTTACTCGTTTTTATGGATGCTAGGTAACATGTTTCTATATTCTAAATGTCCTGGCACGGGAACTGTTGCACAGGATCACGTGATGCGATGAAGTGGAAGTCTGGATTAGATTCCGCGTATCGTAATCCCGAAGACCACAACCAAATAGTAGTGCACATGGCTTGCTACAGTACTCTCTTGCTCTGTGCACTACAGCATTGTTAATTACTATAAGCATGTCTGCCATGTTAAGGCCACATGATTTTCTCGTTTTTACTTTCATTATTTCCATTTATTTTGCATATGCTTGCCAGAAGGGCAATAAAACAGTCTGCCATAAAGATAACCTGCCAAGACCAGACCTGTTGGCTTTTCCAAGGCTTAGTTGTTGTAGAAATGTTCCCAGTTAGTGATGCTTGCACAGGAGCTGCCTGGTTGTAGACTTGAATGTCTCGTTTTTGTAGGCTGTGAAGTTGTGTCCAGCCACGTTGCATGAGTGTTTGATGCGGTCTTTTAAATGTCTGTTGTGATTAAATACGCTAAATGTATAAAGGGCACAGGTGATCACCAGCCTTATCAAGAATGCCACTACGAGGTACTCGACAATAATTTGTCTTGATACCGAGTGGCTGTTACTAAACTTAGTGCAATCGGTTGGAAGATGAAAGTAGTCTCTGTATGTTTTCTGGTGTGTTCTTGGTCTTCTGGTCTCAGGCATGCTGAGTAGGTGCGAGTGACATTGAGAGTGGAACAAGGTTGTCGACTTTAGCTTAAATAAAGCCTCTGTTTTGTATTTATAATCCTCATCAAAGTAATCGGATTTCAAATCTGCTATCTGCTGGACACTTGCAGTGTGTTTTTTTTCTTTTCTTTAACTGTATTGCTTTTGTGCCTGAAGCATTTGAAAGAATGAAATTGAGGCAATTGATGCAGTGACGCAGCGTGCTGTACCTTGAGATAACAAGCATTTGCAATGCAATAGGTCTCGCAGTTACTCGAGTTTAAGCTATTGGCATTGTAAATGACAATGCCTTTTATTTGTTTTTAAAACGGAAACAAAAATAAAAGGCATTGGTTTTTGCAATGCCAATAGCTCAAACTCGCATAAATACGAGACCTATTGCATTGCAAATGCTTGTTTATGAATGGGTAAAAAACATCCTATTTGGAAAACAGCAAATTACTATCTGTGCTGCTAACTTTATATTCATTATCAGAGACTATTACGACAGCGGAGAGATTCAGTCCCACTTTTTCCCAGGGTGTGGCATTGAAACCGCCATTAAAAAAATCTTGGACAATGTCAATCACATGCTGAAAACAGGAGAATTCTTGTTGATTTGCCAGCGACTTTCGATATGATTGATATTGATAGGCGTTTTTGCTATGCGGGCAGACTACATGGACTTCTGCTGCAAGGTCTTAAGTTGGTTGTTCTTTCTCTCCAACCAACATTAGGCGGTAAAGAGGGGGAGTTTCATCTCAGGAAAATCTGCAGTGACCTGCGGCGTTCCTCAGGGTTTGGTCACACCCCAAAGTGTTGTTTCATTTATACTTGGAGCAGCCGGGTTTGGATCTTTGGAGTAGAATATACAGAAGACACATGGTTGTTTTTAAAAAGAGCCAGCCTTCGGGGCATCCTCACTCGCCATTTGTGCCTTGAACCTCAGCTTTTAGATGTCTGAAAAAACTTCTTAAGCTTCTGCCTGCAGTAAACCGAATTCGTCCTCTTCGCTAATAATCAAAAACTGAATTCAACCCATCTCTCTTAAATAGGTCTCCCACTGTAGGTTTCTCAACATCACTTTTGCTTTGTTACATTTTTTGGTTTTATCTTCCACTCAAAACACCCCCTTTTCAGTGACCTAAATCAAGCTGCCAAGACTCCATATTTCTTCCTCCACAAACTAACAATGTAGCATTATCCCTCTCCTTTTCACCTTGAAACTTCTGTTCAGGCCCTAGACATCTCAAAACTAGACTCTAATAATAAGCCTCTTTTGCCCAAGGCGGTTATGCATTCAGTGGTCAGACTTGTCTCTGAAACAATAACAAAATGGCCACATAACCCCGTTTTTGCAAGATCTGAACTTGTTTGCAGTTCCAGAAAGAATAAAACTCCAAGACTGCCTTGTTTCCAAAGCTGCAGTCCCGAGGGAGCCCACTTATCAGGCCTACCTCGCTATTTCAGGTGGCAGTGCAGACTGGAAAAGCCCGAGCTTTCATGTGCAAGTACCTCTCTTTAAAACACCTGGTGCATGGATGCAGCTATTTTCTGGCGCAGCAACCTGTGCCTGTAATGCCTTACTGCCTGGTCCACTCTGGTCACTTTCAAGAAATATTTTAAAACCTTTTTTGAAGCACTTGGAAACTGTAAGAATTGTGATAGTCTCACTGTGTTTACTGTTTAAAAAGCAACAAATGTTTTTTGCATGGTTACCATTTGTAAAAAAAAGTGTCCCGATCTCTTTTCTTTTATTTAAAAATCAATACTGCCAGACTGTTTCCCTTGCCTATGGAAAGGGAACAACATTTTTTCATTCTGATGTGTTGTGGAGGGGTTTGAATTAAGCTTCCCTGTCTACATACAGAGATTTTTATAATCTAAGGCTTTAAAACCAGTATTCTACTATGGTGCACAACTGTGGTATTCACAGCAGCAATTGTGAGTCCTTGGGCTTACACCATTCTCTTTACTACCAAACAGTCAATGCGGCAGTATTCACCATTTTATCAGTGCTTTGGCCTCTGTTTCATGGCGGTTTGGCATACAAGCTAGGACAGCTTTATGTTTTTGATCCTGTGAGGCTGAGTTGCAAGCAAGAACTAGTCGAATCCAAAGATGCACCTTCTAAACTGCGTTAGCCCCCCCCCCCCCCCCCCCCCCCCCAAAGACTCACACTTTTGCTTGACCAAGGCAAGGTACCTCACAAATCTGTGTAGTTGATGCTGCTAGGGTCATGGACCATGTTCCTTCTTGACTGGAAGGATCCAATCATTCAGTCGGGCACAGTTCACCTCGGATGCCCGTAACCTCATCTGAGAAGTTGTGCAAGGATCCTCCTTGCACCGCCCCTCTTCAATGAATACATGATCCCTCTAGCCAGCATCACCTGCATCACCTGCTCTCCACGACATCCGCGCCCTGTCCTATGCCGGCGACACGCAACTCATTCTCGACCTCATGGACAAGATGCCCAGTACCCGAGTCAAGTTCAGTGCCTGCGTGACTGAAATCACCTACCGAATAAAGAACAAATGTCTAAAGCTGAACACCTACAAGACCGACTTTCTGATCTTGGGGAAGAGCACATCACCATGGAACTCCACCTGTTGGTCAACAGTTCTAGGACTGATACCCAACGGACTCGCCACCTGCGCCAGGAACCTCTGGATCATAATCGATAACAAACACTACATGACCACCCAAGTCCATTCTTGCATCGCCTCGTACTTCCATACCCTGATGATGCTGAGGAAGATTTTCAAATGGCTCTCAATCAGCATCTGGAAAAGAGTCACGCACGCCCTAGTCACAAGCAAGCTGGACTACAGAAGCACCCTCTATGTCAGGATCAACAAATCGCCAAAATTACACACACCGTTTCAGAACTCTGCTGCCAGGATGACCTTCAAACTCCCATGCTGCACTTGAATCACACCACACCTGAAGAAGATCCAGTGGCTCCCTATTCACCAATGAGCAGAAATCAAACTCCTCACCCACACTTTCAAAACACTACTTGACACTGGCTCGGTATACTGCAACAATCTCATCGGCTTTCACAAATCTTTGGTACACCTCCACTCGTCCAACTTTTACTTGCACACATCCTACGTGTATGGAAAACCAGATCCAGCGGTTGAGCCTTCTCATACATCATTCCTAAAATGTGGAACGACCTGCTACAGCACATAAGAGCCTCCTCCTCACTTTTTGAATTCTGCAACAAGCTGAGAACCTGGCTTTTCGAGTAGTCCCAGTAGGCCCGATGTGTGGCTAGACTCACACCAGCTCAGCGCCAGGATACAGTCCCGGGTTATAGTGCGCTCTACAAATCAGTATAACATGACATAACGGGGAAGCCCTCTTGTGTGATTATGATGTATGAAGCTCTGTCACAGGCTGGAGTAATAGAGGTTGAACTAGTTTGAACAAATTTGGAAAAATTGAAAAAAATATTTTAAAGTGAAACTAGAAGTGTGTGAATTTCCTTGCACGGGATTTCAAAGCCACAGTGCTTTTCTTTAAATGCCTCACTTCATGAATACATAGCATGAACTAGAAATACACAATCAAAATAATAATAAACAAATATATACCATATATACAGATATATAAAAAATAAAACAGTTCTATACTTTAAAACTTACGTGAAGCCTTTGGGAGCAATGAGCATACCATAAAATATACACTATGAGGGGACAGAAAAGCTGAAATAAGGCAAAAGATACAACACCCTGACATGTCATCACCTGTCACGGTTCATTAGTGTGGCATATATTGACAACTTGTGCATACTGTTTAAGTGTCTCTATTGAAGGGAGTGTTTACTGCTTGTTAAATTGGTATGTACCTTGGCTTCCCTGAAAGCTCGACTGCTTGGGGCATGCTGACTTACATTTTGGCCCTGGCAATGCCTTAATCTCACATGCGCATAGATCTAGACCTGTCCCCCTTAATTTGCGAGCAAGCCGGCCATCATTAGTAGCGATTCAACTTTAGTGTCTTCCTTGGGCGCATCACATAAAAAGGTGGTGGAAGCATACCTTTGTTTTGTGAATCTTTACTGTGACCAGACCTATGTCTCTGTGATAGAAAGTGGTCTTCTTACCCCTCTTGTGTAAAGTTCTGGTGTTATGTGAAACTCAGAACCTTTGCCCTGACATTATGTCTGCCTAATCAGTGTGTGTATGTTCAGTGAGTGTGTAGCTCACTTGTGGTAATAGGACTCTGTTGTGTGAATGAGTACTGGGGCCAACGGGATACATTTTTGATGTACCCAATGTAGCATTGCAGAACATTACGTCTGAGGACAGTTTCCACCATGCAGTGGAAGACAATTGCCTGCATTCTTGTGGCTGGTGGGTGGAGACCTGAACACTGTACTGAGGAAGGATAGAAACCGCGCACATGTAGGAATATAATGAGAACCTAGATAGCAAAGGGCTGCTGAATAGGTTTTGCCCGAGCAATGCCATTTGGTAGATGGTAGAGGTGAGTGGTGGATCTGCAGTTCCCATTGTTCGAGGTGAGAATGTTTCTAGGCTGGCCCTCCCTTTTGTCTGTCTCTGATTACTGCTTCAGGCAAGCTGATAAAAGCCATGTGCAGAGATCTCACACTTTATTGCGCCCTTATTTTGACTACTCCTGCTTGGAGACCGTGCCATTGCTGCATGGTGTGAGAACTATTACCTAGCATGAACGCTGTGTTGACAACGACCAGAACATGAAATTTGAAGGAGAACCAATCCAAGCCAATGCTGAAACCCTAGATACTGGATCCACTTCTCCTGTCTTGAAAATATGTATAAAAGTGACATCCAAACTTCCCCACTTTGTCCCAGTAGAAAGTTCTTCTTGACCAAGGGAAGGAGTGCTTTGCGTACACTGTCTGATCATGGCTGGCATGCGCATGACAGCTGGCCTCTCAGAGGTGAAGGGCCAACACTGGAATTCTGCACCACTTGCTAAAGACCTTGAAGGTCTGCCTAGCACCTTAGAAGCTGGCCGTTCTGCTCAGTGAGAAATAAGAGCGCTTGGTCCTGCGGAAAGACAGACTGTACAGAAGGAGAATCCAGCATCACGAACACCCAGAAGCTGCTCACTTGAGTTATGAGGGGGTCGCTTTCCCTTTTGGGATCCCCGCTGTGGGCCATGTACAGAAATCAAGCCACGAAGTCTCTTGTCCTGTCTGGACCCCTGCAGTGCATGACCTCTTGGTGGTGGTGCTGAACTCCCCGCCCAGTGAATTATCAGGAGGAACTGATGGTCCTGATCTGGAGGCTGCAGCTGCACACCCCGAATTCCCTCATGTGAACCAAACCAGAAGCTTCAACTTCTCAAATGAGCAATACTTGTATCTCAGCCTGGAGACTGCATCTGCTGGACTGGCACCTGCCGAGTAGTCCTGCCGTGCTGCTCTCCCTTCGGGACTCCAGTCCCAAGTGAAAATACTGGCATAATCCCGTAACAGCAGACATAGCGCTGAGAGTGCCAGCCCATTGCGTATCCGTCCGCACTGGCTGACCGTGAACATGTGAGCAGATTGCTGAATCTCAGATGAAAAGCGACAGTGTTCTGCAGTGGAAACTGTGACTGTTACCTTAGGAATACCCTTGAACAGAACGGTCAGCCACTCAGAATAAGTTTAGACCTAGTGACTTGCATCTGTACTCATGTTTACTTTAGTATAGAAGATCTAAAGACACTACACCACATCCTGGAATGGGAGGGTCACTTCACTATGCATTGTAGTTGGTAGTATAACCATGCAAACCTTGCACTTGAGTCGCATTGATTTGTTGTAGTATGTTTTCCTATGATTATGCAATACTTTCTTTCTACCAAAATGAGTACTGTGCTGGACAAACATTGACTATGAGTTCTGAGAACGTGCCCCCTACACTATGTCCCTAAGAAGCCTTCGATTGCTCGCCCTTGCTATCCTGAGATTCAAGTGCTGAAAAGGTGTACTTGGTTCGGGTTGCAGAACCATACTAGGACGAATCCCCTAGAAACCTCGTCTAGCAAGATTGGCGCTCATTAGCCCCTGTAGGCCCTGAACCATCTAACAGATTTCAAGAGGTAGTAGGATTTCTTTCAGCTCTGTCACGTAAGTTACATCTGCATATTACCACCGCTGCATGCCATTGCTTTTTAGGTCTCGGGACCATCCGGTCGGCAGACCGGAAGTCCGGAGATTTAATGACTTGGGAGAAGAGGGGCTTGAACCCGCCCCTCTTCTGCCCTGTTCTCCATTGGCTGGCCTCGTAAATGCTGGCCAGCCATTGGAGAAGAGGTCCCGTCACTCCAATCATGCCCCATCCTTTTCGGATCGGGGGGCGTGTTTTTTGCGAAAAGTCTCAGGGAGGAGACAACAGCAAAACACGCCCCCGAATCCGAAAAGGAGGCTGCCTTTCTCCGAGGCATTTCTGTTCTGCCTCGGAGAAAGGCAGCGGTGTGCTTGTTCTGGCCTCCCCCGGGCCCTCCCTTGACCTTCGTGGCACGTTTTCCCCACTGCGGCACATCCGTGAATCTTCTGGCACCAGGGGCCTCGGTAGGTTAATTTCCCGGCCCCTTGTGCCCCCTGCGCGGGCTGGCCTTCGTGATAAAATGAGCAGTTTGGTCACGGCCAGCAGCGTTGCTGGGTAATGTCGCCAGCTGCGGCCGGTTTATTAGTCATTAAGCCTTCCGACTCCTCTGTATGTTGAAATTCACTTCTAGAGAAAATCAGCAAGGAGTTTGTAAAATGTGCATGCAACTGGAAAATATGTTCTTCGAAGTAATGCTAGGGACATATTTGACTGTTCTTACTGCTTGCTGTGACTGAACCCCCGCCCCCACCTCAAGCGCTTTATCAAACAATTTCCTTCTCTTTCTGTATCACCTGCCCCCTTTCTCCAATCCTCTTCTCCCCTCCTTTCTCTCACGCATCCTGCTCTTAGTTCACTGTTTCCGTCACTCCTCGTTGTTCTTTAGACCCACTCCCCACTTCTGCCCCCAACACAACTCACCCCACGTAACTCCGTCCCCCCCCCTCTCATCTACACCACTTTTCATTCATCAGATCACACCCCGACTTTCCTCCAGTCACCCTCCTACGCCGCGCTCGTGACCCCCCCCCACCCCCCCCACCCCATCACTACTGCAATTTCAGCACATCTGGCCTCCGCCCCAGGAGGGGAAGCTCATTCAGTCCAAGGCTAGAGTGACTGGCGGGAAATCCGGTCTCCTTCCGGACAGAACTCCTCACCGAGCCTGCCGCATCTGAACACCATTTGTCCACCATTCGCTGAACAATTGTCAAAAACAGCTACAACACGATAACGATCAGCAATCCGTGTCTCGACCGGCTGGGAACATAACTATTATTAAATATTACCTAACCGTTTGAGCAGGCAGACAATACGGCGCTTTACATTTTTTGTAGTTAATAATCAAAACGTTGCACTTTAGCCTATTCGCTCACAATTCATTTCGCGTAACCACGTCGTGTCGTATCGCCCTCTTCCACAGCTTTAGGTTGGCGTATGCGTCACGGCATGCAGATCTATGCATGGCCAACAACGAGCCGGTGACAACTCGGTGCTGGCAAAATCAAAGCCCGCCCCCCTCCCCCCCCCCCTCCCGCTTTCCTGCCATCCGAACTCCAATGTCTCGCCCCATCTTCCTGAAGTCACGAACAGTCAAACATGGCGCTCATCTCCGACTCTGAATGGAGCTTGGCGCCTGCAATATGAACAATCGGGGGCCGCCTCTTCCAACCCCACGAGTCCAGGAGCACACTAATCTGCGGCCATGAGACACATCTGGCATTACCGATTGTCCACTCGGGGCTGAACTGTGCAGCAATCACGGGGGGGCCTAACATCCCTCGCCAGGTCATCCCAAAGCTAACTGACTGGCAAGCTTCAAACATGTGGAAACCTAATCAAAGAGCACAGTGCTCACTGGGACTTTCCCCCCTCTTTGATGTAGCCCGAATTACCTTTAAATATATTCAGCTTGGTACCTCCTCCCCAAAGCAATGCTTTAATTCCCGAGAAAGCGGATGTCTGCCAATGATATCAACAAATTGCTGCATTGCCACACAGCCCTTTGAAACCCTCTCGTGATCTCCTCCCCCCAACCACTCATCTCCGAAGAATTCTCACCACTGTTATTCTAGTGCCATACCTTCTGCTTCCATGTCGTCCCCATACCATTCCTCTCCACCCAAGTCTCCTGCCACTAACATTCTTCACCAATAACCTCCTGTTTGCACCATTCTTCACCACTCTCCCTCGCACCATTCCTCACAACTCCAGCCTTTACCTTAAGACAATTTCTCAACATTCTCATCTTCGAGGCACTCCTTGCGCCTTCCACCGTACCCGTGAGCGCGTGTCCATATAAGGCACTTGGAAACATTACTCAATCCCCCCCCCCCCCCCCCCCCCAAAAAAAAACCTCCTTGCATAGGGTACAGATCGAATCTAACAGGGCACAGCAGTTAACAGAAAGCAACACCGCACCTACCAGTGAGCAGCTGCGACCCACAAACACCACCGAAATTAAACAGGATACGACTCCACAGCCGAAGGGGTCATAGCGAGGTCGCGGACTGCTCTTTACATCTAGCCGAGAAGTTGCACGTGTTCTACAGAGTATGTGTCGAAACAGCTGGCTACTCTACAGTGCATGTTATCAACAACACCGCAAGATACGATTCAGGGAAACTAGACTTAGTTATCCTCGTCCTACAGGCAAATTAAGACAACCCCACCCCCCTCCCGCAGCCAAACCTCCTCCCCAGTCTCAGACCCCAAGGCCCGGGTGGACTCTGGGACGAGGGCCAGGATGCGAAGATGTGCAAGCTGCGATAAGCTAGGCTTCAAGGAAAGTAATAAACACGGCTTTATGTTCACAAAAAATCCCCTCCCACTCTCTTTGCCGCCTCATTATAGGAACAAAGTGACAGAGCAAAGCGTATTACTTTAAGTTATGAATAATGGGTTTTCAATTAGGTTGAAAGCATTTCTATTGGACACGGACTACATACGGGTCAATAAAGCCATTTCCACCAAGACGGGATTTCGAGAACAAAGCCCTTAACTAAGGAGAAAACAAGCATTTACAATGCAACGGTCTCGGCATTGTTAAAGTTAGAGCTATTGGCATTGCTCATGACAATGCCGTTTGTTTAAATGTTTTAAAAACAAACACATAAACAAAAATAATGTCATGAGCAATGCCAATAGCTCTAACTTTACCAATGCCGAGACCATTGCATTGTAAATGCTTGTTTGCTGTGTAGTAGCTTTCAAGCTAGAGGTGTTGAAATTTTCATGAACATGCTTTGATTGCAACCTTGAGTAGTAAAAGGTTGGCGGATGTGGAGTTTGGCATTGGGATGCCTAACTAATAACCCAGATGTGGTAGAAACACACAGAGGGTTGCATGTAGACCGAGTGTAAACGCCTGTGGAAGCGTACAGCAGAGTGCAAAAAAGTGATGAGTGTAGCTCAACAGGTGAGTTCCTAAGTTGTTTACATGGAAATGTTGATGTATTTGTAATATTCCTTTTGTGCTGTAATTGGGGACACTTTTGGTTAGAAACGTCCAATTTAATTCAACAGATCACCACAATTTGCCACGTGGAAATGTTTTTAACAAGCTGAACCAGGTCTAAATGGCTTTAATTTGCATGGTAACTGGCAACTTTGGATTTCAGTTTTTAAAGGTGACCATCATTCCCAATGGATATGATTACATGGGATTTTCCTGTCTTGTAACCAAATTCATTAGAGAAGGTAGTCCTTTGATGCTGACGCCATAAACTAGAGAACTTTTTCATACTGATGATGGCATAAGATTAAATGAACTGTATAATAGAATAATAATATCCCTTTTTATTGTTACCCGCAGATTGTGCGACATGGTGGCTGCCTGGGCCTTGGTTTGGCAGCGATGGGCACTGCACGCCAAGATGTGTATGACCTCCTGAAAACAAACCTCTACCAGGATGATGCAGTCACGGGTAAGAATCGGGGTGACATGCCGCAGCCGTGATAGGTCAGAGAGCTATTTAATGTTTCATTGAACTGCTGTGTCTGATTATGGTACTATCAAGCTTGTCTCAGTAGGACTGGCCCAAGCCAGAATGTGTAACTCTGCAAAGTCCTGCACTTTTTCTAGCATACAAATGGGGAATACACAAATGTGCTTCTGTGTCCCTGTCAAGATTGTATATGGCAGAGCTGTGATTTGGTAACCTTCATGAAATCTCAGGTGACACTACAAGTTTGAGTGGTGATGCTTTAGAGAGCTCTGTGCATGTCCCATTACAGGTATAGAACAGAGTACTGCAGGTCAGATAGAGATAGACTGACCTAGGGGGCAGTGACCAAATAAAGGTTACCAGTATTTTCATGTAAGTACACTTGGCAAATGCAGAAGATTCATCCAACGTTTAGCACTGGCTGATTAACCCCTGAGTGCCACCTCTACTTTATTTAAAATGTGAGTATTGGCTGCGCAAAGCAGATTTCCTGCATATTCTGCCAGCTTCTGTGAATTGGTTCATCCTGGGATTCACAAGGAGGGTCTTTGATGTTGGTGTTAAACAACTGCTTGTTTTCTTGGTACCGAGTTGTGTTTTGGGTAACAGATTCACTTAGCTGAACTGTCTCTTCGTCTGCAGGGGAGGCAGCAGGTCTAGCGCTGGGCCTGGTAATGTTGGGATCGAAGAACGCCCAGGCCATCGAGGACATGGTGGGTTACGCACAGGAGACTCAACATGAGAAGATCCTGCGGGGTCTGGCTGTGGGCATTGCACTGGTCATGTACGGACGCATGGAGGAGGCAGACGCACTGATCGAAAGCCTCTGTCGGGACAAGGTGAGTTCTCTGGTGGGTGGTGTCCAGGGTCCCATTGCACTGAGGTCCTGAATATCTCTGAAAATAATAATTGGAATGCAAATAACACCACAACTGACAGGATTCTCTTATTTCATTCTTTCCTATCATGAGAGGATATTTCCTAATCCTCCCGCGAGGAACAGGGTCGCCAAGAAAGTGTAGCAACCTGTGACTTAGGTACAGTGGTGTAATATATGAGCCTTATCGAATACCTGCATTGCAAACCTGGTCCAGATGAGAATAGTTGCTACCCTTAGACACACCAAATCCTCGATGTTGTACGTAAACTGAATATACAACAGGCTGGCTAAGAAAATGAACCATATATGGCAAAGGTCTAAGTTGGAGACAGACCATGAGCACTGGGGCATTGGTCTTGTACCCCCTACAACCAGCAGCTCCTTCACCACACACTCCATAACATGTTAATCAACTTAGCAACATGCAGTTCCCACAGCCCAGGGTGATCGCATTACTTTTCCATAGTAAGAGTACAGAGGCAGACATTATTTCACTTGAAGTGCTCACTGAAAGCAACAAAGAAGTGCTTACAGAGTCAGTACTACATAAGTGCCAAGCCACAGCCTATGTAAGTGCCAAGCCACAGCCTACGAACGATGGAAAGGAAAATGTACCAACACCAGTCACAGTGCCTCTCTGGGTGACTGTCTTTGCAGTTTAGTGACTCACTACCAATAAACAGACATGCTCGCTTTATCCACTTCAGAGGATGCTAAATGCAGTTCATCCCATTCGAGCATGGCAGTGTGTGCTTTGGGTAACTGTGCTACAGCGCTCTACATTTGAATGAAGGACTGCTTTGCGGGTGTGGGACAGCAAGCGAGGTTGAAGGCTAAAACACTCTTGGTTACATTTCTGCCAGTCTACTTTTCATACACCACTGCAAAATCCCTCTGACATCCACGGACTACACAGCTGGGTGCCAGAATGTAAAAAAGCTGTTGTGGCTTCTCTACTGAAGGTACCACCAACTGACCCAATGAATCGAAAACCCTTATAGACGCACATATATGTAATTTTCCAAACCTGGCCAGACTGATGGAGAAAATTGTTAATGAGGAACTCCAGTCCTTCATTAGGTGTAACCCTCTTCTCAGTGAAACTCAAGCAGGCTTTTGTGCAACACACAGGGTGAAGACATGTATTACAGCAATCTTCTGTGACCGTTGAATGGATAATGTAAGACATTTTAACCATTGTTGCTGGAGACCACACAACAGTTCTCTACACACTTATTGCTGATAGACCAATGGATAGGAGCCACCTGCTAGAAAATCTACTCCAATATTGAAATCATGATGGTAGAAACCCAGAAAAACTTAAACATTTATTCTAGGAAATTAGAAATGTCACCTAGCTCTGTAATTAATTAGATAAAAAAAATAGAAGAGTGGTTTTGCTTTTCCATTTAACAAAAAAAGTAAAATATTAATTGGTTGTAACATACTGTACTGTGTAGTACATAACATTGTAGATAAATAGACTGTGCATCCTGCTAACATCTAGTGTTTGAGTTTAGACCTGCTTCTTATGTTGGCCCTAGTACCAACACCCCACGATACCCAACAATGTCACCTTATTTATTGTATAGTTAGTTTCTTTTTTTCTGTCCGTGGGATCAGCGGTACCTGTGCGCCCCTTATTAACTACAACACATGCTGCAAACCTCTAAACCTCCACTGTTGTAAGTACTGGGTATTTCACCGGTAAGTTAGGGCAGTTTTTAAATATGAAAGTGTTTTACGCTTTGTCAGCAGTTTTGGATGTAATAATGAACAGTATGAGTTTTCTAATACTAGAGCCCACATCTCTACTGAGACACCTGCCGAGAATATAGACTATGAGCTTAAGTAATAATGTGTCTCATTTGGTGAGCCCATATACCACCAGATGTTCAGGCGCAAAATTGGCTCCTTCTTTTGAATCTCATTGTGTGGTGCATAGAGACATTCACTATCAAGTCCTCCTACTTTTTCATCAAAAATATTGACCTTGTTCCAAATGTATTTTCTGCCTGCCTGAGCTGCATACTGTACCTGTCATGAACCAAACATGCACTTTATTATGCTAATACACAGAAACAGCATGTTCGAGGCATATGAGCTGCAGATTGTACACTTAGCATAGATCGCCATCTGGTGTTGGGCCCGGATGTTTGCAGTTTGTTTTTGTTCTTTGGACAGTCTTTGGAAGTCACGAGTTCGGTGACTCCTCCTTCGGTCCGTACTGCGCATGGGCTTCGGCTCCATCCTCAGATTGTTTTTTTCCGCCATCGGGCTCGGATGTGATACTTCGTGCTCCGGCTTCGAACTTCTACGGTTCCAGCCTCGATGGAAAATCCTCGTTCTTCGAGTTTCTTCATCTATCTTCATCTCTCGAAGCGGCACTTTTCTCCATTCCGTACATCGGCACCGGCCTTCGGGCCCTCCTCGACTCCGGTCCCGGCCGATGGAAAGGACTCCGTTCAAAAAGTGCCCAAAATGTGGGTCTAAATTTCCCCACACCGACCTCCATCAGGTGTGTAACCTTTGCCTCTCTCCAGAACACGAGGCTAGAGACTGCCCCGCCTGTAAGTCTTTTCGATCAAAAAAGACAATCCGGGATCGAATAGCTCGACGCACCATGGCGCACTCATCGACCGCAGCTCCACCGGACATCTTCGGAGACTACGCCGAAGCTTCGGGGCAACTACACACCGAGCAGGAGGACGTCGTCGTCAGCGCTTCCGAGGCCGACGACTCCGACGTGGAGGACATCACACCGGCGCAGCAGGTCGTGAGTACTATACCCCCTCCCACCCCCGCGCCCAAAACCAAAGAGACTCAGGTTACACCCTCGCCTGCAGGCCTGGGTAAAACCAAGCACACAGCTTCTATCACCCCACCTTTGGGCCCGGTGTCGAAGCCTCAGAAGTCTCACGGCAGCTCGGGCTCGAGCCAGCCGACGCCTGGTGCCGAAAAACACCATCCGGCACCGAAGAAAGTGATACCCAGCTCGACTCCGAAGCCACCGGTGCCGAAGCCTGGACTCTTGGTGCCGACAAAACACAAATCTGTCGGCACCGCCGCCGAAAACTCTTTCGACACCGAAAAAAACCAGAGGTTCCAAAAAAGCATGGCGCACAGAAACCATCCAAACCCTCGGCTCCGAAAACATCGGCGCCAGCGGACGATTCGGTGCCACCGGACCTCTTTACACCAGACCCTTTGCAAAAGACTCTATTTAAAGATCCAAAGACTGGGCTATTGACTTTAGTTGTCAAGAAAAGACGTCTTGACACACCGGCTCCTCCTCCACCGCCCAAGCGGAAGGACTCTGCTACTTCTCCTCTCAGAGTGCCCTCCCCACTACCTCCTCCTCCGCCTCCTCCACCTCCTCCACCCCCTCCCCCTCCCAGGTCTCCGCCACCCTTACCTCATCACTCCCCGACCCCGTCCCCAGATCCGGATTACGGGGATCCAGATTATGACCCGGCGGACGCCCCAATGGACCCCACTCCACCGGGGACCCCAGACCCATGGGAAGACTACCAAAACCCTGACATACCGGATATGCCTCAGGACGACCTATACCCATCCAGGCCGTCTCCCCCAGAGGACTCCTTAGGGTTTCACCACTTAGTGCAGAGAGCAGCACACTACCATGGGGTGGAAATGCATAGTGAACCAGTGGAAGACGACTTCCTACTGGACACATTTGACATTCAGGACAAGTCCACATCTATCTTGCCCATGCTTAAAGGTGTCACCAAGCATGCTGCAGAGGTGTTCAAAGACCCTGTCAGGGCCAGGGTATTGAACCCTAGAATAGAGAAAAAGTACAAGGCGGCACCCACAGACCCTGCATACATTAAGGGCCCTGCTCCCTTAGATTCCCTAGTTGTGTCCACAGCTAGAAAGCGGGCTAACTCCCAGTCCTCAGGAGAAGCCCCACCGCCAGATAAGGAATCCAAACTTCTAGACGCGTCTGGCAAGCGCACCGCCTCCCAAGCTGCAAACATGTGGCGCATTGCAAATACACAAGCGCTACTTGCGCGCTATGACAGAGCATACTACGACGAGCTTGAGGCTCTTATGCAGCACCTCCCCGAAAAACACAAACGCAAGGCTCATGACCTGATACAGGAGGGTAAACTAATTACTAACACCTCCATTAAGTGTGCCCTCGATGCAGCTGACACTGCTTCTAGAGCCATAAATACTAGTGTCCTGCTTCGTCGTCATGCCTGGCTCAGGATCTCAGGGTTCAAGCCTGAAGTCCAGGCGTCCATACTAAATCACCCCTTTGACCAACAAACTCTCTTTGGGCCAAAGGTGGACGAAGCATTAGAAAAGATGAAAAAGGACACGGACACAGCAAAGTCTATGGGGGCACTACAATCACAGGCCCCTAAACGCTCCTTTCGACGCTCATCCTTTCGTAGCACAGGCAGAGGCTACTCCACCGATAGCGCCTCTACCTCCTACAAGTCCCCTCCTCAAAATACCTTTTCAAAGGGCTACCAAAGGGGTGGTTACAGAGGCAACAACAATAAGGGCAGGGGCAAAGCTAACACCACCCGTTCTGCAACCCCGCCCGCACAATGACTTCCCTTCACTCCCCCCAGACCATCCCACTCCGGTCGGGGGCAGACTACAAACCTTTATCCACGCATGGGAATCCATAACATCGGACAAATGGGTGACCCAAATTATTCGGTCAGGGCACTGTCTCGAGCTAACATCTTCCCCACCCAATATCCCACCAAGGCACCGTCCAATGTCTCAAGAACATTCCACACTACTCAAACAAGAGGTGCTCTCCCTCCTTCAAAAACACGCTATAGAGCAGGTCCCCGTCAATCAGCAAAATCTAGGGGTCTACTCTCTGTATTTCTTAATACCAAAGAAAGACGGGACCCTGAGGCCCATTCTGGACCTCCGGCCTCTAAATGCGTACATACATTCAGACCATTTCCACATGGTCACCCTACAACAAGTCCTCCCGCTCCTCTGTCAAGGAGACTTTCTCACTACCTTGGATCTGAAAGACGCATACTTTCACATTCCAATACACCCTTCTCACAGGAAGTACCTCAGGTTCGTGGTGGACAGTCGGCATTACCAATTCACGGTTCTCCCCTTCGGGGTCACCACCGCACCACGGGTGTTTACCAAATGCCTAGCAGTTGTAGCAGCACACCTCAGGCGTCAACATATTCACGTCTTCCCTTACCTAGACGACTGGCTCATAAAAGCCGCGTCCTACAACCAATGTGTGCAACATACCAACAGCACCATTCAACTACTCCACCGGCTAGGCTTCACGGTGAACTACCAAAAGTCCCACCTCCTACCATCTCACACAAAGCAATATCTCGGGGCCACTATAGACACCTCCAAAGGTATTGCCTATCCAAACTCCGCCAGAATCGCAAGCATACAAGCCTTGCGCAAAACATTCCTTCCTCAACACTCTCTTCCTGCAAGAGTGTTTATGAAGCTCATAGGAATGATGGCGTCTTGCATTTTCATAGTGCCCCATGCAAGACTCCACATGCATCCACTTCAAGAGTGCCTAGCACGACAGTGGAACCAGGCCCAGGGTCAGCTAACGGATCTGGTGTTGGTGGACGGCCGCACCCATCACTCTCTGCAGTGGTGGAACACCACAAACCTTTCCAAAGGGCGGCCGTTCCTGGACCCGGTTCCTATGGTGATTCTAACAGCGGACGCATCGCTCTCCGGCTGGGGAGCGCACCTCTTACACCTCACAATGCAAGGTATATGGACGCCACAGCAAAAATCGCTCCACATCAACCATCTGGAGCTCTTGGCGATCTTTCTAGCCCTAAAATCTTTTGAAAAACAGATTTCGGGCAAAGCAGTCCTCATTCGCACAGACAACATGACTGCAATATATTATATCCAAAAACAGGGGGGGACACACTCTCCCCAGCTCTCCCGCTTAGCCCAGAGCATATGGAGATGGGCAATTCCCCAAAACATCTTTCTCCTGGCACAGCACGTTCCAGGTGTACAAAACACCATGGCAGATCTGCTCAGCAGACAAACGCAACAACTACACGAATGGGAACTGGATCCACAAGTTCTTCACCCATTCTTCCAAAAGTGGGGGCATCCTCAGATAGACCTCTTCGCCACCCACGAAAAAAAAAATGCCCAAGGTTCGCCGCCAGATACCCACACCCATTGTCCAAAGGCAATGCGATATGGATGAACTGGTCAGGCAGATTTGCATACGCCTTTCCACCTCCCCACTAATTCCGTTAGTGGTAAGGAAGCTACAACAGCACTCCCTCACACTCATTCTGGTAGCCCCAACATGGGCCAGGCAGCCGTGGTACACCACACTACTACAGCTATCGGTGGTACCACATCAAAAACTGCACCTGTCCCCATGCCTCCTAACCCAGAACCATGGAGAAATCAGGCACCCGGACCCAGCTTAGCTCAACCTTGCGATCTGGCTCCTGAAATCTTAGAATTTGGATACCTTAACCTTCCCCCTGATTGCATGAACATTATCATGGAAGCCAGACGTCCTACCACTAGAGCATGCTATGCCGCAAAGTGGAAAAGATTTGTAATTTACTGCCGTAACAATACAATCAACCCTTTAGATGCATCCATACAGCACATCATATGCTATCTGCTCCATCTTCACAGGTGTAACCTGGCATATTCATCCATACGCCTACACCTAGCAGCGATTGCTGCTTATCTACAAAGCAGACAGCATTTATCACTGTTCAGAGTGCCCGCTATTAAAGCCTTTATGGAAGGCCTTAAACGAGTAATTCCTCCCAGGGCACCACCTTCCCCGGTGTGGAATCTAAATGTAGTTCTTACACGGCTAATGGGTCCACCCTTCGAACCAATGCATAAATGTGAGCTACAGTTCCTCACCTGGAAAACAGCTTTCCTCGTAGCTATCACTTCCCTTAGAAGGGTTGGTGAAATACAAGCGTTCACTATACAGGAACCCTTCCTACAAATACATCACAGCAAGGTCATACTTCGTACAAATCCGAAGTTTCTGCCCAAGGTCATTTCCCCCTTCCATCTCAATCAATCGGTGGAATTACCTGTCTTTTTCTCGCAACCCCAATCTGTTGCAGAAAGGGCCTTACACACACTTGATGTTAAGAGGGCTTTGCTGTACTACATACAAAGAACGCAACCTTTCAGGAAGACTAAACAATTGTTCGTTTCCTTCTCTCCACCACATAAAGGCAACCCCATCTCTAAATCAGGGATAGCTATGTGGATTGTAAAGTGCATACAAATTTGCTATCAAAAGGCAAAAAGAACATTATCTGTTCCACCTAAAGCCCACTCTACTAGAAAGTTAGGGGCTTCTATGGCTTTTCTAGGGAACATACCCTTAGATGACATCTGCAAAGCAGCCACATGGTCAACACCGCACACCTTCACAAGACATTACTGTGTAGATGTGCATTCCAAGCAGCAAGCTAGTGTGGGCCAGGCTGTACTAAAGACACTTTTTCAAACCGCTGCAACGGATACCGGTGGTCGCCGCTAAGGTTGGGTACTGCTATATAATCTATGCTAAGTGTACAATCTGCAGCTGATATGATATGCCTTGAACGGAATATGCTACTTACCAGTATGCATCTGTTCTTGGCATGTAGAGCTGCAGAGATTTACACGCCCACCCGCCTCCCCGGCTACCTGTATCCGTTCCAGTCCATCTTATTTAGATACAACACACATGGATTTCTCACTGTTATTACTACGCTCCATCATTTCCCTGTTGGCGAAAAACAATCTGAGGATGGAGCCGAAGCCCATGCGCAGTACGGACCGAAGGAGGAGTCACCGAACTCGTGACTTCCAAAGACTGTCCAAAGAACAAAAACAAACTGCAAACATCCGGGCCCAACACCAGATGGCGATCTATGCTAAGTGTACAACTCTGCAGCTCTACATGCCAAGAACAGATGCATACTGGTAAGTAGCATATTTCTTTTTAAAGCTTTATTTGCATGTGTTATTTCATTAAAGCCAGCGCTATTGGCTTATGCAGAGTTGTTTTTTTTTGTTTTTAACTGTTGGGAGGAAGAACATCTGATAAGAAATGTAGAGAAAAACGGAAAATTAATCCCAGGAATAACCAATAGGAAACTAACTAAATGAAAGTCAGTAGGAAAGACAGAGAGGGGAAGGAGCTATGGGGAAGATACAGGGAAAACCTGAACACCAGCCCTGAGTAAAGCATTAAAAGAGGTTGCTGCAGTTGAGAAAACCCAAAAAAAGCATGCTTTTTCAATATGATGAATTTAAAAAATAAAATAATTTAATGTGGAATAATTCAAAGCCCCTTAGACATTGCTATGAAATTAATCCATAGAAGGTGGAATGATCCACTAAACAGCCAATAGTAGGAGGTAAAAGGTAAATACTCTTGTGGTTGGATCCAAACCCCATTCTATGTATATTTTAAAGAACTGGTAACAATGTCTAAAAATCAGCTGATGGTAGTTCACTATGCAGGCAATCCGTTGTAAAATACTTCAGCTCTTGACACCAAACTAATTCAAGATCAGCTGAGCTTCACACTTCCTCCTAACAATCACCTGTTTCCAAGCTTTAGTAAGATGTAGTGATATTTGGTTATTTTTAGGTCTCGGCTAGGCAGCGCTTGCGCTGTCTCTTCGAGACATGCTGTATTCAGGTATTGACTTTAAGGTTCGCCCATTTTCCTCCCATCTTTTCAATTGGGTCCTCTTACTGTCCTATGTAAATGGTGGCTTTTGATTTGTGATTAGGATTAGTAGTCCCTCCTTACCTCCCGCTCTTCTGTTACCTCCCATGAGGACAGCCCCTCTTACATGTGTGCTTACACTCTAGGTTTCATTAACCGTTAGTGAGCACTATTTAGTTAATTAATGTCTTGCTGAAGCAGGCAGGACATGCTATCTGGCTTTTACAAGCCGCCCTGGTTTGTAGTTGCAGTACGAGGCACATGTTATCCTGCTTCTGCAACTTGTGACGCTGCAGAGGAGATAATTTTGTTTTTGTCTGCTTTACTGTAAAATTTACAAAGTAAAGCTTTTTTTTCTACTTATTTACTTTTGTAGCAATCGTGGCATACCGAGTTTTAGCTTCACACGTTTAAAGCTAAAGCGCGGCGTGCTGCAATTGCTACAACAGTAAGTAAATAGAAAAAAAAAGGCAGGTGGGCGCCGCATTTCTTTTCCATTTATTTACTTTTGTAGCAATGTCGGCACGCCGCGCTTTAGCTTTAAGGGTCTGAAGCCAAGGTGTGGCGTCCCGTGCCGGGAATGTCTTTATTTGCTATTTTTTATTCTCTTCAGGCATTGACGGCAGGGCAAATATAGCTTTATACATATAAAATTAAAGCGCGGCACAAGTTAAAGGCTACAGAACACACAAAAAATGCTCCCACTTCTTAATGCTCATTTTAAATGTATTCACTTTAAACATGGCGGCTGGACGCCATTCATTTCTATTTTTTTTTTTTCTTTTAATGGCATTTGTGGCACAGAACGCCATTCTATTCCCTCATTAGGTCTCTAGGAAAGGGTGAAATATCACAGGCTGTTACCAGATGTCCCTGTGGAGTTCAATAAAAGCAAATGAAAACGTATACGCAGTAGCACTAATGCGAGACCTACTGCATTGCAAATGCTTGTTTTTATTTGGGGTGTGTGGGGGACTTGCACCTTGAGAACCAAGAGGCCACATTGGTGGTGACCACTGCACTTTAAAAATCTCCATAATTTAGATAGTTGACTTTCCTTGATTTACTTCTTTTTGTTTTCTTTTCCCACTACCTATTTCCCACACCTGCTACTCTGGGTCAATGATTCACATTGACTTTGAAGACAAACAAGTTATGCCACTGTCTTCCACTCATTACACCACTCTCCCCATGGTTTTTGGTGCTGACTAATGGTGGATTTTCTGTTGCCCATTAGTGTGGTAAAATTATCAATAGCAGAGCGGTTGGAGAGTGTATTCAGCCTCTTCCTAGTGAGGGTTTGAACTCTTTGGTTGGTTCATTTCACTGATGTAAACATTGGGCTACTTATTACAGTCTTACCTTGCTTCATATATCCTCTGTTGCAGCCTCTGAGCAGTTTGAAGTACAGTCATCCTAAAATTCACACATCCCTAAAAATGTCAATAGTAGAAATACATTTTAAATGTTTCTCCTTTACCATTTCACTTTGGGGTTGTTTGCTCTGCAATATGCTCCCCTTTATCCGAGATCATATGTTGTCTGTAAAAGTCTCAAAGCAGGCATTGACTTACCTGAAATTTGCAGTTCTACCCTACTTGTACGGGGATTCTCTGAGGCGGTCTAGTTTAGTCTATGCAAAAAATGTATTCCGTCTAAGCGTCTGCAAGGAAATCTTGCCGAAAGTTGAAGCATAATTCCTCGCAATGCTGTGTGGGAATCCTTGCATGTATGGTTGTATATCCCTCAAGGATCTGGGTAGGGATCCTATTCCAGACACTCCATGAGTCAAGGGAGCCAAGAGTCTACACTGCTGTGCACATTAAAGTGGGAAGGTTTGGCTGTTGCAAAGAAAGGCAGCCATCCTACTACAGAGGAGGACGGGAATCCCTGGTATGTATGCATGAAGCGTTGCAAACCCTAAAGATTGGATGGAGAGGTTCTGTGTAGGAAAGTGCCCCTTTTGGTCATGACCACCCCACTTTTTGCCACTGGTACTGCTTTTTTTAAAAACTGTTGTGCACTGGGTCCCTGCCAACCAGGCCCAAGTGCCAATGCTCTTTCCCTAAAACCAAGGTAAAAGGTTCTAATTGTCACACAGTCGGCATACACATTGGCACCCCTTTAAGTCCCTAGTAAGTGGTACCCCTGGTACATAGGGCATGGGTACCAAATAGGGTCGCTAAGGGCTGCGGCGTGTATTGTGCCACCCTCAGAGACCCCCATACAAAGTGCATGCAGCCTGCCATTGCAGACTGCGTGTCATGGTGCAAACCATGAGTAAAAACACGACATGGCGCACACTGTGTGCTGTGCCAAAGTCACTGCATGTAATATATGTGAGTTATCCCTACAGCTGGCCTTGTAGCCCTAAGGCAGGGTGCATTATTTTACATGGGAGGGCATATCTGCATGAGCAGATATGCCCCTGTGCGGTCTAATTCAATTACTAGATGGTACAAGTGAACTGGGAAGACATCAGGTACATGTACTGGGCACTGGTCATTACAAGTTCCCCAGCTACATGGTGGCTTCACTGAAACTTATGGTGTTTGGTATCGAACACTTTGTCTTAATAAATCCATACTGATGCTAGTACAAGATTTATGATGACATGCATCCAGAGGAGAGGGCACCTTAGAGGGCCCCCTGAAAAACCTGCTAATATCTAGTGTGTTTGCTGACTGGTCTCGTCCAGCCTGCCACCAGACACTTGTCTCTGACCCCCTGCAGGTGAGAGCCCTCTCTCTGAGGCCAGAAACAAAGCCTGCTCCAGAGGAAAATGTTTACACCTCCCCCAACAGGATGGCTAGTGATTTAGCATATCGAGGCCAGGAGTTTCAAAGCCCCTGCTGCCTTTCAAAGTTTCAAGAGTTTCACAGCCCCTGCCACTTCCCTTAGACCTGGGAGATGCCACCCCCTGTCTTGAGGCCCATTTGCCACCAGGACAGGTGGGGAATTAGCTGTGCAGTAGGCGTGTTGCACCAGGCTAGTCACACCTCAAAGGTAGGCTGCCTAATGTGCTTCATGGAAGGATTCCACATCATGTTTTTGGTGGAATTAGGAACTCTGGGACAAGGTATGACCACTCCCTACAAGAAGGGGTATATAGAGGGTGTAGTGACCCCAAGGGTAAGTAGTCTATTGGCTACTACCCTTCAATCCCCTTAATGCCCCTGACACCAGGAACTCCGATTCACCTGACCCAAGAAGGACAAAAAAGACCAGAAGAACGCAAGAACTGAAGACTAGCTGTTAACTTGTCGACAAACCCTGCCTGCCTGCTCCTGTCTCAACAATTGCAAAGACCCGACGTGTCCTGCAGGTGTGCATCCTTCAAAAGTCTTGGAGCATTGCCAGCACTTCGCCAAGTCAGCATCTCTCTTGAAGGGGAGGAGCCATTTGCCTGCAGGCACCAAGCGCAACTTCCAGTTTGGCGATCTGCTGACCACCGGGTACACCGATGCAGCAGCCGCCCAGGTTCAGGTCATCGTGATCCAGGAGGTCAGGTCGTCTCCCCACCAAGTTGGGAGTTTCAGGACACCCAGGAGCCGCCCTGCACCAATACCAGGGGTAACGAACCCCTTGCAACAACCAAGGCTTGTTTAGTGTCCAGCTCGGACACCAACACTGCCAAGACCGAACTACCTACGAAGGACTTCAAAGTCACCGAGGCCAGCACCCAGAGTGGCCCTCCTGTGCTGTTTTGCCCCCATCTCCAGGTCAACACGAAAGTGAAAGCCTTCAACACAAGCGACCCGCCGGAGAAAACACCCGAGCCCCACAGCCCTAATTCGAGCCTGCTGTGGGAGGGTGTGTCGGATATACAGACGCGGAGGCTGAATGTATTTTCCAAGTGAGAATATTTTATCATCAGGGAGGTCACTCTTTGGTGTGGCTGTTGGGAAGGTATCGTGTCCTATCCGTGAAGAGGTACTGGGGTAACGCTGTTCGTCGTCGTCTTCCTCTGAGCTGGATCTCAACGGCGTCTGCCTCGCTTCTTCGGCCGTGGTTGGATCCTCCCGAAGGCTCATGGAAAGAGGAAACAGTGGGCCGTTAGTTTCAGGGTCATTCAGTATTTATAGGCGTTACTCTACCCGTCACCTCACCCGTGTTTCTTAGCCTGGGTTTCTGCCTTCCGGAACAACTTTCCCCTCAGCTGTGTCGCGGAGGATAGGGTTAGAGAGTGGTGGGCTTTAGAACCCAATGGGCGCTTCTTCAAAGTTATAATACCATAAGAAAATTATAAGGGGGGGGGGGAAAGGGGGGGTGCCAGGAAAAGCCAGCGTGGTGAGGAAGGCTGAACGATGTTCAGGGGTAGAGGAAATGCCGGAATATCACACTGTGCTCAGGAAGAAATTATACGGGGTTGCAGGACTAAGGGTGCACTCGAAAAAAAAGAACTGATCAGTGCCCAGGGTCCCGCCCGTACCCTTTTCCACCCCACTCCCTCTGCTCCGTCTCCTCCCTCCTCCCCGCTCCCTGCCGGTCTTTCCCCTGGAGTTTCGTCACTCACCGGCCTCGCCGCAACTCTCCTGAGTTGCGGCCGCTCCACAGCCTCCTCCGGGGGACACCACCTGTCTTCGCTCCAGAACTCTTCCGGATCCTCCGATTCGGTTCCGCCTTCGTTCCCAACCTGGTCCGGTTCGCCGTCGTTCCGCTCCCCGTCTCTCTGCTTCGCTTCCCTCGTCCTTCGGCTTCCTGCTCCTTCTCCGCTCCGAGAGAGAACTTCCCGGGTCAGGTCTCCTTTAAGTGGCGGATGAGTACCGCTTCTGGGGTTAGCCCCACCTTCTTCCGTCCTCTTGCCTGTCTGTGGGAAGAGACGAGAGGGGGGTGTGGTTGACGGGTATTCTGGAGTCTCATTCCGGGGTCTCTGCTTTCTATCCGGCGTTCGCACTCCCCCGTACCACAGGTAAGGAAGGAGTTTTGCGTCGCGCCCCCGGCCCCACCCCCTCACACCTGCCCACAGTGCACCCTTGCCCCAGAGACCCACAAGAATCGAACCCCCCCTTTGGGTACCGAAAAACTTGTCCCCAAGACCCTACTATCAGGATTTTTCTTCTTAAAGATTTCTCCATAGACTTCAGCTGTGGTGTTCTAAGCTACCCTTGCAAACAGCACCTCTGCATCCTGGCACATCTGGGCAGGTAACCCAAAACTGCTGATGGTTCGAAGGACCTTGGCCTTTGTTTACCTTCATTACAGAAGAACTACTTACAAGTCATTTGCAAGTGACCCTATGCAGTGTATGTTTCTCCCATAGGATAACATTACCGCGTTCGAGGCTCATGCCTCAAATCTTACAGCTGTATTTTCTAATTGTTTTGAAAACCGCTAAATTACTTACCTAATCTCGTAGATCTTGGTGTCTTAATAAATGTAAAAAAATTGTTTTTCTAAAATGCTATTGGATTTCTTGATTTCGTGTATCTCATTTATTGACTCTGTGTGCAACAAATTCCTGACACTCCCCTCTGATAAAACGAACACAAGGAGATGATAGACGGAGCGCTGAAACTTTTCAGAAACTCACCCCCCAATCTCAGATCTGGGTTGAATCCATCATTGTTGTTTAGCTCACCACGCCACCCCAGTTCAGACATGGCCATATGAAAATCAGTCTGACCCAGTGCCTCATGGGAACAGCCCAGCCCGAACTGCCAAGCCCGGTCTTCCCTGGGCTGGAAACAAGCATCCTGGGACCAGTTTCGGGCTAACAGCCGTCCTCAACCAGGCTAGCTTGAATCCAGTGGCAAAGTGAGCAAGGGACACACGTCTGGGCATACCCTGCCAACTTAGGGCGAACAAAGCAAACACAAGGAGATGATGGACGGAGCGCTGAAACTTTTCAGACACTCGCCCCCAGTCTCAGATCTGGGTTGATTCCATCATCGTTCTTTAGCTCACTTCCCCACCCCGGTTCAGACAGCCATGTGCAAATCAGTCTTGACCCTGTGCCTCATGGGAACAGCCCAGCTCAAACTGCCAAGCCACGTCTTCCCTGGACTGGAAACAAGCATCCTGGGACCAGTTTTGGGCTAACTGCCCTCACCAGCCAGGTTAGCTTGAATCCAGTGGCAAAGTGAGCAAGGGACCCACTTCTGGGCATACCCTGCCAAACTAGGGGGAACAAAGCAAACACACGGAGATGATGGACGGAGCGTTGAATCTTGTCAGACACTCACCCCCAGTCACATCTGGGTTGAATCTGTCATCGTTCTTTAGCTCACTTCGCCACCACAGTCCCTTGCTCACTTTGCCACTAGATTCAAGCTAGCCTGGCTGATGAGGGCTGTTAGCCTGAAACCGGTCCCAGAATGCTTGTTTCTGGTTCCGGGAGAACCTGGCTTGGCAGTTTGGGCTGGACTGTTCCCATGAGGCACAGGTCAAGACTGATTTGCATATAGCTGGGTCTGAACTGAGGTGGCATGGTGAGCAAAAGAACGATGGTTGATTCAACCCAGATCTGTGACCGGGGGTGAGCGTCTGAAAAGTTTCAGCGCTCCATCCATCATCTCCTTGTGTTTACTCCCCTCTGATGAGCCTATGGCTGTTCAACCACACTAACACAAATGGAGCACGTTGGGATTGCTAGAGCAAGCCCCTGTCCAGTAGTAAGGGATCCTTGGAGACAATGCATAGTGCACCTCATTTTGCTACACTATATAGAGAGCCACCTTCCTACATTCCGTTACTCCAAGTGGTCTGTGAACCTGTAAATGTACGTAACAGTAACATCACTGGCAGTTTGATGACATACTGTATATATAAAATTGGATAAATATATTGTATATTAGCAGGGTGTATTCGTGTTGGCTATCAATGTGCATTTCATGATATGGGTCCCAAAGGAAATGCATGTGGTTATAAAAGAAAACACCCAGCCGACGAGCATAGATTGTGGGAATAAATGGTGCAAGAACTACACACCCCACTGCAATTAGTAGACCGGGAAAGGTTCAATTACTGACTGTGAGAAATTAGGTTATTAATCTTGGAGGGTGATACCCCTACCAGCTCAATAAACCAACTCTTCTTAGGTCAAAATGCAGCTCTGGGAGAATCACGGCTCAACCCTGGTAGCTGTGGCACAAGCTGCAGACATTTCTGTACTAAGTTCAAGCAGTATTAACAATTCAAAAGTAAAGAATGCAACACAATAAAATCCTTAAACCAAATTAGACAAATAGAGAAACATGTAATGAGCAAAAAGACACCAAGATCATCCAGATAAGTGAAGGACAAACTAACCCGATTACATAGTGTCCTCTATTTTTATATATTGGCAAACTGCCCTGGGGGCTTTAAAGGCACACTTTATATGTGATATATCTATATATATATCCATTGGAGTTATAAGATTCTGTTGCCAGTGCTGCTTCCGCATAATTACAAATTTGCCAGATCATCTGCAGAGTTCAACAAACCTAATTCTTTCTAGCTCAAAAGGATCAAAAGTTACAAAAAATGTGCCGACGTGTTCCTGTGCAGTGAAGGGCCCTTCTCATATGTTGACTAGTCTTCTTTCAGTTCTTTATTGCTGTATTTGATTGTTTACTGTTAGTTCTGAGATTAAATCTTTGCCCAAACCTTATTACTATGAGTAAAAATTATAAAATAAGGAAGTGATACTATCACAATGTGCTGCATTATGTAGCCAATTTTGCCTTTGTTGCTACTTAATTTAGTCAGTCTTGCATAATTTACTCATTGTTGTATACGTCCGGTAGCCCCAAGTATATAAAAATAGGCTTTCCCTATGTTGCTAAGGCATTTTTCCCTCTCAGGGTGTCACTGCAGTGCATTTAAACTGCAGACTAGCCAGAGCACAGTAATGCTCAGAGTAGAAATATATGTACATAGCATGAGTGGCTGTAGAGAATTGTTTTAATATAAATTTACGGTACATTGAGTGTAGTGCTATTTTTGTAGGTTGATGGTCTATGACCACATGGTTGCCTAGGAATTCTTTCTAAACAATTGTAGAGAAACATGCTCCACATACTTCTGCCATGTAGTATTGGGTTTGTACATGTTCAAGTTATTTTTCTTCAAAGAGGTCTTTCAGATGTACTCTGAGAGAGCTCTGGGTTTGTTACATTTTCTTATATATTTTTCAGCCCCATGTAGTAGAATTTCTATACCAATGTTACTGTAGAATAGTCTGTATCCCGATGATTCTCCGTCGCACTACTTCACCGGATACCTTTGGAGGACAACAAATCAACTTGTGGTACCCTGGAGGCTTGGGGCATGCCTGCACGCTCTGGATACCTCGAAACCTCCCTCTACCATCAAGATCCGAGAACGTAGACTGCATAGGTGTTATGGAACAAACACACCTTCAGCATTTGCCCCAATACAGCTCAAAGTATCCGTCGTCGGATCATGAAGCAGTCTGCAGCTTGTGTTTTGCCCCTGACCAGGACGATGCCTCTTGTGAGTCCTCCCTCGCCCACTGCTCGAAAAATACCTGGAAGTATCAAAGAGTGAGGTTCTGGGTACATCGCAAACTGCACACCAACAGGCATCCTCTGAAACTCTGGATATTTTCAGAGAAAAGGTTCCCATTGGTGCTGAAGAAGGTGGAGACATAGGCGCATACAGAACACAGGCAGCCCAGCAAACGCCTAGTCCAGAGTCTGTCAGAGACTGAGGAAGAGAAGGATGTTGAGCTGACGGCAGAGACCACCAGCCCTCAAACTAAGATGATACCGTGGGTCGTAAGTACCACACCCAAATGAGTCCACGCGACCACTCCAATGTAGAGCACCACTCCTGTAGAAGTCTGATAGATCCCTGAGCTTGCACATTAGAAACTGCCTTCTCCTGGACCTATACTGCCTTCGCGCTCTGGCCGGCAACAAGAGAAGTCTTCTTTGTATAAAAGGGCTCTGCAAAGGTCGTCTGTGCTCATCAGCCATCGAGCCCCACCCAATCCAAGGGCGTCTAGCATTCCCACTCACACCCAAAGCTGATGCAGGAAAACCTGTCAACTTCGAAAGCTTAGTCGACAGCTCATCTGAGGAATTAGAGGCACCAATTCTGTAGCGATTTCAAGGAGGAGCTTGATACCAGGCAAAAACGTCATTCACTTCTTTGCTCACTCATCACTGGGAAGATCTCGGCAAAACCACCTCTGCTGAAGATTGCCTTTAAAGAAGAACCCTCCTCTGATACCCCATTTGAGCTAGCACTAAATATACACGGGTAGCGGCACAAGCCCTCACCCATTTGATCGTCTTCCTCTGTCTCCCCCGCCACGTCTTCCTTCCTGATCTCTGCCGCCAACTCTACTACCTTTGCCAGCACTTGAAACACCACGTTGACGCACATCATCTCCTCCCATCACCCCACCCGCTGGATCACATCAGGCCAGTGAGTTTTAGCTGCGGCTCACAATGGCTACTTCCTAGAACGTCTCTCAACCCCTCCCAAGACCTCCCTCTGCAGGGTCATTGTCAGGTGAGGGACAATCTCTGCTTTCTCGAGGTAGAAGTAAAAGTGTTCCTCCAGAAAGGGGCAAAAGAGGAGTATTTCCACACCATGAAGGAAATGGCATCTACTCTCTTTACCACCTCATTCCCAAAACGGACACTCCCTCGGGGCTCTAAACAAAAGCATCCTGTTGTAATAATTCCAGATGACAACCCTGCAGGACATCATCCTCCTGCTCCAAAATGGCAATTACCTGATGGAACTCGACCTCCAAGTATGCCTGCTTTCACATCCCCATCCACCCTGCTCATCGCTGGTAACTTCACTTTGTGGTAAGCAGACGTCAGTCCAAGGTTCCAAGGGTGTTTATGAAGTGCCCGGCACTAGTTCCCTTTCATCTGCAAGAGGCTGGGCAATCTGGTCTCTCACTAACTCAGCATTGCACTGCTCAGCGGCAGGCAAAAATGCCCAGCCCACGCATAAGTGGCAATTTCCTCATTCAAAGCTTGGGATTTACCATAAATGCCACCAACCGATCCAACCCATCCTGGGTTCCATGGCCTCAGTTACAGGAAAAGCCTACCTCAGTCAACAGTGGGTGCTCTCATTCAAGCTGTTGTGGCTTCTGTTTCAGCCCAATCATCCACTCACAATCAGAACCATCATGTGCCTATCAGGAATGATGACCTTGTACAGTTCTGTCGTACCTCATACCAGGCTACACATGCCCCCCTGCAAAGAGAACTTAACAAGGCAACGTTCATAAGCCCAGGTCACTGGCAGAATCCAGTGTTGGGAAAGGGCAGCACTCGCCCTGTCTGCATTGGTGGAACAGCAACAACGTGCGGCAGGGTAGTCTTCCTCATACTCAGGTTACCATTACCACATATACCTCCCTCATAGACTGTGCTTCGCATCTCAGTGTGCTTACCGTGCAGGGGGTGCCGTCTCCTCAACACTTGGGTCACCACATCAGTTATCTGGAACTGCTGGCCATTCACGTAGCTCACAAAGCCTTCTTCCGGATAATTCTGAGGAAAGTTGTTCCCATTAAGACAGGCATGACCAGCATGTACTACCTGCAGAAACCAGGCAGCACACCTTTTCCCTAGCTCTGAGTACTAGTGCAGGGGATCTAATATTGGGCGACCTGCCATGATGTACAACTCTTGGTGGAACATCTTCCTTGGGTGGACAGCGACTTTGCAGACCTGCTCAGCTGAATGCATCAACAAGTCCACGATTCGGAACTCCACCCTCAAGCCCTAGACAGGTACTTCATGCATTGGGGCACCTCACAAATAGACCTGGTTTGCACCCCCGAAAACGCAAAATGTAAAACTTTGTCTCCAGGTATCCACAGCCCATGGGCAATGCGCTATGGATGAATTAGTCAGTGATCTGTCTCTACTCTTTTCCTTCTCTCTGCTCCTTCCGTGCATGGTGAACATGTGACAAACAACCCAAATGTTCATGCTGGTGACTCCCACCCGGGTCAGGCAGTCTGAGTACTCCATGCTCCTGGAAGTGTCCATCAGCCCCCAATAAGCTGCCTCAGCGGTTAGACCTTCTACACAGACACAGTCACACCAGGCACCCAGACAACCTAGCGATCTGGCACCGGAGGTCCTAGGATTTGTCTGTCTAAACCTCCCCTCAAGAATGAATGACCTTTTTGAGGGAAGCACGAATGCCCACTTCATAGGCCAGAAATACAGCACAAAGGTTTGCCAACTACAGCACTTCCAAAAACCAGCCCTCTATCAGTGTTAAGGACATTGTCTGCTTTTTCTTACATCAGCGGAGGTCGGGCCGCGCCTACACATCACTATGTTTACACCTAGCTGTCACAGCAGTTCAAATGCAGAACATTGAACATTCATCCCTTTTTATGATACCAGTAGACAAGGCTTTTACGGATCATTTTAAGAGGATCATAAATCCCAGAAGACCCCCTGCCCATGTGTGGAGTCCTAACGTAGACCTCACGAGGCTCATGCAGCCATCTTTCCAACCTTTACACTCATGCCCCTACGGTTCCTGGTGGCTTTCTTAGTGGCCACAGCTTTCCTCTTTCATTCAGGTTCGGAAAGATAGGGTTGTCGACTGGACCAATCCTAAATGTCTTCAAAAGGTGGTGTTGCCTTTTCACCTCAGTCGGAGTATAGAGCTTCCAGTCTTCTTTCCACTGCCAGATCAGAAGCAGAAAGAGCTCTACACATGTGACATGTTAAAAGAGCTCTTTTGTATTAAATTGAGAAGATCAAGCCCTTTTGTAAGTCTGATCAGCTTTTTATAGCTTTTGCGAAACCTCACAAGGGTTACTCCACCTCCAAGGCAGGAATAGCAAAATGAATAGTAAAGTGCATCCAAATCTGGTACTACAAGGGTAAGAGTTCTACCTGTTCCGCTCAGGGCGACACAATCCATAATAAAGGCGCAACCATGTCTTTCTTTAGAACACCTTGCTAGCTGACATCTGCAAAGTGGCCACCTAGTTAATACCTCACACTTTCACTAAACACTACTGTGTAAGCCCGCTCTCACCTCCTGTACGAAAAACAGTCTAACGTGGAGTCGGTGACCGTGTGCATTGTGAACCAAGGAAGGCATCATAGAACAGCTTGTGGCTTGAAAGAAAACAACTTGCGCACATCCAAACCCAGATGGCATGAGTATACAGCATATGTGAATCTACAGCACACACTGAACATATGCTTACAGAGTAAGTAACCGTTTCCTTGTGTCACATTTGGTTTGCGTAATTACATTCTGCGGCCCACTGATGACATTTAACTTTCCGTGCAACAGGTGCTCTTAGGGAACCATTTATAGGGGATTTGCATAGACGTTTATTAGGCTCAATTGGGCTTTCCCGTGCACAACACATGTTTTAGCGGGGAAGCACAGGTACATCACTACTGTGTAGCAGAGATAAAGTGCACAGATTAAGACCAGCAAATCCAGCTATCCAAAAATTGGGGGACCATGACAAAAATTCACTGGTCTTGCAGTGATTACCCTAAATGAGTCTTGTGATGTACTATAGATGATCATACATTGATGCCCGCTTCAGTGCTGACCTAAGTTTGGAAAGTGCAGGTGGTTATATATTTCACAAATTATCTACTCTAGGTGTCACCGGTTGATGACTAAAGGTGTCTGTTTGTTTTTTTTTCTTTCAGGATCCCATCCTGCGACGCTCCGGCATGTACACGGTGGCCATGGCTTACTGTGGCTCCGGCAACAACAAGGCCATCCGTCGTTTGCTACATGTGGCTGTAAGTACAGCGAGAGGTTGAAAGCGTGATTTAGTAATGTTTGTGTCTATGTTGTTACTTGGTGTGTGCTCCTTGTTGTGGGTCAGTCGGAGTCGGACATTTATTTTTAGTTCCTGGCGGGAGCTCACATTCGGCTTGAACAGGCTGAATATTGTGGTCCTCTAGTCCTGGGAGCAGATCTCACTAACAGTAAAAGAAGTCTCATTATGTGCTCAAATCTTTTAGTTTTTTACTTTAACTAGATCTTTAACAGAGTTCAGATTGATTGGCAAGTGTGTTAAACAAAGGCACGCCACACTACTTGTAAACAGGAAGCGTTTTGGCGAGTAGATATTAAGGATTGGTTAAAAGAGGAATTTAGTAAGTGTCTGTAAATGGGGAAAAATGTGCATTGGTAATCAGCTGATAGCCCGTATGGTGAGCTGGTTGACTGTGATAAATGGGTACTAGAGGATGTGGTTAAAGATGTAATTCTTTTCACAGTGGTAAATGTATAGAGTATGCCGTACATTACTTGGTGATTAAACATGTTGACCTTTTGTTATCGCTGATAAATTTCTATTTTCCCCTATATGTCAGAATTACACTACTATCTGAGGGCATTCACTTTAGGGTTGAGATTTTCCCTGACTTATAGAATTACAGTACTGGGCCATCTATTTAAACGTTTGCACCACTGTGGACATCACACTGAGGATGCTACACAGTGCATGTTAGCCCCTCTCACCTCTATTTGGCTTACTCTGTCCATGGGTGACACCAATGTTTAGAAGCCCAGGTCGCAATTTGCGTCTGTGCTCCATCATTCTACTCCCATGAGGTGGCTTCCCTTAATTGCAACACATAAACAGCTGCGAAGAGAGCTACCTATAGCTCGAACCAAAACTATAAATTTCAGTAGCTCCCATACTAGTTACCTATAGCTCGAACCAAAATTATGAATTTCAGTAGCTCCCATACCATACAGAAGGCTTCTCCTACTACTAGGACAGACGCAAACATTGCAGTAGCTTTCTGATTTGGTGGTTTTGTTTCTTACATAATTTTGAGGTGGGGTCTTGCCTTGTCCCTTATTTCACTCTCTCTCGTCTCCTGTTTGATATTCTTAAGTTAGTACTGCTCCCTCTGATTTTCCATGCTGCTTGCCACAGTTTTTTCCTGTTTTTTTTTTTTGAGTAACAAAACCCAACCCCCCCCCCACCCCCCCCAGCCCATTTTTCTTCTTTCCTTTAGTAGCTTGACGGAGTGCTACACATGACCTTAGGAAACTGAGCAGTGGTTCCCCCCGCCCCCACTTTTTGCTCCCATTCTAACTACTACATGCTGATTTTTGACTCTGACAGTGCACTGAGGCCCGCTAACCAGACCTCAGTGCCAGTGCTTTTCTCTTAAAACAAAGTAATGTCTGATTGTTCAACATTTGGCCAAGGACTTTAGTACTCCTGTGAGTCACCAGTAAATGGTACCCATGGTACCTAGGGCACGAGAACTGAAGAGGTTCCCTAAGGGCTGCAGCAGATCTTATGACACCCTAAGGAACCCACACACAAATTTCGCCCAGACTGCCGTTTCAGGCTGTGTGACATGGAGCAAACTATGTTTGAAAGCATGACATGGAATGCTTTCAAACCTGTGTGCCATGCCAAAGACACTGCATGGGCTATATGTAAGTCACCCTTACTTCAGGCCTGGGAGTCCTAAGGCAGGGTGCATTATAGAACATGTGAGGACTTATCTGCGTGAGCAGATATGTCCCTATAAAGTCCAGTTCCATTGCTGGATATTACAAGTGAGCAAGGAAGCTATCTTAAGGTATGTACTGGGCACTGGTCAAAACCAGTTTCCCAGCTACATAATGGCTTCACTGAAACCTATGGTGTTTGGTATCAGACACTTCATATTAATAAATCCACACTGATTCCAGTGATGGATTTATTAATACATGCACCCAGGGGGTACCTTAGAGGTACTTCCTTTTTTTATTTTTTATTTACAGAGTTTTATATAGCGCGAACTTGACCCGAAGGTATCGGAGTGCTTTACACAAGCACCAGTTGCGTTATATGGTTATATGAGGACACATTAATTTTTGTTAGGCACAGAGAGATTAGGTGATTTGCCCAGAATCACAGGATGTTGCGCGTCCTTGCCGAGGCTCGAACCCGGTTCCCCAGATTTGGGGTTGACCGTACTAGCTATAAGGCCAACTCGTCTCCCCCTTGGACCCTACTAGTCCTCTAGTGTGCTTGCTGATTGGTCATGTCCAGCCTGCCACCACAGACTAGTTTCTGACCCCCTACGAGGTGAGAGCTCCATTCTCTGAAGTCAGAAACGATGTCTGCTCTGGCAGAAGGTGTTTACACCTCCTCCAGTACTATGGCTAGTAAATTAGCATGTCAAGGCAGGGAGTGTCCAAGTGCAATCCGCCTTTGCTATGCGGGTCTGGTTTCCCATAGACCTGGAGGATGCCTCCCCGTGCCCTGAGGCCCATTTGGCACCAGGACAGACAAGAAATTAGCTATGCAGGAGGATTGTCGCTGTGCCAGACTGGACACATCTCAAGGGTGGGCAGCCTGAAGTGAACACGAAAATTAGGATTCCACCATCTTGTGGAGTTAGGAACTCTGAGACAGGGTGATGCTCACTCCCTACAGGAAGTTGTCATCTAGGGGGTATAGTGACCCCAGGGGTAAGTAACCCATTGGCTACTACTCTTCACTCCCTTTAGCTCCCCTAAATCGAGTATTAAGGTGGTCCCCTGACAACAGGAAATCAGATTCAACTACTGGGAACCGAGGAGGAAAGAAGAAGACCCGACTAGAGTGAAAACTGAAGGCATGCACCAAAGATTGGCCCAAAACCGTGCAAGGCTGCTTGCAGTTCGACCGTCCCTGGACCGACTTCGCCAATACTGGCCACCCTCTTTAAAACCCTCGGAGGACTGCCCAGAACCTCAGCAACTGGGAAAGATCTCATTTGGAGTACAGGAGCTGCTCTCCTGCATCTGCAGGCAACGCAAAGGCTTAACTGGACCACCGTGTTGCTAGCCGTTGGGCTCACCAAAGGATCAGTGCAATAGGAAAAGGTATTCGTGCTCCAAGAGGTCTGATCCGTCCCCTTACCCAATTTGGAAACACCAGGACTTTTAGGAGCCGCCCAGTACAAGTACCCTGGGTACCGGAACTATCTCAGCTACCAAGGCTCGTTGGTGGTCCATTCTGGACTCCAACGGCACAAAGCCACACCCACTGTCGAGGGACGTCAGTGTTCACCAGGCCAGACCAGAGAGGGCCTCTGCTGCCTGGTTTCCTCTCCTCACCAGGTCACCAAGACAGAGTGAGGCTGTGACCAACTGCAACCCGATGTCTCAAAGCACCCTTGCACCAGTGCCTCACAGCCCGATTCCAAGTGAGGCGACAATGCCAAAGTAGTCTTGAGACCTTCGTGAGTTAAGCTCACCATTGGATTTGGTCAGGCTGATTCCCCCTGTTGCCACCTGCAGCCTCTTTCTGCAGGAACTGATAACCACAAGAGCCTACTGCGACGTGACCCCGCTGGACAAAGCCCTACTGCACACGAGCCCCTCCAGCCAGAGTTTGAGTGGACCGACTGTCCTTGTGTGCCCAAGACCATCCAGCCTTGAGCCCTCCTTTGGGGTTGTCCCGGACTGGCACCCCCCCCCCCCCCGTCCCTGCTTACATCCTCTTTTGACAGGTACTGTTCCCCATTTACATAAACCGGGCACTGACGCCGAAAAGCACTTATGCACCCGGACGCCCCAGAGCTGACCTGTTGGTGCTGCCTTGGACCTAGCCTTCAGTCCAGAAGAACAGCCCTGTAAGTTGTTGCCAAGTGACAGAATGCAGTATATGTTTTTCCTCCTTAGGATAACATTACTGCCTTAAAGATACAATTCAGTACATTTTCTAAGTTTTGAAAAATCATTACCTTATAAAATACTGACCCAATTACGGTGATCTTGGTATCTAAATTCATATAAAAATCTGTGTTCTTTTTATAAATTGGTACTGGATTTCTTCATTGAGTGTGTCACACTGACTGTGTATACAGTAAATTCTTAACACTATCCTCTGATAAACCGGAGCTGTTTGCCCACACTACCACAAAAGAGAGCATTTGGGATTATTGTAACCCCTGTAAACTAGTCGGGGTCACCTGCACTCGCTGCACAGTGTATCTCATTTTGGTGAACAATATAGAGAACCAGCTTACCACATTGACCACTTCACTTCTTACGGCCTTTTATCACTCTGTGTCCAGTAATCGTCCAGTCATTGTCTCTTAGGAAGACCAGGAAGACCTCTTTTCTGACTCCCAATTAATTTCCTGGATTACCCTGTTGTTTAACATTTGACCAGTGGAGTTCTGTCTCAAAATCCATGCAATACCTGCTCTTTCTTTGCTTCCTATTGTGATCCTAAATGCTCATTTTCGGTTTATTTGTATAGTTGTACTTCTGTCTGCCGAGATGCTGCAGTATCTGGACAAGATGCTATAAGTGGGTTTAACACATCCATGTTTTCAGAATTGTAGATCGCCTCATGTCAAGTTACGTATAATCATGGACTTTTAGGTCGCTGTTGGTAAGTCTGACACCAGCACGCTGCCGGTTCTGAAAGATCCTTTCCCTGTCCTGTCATTCCACCTCCTTGTCTTCTCTTAAGGCCTTTATACAATTGCTCTTAGATCTCCTCCTTTTTTCTCAAATGTTATGTTGTAGCAGAATCCCTTTGTCATTTTCCCGCATTGACTCTACTAAGGTGAATTTAATAAATACATTTAAAAAATTGACCGAATCCTGTCATAATGCAAAATATTTTTCCTGGATAGTAGCTTTCCTTGCAGCTATTGAGTCTGCACCCAGTTATTGAGATCCAAACTGTATGTTCTGAGGAACACCTTCAGTTTTTCATAGAAGCAAAGCTGCCTTTAAAGCCCCTCTTACCTTCCCAAAGGTATCTCACGTTTCCTGCATGTTAAGCCTGTTTATCCAAAAGCGCATTTCCCTCAGCCTTCTTCTGCGGAAGCAAGTATATTTCACATCCTCTGTGGAGAGCCTCTAAAGTTTTGGTTCGACAAGACTGAAGAATCTGTTTGTCATTTGTGAGCCCCTCTGTAACAGGAAGGCAATGTCCATTGCTTTGGATAGCTTCCTTCATCGTGACGGACACAACAAGCATTGACAAAGCCAATAGCTCTCACCTATGTGAGAACCATTGGCTTTGCCAATATCTTTTAGCCATGCTTTATAGCAGCGTGGCTGCTGTTCAGCATGGCTCAATGTTTGTGGAGTGGCGCAGGGTGGTTTGGCGTACAGTGGAGTGGCGTACAGTGGAATAGCATACAGTAGTACATTTGTGGGTGTAACTAAAGGGCTAGTAGATATGGCAGATAGGATAAAAACATGTGTATGCCTGTATTAAAAGTAGGAAAGCACATTGCACGTCCAGAAATAATACCAAACAACTTGTAAAGTAAAATAATAAAAACAATAGTGTGTTGCAAAAAGACAGGAAAGAACAAAGACGAGGAAGAACACATGTACTAGGCCATGTTCCAGGGAGGCGCTAACACAAGAAAGGAAGGAAAGCCTATTGGAGCGAAGCAATCAAAAGATTGACAAATGAGAATAACAACGAAAGAACTAGTGGGATACTGTGGGCAGGTTTAAGCTCCCAGAATGGAAAACAGTACGAATTGCAGCACAGCGCAGGTGCTGTGTAGGTGAGAGCTTTTAAAAACACGAATACTTGAGGGGAGACTACATTAAATAAGGGGCAAAGCAGTCTCTGCTACCTTCCTCAGACATGGCCCCACATTGTCTGTACACAGGCTCAGACCCCATAGTAGGTGCATAGGTGTGCCGTGCACCTTGGTGAAATGTTTGTGGGTTTAGGAGGTAGCTTATTTGTTTATTTTTTACTTAGTTCTAACTTGTTTCCTCTTTTTTGTTACTTTGCTTCCAGCCAAGGGATAGGTCATGAGCTTGGAATTCTGTTCAGTGTTTGTAAATCTAAACGAAGTTCCCATGACAGAGAGGTTACTGCTGCTTACTTTTAATTGTAGCTCCCCATCTTGGAGACCTTTGCTGGATTCGCAAACAGGTTCAGGACCCATAGTCTGGAATGATTTTAACAGTACTCTAGTTTGTGAAACCCAGTGCTTAGTAGAGGCCTCTTGAAAATACATTTGTTCAAGGCAGCCTGTGAGTGTTGGCTGACAGACCCCATGTTATGCATTGACAGACTTGAAGCTGAACTGGAGTATGCCATTCAGTCCTCCCCTCACTAGACCTTATTTGCCCTCTTTTTCTTTCTTTTCTTTGAGACGTTATCAAGTTTTTTTATCTTACAGGAAGATGTTAGAATTGTTTATCACATTTCTTCGGAATCAGTAATTCAGGCGATTAATGGCCTTCAAGCTAATGCCTATTTAAAATTACAGAAAGTAGTGGTAAATACATTAGTTGCAATAATTTGTGGTATATAGAAACTTCCAACCCAAATTACCTCCGTCTCTGTGACTTCATAGCTATCCATGAGGCCGGTTGGATCATACTATGGAATCCATTTTGTTTCGGGTTCCATCTTGTGACACTAAGTGGGAGCAAGCCTGCAGAAAGTGCACAGCCCTTGGCCTCTGTGTGATCTTGAACTGTCTTGTACTTTTTGCTGTAACTACAAGGCCTTGAGAATGACCGAGTCACAAGTGTATGTGGCAATCTGTTGCTATGCTTCTCTTGCTGTTTCCATAAATGAATGCCCATGTATAAGTTAGGACGTTATTCTGATTAATAAATGGATAAATGAGTAGAAATCCCCTACTGTTTCGCCGAGCAACTGGCTCTCATTGCCTCGCATTGGCTGTGTATCATTTGTGCAATATGTGCAAAATGTCTTGAATTCTATACAAACCCCATGCAACTTTTGTATTTTGGGTTAGGTCCAGACTGGCACCTGGCTCCATGCAGTTGTCAAATAATAAGATGCTTTAGAATTCCAACCTGGTTAATGTCTGTCGTATTTTAGATTTCCACATATTTGGCGGAGAATGCAGGCAAACCAGAAAGTATCACTGATAAAACAATATGACCGAATTCCAAGGACAGGATTGAGAAACAGTAGCCTGGGGGTTTTAGAAGCACTAGAGAACAAACACGAGACTCCCTAATTGAGAATGGAACAGGAAGATGTTTCGCCGCAGTGCATTCAAACTACCCCATTCGTCCCCCCTCTCCCTTGCAAGTTCTTCCTAAAATAGTCCGAGGAAGAAGAGGAGAAATGCAATCTTATTGATTACTTGATGCACCTAACCCGAAAGAAATCTCAGGATAGAAATCTATACATGGGAAATAGTACCTGCCAACATTACATACATTTACACACCTCCAGTGGAAAGGAAGGGATTTTTCCCAGAGATAATTGTATATAAAGGGATGTACTTTATATGTGGAAAATCAGCGTGCTTTTATCTGCCCCGTGGTTGGTATGGAAGATTTAACCTAACCTTTGTTACACCCTGGATGTTCCATGTTCAACATTTGCTTGAAGCAAGGCCTGGAGCAAGTAAGGGAAAGATGAGGCCCGGGAGAATTATCAATTGGGTTAGTAGCATACTCTCAAAACTAGGAATACTAACTCCACCACTAGGGATGTCTCATAATAGTCATAGGAGGAATGAGGTGGCAAGGTTGATTGGGGACTTATCGTATGACACCTCAGCTTCCCTAGGAAATGCGACCGATGAAATGACTGCAATGAGGACCCTAGTTATACAGAACATGTTATCGATTATTTCGCTTGCTAAGAAAGGCAGAATATGTCGGCTAGTGGGCCGAAAGTGTTGTGCCTACATACGGGACAACAGCAGCGACATTAGAAAGACAATAAATAAAGAACTATCCAGAAAGGAAGATTATGGGATTCCTTGGCTGCCTGGAACCGTGCCAGTTACCTTTCCCACCTGCAACACGTGTAGAACACTCTTTTTTCTTTCCGCATCTTTGTCAAGTAATCCTTGGTTCACCTCTTCCCAAAGATGCAGGATCACAAAATACATACGTGTACCACAAACTGGAGGTGAGAAGGTGGCTGGACCGTAGGTAGAAAAACTGCAGGAATTCCATCAAAATATCGATGTTTCTTGGTCACGTTGTTTACGGAGTCAGGAGATCCTGCTTTTTCTGTTGTTGCCCAGCTTTGGACCACCACCTGCCCCATGTGTGTCCCTGGGGCTGGTGGTCTAGCATTTCAGCAACCAATGTCGGGAATTAAAAAGGGATGTCCACTCCCTGTTTAACATTTCATAAATTATCCCACTCGAATTACTTGGAGATTTTATACACTCCTTGAACGAGCTAACTAGTTCGAGGCATATGAGCTGCAGATTGTACACTTAGCATAGGTCGCCATCTGGTGTTGGGCCCGGATGTTTGCAGTTTGTTTTTCTTCTTGGACCGTGCTTGGAAGTCACGAGTTTGGTGACTCCTCCTTCGGTCCGTACTGCGCATGGGCTTCGGCTCCATCCTCAGATTGTTTTTTTCCGCCATCGGGCTCGGATGTGATACTTCGTGCTCCGGCTTCGAACTTCTACGGTTCCAGCCTCGACGGAAAATCCTCGATTCTTCGAGTTCCTTCATCATCTTCATCTCTCGAAGCGGCACTTTTTCCATCCCGTACATCGACACCGGCCTTCGGGCCCTCCGCGACTCCGGTCCCGGCCGATGGAAAGGACTCCGTTTAAAAAGTGCCCAGAATGTGGGTCTAAATTTCCCCACACCGACCTCCATCAGGTGTGTAACCTTTGCCTCTCTCCGGAACACGAGGCTCGAGACTGCCCCGCCTGCAAGTCTTTTCGATCGAAGAAAACTATCCGAGATCGAAGGGCTCGACGCACCATGGCGCACTCATCCTCGACAGTTCCACCGGACATCTTCGGAGACGACGCCGAAGCTTCGGGGCAGACGCACACCGAACTGGGAGAAGACATCGTCAGCGCTTCCGAGGCCGACGACTCCGACCTGGAGGACGTAACACCAGGACAGCGGGCCGTGAGTACAATGCCCCCTCCCAGCCCCGCACCGAAAACCAAAGAGACTCCGGTTACTCCCTCGCCTGCCGGCCTGGGCAAAACCAAAACCAAAGCCTCGATCACCCCACCTTCGGGCCCGGTGTCGAAGCACTCAAAGTCTCACGGCAGCTCGGGATCGAGCCAGCCGACGCCCGGTGCCGATAAACACCACTCGGCACCGAAGCCTGCAAAATCCAGCTCGACTCCGAAACCACCGGTGCCGAAACCTGGACACTCGGCGCCGACCAAACACAAACAGAAATCGGTCGGCACCGACGCTCCGGCGCCGAAACAGCATTCCACGCCGAAACACACGGAGACCTCCAAAAAGCAAGGCGTACACAGAACATCGAAACCTCCGGTTCCGAAATCGCCGGTGCCAACAGACGACTCGGCGCCATTGGCTCTGTTTACACCAGACCCTTTACAAAAGACTTTGTCCAGAGATCCAAAGACTGGCCTTTTGACTGTGATTACTAAGAAGCGTCGCCTTGAGGCTCGACTCCTCCTCCCCCACCCAAAAAGAGGGACTCAGCCACTTCTCCCCTTAGAGTACCCTCCCCACTGCCACCCCCCCTCCCACCACCACCCCCTCCACCTTTACCTCACTACGATCCGGCCCCATCCCCAGATCCGGATGACGGGGACCCGGACAATGACCCAGGGGACGCCCCAATGGATCCCACCCCACCAGGGACCCCAGATCCATGGGAGGATTATAATAACCCTGATGTACCCAATGTACCTCAAGACGACCTATACCCATCAAGGCCGTCCCCTCCAGAGGACTCTTTAGGGTTTCACCATTTAGTGCAGAGAGCAGCACACTACCATGGGGTGGACATGCACACGGAACCAGTGGAAGAAGACTTCCTACTGGATACATTTGATTTACAAGATCGTTCCACTGCTATTTTACCCATGCTTAAGGGTGTCACCAAGCACGCTACAGAGGTATTCAAAGACCCTGTCAGAGCCAGAGTACTAAACCCTAGAATAGAGAAGAAGTACAAGGCGGCACCCACAGACCCTGCATACATCAAGGGCCCTGCTCCTCTAGATTCCCTAGTTGTCTCCACAGCTAGAAAGCGGGCTAACTCCCAATCCTCAGGAGATGCCCCACCACCAGACAAGGAATCTAAACTTCTGGACGCGTCTGGTAAACGCACCGCCTACCAGGCTGCAAACATGTGGCGCATTGCAAATACACAAGCACTGCTTGCGCGATATGATAGAGCACACTATGATGAATTAGAGGCTCTTATGCAGCACCTTCCAGAGAAATACAAACGCCAAGCTCATGACTTGATACAGGAGGGCAAACTAATCACAAACACCTCCATTAAGTGTGCCCTCGATGCAGCAGACACTGCTTCTAGAGCCATAAACACCAGTGTCCTGCTTCGCCGCCATGCCTGGCTCAGGATATCAGGGTTCAAGCCTGAGGTCCAGACATCAATACTTAATCACACCTTTGACCAGCAAACACTCTTTGGCCCAAAGGTAGACGAAGCGCTCGAAAAAATGAAGAAAGATACAGACACAGCGAAGTCTATGGGAGCGCTCCAGACCCAAGCCTCTAAGCGTTCCTTTCGACGCTCGTCCTTTCGTGGCACAGGTAGAGGCTCCTCCACTGATAATGCCTCTACCTCCTACAAATCCCCTCCTCAAAATACCTTTTCAAAGGGCAACCAAAGAGGTGGCTACAGAGGCAACAACAATAAGGGCAGGGGCAAAACCAACAATACCCGTTCTGCCACCCCACCCGCACAATGACTCCCCTTCCCTCCCCCCAGACCATTCCACTCCGGTCGGGGGCAGACTACAAGATTTTATCCACGTATGGGAGTCCATAACATCGGACAAATGGGTGACCCAAATCATTCGGTCAGGGTACTGCCTCGAGCTAACATCTACCCCACCCAATATCCCACCAAGGCACCGTCCAATGTCCCAAGAGCATTCCACACTGCTCAAACAAGAGGTACTCTCGCTCCTCCAGAAACACGCCATAGAGCAGGTACCCGACAATCAACGAAATCTAGGGGTCTACTCCCTATATTTCTTAATCCCAAAGAAAGACGAGACCCTCAGACCCATTCTGGATCTCCGGCCTCTAAATGCCTACATACATTCAGACCACTTTCACATGGTCACCTTACAACAAGTCCTCCCACTCCTCTGCCAGGGAGACTTTCTCACAACACTGGATCTGAAAGACGCGTACTTTCACATTCCAATACACCCCTCTCACAGAAAATACCTCAGGTTCGTGGTGGACGGGCAACATTACCAATTCAAGGTTCTCCCCTTCGGGGTCACCACTGCACCACGGGTGTTTACCAAATGCCTAGCAGTAGTAGCAGCACACCTCAGACGTCGACATGTTCACGTCTTCCCTTACTTAGACGACTGGCTCATAAAAGCCGCGTCCTACCACCAATGCGTGCAACATACAAACAGCACCATCCAACTGCTTCATCAGCTAGGCTTCACGGTGAACTACCAAAAGTCCCACCTCATACCATCTCACACAAAGCAATATCTCGGGGCCACCATAGACACCTCAAAAGGTATTGCCTATCCAAACCCAGCCAGAATCACAGGCATTCTAGCCTTACGCAAAATATTCCTTCCTCAACACTCTCTACCAGCAAGAGTGTTTATGAAGCTCATAGGGATGATGGCGTCTTGCATCTTCATAGTGCCCCATGCAAGACTCCACATGCGTCCACTTCAGGAGTGCCTAGCACAACAGTGGAACCAGGCCCAGGGTCAGCTAACGGATCTGGTGTTGGTGGACGGCCGCACACATCACTCTCTGCAGTGGTGGAACACCACAAACCTTTCCAAGGGACGGCCGTTCCTGGACCCGGTTCCCCAAGTGACTCTAACAGCGGACGCATCGCTCTCCGGCTGGGGAGCGCACCTCTTACACCTCACAATGCAAGGTCTATGGACGCCACAGCAAAAAACGCTCCACATCAACCATCTGGAGCTTTTGGCGATCTTTCTAGCCCTAAAATCTTTCCAAAAGCAGATTTCAGGCAAAGCAGTCCTCATTCGCACAGACAACATGACTGCGATGTATTATATACAGAAACAGGGGGGGACACACTCTCCCCAGCTCTCCCGCTTAGCCCAGAGCATATGGAGATGGGCAATTCCCCAAAACATTTTTCTCCTGGCACAACATGTTCCAGGCGTACAAAACACCATAGCAGATCTGCTCAGCAGACAGACTCAACAACTACACGAATGGGAACTGCATCCACAAGTTCTTCACCCATTCTTCCAACAGTGGGGGCATCCTCAAATAGACCTCTTCGCCACCCACGAAAACAAAAAATGCCCAAGCTTCGCCGCCAGATACCCACACCCATTGTCCAAGGGCAATGCGATATGGATGAACTGGTCAGGCAGATTTGCATACGCCTTTCCACCTCTCCCACTAATTCCATTAGTGGTCAGGAAACTACAACAGCACTCCCTCACACTCATTCTGGTAGCTCCGACGTGGGCCAGACAGCCGTGGTACACCACGCTACTACAACTATCAGTGGTACCACATCAAAAACTGCACCTTTCCCCGTGCCTCCTAACCCAGAACCATGGAGAAATCAGGCACCCGGACCCAGCTCAGCTCAACCTGGCGATCTGGCTCCTGAAATCTTAGAATTCGGGTACCTTAACCTTCCCCCTGATTGCATGAACATCATCATGGAAGCCAGACGTCCTACCACTAGAGCATGCTATGCCGCAAAGTGGAAAAGATTTGTAATGTACTGCCGTAACAATACAATCAACCCTCTAGATGCATCCATACAACACATCATATGCTATCTGCTCCATCTTCACAGGTGTAACCTAGCGTATTCATCCATACGCCTACACCTAGCAGCGATCGCTGCCTATCTACAAAACAGACAGCATTTGTCACTCTTCAGAGTGCCCGCTATTAAAGCCTTCATGGAAGGCCTTAAACGAGTAATTCCTCCCAGGGCACCACCCTCCCCTGTATGGAATCTAAATTTGGTCCTTACACGACTAATGGGTCCGCCCTTCGAACCAATGCACAAATGTGAGCTACAATTTCTCACCTGGAAAACAGCTTTCCTTGTAGCTATCACTTCCCTTAGAAGGGTTGGTGAAATACAAGCGTTCACCATACAGGAACCTTACATACAAATGCATCACAGCAAGGTCATACTTCGAACTAATCCGAAGTTCCTGCCCAAAGTCATTACCCCCTTCCACCTCAATCAATCAGTGGAATTACCTGTCTTCTTTTCGCAACCCCAATCTGTTGCGGAAAGGGCCTTACACACACTAGATGTGAAAAGAGCGTTGCTATATTACATGCAAAGAACGCAACCCTTCAGGAAGACCAAACAGTTGTTCGTTTCCTTTTCTCCACCACATAAAGGCAACCCCATCTCAAAATCAGGGATAGCTAGGTGGATTGTAAAATGCATACAAATTTGCTATCAGAAGGCAAAGAGAACATTATCTGTTCCCCCTAAAGCCCACTCTACAAGAAAGTTAGGGGCTTCTATGGCTTTTCTAGGGAATATACCCTTAGATGACATATGCAAGGCAGCCACATGGTCTACACCGCACACATTCACAAAACACTACTGTGTAGATGTGCATTCCCAGCAGCAAGCTAGGGTGGGCCAGGCTGTACTAAAAACACTCTTTCAAACAGCTGCAACGGATACCGGTGGTCGCCGCTAAGGTTGGGTACTGCTATATAATCTATGCTAAGTGTACAATCTGCAGCTCATATGCCTCGAACGGAATATGCTACTTACCAGTATGCATCTGTTCTTGGCATGTAGAGCTGCAGAGTTGTACACGCCCACCCGCCTCCCCGGCTACCTGTATCCGTTCCAGTCCATCTTATTTAGATACAACACACATGGGTTTCTCACTGTTATTACTACGCTCCATCATTTCCCTGTTGGCGAAAAACAATCTGAGGATGGAGCCGAAGCCCATGCGCAGTACGGACCGAAGGAGGAGTCACCAAACTCGTGACTTCCAAGCACGGTCCAAGAAGAAAAACAAACTGCAAACATCCGGGCCCAACACCAGATGGCGACCTATGCTAAGTGTACAACTCTGCAGCTCTACATGCCAAGAACAGATGCATACTGGTAAGTAGCATATTCCTTATTGCAGGTTTGTACGTTTAACAGTGACTACAAAGTGGCCAAGAAACTAGAAGGAATTCAAAATGGTGGTCTTGTGGAGTCGAAGAATTTGAGCAGGTTTCAGAAGTTGTTCTTTTTCGGCTTCGTCCCACTAGACAAACACTTCCCGTTCAGTCAACCTTTGTGATGTTCATGTACATGTACTCCGTGTCTATTCCGTTCTTTGCGTTGTCAAACACCCTATAGGCAGCTTCTCCCCAAAGCTTGTAGATCTCACTAGAGGAATGAACTTTCTCAGGGCTCCCAGGAGGTCCGAGCTCCTTTATTCATTGAGTAGAAGCAGGATTCTGCTGGTTGTTCCTGGTTTAGTATTTGTTGTCAATATTGAAACATGGAGTACTTTTATAAGACCCCTCAATTCTCTTCTGTCTCCATCAGGTCAGCGATGTTAACGATGATGTCAGACGTGCCGCTGTGGAGTCCCTGGGCTTCATCTTGTTCAGGTAAAACCCCTCTGTTTTTTTATTATTATTCATTTAGAAATGGCTCAGAACCTGTTGATGTTCATGCTGTGCTAGAGTGAGTCCCTCCATCGCTTGCAGGCAGGGATGCATGCTCCGGTGTGCTGGGAGTGGTGGTGTATCATAAAAATTGACCAGGTTACTGTATAGTATTATATTTACTTTGGGTCGTGCAGGTGATTGGTTGTCTCTAAGTTGTTGTTACTTTAAAACAGTTAGTTGGCTTATGCAAGTATTTTTTAAGGTTTGCAAACTTGTATTTTCTTGCTGTTTACCTGGTCTCACAGTGAAACCCTATAGTAATGTGCAGTAATTTGGGTCGTCTCATTTTATCATATGTAATAATAAATTAATCAAGATATGTCTCTTGGTTCTGTGGCTGTGTAGTTTTGTGTTCGTGTTTACTGGTAGCATTCCCCCACTCTAGGCTGAGGGAAAGATGTTGCTTGGCTTGCATTGTTCCCGTCTTCACCTTCTTCTAGTACTCTGGCTCTGCTAGTGAAAGGATGAGTGGGTCCTCTCCACCTTTTTTTGTCTGTGGTGTCGCGTTATTTGGATCGGTCAATCAGGCCTAGTTTTTATCATTAGATGTATGTGTTGATTTTCAGAAGTCTGCAGTCCTAATAACGCAGTGCTAACTTTGAACCTTAACTTTGTGTTCATGAATGGGAAGTCCATGTTTAGAAAATAAACACTAGCAGTGTGGGACATAGGACAGTTAGAAAGGTCGTAAAAGGCTGAACACCAAGGTGATGATCTTTCAGAGACTGAAGAAACTGAGGCAGGACTTCCCTGTGGTTAACATAGCGTTTCTGGCAAAGTCGAGTCCAACATCCACAGTTGGCGCTTTAATTCTGACTCTGGTGGTAGGGACACCCCTGCAGAAGTGGTGGAAAGTCTTAGTTTGCCTACGTCAGGTGTTTACATCATCTCTGCCATGCTGGAGGGTGGATCCTACTGTCACTGGGGTCCATGTACAGCATGGTCAGTGTGGACCAGGTTTCTCCAGCCAGTGCCTCGTGAGCTGCTGTTATCTCTCCTGCTTCCTGTAAGTAGCTCTCCTGGGGTGGCCCAGCCTACTAAATTTGAAGCTTCTGTTCAGTTGAGTTGATATATGTATGCCTAAATTGAAAAGTGTTTCTGCAAGATAAAAATGTGTGTTTTGTCAGATTTCATATGCTGTTTGGAGAAAATTGGTTGACTTCCAATTCAATTTTCATTCCAACTGTTGAGCGTGGTACCAATAAACATGTTATTTCAGCATCAAGATACTTTTTAGAATGAACGTGCACATTACAGATACACATGTTATGTTCAAAGCTGATATTTGAACGATAAATTATGCAGCTTTGGGGAAACTGTGCAGCTGTGGCTTTTATGTATTACCCATGTTCAGAGTTCCAAATTGATAAAGCTTTTCTTACATTGCTACTGGCTGCGCAGCCTGAATCACTGAGGTGAACACGACGGGTAATCTTGCATGGAATGGTCGCGTATGGAATTGTGTCTGACGTGGTCACTATTACAACACTAATAATATTAGGAGCTTGGGTTATGTTCATTAAACACGAGTGGCTCTTATAGAAAATATTGGAGACCCCAGGCGTGGGCCATGTATCCACGCGGGGTGTGGGAAGAACCTTGCAATCGCTACAGTCCTTTCACTGATTTAGGAATGGTCCCCTCTCTATGAAATGTTAGATTTCATGTGGCTTTGAGCAAGAACCTCTTTGTCCTCATTCCTAACTATTAAGAACCTCCGACAGGGTGGCTCTGTGTTTTCTGATGTTATGATTTTTGTAAACCCTTCTCATTGAAGATGTCACACAAGTGGTTAAGTGAAATTTGAGTAATCTGGGCTAGAATCAGACCGACTTTACTTGATCAGGTTCGCCCCGGTGCTTCATTAGTCATTGTGACATAGGGTGAACCTCAAGGTATGTGTACTCCTGTGCTGCATTCCTGAAACACATGGAAAGAATGTTTCTTAACCCGCTGTCTCCATCATAACGAGGAGTCATTAGTGTGAAATCCAGCGCCTTTTCTCTGATCGAACTGGTCAACAACCCTGGTCTGCAGTCTCTCCTGCACGCAGGGGTAGTGATCGGACTGTAGTCCTTCTAAATAGTTCCGCCAGCCATCCCTACGATGCCAGGTCTGATGGCTCACCGGAGTAGTAGGGATCAGCGTCTAACATTATGGTAAAAGAGCCCATCATCCTCCTGAGGTCGAGAGGACGAGTACCACTGCGGTGGGTAACATGTGATATAGCGCAAAGAAACCCGCAGTGTGAACATAATCTTTGCAAATCCACCCTTTTTTTTCTAACTAACATTGGAACGGACTTGATGTAGTGGTTGAGTTGCTGACTTTCGAATTTAGGGAAACTCTGTTTTATTCCTGACTTTGGCATCTTTTATACATTTTGTGTTTCTAGACAGATCAATTTATCGCCACGAACCTGGTGTTTTATGTATGTCCCACGTGATATTCATTCTTAGGAAGTTAATACTTCGGTCACTTTTTGGAAAATGTCTGTCTTGTCAGATAGCGATCGCAAACTCAGCAAGGCTTTCGCCTCTGTTTTTATTTTCATAAATAACTTGTGTATATCCAATGACCCAACTAGATTCTTTTTGTGAGTGTCCGTATCGCTGGATGTAGTTTTCTCACTGTCCTCTGGAAAGGTTTAGTCTTTGATGGATAAAGAGGTGTTCGCAAATAGAGCCCATGCATGGATGCTCATCGCTACATATGGCCCCCTAAAATTTCAGAAATACCTGTGAGGCTTGAATGGGCTAAATCCAAAATTAAAGCCTTTTTGGTTCCGGTTTGGAAACTTCCAATTTCACTTTCATTCACCAGCTTGGAAGAGTAAAGAAATGTCATGCGGTCTCTGTAATTATTATAGGGAAGACATTTGCCATATTGCCTGCTGCTGCCGAGCCCTATTGGAAGAGCGTAAAAGATTGTTGAGACCGTCTTCTAACCAGAACATTATACGCCCATGTCGACAAGCAGTTATAACTTGTCTTCAAGGGGAAGATCTATTTTTTTTTAATTTGTGGACTTTTTTAAAAATGCAAAATGCAAGTTTCCACTCAGCAATAGACGTGAGCTGTAATTACCATTGATAGGGTCACAAGTAGACTGTGAGTGGCATATCTACAATTAGTTCTTTTTTATTTTGCACAATGGGCTTTTTCTGATGTATGATTAAATATGATGGTTCGAGCTATGATCAATATATAGTATTATGATGAGAGGATTCTATCAAAGGCACGTCGCACTTTAATACTTATCTTGCACAAACTAAATTGTTGTCTAACCAATAACCATGTCAGTAGCATACTCTAGGTGCAATGGCATTAAACGAGGGCAACAAGGCTTATGATATGTACAAACTGTAGATTGGTGCTCTTATAACTAGTTCTTACCTTGAAGCTTTGAATATATCACAAAGGTTTTAACTGTTTTAAGATGATTTTCAAAATGCTATTTATTCATGATGTGTTATATGGTGATTTAGTCGGGTCATATTGTAAGTTTTAATAAACTGAACAATAATCATTCATTCATTCACTGTCCTCTTGATGTCCGGACAAATCCAGTGGCGCATGTGACAGTCGCTGATTTGCATAACCTCACCACTGCCGTTTCACAAAGTGTTATATCTTTGCTAAGAAGGAAGTTAATGTTTCTCGCTGCCTCTGCTTGCTTTGTGTAAATTAAATCAGTGCTTTGATTGGGATAAAAAGGTTTTAGGGGGTGGGGTCTGTAAAAGGGGCTTGGTCAAACAAAAGTAACTAGGAATCTTTTTGAATAGTTGTGGACTATACAATTAAGGGCGTGGCTTAAAACATATAGACTAAAATCTCATGTTTCACTCAGAAGCCCACCTAACCAGTATTTGGGTGCCACAAAGCGCTACACAACATAGTGTTATGTAGTTCCTATAAGACTATACAGGATCTGCGCGTTCGGACAGCATACACTGTAGGATTGGTGTCCGACTGACTCTAAACACCCCCACCGGGTATGTTGGCCTTTTGTCTCAGTTATCTCACAGTGCCACTAGAATCTCTTATCGGGGAGAGAATTGTTCTTGGCAACCATCGAACATGACTACCCTGATCCCTCGGAATCGTGGAAACAATATACTACTTTTCGCCCAGTCATTCATGCTTACTTGGTCTGTCTCAGAGATGCACAGAATAAACAGGCTGGGCGTTTTCAAAAAGAACTTATTGAACAGTTGTTATTCTGGTGTAAAGTAGATGTGATGCAACAACAGTTAGGCAGTAGAAGATATATCTGATTAGCAGTACTAAAAAGGTATAAAGATGGTAAAGCTCTACCCATATTGCAGCAATCATGAGTTCATACAAGTATATAAAACACATGATAATAAAAAGGTGCGTACTCCTGCGATGCCTCCCTAACTAGATGTACCTAGCATTTGTGTAGGTGTTAAGCCAAGAATCCCTCTAGGATTTAGTAAACCCCATTACCTGAAGTGAGAGACTGTGTGACCCCATCCTGGTCTCGAGTTGGGACACCCCGCAAGGGATATTAGACCACGGCGAGCTGGAGCGTCAGCATGCAGGAACCTCAGCGTCTCGGTCAGTGTGTCGGCCGGGAAGTCTCGGTCTCCTCTGTCTATCTTAACAAGATGTGATGTGTATATATACCCATAGGTCTCCCCAGGGGTCCTATCCTGTTATGTTACTGTGTCGGCCTAAGGATGATGTCGGGCATGAACTTTGTAGATGGATATTATACAGGAGATGGTAGTCCTGCTGTGCTTTCAAGAAACGTCATGCATAGTGTATGAGATTTTAACTAGGGAAAGCCCGTGTTCTGAATGCAGTGTCGTATCTAGGTAAAAGGTCAGTCCCTATGAACAGTTATGTATGTAATGTAGGGAAGAATATAGGTGAAAGGTTGCAATGTTACCTGCGCCTATATGGAATATAACAATAGGTCCTGCCTACCTGCACACCCCCCTGCAGTTCCACAACCTGCCAGGCCCCTTCGCTCAGCCAGACTCTTACTAGCACACATGCCACACAGGCACCGAAGCGGAGCAGGAGGCTACGACTTCAGGTACATCACTCCTGGAGCGTGGAACGCCCTCCCATGCCACAACATGGCCTCCTCGCTCCTGGAGCGTGGAACGCCCTCCCACGCCACAACATGGCCTCCTCGCTCCTGGAGCGTGGATCGACCTCCCACACCATAACATGGCCTCCTCGCTCCTGGAGCATGTACCGACCTCCCACACCACAACATGGCCTCCTCGTTCCTTCTTGAATCCCGCAAGAAGCTGAAGACCTGGCTATCCCAGTAAGGCCTCTCGAGGCTAGCCCCACACACCTGCAGAGCGCCAAGATACCCTCACGGGTGATTGGGCGCTATAAAAATAAACATCACAGCTGGATTTATCCGCTCCTTTTGAAAAGTGTGGTTGACTTTAAGACTCGCCCCTGAGTGCTGCTGTGACGGGTGTGCCGGGATACAGGGACACTAATTCACATTTTTAGAAAGTGACCCCCATCCCTGTCTTGGTTGTGTTGCGCCGCTCTGCAGCGCTTGAGCTCAGACTCTTGTTCTTCCGAGATTTGTGAATGCAGGGCATTGTTTTTGGTAACACTAGCGCTGCGAAGGATGTAACAGACTTTTAGAGATATGGGAAGGGGGGTGCAGGGGGTGAGGGCGGGGTAGCAGGGTGTTTTCTTGCCCTGGGTGCCCTACTTGGGCGATTGTTGTATGTCTTCAGACTGACGGGTAGAATGATGTAAGTGCAGTGACGTAGAGCTGGGCAGGGCACACTGTGAAAGGTCGTGCACCATCACTGTAAGTCTGAGTTGACGTCATGATGGAGGCGGGTGGGTAGAGATTCTTGGGAGGTCAGAGAGGGTTATCCATGGTCATTGTTGGCATATTGTTCCTGCAGCGCATTGAGGCTTGACCAGGCACACTGAAGTGCACGGTGCCATCGGTGTGGCACAGGGCGGCTCCGGGTGATGAGTTGGGTGATGGTGGAGAAGGGTGGGTAGAGTCGAGTCCTCTGGAGGTCAGAGAGGTGCCTTTGGTGGCTGGTCCCAACCCTCCCCCTCGTGCGCCTCGCACAGTTAAGCTTGGCCCCTCCGTAACGCTGGAGATGGTTAATGAGCCAGGCTGGAGAACTTTGGGGGGGGGCACCGCCTGACGCAGTATGCCTGGCCGCGCCCCCACTGAAGCACGTGCAAGGAACGGAGGCGTGGCACCTCGGGGTCCCTTGAACCTCACCCCTGGTAAAGTTGGGGTACCGGAACCCTCGGGTGCTGCAAGGTGCATGGAGGATGCCGTTAGCGCTATGTTGGAGAAATCCCAGCCTGCCCAGGGTGTAAGCCGTGCATTGCTGAGAGCCTTGCACTTGGATTCTGTGTCTGGAGAGCGGGTGCGTTAGGGGAGAGCGCCCTCTACAGGATGGTGCCGGGGGCGAGCCCTCCGTTTATCTGGTGACAGCGTGGAGTGTGATGTTCATTCTGTCGGTGTGATCCCGCCGCCCTGCTCCGGCGCGGGCAGCAGGGGGCGCCGCAGAGCTGCTGCTGCCGCCTCCGATGAACGGGCCGAGCGCCTCGTGAATACGGAGAGCATTCCAGGCGCTCCTTTCATAGCCGGCTGCTGTCCGACTCCAGGGCATCGCCCACTCCCAGGGACCCTCCCCGGGGCCAGCAGGACCCCTCGAGTGCGGAGATCTCCTCCCCCCGCCCTTCGTGTCTGGGAGCTGCACACCATGCCCCCTAGCACTGTAATGAGCGAGACCGTCCCCTCTAGCGCCCACCAGCCAGTATGGCCCCGAGGCGCTCTGCACAAATGCCCCCATTATCTATCTCGGGTGCGTGCTGTTATCGAGCCCGTGCATGGGAAGCGTGCAGTGTGTGTTTGTATTGCACCCCGCACCCCCTTCTTGAACCCATAGTGCTATGGGATTGCTAAAACGGCCCCTGACCTGTTACAGCGTCGCCTCGTTTCTCGTGTTTCCGCTGTAAATCGCCCTTGTTCTTTAGTTGTTCCGCGTCCTTTCCTCGTCACCTAGAGCCCCCCACTTGTTTAATCTGTCTTTGTATCTCCTCCTGTTTGAGAGTTTTATCGAGGATCTTTCAAAGAAAGAAAGAGAATAGATCACACCGCACACACATCCCAAATTAGCCCATTGTTTTCCCCTCCGTACCCTCTTCTGTCTCTGTCACCCCTTGTTTTCCCATTCAAGTAACTTTTAACTGCTGCCTGACACTGTGCTGGGTCCGCGGGGAGTGGCGTTCTAGGGGAGTCGCTTTATACAACTGACAAGGCTTTGGGGTGGGGGGTGAAAATGGGGCGGGGCCGTGCAAGACCCTCACATTGCCTTGCAGCATACTCAGTTCTGCAAAGGGTGAGGGGTCGCACCAGTGCTTTGGTGGTCAAGAACTTAATCGAGTACCCTGTTTGCAGAAGATTGCTTGTTTCTTGTAAATAGGTTAAAATACAGATTTGTACAAAAGAAATCCTATCTCTAATTTCACTTTTTTTAAAAAAAAAGTCTGTTATAATGAGGATGATTGAGTATTAAGAATATCCAGGAACGTAACATTGAGTTAATTGATATTTTTCGGCCTGGCTAAAGAGATCCTTAGCCGTTTCGATCGGCACATAGTATTGGGAAAATCATTAATAAGAAATATAGTGATATCATGTTGGAGTGGCTTTGTGTCGGCCCTCTGCGCCCATTAGTGTGTTGAGCTGTAATTCCCATAGCATAGCATGGGGCAGCCCAGTCCAGCCACTGGTTGTCTGGCGCGGAGTCATTTAATTTGGCATGATTACTTGTGCACATCCGCCGAAAAAATAGTTCTCTACAGTGCTAGCCGAGGCGAGCAAGTACTTGTTTTCTTTCCATTTTTTGATCTTTATATTTTTTTTGTCATTTATGTGTGGTTAACTGTCTTCCGGTTACTTTCAACTGTACTTTTCTTTTTACCAGTAAGATTAATATTTTCCTGTGAAGTGCATTAAAACTAAGATGAACTTCAGTACTTGTTCTGTACACACCTACCTGTTCAGACGCTGCTCTATTGAAAGTAGTTACTACAGATTTGTACGTTAACATTTTTATTGCAAGCACTTAGCCACTTGGGCATCAAAAGAAGATGCATGAAGGACCAATCTTGTTGACCTTGGGTGTCCACTCTTGTGGCCTTGCAGCTGCTTGGACAGGCCCAGCGTTGCTATGCCTGTCCCCTCCTGCTCTTCCAGAGATCATCCAATTACTGTGGTTAATTGGAGGTTTAAGGAAGAGCCTGTTTGAAAATGAGCACATGGCCTTGGCTGCCATCCGCAGACTGAGCTGATAAAGAGCAGAAGTCTTTAGGGTTGTCTCATGGGGCGCTGAGCCTGCTTATGCATTGTTTGCTTAAGGCTGGAGCCCGGGGAGCTGGGGGTCTGTAAAGTGACCACTTGACTCTCTGAGCAGAGCTGCAGAGGTTTGGGCCTGTCTCTTTGCAGTCATGCTAAAAGTGGCTGTTGACACCGAGGTTAGTGACTGTTTGTACCTTGGGACCCCCCTTAGCAGGGCCACGGAGGTTTGTGACTGTGTTTTTGTGCTATAGGGCGCCCATAGCAGGGCCGCACAGGTTTAAAACTGCATGTTTGTGCTATAGGATGCTCTTGGGTTGGCTGCATGTATTTGGGCTAGTATGGTTGTCCTTGGGAGGCCCATGGCAGCGTTGTAGAGGTTTGGGACTTGTCCTTAGCAAGGCTGCATGTCCTTATGGGCCTGTCTGTGCCGTATGATACTCCCCTTTTTTGGGGGGGGGGGTAGAGGGGGTTTATGCCTCACAGACAGCTCAGCTGTTTGATTGTAAAGACTGGAGATGTCAGAAGCTTACCTGGGCATTCATTCCACCATTTGCTTACCACTGCCTTTGTGTTTAGTCACTCATATTTGCTTGCTTTCTGCTTTGCTTGTGGGCAAAGAATGAAACCGCATGGAGGGAGAGTGGTGGAGAAGTACTCAAGTGAGAGACAACAATGTAGAGCACTGGATGGCAGATGGCAGTAGAACACATGGTAGGAAGGGAAACACACAACGTAGACAGCTGGAAAACGCATACACTCTCAAGGAGTGCTTCACAAAAAAGAAAAAAATTGTTCCAGAAATTTGGAAATCTAGAATCAGGCAATCGGAGAAATGGTTAATAGGCTGTGCTCCATGGGAGGGACAAACACAAGCTAAAACAAATACGGTCAGCAGATAGAAAGCGAGCAAATATGAGTGACAAAACACAAAGCCAATCGTAAGCAGTGGGTGGAATGTATACCTAGATAAGGTTTTGGCATGTCCCCAAACTCTTTGTAACCAGACAGCTGCCCAGTCTGGTAGGCATCTATCCAAAAAAAGAGGAAAGTGTCAGGAACGGCATCCAATAGACAAAAGGGGTGGAATATGTTGAGATCCGAGCTATAGAAGTACAAGCTGTGTACAAAACTGAGAATGTTTCAAATCAGTGAGGGCATTGCAGGGACCGGCAAAATAATTCTGTGATCTTCATCAGGAGGGGACGGACGGCATGAGCATCAACAGTGACTAATTCTGTGTTTAAGTTCAGCCGATGGTTGCAAGTGGGGCCCACCTGCACCCATTTTTGTGGACCAGTGCTTATTTGTCCTCATCAGAATTTTCCCCAGAGCAAGGGAGGGAAAAACACACTAGAAGCAGAAAGAGAGAAGAACGTATAAAGGGAGATGGCAGGAACCTGTAAGAGTGAGGTAAAGGGACATAGAATGACTGGTGGTGTATTAGAGGAATGAGGTGAACTCAGCACTGCAGGTCCTTGGTATTCAGTCCTCCTGACAGATGATCGTGCCGGCTGCGGCCTCTGAGCAAGACATTGGGCCAGGACCGTGTATTCCTCTACAAAGTAGGCACTTGACCTACCAATCCACTGCAAAGATGGAGCATTGTTGTTAATGTTGTTTATCGTCACCTGCTCAGATGAGATTCACTTGACTGGGGAAAAAGAAATGTAAAGCAGCAGGACTAAATCTTGAGGACTTCTAGATATCCTGAAGACCTTTAATCCAGAGCTGTCCACCAAGTGTCCTGAGTCTCTGCCCCAGACTCTGGAACACTTTTTAAGACCACCAGTCTTCGCCCACCTCTTCTTATCTGTAAAACCTGGCCCTCGCAGAACCTTCCTTGTTCTAATCCTCATCAGTGTCATGTGCTAAGCACTAGTCCATTATCGGTCTCTGGATCATCGGTCTCTGCTGTCCCCGACTGTCTCGCTTGTCCAAGCAGCTGATGGATGCAAGCCCCCGTTAACCACTGCAGTGCGTCTATGGGCTAGAAGTGATGAGGATTAGTGCAGGCGCCTTGGCAGCGTTAGAGATGTGATTTTGTGGGGTTGGGTTGGTCAAAGAGGTTGCCCCATCACTGTACCATAGACGACAACCAGGATGGAAGCGACAGACCACAGGTGTGGTGTGCAGTCCCTGAACGATTTATTCAAGAGGTGTGAAGAAGAGCTGGACCTCTGCTTACAGATGCCTGCTCATTTGCACGGTTGATCCTACATTGTTTTTTTTACCCCAGAGCTTTTTAAGGAGGAGTTTCTAGTCTCACTGCAGAGTTTTGGTCTGTAGTTTATTGATGGGAAAGAGTCTTTGCATATGGTAATTTCCAAAAGGTAAATTTACTTTCCCAGCCCCACCACCCTCCCTCTCCCACCTACCCTGGCCTTGTAACCATTTCAGTCAGTTGCAGATTTGCTATCCATTGTCCCTGTGTTGCATCCCTATACGGAGTTCTCCCTCGCTGCAGCGTCATTTTACTGACAGTGGTGTTCGAAGTTTCAAAGGGATGAAGTTGATGCCGTATAACTGCACGGTGCAGCAGTTACTGTCTCGCATTGATCATTATTTTAGAAAGGTTAGTTTGATGCCCTGCAGCAGTGCCTTGTATCATCAGAACTCATCCCTCCCGCTAGCTGATTTGCAGGCGATGTTCCAGATGTCATCAAATTCCCCCGCAAGCGAACTTTTGGAGGTTCAGTAATTCAGTGTCCCCATTCTGAATCAAATCTGTACTTAAACTATCTTTAATCCCTGCTGGGCAGAGGGCATGAAAGCCGCTCCCGTCACTGGATGTGCAGCTCGTACACCAGAGGCGTCTACTACCACAGATGATGAGCCTGTGAACATCACTTTGTGTAGCCAAACCACCTAGTATCCCTGGCTTGCCCCTTGTTACCCCTGGCACCTCTTATTACCCTGGTCTAGCATGATGAAGGCAGCAGAATCAGAAAGCAAACAGGACTCCAGTAGCTCTGTTTACTTACTTAATTCTCTATTTTCCACTCATTCCCTTTCTGCTGGTCCTGATGCAGCAAACAGAAGGGTTTTGAGAGGCTGGGGGTGGGGCAAGAAATATATCATTGTGATTCCATTGGGGGTCAAAGGGTGTGTGATGTACTTCTCCTGCCCTTTGATTTTGGTGACTCGATGATCATTGGATAAACCATAGGCCCATCCAGTTACCTGCAATATCTTGGCGCTTGGATCCTTCCTCGTTTACTCTTTGGAAACATAGAACTGAATGTAGCAACAGGCTGCCAGGGCTATCTAATAGTAGTGAAGAGTGTAAAAGCTTACTATTACTTAGTGTGGCTGATAGCTCATGGTCTCCCACATTTAGCACAGAGAAGCCACACAAAGAATGGAGGGAGGTCAGTGGGGCTGAAAATGGAGCAATGAGGGACAAGACTTCCTCCCTCCCTCCGTCCTTCCGTTACACATGTTCTTGAATGTAGAGCATGTTTCACTGTACTGTCCCAACATCCATATGCGCAAAATGTGCTTAAAGGCTTAAATACTATATATGAGTAGGTCACTGGACAGAGCAAGCTATACTTTTTGCATTTCCTCATCTTCATACTGCATGCAGGACCTGTGACCCACAACAATCTGAAAGCCGCCACCAAGTAGTATTTCTGCCCTTAGACACAGTTTCACAAGTTTTTATCCCCTTCGACTTAATTTCCCCAATATGCAGACACACATTAAAGTTAACATCAGTACACACACATCACTAAATCCCAGGTCCTCAGAACCAAAGCTTTCCAGACTTTGCTAAGCCTAAGAGCAGAATGGCTGCAAACAAACCATCCTCCACTAAGAGAAAATGCCATTTAAGATGAGGCACAGACCACCCCTTGGAATTAGATCCCACTTTGCAACTTGTAGACAACTCCTCTTCATCCAAAATAATTTATTATGAGTCCACTGTTCTGAACTAGGGAACAATAGTAGAGCACTGTTTGAAGGCTGCGATGATATGCTTAATGGCTTTAGTCACGCCCGCCCATGCCACATTTCTCTGATGAATTAAATGCAATCAGTCAAGAAACAATATAAATACCTCCAAACAGGCCATTTGATGTTCCCTAATGGTACTCCTTGCAGCTTGGTTCAAACAAAGACTTTACAGATTTCCTTCCAGCCCTCAAAGACACAGCTTTTGAATTGGTATTACTTTTTTTGAGCTTTTTTAATCCATCTAAGCAACAGTTTTTACCATCTTTCTCAGCATTTCCAGCTCCCCCCTCATACTAGGCATCTTGTCAAATAATCTCAGGACATACCCCCCGCCCACCCGAAAAAAGCAATGCTTGATTTAGTGATGTAGCCACCTGCCGACCCATCAACCGCTTACTCTTAAGGAAAACGGTCGGTAAGGTAGACCGTCTCCACCTGCAAGAACGAATCAACATCAGCCACCACGTTGTGTACCTATCAGCCTGTCTTCAGAACCTGCTGAAGCATGGAAACTGCAGCTATCCATGCCTGGTTCAATAATGGACAACAATGAACTCTGCCTCCTGGATCATCGGCAGTTTTGCAGATCCATATGGCTGCCAAGACATCTCGCCACAGATGCCAAAACACTCGGCCTCATCGTGGAGAGTGACCTGCCCTTCGAGATGCACATGCCAAAGAAAATCCAAACCGCCTGGTATCTGCACTCATCCCTCCAGAAGCTTTGTTGCGGAGGAAGACTTCAGAAACTCATTGCAAGCCGTGATCTATCACCGCCCGGATCATGACTGAGCCCTGCAACACACTGTCAAGGACTCCAGCCTAAGCTGACTCAACAGTACCTCGCAGCTATGCCCCCGGCTCATCAAAGAAATTGTATCCATCAGTCCATCGTCAGTGAGCGTGCACTGGTTTACAGTACAGGCATGCATCATCTAAAAGATATGTATCGTTCAGGGTAGCAATTACCTGCCGAGATGCTGCTTGCTCCTAGAAGCCTTTATGAAACAAATGGGTGCCACATTGCTTGTCTGGAGACAGTCCTTAGTCCGTGCACCTTGATTCAGGCATAGCACCCTGTCTGCCTGACTTACGAATCCATATCATAGTTTAGAAAGGAGCTGAAGACTCATCACTTTAAGGCTCACAAGATCAGAAGAGTTGTGCGATACTTGCATAATTAGCTTTTGCGTAATTATGCAGAATGACGCAACATTCCACGTGCCTATGCGAAATGCAAATCCCTCATCTTGTTCTATATTTTTGCGCGAAATGCATCCTTGTGTCAATTTTTGGCATGAGACCTTTAAACAAGTGCCCAGTGAACAACAGCTGCTCTCATTCTGTTGTGCCTGTGTGTTCGCTGTAATTTTGTTCTATGAATTGCGCCATTCAAGGCACAATTCTGACTCTAAAAGGCTCATAATTACACATAGCGGTGTGCTGGTGTAATTTCAGGAATTTTGCGCAACAAGCTTAATACGAGATTCATAATGTGTATTACGCAGGCGTAATTTACTTTTTGCCCAGGACTAGTGATAAGATATGAATACGCTCTCAGTTACCAGACTCCCGTGACTTGCTATGCATGCTGCCTCACTATGATACAAAGGGACGAGGTTTGGGACAAAACAAAATTGCACCTATCCTTAGTGATTTTTTTAGCTAAACAAGCATGGTGCTGTGGACCGGATATCCAAAACCCCTAAATCTCCTGAGACAAAAACTGTCTCAATTAACTATAAACAAAACACAATGGTCCAGCACTCAAATTTCAGTCAAGGTACACAGGAAGTATTTAAAGTCAAGTATGCATTTGTAAATCACATATCATCAGAGCAAATAGCAGTTCAGCAGAGTTGTTCATCAAATTCTTTATTCAAAACTTCTTTCCAGCAAGATAAAAAGACCGTAGGCAACGAGTTTCATCGTTGTGGACTTCTTCAGGGCAAAAAACTCTTTTTCTTGCGGTCTGTGCTGAATTCATTCATAAATACGATTTCTCCTTTTAAAATCTGATAGAATCTGAATGTATCTGAAGACTTAAATGTTGTATATGGTGGCTACTATAAATTTGATTGCTGAGTTCTCAGAGTAGAGAGTTAGTCCGTATCAACCGTCCTCCATTCTAATTCCTGACTTGTTTTAGAATTCGGTCAGCCGGCTCGGTAGCGTGGTGTCAGTCAAGTTTTGTGATTTACAAATCCATACTTGAATTTAAATACTTCCTGTGTACCTTGACTGAAATTTGAGTGCTGGACCATTGTGTTTTGTTTAGAATTTATTAAATGTGTATGGCACCTTCGCCAAAGTTCTGTACAGTGGCACAGTAATATAGACATTTATATATATCGTACAGAAGATGTGGAAAATTAACGTAAGGCTTCTAAGACGGAGGACAAGAAGGCAGTAGGAGCGGTGTGGAAAGACTGAGAAAATTCCGAAACTTGGGTGAAAAGAGAGAGAAAAACAATTAGGCAAGAGGAGTGAACAAGATGTTTATTTAATATCCATCCCTGCTCTCTTCGCTTGCTTCCTTGCTTTGTAGGTACGTCTGTGCTCGATCGGTGCCAATCACACACACACACTTGCTGGAGCTGAAAGCGAAGTACCATCTGCAGATATGTGGCTTCTGCCATAAAATATAGCGCCTACATCCAAAGAGGGACTGCTTCAGAATCCTTAGTTTATTTTATTTTGAAAGGTTTAGATAGCTCGAACATGACCCTTGCGGGTATCCGATCGCTTTACAATTGTTCAGAGAGTAGAGACAAATTAAATCAATAATATCATAGTGGAGTTAAATACAAGATAAGGAAGCACCCACATAAGGTAGGGGTACAAGCAATGTCAGGACCAATCTATCAAAAACAATAACGTTGCAGGAGTAGTCATGAGTGTCATTGACCTGTCATGAAAGGGTACGAAGGGCCAGAAATGTGTTTATCAGTAGTACTTTGACTTACTTCCTAAACAGTGCAGTTGAGTGATTCTGTCTGATTTCAGGGGGCAAGGTGCTCGGTTGGTAAGAGGCAAGTGCAGCGTTGTTTCTTTGTTCAATTTCTGCGTTCATGTCTTGAGGATTAACCTGGCATTCTTTATTGAATTTCAGCCTGTGTAGAAGGCCTTCGTCACAGGCCTGCCCCAGCTCTTCCTTGTGATGAGAGCTTTGTCAGTCAGGGTGAGGAGAGAGCAGCGATGATCCCTCTCTGAAGAACAAAACTGCTTCTCAGATCGCGACACTTGACGACTCAGTCTCTCTAGAAGTCATTGGTCGAGAAGCTCACGGAGAGAATAATTACCAGGGAATGTGACATGAGAATTTAGGGGTGGATTCAAACCAAAAATAATCATTGTTCGTGAAACCTAACCTGCTATTTCTTTCCTTTTCTCGACTGCATGAAGACTAAACATGGTATAAGCCGGCATGTTTGAGCCTCCCCTGTCTGCATACTTTGAACTCTTTGGAAAAATTCAGAGCGGGATCTCACCAAGTGGATTCTAAACTTGAACAACTATTTATTGCTGAGCTAGGTCAGAGAATTCAGGAAAAGCAAGGGCTCGGACTAATAATCTGACTAGAGTTGTGCGTCACTCTCAAATCTGAGTCCTGTCCCCATTGTGGTGGCATGAATTTTACTGAGACTCTCAACCCAGCCTGGTTTGCTGAGCGTTCTGGGTCATAAAATTAAATGTTTCTTTGCTACCTAGAAGTTCACAATCCACTGTGATTATTCAGATATCGCATAGTTTTGAAAGGAATGAACCTTGTCCAAGTTCCACCCTTGTGTCCAGCCACCCTAGACTTTCCTTCAAGTCTGACGAAAGTTGTCCAGTCCTCCTGCATTCATCCGTGACCACCCCTAGGAGATGCAAAGTGCTTCTCACAAATAAATTCATTCTAAAGGCGAAAGGGACTTCTGAGCCCCACGTGTTGTTTCGGTGCTTTCCCAACACCCCTGAAGAGTGCTGCATTTTTCAGTGATTCCATTTCTCGGAAACCTGGACATGTCTTTCTGCTTGAAGTGGCAGAGCTCCTCTGATCTTGAGTTTAACTTTGATAGTCGTCCTTTGGGTCCTTAACCTGAATTTGTCACCTGTCCACACTCTGATGCATTTGCTGGGTGTTAACGTGCTCTTTGGAGCAGCTAGCAGCCCTTCTAGCGATCTTTTGGAGGCTGTCTTGAAGAGCAGCCAAGGAATAGCTTTTTTTCTTGGTGGACCGCTCTGCTGAGGCTTCTAGTGGCCCCAGAGTATGGTCGCAGTTTGACTGTAGGCTTCTATCTTGCCATGATGTCTGAGAGCTACAGCTTTTCAAGGATGGCTAAGTCACATGCATGCATCAATGATAACAAAGTAAATCTGAACTGGATACCTGGATGCCTTCGATGCACAATGCTCTTGCATTGGGTTGCATATAAGCAGTGACGCAGGTGCAGTACAACCGCGCATGGCTCTGTTCTACTGGTCCTGCTACTTACTAGGTGACAGAGTAGGAGAAATCTTGCAGAGAAGAATCACCTGTAAGGTAGGATAAAGCGACTTGTATAGTTACCTAGACACGCTAGGTCCAGAGGGTCTGTTCCCAAAACCCTCCAGGCTCCGCCTCTGTTATCAATAAATGGGCCGCCCAGTTGGGCCTGTTCTTGCATGAGGAAAAGGCGCCTGGCTGCACATACACAACACCAAATACAGAACACCACTGGAATTAGGCATCAAGCGAGGCCCATCAGAGAACATGAGTTCACTCCCTACTCCTATGCGGACGATATTTAACTCCTCTTATGTTTTGATAACGACAAGGTCTCGACCAAATATCGCTTCGCGAAGGGCATGCAAGCAATCTCCGGATGGATGATGGAAAACTTTCTCCAGCTCAATGCAGCTAAATCTGAAGTTTTGCTATCTGGCAATCCTTAAACAAAGTGGTCCCCCGACTGGTGGCCAGCAGAGTTGGACTCCGCCCCAACCCTTAAAATTGTGGCAAAAAACCTGGGTGTAGGACTGGACCACTCTCTAACTATGAGAGACCAAGTCATGGACACCTCTGGTACTTGTTTCCACACGTTGAGTCTTTTCCGCAGAATGTTCCATCTGCTTCCCCTATCTGTTTGCAGGACCCTGATTCAGGGCATGGTAATCAACCGCCTCGATAACTGCAACACCCTTCATGCGTCCGCCAACGGATCCGCCAACGGATCCCTGCTGAACAGACTGCAGGTGGTTCAGAACACAGCAGCCCGCCTGGCTCTTAATATGCCCCGCAGAACCTCATTCCGACCATTGCTGATGCATCTTCACTGGCTGCCCATCCGTCAGAGAATCAAGTTCAAAATCTGCAGTCTAGTCCACAAAGCACTACACGGTAAAGGCCCAAGTTACCTGGCGGAAAACCGTAAGCATTATCTGCCTGGCAGATCACTTAATTCAGGGGGAAAAGCTCTGCTTGTTGTCTCCCGCTACAGAAAACTCCGAGCTGGGGCAAAGCTTTTGCCTATCTTGTTCCAAAATATTGGAACTTATTACGTGTTCACCTACGTAAGTGCATCAATCTCCTTCACTTCAGGAAACTCCTAAAGAACTTTTCTGTAACTGATCGCTCTGACTCTGCTTTTTCCGCTCCTCCAGCGCGGAGATACCCTTTCGGGGGCGAATCCGGCGCTTTACAAATTTCATCATCACCACCACCAAATTATGTGGCAGGGCTGACCAAATTATATGGCAAGAAAAGTCAAATTATGTGACTTAAGGCAGCACATTTCGTGATAGTATAACTTCATACGTTTATTTTTACACATTTTAGCTCTGTCTAGGCAAATGTTTCACCTTAGTAGTAGTACCAGTTTAACAGCCAAATACAGCAAGAAGCAACTGAAAAGTGACCAGTCAGCCTTTGCATAGGGCATTCCACTGTGTGGCAAGGTGTGTCGCTGCAGTTTTAGTAATTTTTGATCCATTTGTGCTACCAACAGTTTTTTGTTTAAATCTGCAAATTATGTGGGAAATGATGGATTATGTGGCAAAAGCATAATGACATGGAAAACACTGCATCCGCATTGCATAGACAGTTGTGCAGGTGCAGTCAGCCGCGCATGGCTCAGTATTACCAGTTCTGCGACTACGCGGCTGAGAGTAGGTTAGCTCTTGCTTGCATAGTAGAAGTATAGGAGTCACCATATAGGCAGGGCCACTGCAATGATGTGATTTTGCGGCAATAGTATTTTTCGCATAATTATGGATTTGCCTCACTTGCCACATAATTCATCATATGCTGCATTATCTGTAAATTTTAACAAAAATATTGTTTCTTGCTCAAGTGACTCAAGTGTTGCTACAAACATGGCATCATGTGTTCCTATGCAACGTAAGGCCCTTTGCGAGGGTTGACTGGATATCTCTCAGTTGCTTATTACTGTATTTGGGCGTTAAATTTGTACGAATAAGATCAAATATATTCCTTGACAGTGTTGTGTAAAAATGACGAAATAATGAAATACTATCACAAAATATGCTGCTTTACACCGCATTATTTACATTTTCTTGCCGCATAATTTAGTCAACCCTTCTGCATAATTTGGTCCTCCTGTCGCATAATTCCATTGGCCCTGAATAATAGGATATTTAGCTTTTATGCTTCCAAAGGCTGTGGGCAACAGAGGTGGAAGGGAAGGACTCGCTTTGCACTGCTGTGGGGGTGGATTCGGAGAGCTAGGCCTGCATGGGATACATATCCGAAGAGGGGGGGGGGGTCGTTTAAGTCCCTGTGACTGGAGAGTCTCCTCTGTTTTCCATGAAGATTCCCTGTGAGCCCAGCTCTTTCCTTCCAGTAATCCTGTCTGGGACCTGCTCAGCTAATGCTGCACTGTAAACCATTCACATAGTTCGCAGCACAGTCACTCCCAGATTTACACTACTGGCTGTGTTTACATTCCAGCTGCATCCAATGTCTGTAGTGCCGAGTAAAGCTCCATTTGGCCAATGAACTCTATTTGGGATGGACTGTTTTTGGGGGAATATTTGGAACTTCCAACCCAACCTCGCGGCATCCGAACACTTTTTCATGTGATGCATTCCAAAATGGGCAGAGCTTCTGAAAGGATTGTGAAAAAAGCCTTTAAAAGAATCCCCATTGCTGTTGTTAGGATGTGCTACAGCTGGTGTAACTTGCTATTTAGTGCCTCGGGTTAATATACAGGATAAAGTACCCCTTGCTGTACATTATAAGGGTATTGCAAGTCAATGAGGACTTTCAAGACCCAATACAGGAACACGACTCGAGACCGTTATAAGGTTATGGAACTCAGAGGTGACTTATAATATGCTTATAATGTGCAGCACCAGGGTACTTTATTCCGTATGCTTCATGGTCAAAATATCACCCTCCCACAAACTGCTTAAATAAGTTAAATAAGTGATGCCTCGATCTTTCATATGAAAGAGACAATATGGTTGAAAACATGAAGAATAAAAGAAAACTGTCGTGCATAATTAACCCCCCCCCCCCCCCCCCTTAGTATTTTCATAGTATTTTGGGGCAAACTATTAGAATCTTTTTAACGTAAGTCAAACAAAATATATATGTAGCTCTAAAAGTGTAGAAACGTGCAGAGAGATTGTATCTTTCCTGGTACGCCCTAACACTACAAACGTTACCATAAATATGCGCTTTCTGTTGATTTCTCTTCATTTTAATGAAACGGATCAGAAGAACGAAAAGACACTTCTTGTTTTTTTGTGTTTAAACTGCAGCTGTAATTATGTTCTGTGACCTTCCTTTCACCATGATTGCTGGCTCTGGCAGCAGGAATTAAGACGTCACAGCTCAGCGGTAATAAGTGATTACAGTTCAGCATCCGAGTCATTTCGTTATTCTAGCGGACTAACGACGTCACAGCTCAACTGTAATAAGGAAATTAAAGACTGGTCTTTATATAGCTATTGCAGGCTCCCATGTAGTATAGCAACATTACAAAAGCAGGAAGTACACTGTGGCAATCACAACATCTGTTCGGCTGCTGCCACCGATAAACTTAATACGGCAGAGAATGCTTTATTGATGCAGTGAATTGCGTTACCTCCGGCGATTCATGAAAATATACTGCCCCAAGAAAGATTGAGTTGATATTAAATGAGTATTTATCCATTGCATTTTCTGCTGTGTAAAACTTTGTGTTTGATCACAAGCGTGTGGGCAATGACAAATGATAGAGTAGTGTTTTGTTCTGCAAGGGCCCCCCCATCCCTGCCCTAGAAACGGAAATGTACTTGTGTGGAGGGGGTGGGGTGGGAGGTGGGCGTGACTGGATCGGGCTGGGGGGTTCAATTTTGCCTCACCGCTGTTTGTTTTGCTGCTAGATGATCTGTGCCCTACTTCAGCAGTAATTGTAAGTCAAGTGATAATTTAGAGCTGGTTCTAATTGTTCTCAAATGAAGACCCAGGTCTATTGTTAGGTCTTGCCTTCGACAGCGCACGCGCTCTCACTTGCGTGAGATTTTCTACAAGGAGCTTATCCATTGCTTAACATACATTGGCTTCATTGTCACTCTTATTTGCTGCCTGGCTTCACTTCCTCTTCTTTCGTGGGGAGCATGAACCAAGTACTGATTGCTTCAGCTTGATTGCTGTCCTTCCGCTGATCGCGTTGTGATTGGGATACTATTTTGTATTATTTTTTTTATTGACAGTTCAATTAATTAAAATTATTACAGTAAAAATAACAACTGTTTGGGCGCATAGTGTAGTTCCCAATATTACTTGTATTTCATTTGTGCTTCAAACATTTGATACAAAACATTAAAATACTCGCACTTGATAGTTCTGAATAGCAAGGTGGGACCACTTAGTGCCTAGCGGGGAACATTCTGCTTGCTTCAGTATGATTTAGCATGTCTGTTACAAGAGCGGGGTTGCATTACTGAATCTCCTTTAAGGCAATCCTGATCAGATGCGTAAATTTCCCGAATCTTGCTAGATTCATTGTCGTTGATTTGGAGAAACATAAGGCCGAGGCCTCTCTGCAGGCCTTTGCCCCATTGACAATACAAATTGGGCGAAGAAGGCGCCAGCTTTCATTATTCAGCTTGGGGCAGCAGCACAGAAGGTTCAGCCAGGATTTCTTCTGAAAGGAGCACAGCCTGCATTCTGTATTTTCCCCCTTGCATGCCCATGCTGGATTGAAATCAGTGATGTGAGCGTTTAGTTTCATAAAAAGTATTTTACTGCAGACTTGCGGTGTCAGGGCCTCGCGTAGGTAGGGTTGAGCTTTCCCCAGCTCGTATGATTTGTTCAGTGGCTCTAAGTTAGGGCTTGAGCGGAGGACTTTGATGCCTTGAGCAAAAGATGTTTCACGGACTTGTTTATTTACTGCATACTTCCAGGCTGTGAGTGGGATTTCCAAAAGTCGCAGGCGTGCTGCCTCTATCTTCAAAGTGTTGATAGCGTGGCCAAGATTGGCATGCCAAGCTGTCCCTACCTTCTCAGAGGCGGATCTCAGTTGGTAACTTAGGGAGTCAGCTGGAGCCCTCAAGATCCTTAGGTAAAGCTTTATAAGGTCCCCCGGCGCGTCAGGTACGGCCTCTCAAGGCCGAGCTCCAATCTCAGCCTTGATTGCTTGGCTGCCCGAGGGGTACTACTTTTTTTTTTCTTCCTATCAACCTTGTTGAACCTCATGCCCTTTGTAACTCTTTTTTATCCTGGCCCCAGAAGGTGAACAAATCAATGCAGATTTTAGCTATCTTTTCTGTTTTTTGTTAATAAAAGCCTTGCTTTCTCCAAGATACTGACTGGAAGCTGAAGTTATTCAGTGCTATTGGCTGTGTCAGACTGTATTTGAATTTCTAATCCTTATCTCCTTCGCTTGTAAGCCAGGACTGCTCATTCTTGCTATCTTGAGAGAGTCAAGAGGACAATCTTTAGTACTCTGGTTGTCCATTTTGAGTGTAGTAGTTAGCAGTGCGAACTTGGGGGGGCTAGTGGGAAATGACTGGACCCACACAGGGCACCTAATTCTAATCACTGACGACACCAGTAACCAGCGTCACACCTTCTACATTGACCTTACCATTTGATTAAATTTTTACTACAAACCACTTATTTTACTTGTAATGTTTTCCTTTCTCGCAAAGCACAGTGTCAAATGGAATACCCGTTAGATCTGATGATAATCTGTGTTGCTGAGAGTTTATGATGCGGGAACGTATTCAGGAGCACCACCTAGTAGACGAGAGACCTCTTCTGCTTCTAGTGCAGTGACATTAATACAGTCTAACATTATTTCACTTCCGTTTTCTGAGGGCCTTACTTGAATTGCACATGGTTTACTTGTCTCAAATGCATAAACTCACAGACAATATGACTCATTAAACACAAATTGTCCAGTGTAGATGTGTGTGGTGTTGCTCAGTTCACATAGTCTGTGTCTTCCCTGTGGATGTGAACATTGAGCAGTTACTTCCTTCTCAGCTACCCTATCTAAGAAGACTTGGAAGCCCTTTCTTTCCCTGTGAGATTCATGTTCTGTATACTACTGCAACTCACATTGCACTTTCAGCAATATTAAATATGTTGCATTTTCAAAAAAAAGCCCTGCATCAAGGACCCTGGTAATGCTACCACTATCCCTCAATATTTGGCCTCCCAAAAACCTTTCATAGTTTTCATAGTGTCCCCTAATTTTGATGAGATTGGTTTCCCACACCCTTTAATTCCTGAGACACGTTGTCACTTCTTCTGTTAGCTGCACATGTTTGCTTATGTTTTAGCTCCCATCACTTTGTCGCCTCTGTGTATGGAGCTGCTGCCCTTTTGTGCTATAACTATTTCAAAGAAATTCAATATTATGTTGGGAACGTATGAAAGAGATGGAAATCAACCTTTGGTAAATGCACCTATTCGATAGCTCAGAAAAATTAAACAGCAGTGCAAGCCAAGTGCTCTCAAAGTCTTTTTTTTTATCCAAAAAAGGCTTGAGGATTTGGGGATGATAAATGGTCTGAAACATAAAACCTTCACAAATCATATCTGTGTAAATATCTATCAGTAATATGTACTCCAGGCTAAGTGTCCCAAGCCGCCATGGCTTAGTGTATGTACAAGGGTGATTTTTCTCTTCCAGCACTTGTTTGTGTCTGTGTACGTTCAGTATGCTGAGCTTTTGCGCCTGGAGCGATCCTTTACTTTGGTCTACTGTCCGATCACTGAGCCTATAGTTGCCATAGGAACTAAACTACTGAGACGTACCGAAAATGCTGAAGTCTTGACTACACTCCTATGTAGTGCCTCAAGTTCCCCAATCTATAGCACCTCTTACTTGAGACTTTTGGCTAGGATTTTTGTCTTTTGTTAATATTTCATGTGTTGCTTAAATTTATGCCGCAAAATACGTAGCCATAAATATGCTTTCCCCATTATGCACTTCAGGGCCACAACTTTAACACCCGACAAGTTCCTCGATTGAGACCCTCATCCATCTCGTAATTCAGGGAGGGCAATTTGTTTAACAAGGAGTGGTGTTTTTGTGAGTTGTCAGCATGTCTTAGAAAACACGTCCTTCCATTCCTGCTCAGGATTCTGGCGCAATTCTGTTTTTGTGCCTTACAGGTCAGTTCTTCTGTGTGCAGTGCAGTGTGTTTTAAGAGGACCATTACTTGTATTCCCTTATTTGAGGCAGAGTTCTCACTTAAGAGCAGTATTGTGAAGTGATGAATGAAAGGAACCATACCTTGGCTGGTTTTTAAACCTGCCCTTTTTCAGTAGTTTGAGATCCAACAACTGAGTGGCATTTTAAAGAGCAGCCAGTTTAATTTCGATGGTTAGTACAGATCAAGAAGTTAAACTTATGGAGCTGTTGAAATATGCAGGGATGGAAAAATGAGTTTGCCGGGAACCTGTCAGCAATATGTATGACTTTAGTCTCGTGGTGTAATAGCCAAGTCAGAAATGGAACTCAAGAACCACACATCAAGTCCAACAACCTTATAAGCCTTTCTTCAAAGTATCTCAATTTGATTTAAGGTGAACAATGGATAACCAGGACGAGACCTTGCCCGTCTGTTTGCACTTCATTTCCACTTTCCTCCAGTACTTTGTGGAACAATGTTGATGTCTTTATTAAAGCAATTGTAACATTTGTTTAATTGAACATCCCTCTCAAGTACATGCCGGATTCTACACAAAATGCACCAAATAAGTGGTGTTTGCTTCCACTTTTGGTTGGAGGCAGCTGCTTGAGGTGATTCTTCGTCCTTAACGCTATTGATGTGTTAACACGATTTATTAGTGTGTCGATTGGTAGTTGGTGATCACATTCACTTTGTTGGTTTTGGATCCCCTGGCCTCCTGATTTACTGCATTAACGGAGGCCGCTTCTTGGGTGTCCCAATGTTTGACATCTTCTGACCGGCTTTCCAGCAACTACTAAGCTAACAATTGGATTGGCACCTCACTATTGCGTTGCATCGGTATTTAAAACTTGAATGCTTCCACTTGGAGCCACCCCAGGCAAGGGTTTTCTTGAGCTTGTTTCTAGTTGTCGCCTCAACTAGCCTTGACTGTCACTTATTCTCTTTCGATTTTGTAGCAGCACTAAATTATCTACGTGCATTATTGTCCTGATGATGACCCTCCGTAATGGGGGTCGAAACACCTTCGACACTTAAAGCAGCGAAAATGTGTTGCTCTTGACCTCATGATTGTATACATTTTTTACCTCATCATTGTACTCTTGTACCAAGATCTTGTTAAAACGTTAATATGTACGCTGCTTTTGGTTCTTTAATGCGCTTTACATGTGCCGTTCACGAGCACGAAGTGTATATATACACTGCACCTATTGTTGAGTAATGGTGATAGTCCATTTCATTACTTTGTGCTTTGAGATTTCTAGATAAACTCCGTAATATATTTAGTACTTCCGTTATTAATTAAGTGTGGAATCAGTTTTGTACAATACCTGTTGAGATATTGTTTCAGATACAGTGTTTCCAGTTTTGGCCACGTTAGACATGCTGGCGCTTTGAGTCCTTGATCTTCTTGGGTCAGGTGACCACTTCATCATACTCACCTGTCTGACTTTGAGTTAAAAACATAGAACAGTTTGGATGTTCATTCTTCTTGCCCTGGATGGCACTATCATGTATGCTCTCTACCCTGTCCCCCCTCCACAGTGGTCATCTGTTAGTTTTTACGGGGGAACTCCTGATTGAGTGTCTTGCCTACCTCTTCTAGTACACCCAAATATTGTAGAGATTTGGTGACAAGTCCATCTTGTAACCTGTTCAGCCGGCAGAATGTCTTGGGCACCGACCTGGGAGCACCACCCTTCCTTTTTGTCAATGTACAAGATGTGGACTTTGATACAAAGATGGCCCCTTGCCGTTGGAGCATTTTGCTGCCAGATTGTGAGACCATTATTACTGAGATATGCGAGACCGAAATGTCTTTCTTTCGATTGTGCCTCAAACTACACTACATTTTTAGCCTCATCTGCCCTGCTAACCGGGCACATTTTGATGCACCTACGCACACCAGACATTAAAGAGTCGATTCAGTGAGTTTAACAAGGTCTTTACCCAGCATCTAATCTGTATGAAAGCCTTTATGCTTTTTGATTGATACCTCTAACTGTGAGTCATTAATTTGGGAATGCACCCCAGGCGTTGCACTGGATACAGAGATTTTTCTCAGCATTGCTTTTGCTTGTCAGAGGGTGGTGTCGTGCGGCTTTGTGTCTGCTTCGTCCTGCCTTGGAAGGGACATCAGAACCTCATATAAATGTGCTGGTGCCAGTTCCTTTCTTTCCATGCCTTCGGACACTGATCTGGAGTTCACTCCTAAACTTTATCTTGTCAGTATTTGTTCTAAATTAGTACAAGTGTGCAAGAGACATGTCCCCACTGAAAACTACAGGGTTTAAGCCTTTTACAGACTACTACAAACAGATGTCTGTGACAGACCCACAAGGTATTCCTCTAATTTCTGGGGCTATTGCACCACTCCAAGGCCTGCAGACACTGCACCTGAATAAACCCCAAGGCATTCCAGACCGTAAAGCCAAACTCCATCGTCAAACACCGAAGAAAGACCTGCTTCCGGTTGAAGTGAAGGGCGTGGACCCACTCCCTTTCTCGAAGCTATTCTGTGAAAGATCCTCCTCACAATCGAAATCTTCAGGTGAGTCGAAGTCCAAGAAGAAACACAGGAAGATGAAGCGTTATTCTTCACCATACCTCAGTTTTCACTCTGAGAAGCCATGGGGATGCCAGGATACCTCTCAGTTTTGGTCCCGATCTCCTACCACGGAACCAGTACCACCACTGGTCCTGGTGTCACTGAATTTCCCGGTCTGTCAGTGATGCTGCAGGAAATAGAGGCTTTCAAAGAAGCAATGTTGCGGATCTTCTGCAACTTTGTCTCCTTCTGGCATAGCTTTGGGCTCCACGAAACTAAGGAAGCATCCAGTCATATTACTCTTGAATCGGTCCTTGATGCCGTCTATGCCTCTTGACCCCACTTCACAATCTGGAAGATGACCCGATTATTTTGTCTGACTCTGAGAGGAATCTTCCGGGACCTCAACCAAAGTTGCGTCCTATTCATGTTCCAACACAACCACTTTCTGATTCGAACAAAGCATTACCACTACCCAGGAGTCTCCTGCGAGTGCTTCATAGTCTTTGGCTCCTGTTCCAAACATAGTCAACATGGCTTGTGTGATGTTAATGGAGATGTGGGTGTTGCATCCTAGTAATCAAATGACAATCATTGTATGAACCTGCAAGAGTCCATTTGTTTGGACATCTTCCCTACCATTGGGTTGAGTCCCCGCCAGGCCTTCAGCAGAAGAATCCACCTGTTCGAGGTGTATGAGCTGCAGAACTCATACTTCTGCATAGATCCCCATCTGGTGTTGGGCTCGGATGCTTGCACCTTGTTGTTGTCTTGGAAGAAGTCTTTTGTAGTCACGAGATGGAGGACGCACTATCGTCTAAGGAAGGAGTCACCTATCTCGTGACTACAAAAGACTTCTTCCAAGACAACAACAAGGTGCAAGCATCCGAGCCCAACACCAGATGGCGTTCTATGCAAAAGTATGATATTCTGCAGCTCTGCATGCCGAGAACAGATGCACACTGGTAAGTAGCATTTTCCTTTTCTTTGTAGTCCTCTGACATGCGGCCAATGTTCTTGACTTGAAGCTGCCATCTATTGAAGTCAAAACCAGCATACTGACTGAGATTGTATAGCCTAAACAGACTACCACAGAACTTCTTACCTTTCAACAAGGCTCTGACGTAGATGCTTATGGGCAGTTTAGCCAAACCGTGCTCTTGCCTGCAGGTAACTAGGCAAGTAGTTATAAATCTGCCTCAGGTGACCCTCACAGGGATCCCCGGCCTGGGAGCGTAGAGGTCCTGATCTTTGCCAGTAGGTGGCCATAAGCCTGTTCTGATATGAAGTGGAAACATATAGAGGCCTTTGGGAAACTGATGTGTTTTTCCTCAGCTAGTCTGTCCCATCATTCAGTCAGTGGCAGCTGATTCTGGAACAATATTTCCATGCACTGTCAGACATGGTCCATGAGATCTTGGCAGCAGTCCATGATGAATTCATGGTGCAGCAAAAGATGTCAAATCTCTGGAATGAGTACTGCTGACTGCTTAGGCAGGGCAGTCGGTACCATTGTGCTTCAGCGCCATGAGTGGATAATATCCATGTGATGTCCAAGCATCATTAATGGAGATGCCATTTAACGGCACCCGTCGCTTTGGAGATGAGGCAGATTCAGCACTGGAACCCTTCCAAGAAAGCAGCGCCACTGCGCCCTCCAAGGCCTTTCAGCGGCTGTATTCCCAGCAATTTCATCTCTTGAGAGGCTTCGGGAGGGATTTGGTGCAGAGACCATGCCAAGACGCACTACCCTGGAGGCAGACCCCACATTTTTTTCAAGGCTGGTGTTAGGAGATCCAGCCAGCAACGTCCAGGCAAGCAGCCCATGCACTACCCAGTCCCCAATCACTCACTTTAACTTTCAAGCAGAGCTTTAGTTTACCATCTGCAGCACATGGCCATCCCGTACGAGCCAGGATAAGGTATTACCGCCATGGGTGGCAGAGCATTATGTCTGACAAGTTGGTCCTCCTAATCGTTCAGCAGGGTTATGCCCTGCCATTCCTGTCCATCCCACCGCATATTCCACCTAGATTAGTGTGGCTTTCGAGGAACCATTTGCACATTCTTTAGCAGGGAGTGCAGTTTCTTTTGACTGAAGAAGCCATAGAGAAGGCTCTGACTTCGAAAATGGGGATTGGATATTCCTGTTATTGCCTGGTGCTGAAGAAAGACGAACGCCTTCGCCTTATTTTAGATTTTTTCCTTAGCTACTTCTTCCTGATAAAGTGCAAATTCAAGATGCTCAGGCTCTGTCTGCCCTGGATCTAGGAGACTGGGTTGTAGCCCTAGATCGGTAGGGCACTTATTTTCATATTCCTGTCCTGCAATTCCACTGGCGTTAACTGTGGTTGAAGGTGGGTTAAGAGCATTTTCGGTATTTTGTGCTCCCCTTGCGCTTCCTCAGTTGTTCACTAAAGTGATGGCGGTGGTTGCAGCACCTTCTCAGAAGTTGAGTATACCAGTGTTCCCCCTACCTCGATAGCTGGCTGTAGAAGGTGGGCTTGCCACAGTCAATCATAGACCACCTCGAGATGACTGCAAACCTCTTAACATCATTAGGGTTCTCAATCAACATGCCGAAGTCACACCTGACTCCTTCGCATAAACTCTTGTTCATCTGACCAGATTCTTTATCTGTTGCATTTCTGAGTTGTCTTCCTTGATGAACAAGTCTAGGACATTCAGGCCTTCATCTCGATGTTTCAGACTTGGTCCTGAGTCTCACTGAGTGGCGTTGAGACTATGCCAGACTATGCCAGATGCAGACTCTGCAGTGGGATCTCAAGTCTTGATGGGCTTAGCAACAAGGGAACCTATTGGATCCCATCCAGATCTTGCAGGAGACTGCAAAAGACCTGCAGTGGTGGCTGCTCCACCTCATTTGTACTAGCGGCCGACCCCTCTCCCTTCCCCACCCAGAGCTGATGGTGGTGATAGAAACATCAATGCTGGATTGAGCCAGCCTCCTGGGGGTGGTGGAGATCAGAGGACTGGTCTCTGTTGGAGACCTGGCTCCACATCACCTTGTTGAAGTTGATGGCCGTTCACTTGGTGCTGAAGGCCTTCCTTCAGACCATCAGAGGGAGGCTGGATCAGCTTCTCATGGAGAACACCACCACCATGTGTTGTTGCAACAAGCATGGAGGGGTGGGTTCTTGGGGTGTATGCCAGGAGGCTCTGCGCCTTTAGAACCGGCTGAGCAGTCACAGCATTTTCCTGTTCGTGAACCACCTGGTGGACTCTTCAAACAAAATGGCGGCGCAACTCAGCTGCTGATGTTTAGCGGCTCATAAATAGCAGTTACACTAGGAGTGCATCTTCCGGCAATGGGGAGCACCCTAGCGCAATCTCTTTGCCACTGCTAAGAACCTGCAATGTCAACACTTGTGCACTGTGGGTTTCCCACGTAGGTTGTCTCCCTGAGACTCTCTGCCTAGAGTGGAGCTTGTAACTCCTGAATGCCTTCCTGCCTCTACCTTTCCTGTCCCGAATTCTGAAAATCGACCAGGCTCAAACTATCCTAGTGGCTCTGGATTAGGTCAGGCGAGTGTAGCATGCTGAACTTTTAGGTATGAGTATCTGTTCTTCCGTTAGGCTACCACTTCAGAAGTATTGTCTAAAACAGCAGCAATGCAGAGCCCTACATCCGGGTCTACACCTCCATGTGTGACATTTAAGCTGCAAACATTGACTGCTTTTGGCCTCCCTCCTGTCTCGTGAATGTCATTTTAGAGGCCAGAGGTCTGTGTACAAAAACTGTTCGACAGGCACTGGCATACATTTTGTCCCATGGAACAAAGAATCGTAAGACTACAGAAAAGTACCACATAGAGGTAGATAGTCCTCTGTACTAAGATCCGCTACGCACTGTCCAAGGCATAGCCTCTGTCGGGTCTCTGGGTTCATTCGACCAAAGTCAAGGCTGCTACTACTGTTCTGGACATCTCTCTGGCTGCAATGTAGACTACTGTTTTTTGGTGGTGGCACTGGAAATGTGTGCTCTCACTGCGGAACGAATGTCTTGTTCTTGCTTGAGCTACAATTCATTGTCTACTTAACCTGGAGGTTTGTCCTAACTGTAACACCGGACTTACAAGCTGAGGGAGAGGCCATAAGTTACCTTTCCTGTTTGGCTTTGATGGATCCATGGGTACCATCCTGTGAATGGTGAGGGGGCGACTTCGACACTGACCAGCTCCCTTTCTTTTCTTGTCTGCTGATGCTTAATAAAACATTTCATATTGAGGTTGTCTAAAGATCCTTGTCGAAAAGTTGGTGATGGTTCTTTCTGAACTTAAGTTCAAGGTCATGAAGTGTCTCCTCCCTAGCTGAACACCTCTATATTGTTACCCTATAAGGCTCTTAGCAGTGGTGAAGTGGTGTTACCATTGACTTAGTATACAACATCTAGGGTAGACCAGCTACACGCTTCTGAAATAATTATCTGTGGAAACCCCAGGTTAACCATGTTTTGTACTCCGTGTTTGTGATGTTGAGTAGCATATAAAAAGAGGGATGGAAAGAGGAGTCCAGCAGTGTGTTTTAGAGGCAGCTCAACACTTGTGAAGGGGCTTATGACGAAGCAGGACTCTTGGGGCTGTTCTCAAATAAAGTGGAAGTTCGTTTTCATAGAACTGAGAGGGCTGCGACAGTGACACTTGGCTCATATGTTCATGTTTCTTACTAACGTCATTACTTAAAGGTGAAACACCCTCACTTCATATCTCAACATCCCTGTTTACGTTTCAGATAGAGCTCGATTTCACATGCTGTTTGTAATCTGCGAAGTTAGCTCTGCCATGTGGAACCTTGCTGTCTACTGTCTTCTTCAGTGTGGTATCACCTCAAGGCTTCCTCTCTGCGCTTCAGTGTTTAGGCACGACTCTGCGTAGCGCCTGAAGGCTTCCCCTCTGCGCTTCAGTGTGCAGGCATGACCCCGGGCGTCGCCTGAAGGCTTCCCCTCTGCGCTTCATTGTGTAGGTGTGACACCGGGTGTTGCTTGAAGGCCTCCCCTCTGCGCTTCAGTGTGTAGGCGTGAACCTAGGTAGTGCCTGAAGGCTTCCCCTCTGCGCTTTAGTGTGGGCATGACCCTGGGCGTCGCCTTAAGGCTTCCCCTCTGCGCTCCAGTATGTAGGCTTGACCCCGTGTGTTGCCTGAAGGTGTCCCCTCCAAGCTTTAGTGTGTAGGCATGACCGTAGGTATCACCTGAAGGCTTCCCCTCTGCGCTCTAGTGTGTAGGCGTGACCCCGGGAAGCGCCTTAAGGCTTCCCCTCTGCGCTCCAGTGTGCAGGCTTGACCCCGGATATGGCCTGAATGCTTCCCCTCCATGTTTCAGTGTGTAGGCATGACCCCGGGTATCGCCTGAAGGCTTCACCTCTGCTCTTCAGTGTGTAGGCATGACCCTGGGTATCGCCTGAATGCTTCCCCTCCATGATTTAGTGTGTAGGCTTTCCCTATGCGCCCAAGTGTGTAGGCGTGACCCCGGGTAGCGCCTGAAGGCTTCTCCTCTGCGCTTGTGTGTAGGCGTGACCTTGGGTAGCGCCTGAAGGCTTCCTCTCTGGGCTTCATTGTGTATGCTTGACCCCAGGTAGCGCCTGAAGGCTTCCCCTCTGCGCTTCAGTGTGTAGACATGACCCCAGGTAGCGCCTGAAGGCTCCTCTTCAGCACTCCAGTGTGTAGGCGTGACCCCGGGTAGCGCCTGAAGGCTTCCCCTCTATGCTTCAGTCTGTAGGCGTGACCCCGGGTAGTCCTGGAAGCTTCTCTACGCTTCAGTCTGTAGGCATGACCCCGGGTAGCGCCGGAAGGTTTCTCCGCAGCACTCCAGTGTGTAGGCGTGACCTCAGGTAGTACCTGAAGGCTTCTCCTCCACTATTCAGTCTGTAGGCGTGACCCCGGGTAGCGCCTGAGGGCTTCTCCTCCACTATTCAGTCTGTAGGCGTGACCCTGGGTACCGCCTGAAGGCTTCTCCTCTGAGCTTCAGTGTGTAGGCGTGACCCAGAGAAGCAGCGTAGTCCCTTCTATTGATGTGCTCTGGCATCAGTGATGGCACTTTCAGGCCTACTTGCATTTTGTCCAGTTGTGTTGTCCTGTCCCAGTTGTGACTGGAGTTAACTTTCCTTTCCAGCAATATACACATAGGCACCACTGGCTGTTCTTTGATATTCTGAGGTGTCGGTAGTTGATTGCAGAGCTGCTAAAAGTAACACTCTTTCTGTGCTCAGGAAATGCATGCCATACCAAGAAGTCCAGTAAATCTGCGTCTGTTTGTTTTACGGTAACACTGGAACATAAACATTTACACTGTGAATGTAGGAGGTAGTGGGCAGGCTGTCACGGCTCCAACCAGGCATTCTGCAGATAATTTAAGTGAGCTGCGCTCAGAAGAAGCTGGCTTGCTTGTGATGTATGCTTACGGTTCTTCCTTAACGTACAAAGTCACTTGGCACAGTCTCTTACTGACCATGCCCTTAAACTTGCTTCCTATTCCATGCTGTGAAAACTGTGCTGAGAGGCTCTCAATTGTGTAATGTTGTCCTGTACAGATGCACCCATTCATTGCAGTGGGCCCCTCTTTCCATTTGGTCTTCTCGGGCCATGACATGTGCATATGTAGGAATACTTTGAGCAGACCACACTGCTTCATCCAACATGACACGCTTAGTTGAGAGACTGAAATCTAAGGCAATGTTAAGCCTGAACATTGGTGTGCTCTTTTGCTTTGTCGTCTCGCCTACAGACTGCTCTGAGTAGCTCATCAACTAACCTGTTCCATGACATACATTAAAGTGGACTTTGGGTCAGCCCACTTTCCGCCATTGGGTTTTGTTTTCTTGCTCTTCCAGCCATTGGTATTAGACATTGTCACACACCTTACATCTGCCCACAAGCGAGTGGCTGTCCCTTCTATGTCCTTCGGCCTCCACTGGATCCATGTATTTCAGTACATAATGGACTATGTTCTCTCCTGCCTCTCCCTGCAAACCCTTCCTCTTGACTCACTTCACACCCTCTATCTTTCATCCGCACTCAGGGCTATCTTTCTGCTCTCAAGCTCGTCCATGCCCTCCTGCTTTCTCTCACCCTGCATCTAGTGATCTCCTTCCACTGCCAGCCCACCAATAATGGTTTTGCCAGTGGTTGTAAATTTCCATTGGTAGAGCTAATATTAGCTGACGGCCATCTTGGATTTGTGTGTTTTTCCATAAAACACATTCAGAAGGGTTCCAATGCATGCACACACATACAAACTAACACGAGCAGCCATCATTCAGTGCGTAATGGTGAAAATCAAAGATTGCTGTCCTTGAGCGCCCATGAGTGATTGTGGCAGTCCTTGCAGTCATTCAGAAACCAGTGCCGTTCATATCTCCCTTTTAGGTGTCGTCTAACATACTACACCAGCTGTCTGGTTGCGAAAGACCTTTTTTGGGCTTTCCAAAACCTTCAGCTGTCTTACAGCCCGCCCACTGCTTAGCATTGGTCGGCTTTGTCACTCTAATGTGCTTGCTTCTTATTTGATGGCTTGCCTTCCTCTTGTGTTTTCCTCTCCCCTGGAACACAGCCTTTTTATCATCTGATTAGCTGACTCCAATCCTTACACTGCTTACTTTTAGGGTCTACATTTTTTTTCTTGCTGGTTACTCCCTCTGAAGAGAGCATGTATTTTACAGCTCACTTCTTTGTGTTCTTCCCTGTCAAATAACCAATTTGTTTGGCTCTCTCCCTTGTGTGCTGCTCTCTCTTGTGTGGCCCACATGCTCCATGTTGCTCTCTCCCTCATGTGCTGCTTGCTCGCTCTTGTGTGGGGCCCACACACTGCATGTTGCTTTTTCCCTTGTGTGCTGCTCTCTTGCTTGTGTGTTGCTTACACACTCCGTTTCTTTTTCCCTCGTGTATTACTCTCTTGTTTTGCCCACCCGCTCCATGTTGCTATCTCCTTCATGTGCTGCTCGCTCTCTTGCGTGTGGCCCACACGCTCAATGTTGCTCTCTCCCTCGTGTGCTGCTCTCTCATGTGTTGCTCACATGCCCCATGTTGCTCTCTCCCTCCCGTGCTGCTCGCTGTCTTCTGTGCTGCCCACACGCTCCATGCTGCTCTCTCCCTCGTGTGCTGCCGGCTCTCTTGTGAGTGGCTCACACGCTCCATTTGCTCTCACCCTTGTGTGCTGCTCTCTTGTGTGTGGCCCACACGTTCCATGTTGCTCTCTTCCTGCTGTGCTGCTCGCTGTCTTGTGTGTTGCCCACACGCTCCATGTTGCTCTCTCCCTCGTGTGCTGCTTGCTCTCTCTTGTGTGGCCCACCCACTCCATGTTGCTCTCTCCTTCATGTGCTGCTTCCTCTCTTGTGTGTGGCCCACACGTTCCATGTTGCTCTCGATCGTGTGCTTCTCCCACTCGCCTGCTGTAATGCTCTCTTCTTTGTAAGAATCTTTTCTGCTCCTCCCTGCACCTGCCACTCCCTGTTGCTTCCAGTCCCTCGTACCACCGCACTCCTTTTTAATATATATATGTTTTTGCTGCTGGCCCTTCTGACTTGCATAAACGTGCTTTCACACTAAGATAATTATTTTTAATTTACCAATCTATCTTGGATCTGTAAATGAAAAAATATTATACCTGTGTCCTCTTGTAGGCATGCACTTGAGTGGTGACGCCTGCACATGCATACGTCAATAAGCATGCAGGTGCCTACATAATGACGTGATTGCACCATTATCCCTTTGGTTTTTCCTTCTGGCTGATCCTCCTGTTAGGCGTCACAAAAAGGCATTGGCAAAGCCAACATTTCCTGAAGGGCGAGAACTATTGGCTTTGCTATGCTAATTTCTTTATACTGTCCTGTAGAGTTTTAGTTACGCCTGTAGGTACCTCCCTCACTGTTGGAGATATTCCTTTCTGACTGCATCATCAGTCATTCTTCTGTACACCAGCCAGGCATTTAGATGTTGCACTCCCTCACCACTGAACACCTGTCCAGATGCCTGTAAACCATTCATTCCTCTAGATTACTTCTTTATCTGGTGTATTCTTTTTGGAAGTCTGAGTTTTGTTTATTTTTTGAGACCACAGGGATCCAAGCAACAGTTGTCGTTGCCCATTGCAAATAAACGTAGGAAATCTGGTTTGAAAATTGATATACAAATGTACAGTCATGACGCTGAATGAATTTAAAGTGATAAAAATGTGTTTTTAAATGTTTTTTATATATGTGTATATATACAGAATGCAACCCTCCTGTTTAGCACACATTGGTCAGGCCACAGGTGATGGCTGTAATGTCTGCCTTGCCTGATGTGGTTGGAGATTGGCCAGCCTCACACAAAGCTGACTTGCTCTTCTGGTTTCTCGAGCTCATTATCCGTGAGCATCAGTGTGTCCAGCAGGATGGCCGAGGACTGGATCTGAGAGTTGCGTATTCTGAGCGGGCTTTGGTATATGGCTGGGCTGATCCCGTTCATTCCGTGCTTCATGAGCAGCTTGGAGTTCTCTGCCATGGAGTTCCGGAACGAGATCCTGCTCGAGCATCGACGCAGGGTGAGCACGGGCTGCAGGCTCCGGTAGTCACACCTGATGTAGCGGGTGAAGGCCTCCCTGAAGGTCTTGTTAAAGAGCGTGTACACCAGTGGGTTAACCCCTGAAGAAACATATCCAACCCAAACAAAGATGTCCATCAGCATCTCCATCACTTGCTGGTCACACTCAGTGCACAGAACGGTCGCAACGTTGGTGATGAAGAACGGGCTCCACATGAGTACGAAGAGTAAAAAGACAATCCCCAGGACCTTGGATGCCCGCTGTTCATTGGTGATCGTCTGCATGGACTTCTTGCCCACAGTAGAGAGCCTGCGGAGAGGCATCTCCTCATTGATTGGCACCACCACTTTGTCCTTTCTGGAAGCGTCTAGCATGGCCACCTTCTCGGGTGAGGAGCAGGGGCTCATGTCTCTCTGGAACACTGTGGACACCGATGACCACATCATGCGTTGCGGCTGCCTGTGCTTGATTAGGTAGGCTTTCTTACGCAGCACGTGGATGGTCAGGAAGTAAATGACCACCATGATCACAAAGGGAATGAAGAAGGCCACCGTTGAGCCGTAGAGAACGAAGTGCTTGAAAGGTTCCGGCTGCACCAGACAAGTGCCATTCTCCGTGTAGATGGTGCTGTTGTCATGCATACCTTTTATCGGGATGGGGATGGCGATGCCTGGAAAAGACCATAAGAGAGCGTTACAGGTGGTCCTGCGACAACACGTTTCTGCTCTACTCACAGATTTAGTTTAATGTAGTTAACCTAGAAGGAAAACTATCCCAGCTAAGACTGCTGGGCACAGCCAGCCTACGCCTTTCTCTCCTACTGGGAAACCTTTGAACCTACTCTGCCTCCAGCTGTTTGTGTGTGTGTTCTTGGTTAATTACCACTTGCATGCCCCTTAGCACTTTCCTAATCTGCTGCCCTATTCATACATTTCTGGGATCTCAATTGATGGGTTGCATATATAGCTTTGGTAGAGGGTGTTTGTTAAAAGTCTAGTTTAGTAATGGATTAGTTGGATAGTGAAATGAGTTTGATCCTGCTCAGGTCTTTGAGTGTTGTGGTTGGATGGCTGAACTGAAGGTTTTTTTTTTTTTTTAATTATTATTATTATTTATCTTTTTAGCGTAGGTGGTGGGTTGTTCGTCCAATTTATGCATTGCTTTCTAGACCGCTATGAGGATGTGCCTGTGCACCATCTCGTTTTTGCCATTTGATAACCCACCTATCGCAATGATCATCATCATGTAGGATCCTGGCCCTGAAGAGGGTTCTTTTTTTATTTTAATTGGAAGAGCAGTCCTAAGGGGTGCTCTACAACTCTGTTCTATTCTACGTTTTAGTTATTTTGTTGGCTTGGAACGGAGCGCTCAAAAGCGGCACCATTCGACTTTGTTGTTCATCACCACCACGGCAGCTCCTGGGTGCCCTGAACATAACAATGGAGTTCTCCAAATGTAGAAGGAGTTCCATGACTGAACCCCAAAACATGAGAACCCCCATAATTGGCTCAAATGAAGGTGTGTTTGTGCCTATAGTTTCTTACTAAGAGATGGGATGGGCCTGTTTGATGGAGTGGATTTATGGGCCAGTCCCAGTGGACTCATAAGGACCATGCACAGGCCTGTCGACTATTCCTTTAGCCCCCGCAGAGGGCTAGTGCAGTAGCGTACATACATCTATTCACAGTCCATCTTCAGACCGTTGCTTTTTGCCCCACTGTGCCTTCTCTTACCTATTCATAAGCCAATGGGCATCGTTCAGGGTACTGCCACCGACTCAGACTAAGGCTATCGTAGTGATGTGCAGGGCTGTGATGCTGGGCCTTGTCGTGCAGGTTGCATCTGCCCTTCAGGGGATGCTTCTCCTGATGAAGGTCTTTGTCCATCTGCGAGCCGATCAGCTTCAAGAAGTTTCAGTGGTCTCGCACCGCATTATGCAGGCCAACCACACCCATAATTTTACATACACGACTGCATGGCACGACCAAAGGGCTGCTCTATACCGCCAACCTCAGGAGGCCTTCATGGAGTGCACTGTAGGTTGTGGTCCTGGAGGGAGCACAAGACCATCAGTCTGCGCCTCCAAGGGCCTCAGTAGCATGTTTTCTCCCACGGTGGTTGCGACAGGGCGTATAAGAAAATGTGGAGGGCGGTCACCAGTGTGTGGAGCTATCAGTTAAGGGTTAATGATAACCAGAGAAGGTATGAAGGGCAAGGCATCAGATCTCTGCCGGTGGCCTGACAGACGAGCAACCCTTTCTTGGAACGAGCTCCAGGCGGTAAGAAATGCCACAGAGTGCATTTGGGTGAGTAATCGCACAACCCTGCCAAAGGCAGAATTAACTTGAAGGAAAGATTGACCAGAATTGAGATCCTCCCCAGGTGGGCTCTGGGTACACCTTTCAACTCTCTCAATACTCCTGGGCTAGAAATGCAGTATACTGTAGGTGAGGGCTCTGTACCCAAACAAGACACCCCATGCTGTTTCATGACTGTCTGATTATGCACCTCCTTTCACCCCTCATGTTTCTCTGAGGACTCACACAAGTCAGCCAGTGCCCGTAATTCTGTCCTGTATCTGTCTGAGAGGAAGCACTTGATGGCACCTGGTGATTCAGTCACTATGGTGGAGTGGTTCAGGGATCCCTGGTGGGTGAGAGGAAGCACTAGGTGGCACTTGTGTGGTGAGGACCATTGAGTATGAAATGATGCTTTGGGTGCCTCTAGCTGATGAGAAACACAGACAGAGGAAGCATTTGATGGCTTTGGTTAGTGAGGGTGCAGTGACGGTGCAAAAGTGCGCCTGTGGCACCCATCTGGTGAGAGGAAGCTATAGGTGGCATCCACCTGGTTTGCAAGGATCATTGACTGCTTCAGGGGCCCCTGGCTGCGAAGAGCAATGTGAATGTTTCCCAGAAACTGGCCATTTGCATGTGAACCACCATCTTCCTTCCCACTTGAACGTCGAATGAGGTAGGAGTAACTGTAGTCTACACAGGAGGATTTCCTACAGCGTCAAGTCTCGGCCAATACTCTGTACTGTTATTGTAGTGGCCTATGAAAAAAAGCAAAAGGTACTACTCTCCAAGGGAAATATGGACTTTTGTTTCCTTTTAATTCAAGGTACCACTTAAATCCGGCCCTTGCGCTTGTCCTGATGAAGGCTGGTGAGTGAAACAATGGGGCCGAAACACTTTGGTATTTTCATGAATCCTACTCATCACATAGTGGAAAATTTGGAATCACATTGTGGTGGGATTTCTATGTTGGACTAATCTTTGTTGTCCTGTGCAAGAAAAGATTTGACTTCTCCATTCTAAATCAGCAAGGATTTTTTTATAACTAAAATTGAGAACCCAAGGACTCTTAATACCCCCTGAGAGATATTTTCAATCTTTATGGCGTGCATGAATTCAGTTATCTTTAGATGATGATAAATTGTGTTGTTTAATGCTATTCTGGAAATTGTCTGTACGCTGGTCGTTGATGGTGTTGTATACACAGTTTGTGATGGTGTCAGTTCGTCGGTCATTGATGGTGTTGTACACTACAATATATGATGTGATCCATCTCTCTGTCGTGGTGTTGTTTCTCAGTTTGTGATGGTATCGGTACGTCGGGCATTGATGGCGTTGTATATTACAATATATGATGGTGTGATGCCTCTCTCTGTCGTGGTGTTGTATACACAGTTTGTGATGGTGTTGGTTCGTCGCTGATTGATGGCGTTGTATACTACAATACATGATGGTGTGATCCATCTCTCTTTCGTGGTGTTGTATACTCAGTTTGTGAAGGTGTCTGTGTCGCTCATTGATGGCGTTGTATACACAGTTTGTGATGGTGTGATTTGACTCTGTCGTGGTGTTGTATACACAGTTCTTGATAGTGTTCTTTAGGGATTTTCTACGAAATTAAGTGTAGCCTAAAACATTTCAAATGTATTTCTTATCCTTCTGTCCTCACCAGTTCATCCATCCATGCACCAGTACAACCATTCATGAACCCTCCCATACTCGTGAGTACAACTATCCGACTACTTGTGCACGCATCCATCAATCTGTGTGCATGTATGGCTGACCACAGGTGAGGTGTGTGTGTGTGTGTGTGTGTGTGTGTGTGTGTGTGTGTCCGTGTGTGTGTCCGTGTGTGTCCGTGTGTGTGTCCGTGTGTGTGTGTCCGTGTGTGTGTGTCCGTGTGTGTGTGTGTCCGTGTGTGTGTGTGTCCGTGTGTGTGTGTGTCCGTGTGTGTGTGTCCGTGTGTGTGTGTGTGTCCGTGTGTGTCCGTGTGTGTCCCTGTGTCCCTCCCCTATGGAGATGACCCAGACCACGCTGATCTTGATGAGGACCTTGGAGCAGCACTTGTACTGGATGGGACTGTGTGTCTGTCTGTGTGTCTTTCTTACCTATGGAGATGTCCCAGACCATGCTGTTCTTGATGAGTGCCGTGGAGCGAGACTTGTACTGGCTGGCCTGGATGTGACTGTCTGTCTGTGTGCCTTACCTATGGAGAGGACCCATACCACGCTGATCTTCATGAGCGCTTTGGAGCGGGACTTGTACTGGCTGAGCCTGTGTGTGTCTCTGTGCCTGTGTCTCTGTGCCAGTGTGTCTGTGTCTGTCTGTGTGTCTTACCTATGGAGAGGACCCAGACCACGCTGATCTTGATGAGCGCGTTGGAGCGGGACTTGTACTGGCTGAGCCTGTGTGTGTCTCTGTGCCTGTGTCTCTGTGCCAGTGTGTCTGTGTCTGTCTGTGTGTCTTTCTTACCTATGGAGATGACCCAGACCACGCTGATCTTGATGAGCGCGTTGGAGCGGGACTTGTACTGGCTGAGCCTGTGTGTCTGTGTGTGTCTCTGTGCCTGTGTCTCTGTGCCTGTGTGTCTGTGTGTCCGTGTGTGTCTCTGTGTCCCTCCCCTATGGAGATGACCCAGACCACGCTGATCTTGATGAGCGCGTTGGAGCGGGACTTGTACTGGCTGAGCCTGTGTGTGTCTCTGTGCCTGTGTCTCTGTGCCAGTGTGTCTGTGTCTGTCTGTGTGTCTTACCTATGGAGATGACCCAGACCACGCTGATCTTGATGAGCGCGTTGGAGCGGGACTTGTACTGGCTGAGCCTGTGTGTCTGTGTGTGTCTCTGTGCCTGTGTCTCTGTGCCTGTGTGTCTGTGTGTCCGTGTGTGTCTCTGTGTCCCTCCCCTATGGAGATGACCCAGACCACGCTGATCTTGATGAGCGCGTTGGAGCGGGACTTGTACTGGCTGAGCCTGTGTGTGTCTCTGTGCCTGTGTCTCTGTGCCAGTGTGTCTGTGTCTGTCTGTGTGTCTTACCTATGGAGATGACCCAGACCACGCTGATCTTGATGAGCGCGTTGGAGCGGGACTTGTACTGGCTGAGCCTGTGTGTCTGTGTGTGTCTCTGTGCCTGTGTCTCTGTGCCTGTGTGTCTGTGTGTCCGTGTGTGTCTCTGTGTCCCTCCCCTATGGAGATGACCCAGACCACGCTGATCTTGATGAGCGCCTTGGAGCGGGACTTGTACTGGCTGAGCCTGTGTGTGTCTCTGTGCCTGTGTCTCTGTGCCAGTGTGTCTGTGTCTGTCTGTGTGTCTTACCTATGGAGATGACCCAGACCACGCTGATCTTGATGAGCGCCTTGGAGCGGGACTTGTACTGGCTGGCCTGGATGGGCCTCTTGATGGCGATGTAGCGGTCCAGCGAGATGGCGCACAGGTGCATGATGGACGCCGTGGAGAAGAGCACGTCCAGGAAGAGCCAGATGGCACAGAGGGCATCGCTCAGGGGCCACTTGGGCTCTGCAAGGAAGGACAGAGGTAGTCAACACAAAGCAGGCATTGCCCACACTCTGCCAGACGCACACTCCCAGCATACTGTGTACAACGTGAGGAAGGCACCGCTCGGGCTCTTGAGCAGTGCCCATTCCATGCCTACTGCACCCCCAGAAGCCTGTGCCCTATCCCCGGCATCACCCCAATCCTGACTGCAGTGCCCCGCCTCAGTGTGGCCGCTTCTTACCCGGTGGTGGTGGCTGGGTTAAATCTGTGCTTAATTTAGGATTTGCTATGGTAATTTAATAGTGCATTTCGAAATCCTGGGCGCTGCCTCCCCTCGGAAGAGCAGGGCTGGCTTGTAGGTGCTAAAAGACCAAGGCTCTGCATGTGTCGTATTACGTTTAAAATGTCACTAAAACCCTTTGAATCCAATACAAATTCTCCCTCGGCTCAGCCCAGATTTTGATGTGTGTCTGCAGGTTGCCAGCCCGATGCTGCGTGGGTTTTTTGCTGCCAGATAAACAGAGTATTTGTTCAGCGTGGGCTCTGGCTTGATTGTGCAGCTTGGCAGAGTCCTACACTTCACCCCTGCCCCCTCTCCTAAGATAAGGCATGGAGCTCTCGCGATGCTTCCACCTGATTGGATGGGCGTTAATCCTATATTTGGCTGCTTAAGTTACCACGTGCTACAAACAGATCTCGTTGGAGATGATATTGAGTTTTTCTTTTTGCTAAATCTAATGAACCTCTTTTTAGTTGGATTTATTTGGATATCTCCTTGGAGTCCCGGTGGTCTCTGGACATAGATGAGTCTGTCTTGTGCTGGGGCCACCCTGGAGAACCTCTCTCAGCTCGGGAACATTCAAGGGGCAGTGGCATCCCACTGTCACCCCCCCCCCACACCGTTCTCGGTTGTCCACTGAGCGTCTGTGGGTATGCTGTGATCTACGCTCTAGAGTGTCCAGTGAGGAAGGCGTGCTGATACCACAGTCACCTCCCCTACGGTCGGAAGCGTCCAGTGATGGACCGTCATGCTGCCGGCAACCCACCGTCGCCCCTAAGAGGGATGTGGCCACGCTGAAATCCAACATCCAGTGATGGACCGTGGGTCTGCTGGCATCCCACCGTTGCCACCAAGAGGGATGTGGCTACTCTGTAATCCAACATCCAGTGATGGACCACAGTCTGCCAACATCCCACCGTCACCACCAAGGAGGGCTGCTGCTACGCTGTAATCCAACATCCAGTGATGGACCACGGTCTGCCGACATCCCACCGTCGCCACCAAGGAGGGCTGATGCTACGCTGTAATCCAGCCTCCAGTGATGGCCCACGGTCTGCCGACATCCCACCGTTGCCACCAAGGAGGGCTGATGCTACGCTGTAATCCAGCCTCCAGTGATGGACCACGGGCTGCCGACATCCCACCGTTGCCACCAAGGAGGGCTGCTGCTACGCTGTAATCCATCATCCAGTGATGGACCATGGGTCTGCCGGCATCCCACCGTTGCCACCTAGAGGGATGTGGCTATGCTGTAATCCAATATCAGTGATGGACCGTGGGTATTCCGGCATCCCACCATCGCCACCGACCTCTCCCTCCCGCCCCCGCCTCCCATTCCGTTGTCTACTGAGCATCAGTGGGTGTGCTAGGATCTGGGCTCTATAGGGTCCAGTGAGGGGGGTGTGCTGGTACAACAGTCAGCTCCTGTTTGCTCGAGGGTGCCCAGGAAGAGACCATGGTTGTGCTGGGATCTGGTTGCTACCTCCTGTTCTCCGGGGGAGACTCAAGGATGGACAGTGTCCATGACATCGTCTCTGCTCCAACTTGTCCAAGGATGGATCATAGATATGCTGGGATATTGCTATACCCTCCTCTCTGCTGTAGCGTGTCCACTGAGGGACCATTGGTACACTAACATCCTGGTGTAACCCTCTGCTCGGGAGTGCCCACTGAAGGACCGTGGGTACACTAACATCCTAACGTAACCCTCTGCTCGGGAGTGCCCACTGAAGGACCGTGGGTACACTAACATCCTGGTGTAACCCTCTGCTCGGGAGTGCCCACTGAGGATCCGTGGGTACACTAACATTCTGGTGTAACCCTCTGCACGGTATTGCCCACTGCGATCCTGCCTTACCCTCCTCTCTACAGCGGACTGTCCAGGGATGGACCGTGGCTTCACTGGGATTCTGCCTTTCCCTCCTCTCTACAGCGGAGTGTCCAGGGATGGACCGTGGCTTCACTGGGATCCTGCCTTTCCCTCCTCTCTACAGCGGAGTGTCCAGGGATGGACCGTGGCTTCACTGGGATCCTGCCTTTCCCTCCTCTCTACAGCGGAGTTTCCAGGGATGGACCGTGGCTTCCCTGGGATCCTGCCTTTCCCTCCTCTCTACAGCAGAGTTTCCAGGGATGGACCGTGGCTTCCCTGGGATCCTGCCTTTCTCTCCTCTCTACAGCGGAGTGTCCAGGGATGGACCGTGGCTTCACTGGGATCCTCCCTTTCCCTCCTCTCTACAGCGGAGTGTCCAGGGATGGACCGTGGCTTCACTGGTATCCTGCCTTTCCCTCCTCTCTACAGCGGAGTGTCCAGGGATGGACCGTGGCTTCACTGGGATCCTGCCTTCTCGCCTCTCTACAGCAGAGTGTCCAGGGATGGACCGTGGCTTCACTGGGATCCTGCCTTTCCCTCTTTACAGCGGAGTGTCCAGGGATGGACCGTGGCTTCACTGGGATCCTGCCTTTCCCTCCTCTCTACAGCGGAGTGTCCAGGGATGGACCGTGGCTTCACTGGGATCCTGCCTTCACCCCCTCAGAGTTGGTAGGCATCAGACCCCCAGGTCTAAAGCGTGCCCATCTGAGTGTTGCAGCAGATGTTGGGTCTTTCTCATCCTCTGGTACCAGCCACTGACGGTGGAGATACAGTATTGTCAGTATGTGGCTTCCCAGTGAGATTGCTGCCATGTGATTGGCACAGCAGAGCAGTCAGTGGCCAGGCTGTCCTGCAGTGGGCACAGGACAGTATAGGCGGGGTGCCTGCGGCTGGCAGCAGGTCACCCCCACTCCACCTGCTCTGTGGATAAACATCTCTCCATTGAGATATCCTGTTAATGCTTCACGTGAAGTCTTGCTGGGGCACCGGCGCTCCTTATAAAGTGCTTGTAAGAGAAGTGTTTACAGTCTGCGCTGCTGGTCCTGTACTCCGCTCCGAACTGTACCCGGGGGAGGGGTGGGTCCTCTTGTGGCCCCCCATTGCTGCCTTCTGCGGAGCTCACGGTCACAGGAACTCTTTAGAGGATGTTGGCAAGCCGGACTTTTTGGGCATGGCTTGTATAGAGGAACAAGTTTTCTTAATTGGAGGCTTTTTATCTTTGATTTTGAGGCTTTTTGCTGAGGTTTCCTGCCAGACTAAGAGTCTCTTGAGGACGTGTGCGAATCATCCCGTGTGCGTGCGCGCATCATCCCGTGCGCGCATCATCCCATGTTTTATTGACACTTCGAACACACTCTGCCTAGTATCCATCGCGTTAGTTCGGCTAGAACATTGTTCCCAGTTGTGAGCACTGTACTAGTAATGTCACCATATGACCAGAGAGCTTGCCCACTTACCATGAGGAGTGTGGCACATTTCAGTATTCGCCGTGGTTGCCAGGTGGTCACTTTTAGAAGTCATCTAATGGAGCGGAAGGTGGTGCCTGGATACATGGGTCTCTCTTGGCGGTTTCTTGAGGGGGTCGGGGGTCCCCCATTGTTGGTCTCCTTCAAAGGTACAGGGCAGCAGTCCTGGAATGATGGAAGCATCTTTGGCTGAACTTGCGCCACATTTAATTCTCCCATCGCTGATCTCCTACATGGTTCCAAGATTTGCCCAGGGGCAAAGTAACATCTTTACCAGCCGCCGTACCACCCACCAGGATGGTGCCAATCTGCCAGTTTTGCCGCTTGCCAACCAACTTGACCTTATCCCTAATGCCACCTCTGTGACTTCCCCTCTCAGAATGTTTTTTTAAAACTATAAATGCAATTGTCACGTTTGTGTTGTATTTCATTTGACCCTACAGTAGCTGAACACTTGAATACCTTCACACCACCTTAATCTCTTGACAGGCTTGAATCATTCCCGCCTCCAGTAGGTTTAGGGCCGTAGGAGAGCCTGACCCATCCTATTGAGTGCTGCCAGCAGTCTGCGGCCTTCGTTAATAGTTGCACTGAATGGCATTCCTGGGCAGCATACCACTTTCGGCAATTAAGAGTTGTCTGGTGTTTCTAGACCGAAATGTCTGGGTTTGGAAACACTAAACCCAGATTTACCAGGTGAAGATCAGGTCTTGGTAAAATGTGTGAGAAAAGGGGCCATGGATGTGGGTCCAGGGCACAATTCCCCCCCCCCCCCCCCCCCCCCCCACATACTTCCACCACCTTGAGGGGAGCAGTAAAGCCAGAGACTTCCCTCAAGCCAGACGCCTTTCGTGCCTAGCAGCTCAGATCCGGTGGTAAGTATTAGTGGCACAGTCTCTACAATCTGGGAAATCACGGTTATTTCTGGGGGCAGCATAGTTTACCCACAGTCCTGTGACTAAAACTAGTGATGTTATTTCAGTGCTAGGACAGCAGCCCGAATCTGAGATTCCTGGTATGCGATATCCCAGCACCCAAAGCCGGCTAACTCTTCACGATGGCCTACGCCTCGAACAGCCTTCTCATGAGCCATCTAGGCCCTCCTTACCACTACCGGTATCACAACAGTACGATCCGCACCTGCACAAGTTACATATTGCATGGACGGGTGCACATCTGGTTTGGAAATCAGTCTGCCCACATTTACTCGTCTAAGCTGACTTTGTCATCGCTGTATCTCGATGTAGCCACTGCTGACATGCCGTCTGCTCAGTGAGATGTACCCAAACCTGGAGAAGGCCCTTCTTATGTGGCAGAGATTTTGTAAGTTACGTATGCCTGTGCTTTGAGTGCTAATGAACAGAATTTGTGTAGAATAATACCGCTTTCAGGGTACACATCCTTACATTCTGTCATTGTGTACTGGTTTTTACTATGGTGGTCCGTTGTGAACAGTGTTCGTACTGCATCTGTGCCTCTGCTTTCAATGTGTTGGTTGGAGATTTATCCCTTGAGGTACGCAGTTGTTGGAGGTTGTTGGAAATTTCTTATGTATATTGGCTGTGCTTGTCCCCTCATTTCTCGTCGCCGGGTATGTCTGGCTTCAAGCTTCCGACTTCACCCTATTACTGCACCGATAGTGCCCTGAGCGAATGCGTCACCAGTAGCGCAAGGCGCTCTCATTCTTAAGAATCGCCATGCCTGGAGAGCTCCATTATTGCTGAAGCAAAGCTGCTGTGACAGTAGATTGGGGTTACAATGCATTTTCTCTTGCAAATGCTCCTTTTATATTGCTTGATGTGGACTGTTTTTGAAGCTCTTCACCGACTTTGCAAAAGATGTCGACCAGCTGTCCTGCACATGCAAGTCATTCTTTGGAGCCTCTCAGTCAGAGGTGGGTCAGTTGTTTAACTGTCAGCTTCACGACTAAGTTGAGTGGAAATTTTAAGTAAAACTGGAGACCAGGATGATCTTCGACATAGACAAACACTAGTTAGGCCTGCATTATCGAACTGGCGCCGATTTTTGTGACTGACTAGATGGAGTGCAGCTGCTCTGCCTTTCTGTCTCATGCTCCATCGAGCCTGGTGTTCTGAGGCATTCGTTGAACCCAGATCCCGGCGGAGGTCCTACACAGTCCGTTATCTGCACTCCTTTAGGTCTCCTGCTCCATCGAGCCTGGTGTTCTGTGGCATTCGTTGAACCCAGATCCCGGCGGAGGTCCTGCACAGTCCGTGATCTGCACTCCTTTAGGTCTCATGCTCCATGGATCCTGGTGTTCTGTGGCATTCGTTGAACCCAGATCCCGGCGGAGGTCCTGCACAGTCCGTCATCTGCACTCCTTTAGGTCTCATGCTCCATGGATCCTGGTGTTCTGTGGCATTCGTTGAACCGAGATACCGGCGGAGGTCCTGCACAGTCCGTCATCTGCACTCCTTTAGGTCTCATGCTCCATCGATCCTGGTGTTCTGTGGCATTCGTTGAACCCAGATCCCGGCGAAGGTCCTGCACAGTCCGTGATCTGCACTCCTTTATGTCTCATGCTCCATCGATCCTGGTGTTCTGTGGCATTCGTTGAACCCAGGGCCCGGCGGAGGTCCTGCACAGTCCGTGATCTGCACTCCTTTAGGTCTCATGCTCCATCGATCCTGGTGTTCTGTGGCATTCGTTGATCCCAGATCCTGGCGGAGGTCCTGCACAGTCCGTCATCTGCACTCCCTTAGGTCTCATGCTCCATCGAGCCTGGTGTTCTGTGGCATTTGTTGAGTCCAGAGGAGGTCCTGCCCAGTCCGTGATCTGCACTCCTTTATGTCTCATGCTCCATCGATCCTGGTGTTCTGTGGCATTCGTTCAGTCCAGAGGAGGTCCTGCACAGTCTGTGATCTGCACTCCTTTAGGTCTCATGCCCCTTCGATCCCAGTGTTCTTTGGCATTCATTGAGCCCAGAGCCCGGCGGAGGTCCTGCACAGTGATCTGCACTCCTTTAGGTCTCATGCTCCATCGATCCTGGTGTTCTGTGGCATTCATTGAGCCCAGAGCCCGGCGGAGGTACTGCACAGTAATCTGCACTCCTTTAGGTCTCATGCTCCATGGATCCTGGTGTTCTGTGGCATTCGTTAAGCCCAGAGCCCAGCGGGGGTCCTGCACAGTCAGTGATGTGGCGAACCTGGGATAGTGCTCAATTTCCACACCACTACTCCCTCCAGCATTTAAAATTTTTTAAAACAAATGTATGTGGATGCTCGTTCTCTACTAGCCGTTTTATGGATCCAAGGTGTTCCAGCCAAGTTCTGGTCTGCTTAAGTAAGTTTTGTTTGTATCATTGGGCAGCTCCAATGATGATTCCATCGCGAGCAGCTGGTCTCAACGTGTGCGTGCAGCGATGGGTTCCTCTAACAGAATGTGCACTTCCAAAACCTGAGAACACCTCACTCTTGGAATCTTCAATATGTTTTTTCCAGAGGCGTCTTGGCTTCCTCTGTCCAGTGGTCTCTCGTGCGTGCTATACACCAGGTTGCACAACTTCAAGTATGTGTGTGTGTTTTTCTTCTCTATTTTTAACTGCCTGTGTCATTTCTCTTTCCCCTGGTGTATATCTTTTTTTATTATTTTTATTTAACCTGCTTTGCTGCACACCGCCTTTTGTGCCTCCTCGACCCATTTCTTAGGTCTAGTTCCTAGGTGTGCTGGGCATGTATTTTTGAACGTTTTGTGGCAATTTGCAAGGTTTTTGTTCATTTTAATCTTTACCTAGTAGGTTTTGAATCGAGGAGATTAAGATGTCCCTGAAACTTTGTCAGACCAGGGCTGTGTATTGGGTTATCTTGGCGATAATGTTAGGGACTTGTAGGCATAGAGAGTCAACAGGTGGGCACCTGAGACTCGCGTTTCAGGGCAGGTAGTCCATGTGTGTGTGACTTACCAAACAAGGCTATTTCTGGTGCTCTCCATGACTGTTACAGAGAAGATCCCAAACTCTCTCTGTTCTAGTCAGTTTGGTGGTCTGCCGCTCCTCATGGCTATTCCAGAAGCTATCTCCTAGCCCACAATTGGAGATGTCGTGTTGCATTTTTTGTTTTTTTGTAGTATTTAAAGATTCTCTGTTCCGCACCTTTTAATGTCTGCTTTTTTAAATCTGAAGTAAGAGGACCTCAGAAGTACCAGAAACACCGGGATTTTAAAGTCCTGATGGCTGTCTGACAATATCTCCCCATCTAAATATCCTTTCCAGTTTTCACTTTTTGTTTAATCATTCAAATCCTATTTTTCTTTCCTCTGTTTTTTTCCTGTTTGTAAATTGTAAGTTACACGCCCTGTATGCAATTCAAGTTTCTCCTGTGCGGTGCTTTCTCCGATAACTTTGTCCTTGGCGCTTATTGCCATTGAATTCTCCGGGTTACTCGGGTCAATGTTTTATCCATTTTCTATGATTTTCGACTACTGTGAGCTCCATTTTACTTATTCACAAAAGTTTGACAGTGTTGTGGTTTCTCTGCTTCCATCTTAAACATTGTTTAGTTAGCTTAAACCTAGAAAGTATAGATGGTGATTAAGGCTGTGGAGTTGATTTACTACCTCCATGTGGTCCCCTATTAGCGTTTCCCTTCACTGATGCCCACCTTCAAGCCTGTTCTAATTCGATATGCACTTGTCGATTACTGAACCAGAGGCTTCTAGAAGCAGGCAACACCCATTCTGACCATGTGAACCAGATCTAATAAATCTACAGGCTGGCGTTACCACTGACCGTGTCTAGGACTCTTGCATGGTACATTTATTCACGTCTTCTAAATTGAAACTAGAAGATTCCACTCTGGCACCTGGGTCAATACTGAATTTGAACCATTGTTTCCCAACTTGACCACGTTTTGTGATGCTGTGTTTTTTTTATTCTTGGCGCCTCTGTTCGTTGTTCTTCCAACACTGGAATGCTTTGCGAAGCACCAAAGACCACTACCAAGGGGTTCTATAAAAACTTGCCATTTATGCAGCTTAACTCTTTGCATGACAGGTCCTTGTTACTGACATACCCTTCAGTAAACCAAGCACCCTGTGGCATTGAGAACAAGTTTGTACCTTTGCTAGATAATGCCCGCAACCCAAGTATGTCTGAATGCGTGTTTGGATGGTATGATTTGTTGGTTACGGGTTTACCCTAGAGTGATGCCACCTTGGTGGGTGTGGGAGACAGAAATCTAGCCGAGCCTGATCTCTTCTGTTCTTTCATGCGAGTAGGACCTTTGCAAGGTTATCCCCGCAAGGTGTTTAGAATGTTCTCAGGTGGGTTTGGGGACTTATGCCCCTTTACCTGATTGAGTGACAACTTTGACAGTGTTGTCAAGTCTGCTGTTCTGTGTAACACACCCAGATAGATCTATGAAAGGGCGTAAGCCTAAAGCGGAGGGTTTGTGACTGCCCTGTATTGTAGGATCACCGTTGATGACTGTAAACATTAGAATCATCATACATGGGATCCCGGAATGCTTTTTTCCATACATACAAAAATGACAATGAATGGTAAAAAAAGAAAGCGGTGCATTTTACGTGTTCAATAAACTGCAACCTTTCCAACGCTAGATTTACCAAATTTTGACATCCTTGAAATAAAAAAAATAATACTCAAAAGGAGAAAATGCATTAAAGAAACTGCAGCATAACGTTATGCTTACTGCCTTAAACATCCTTGAAAACATGTAAGAGATTAAGGGGCAGATGATCAGTTAGGCAGCAGCCATATACTACCGAATAGAAGACTCCTTCTTTAAGAAGCCAGCAGCTTTTCTATCCCATCATGTAGTGTTATTGTAGTTGCGTCCGTGCCTTGGTTTTTTACGGCACTATAAATTAGATTTGAAAAGGAATGTCCTGAAATGCTAGAGTTCCTGGCCCGGAATATTCAAGGGAGAGGGTTGTTTATGACTTCAATGAAGATTTCAACATTACAGAACTAGGATTCCAAGTAAGTGCCTTTCACTTATGCATTATTTGATCTTCATTGATAGCCATAAACATTAGAATAGCACAACAGGCAAATCCCAGAATTAAATGGCTTGAGTTGGCCAGGACCGAATGGTTCAGCAGGGAACAGGATATTATATATTGTCTGATGTCTTTTAAAAGATTCCTTAGGGCAGCGTAACCCAACTATTGAGTCTTCTTGCATTTAAATCTAAGCAATAATGTCTAGTACAAATCTGAAGGCACCTTTATATTGCTGCTTTACAAACGTTGGCTCTGGGACATTTCCTAACCTGGCAGCTGTAGCTGCCTCACCTCTTGTTGAGTGAGTTCTTAGTTTTTCTAGTAAGGCCCAATTAAACAATTGATAACACAGTACTGTGGCAGAAGCAATCCGTTTAGAAATAGACCCCTTATTGTCCCATGTGTACAGCTTTACTAACTTCTAACCAACTTCTTAGATGTTTCCTTATGTCTTTAGTCTTGTCCAGGTATCATTTTAGGACCCTTGTGATATCTAAACTGCATAAAGACCTCTCCACCGGTGCAGATACATTTTTTTTTTTTTAAATACCAGCAAAGAGATTTTTTTTTTTTAATGGCATTCCAGTACTAGCTGGGCTAGAAAAGATCAGGCGGGACGGTTTTAATGTTTGACATCAATTACGATTTGCATGAAGTGGAACTATGATTTCACATAGGTATGGTTGCTTCCTAAACTAGGTTCTCATGTAGATTATGAAATCCTACTTCTAGTTCCTCTCTCTTTATAATGGGGTGTTTTTTCTCGCCCCAAGATTCATTTATTGCCATGACTCACTGTTTGTGTCTTCCTATTCTTGAATCTCCTGATCTCAGGAATCCCTCGACCCTAGATGGGATGATCTCTGGATCTTTCCATCCACCACGTCTCAACCTCATAACTTTTTTTCATAGGGTTGTTTAGGATATCATCTGTTTTATCATTTATTTATTGCATTAAGTTGTGCAGTCTCCTGCCCTTGCGTGATCCTCTGCGGTTATTTGATGTTTAAAGAAATAGTTGCTTATTACTTCAGTTCTATTGGTAGAGAAAAGTAAATTGAACTGCATTGCAAATGAAGCAAAATGTAATTTTGTAGATCACACTCCAAGCATGACGCAGAACTGGAGGGCTTGTTTGTTAAAGTGTTTGGAATACCCTATCCTCTCCCCTTCACTCTATTCCAACTTTTCTCTCCCTCTAGCCACCAGTATTTCTTTTCTTCTCCGTTAGGGTCTGCTGCGTCTTGGACATTTCTTTCCCCTAACTTGGTTTCAGTATTAGACTATTTTGTTGCCACACCCAATATGTTTTTCATCCTGGTGAAGTCTCTGGCAGAATCTTATTTGTATAGTTGAAACATATAGAGACATCCATATTTGGCACATTGATAAGTTTGCATTAAAATATCACCCTACTTATTAACAAATATTGGAAATGTTTTCCTCTATATAAAAATATACCTTCAAGAAGACAGCCATTGAATACTAGCGCCACAGCTCATTGACATCTTGATGTACATATGATCACGCTGCTGTTGGCAATGGTAATTTATTAATTTTTTGTTACTGTGAATATTAGTACAACTGTGAAATCGTGCTGCAGTAGTTCGGTGAAAGATAAAAAATGTAAATACTATGCTCAGTGTGTTCTGCCACCAGGTGAATATATGGCCATAATCTAATCCCTAGCTCCTTTGGTACAGTTAGTTTTAAATGTTGAATTCCTGACCCCCTGCACTTAAGGGGGTGCCATGGACCTGTGTAAGACCTTAGAACATTTCCTGACACTGGCATAGCTCTTGCTACCCCAGGTGAGCCCCTGAAAACCACAAGGTTGAGTCCAAGCAGAGGCTCTTAAACCTTTCACTCTACTGCAGCCTCTATATTGCAGGGAATCCTCACTTTTCCAGTGAATCAGTTGTTTTATTTGATCAGAGAGAACATTGCGTAGATGTGGTAGGTTGATGTGAATATTCAACCAATGGAAAGATACTTAGAACTTTGTCAAAATTCCTCTGAAGAATGCCATGTCCCCCTCGAGGTTATTGATGTCAGTACCCCTGCCTCATTGTCCATATTTTAATGCGAGAACATTCCTTAAGAGCAACTCCTTTTCTAAATTTGGCAAAATGTTGGTTCTCTTCCTGAAACCCTGGTAATTCACAACACTAGCTTGACTTTGTGTCTTTTTTACTATAGTCTCTCAGAGGCTCCCATCTGTGTCTACATCTCTTGTGCCGGAGACTGAGCAGTTTTTGCATAGACGTCCATACATGGAGTGCAGTCCCCCCCTAAATTGTTTTTGCCTCCTTACATAAGGAGATGGTGGAGCTCTTTCTGGCGGTGTGAATGGGTTCTTCTCAACTTAAATCACTCCGCTGTCATCCACTGCAGCTTAATTTGTTTAATAGACCAGAAATCAAGTATACCTTTTTATGTGCCTGGTGTAGGGGCATTTGCTAGTTTGGTAAAGAAACGGGGCCCCTGCTAAACTGATGCAAAGCCCAGGCAGGGATTATACTAGTTAGAAAAAACGAAAAAACACCGGGCGCAGTGTATGTAGTCTGTGAACCACATCTGAACTCTAGACTAGACACATTTTTTTACAACTCGACAACCGTAAATACATTCATCAATGAAAAAAACGTGAATAAATGTAACATTTCTTTAATATTCTTGTGTATTTTATTGATACAAAAATAGATTTTTTTATATATATAAATATAACTGATGCAAACCCTATCTAAAAAATATTTGTAACCACATATGTTTTCTTCCTAAAGACCCACGGCATCAATGTGTACGTCTGGTAATGTCATAATCTACAATTCATGTTGATGTACATAATATTTGTTGGAATATATCACTTTTTCTTATTTATACATTCACTGAATTAGATCAAGGGCTGTAGATACTAGACAATCCAGTATTAACAACTTACTGACAACCAAATAATAGACATTCAGAAAAGGCGGTTTGTAGACCCAACGCGTTTCGGCTAGGCCTTCGTCAGGAACCCGCTCATAGTGGTATGCTCTTGAGCGTCTATATGTAACTATCCTCAAGTAGATATAATTGCAGAGGACCTCTATCTGGGCTCTGGATTACCTTATCAAGAAGTCTTCTCTTCTGTATAATTGTGGTCAGACATAAGTAATTGCTGCTGGCTACGCTTCTCTATATAAATATTGTTCAGGGAGATGCAACCGACTGAATACTTACAGTGCTATTTCTGACTTCTCGGTTTTCAATATATAATATTTCATCTCTGTAGGTTCAATTAATTCGAATATAGAAATACCCTTAGGATAAGAGAACAGTGAGCCAACTGGCACTTGGTCTAGACACTGATTGTAAATTGCCGCTCCTAGGTAACGTTCCCACATGGATATGTACACTGTGGATACACCGGTTACATGCTCTGATTGAAGTCGGCAAACGAGACAGGGCATTTGCTCACTTCTCTGGGAAGAAGTGCAGTTTGCTGTGTACTGGACATCACGTTGGAAGTGCTTCAAAGGTAATTGTGAGCCTTCTTTCGATGTGCATGTGGAGAACCTTGGGGCTAATGCCCTTTGTTGATAGACAATGGCATTCCATGCCTCCAGCCGTGCTAGAGCTCCATTTGACTGTCAATAAGCGAACCAATTAAAACATTGTCAGATATTACTACTCGAGCAGTTCCCTGCCTCTGTTAGACACCTCTTGCAGGGCACCACTCGATCATAGGAGCTGGTAGTTACCCGTGGCATTCTTAAAATGATGCAGTACTTTCCCAGCCCTCTTCAGCCACTACACTGAAGCTCTCGTAGTCCTGCTCAACTACTACAGAGTCCAGATCCACCAACAGGCACATGTCAGAGACCTCTGAAAATCCCCTCCGTCTTGGCATCCATTGACTTGGATATGTCAACAACGGATGCCAAGCTTATACCTGCGTGTGAACTTGCTCATAGTAGATCCCTTCTTATTGCCATCTGTAGCGGTCTAGTTTATTTCCAGTGCACCCCTTTCCCCAGAAGCACCACCAGACTTTGTATCACTCTCTGACAAGGCGTGGCCAGAGCATAAATAAAGGGGCCGAGACGCTTGTGACCTTCCGGCTGATACCCTGAGCAATGTGTGTCTCTCGCTCCTTTAGCGGCGCTGCAGCATCATCATACTCAGTGTAATGTCGGCTGGGGCCTACCTGCGCCTTGTGACACTGGCGATGAGGATGGATGGTGACGTCCCCACAAACACCAAGAACTGCTCACGACCAAGTTCCAGCGCGATACAGTGCGGCCGGCAAGACAGTACACTACGGAAGAATCCGGCCGAGAGCGGAAGCGCCCTAGAATCACCTGCATCGTTTGCCCTGCCGGTGAGTCAGCGCAAACGGAGACTCCAGCGCCCGCTTTGCGCGTTCAGCTGATGACGCGTGGAACGCTCCCGCACGCCACAGAAACTCAGATTCAGGAACACCGCTCCGATGCGACATGTGGCTGACTCCTTCACACCCCATCACATCAACCAGTAATAAGCACTGTCCACATTTATTCAGTCTTTGAGCTCAACAGAATAGAACATCTCCCTCCCCTGTTTGCTATGTGCACAATCTTGAATAGGTCCATGCCCTTCTAGGATTCAGCCTACAGTGACCCCACCTCCCATCATGAAATGCACTCTTCTTCTCCCCCTCTAGGTTTACCCCGTAGATATAGTCAAGAATGTGCAGTTGTAGTTCTTTTTGCCCTCGGGCGGAAGTTTCTCTTCGAAGCCTGTGCTGTGGCTTTTCATAGCGACTGCCTCTTCTGCCAAGATGCTTCAGTCCAGACCTTTACAACTGCATGCGTTTTCATTATGGTGGGTCAGTAATGCTGCCATTGAAACTCTGCCCTAGTACTAATTGCCCTGTGCTATTCCTGTCCGCGATCTCAACAACCCTCACCTGCCCTCTTCTTGCGTGCACCACTGCCAGTGCATGGTTTACGTATTGTCTATGGGGCTGGAGGTCTCGACTGTGCCCCTGGAAAGCTCTGTTTGGATTGTTCTCCGAGTTTAGAGCAGTAATCCAGGGCAGGCCTTGCCGGTGGAAAGTGATACAGAAGCTGGGTATTCCTGTCTGCACCTGTCCTGCGTAGACATTGGTTGGGGTATTTTTCATTTGCCCGATGACATTGAATAGTTAATCCTGCTTAAGCAGCAATTATTTCACTTGAAATATGTTTCCACTAAGCAGATTGTTTTCCTTCGGTAGCTTTTCACATACTAGACGGTGGCTCCGCATTTGGGCGGGGACTGAATATAAAACAAAATTTGTTATAGGTTGTACTGAATCATTGTCCAACTTTTCCTCTGCTGCTGATTGGGGAAGAGAGGCTGGTGGTATTCTTGTGTACGCTGATCCTTAGGCAGCCGATGGTGGTTGTGGCTAGGTGTCTGTCAGGGTGGTGTGACTGCGGGAGCCCTTGAGAGCCAGTGTGAGGTGGTTCCTTTGGGTGCTGCACCACTGTCCAGTAGAGAGGTTTTAGAGATCCTCTGGATTCATGTGACCTTGCTGAATTTTTCTGCTTCCAGACAATTTTACCTTCACTTGACCCAGGTCATAGACACACCAACCACAAATTAAGTACATTAGATGATTATGTAGTTATTTCTGTGCACAACCTTAGGGTGTTTCTTCACTTAGTGGTGTGCCCCGCCGATACCGGCTTCTAAAGGCACCACTCACTGTGGTCCTTGGTCTCTTCTCAACAATCGACTTTGGTTTTTCGGAATCCATAGATCCTATGAATTAACTCCTGTTTCAAACTCCCCTGAGAAACCTATCCCTTCCACTTCCCACCTCCAAAACTGCTTGCGATGGTTACACTCCTGGACCTTTTTGTGAGGTACATAACCATTACCTTGAATATTGGTTTCGAAACATTGTTGTGCACAACTCTGATGTGGGGTCAGTGAACAGTCACGCTGTAGTGGACGTGGATCCTCCTCACTAGAGGCCTGCAGGGGGGGATTGAGTGGCAGAGGGCTGTGCCATCTCCCCTGCATTGACCGTCCTCTCTGGTCCGCTCGACTCATGACAGCCGGGTTATATGGGTGGTGCGTTGATGCTACCATGCACGGACCTCCCTGCCAGCCGTAGGGCTGTGCAGCTACTTTCAGCCCCTTTGGGTCAGGAGGCAGTGGGGTGGACGGTGGCAGGACACTAGGGATTATTGTTTATAGTGTTAACTGAGGGCTGTATGAGATGATAGTGGAATGCCGGCTTATTTTATATTTTTGAAACCGAGCCACGGATAGCCTGAGGATGCTATGGTGAGATGGCTGGACTCGGGCATGTTTTTGAATGGTTAGGACAGTATGGGTGTGCAGGGAGGTGGGTGGGGGTAATGGCAGGATTTGCTATAAAGGGGGTGAATTGGGCAGCATGCACAACTTTGCTATCGAGGTATAATTTTCTATTGCAGGGATTTCAAAGGATATCATAGGCAACTCAAATGTTATCACCTCCCCCTCATTGATCGCCTCCCAACTGCACTTTTGTATATTCTGTCTAGATTTTAAACCCGTCTATAAAGACAGGATAGTTGATCAGGCATCCTTTGCAGTCTGCGATGTGTGGGCTGGTGATGGGCAGTAGATTTTTATACCACGATTCGCATATTCCACATCGGGGGCTGCTGAAGCACCTTTGTAGACACTGAACTTTAGCGCTGTTCCAATGCCACCCACTTTTTGTCAATGGTCTCTCCATGGTGTGAATGGAGAGGGTTACGCACTGATGCTGAAGTGCTAATGCTGTAGAATGAGTAACTTACTTAACAAGTGTTCTTGAAAAAGATGCCTAGATTACTGCCCTACCCTGTATCTCTTCCTAATGCGTAATCTCTGCAAACCTTCGATAGTTCAGATTTGCACAGTAAGGATGGACTTAGGCTGTGGAGGTTCCACTGAATCTGAACTCTGGGCGTTTCATTGGCTCCTTGTAGACCACTGTGCCCAGTTCAAGGTCATGGACCCTTTGCTTTCACCATGATGGCATACCTCAGTCGAAATCAAGCTGATTCCCCGGAGTACACCCCAGTCTTTATCTGCTCTTGGGCTTGGTGTGAATTGGGACAGGACCCTTGCTTATAGAAGAGTACTACACGGAAAGACCTGTCATGGGATCTGCATGCACCCTAGCCCCTCCGCTTGTTCCAAGCCCCTCCGTGGGTATTCGCCACCTCCTCTCCAGTTTCTTCCCACTTTAGAAAAGGTTAGAAATGTACTACTGACAAAGGCAGAAGTAAATGGTTTGTTCATGGTAGGGGAAAAGAGGGTATTAGTAAAGTAAATTTGCAATTTTTTAGAAGATTTTCACAACAGCAAACATATTTGCTCATCCAAAAATGGAACTCTCCAAAGTTAGCCAGGAGTGCAGTTTCCAAGCCTACTCCTGTGAACTCTTGGGATTAGTCAGTTGTAAATATGCACTAATGCAGGCACATATAGCTGGGGGTCACTTACATGACCTTTATATATGTCAAATACTGCATCACATGCTCTTGAGAAAATGAGCTCTTGACAAAATGAGGCCATGCAGAATTGTATTTAAAATTGCGCAATAGCGTAGCAAAACTTTTTTTCAAGTAGAATTTTTTTTTTTTCTAGTACATTTTAATTTGAAAGCAAGGACTCCCCTTAATGCTAAGGCCTTTTGGAATGATGAATCGGATATACAAGTTTGAACAGCTTGTACAAATGTCTCAGTGGCATACAATCCTCTTTCACAGACCCAAAATGACCCAAAATGAGCCAAAGGGTTTGAGCCTACTTGTCCAGTGGACAAAGAAAACATGAAACCTTGTTGTTGTTGCCCCCAAACCATATACCTTGAGCATGGGCGATAAGAACGTTATACCCCTAGACCAGCAGTACAGTGTGGGATTGGTAGGGGATAGGTCCACGTCAAATGGTTTGGTTGGTGGGGTTTAGTGAATTGAGCCCAGACCGCTAGCAGCATGCAGGATTGGTTGGTGCGATTTCCTCAGCCGAAAGCAGGGTTCGTAGGTGGCTTTGTATTGCCTTGCCCCTAAGCAGGATGCAGAATTGGTAAGGGTCAGTCACTCAGCAGAGGGTGGGTTGGTAGGGTGTTATGTGTAGGGCCCAGGTCCTCTCATGATAGGGGCTAGTTTCTGCTTGGACACCCAGGGCGCCTCATAAGGCTCGCACTCTGTGTGCACATGTACTCTGGGCATCTTCTACCTTGTCCTGCCCTTGTGTTTAGATACTTGGCCCACCAGTCCAGTGGCTGCCTGCACACACTGGGCATCTTTTCCCAGAAGGCATTCTGTACATTTTAATCGCTGGGCACAGCAGGTGAAAGTGATGGCAGCTCATTAAGGACCGTTCTGTAAGCTGCTGTTCTAATCCAGACAATGTGAGGTCGCATCCTTTCAAACAGCATGTGCCCTGTGTGATCTCTTGTGATCCCAGGGGATTCCTAGCCCGCTCTGTAATCCTCCGGTTGATGACTTTTGAGGCTCCTGTCCTCTTTAGAATGGAGCCCTACTCCTGTGTGTCATCTGGGATGTATCCCTGGTGCAGTGTATTCTTTGTAGTTGCTGGTGAAGCGCTGTTTGTGCTGTAACCGCGCAATTTTGATGTCAATAAAAATGTATTTGTTTCTCGCTGAAAGTGTTTAGTATCCTAAACTGAAATAGTCTCCCAGCTAGAGAGAGAGAAAGGCTCGTAAAAATTGGGAGTTTTTGTAACATTCTGGGGCCTGTGGAAGAGCAGCGAGTCTAGAGGAGAGTCCGCAACATGTGGTACTAATTCTCCCCCCTGAGCAGTCCTGGTAAGAAACCTGCATCTCTGCTGCCTGGAAAGCTGTATCAGACTCCTTGGACATTGCATTTGAAAGATAATCTCCTGTGTTTGTGGGAGGGTTTGATGGTCACATTTGGCTCAGGGTACCCACGCTATCGTGCTTTGTCCCAGGTTCTTGCCTCCTAGAACCAGTAGAACCGACCCTGTAGGATTGGTACTCACTCTTGGTTAAAAGTAGAACTGTACACCTCTGATGTCTACAGCATGCCACACTTTCTTTGATGTGCAACCCTTTCATTGAGCAGCATCCTGGAATATGACCATCACTGTACCTGGTACCTACTCTTCCGCCTCAAGCCTTTTGATGGAAGCCTCAAAGCTTTCCTCACTTGCTGCTTGGGACCCACTTGGGCAGACTTAAGCTAGAGTTCATGGTGCTATTGAAGTGTCACTGGAACCATGGCTGGGCCGGCACTTGCCTTCCACTTGTAATGCAAACTGATGCTCGCTTTCACTAGTTATAATCTAAGACCCAACCGATAGCTACTTTTCGCCCTTGGCCAAGCAGGGCTGCTTCTGCTGTCCCAGCCCAGTTGCTGCCTCTGGCCGAGAGTATCTGTCAGATGATGCAGTATATCCACATCAAGCCTGTGCTCTGCCCTGATCTCTTAAAGATGTAGAAATAGCTGCTGAATCCTTTTGTTGTATTGAATGGATCTGAGCTGCAGCTCAGACCCAAGGCTTCAGAAGGAGGAAGGCACAAACATTCAGTTGAATGATGAGAAAACGAACAAGGAGGCAAAGGAGAAAAGAAAATGTCCAGCCTACTATTTTTCAGTCTGGTTTATTCTGGGGCATATCTTCCTCCTATAGCAGAGAGGATGCAGCCACTTTCCGGCTGTCGCCATTGCTTGAGTCCTGCTCTTATCACAGCTGTTGCAGAAGGAATAATAGAGACGCAAAGATGCAGAAGTAATCTTATCAGAGATTCTGAACTGAACCAACATTAGATTAGTGACCCACGCGAAGATCTATGGGAGGAAGTAAGACGCGACATTGGATTAGTGACCCACGCGCAGATCCGTAGGATGATGTTGTATGCTTTAGTCTCTGTTGGTGATCAAGATACATACACTGCATGTGCAGTAACCAGAAAGGTTCCTTCTAGACACCAAGATGGAAAATTGTGTTTTAAGCACCTGTTGACGTGATTGAGTATTCGAAATCGAGCAGCCTTTTGTCCACAAGAAGACCTGTGGGAATCCTACAACCCCTTTGTCTTCTCCTTGGCTGAACCTGCCACCCACAGCTGATTCTCTGAGTATCAGTCTGTTCCAGGCTGGGTCCTGCCATAGCCTAACTCTGAGATCTTCTTGTGTGAGTATATAAATTAACGGAGTGCGAAACTAGTCTTTCGTCAAAGGCAGGTTAGACCCTCAGTGCTTAGATAAATTGTGTTCTATTTGGTTTTCAATTGGAAACGATTTCCACAGGCTTAAGCAACAGAACAAATCACTAGAGAATGGGGCACCAGGCTCTCTGTAGATTACTCACTAGGTGGGGTTGGGTATTATTTTTAATCTTTGTTTGTCCCCAAAGCTCTGTCTCCTTGGTCCCTTCAGCGCCTCCAATATCATTGGTCAGCTAAGTGCATCCCAACCCCTGTCGCGCTGCCCCCTTGGCATACTCCCTATCCCCTATCTCGTTCTCTATGCTTGTTCATGCATCCATCCATCCATCCATACGTACATATATACCCCTCTGCCCCCTTTTGGACGTCTATACCCCCTTGGCCTCGTTTGGACACCCACACTCGCTCTCCATAAGTCAGCCCCATTAAGTCTGACCCAGTGCACCCTCCACTCACCTAGTCCATTCGGCATGTCCCTGCAGCATGACTTCATTCCCTTAGTCTGCCCACACCCCTTGGGAGCACTAGTACTCTTTGGTCCCCTTGGGGCACCCCCCACCCACTCTATCCTCTTGGTGTGCTGCCACACCTTGGTCTGTGTGGAGTGGCCGCACCTTCTCTGCCATTCACTGTGCTCCCACCCATCAGTCCTCTTGGATACCCTCTGTCCCCTCTTCCTCCTAGGTGTGCCCTCCCTCCCATATATGTTTTGTACCCTCTTGTAGTCTGCTTCCTGCAGGATATATCATTTGGCGAGAACTCACAATCTCAGCCATCGTACTCCTAACCCAGACTGAGTGGGGAAAATCAGTTTGAAAGTCTGGAAGAGTGGCCTAAGAGGCATGTTGATTGCATTGGACGCAGTCCAGTTGGAAGACCGAGATACTTTGTTGACGCTCAAAGTATTCTTGGTTGTATTGCAGTCTCTTCCAGCGGTACATGGCGACAGTCGCTGTAGCCTTGGTCGTTGCAAGCTGTGCCTGCTTTCCCCAGTGTTGTCCAACAGTGTGTGCCTCTCTCACAGTTCTTCATCCATTACACTATTCAGTTATGTATCCAGTAACACCGTACCCTCACACACCATGGTGGTCGTAATGCACGACATAAACTCTTCCCACATAGGCTCAGAACAAGGGCAACATATTTACTACCATACACATTACACGGTGTGCTGTGCTACGCATGTAGGCACGTGCTTGGACGCCCACATAGGGGTAGTAAGCACTGTATAAATGGTGTAATATAATGCAAAACATTATTCCTCCCATTAAGCATCAATTGGAGAGGAATTGTGAAGAGAGGAATCCATGTGCTTGTAAAGAGTATGGGGTAAGTGTAAGCTCTCCTGCAGGACATTTGTGCCACCTGAGCTTGGAGTGGAGAACGAGACCCTTAGGTACGGAAACGCACTCTTTTAAGATGTTTCTCATGGTTTGTAGGGTCACCTCAAAGCCCTGGTTGCTTAGTAATCTTGAATGTATCACACATGCTGGTCACCACCTTCCCTGCCCGAGCCAGCATTTGTGGGAGGCCAGATTGTGCTGTGCATTGTGACCCTTTCTCTGATGATGGGTGGATGGTATGTTCAAGCTGTGAGATCTTTAGTAGGGATATGTAGCGTGGACAGACACTCCGCCGCTGTTTATTCTTCTTAATCAATATATTAACTTGGACTCCGTCAATTTAGAAGTTATATTCAAGTTCTACAAATATTCTTCAAATGGAAGGTACACCAGAAAATAACTTCAATGTAGAAAATTTCAGTCCTCAATCTTCTTTTTTTTTTTCTTCAAAATTATTGCACGTGAATTCAAATCAGCCTACGCGTTTCGTTCCTGTCACACTAGGAACTTCATCAGGGCTTAATGTATATTATAGTGTGTTCACAATGTTTTCCAGTGTTATGCGCTGTATCATCATGAGGCAATCACCAGATATACGGGGTTAAATTCATCTCGTAGGGTACATTGAGACCATATCAAGCTCCAGCTCGAGATCTGGAGTGGTGGGCTGCAGAGATCCGTCTCAACATAGGATACAGCATCAAGTTCTACAAATGTGCTGACCGGTTGGAGTTCTCCATGTTTTAAACTGTTAGCTCTATGAATGTGACGGTGGATGCCGCAGACAGTGGGTTATGGGAGGTGGTGACAGAAGTGCGGGTAGTGAGGACTTGGAGAGCCTGGGGTAGTCTGGTCTCTGAACCTCCCTTGTTGTCTCCTCTCCTGGTGTTTGGCTGCTGTGAAATGCTCCGTGCCCTGATAGTCTGAAATGTACAAAAATGGCTTTTTAGACTTTCCATTGGCTGGGCACTTCTTGGAGAATGTTTACTTTGTGTCTCTGTATAAAACTGTTCCTGGCTCGACAGCCTTACCTGGCAGAATGTGTGCCCTCTTTATCTTGGCAAATGCCAGATCAAATCGGCCGCATGCACCTTTAGTATTTTTAGAAAACTACACCTATTGCTTGTTGAGTCTCAGAAAAGCTCTGCAAATTTGGGTTTATGGGGCTGCCTACAGAATACTTGTCCTACTGACAGCTGAAGTTGATTGCGCCTTGATGCATGGGGGACTATGCCGCCTTAAGGCATCCCATCCTTATAGAGAAGTCTCTATAGCCTGCACTCTTGATGAAGGTGGCTTCTTTTGACATTGTGGCTATGTCTGCTCGCTTGGGCTTTTTTCACCAGTTGCCACTTGCAATAGTCCATATCTTTGTTACCTGGTTGCCTGTTACCCATGTTTCCAATCATATCAGTGGAGTAAGTTAGTAGTTTGAAGTGGTAAAACCATGCTCAACAAAGTCTTGCTGTCTACCATACCCCTCCAGCCCCCTTCATCAAAAGCACCCACCTGTCCAAGCCTCCCCTAGGTAGGAGTTTCTACCCTGGCATGGACGTCTGGTGGGAAGGAGCAACCCCTATCAAGTGGGTATGGGTGGTTGTGCTAGTCACATGCTGGCTTATGGGGTTTGGTGCAGGAGATGGGTTAGTCCGTGGTACTCTTGTCTTCTTTTGGTGACCGTAAATGGTTGTTCAGTATGTCAGTGTCTTCCCTTTCTCCATGTGGGCTAGTTGAGTGTTTTTTGCTTCTTTCGGATGTCGGTGACTGTCTCCATTATTCAGCAGTGTGTAGTTGAAATGGCTTTAGGGTTCTTCCTCTCGGGTGAAAGAGCTAGGCTTTACTTTTGGAAATACTATTCGACTTTCTGTTCCTCAATACCTTTTTCATGCATGGGGCACTTGCAGTCTTCTAGCCTTGAATTAATCTGTCTTCTGTTTCAAAAGCCCCAACTTGGCCCTTAAACCTGATTTCAGCTACTTGATATGAAAATTGTTTCTCAGCACGTTTGGAAAGGTGTTGGTTAGAAAAGGCTTGATGGTATAAACCATAACTTGAATTGGTTGTGTTGCATCCTCTTTCCCCAACACCTTGGCCTCTGTTGTCATTTCGACATATGTGAAAGATGTCCTCTTTCGTCCCTCACACTAAGGAGATGAGAATCCCTGCACTAGCCTTTCCTCAAGCTATGCTTGTTGTGAGTTTGGAGGATCGGAAAGTGTAGGATGGACAAGAAGGTTGCTCTGATGTGGGAAGATTCTCAGTCTGTCTTGCTACGTGTTGTTTGTTGTGAGTTTGGCATAGGTGAAGGTGGGCGGCAGAGGGAGAAGCTTGTTCTGTCTTGCGAAGGGAATCCTAGAGGGTAGGGTGCTGGGCCAGCCTCGGTACATAGAATGGGTCAGTTGTGTCTGCGTCATAGTTCAGGTTGGGTGAGATATCCGTTATTTTATGTAGATATTTTGCCTGCTGCGGATGGTCTTTTGCCGAAGAGCTTGGGCTGCCGCTTTGTACGCTGTTCGCATGTTCATGGTGTAGAGTGAGAAGGTGCTGGGTCCTTCTTGGTGTATAGTTAGTGTGTCACTGGGTGTTATATTACAAGGGACTTCTAAAGCGCACGTTCAACGGACAGTTTCTTGGCGCTGTTTGGGGGGGTGTAATTTGCAGGTCTGTCATTGATGCGAAGTTAGAGGCTCGGGGATGGCATCTGGTTGTTTGGAAAGGTAAATTGGACTAATATTGTTGAACGCCAAAATGTTTATTTTTATATTTCTGTGCTCTGAACTCCTTTCCTCCATGGCAGACGTTGATGATCTTCTAATAATGAGCTGCTAACCCCAGTATCTATATTGTTTCTATTACTCAGCATCTCGGAGTAGATTATTAGGCATGCTTTATTGAGGTTGGGACTCGAAGATCTGCCCACACTCCGCCCACAGTTTTCATTGGCTTGTGTCATTGTCCACTGTAAACTTTGACTGTTCATTGGTCAAAAGGCTTAGTAGTCCCTCCTTGGTACCGCCTTGTCTCATTTTGTAACCTCCCTTGGCAACACCCCCTGTTACATGTGTTGTTTTTCAGTAGGCTTTAATTACAGACTCCGAGCACTATTTTCTCAAATAGCTTTGTCCTGCCTGCAGGCAGGACACGCTCTCACCTAACGCCTTTTATATTTTTATAGCACGCATTTGCAGTGTAAAAGGTCTCGCATTTGCATGATTTTAAGCTATTGTAAGTGACAATGCCTTTAATTTACCCATTTTAAAAATAACACATAAATAAAAAGGCATTGTCATTTACAATGCCAATAGCTCAAACTCGAATAAATGCGAGACCTAATGCATTGTAAATGCTTGTTTTTGGCGCCTTTGTTTTGTGGTTAGTTAATTATAATGTGAAGCTTTCAGTAATTTACAGAAATCTTTCACTCAGGTGAGCAGAGTGTGCTGTGCTGTGCAAGTTGGGATTCCAGCTAAAGCAGTAATCCGCCCCACAAACGAGAAATGATACTTACTGAACAGGATGCTCAGCAGGCCCCCGGACATCACTAGGAGCCCCACCAGCAGGTCGGCCACCGCAAGCGACATCAGGAAGTAGTTGGTGGCGTTCTGCAGCTTTTTCTCCAGCGACACGGCCAAGATAACCAGGATATTGCCCCCGATCGTGGGGATGATGATCATAAGGATCAGCAGTGCGGCCCATTGCTTCTCCGGAAGCTGGTCCTGGGTCTTGGTTGAGGCGTTCTGCAGCATCACCGTGTACGGCATCTCTGTGAGCTGGAGGATGTACCGGGAAAGGTGGCCTGACTGGGACATTTCCGTGGACATGAGAGCTCTGCCTGGCTCTCGCGTCCGGAGCAAAGCCATTGAAAGGTCCGCATGGTCAACAAGTAATCCCGGCATAGACTTGGGTCAGATATCCTCTTTGTGGAAACCGCTTCGCAAACCAAAAGCCTCCTTCATCTTAGCAGGGGGTGAGGCTGCTCTTTTCCTGGTTCACTGTTGGTGTTCTCTGTGGCTCTGCACATGGACGCCCAGAGGATCTCTCGCCGCCTGGTGGTGAATGTTTAGTGTTTATGCTCCTGCTGGCGCTGAGAAGGTGGGAGTAGAAACCGCCATCTTGGGGTGGTCTTCAGCCGTGGAGCTTGCAGCATGGCGAGGGCGAGTCCCCCTAGAAATAAAGGTGGCAGATTGTCACATAACGTTTCAAGATTCACTGATTAGAAAGTATCCCCTGTTGACCCTGTGCTGCTTCTGAGCCCCCCAAGATTGGGATTCTGCTTCCTTCAATTCCCTTTGGTGGTACTAGAAGACCTTGTGTAGCCTAGTCTATGCGCTTATGCAGTGAACCTCTGCTCGAGCCCCTTCCTGGCCACCGGTGCATCTCTGCTCAAGCCCCTTCCTGGCCACCGGTGCACCTCTGCTCGAGCCCCTTCCTGGTCAGTAGATAACCTCACTCAAGCCCTTTCCTGGTCAGCGGTGCCCTCACCCCTGTGGCTGATCCTCCAGCACAGCAGTGCCAAGTGGTAGAGCTGTGGCCCTTCTTGGGCCCAACTGTGCCAGGGCAGCCCCTGCTCCTTGAGATGGCCCCCCTTGAGTCTACTCCAAGGCTTCCTGGCCTGTTGCAGTCAAGGACGGCAGCCTAGGGCTTCACCACAATCCAGGCCCTTTTAGGTAGACCGGGTGGGCTCCGATCTGCAGACCAGCCTCTGGGACGCTGATCTCCTACGGAGGAATCCGAGTAAATAGCCCTTGAAGGACCCCGAGAGTGTCTGCTCTTCTTTGGGGCCTTCCCTCGGACATTATTTCTACGGCTTACAGCACAACTTTAAGGTAGCCTGTGAATATGTCCCTTTTATTTTCAAACATTTTATATTTTCATATTTTCAACATTTACCACTGACTGTTGCATTGTTACTTTAGTAAATATCCCTCGCACGCGCCCCTTAACCTGAGGCTATCCAGGGGTGCGCCTGGGGTCGGAGCTCTCTCGCAGACTAGCGTTTAAACGCCCCGAGTCCTGGCTGAAGCAAGCTTTACACAGCATGTACCTCGGCGCGATGCACGGGCGGGTGAAGTGTTTATAAATAAAGCCCGGGTGCGGGATCCGCGGCTCCACCTGGGCCGAAAGCCCGGATTAAAGGCGGAGCGGTGCGCTGAAAGCACTCACGGGAATGAAAGGAAGTAAATTCCCCTGTGGGGAGTAAATCTCCGAGGGTATCCGCGTGCAGGATGGGCGAGGGCGCGTCGGCAACAGTGTGGGATTGTAAGGAAAGCAGGCACTGGGCCCTCCACTCCCAGGAGTCATTCCGACCCCCTGCACTTTGGGGGGGTGAGAGGGACCCGTCTCCCTAAGGACTGTACTGGGGAGGACCCCACCCGGCCACGCTGTACTGTTGGCACAGTGCAGCAGTCCAGGGAGCAGGGACTGGCATCGCCCCTTACAAGGCAGACTCTGCCACCCGGACCCGTGAAGTGCCCTCCTGGGGGTCTTTAGAGAACCGCTGCAGAGGTCCAGGGGCGCGGTGGCCTCCCGGGGGTCACACGCGGAGATCTTCGCCACAGTGCGTTGGGGGCGGCTGTGCAAGAATCGTCATCGCAATCTCAGAACGAGTGAGAGAGAGCGCGAACACTCCTTTCTTTCTCGCTCCCTCGCGTTCTCACTCTTTTTCTTTCTCTCTCGGCATCCTACTTAGTGTTTCTCTTTTTCTGCCTCACTTTTTTTTTCCTTTAACTTTCTCTCTCCCTCTTTCCTCTCTTTCCCCTCTCTTTCCCCTCTCTTTCCCCTCTCTCCCTCTCTTTTCTCTCTCCCTCTTTCCCTCTCTTTCCTCTCTCTCTCTCCCTCTTTCCTCTCTCTCTCCCTCTCTTTCCTCTCTCTCTCCCTCTCTTTCCTCTCTCTCTCCCTCTCTTTCCTCACTCTCTCCCTCTCTTTCCTCTCCTCCCTCTCTTTCCTCTCTCTCCCTCTCTTTCCTCTCTCTCTCCCTCTCTTTCCTCTCTCTCTCCCTCTCTTTCCTCTCTCTCTCCCTCTCTTTCCTCTCTTTCACCTCTCACCTCTCTTTCCTCTCTCTCCCTCTCTTTCCTCTCTCTCCATCCCTCTCTTTCTGTTCATGTCCAGAGGAGGCCCTGTTGCGCGGTGGAGGGGTGTCCGTGTGTCTGCGCCATGGCACGTGCTGACGTGAGAAGGGGGAGAGGGGAGGCGCTAGCACCAGACACCAGCAGGCGCTGGGGCAGGGGTGTACAGGGGGTACGCGGACTGAGTGTACGTCAGACGTGAGAGGAGGCTGCTCCCCGCACCGCAGACCTGCAGATGAGCATCCGCATGGGTGGAGGAGGAAAGGGGCTCGATATATGGCCGCGCGTGCCCTTCCACTCACATTTATTAACGCCCATTCACAGTGTCCGGTTTGTAAAACGTGGTTCCGGGAAGGTTCATCTGGGTACGCGCATGCGCGACCCCCTGGAAGGCTGCCTCACACTCCTGCATGTGCCAGGCTCCAGGGATTCCCAGGTCGAGAAGCCAAGACTCCCAGCCAGGGCTGGCCCTAGAACTGGTTGCGCACGGTGCAACCGTCCTTTTTGGCACCCCATCCCCCATTTCCTCTTTCTCCATGAATTCCCTCACTCCTACTCACCAACAATGCACCTCATCTCTCTATAGCACCTTTCTGACGAACATTTCATTTTTTTATAGCGCTACTCCCAGTTTACTCGTACTCGGTTCTGTGATCTGCATGGTACACGTTCTTTGTTGCAGGCACATTAACCCTCTGCGCTGTGTGGGTGGCAGGAGTGCCCATGTGAGTGCACGGTGAGCGATGCGACAGTGTGAGAGTAGGGTAAGAGGAGTAACTGCAGGGTGAGTGAGGTGACCATATGAATTTGGGTGCAGATGTAAGTGCAGAGTGGGACGAATGAATGCATGGTTAGTGATGGGCTTGTTTGAGTGAGATAGCAGAGTGAGCAGTGAGGGGGACAGGTGAGTGAAGTGTTCCATGAGTGCATGGTGAGTAGTGTGCTCATGACTGCAGGGTGAGGTACAGGGTGAACAGCGCAAGTGCATTGTGAGTGCAGAGTGATCACTGTGAGTGCAGGGTGAGCGGGTGAATGGTGTGAGTGCATGGTTGTGATCGCTGTGAGTGCAGGGTGAGCGGGTGAATGGTGCAAGTGCATGGTTGTGATCGCTGTGAGTGCAGGGTGAGCGGGTGAATGGTGAGAGTGCCTGGTTGTGATCGCTGTGAGTGCAGGGTGAGCGGGTGAATGGTGCGAGTGCATGGTTGTGATCGCTGTGAGTGCACTGTGATCGCTGTGAGTGCAAGGTGAGCGGGTGAATGGTGCGAGTGCATGGTTGTGATCGCTGTGAGTGCACTGTGATCGCTGTGAGTGCAAGGTGAGCGGGTGAATGGTGCGAGTGCATGGTTGTGATCGCTGTGAGTGCACTGTGATCGCTGTGAGTGCAAGGTGAGCGGGTGAATGGTGCGAGTGCATGGTTGTGATCGCTGTGAGTGCACTGTGATCGCTGTGAGTGCAGGGTGAGTGTAAAAGTGAAGGGCGAGAATGAGGAGTGAGTGTCTGAATGCAGGGTTCATTCCCAGACACTTGAAGTAACTCAGCATGTTATTGACGGTGGCGTAGGGTTTCAGATAGAAGTTGAACTATTGCTATTATGGCATTAATCGGGGATCGAGGGTGGAGGAAATAATGTGCTGACCCTGCAACAAACTTCCAGTCTTATGATTAGTGCTGCCAGCTCATTATTTTGATGTCCCAGACGGTACAAAAATAAGCAGTCACCTGAAGCCCTTTAAACTCTATGGGCGTGGCGCGCATGGTGTGCGCCATTTGCAGGGCACCTGCAGTGAACCAGTGGTAATCAGAGGTTTGCCGTTAATTACTTGCGGTTACCACAGGTTTACGGTTAATTACTTGCAATTAACCAATGGACACCACAGCGTTGTGGTTATTACTTGCAGTTAACTGTTAATCTGACTGGTATAAAGTGGAGTTGAATGAAATAGTGTGCAGTGTTTATAAAATTCGACACGCACACGTGCATCACGCGTGGTGTGCGTGTGGATTAATGAACGTGCCGGGTTATTGCGAAGTGAGTTTCATGGGTCAGTCCTACCTGCTTGTTCGGGTCATTACGGAGGATTTGGGGGGCGGGTTTGAGGGTCGCCTCTCGTTCTTGGTCCACAACAGTGGACTGCCCTCCCATGCCATCTTAGATCTCCTGGTTCAGGAGCACCTTAACCCCTTCCTCTCCCCCTGAATGCCCGCTGTGTTTCTGGGTATCTGATGTCCTGTCACCTTGGTGTCTCCCAGGGCAGGGCGCTTTACAGCATCTTAATTTATGATGAGCACGGATGTCTCTCTACCTGGAGTAGTTAGAGAACGTGCGAATGAGCGCACAATTCAGATTATGGTGCTGTGATCTTATGCTGTTTTAGGATATTTACATCTATGCTGGGAACGCGTGCCATACTCTACTTGGTGACAAACTGGCCCTCGCCTGGCTTTGCGCCCCCCTCGTCGCCACCGTGGTATCCCTGCACTAGAGACTCCTTACATGGAGACGAGGAAGTGGCCCTTTCTGCAGCCTTTGTCCGTCTCACCGGTTGACACTGGGGTCTGTGGAAGCCAGACCCCTGGGGGCACCCCTACCTGCCCTCCCACCGGGTGGTGGGTGTCTGCAGCCTTTGTCCGTCTCAGCGGGTGGCACTGGGGTCTGTGGAAGCCAGACCCCTGGGGGCACCTCTGCCTGCCCTCCCACCGGGTGGTGGGTGTCAGCAACCTTTGTCCGTCTCACCGGGTGGCACTGGGGTCTGTGGAAGCCAGAGGTGCCCCCTCACTCCCCGAGGGCACCCCCGCCTGTCCTCCCACAGGGTGGAGCGTTGTCAGCAACCTATGTCCACCGCATTGGAAGGCTTCGGGGTACCGCTAAAGCCAGAGGTGCTGCGTGGGGGTGATTAATACGTGGCTTGAGGCGTCCCGACTCCCACAAATTAGCCATTTTCACCGCAGATTTCGAATTCGATTATACATATCAAAGATATCTATTTCTCACAGTTTACCTGAAAATTTATTGACGAATGTGTGAATTTGTTCAGCCTCTGATCTTGTGTGCCAAACACAACTTATGTGTCCTGGATAACTTTTCCTGTCCCATTGTAAATGTTTTCAAACTGTGAGGAATACATATCTTTGTGCATAATTGAGCTACCGATAGGAGCACCCTGCGACCCCCCCCCCCCCCCTCCCCCAGCGGTGGGTTTCAGGGAAGCAGACGGATGCAAGGGCGGTACCTTGTCTGTAGCCTTCGCGCGCCTCCAGGTCCCGCAGGGTGGCACCATTCAGGACGGCACCATTCAGGACAGCCCTTGCCCAGGTCCCGCAGGGTGGCACTATTCAGGACAGCCCTTACCCAGGTCCCGCAGAGTGGCACTATTCAGGACAGCCCATGCCCAGGTCCCGCAGGGTGGCACTGTTCAGGACAGCCCTTTCCCAGGTCCTGCAGGGTGGCACTATTCAGGACAGCCTTTTCCCAGGTCCCGCCGGGTGTCACTGTTCAGGACAGCCCTTTCCCAGGTCCCGCCGGGTGGCACTATTCAGGACAGCCCTTACCCAAGTCCTGCAGGGTGGCACTATTCAGGACAGCCCTTGACCAGGTCCTGCAGGGTGGCACTATTCAGGACCGCACTTGCCCAGGTCCTGCAGGGTGGCACTGTTCAGGACAGCCCTTTCCCAGGTCCCGCCGGGTGGCACTATTCAGGACAGCCCTTACCCAAGTCCTGCAGGGTGGCACTATTCAGGACAGCCTTTTCCCAGGTCCCGCCGGGTGTCACTGTTCAGGACAGCCCTTTCCCAGGTCCCGCCGGGTGGCACTATTCAGGACAGCCCTTACCCAAGTCCTGCAGGGTGGCACTATTCAGGACAGCCCTTGACCAGGTCCTGCAGGGTGGCACTATTCAGGACAGCCCTTGCCCAGGTCCTGCAGGGTGGCACTGTTCAGGACAGCCCTTGCCCAGGTCCTGCAGGGTGGCACTATTCAGGACAGCCCTTGCCCTGGTCCCGCAGAGTGGCACTTTTCAGGACAGCCCATGCCCAGATCCCGCAGGGTAGCACTATTCAGGACAGCCCTTGCCCAGGTCCTGCAGGGTGGTACTATTCAGGACAGCCCTTGACCAGGTCCTGCAGGGTGGCACTATTTCGGACAGCCCTTGCCCAGGTCCCGCATGGTGGCACTATTCAGGACAGCCCTTGCCCAGGTCCCGCAGGGTAGCACTAATCAGGACAGCCCTTGCCCAGGTCCCGCAGGGTGGCACTATCAGAACCGCTCTTGCCCGAGTCCAGCAGGGTGGCACTTTTCAGGACAGTCCATGCCCAGGTTTAGCTGGGTGGCTCTATTCAGGGTAGGGGTAGTTAAGAAGCGTACCTTGCTCGTGACTGGTCAGGTCGTGCTGCCGGAGGGCAGCTGTCCGTCCATCTCGAGTATTCCTCTGCTTCTCGCGTCCTCCTGTTTGAAGCCAGTGTGTTTGCCCCCACTTGTGGGCTGGTCCCTCCCCTTTGGTGCCCGTCCTGAACCGTCAGCCAAGTTAGCGTTTGCTCCTCCTCCCCATGGGGGCTGTGCCTTTATTTCCCTTTTCTGGAAGAGTGCCAGGTGAACAAGCATGAAAAGCGAGCGTCAGTTTGGGATAAAAAGGCAGCGGAGGGCGCTGGGAGGAAGCCTGCTCCGGCGATGAGGGGTCGTCAACGAGCCCTGGTGGTGAGGGGCTCATCGGGTGTGACTGGACGGAGCGGTAGGTGCTGGTCTCTGAGCCCTCGCGGGGATGTGCTATTCTACTTATCTTGGTGGCGAGTCCACATCTGGCGTATTCTTGTATTGCTCTGCTTCTGGCTTGTCCTAGCTGTCAGTGGCGCCCCTGGCAGTCGGGTCCCTCTGGCTTGTCCTGGGTGTGAGGGCTCCTCTGGCTTGTCCTGGGTGCGAGGGCTCCTCTGGCTTGTCCTGGGTGCGAGGGCTCCTCTGGCTTGTCCTGGGTGCGAGGGCTCCTCTGGCTTGTCCTGGGTGCGAGGGCTCCTCTGGCTTGTCCTGGGTGCGAGGGCTCCTCTGGCTTGTCCTGGGTGCGAGGGCTCCTCTGGCTTGTCCTGGGTGCGAGGGCTCCTCTGGCTTGTCCTGGGTGCGAGGGCTCCTCTGGCTTGTCTTGGGTGCGAGGGCCCCTCTGGCTTGTCTTGGGTGCGAGGGCCCCTCTGGCTTGTCCTGCCAGCGAGGGCCCCTCTGGCTTGTCCTGCCAGCGAGGGCCCCTCTGGCTTGTCCTGCCAGCGAGGGCCCCTCTGGCTTGTCCTGCCAGCGAGGGCCCCTCTGGCTTGTCCTGCCAGCGAGGGCCCCTCTGGCTTGTCCTGCCAGCGAGGGCCCCTCTGGCTTGTCCTGCCAGCGAGGGCCCCTCTGGCTTGTCCTGCCAGCGAGGGCCCCTCTGGCTTGTCCTGCCAGCGAGGGCCCCTCTGGCTTGTCCTGCCAGCGAGGGCCCCTCTGGCTTGTCCTGCCAGCGAGGGCCCCTCTGGCTTGTCCTGCCAGCGAGGGCCCCTCTGGCTTGTCCTGCCAGCGAGGGCCCCTCTGGCTTGTCCTGCCAGCGAGGGCCCCTCTGGCTTGTCCTGCCAGCGAGGGCCCCTCTGGCTTGTCCTGCCAGCGAGGGCTCCTCTGGCTTGTCCTGCCAGCGAGGGCCCCTCTGGCTTGTCCTGGTTGCGAGTGCTCCTCTGGCTTGTCCTGCCAGCGAGGGCCCCTCTGGCTTGTCCTGGGTGCGAGGGCCCCTCTGGCTTGTCCTGGGTGCGAGGGCCCCTCTGGCTTGTCCTGGGTGCGAGGGCCCCTCTGGCTTGTCCTGGGTGCGAGGGCCCCTCTGGCTTGTCCTGGGTGCGAGGGCCCCTCTGGCTTGTCCTGGGTGCGAGGGCTCCTCTGGCTTGTCCTGCCAGCGAGGGCTTCTCCGGCTTGTCCTTGCAGTGAGGGCTCCTCCACAGTGCTGAGTTGGCTCCCGGGGCCTGCGCCGTGCCTTTCCCGCTGCGATGGCTCTGTACACTGGCTGCGCTCAGCCCCCTCCATCGGGACCGCCACCCGCCTCTACCCCCGCTGGCTCGCACCAAACCCGGACTGAGGAGTCCTTGGACACTGGGCTGTGCACTCTCGGTGTGGGACTTTCATCGATCCCGGGATGGTGGGCTCTGCACCCCAACTGCTCTTCTTTGGTGCTCACTGCTGCCCCCTGGGAGTGGGGTGCCTCACTGCTGCCCCCTGGGAGTGGGGTGCCTCACTGCTGCCCCCTGGGAGTGGGGTGCCTCACTGGTGCCCCCTGGGTGTGAGGTGCCTCACTGTTGCCCCCTGCGAGTGGGGTGCCTCACTGCTGCCCCCTGGGAGTGGGGTGCCTCACTGTTGCCCTCTGGGAGTGGGGTGCCTCACTGTTGCCCCCTGGGAGTGGGGTGCTTCACTGGTGCCCCCTGCGAGTGGGGTGCTTCACTGGTGCCCCCTGCGAGTGGGGTGCCTCACTGGTGCCCCCTGGGGTGTGGGGTGCCTCACTGTTGCCCCCTGGGGTGTGGGGTGCCTCACTGTTGCCCCCTGGGGTGTGGGGTGCCTCACTGTTGCCCCCTGGGGTGTGGGGTGCCTCACTGTTGCCCCCTGGGGTGTGGGGTGCCTCACTGTTGCCCCCTGGCTGTGGGGTGCCTCACTGCTGCCCCCTGGCTGTGGGGTGCCTCACTGTTGCCCCCTGGCTGTGGGGTGCCTCACTGTTGCCCCCTGGCTGTGGGTTGCCTCACTGTTGCCCCCTGGCTGTGGGGTGCCTCACTGTTGCCCCCTGGCTGTGGGGTGCCTCACTGTTGCCCCCTGGCTGTGGGGTGCCTCACTGTTGCCCCCTGGCTGTGGGGTGCCTCACTGGTGCCCCCTGGCTGTGGGGTGCCTCACTGGTGCCCCCTGGCTGTGGGGTGCCTCACTGCTGCCCCCAGGGAGTGGGGTGCCTCACTGGTGCCCCCTGGGTGTGAGGTGCTTCACTGGTGCTCCCTGGGAGTGGGGTGCCTCACTGGTGCCCCCTGGGTGTGAGGTGCCTCACTGGTGCCCCCTGGGAGTGGGGTGCCTCACTGGTGCCCCCTGGGAGTGGGGTGCCTTACTGGTGCCCCCTGGGAGTGGGGTGCCTCACTGGTGCCCCCTGGGAGTGGGGTGCCTCACTGGAGCTCCCTGGGAGTGGGCTGCCTCACTGCTGCCCCCTGGGAGTGGGGTGCCTCACTGCTGCCCCCTGGGAGTGGGGTGCCTCACTGCTGCCCCCTGGGAGTGGGGTGCCTCACTGTTGCCCCCTGGGAGTTGGGTGCCTCACTGTTGCCCCCTGGGAGTTGGGTGCCTCACTGTTGCCCCCTGGCTGTGGGGCGCCTCACTGCTGCCCTCTGGCTGTGGGGCGCTTCACTGCTCCTGAACCCCAGGACTGACGTGTGCCTAGGCACCGCGCTCTGCATGGTCCCTCTCTAGCGGTGGGATACTTCGCCTCTCCTGGACTGTGAGCTCTTAACTGCTGCTGCCTGTGTGTGCCCCCCCCTTTCTTTTCAGAAGGGTCATGTCCTCGTCCTCCGGGCTCACTCGAGGAATGGCCATATTTTAAATCCCCTGTAACATCCCTGCGCACCTGGTCTGTGGTTACTGACTGCATACATGACTCTTGGGTACATGTCCCCTCCTGCCCTGTGGGGTCGGGGTAGGGGAGGGGGGGTTCTGCCAGCCCAGCGCTGTGAGATCAGTGCTCGGTGACATGACCCTTTTACATTTTGCTTTTGCACCCGGCAGCCAGAACCAGTAAAGCATTGAACAGGCACTTTTTGGGGGTATTTTTGCGTTTGGGATGTGAAATCTTGGTTGAAATACCAGTATCATCTGTATTTAGGCTGCTTGTAAGACATTAGGGATCCTTGGCCCTGGGCCCACAGTCGCCCAGTTTGGTGCAGTGGAGACGCCTGGCCTTAGAAGCCACAGCCCTTCTCCGTGCAGGGGGTCCTTAGGAAACCCCCCAGAGAGTGGGTGTGGTCTCGAGTAGGAGTTCAGTTTTCTTTCCAGTGATTTCTGTAGTGTCAGGCGTCTTGTGATCGGCCACACAGACCCTCGGGGAGTTGGTGTATGTTTGGGCTGTAGGAGTGCGGGTTTCCTGTGAGTTGTGGAATGTAGTCGGTCCCTTGTGCTTTCCTAGAGCCCCTGTAGGAGTACATGTGTGTTCGGGCTGTAGGAGAGCGGGTTTGCTGTGAGTGGTGGAAGCGTTGTCGGTCCTTTGGGCCTTCCTAGAGCCCCTGTAGGAGTAGGCGTGTGTTCGGGCTGTAGGAGTACAGGTTTCCTGTGAGCAGTGGAGGTGTAGTCAGTCCCTTGTGCTTTCCTAGAGCCCCTGTAGGAGTTGTGTTTGGGCTGTAGGAGAGCGGGTTTCCAGTGGGTGGTGGAGGCGAAGTCTGTCCCTTGGGCCTTCCCAGAGCCCCTGTAGGAGTCAGTGTGTGTTCGGGCTGTAGGAGTGCAGGTTTCCTGTGAGTGGTGGAGGCGTAGTCGGTCCCTTGTGCCGTCCTAGAACCCCTGTAGGAATTGGTGTGTGTCTGGCTGTAGGAGTGCGGGTTTAATGTGAGTGGTGGAGGCATAGTCGGTCCCTTGTGCCTTCCTAGAGCCCCCCTGTAGAAGTTGATGTGTGTTCGGGCTGTAGGAGTGCGGGTTTCCTGTGAGTGGTGGAGACGTAGTCGGTCCCTTGGGCCTTCCTAGAGCCCCAGTAGGAGATGGTGTGTGTTCGGGCTGTAGGAGTGCGGGTTTCCTATGAGTGGTGGAGGCGGCCGGTCCCTTGTGCCTTCCTAGAGCCCCCCTGTAGGAGTTTATGTGTGTTCGGGCTGTAGGAGTGCGGGTTTCCTGTGAGTGGTGGAGGCGTAGTCGGCCCCTGTAGGAGTTGGTGTGTGTTCGGGCTGTAGGAGTGCGGGTTTCCTGTGAGTTGTGGAGGTATAGTCGGTCCCTTGGGCCTTCCTAGAGCCCCTGTAGAAGGTGACTTGTAGCTGTGCTGTAGGAGTGCGGGTTTCCTGTGAGTAGTGGAGACGTCGCCTGTCCCTTCAGGATTTCCTAGAGCCCCTGTAGGAGTTTGCGTAGCTTCGGGCTGTAGGAGTGTGGGTTTCCTGTGAGTAGTGGAGGAGTAGTCGGTCCCTAGGGCTTTCATACCTCGGTCCGCAGCTCTGGGATAACCTCCTGGAATCTCTGCAAAACTGCTCTTCTCTCTCTGTGTTTCACAAGGGATTGAAGACTTGGCTGTTTTAATCTAAGGGCTGGATTCACTCTACTTGGGCCTTACCCCAGCCCGGGTAGCTGAGTGCTTTATAAGATGTAATAATAATAGGTCGAACTTTGATGGTCAATGTCTGCAATGGAAGAGACCAAGCCTAGTGTGGGCAGGTGAAGGGATAACCCAAGGCTCTTTGATCTCACTAACTCTAGGACAATGTTAATTAGTGCCAGAGAGGCACAGCTTTCATCGGGAGGATCAAGAAATCAAGGACGGGAGGAAAAGCCTTTTTCATATCTGGCTCCCTCCTTGTGGAACCAACTTCCCACAGCTTTAAGGCAATGCCCAGACCATATGAAATTTAGTAAGGCTCTGAAACAGCCCTTTTCTAGACCGGTCTCCTTGTGACAGCTCCCCTGTGTAAGTCTGCAAGCGCTGAGATACCCCATCCGGGGGTGATTCAAGCGCTATATAAACACACATATCAAATCATTGCGTTGTTTAATCCAAGCTCGTGTTTGCTTTCCCCCCCTCTGCCCAGGTGGAGCTTTGTTTTCATGTTATGTTTGCAGCAAGGTGCCTTACTAGTGACGTCGTTGGTGGTTACATATGTCATCAGTGATGTCATTGCTGATTTCCTTTGTGTTGTCCTGTATGAGGTCTTAAGCAGTGGTAGACCAGTAGGAGTTTAAGGGTGGCAGTACCCTAAATGGAGCATTTCAAGTATTTTTACATTTTAGATTGTATACACCATATGGTCAGCCTTTACTGGACCTCACCTATGCATTTTCAGTGAAACGTAAGGCCTCGTTACGACTTTCGCATTACTTATGGTCACGAACAGTAAAGATTGTGGAGATACAGGGCTCGTTTTTACTCCATGAATCAATAACCAGTCTTACATTGCATAAGTGTGTGCACATTTGTCCCTATGCAGCAACACACACATCAATAAATATTTTCACCCCTACGTCTCTCCACGAGACTGAGCATCTGCTTGACTGCTCAGTGAAAATCAAAGTGAGTGTACTGCACTTTTTAGTTTGAAGCAGAAAAGACTTCTTGTAGGAATTCTGAAAGCTTACATGGGAATGCATTCTATCCATTGCTCATCATGCATTGGCTATGTGGTTTGTAACTCACATTTTCTGGCTTTCTATTTGCTGGCTTTGATTTAAGTGCATGCCTTTGTCCCGCATATGGGGAAAAGCTTGTTCACCATCCTTTGTATTATTCCACGAGTCCTCACTTTCTCTAGACAGACGTTCATATCTTGCCACATTTGCTGTGCACTCAAAGGCAGAGTTCAAATGTTATGCTCTGTCTTTTGAGGGAGCTTGGTGTTTATTTTTCTGTCTCTGACTTCAAAGTGAGAGTATTTATGTGACAATATTGCCAGGTGCTGGGAAAGAAAAGGATTTTTCCTAGCACACAGCAAAAATTAAATGTCTAAATGAACTGTGCAAATAATTCAGAATATATCAGAATTAGGAAAGCACAAATTAAGCAAATTCTTTTTGTAATTTTAAATGTGGTGGAAACAAATGTTTTAATCCGATCAAAACTAGGTGATGCCATTTCCACACATTATCATTTGTGCGCTCTGTGCAGATGCAATGGTCATTGTAATTGAAAATGTGTTTGTAATAGCTGTTTGCTACCACACCATGCACACTCCCCTCTATGCCTCTCCACTCTACGACATCTGGCACCACACTCCACTTCATTCTACCACTCTAGGCCACTCTTCGACACTCCACTCACACTCCACTCTTCAACATCCCATAACCCTATGACATGACACTCTGACACTCTTCTCTGTTGAGCAACACTACACTAAATGCCACTGTCCTCTGCTCTGACACAACACACTATGCTACTCTCCTACGACTCTCCACTGCGACACACTGCCTCTCTCCTCTACAGCACTACACTCTACGACACTGTCACTCTCCTCTGCTCTACAACACAACACTCTCCTCTGCTCAATGACCCCCCGTGACTCTCCCCTCTACGACTCTCCCCTCTACGACTCTCCCCTCTACGACTCTCCCCTCTACGACTCTCCCCTCTACGACTCTCCCCTCTACGACTCTCCCCTCTACGACTCTCCCCTCTACGACTCTCCCCTCTACGACTCTCCCCTCTACGACTCTCCCCTCTACGACTCTCCCCTCTACGACTCTCCCCTCTACGACTCTCCCCTCTACGACTCTCCCCTCTACGACTCTCCCCTCTACGACTCTCCCCTCTACGACTCTCCCCTCTACGACTCTCCCCTCTACGACTCTCCCCTCTACGACTCTCCCCTCTACGACTCTCCCCTCTACGACTCTCCCCTCTACGACTCTCCCCTCTACGACTCTCCCCTCTACAACTCTCCCCTCTACAACTTTCCCCTCTGACACTATGCCAATCTGCTCTGACACTCCATGACACACTATGCTACTGTTCTAAAACACTCCACTCTGCGCCCCTCCCCACTTTGCGCCCCTCTGCCATTCACACGCCACTCTGCCATTTTACACCACTTCAAGCTATGCCACTCACCACAACTCTACGCCCCTCCAATCTGACACTCTACGCTATGACACTCTCCCCTTCACCACTCTCCGCTATGACACTCTCCCCTTCACCACCCTCCGCTATGACACTCTCCCCTTCACCACCCTCCGCTATGACACTCTCCCCTTCTCCACCCTCCGCTATGACACTCTCCCCTTCTCCACCCTCCGCTATGACACTCTCCCCTTCACCACCCTCCGCTATGACACTCTCCCCTTCACCACCCTCCGCTATGACACTCTCCCCTTCATCACCCTCCGCTATGACACTCTCCTCTTCACCACCCTCGGCTATGACACTCTCCTCTTCACCACCCTCCGCTAAGACACTCTCCCCTTCACCACCCTCCGCTATGACACTCTCCCCTTCACCACCCTCCGCTATGACACTCTCCCCTTCTCCACCCTCCGCTATGACACTCTCCCTTTCACCACCCTCCGCTATGACACTCTCCCCTTCTCCACCCTCCGCTATGACACTCTCCCTTTCACCACCCTCCGCTATGACACTCTCCCCTTCTCCACCCTCCGCTATGACACAACTCTTCGTCACTCTAATCTACACCCCTCCAATCGCCTCCACCCTATGACGCGCTACAACACTCTACACCCCTCACTGTACTCCACAGTGGAGGTCCTTCTTTCCTCAAGTTTGGGTGCCCAGTATTCTAAAACCGTATTTAAGCGGAATTATACACCGGAGAAGCTGTTTGGATGGTGCAAACGCTGCAGGTGTGTGGAGGGCCCTGCTCATTTAATACATGTTTTGTGGATGCGAGAAACTTCTGCCTCAAACAAGAGATTGAAACATATTTGAGGAAGATATTTGGGAGAGAGATCCCACTTATTGCATCCATGATGCTTCTCGGATATGATAATCATAAGGGTCAAGATTCGACTCAGATTTATTTTTATGACAGTAGCCCGTTTGTCAGTCGCAACAGCATGGAAACGTGCGGGGGAGGGGGGGACAAATTTAGGAAGACTCTGAAAACAGAGGTGTGGTTTTGTTTGGAGCGAAGGGCTGTGCTGTGAGTAGAAGGCAGTTCTGTCATCGACTGTAAGTGCATGTTTTCTTGATGGCTGTGATGAGGCATATTATACATCGACTGAGGACCAAGGTTTTAAAACAGTCTATCATTTATCATCAGTCCGACTGAGCTGAAGACTAGAGTCAAAGAGGACATGCCTAGAGAACATGTCTCTGGCTGTCCTTGTTTGTGACCCTGTTTAACCTAAAGAAGCTTTTTTGGTTTTAAAGCTGCGTATCTGATAGAGACATCTAGCCGCAGATTCCCTAACTTAGAATATCCCCAGGCGTCAGACTGGATCCAGATTTTTTTTTGCAGCAACACCTCTGCGTGCCGGGGTACGGTGCCACACGAACCCGCCCTGACGTCGTCCAAGTACGTGACGTCAGTGAGGTCATATAAGTCCCTCCCGGCGTGCTGACGTCAGTTTCCTTCTTTTCCGCGTGCAACACGGATCTGGAGTAAGCGGTTCCTCTGGCCTGTTTTCAGGCTCGTTTTCGATGCTTCGCGTCTGGAACAGTGTGCGATGCCTTCGGGCTTTAAATCTTGTACTTCCTGTTCGCGGCAAATGTCCGCGACGGACCCACATCTTATCTGTATGTGGTGTCTGGGCGAGCACCACGACTCCACGGACTGCGACGCCTGCCAACACCTCAACCTGAAGTCCCGGCGGGAGCGCCAGATGAAGCTTCTTTCGGCACGGCTGTCCCGGTCGGAGTCGTCTCGTCCCCCGGCCTCTTCAACGCCGGCAGGCCCCTCTTCTTTCCAGTTCCGCCGTCGATCGCCCTCTGGGGCCCTGGGCCATCGTTCACCACTATTGGTAAGTCGCAGCGCATTTCGCCGAGGTCCTCGACCTCACTTTCATCTGTTGTCAGGGGCACTGTTTCCCGGAACATTCCGGACGTACGCCCTTGACAGTCGTCCCTCCTCTATCCGCCCTATCAGGGTGCAGGAACAGCTCTGGCCCAGATGGTGGCCTATGCCGCGGCTCTGCAGGCCTCCCTTGGGTCCTCGCCCCTCTCTGGAGCGTCCTCGGGGCCTCCGCTACTTGCGGGGTCCCCGACTGACTCACCGGTGGGTTCGCCACCAGCGCCAAATGAGCCATTGCCCTCCAGGGACGTAGGAGATGTGGTATCGTCGGGGCGCGTCCCGGCTGGGTCCCCCTCTACGACCAATTGCACCCCTGCAGCGCCGCATACTCTCGTGGGGCTCCCTGTGGCGTCGTAGGTGGTTGCTGGTGCTCAAAGCCTCGCTTTGAGCACGCCTCGGCCTTCCGGGCAGGCGGCTGCCTGTCCAAAGCCGGGGTCGGCGCTGTTCCGGTGCCGTAAACTCACCTCCCCGGCTCCGCCTCTGCTTCTTTCTTCGGAGTCGGAGCCTGTTGTGGTTGAGGCTGAGTCGGTGCGGCGCCGGATGCTTTCCTCCCCGGCTCCGGCGCCATCTCCTTCAGGAGGGGAGCTTGTCATGGATTCGGCGCTGGACGGGGCCGACTCGACGACGGATGGAGTCGAGTCGGTGCCGGACGAGGCTCGATCGGTGCCGACTAGAGTCGTTTTGATGCCGCATAGACGCCGGGTTGTTGACTCTTCTCCGGAAGCGTCTGGAGAAAGTTTGGCATCAGCCTCTCGGCCGGTGACGCTGGATGTATTCTTGCCTGTGCCTCCCTTAGAATATGTGGACCCGGCAGGATCCCTGCCTCCTCAGGAGCCCCTGAACCTGGCAGGCTCCTCGCCTCCTCAGGAGCCCCATCAGGACCCACGTTCGTCAATGGGGCTCCCCTGAGTTGGGCATTGGTCGCACCCTCAGTGTCTTGGGAGGGTTAGCTTACAGCCCTCACCTACTGATGAGCTACTGTCCCCTCCACGGAGGGCTACTGAGGCTGTTGCGGCTTTTCTTAGAGTGGTCTCCTTTCCCACTTGGATTTTGAACATGCAACTCCCCTTGTCTGTGGACCCTTTACTTGATGTCCTTCACCGTGGGTCAGGGAATGTGGAGCTGCTTCTGCCCTTTGAAGCTTCTCTTTATGATGCCCTTTTGGGTACCTGGGTTCGGCCAGCTTTCGGTGATACGGTGGCTCGTTCTGTCCTGCACCGCCACCGTCCTGCTCCACATGATCCAGTTTGCCTATTTGTGCATCCTGACGTGCAGGGGTTTGTTTTGCAAACTGCCTTCCCTTCCTTGCCCCGCTTAATGCTTCCTTCCTCCCTCCCGGGAGTCCAGATGGCTTGAGTCATGGGGTCGGAACAACTTTGCCTCCACTACTGCTGCCCTAAGGTCACTAAATACAGTGTGTGTCCTGGCTCGGGCTACCTCTGCCCTGTGGGACTCTGCAGAGTCTTTGCTCTCCGCCACCACTGAAGGCGCTCGTGTTGACCTCCATCTTCTCCGGGATGGCCGTGACCTTGCATCACACTTTAAATGCAGCTACCGTCTGCTATTACTGCGCTAGGTGTGTTCCTCTACAACCATGTTGCATAGTCGTGGCTCGTTTACCCGTCTTTGCTAGATATATATACATATATAGATATCTATATATATATCTATATAGATATATATATGTGTTCCATTGTACTCTTCTTCCTACGTCTTCACCTCTCTTCGAGGCGGCAAGGTCTGGTCCAATGTCTCCATGTGTCAGGGAGCTTTTCAGTGATGTATGCGGGATTTGCCAAGAAGGTCCCTTTTTGCGTTCCACTTACTGGGGTGGTTCCCCAGTTTTACACTGCTCCCTTCTTCCTGTTCAGATACTGAACGATTCTCGCTTCTGGACAAGGGTTACTTTCCTTCCAGTCGGAAGGTGTGGTCTAGAATTCTGCGATTCTTCCTCCGTTTCTACGCCTTGGTACTTTGGTGCCTCTGCTGCCCCTTCCTTCGGATGTGCCTCCTTCTTTAGGTTCACCCTATATTATATCAGCTGGGCATGCGGGACGGCTCTTCTGATGTCAGTCGTCCTAGGTCTACACCCTGCATATCTGTATTTTGTGTGTTGGTTCTCACCTTAGTCTTCCAGCTGCCTGGTCGAGCAGTCTTATGCTTATTTTAGCTACGCCACCTTGTGGTCTCTGTGACTGTTTGCTCTGTGCATGTTTCTATGGTGGCCCGCATCAGCGTGCTTCAGATTGTTACTGTTCACCCCTGCCCCCATTTGGGACTGGGTGTGCACTTTGCGTGTTTCTTGTTTCCGCCTGCAATTCTAAAAACATTGCTGAGTTCTACCTCTTGACCTTTGGTTCTTGGCTGCAGCTTCTCCGGCCTTCCTTCCGTGAGCTAGCCTGGTGGGCTCTGGTTGCATCTCTTCATGTTTCTTCTCAACCTTTGGTCGGTGTTCACATAGTGCGCCATTAAGCTGAGAGTGGTCCTTCTGCCTCTTTTGTTCTGGTATATGGCTGGTGCCGCTTCTACCTCTCATGCGTATACAGGTATGGTGTAGCGCCATTCTGGCCTTTTTGGGATGTCTTTCATCCCGTTATCTTTTGCTCTTCCGAGCTATTTGGATTGTTGTCTGGCTGTTCCGCCACAGCCTCCCCCATTGTCCGTCACTCTGTTGCCGGCTCAAGTGCTTGGCGCTTTCTGTTGTTATGTCGCAGACCCACCTCCCCTTTGGGGTATGGCTGAGGTATCTTTTCTAAGTTAAGGAATCTGCGGCTATATGTCTCCATCAGATATGAGTTACTTACCTTCGGTAACGATGTATCTGGTAGAGACGTTGTCTAGACGCAGATTCCTTAACGCCCACCCAAGGACCTTGCCTAGTGGGATTTTCTGCTGGCCTCTTTCAGTTGCCATTGGTTTCTCTCTCACGGCTGCTCACATTGTTGCATCGCTTTGAGAATTGCCATAATACAGCTGACTCCCTCTGAGGGGTTTCTTCCTGTAAAATGGTGCCTTTTGATTCACCTTCACCAGGAGATTCATCTTGTTCTATTCTTCTCCTGCTGCCTTCCCTCCCTCCCGCCTTCTCTATTGACTCAGGGTTCTGGTCTCCTCTACAGTCGTCGTCTTTGGAGATCTGTTGACCTCTGTTTCAGACCTCCATTACTATAGGGGCAGTGCCAGTCTTTTCATACCTTCCTGCAGTGGACTGTTGTTCTCTCTGTGCTCCGTTCTTGCTAGACAACACAGTTCTACATGGTAATGACAGTGTATTTCTGTTTGTTGAGATATTCTTTCCTTGTTGCACTTGGGGAAGGGTCTTCGCTTAGCTTGCGGGGTTCTTACTCACAGCTTTTTCACTTAAATGTAGGCAGTGTCTAATTCTGTCTTTTACGATGATGTCTTGCACCTTCCTACTTCTTTATTCACTGATTTTTCATCCCTTGCACACTATTCCCATACTTTAACAGTTTGCTGTTGGTGGCTCCGCGTTGTGCCGCGGAAAAGTTTCTCCGAAGAAAACTGACGTCAGCGCGCCGGGAGGGACTTGTATGACCACGCTGACGTCGCGTACGTGGACGACATCAGGGCGAGGTCGTGTGACGCCGTCCCCCGGCGCGCAGAGGTGCTGCTGCTGCTGCAAGAAAATTCCGGATCCAGTCTGACGCCTGGGGATAGTCTAAGTTAAGGAATCTGCGGCTAGACAACGTCTCTACCAGAGACATTGTTACCGAAGGTAAGTAACTTGTACTTTAAGGTCTTTTAGGAGCTATTTCAGACTCAGCAACTCTTAGTACTCCTTCTTTGTTGTAGTTTTCCAAATCCAGTTTTTCAAAGTCTGCATTCTCTGAAGTCAGTCGTGGTCCCTTAGGTGCTGTGTTGACCCTTGCCCCTCGTGGGGCGGTGCTGCCGCTTGCCCCTCGTGGGGCGGTGCTGCCCCTTGCCCCTCGTGGGGCGGTGCTGCCCCTTGCCCCTCGTGGGGCGTTGCTGCCCCTTGCCCCTCGTGGGCCGGTGCTGCCCCTTGCCCCTCGTGGGCCGGTGCTGCCCCTTGCCCCTCGTGGGCCGGTGCTGCCCCTTGCCCCTCGTGGGCCGGTGCTGCCCCTTGCCCCTCGTGGGGCGGTGCTGCCCCTTGCCCCTCGTGGGGCGGTGCTGCCCCTTGTTTTATATAGCGCGAACTTGACCCAAAGTTATCGAGTATCAGAGCGCTTTACACGAGCACCAGTTACGTTACATGAGGACACACATTCATTTTTGTTATGCATGGGGAGATTAAGTGATTTTCCCAGAATCACAGGATGTTGCGCCTCTATGCCGAGACTCGAACCCGGTTACCCTGATTTTATGTCGACCGCCCTAGCCTTTAGGCCAACTCCTCTCCGCCAGCTCCTCTTACCTGCCTTAGATTGTAACTCTGAGACTCCCTGGTCTAATTTTGCCTATAGTCAGCCATTTGTTTCCTGGGTCTTCAACGTGCTGGTGTGATTAAGTGCAAAAGGGCAATTCGTGTGAACACAAGTGAGGACAGACTGGCACACCTGTTGATATGTGTATGAAGGTGATACATAATTTGAGAGAGGCGCGGTGGTCCTATTCTCAGAGCAGTCTCCGTATCTCCAGCGAGCCTCCCCTCGGAGGCCAGACTCTGGGATTCGACCCTGGAAGGCAGTGCTGCAGTTTTGGACAGTGATGGAGTTTGGCAGGGTCACAGAAACAGATTAGGTGTTTGTTAGTTTTATATTGTTGCGCGTTCAGTTAATTACAACGATTGCTATTGGCAAGTGAATGGTACAGCATAAAAAGAAGGCAATAGTTAAACAAAATAAACACCCCTTTGAGCTTGCGCTACACGCCCTGACTGCCTCAAGCATTTCTGGCCACGCTGAATGTTTTGGATGAATTGGAATCCAAAATTAAATTTTGTTCTTGAAACATTGATTAGAAACGTCTGCATCTGAGGCAGCAGATACACCATGGCTTTCGGGGCAGTCACAGCTCCCAGCCAGGTCCAGCAACTCGGTACAAAGCCCACGCTCTGTTTTTCTGTAGGCAGTCAGGTTTCACAGCCCACCCTCTGTGGTTCCTTAGGCAGTCAGGTTCACAGCCCACGCTCTGGTTCCTTAGGCAGTCAGGTTCACAGCCCACTCTCTGGTTCCTTAGGCAGTCAGGTTCACAGCCCACGCTCTGGTTCCTTAGGCAGTCAGGTTCACAGCCCACGCTCTGGTTCCTTAGGCAGTCAGGTTCACAGCCCACGCTCTGTGGTTCCTTAGGCATTCAGTTCACAGCCCACGCTCTGTGGTTCCTTAGGCATTCAGTTCACAGCCCACGCTCTGTGGTTCCTTAGGCAGTCTGGTTCCACAGTCCACGCTCTTTGGTCTTGTAGGCAGTCAGGTATCTGTTACAGACTTCCAGCTGCAGATTCCTTACCTTTGAATTTCCCAGGCGTCAGGCTGGATCCGGAAACTTTTGCTGAGCAATACCCCTTGCACGCGACGTCGGGTGGCTCCATTCGGCTCTGCGTTTTTTGGCAGGCTTTTTTTCTACTTTTGTCGAAATGTTTGGGATTTTCCAACTTCAAATGCGAGTGATGTCTTCGAGGAAGACTGGTTTCTAGCCGTGCGGGACTTGTTCCCACAATATGTCGGTCACCGATCCACACCGTGTATGTCTGTAGTGCCTTGAGCACGACCACAATACAAAGTTGTGTTTGGACTGTCGGGTGATGACTCTGAAGACTTTGAGGGAGCGGGCCATGAAGTTACTCACGACCCACAGTCAACACTGTCAAGCGAGACTCAGAGGAGGTCAAGGTCCTGATCGAAGAAGAGGTCGTCGCGGGACCGCTCATGGAGCTCTAAGTCCTCGTCCTCCCATTTGAGGTCCTCTGGACACTCTGGGAAGAAGCATAGGAAGAAGTAGTAGTCCAAGTGGACTTCGTCTTCACTTCAACTGGTGTCCGTCGTCAAGAGAGGTAAGGAGCACCGACACTCTAGGCACGGTTCCGCGGAGCGGGAGCCAGTCTCCTTTGCCGACCCCCCCCTCCTCCCCCAATTCTGGGAGCCGAGCAACTCCTGCTCAAATAAGAGGTTTACAAGGCCATGCACTGGGAACAACCCCGCTGGTGACCCTTTGGGATCCGTGGAGTCAGAAGGGGCACCTTGGGTTAGACGCTGTCTGCTCCGGCCACGATGCCCATGGGGCCCCAGGGATCCACCCCGGACCCGGTTTGACGGCGTCTAACCCAAAGTTGGTGCCTGCGACGGCACCGATGCCTGTCGGTGGCGCAAACCCCATCCTCATTCATATCCCCAACAACACGTAGCCGAAATGGTGTCGATCGACGCCGATTCTGCCGTCGACAGAACCCAGAGGTTCTATGTTGTTGCCTGAGCTTTTTGAGGATGTGCTAGGCTCAGGAGAGGAATGGGAGGGATCTGGGGACCCTCTTGATACCCAGGAAGTCTGAGGAGAATTTGAACTGGTATGGGTAACTTCGGGAAGTCAGTGGACTGGATACTTCTCCAGGAAGTGGCATGCTCTCAGTGGTTACGGAGAAGGGAGCATCCTATGCCATGGTGGTAAAGAGGGCAGATGAGGTCCTTGGACTAGAGCTGCCTTCAGTGCAGTTCAGTATTAATCTCCTGACCGAGGTGCTTCAACCTGGGACGTCCACTTCTGAACCCCTTTAGCCATTTAATGAGGCACTTATGAACATCCTTCTAGGCACATGGTCCAAACCTAGCTCAGGGACTCCTATGAATAGGACGATTGCACGCCACCATTGCCCAGCTCTGGGCGACCCAAAATTCCTCAGCCAACACCCCACCCCAGAGAGTATGGTGGTTTAGGCCTCTACGTCCCAAGGCGCATTCCCTTCTGCCTCTCCGGATATAAAATCCAAGAGACTGGATTCATTCGTGAAGAAGTTGTTTTCTTCCTCCATCCTTACATTGTGGTCGGTGAATACCGCATGCTTATTGGGCCGTTTCTCCCATTCCCTTTGGGAGATGGTTGCGCAAGTGCTGCCACAAGTCCAGGAGGAGGCCTTGGCTATGCTCTCCCAAGCTGTCAAGGATGGGAGAGATGCAGCAAAATTCCCTATACGGTGTGGCCTAGATACGACCGATTTGCTTGGCAGATCGATTTCCACTGCTGTGGGCCTTGAGGCCTGGCTTCGTACAACTGGCTTCTCTGGTGATGTCCAAGCCATCTTGATGGACATGGTTTAATGGAACCTGCCTTTTTGGGAAAAGGCTGACTGCCCTGGTCAGGTTCAAGGACTCTCGAGCTACGACCAGATCCTTGGGCCTCTACTCCTCTCACGTGGCCAGTCTTCCTTTCTCCCCTTTCGTAGGAACGGAAGGGGTTTCCAGACGCGTCAACCATATCCCAACCACTGTCCCGCACGGACTGCCCAAGCCGTGCGAGCACACGGTGCATTCCAATCTCGGAATGGAGGCCAGAAGTAGTCTACCACACTGCCCCAAGTAGCCGCAGCCTCCAAGCACTCCTAGGCTGATTCTGCAGGACCACACTACTCAAATTGGTGGGAGAATTTGTCATCATCTCCTCCACTGGAGATCCATAACATCGGACAAGTGGGTCTTGCAGATATTCCAGGAGGGCTATTCCCTACTTTTTCTTTCTTTTCCTCCTCCTATTTTGCCTAATCAGGAACAGCAGACGAAGGGTCATTTAAAGTTGCTCCAGGAGAAAGTTACGGCTCTTGGGCAAGGGAGCTATAGAAAGGGTCCCAGTTTCAGAAGTAGGCAGTGGGTGTTATTCCTGCTTCTTTTAGATTCAGAAGAAGGGGCTACGGCCCATTTTAGATCATCAGACTATCAATCTCTTTCACAAAAAAGAGAAATTCATAATGCTCACTCTGACTCAGGTCTTGTCTGCCTTTGACCAAGAAGACTGATGGTTGCGTTGGACCTGCAGTACGTGTATTTTCATATTCCCATCCTGCCAGGCCACAGGCGTTATCTGCGGTTCAAGGTAGGTCACGAGCACTTTGTTTACCGTGCTCCCCTTCGGCCTTACCAGTGCCCCTTGGGTGTTCAGCAAGTTGATGGCGGTGGTAGCAGCTCATCTACGCAGGTTAGGGGTGTCAGTCTTCCCCTACCACGATGACTGGCTGTTGAATGCATCCTCGCTCCAGGCTGTCATCTCCCACCTTCAGACTACGGCAAACCTTCTGCATTCGGTGGGGTTCTCTATAAACGTGCCAAAGTCACACCTGACTCCTTCTCAGATGCTTCCTTTTATCGGAGCTGTTCTGGACACAGTGCAGTTTCGTGCCTATCCCCCCCCCCCCCCCCCCCCCCCCGAGCAGCGAGTCCACGTTATACGGGTTATGATTCTGATATTTCCGCCTCTATCCTGGATTTCAGGGAGACAGACTCTGAGGCTGTTGCGCCTCATGGCCTACTGCATCCTGTTGGTAAGACATGCCAGATGGCGTATGCGGGCTCTGCAGTGGGACTTGAAGTTCCAATGGGCACAGCATCGGTGAAATCTCACCAACTTCGTTCAGCTCTTGGAAGAAACTGCGAAAAAATCTGCAGTGGCGGTTAACGAACTGCGATTGGGTCAATGGCAGACCACTCTCCCTTCCCCAGCCAGATCTCAGTCATGACAGATGCCTCACTTATGGGATGGGGCAGCCACCTGGGAGAGGTGGAGATCAGGGGACAGTGGTCTCTGGGGGAGATAGGGCTCCACATAAATCTATTGGAGCTCTGAGCGATTCGGTTGGCTTTGAAAGCATGCCTTCCCTCTGTCAAGTAGAAGTTAGTGCTCAGACGACATCACCGCCATGTGGTACTGCAACAAGCAGGGCGGGGTGGGGTCGTGGACCCTTTGTAGAGAGGCCCTGCATCTCTGGACATGGCTTGAACAGCAGGGCATAAACCTGGTGGTTCAACACCTGGCAGGTTCTCTGAATGCCATGGTGGACAAACTCGGCTGTCGATGCCTAGCGGATCACGAGTGGTGTCTCCTGTCAGAGGTGGTGCAAAGGCTCTTTCAACAGTGGGGAGAACCTTGGTTAGATTTGTTCACCTCCAAAGAGAACGCGCAGTGTCAGCGGTACTGTGTGCTGGAGTTTCTAAGGCGGCTATCTCTCGACGACGCTTTTTGTAGCAAGTGGAGCTCAGGCCTGTTGTACGCCTTTCCACCCATACCACTCCTGAAGATATGGGGTGACTGGGCCCAAGTCATTCTTGTGGCCCCGGACTGGGTGAGGACAGTCTGGTATGCAGAGCTTCTGAGAATGAGTATTGATCCTCTGATCAGGCTGCCCCTACGGGATGATCATCTGTCGCAGCATCAGGGGAGGGTTCTCCACCCGAACCTGTCAACTGCACTGCGTGGAGATTGAGCAGCGACAGTTGATAGCTTTTGACCTTCCTCCCGAAGTCTGTAATGTTATTCTGGTGGCCAGGCGGCCCTCCACTAAGACAGTCTACGTCTGTCTTTGGCAAAATTTAGTATTATAATGTACAGTAAGGTCCGTTGACCCTCTTTCTGCTCCTCTTTCTACTGTCCTCTTATTCATTCTAATTCTTGCCCAGCAGGGCTCGGCCTTGGGAACTCTCAAGGGTTACCTGCTTTTTTGCAGCTGCCAGACCAGCCTTCTCTCTTCAAGTCTCCTATTGTAAATAGATTTCTAAAAGGGCTGGGCCATTTATTTCCACCCACGCCCTTTGTAATGCTACAGTGGGACCTTAATTTGGTCCTTAACTATCTAATGTGTGCTCCTTTTGAGCCTTTGCAGAATTGACTCCTCCGGCTGTTAACCATCAAAACAGCCTTCTTAATGGCGCTTACATCTGCCCGGAGGGTGAGTGAGTTGCAGGCATTATCTTGTTCACCTCCTTATCTTATGTCCTTTCGGGACAATGTGGTGCTTCTCACCAGGGCATTCTTTTTGTCAAAGGTTGTGACCTCATTCCATCCGGGTCAGTTCATCACTTTGCCCACTTTCTTTGCTCCCCTGCATCCCTCTAAGAAAGAGGAGCGTCTCCACTGACTGGATCTAAAAAGAGCATTGTCGTCCTACCTTGATGGCATAAAAGCGTTCCGGTTGGATGACCAACTCTGTGGGGTATGTGAGAGCAAAGAAGGGAAGGGCAGTACAGAAAAGGAACATCCCTTGCTTTGTCGTTCTCTGCATCAAGATCTGTTATGCCTTGGCAAAGAAGCAGCCCCCTGAGGGATTAAGAGCCCATTCCACCGGGGAAAAGGCTGCGACTATGGCCTTGGCTTTGGGTGTCCCAGTCCAAGATATTTCGGGCAGCGACGTAGGCATCTTTGCACACATTTGCAAAACATTACTGCCTTGATGAGCAAGTGCGCAGGGACGGACGTTTTACTCATTCAGTCCTGCAAGACTTCTTAGTTTAGGATGTTAGTCTGCAACCCACTGCCAGGATGGTATGGCTTGGCTATGTGATTCAATGGTAAGGAATCTGCAGCTAGAAGTCTCTATCAGATGAACAAGTTACTTACCATCGGTAACGCATTATCTGGTAGACTCTGTCTAGCTGCAGATTCCTTACAGCCCCACCCATGCCTCCCCGCTTTGCGGACTGATATTGTAGAGCTAGGGTTACTCCCCTTTTCAGGGCCCTAGTTTTGCACACTACTACATCAGTTACTTTTTGACCCTGCGCTTCTGACGTGGAAAAAAAGAAAAGTACTGACGTCCGCGTGCCGCCTATATAGGCACCACGACGCTAACAATGCCGACTACATCACGCATAGCCGAATGGAGCCACCCGACGTTGCACGCAAGGGTTATTGCTCAGCAAAAGTTTGCGGGTTTCCAGCCTGGCACCTGGGAAATTCAAAGGTAAGGAATCTCCAAGTAGATAGACTATCTACCAGATAATGCATTACCGAAGGTAAGTAACTTGTTCTTCACCGCCTGCGCTCTGTGGTTCCGTAGGCAGCAGTCAGATTCACAGCCCACTCTCTGTGGTTCCGTAGGCAGTCAGGTTTCACAGCCGCAGTCCGTTGCTGTGTAGGCAGTCAGTTTTCACAGCCACAGCTCTGTGGTTCTGCTTGCAGTCCATGTCATGTACCGCTGCAGCTAGACCAGGCTTACTGCATAACTGTGGCATTCTAGGCAAGACAGACACATTTATTGGGCGCCACAAGCTCTGGGGCATCCAGACCCCAAAGGCACGTTTGTAGACTCCGTTACGAAGAGTGATACAATTTTAAAAGTAAGGTTTCCGCTTTATCCGAAACTCCTTTTGGCTCGTTCTTTCGTTTGAGTCAAGACGATTCCCCTGCTCCTATTGACTGGTTCGTTTAGCTTCCGAGGTACTACTGTTTAAGTTAAAAAATTAAAGTCATTAACTTGTCTTCGATCTCAGCGGGAGGGCCATCATCTAATAATTGATTCTGGTGTTCCAGTGACCAGCATTTCTGTGTTGCATTGATTTGTAAATTGCTGTAAGGACACAGATCATTATACTCAGGGACATCTTAAGAATTTTGGGGCCCCTGGGCAAAGCGTATTTTGGGGCCCCTAGGCCAAGCGTATTTTGAGGAACCCTGTTCGGAATAGCCTTGAATTTATTATCTAATTTCAGCTCTTAATTGCCCTTTTTGTCCAGGTCACTGTCGGTGCACAGGCACACTCGTGCAAATTCTATATGTTTACATCTAATATTCAGGAATAGTGACGAGTTCTTTCAATATTGTAACACAGCAGCATCTCACTTATATTACTGCAAATAATCTCTGGGACGCTTTTCATATGTGATATCCTGTTTTGACTAAAAGAAACTTTTTTATGGTTGTTGAATTAAATATAAGCACAGCGTTTATTTGATAAATGTTTGTAATGGACTCTTACACATCACCCACATTACAAATAAATGTAAGGAAAACAGTATATAAAACGTGTCTACGAATTATTCAAGATCACAAGGGCAAAACTCTGCAGAACAAAGCTGGCTGCATCACAGGGGCCCTGAAAGGAGGGGGGGCCTCGGCCAGGGCACACGTTGCCCATGCTTTTAAAACTTCCCTGAGCGGGAGCCTGTGCAGTCTAAGGCCGCTTGAACGAACGTGGCTCCAGAGCTGCTGAAATGTGTGTTGTGAAGGCGGCCGGCCGCGCTCGAGGAGCCCAAAAATCCACAGCGACAGTCGTCAAGCCAGTACCCTAGGACTGTGGGGAATGGTTCTCTGCTGACGACAGAGGCTTCACGTGGGTCAAAAAGCCGGTCTAATGGCCGCACGATTACACGTGGAATGCGGCTGTGCATCAGTAATGAACTGTCAGAGATCTGAAGTCACAGGCGAGGGAGAGGTGGTTTGATGGAGCTCTGCAGGTTCACAGGCGTGGGGAGGTGGTGTGGGGTAGCTCTGCAGGGTCACAGGCGTGGGGAGGTGTTGTGGGGGAGCTCTGCAGGGTCACAGACATGGGGAGGTGGTGTGGGGGAGCTCTGCAGGGTCACAGACGTGGGAGAGGTGGTTTAGCGGATCTGTGCAGAGTCACAGGCGTGGGAGAGGTGGTTTGGTGGAACTCTGCAGGGCCAAAGGCGTGGGAGAGGTGGTATAGCGGATCTGTGCAGACTCACAGGCGTGGGAGAGGTGGTTTGGCGGAACTCTGCAGGGCCAAAGGCGTGGGAGAGGTGGTTTGGCAGAGCTCTGCAGGAGAGGTGGTTTGGCAGAGCTCTGCAGGAGAGGTGGTTTGGCAGAGCTCTGCAGTATCACAGGCCCGGGAGAGGTGGTTTGGCAGAGCTCTGCATGGTCACAGGCACAGGTGGTTTGGTGGAGCTTTGCAGGAGAGGTGGCTCAAAGACGTGGGAGAGGTGGTTTGGCGGAGCTCTGCATGGTCACAGGCATGGGAGAGGTGGTTTGGTGGAGCTCTCCAGGAGAGGTGGTTTGGCGTAGCTCTGCTGGGTCCCAGGCGTGGGAGAGGTGGTTTGGTGGAGCTCTGCAGGGCCAAAGGCGTGGGAGAGGTGGTTTGGTGGAGCTCTGCAGGGCCAAAGGCACGGGGGAGGTGGTTTGGCGGAGCTCTGCAGGGCCAAAGGCACAGGAGAGGTGGTTTGGCGGAGCTCTGCAGGGCCAAAGGCACGGGAGAGGTGGTTTGGCGGAGCTCTGCAGGAGGGGTGGTTTGGCGGAGCTCTGCAGGAGGGGTGGTTTGGCGGAGCTCTGCAGGAGGGGTGGTTTGGCAGAGCTCTGAGAGGTCGTTTCAAAGCTCTGCATACTCGCAGGCATGGGAGAGGTTGTTTCAGAGCTCTGCATACTCGCAGGCATGGGAGAGGTCGTTTTAGAGCTCTGCATACTCGCAGGCATGGGAGAGGTGGCTTGGCGGAGCACTGCAGGGCCAAAGGCGTGGGAGAGGTGGTTTGGCAGAGCCCTGCAGGGTCTCAGGCGTGGGATAGGTGTTTTGGTGGACCTCTGCCGGGGAGGTAGTTTGGTGGAGCTCTGCGGGGTGACAGGTGTGGGATAGGTGGTTTGGTGGAGCTTTGCATACTCACAGGCATGGGAGAGGTGGTTTGGCAGAGCTATGCATACTCGCAGGCATGGCAGAGGTGGTTTGGCGGATCTCTGCAGGGTCACAGGTGTGAGAGGTGGTTTGGCGGAACTCTGCAGGGGTCACAGGCACGGGAGAGGAGGTTTTGCGGATCTGTGCTGGGTCACAGGCGTGAGAGGTGGTTTGACGGATGTGTGCAGGGTCACAGGTGTGAGGTGGTTTGGTGGAGCTCTGCAGGGTCACAGGTGTGTGAGGTGGTTTGGCGGAGCTCTGCAGGGTCACAGGTGTGTGAGGTGGTTTGGATGAGGTCTTCAGGGGAGGTGGTTTGGCGGATCTGTGCAGAGTCACAGGCGTGGGAGAGGTGGTTTGGCGGATCTGTGCAGAGTCACAGGCGCAGGAGAGGTGGTTTGGCAGATCTGTGCAGAGTCACAGGGGAAGGAGAGGTGGTTTGGCGGATCTGTGCAGGGTCACAGGTGTGGGAGAGGTGGTTTGGTTGAGCTCTGCAAGGTAACAGGCACGGGAGAGGTGGTTTGGCGGAGCTCAGCAGGTTCACAGGTACGGGGAGTGGTGGTTTGGTGGAGCTCTGCAGGGTCCCAGGCGTGGGGGTTTGGTGGAGCTCTGCAGGGCCATAGGAGAGGTGGTTTGGTGGAGCTCTGCAGGGTCACAGGCACGGGAGAGGTGGAGCTCTGCAGGGTCACAGGCGAGGTGGTTTGGCTGAGCTCAGGAGGTTCACAGGCACGGGAGAGGTGGTTTGGTGGGGCTCAGGAGGTTCACAGGCGCGGGAGAGGTGGTTTGGCGGGGCTCTGCAGGGTCACAGTCGAGGTGGTTTGGCGGGGCTCTGCAGGGTCACAGTCGAGGTGGTTTGGCGGGGCTCTGCAGGGTCACAGTCGAGGTGGTTTGGCGGGGCTCTGCAGGGTCACAGTCACAGGAGAGGTGGTTTCGTGGAGCTCTGCAGGATGAAAGGCGTGGAGAGGTGGTTTGGCGGAGCTCTGCAGGGTGATAGGTGTGGGAGAGGTGGTTTGGTGGAGCTCTGCATACTCACAGGCATGGCAGAGGTGGTTTGGCGGATCTCTGCAGGGTCACAGGTGTGAGAGGTGGTTTGGCGGAACTCTGCAGGGGTCACAGGCACGGGAGAGGAGGTTTTGCGGATCTGTGCTGGGTCACAGGCGTGAGAGGTGGTTTGACGGATGTGTGCAGGCTCACAGGCGTGAGGTGGTTTGGTGGAGCTCTGCAGGGTCACAGGTGTGAGGTGTTTGGCGGAGGTCTTCAGGGGAGGTGGTTTGGCGGATCTGTGCATAGTCACAGGCGTGGGAGAGGTGGTTTGGCGGATCTGTGCAGAGTCACAGGCGTGGGAGAGGTGGTTTGGCGGCTCTGTGCAGAGTCACAGGCGCAGGAGAGGTGGTTTGGCAGAGCTCTGCAGGGTCACAGGCGCGGGAGAGGTGGTTTGGCGGAGCTCTGTTGGGTCACAGGCATGGGGGTTTGGCGGAGCTCTGCAGGGTCACAGGCGCGGGAGAGGTGGTTTGGCGGAGCTCTGCCGGGGAGGTGGTTTGGTGGAGCTCTGCAGGGGAGGTGGTTTGGTGGAGCTCTGCAGGGTGAAAGGCGTGGAGAGGTGGTTTGGCGGATCTGTGCAGAGTCACAGGCGCAGGAGAGGTGGTTTAGTTGAGCTCTGCAAGGTCACAGGCACGGGAGAGGTGGCTTGGCGGAGCTCTTCAGGTTCACAGGTACGGGAGTGGTGGTTTGGCGGAGCGCTGCAGGGTCACAGGCTTTGGGGTTTGGCGGAGCGCTGCAGGGTCACAGGCGTGGGGGTTTGGCGGAGCGCTGCAGGGTCACAGGCGTGGGGGTTTGGCGGAGCGCTGCAGGGTCACAGGCGTGGGGGTTTGGCGGAGCGCTGCAGGGTCACAGGCGTGGGGGTTTGGCGGAGCGCTGCAGGGTCACAGGCGTGGGGGTTTGGCGGAGCGCTGCAGGGTCACAGGCGTGGGGGTTTGGCGGAGCGCTGCAGGGTCACAGGCGTGGGGGTTTGGCGGAGCGCTGCAGGGTCACAGGCGTGGGGGTTTGGCGGAGCGCTGCAGGGTCACAGGCGTGGGGGTTTGGCGGAGCGCTGCAGGGTCACAGGCGTGGGGGTTTGGCGGAGCGCTGCAGGGTCACAGGCGTGGGGGTTTGGCGGAGCGCTGCAGGGTCACAGGCGTGGGGGTTTGGCGGAGCGCTGCAGGGTCACAGGCGTGGGGGTTTGGCGGAGCGCTGCAGGGTCACAGGCGTGGGGGGTTTGGCGGAGCGCTGCAGGGTCACAGGCGTGGGGGGTTTGGCGGAGCGCTGCAGGGTCACAGGCGTGGGGGTTTGGCGGAGCGCTGCAGGGTCACAGGCGTGGGGGTTTGGCGGAGCGCTGCAGGGTCACAGGCGTGGGGGGTTTGGCGGAGCGCTGCAGGGTCACAGGCGTGGGGGGTTTGGCGGAGCGCTGCAGGGTCACAGGCGTGGGGGTTTGGCGGAGCGCTGCAGGGTCACAGGCGTGGGGGTTTGGCGGAGCGCTGCAGGGTCACAGGCGTGGGGGTTTGGCGGAGCGCTGCAGGGTCACAAGCGTGGGGGTTTGGCGGAGCTCTGCAAGCCACAGGAGAGGTGGTTTGGTGGAGCTCTGCAGGGTCACAGGCACGGGAGAGGTGGTTTGGTGGAGCTCTGCAGGGTCACAGGCACGGGAGAGGTGGTTTGGTGGAGCTCTGCAGGGTCACAGGCACGGGAGAGGTGGTTTGGTGGAGCTCTGCAGGGTCACAGGCACGGGAGAGGTGGTTTGGTGGAGCTCTGCAGGGTCACAGGCACGGGAGAGGTGGTTTGGCGGAGCTCTGCAGGGTCACAGGAGAGGTGGTTTGGCGGAGCTCTGCAGGGTCACAGGCGTGGCAGAGGTGGTTTGGCGGAACTCTGCAGGGTCACAGGCACGGGAGAAGTGGTTTGGCGGAGCTCTGCAGGGTCACAGGCGTGGCAGAGGTGGTTTGGTGGAGCTCTGCAGGGTCACAGGCGTGGCAGAGGTGGTTTGGTGGAGCTCTGCAGGGTCACAGGCGTGGGGGTTTGGCGGAGCTCTGCAGGGTCACAGGCGTGGGGGTTTGGCGGAGCTCTGCAGGGTCACAGGCGTGGGGGTTTGGCGGAGCTCTGCAGGGTCACAGGCGTGGGGGTTTGGCGGAGCTCTGCAGGGTCACAGGCGCGGGAGAGGTGGTTTGGCGGAGCTCTGCAGGGTCACAGGCGCGGGAGAGGTGGTTTGGCGGAGCTCTGCAGGGTCACAGGCGCGGGAGAGGTGGTTTGGCGGAGCTCCGCAGGGTCACAGGCGCGGGAGAGGTGGTTTGGCGGAGCTCCGCAGGGTCACAGGCGCGGGAGAGGTGGTTTGGCGGAGCTCCGCAGGGTCACAGGCGCGGGAGAGGTGGTTTGGCGGAGCTCCGCAGGGTCACAGGCGCGGGAGAGGTGGTTTGTCGGAGCTATGCATACTCACAGGCATGGCAGAGGTGGTTTGGCGGATCTCTGCAGGGTCACAGGTTTGAGAGGTGGTTTGGCGGATCTCTGCAGGGGTCACAGGCACGGGAGAGGTGGTTTTGCAGATCTGTGCTGGGTCACAGGCGTGAGGTGGTTTGACGGATGTGTGCAGGGTAACAGGTGTGTGAGGTGGTTTGGCGGAGCTCTGCAGGGTCACAGGCGTGGGAGAGGTGGTTTGGCGGATCTGTGCAGAGTCACAGGCGTGGGAGAGGTGGTTTGGTGGATCTGTGCAGAGTCACAGGCGCAGGAGAGATGGTTTGGCGGATCTGTGCAGAGTCACAGGGGAAGGAGAGGTGGTTTGGCGGATCTGTGCAGGGTCACAGGTGTGGGAGAGGTGGTTTGGCGGAGCTATGCATACTCACAGGCATGGCAGAGGTGGTTTGGCGGATCTCTGCAGGGTCACAGGCGTGGGAGAGGTGGTTTGGTTGAGCTCTGTAGGGTCACAGGCGTGGGGGTTTGGCGGAGCTCTGCAGGGTCACAGGCGCGGGAGAGGTGGTTTGGCGGAGCTCTGCCGGGGAGGTGGTTTGGTGGAGCTCTGCAGGGTGAAAGGCGTGGAGAGGTGGTTTGGCGGATCTGTGCAGAGTCACAGGCGCAGGAGAGGTGGTTTAGTTGAGCTCTGCAAGGTCACAGGCACGGGAGAGGTGGCTTGGCGGAGCTCTTCAGGTTCACAGGTACGGGAGTGGTGGTTTGGCGGAGCGCTGCAGGGTCACAGGCTTTGGGGTTTGGCGGAGCGCTGCAGGGTCACAGGCTTTGGGGTTTGGCGGAGCGCTGCAGGGTCACAGGCTTTGGGGTTTGGCGGAGCGCTGCAGGGTCACAGGCTTTGGGGTTTGGCGGAGCGCTGCAGGGTCACAGGCTTTGGGGTTTGGCGGAGCGCTGCAGGGTCACAGGCTTTGGGGTTTGGCGGAGCGCTGCAGGGTCACAGGCTTTGGGGTTTGGCGGAGCGCTGCAGGGTCACAGGCTTTGGGGTTTGGCGGAGCGCTGCAGGGTCACAGGCTTTGGGGTTTGGCGGAGCGCTGCAGGGTCACAGGCTTTGGGGTTTGGCGGAGCGCTGCAGGGTCACAGGCTTTGGGGTTTGGCGGAGCGCTGCAGGGTCACAGGCTTTGGGGTTTGGCGGAGCGCTGCAGGGTCACAGGCTTTGGGGTTTGGCGGAGCGCTGCAGGGTCACAGGCTTTGGGGTTTGGCGGAGCGCTGCAGGGTCACAGGCTTTGGGGTTTGGCGGAGCGCTGCAGGGTCACAGGCTTTGGGGTTTGGCGGAGCGTTGCAGGGTCACAGGCTTTGGGGTTTGGCGGAGCGCTGCAGGGTCACAGGCTTTGGGGTTTGGCGGAGCGCTGCAGGGTCACAGGCTTTGGGGTTTGGCGGAGCGCTGCAGGGTCACAGGCTTTGGGGTTTGGCGGAGCGCTGCAGGGTCACAGGCTTTGGGGTTTGGCGGAGCGCTGCAGGGTCACAGGCTTTGGGGTTTGGCGGAGCGCTGCAGGGTCACAGGCTTTGGGGTTTGGCGGAGCGCTGCAGGGTCACAGGCTTTGGGGTTTGGCGGAGCGCTGCAGGGTCACAGGCTTTGGGGTTTGGCGGAGCGCTGCAGGGTCACAGGCGTGGGGGTTTGGCGGAGCGCTGCAGGGTCACAGGCGTGGGGGTTTGGCGGAGCGCTGCAGGGTCACAGGCGTGGGGGTTTGGCGGAGCTCTGCAAGCCACAGGAGAGGTGGTTTGGCGGAGCTCTGCAGGGTCACAGGCACGGGAGAGGTGGTTTGGTGGAGCTCTGCAGGGTCACAGGCACGGGAGAGGTGGTTTGGTGGAGCTCTGCAGGGTCACAGGCACGGGAGAGGTGGTTTGGTGGAGCTCTGCAGGGTCACAGGTTTGAGAGGTGGTTTGGCGGATCTCTGCAGGGGGTCACAAGCGCGGGAGAGGAGGTTTTGCAGATCTGTGCTGGGTCACAGGCGTGAGGTGGTTTGACGGATGTGTGCAGGGTAACAGGCGTGAGAGGTGGTTTGGTGGAGCTCTGCAGGGTCACAGGCGTGTGAGGTGGTTTGGTGGATCTGTGCAGAGTCACAGGGGATGGAGAGGTGGTTTGGCGGATCTGTGCAGGGTCACAGGTGTGGGAGAGGTGGTTTGGTTGAGCTCTGCAGGGTCACAGGCGTGGGGGTTTGGCGGAGCTCCGCAGGGTCACAGGCGCAGGAGAGGTGGTTTGGCGGAGCTCCGCAGGGTCACAGGCGCGGGAGAGGTGGTTTGGCGGGGCTCTGCAGGGCCACAGGCATGGGAGAGGTGGTTTGGCGGAGCTATGCATACTCACAGGCATGGCAGAGGTGGTTTGGCGGGTCTGTGCAGGGTCACAGGTGTGGGAGAGGTGGTTTGGTTGAGCTCTGCAAGGTCACAGGCACGGGAGAGGTGGTTTGGCGGAGCTCAGCAGGTTCACAGGTACGGGAGTGGTGGTTTGGTGGAGCTCTGCAGTGTCACAGGCGTGGGGTTTTGGCGGAGCTCTGCAGGGCCACAGGAGAGGTGGTTTGGCGGAGCTCTGCAGGGTCACAGGCACGGGAGAGGTGGTTTGGCGGAGCTCTGCAGGGTCACAGGCACGGGAGAGGTGGTTTGGCGGAGCTCTGCAGGGTCACAGGCACGGGAGAGGTGGTTTGGCGGAGCTCTGCAGGGTCACAGGCACGGGAGAGGTGGTTTGGCGGAGCTCTGCAGGGTCACAGGCACGGGAGAGGTGGTTTGGCGGAGCTCTGCAGGGTCACAGGCACGGGGTTTGGCGGAGCTCTGCAGGGTCACAGGCGTGGGAGAGGTGGTTTGGCGGAGCTCTGCAGGGTCACAGGCGCGGGAGAGGTGGTTTGGCGGAGCTCTGCAGGGTCACAGGCGAGGTGGTTTGGCTGAGCTCAGGAGGTTCACAGGCACGGGAGAGGTGGTTTGGTGGGGCTCAGTAGGGTCACAGGCACGGGAGAGGTGGTTTGGTGGGGCTCAGTAGGGTCACAGGCACGGGAGAGGTGGTTTGGTGGAGCTCTGCAGGGTCACAGGCACGGGAGAGGTGGTTTGGTGGAGCTCTGCAGGGTCACAGGCGTGGGAGAGGTGGTTTGGCGGAGCTCTGCAGGGTCACAGGCGTGGGAGAGGTGGTTTGGCGGAGCTCTGCAGGGTCACAGGCGCGGGAGAGGTGGTTTGGCGGAGCTCTGCAGGGTCACAGGTTTGAGAGGTGGTTTGGCGGAACTCTGCAGGGCTCACAGGCATGGGAGAGGAGGTTTTGCTCTTCTGTGCTGGGTCACAGGCGTGAGAGGTGGTTTGACGGATGTGTGCAGGGTCACAGGCATGGGGGTTTGGCGGAGTTCTGCAGGGTCACAGGAGAGGTGGTTTGGTGGAGCTCTGCAGGGTCACAGGCATGGGGGTTTGGCGGAGCTCTGCAGGGTCACAGGCATGGGGGTTTGGCGGAGTTCTGCAGGGTCACAGGAGAGGTGGTTTGGTGGAGCTCTGCAGTGTCACAGGCGTGGGGGTTTGGCGGAGCTCTGCAGGGCCACAGGAGAGGTGGTTTTGCTGAGCTCTGCAGGGTCACAGGCACGGGAGAGGTGGTTTGGCGGAGCTCAGGAGGTTCACAGGCACAGGAGAGGTGGTTTGGCTGAGCTCAGGAGGTTCACAGGCATGGGAGAGGTGGTTTGGTTGAGCTCTGTTGGGTCACAGGCATGGGGGTTTGGCGGAGCTCTGCAGGGTCACAGGCGCGGGAGAGGTGGTTTGGCGGAGCTCTGCCGGGGAGGTGGTTTGGTGGAGCTCTGCAGGGTGAAAGGCGTGGAGAGGTGGTTTGGCGGATCTGTGCAGAGTCACAGGCGCAGGAGAGGTGGTTTAGTTGAGCTCTGCAAGGTCACAGGCACGGGAGAGGTGGCTTGGCGGAGCTCTTCAGGTTCACAGGTACGGGAGTGGTGGTTTGGCGGAGCGCTGCAGGGTCACAGGCTTTGGGGTTTGGCGGAGCGCTGCAGGGTCACAGGCTTTGGGGTTTGGCGGAGCGCTGCAGGGTCACAGGCTTTGGGGTTTGGCGGAGCGCTGCAGGGTCACAGGCTTTGGGGTTTGGCGGAGCGCTGCAGGGTCACAGGCTTTGGGGTTTGGCGGAGCGCTGCAGGGTCACAGGCTTTGGGGTTTGGCGGAGCGCTGCAGGGTCACAGGCTTTGGGGTTTGGCGGAGCGCTGCAGGGTCACAGGCTTTGGGGTTTGGCGGAGCGCTGCAGGGTCACAGGAGAGGTGGTTTGGCGGAGCGCTGCAGGGTCACAGGAGAGGTGGTTTGGCGGAGCTCTGCAGTGTCACAGGCGTGGGGGTTTGGCGGAGCTCTGCAGGGCCACAGGAGAGGTGGTTTTGCTGAGCTCTGCAGGGTCACAGGCGCGGGAGAGGTGGTTTGGTGGGGCTCTGCAGGGTCACAGGCGCGGGAGAGGTGGTTTGGCGGGGCTCTGCAGGGTCACAGGCGCGGGAGAGATGGTTTGGCGGAGCTCTGCAGGGTCACAGGCACGGGAGAGGTGGTTTGGTGGAGCTCTGCAGGGTCACAGGCGTGGGGGTTTGGCGGAGTTCTGCAGGGTCACAGGCGCGGGAGAGGTGGTTTGGCGGGCTCTGCAGGGTCACAGGCGCGGGAGAGGTGGTTTGGCGGGCTCTGCAGGGTCACAGTCGTGGGAGAGGTGGTTTGGCGGAGCTCTGCAGGGTCACGGGTGTGGGAGAGGAGGTTTGGCGGAACTCTGCAGGGTTACATGTGTGGGAGAGGAGGTTTGGCGGAGCTCTGCAGGGTCACAGGCACGGGAGAGGTGGTTTGGCGGAGCTCTGCAGGGTCACAGGCACGGGAGAGGTGGTTTGGCGGAGCTCTGCAGGGTCACAGGTGTGGGGGTTTGGTGGAGCTCTGCAGGGCCACAGGCACAGGAGAGGTGGTTTGGCTTCCCTACTGTTACGTAGACTGGAGTTGGAAAGCAAGTTATACTATTCCAAAGTCCAGCGCCTCAAAGGGCAAGTTTTGTGTGGTAAAGGAACGCTTGGTGACGTCGCCCTCTGGGTAGAGACAGCGTTGCAAAGGTGTGCGTGGTCAGTGCATGTGGGATTCCATACATCCATCCTTGTTGCTCCTGACCTTGTATAGCCTCGGTCTCCGGTCCTTCTGCCTTCTTAGCTGGAGAGTGGTGTAGGATCTGAAAGAGACACGTTAGTGATAGATTCCTTATCTTAGAATATCCCCAGGCGTCAGACTGGATCCGGAAAGTTTTGCTTAGCAGTACCCCTGCACATCAGTAGGTGGCATCATGCGGCTCCGCGACCGTTGCTGCCGTCGTAAGCGCGAGATGACGTCACAGAGACTACTTAGGCGCCACCCATGTGTGCTGACGCCAGTTCTTTCTTTTTCCGCGCCAGCATGCGTAGATCTGGATAGACCACGTTCCTTAGTCACTTTTTGACTACTCTTTTGAGACTTTGTTTCCCCTTTGTTCTCCTGGTGCACGTAGGGATGCCTGGCTTTAAGTCTTGTGGGGCCTGCCGTCGTAACATGTTGGTGGCGGACCCCATGATGTCTGCCTCTACTACCTGGAGACCGAGCATGACTCCCGGTCCTGCCAGGACTGTCGAGCCATGGCCCCGAAGGCTCTGAGGTAGCGGCGCCGGAAACTGCTGGAGGTCCGGCACTAGTCCCAACTCCGGTCCAGGGACTGTTCCCGGGACCACTCGCGGGGCCGCAGTTGTCGCTCCTCGGGCTCCAAATCTTTGCCCTCGGATTCCGGTAAGCGACGACATAAAAAGAAGTCGAAGAAGCATGTTCGCTCTCAGACGTCCCCCTGTTGGTGCTTTGATGCGGACGAGGGGGACAGGGGTTCTGCCCCTGCGGCTCCTTTGGAGCCTGGGAGTCTCGCATTCTACCCGTCTTACCCGGGTCCTTCGGTAACTCCCAAACAGGTGCAAGAGTTTCTTGCCACCATGGGCCGCCTTTTTAGGCCTCGGGCTCCCGCTGGCGTACCTTTGGGCCCCACGGTCCCGTGTCCAGATCCTGTTGGCCCGTCGGCGCCGCCGGCAGATCCAGCTTCGGCGCCATAGGATCCCATGCCATTGGCTCCCGCCCCGGCGCCACGAGATCTGGTTCTGCTGGCTGCGGCCCCAGCGCCGCCCTCGGCGCCGCAGTGGGTGCCGTTCGTTCCACCGTTGCCCCGGTTCCAGGACCATTTAGTTCCTGCCTGGGATCCGCCTTGGGAGTCGGTGCCGGCCCATCCCCGGACGGCACAGTTCACGGCGCAGTTTCTAAAGCCGTTTGTCCCCTGTCCTGCTCTGCCGCCGCAACCGGTTCCTCCTGCAACGGAAGTGGAGGATGATTGGGAGGGGTCCGAGGACCCTCTTGCCCGTCAATGTGACTCAGAGCAGGACTGGGTGGACTATCTGGAGGACGCTGGTGACCTCGATGTCTCTTCTGACCCGGGGTTTGCCTCTCCCCCACCTACGATGGAGGAGGACGTTTCCTACACGATGGTGCTCCATCGGGCTGCTGAGGTCCTCAACCTTGATCTTCCTAAAGTAGCTCTAAAAGCTAACCTACTTACTGAGGTGCTCCAGACGACGTCGACTTCGTCGGAGCCACTGCTTCCCTTCAACGACGCCCTCACCGATGTCCTGTTGGGCACTTGGTCGCGGCCGGCCCCAGGGGCCCCTGTGGATAAGAACATCGCCAGGCGTCACTGCCCGGCGCCTGGTGACACCGTGTTTCTGACCACTCATCCTACGCCTGAGAGTCTGGTCATCCAGGCCTTGACGTCGCAGAGTGCCTTTCCCACGGCTCCACCGCATAAGGACTCTAAGAAGCTGGAGCAGTTTGGTAAGCGGTTGTTCTCATCAGCCAACTTTGGGCTGCGGTCGTTAAACACCGCCTGTTTGTTGGGCCGCTATTCCCATGCGGTGTGGGACACGGTTGCTCAGGTGTTGCCTTAGTGTCCTGAGGAGGTCCATGCTGTGCTTTCCCAGGCGGTTGCCGAGGGCAAGGATGCGGCTAAGTTCACCATTCGGTGTGGTTTGGACAACGCTGACTTGTTGGGCAGGACGATTTCTACGACTGTGGCGGTGCGTCGCCGCGCTTGGTTACGGTCCACTGGGTTCTCGCCTGACGTCCAGAGCTCGCTCATAGACATGCCCTTTGATGGCACTCGCCTGTTTGACGATAAGGCTGACAGTGCGCTGGAGCGCTTTAAGGACACGTGGGCCACGGCCAAGTCCTTTGGTCTTTCCACCAAGAGCCCGGCCACTCCTGGGTTTTGTTCCTTTTTTGGCCAAGGCAGGAGCGCCCAGGCGCGTTCATTCAACAAACCTGTGCAGAACCAGCCTCAGCGCGGCCGCGGCTTCCGCAGAGGGGGTTTGGGGAATCAGCGTGGGGGGCAGTCCACCTCTGCCCCTGCTGTTTCTACCTCCAAACCTTCCTAATCCGAGCTTTGTGGAGCACCCCATGCCGGTGGGTGGCAGGGTCCACCACCACTGGCGCGATATCACATCAGAGAAGTGGGTGTTGCAGATCATCTGCGGGGGTTATTCTCTTCCCCTTCAGTCCTCCCCTCCCGCCATGCCACCTCAGTGTCACCACTTGTCGGGGTATCACTTGCTGCTTCTCCAGCAGGAAGTTACGGCCCTCTTGGCCAAGGGGACCATCGAGCGCGTTCCTGGGCCAGAAGTAGGACGTGGTTGTTATTCCCACTACTTTCTGGTCCCCAAGAAGGACAAAGGGGGCCTGCGCCCCATCTTGGACCTTAGGAATGTCAATTGCTTCCTCCGGAAGGAGAAGTTCAAGATGTTGACTCTGGCTCATGTCTTGGCTGCCCTCGACCCTGGAGACTGGACGGTAGCGTTGGACTTGAAGGACGCATATTTTCACATCCCCGTCCTGCCGGCCCACCGGTGTTACCTGCGGTTCAAGGTGGGCCGTGAGCATTTTCAGTTTGCAGTGCTCCCCTTCGGCCTTACCAGCTCCCCTCGGGTGTTCACAAAAGTGATGGCGGTGGTCGCAGCTCATCTGCGCAGGTTAGGGGTGTCCGTCTTCCCCTACCTCGACGACTGGTTGTTGAAGACGGGCTCGCCCCAGGCAGTCGTCAACGACCTCCAGACTACGACCGACCGCCTGCATTTGCTGGGGTTCTCCATCAACGTGCCGAAGTCGCACCTGAGTCCCTCTCAGAAGCTCTCCTTCATTGGAGCGGTTCTGGATTCAACGCTGTTTCGGGTTTATCCTCCCGAGCAGGGAGTCCGGGATATTCAGGCTATGATTCCGATCTTTCAGCCTTTATCCCGGGTTTCAGTCAGGATGACCCTCCGGTTCCTGGACCTGATGGCATCCTGCTAGTGCAACATGCCAGATGGCATATGTGGGCTCTGCAGTCGGACCTGAAGTTCCAGTGGGCGCAGCATCAGGGCAACCTGTCCGATCATGTCCAGATCTCGTAGGACACTGCACGACCATTGCAGTGGTGGCTCACGTATCGTGATTGGGTCAATGGCAGATCCCTCTCCCTTCCCCAACCGGAGCACACAGTGGTGACGGATGGGTCCCACCTGGGATGGGGAGGCCACTTGGGAGCGGCAGAGATCAGAGGCCTCTGGTCTCCGGCGGAGGCCCGGCTCCACATCAACCTTTTGGAGCTTCTGGACATGGCTGGTACATCAAGGCATTACCTTGGTGGTTCAACACCTGGCAGGTTCTCTGAACGCTGGGGCGGACAAACTCAGCCGCCGGTGCTTGATGGATCACGAATGGTATCTGCACTCGGATGTGGCGCAAGGTCTCTTTCAGCAGTGGGGAGAGCCTTGGTTAGATCTATTCGCCACCGAAGAGAACGCGCAATGTCATCAGTTCTGCGCGTTGGAATTTCCAAGGCGGCACTCGCTAGGCGACGCTTTTCGTCGTGAGTGGAGTTGCGGTCTGTTGTACGCCTTTCCGCCTATACCACTTCAGCCCAGAGTGCGGAAGAAGATTCGGCGAGACAGGGCCCAAGTCATCCTTGTGGCTCCAGATTGGGCACGAAGATACTGGTATCCCGAGCTACTCAGCATGGCGATCGATCCCCCGATCCGGCTGCCTCTTCGGGAGGATCTTCTGTCGCAGCAGCAGAGGACGGTCCTCCACTCGAACCTGTCCAGTCTCCACCTCCATGCGTGGTGATTGAGCGGCGACAGTTACCAGCTTTTGATCTTCCTCCCGAAGTCTGAGATGTCATTCTGGCAGCCAGGCGTCCCTCCACTAAAACGTATACCCCTGCAGAAGGAACAAGTTTGTGGCATTGTGCACAGCTGAGACTGTGGATCCCCTTTCTACCCCTCTTTCCGAAGTTCTTCTGTTCCTTCTTTCCTTGGCCCAGCAGGGCTCTGCTCTGGGCACTTTCAAAGGTTATCTTTCGGCCATCTCCGCCTTTTTACGGCTTCCAGATCAGCCTTCTCTTTTTAAGTCCCCGGTTGTTAACCGTTTCCTGAAGGGCATTACGCACACGTTTCCTCCGGTGCCGTTCATAATGCCTCAGTGGGACTTAAACCTTGTCTTGACATATCTGATGTGCGCTCCCTTCGAGCCCCTTCATACCTATCCTTTGCGTCTTCTTACTCTCAAGACTTCTTTCCTGGTAGCTATCACCTCTGCCAGAAGAGTGAATGAGCTCAAGGCTCTTTCTTCCAAACCTCCTTTCCTTTCTGTTCATCCGGAGAAGGTGGTGTTAGAGACCCGTCCTTCTTTTTTGCCAAAGGTGGTCACACCCTTCCACATCGGGCAGACCATCACTTTGCCTACCTTCTTTCCGCCTCAGCATCCTTCGAGGGAGGAAGAGAGGCTCCACCGTCTGGATCCAAAACGTGCGCTCGCATTCTATCTAAAGTGTACACAGCAGTTCCGGGTGGATGACCAGCTCTTTGTTGGCTACGTGGGCGCCAAGAAAGGTCGGTCTGTGCACAAACGGACCATCTCTCGGTGGGTCATTCTGTGCATCAAAGCATGTTACTCCTTGGCTAAGAAGGAGCCTCTTGTGGGGCTGCGTGCCCATTCTACCAGGGCAACTGCAGCCACTACTGCCTTGGGACGTGACGTCCCCTTGCAGGACATTTGTCAAGCAGCCACGTGGGCTTCGCTGCACACGTTTACCAAGCATTACTGCCTTGACAGTCCGGTCCGGAGAGACGACTTCTTTGGCCGTTCTGTTCTCCGTGACTTTCTGGTGTAATCTATTCGCAGACCCTCCACCGGGGTTGGTAGTGTTGGGGTATCTATTCTAAGGTAAGGAATCTATCACTAACATGTCTCTTTCAGATGCACAAGTTACTACTTGTGTAACGATATATCTGTACGAGACATTAGTGATAGATTCCTTGCCACCCCCACCCAACCTCCCCGTTCTGCGACCTGATTCTAGGGTTAAGGTCATCCCCCTTCCAGGGCCCTAGTTTCATGGCACCAGTGGTCAGTTTCTTGCATGGCTCTGTGTTCCTGGCATGGAAAGTTGTGTACAGAACGGACGTCAGCACGCATGGGTGGCCGAAGTAGTCTCCGTGACGTCATCTCAGATCCAGTCTGATGCCTTGGGATATTATAAGGTAAGGAATCTATCACTAACTAATGTCTCTTACAGATATATCGTTACACAAGTAGTAACTTGTGCGTTTGTCCGGCTCGCTTCAAGGCCTTTACTTTCTGTTAAAGTCGCAAGGTAGTTATCGTTTCCATTCATACTCACTTGTGAAGCACCTGGAAGCCCAGGATATTTTGCAATATTTTCATTGTATTTTTTTGGGAGTACTGTCCAACCATCATCTTAGAACTTTACGTGACAATCTAGAATATTCCCCCAAAAGTCTGTCCGGCGGGCCTGGCTTCGGTCTCTCCTGAAAGGGGCGGCTGTAGCTGAGCAGTGCGGAGCACGGGTCTCTAGCCCATCAGTTGACACCTCCCCTCTGCCAGGTGATGCTTGCTTCAGTCTGCGCAGGATGGCTCCTGGATTCGGGGGCCTGACGCCAAACTCGGTGTCGTCTGTGTGTTGGGGTGCTCCCCATCGCAGGATGGCCCCTGGATCCACGGACCTGACTCCACAGTCGGCGTGGTGTGTGTTGGGTTGCTCCACATCGCAGGATGGCCCCTGGATCTGCGGGCCTGACTCCACAGTCGGCGTGGTCTGTTGGGTGGCTCTCCATTCTGTCCAGGTAGAGACAGCCGTTCAGCCGGAGATTGGTGCTCACAAGACTTCTACGCTCATCGTTTTTCAGATTAAAATGCTTTGCATTGCCTGGGCTTATAACGTCAACTCTAAACTCCACAGTGGCCGACATGGCCACTATTTTTAGCTTTCTTATCCTGCTGTCTTGCTACGATGCATGCGTGAGTTAACTTAGTTAATTTGTGGTTCTGAGTCAAACACGCTTTAGTATCCTTGCCAACTACACCTCCTATATTGATATTACACCAGTGGTTTTTAAGGCACCGCTTTAATATTAAAAAGTATAAGGTTGGTGTTTAATTGTATTGTTTACCAACTGTTTTCTCGCAATTTTCATTGGTTTTAACCTGTTTGTTTTGCACCGGATGTAAGTATCCGTGTAGGCATCCATTTTATAACTTGTGGCTTCCAATGAGACATGATACAGCGTGGTGTGAGGTGCGACAAATATGAAGTCGAAAATATGAATCCCACGAGAGATAAAAAAAAAAAAGGTGGGAATATCACAATAGGAACCTAGGTACTTTCAGTACTCTTTTGAGGAGCCCAGTTTCAACCTTAACTACAATGGTTTTGATACCGAAAATGCACAGGCTACAGTTCTCAGGGTCACGAGAAGACTGCACTTGTGAGCCCATCAGAGGTGGTGGTGTCCGTCCTGAACATCTCCGCTGCAGCTTGGGTACCATAGTCACTCAATTCATCTCAGCCTCATCACGTGCCCCGTGCAGATACTGTTGTATGACGGCCATTGGTTCCCCGTCAGTGGGGCGGGGTGCATCATCTCCAGTGATGGGTACACGCGGCTTTGGCCACATCCCACAAGGAGGTCCATCAGGCTTCTTTTCCTTCAACACTGTCCTGATACTTTTTACCTAACTGGTGAAAAGGGGAAATCGCACACAAGGACTAGTAGTATCACAGTGTGGCATATCTAAGAAAAGATACTACATATATTATTACCGGTCAAAGCTGGCCTCATGTGCAGAAAGAGAAACAGGCTAGGCAAGGCCAGGACATAGAAAAATAAATGAATAATTGTTCTTTTTAGGAATAGTGTTCGAATGTGTGAGTCATGATAGTATTTACTTTATGAAAGAGGCCTTACAGGTCAAGTGCACTTAAAATCATTATTTAGTACATTTTCTAGAGACCCCTCCATAAACGTCATGAATGCGCTTATTGACGCATTTGTGTCTCCTTTACAACATAAAGTGATGCTGTGGCAGCTGGTGTGCAGCGAGCCTGATGCCGCATTGTTTTCAGCAGTTTATTCAAGATGCGGCGATCTATCGAGGCATTTCGGCCTGAGAGGGGTAATCAAGCACCAATAGAACAGAAAGCATAAAAATTGCATTTTTTTTTTTAGCTGGATAAGTTTGAATTCAGATATATTTTCCTAGATGTGCAGTAGGTGTCCAGGACATTTCCTAAAGTTTTGTTTAATTTCTGATTTGCCACATCTGACTTTTTCTAGTTGTCTGAACTCCACTCATGTTGGGTGAAACGTGCTCCCAGTCTGGATACCATTCGGTAGACTAAGTCTCCGCGACCTGTAGATCTGCTTCTGTTGCGCAAGGCTCCTTGGACCACCCAATCATTAGCATCCAGTTTTTGCATATTGATTTACACTTTGGAATATTGGCTAAACAATGATTGAAGTTGGTCTAGCAATACCAAGGTCTTCATGAGACCTAGCTCAAGGCACATTTATCCACAGAAGTAGCGTTATGTAAATTCCGTTTCTTTCATACGGTCTTGTGTGCAGTAAGGTTACGCCTCGTGTTAATACAAGACCCGGAGCTCCATAGTGGATCATGCGGTCAGTTTTGGCCGCTTCCAGTTAGAGCGCCCGCCATAACTGTACATGAATCACCGCGCACAGTAGAGTAGGAGATCTTTGTTCCAGCTCCAGTGCCTGTTGATTCGCTTGAAATTGCGATCTAGAAGAGCACCCAAGGACGGATTCGTATTTATTTGTTCTCGTCTCAATTTATTAATGTGCCAAGAAAAATTCTTGTGTAATTTCATCTTTAGAATGTTTACCTGCTCATAATCGTGTAGGCCATCAATAAGTCTTTGCGAGCCAAACGGCACCTCTGCGAAAAGTACCACTTCACTATAGTTATCCCTCAAGAGGAACTGAAGATTTATTGGTGTCCGCAGAGCTATGGAAAGTCCAGATTGAAGGGGCCATCAAGCGCTGATCGTCAGCAATCATTTTGGTGGGCACCGGGCTTTGCCATTAAATCTAATGGTAGCCAGAGCATTCCTCACATGGTATGGATGTACCTTTGAAGCGCTTCTCAGTCACAACCAAATAATTGTGACATTGGGAACTTAGTAATTGATTTACTCAGCACCGAGAATATTATCGGATCACCACAAAGCGCTGCGCTGTCACAAAGGAGCTGTGACGTTTGGAACACAGTAATTTAATTACTCAGCACCGAGTCTAGATCGGATCCCTTGCAGAGACTACTGAATTCACCAACTTGGACCAGCACAGCTGTTGCTTTTAAACCATTCATATTACATCCTGGACCCTCCTTTCTGGAACACCTGAAATTACTAGATTTCACCCCAGAAGACATCTACGTTTGGCACAACCCCTGTGCTACTTGCTGTCCCCAGAATCCATGTCCTGAAGAGACCCCAAATCGCGAGAGGGTCGAAACGCCGTTGACTATTAAAAAGGGAGAGCCAAAGAAAAAATATATATACAATTACTATAATTGTGAAGAGCTCCCCTTCTTCTATCAATAACCATTTCCCCTTCTTTCACGTATTTTGTACAGCACTGTTAGGTTATGGTCACTTCACTGGGGTTTACTGAGTCACGTAAAAACTGCTTACTAGTGCAAATATTTAATATACATCTTTGGAAAGTTGTATGCTTATTATAACTGCAAAATAAACTATACTCATTTCGGCTGAAGTGAGTACGGCTTTGAGACCTTGTCGTGTGGGCTTTCTGAAATCGAATCTATACCAATTTGTTTGACTGAATTTAATTAAGGTCTTAACGTATAATTGTCTTTGTTTTTCTGATTTATTCAAGCAAGTTGCACTTTCTTGCGGAGATTGCATCACCTCTATAAATGAGTTCCTCGTGAGCACAGGTTTTTTTTTTTGCTGATTCCTTACATGGTGGCATACATTGGCTGAGACTGTTGAGGTTTCCGACAGTTCCAAGATTTGTTCCCCGCTCCTTATTCTGCGCACAGCTATTGAGTGCTGCTCCTCTGAGTTGTCTTCAGACTTCGTCTGCCCGCCCGATGTACTGATATCGCCTTCAGTTTGAGCTTCACCTACGTGTGAATGCTCATCTGAGTATTTTTGTTAGTGTTTTTCTCTCCAATAGAATACCCCTGATACCAAGGATCCCCTCGGTGGAGGAAGTACACAAGCTTGTGACCTGTCCTGGTGTCCTACACAAAGTACCAATGTTGCAAGTGAAGAATTTGTCAGGCAGCTCCAACTTCTCAGCCAGGCTTACCTTCAGCCCAGTGTTTCTGAAGTTGTAGATGCCATGAATATTAAGCCACAAGCAACCTTGGAGTGTTAGATAAGCGCTGTTAACCTGCTTGACAATAAAACATTACCGTAAGTCTCTGCCTGATGCGCCACCGCTTCTTGTCTCAGATGGCTGATGCTGAGCTTTGAATCTAATTTTTTCAGAGCTGTGGGAACTTCCGGTTCACGGCACCATGATCTGAAGCCCCCACCAAAGCGTGCATGTGCCCATCTTTTGTAGACTTCCTAAGAACTGCTTAAAGAGCCGTTCTGGACGTCGCCCAGGAGTCCCTGGGCAGTTGCCAGAAGTCCCTTGGCATAAGCCAGAAACCTGCATGGTATAAATAATTGTACAATACTCGGCAAAGCGCTCTGATGAGTTTTGTAAACATGAGGCGGTGAAGTGTTGAAATTTGAACACCACAAAGAAAGAGTACATTTCATACAGGATTTGTGGGGGCCAAGGGAATTTTCTATCGTGCTGTAAGATAACGAGGGTGGTGAACGGACGCAATACATGGATAACTTCGGGTGTTTTGCAGCTTTAAGTGACATACTTTTTAGTTAAGTTGATAGAAGCTGGGATTTAGATTCAAAGCAGTTTCCATCTAAATGTAATCTGTGTCCTCCGCCCTCTGGTATGGGCGCTCCATTGATGGATGTCTGAGAACTCTGATGTAACAAACTCTCTGGGACCCACTGTCAGTGCGTGGTACCAATGCTTCTTGACTACGGGTGTTTTCCAAAGATTGCCAAACACAGGTGTTGCGTGAAGGTTTCCTGGCAGCTCTCTGGCGCATGGAGAGAGTTGAATCCACTGTTGGTCTTGTGGTGCCAATGTAGTGATTTTGAACTCGAACACGCATGCGCCCTAGACTTTCAATGCATTTGTTCTATAGGTGACTTTGGTACAGTGAAGCACATAATCTTTAGGGAAGAATTTTCACTTGGGAGGCTATGATCTAGCTCACGAGTATAACAAACCAGCAGAATCCACCACTGATTCTGCTACCAAGGAGTTAGTAAGGATGGGTGAATTCAAAGGCTGTGCCCAGAACAACACCCCTGCTTCATTGCAAGGAACCGTAAGATGCCACGCGAGGGTGCACAGAAAGACGAACTCTTGAGGGATGCTAGGAAGTCAAGTCGAGACCAGGCTGAGGTTTTGGGTGCAGGAGTGAGACCACCCCGCCATCACCGGAAAGGTTGTAGTAGGAAAAGGGAGAAAGCATACACTGTTCTTGGTGAGGAAGGACTTGTGCTGAAGCGAGGAAATTGTGGTCCCTACCTAGACATTAGTTGTGCCTATTGGGGAAGACGTATACTTTCAACATTTTAATAATTCATCAATTACTCGCTATTTCTTTGTTATCAATTTCATCTGAATTCTGCTACTTCGTTCATAAATAATTATAATTCACATGTCGTGAATCATGGCCGCCTCACACTCAACAGTGGTAAGACGTAGCATATTACACTCTGCACATATTACAGTCGGAAATAGCCTCTCTGTAGAGTTGGACCAGAATTTCCATTGCAAAGCCGCTTTTTGTTTTGCTGATGACAGTGAGTTCTTCATAGCCTCACAAATCTTTTCAGAAAAAGTTTGTCCAATTTATGGTCGCGTGGCAAGTTTCGTGCAGATATGTGGGGAAGTAAAGTGTGGTTTAGGGGGAGGGATACAAAAAAAACACTGTTTTCTATTTGACCTTGATTTTGGAATTTGATATTCCATAAACTAAAAAAAGCTGAGTGAAATCACGTCAAACTTGCCAATGACAACTACGATTTTAGTCACCTTTGCTTGGTTCGGTCTAATTGTGATTGTTTAAAAAAATTCCTGTCTCAAAAGGGTTAACAGGTAAAGATATCTTGACTATTAAAAATGTGTTTGCTTTGCCTACAACCTTAGTGCATTTTTTTTAATTTGCGCAGAATTTGACATATTGACTTGTAGCTCGCTCTTGGTTATTTAGGTCTCGCTTAGAGCAGCACTTGCGCTGTCTCTTCGAAACATTCAGTAGTCTGTATATGTGCATTAAGCTCTGCCCAGGTTCCGCCCATCTTTATAATTGGCTTCTCTTCCTGTCCTTTGTAAATGGTGCTTTTGATTCGTCAATAGGCTCACTAGTCCCTCCTTAGTACCTCCTTGTCTCTCTTTGTAACTGCCCATGAGGACTGGCCCTCTTACTGTGGTGTTATGCAGTATGTTTTATTTACTGTCTGTGGGCACTATTTTCTTAAATAGCTTTCTCCTGTTTCACGCGTGACATGCTCTCCTGCAATCTGCAACTGCTTGTTTACAATTTACTACTGACAGATGCTCCCGCCCTCTCCTTGCCTCTCGCCTGCTTTTCTAATCGATGCTGTCTGCTGCTAGTTTTACATTGGCACGCCCACCCAGCTTTAATTAGCACCAAGATCCCTCCCTCCCATTGCCCTGCAGAAATGCCACTTGTAAATGGAGGGTTTAGTAATGCATGAGGGCAGAGAAAGATTACACTTAGAAAAAACACTTTTTGGGCAAAACCCACATTAAATGTAGTTTTCCCAGTCACCTTTTCTTTCTCAAAAACGACTTCCACAAAGGTGCAGTGTGGCACTTTTCAAAGAACCATATTATTTATGAAGTGCCCTCTCTCCTATGTCCATAGAGACAGTTAAGCAATGCATTAAAGACACACGCGCTGTCTCTGCGACATAGGAGGAGGAGGGCACTTTAAAAATAATCGTTATGCTTATTATATGTGCAGTAACAGCCCCTTGCATCTTTCATTTACTGTCAATTAATGCAGTTTTCTGGCTTTAATGCAAAGGGAGTGTTTTTCTTTAGCACACATTTCAGTTGCTAGAACACAAAGCTTCAGAAAATGCAAATGTCACTGCTCTGTTTTATTCTGAAGTAGAGTTTATTCCTACGTGTTCACACTGCTACTCCAAGCTTTTTTTTATGGGTGCTCCAGGAAGGAGACCGCCCTGATAAGATGAGGATCAGCAATCAAAGGTTGTCTGTTTTCAAGAAACGTTTTACTATAATATGATACAGCGTGGACTTTTTGTCAATCATCCATTTCTATTTATTTTTTAAGAAACCTTTACACGGTAATTCCAACATTACTAGCCTATCATAAAGAATGTGTGATATCTTCATATGCTTTTTTTCTTTAATGTAGGATAATCTGCTTTTGAATTTTTTTTTCCTTTTTTAATTTCTTTATTTTCTAAAGTGTCTACAATATAATTCAAAATCCAAGGGAACTCACAACCTGTAAACCGGGCATATTGGATGTAACCAATACATCTGGGCTATTTGTTTTAAGCAAGCAACAATAACCCACAGGTTTCTACAAAAGTACTCCTTTACTCAAATAAAAAAAAGATCTGCTCACTCAGGAACTATAAAGAGGGCAGCTTTCGTTCTAGAAATTGTACGAAGGTTAACAGTGTTTCTGAGGCTTTTACGTGATGTTTTGACCGTTTTTAAAGGGAAGGCTTTTTTATATGTACTCGATCAACACTGCTGTAAAAAGACAACAAGCATTCAGCGCCACATAAACCAAAACAATGCAACACAATTCCACACCACACAACGTAATTGCAAAGCACATATTGCCACTTACCACATAATTCAACTCCACCTAATTGCATGCTGCTCATTACCACATAAATACACTCCACTTAAATCCACTGTATGACACATAGCAATGCACATAAATACAATCTACACCATGCCACATAATCCCATTCAACATATTTTCCCTCAACACCACACTGTTCCATGCCACACTATTCAACTCCCCACAAATCCATTCCACACTACATAATTGAACACCAAACCTCATTATTCCACTCCACAGCACAATGCCACTACATACCACATATATAAAATGTATAGCACAGAATTCAACATCATACCACAACATTCAACAGCACTCCACATAATTATACTCCACTACAATAGAAAACACCAAATTACTATTCACATATCACAACTGTGCACCATGCCACATAATTCCACTACACAAATCCGTGGCACACAATACCACAACTAACCACTCTAATCCACATAATTCCACTACACACCACATACATCCACTCCAGTCCATAACACATAAGTAATATATTTACATTTACAACACCAGTACCTCTAACTCTTTCTTATTTTTAACACCCAAACACAACACAACACTATCCACACAGTACTACTCCACTCAATTCAATTGCACACTTTTCCAATATTTACCACACAATTCGACACCGAACCACATTATTCCTCTCCACCATTCCACTACAACTCAGCAACACAATTACACACCACACATATACAGTCCACACCACATATATACAGTCCACACCACACAATTCCAATCCTCACCACACAATTACACACGATGCCACAAAATTCAACTCCACTACATACCACTCAGCAACACAAAATACCATTCCACATAATTCCCCTACACAAATCCTATCCACACCACACAATTCCACAACTAAGTAATCCTGTATTACCCACATAATTCCACTACACACCACATACATACACTAAAAGATATTGCCATTTACCCTGCCAGTAGCTCTAACTCATACTAATGTGCATCCTATTGCTTTTTTTGTTAACACATACCCCAGTAGTAGAGTAAGTGTGTGCGCAGCACCTTATATGGCTAATAGAGGTCCCTTTGCAACTCCACAAAGACACCTAGTTACAGCCTGTGGTACTGCACCCTTTTCTTGCTTCGTTTGATTTTCTTTCATTACTTATGCTACTGCTGGGATATTTATTAACAAAATAAAATCTAACCAACATCATTTGCAACGCGAATAGCTGAAACGTTCAGCAAGGCAAACCTATTGGTTTGCAAATGCTTGTTTAAATTTGTGCTGATCCGTCAGGTCAGGCGGCACAGTTAAAAGGGGGTGGTTGGGGACAGGAAAGTGTTAATTTGCTGGCACAGCTCTGCCTGTCTGTGCCCCAGCAAGGAGTCCTACACTGTTAGGATATTTCTCGGCCTGGAAAACATCCACACCGCACGTGGCTCCTTTCTGGTGCGCTGACATCCATTCACGGTACCTATCATGGACAGAGGAGCATCGTGGGAGGGAGGGGCTGTGTCTGTGTCCCTGTAGGGAACCAGGCACAGTTTAGTTTGTTAATTAGCCAAGTTCTCTCTCCTTACTGGGTCCAGAACGGCGCCCCCGTGACCCTGGAAGGAGACGGAAGCGGTGTGAATTTTTTTCTTAGGTGAGTTAAAGACGTAGACTGCGTATAGTTTCTGGCTGTGGCACAGCTCTGGGCGTCTGTGCTCCTGCAAAGAGTCCGATGCAGTGTGGATTTTTCGCAGTCAAGAATAAAAATCCAAACGGCGTCAGATTATTTGCAGAGTGAGTGACACAGTGGAGGGGAGGGGGGGGGGGGGGGGGGGGTCAAAGAGCCTTGATTTGTTAAGAGCATTGACACAAGTTGACAGATTTGTATGCAAGTTTAACATGCAAGCCTCTTGTGCAGCTGCCTGTTGGTCACATTGGCCCTGCGTTCACAGATGCACATGACTGGAAGATGCATGCTGCAGTGCTTGGCTGCAGGGTGGGTTTGCACTGTGCCAGGCCCTGCTGGTCACAGCTGAAGGCTAAGCTCACCAGGGGTGGGGTCAACGTGATACAGATGTAGCCACCCTCCCTGCAGCCACCAGCAACATGATACAGAGGTAGTCTCACTTACCACCACATCTACCACACCCTCACTGCAGCCACCTGCACCATGATAGAGGTATTCTCACTTACCACCACACCCTCACTGCAGCCACCAGCAACATGATCGAGGTATTCTCACTTACCACCACACCTACCACACCCTCACTGCAGCCACCAGCAACATGATCGAGGTAGTCTCACTTACCACCACACCTACCACACGCTCACTGCAACCAACAGCAACATGATGCAGAGGTCTTCCTACTTAGACTACCACACCCTCACTGCAGCCACCTGCACCATGATGGAGGCATTCTCACTTACCACCGCACCCTCACTGCAACCACCTGCAACATGATGGAGGTATTCTCACTTATCAACACACCTGCCACACCCTTACTGCAGCCACCAGCAACATGATACAGAGGTAGTCTCACTTACCACCACACCTACCACATGCTCACTACAGCCACCAGCAACATGATCGAGGTAGTCTCACTTACCATCACACCTACCACACGCTCACTGCAGTCACCAGCAACATGATCGAGGTATTTTCACTTACCACCACACCTGCCACCCCCTCACTGCAGCCACTAGCAACATGATACAGAGGGCTTCTCACTTACCACCACACCTACCACACGCTCACTGCAGCCACCAGCAACATGATAGAGGTATTCTCACTTACCACCACACCTACCACACCCTCGCTGCAGCCACCAGCAACATGATACAGAGGTAGTCTTACTTACCACCACAGCTACCACACACTCCCTGCAACCGTCAGCAGAACACGTTTACTTTCTCACCCCCAAAAAAATATATAAGAAAGTTAATTTGAGGTTATGGTTATGGTCATGGTCATAATACCTTAATGCATGTTTAAAGAAACCAATGAAAATCACATAACAAACCACAGATATGGGGCAGTTGCGGTTAGAAATAAAGCCGAAAAGGGAAATTCCTGGGTTATGTTTAGCTCCACAACCACACCTGCCATGCAGACCATATATCAATCATACACCAAATGTAATGCATATGACGTCACAATATTTATAATAATAAATATGAAGATTTTGCACCACCTGTGAAACATATAACAACAAATACTGTATAAATAGTTGTGCCATTCATAATAGAAGTAAGGTGATATTTCATGTTAGTAGTGAGATAATCTGTACAGTCATTGGTGACATCAAGCGTAAGATCATAAGCTCTTTCATTTGTTCGCATGTGATGTGTGGTTTGCTGCTGTGAGGTGTGGTTTGCTGCTGTGAGGTGTGGTTTGCTGCTGTGAGGTGTGGTTTGCTGCTGGGAGGTGTGGTTTGCTGCTGGGAGGTGTGGTTTGCTGCTGGGAGGTGTGGTTTGCTGCTGGGAGGTGTGGTCTGCTGCTGGGAGGTGTGGTCTGCTGCTGGGAGGTGTGGTCTGCTGCTGGGAGGTGTGGTCTTCTGCTGGGAGGTGTGGTCTTCTGCTGGGAGGTGTGGTCTGCTGCTGGGAGGTGTGGTCTGCTGCTGGGAGATGTGGTCTGCTGCGGTCTGCTGCTGGGAGATGTGGTCTGCTGCTGGGAGATGTGGTCTGCTGCTGGGAGATGTGGTCTGCTGCTGGGAGATGTGGTCTGCTGCTGGGAGATGTGGTCTGCTGCTGGGAGATGTGGTCTGCTGCTGGGAGATGTGGTCTGCTGCTGGGAGATGTGGTCTGCTGCTGGGAGATGTGGTCTGCTGCTGGGAGATGTGGTCTGCTGCTGGGAGATGTGGTCTGCTGCTGGGAGATGTGGTCTGCTGCTGGGAGATATGTTTTGCTTGGTAAGTGTTGATACTGTGGTTTGCAAAGCTAACTGTAACTGGTGGCCTTAAAGTGTTGTTCGGTTTTTTTTGTAACATTAATGCACTTTAACGGTGTTGTGTGTAAATAGTGGTAACTATATGCTGGAGTGAAAGCTAGTTAAGACCTATGTTTTTTTCCACAATATATTTACATTACAGATAAGTGCTGTTTGACTTTATTGCACTGTAAGCATTTCAAATTAATAACATCGTAGTAACCAGTGGCTTGAATAGTTCTTCGATGGAATGGTATATTAATATACATCAACACGCGATCTCTTTGTAAACTATGTGTCAGTGTGTGATACTTTTAATTTTGACAGCCCTGATGAAGCCGTGATGTACACAGCCAAACGCGTGTTGGTGATATGTGTAAATATACGTGGGAGTGAAGAAAGCATACAGATGCAAACAAAAAAGGCTCTGAAGAAGCAACTAGTGAACTGTGATGAGGCGTTGACGTTTTACCTCCCTGAACTTTATATGTTGAGGATGTATTTGGATCGTGTATGGGGGTGAAGGTGAGTGAGGAAAGGAAAACCTTGCCCTGGGCCCAGTATACCATGGCCCTGCAGCTCCTGGGTGATAGATTGTTTTACCAGTTGTTTCTAGCACGATATATTGTTGAAGAGGTTTCACTCTGTCCCCAGTCATGAACTATTGGAGGCAGCTTGTCTGCTGGGTTTTGTGATCACTGAGAGGAGGTCTGGGAAAAGCCTCTTCTCCAGTAGTGCAGGGTCTGTGATGAAAGGGACTGGCTGTGCATGAGTCGTTGAATCCAGTGTCGGTGGCTAGAAATATCCTCACAGCTGCTTCTGACTAGATCTGCCAATGTTAGTATTGGGGTACATATTTGTAACCAGACTTGGGTATATGAACCGAGGCTTCTAACCAACACTTGTTTCGGGTGTTAGCATGATTTGTGCGAGTTTACTTTCATGCAGTTTTGCGCGCTGGTCTCCCAAAAAGAGCCAGTCGCACTGTTAGTTACAGTGACAGATGCACCTTGGAAATGCTAACGTTCGTGCTGAAATGAATAAACAAACTATACTTTAGAGGCTTGTTATAGTCTTATATTTTTTAGTGAGTCTGATAATGCTAGTCACACACTTACCTCTAAGAAGTTGTGTAGTAGTTGCTGATGTGTGAAATTTTCCAGATGTGCGTAAATGCTGTGTAATGTTTGCCCCTTAAATAACCCTGATATAGGGACCCAGTGGAGAGCTTCGGGGCCCCAAGATTTGCAGGCAGGGCAGTAGTAATGCACCATCACCTCCAGTGATACAAAGAACCCGTAGAGTTCAGCTTTGGATATGGCAGATATAAAAATTGGAAGCACAGCTGTATTATAAAAACAAACGCAGCAGCCGCCGTGCTCCTTGGCAGCCAGTAAAGATATTTTCAGCCTCCACAGGTTTTCATAGCAGAAATGAATCTCATCTGGAGTTCATGGTGCTCGCCTTTCACATTGGACTTGGCAGTCGGAGGTGGATTTTCTGTTCTGAAAGAAGGGGGCATGGGTTGGAAAGTTCCTCTTGAAGGGGGCATGGGTTGGAAAGTTCCTCTTGAAGGGGGCATGGGTTGGAAAGTTCCTCTTGAAGGGGGCATGGTTTGGAAAGTTCCTCTTGCAGGGGCATGGTTTGGAAAGTTCCTCTTGCAGGGGGCATGGGTTGGAAAGTTCCTCTTGAAGGGGGCATGGGTTGGAAAGTTCCTCTTGAAGGGGGCATGGGTTGGAAAGTTCCTCTTGAAGGGGGCATGGGTTGGAATGTTCCTCTTGCAGGTGTGGAAATATGGATTTTTATGATCAGTTATGTCCCCTATCTTGGACCCCAACGGTTTCATGTATAAGTCACAAGTACATGTATGTTCCCTCCAGTTCCAGTTATGAAGACGCAAACACATGTGCGTCCACCGTCAACATGTCCTCTTTCAGACCCGCCATGAATGGGCCGGATATCCTATTCCTAAGTATGAAAGGCCACCGGCTTTATATGGTTCATTTATCCCATTTTACAGTCCAGGCGAGTAGGCCCTGATTCTGCCATTAAGCCTTTTCCTGCCTTCTGCCTCTGAAAGCTCCAGTCTGAGCTCGCATCTGTATCCATGAACTTTGTCCTACTCCCTGCGCGGCTAACGGTGCTTGACTCGGCCTGTCGGCCTGTCTGCCTGCCAAAAACTGTATTTCACCTTCAAGATTATCTGCTCTGCTCCGCTCCTCATCCAATGCATTCCTGTCTAGCAGTTTAAGTAAACATTCCTCTAGCTACCGCGCAAAAGGGCCCGGCTTCTCTGTCTTTATGCAAGTAATTCATAGCCCTGTTACTATGGAAGATTTCTGCCCTCGCATCTAGTGTAGACACTTAGACGCTTATACACGCACTAACAGTCAGTATAGTCAGTATAGAATAAGATTCTATCCTAAGAGACCTCTCTTTTTGGATAACACAGTTCTTTAAACATAGGATGTAAGATATGATTTAGGATTAGGTTGACATAACCCCAGACTTCTGTCTCCACATGTAGAGCTAAATGTCAAGTCCCATTCACCCCCTAGTTGCACGTCAATCACACGTCATGCTGCTGCGCGCGCATCTCTGCCAAGTATTTTTGCTGACATTGCGAAATTCTTTCATGGAAACACCCATTTTAGTTACGCATGTATGTTTTTATCTCTGTTATCAACTGTTACGCCTCCTGCATCTGTTTCACTGTAATGCCTCTTCTATAAAAATGATTACCTGTCAATAAAGTATTGTCCTTCACTTCCTGAACCTTCGTGGTGATGGAATATGAAGCCCACAAATTCGAATTGTGTTTTGGAATAAAGCCCGTTCCGAACCTCTAATACCACGGATTCTGCCTCTTATTTTACTGAGCTATTCTTATTAATTTTCCGCATCAAATTAAGTACCGGTAATGAAATTATTTACCACATATATGGCGCCCGAACAGGGACACTTTCTCATCTCACGCGCCGGAGGTGCGTTGCAGGCCCGGTCTCCTGCCACAGCTGGACGGACAACAACGCGTACCCACAGGATTTCCTGTATCTCCCTCCTGCCGAGCGGGGGTATCTGAGGCTGCGATCAACACCCAGACGAGGCGGTGAGAAGTGCGAAGTATCCCGACCAGAGCCTAGCTGAGAGAGCAAGATCCGAGGTATACAGAGGCCCACCAGGTTCCGAAGTTCCGAAGTTTCGAGTCGAGTCCAGTCTGGTCCAAGTCCAGTTCAGTTCAGTTCCGAGGCCTTCCGTTCCGAGCTACCCGGTGAGTACCATTGCCGGGGAGGCGTTCTGACGTGCACATAGGTTGTGCCGGTCAAGACGGGTTTGGGTACACAAATACCGGTCTGCACTGTTTCAGCAGTGTATCTGTACTGTTTAGCAGTATATCAAGTATGTCTAGTATATAATTCAGAATTACCTAGTTAGTGCCGAGTATTATGCTTAGTGACTAGTTCCCTAAATGGCCATCATTGTTGTTCATTAAATGTTAAATGTTAAAATGTTTTAAATACGTTCTGCATATTGTGGTGTGAATGACTGTTCATTATTGTGTTTTGTTGTATTAAACGTGTTCAAAATTAGGTATCAGATCAGATCTCAATATGCCGCTCTTTTCGAGATTAAGACAGATCAAAACTAGAAAAGGGGTACTCGAAGAAGCTGTTCCCATTCCTCCTAGGGACACTCCAGGGTACTTCATGTATCATAAACATGGCCTAGACGCCATATTATTTCTTGATTTATGGGTAGACTACACCAAGGAATTACCAGAAAGTCAGAGGTGGCCCGCAGCTGGGACCTGGGATGCAGATTGCATCATGAAAGTAGAGGAAGAATTATGGAAAAAGAAAGCTAGACAATCACAGAAAGATGCCATTGAATTATGGCGTAAAGAATCATATAGACGTACAGAAAAAGCACTCAGACAAGAAGAGAAAAGTAAGGAGAATTCAAATAAAGTCCGAGAAAATCTATTAATTGAAGAAGGAACCCGAGCAAAATCAGAACGAGCAGACAGACAAAGAAATGCCCTTATGAATGGTATATATCCTCTTCTGGCCGAAGGGTTACCTAAGGCTACTCCGGAGATACCAAAAGACTTGCCACCGCCATTGTTTCCGATAAAAGCACATCCCAAAGGGCATCCCAGAACCGCAGAAGATGTTTTCCTTTCCTCTTATTTAGACGACGCAGCTCCCGAGTATGCTAATACTGCACCACATAGACCGCCTGCCGAGGGGGTTCAACGCCAAGACCCTCCGTCTGTACCTCCGCAACAACAAACTCCGACACAAGTTCCGGCAAGCACATCTGTTTCTACAGCTGTACCCACACCTATGGTTGCTATATCACGTTCAACGAATCCTTTCACATCCAGCACCCCAGGCGGTGCTACAGGAGGTACAGCAAACATTTTTTCCACGCCACCCAGAGTAAATAAACTTTCCTTTCAAGAATTAGCTCACCAACGTACGCCCAAACTAGTAACTCCCGACATGCTTAAGGAACTTCTAGTAGATTGTAGATATGACCCTGTGCCCGGCAAAGAGGACGAAATGCTGCTGGCATCATTACGTATCCGACGAGCTGCAATATATTTAGGGAGGCTACCAGGAATGACTACACATTTAGAAAATATATATCACTTTGTCCAGTCAGGACGAGATTCTGAAAGTATTAATAGAGCCATGGAGTACCAGAAAGTGGAAATACAGGGGGAACTGTTACGTTTCCTAATAAATTGTGTGATCAGAAATCAAGACCGACCAGGGGTAAATCCGGAAGAAATGCGAATTCTTACCACATGGAGTCGGAATATATCAGAGGGGAGACATAATAAACTATTAAGTATAGTAGCTATGTGTCGAAAGATCCGCAAAGAAGTAGAACGAATACACGAAGAAAGATTAGCGGTAGACCAGCCTGAACAAAACGAGGAGGAGGAGGAGGAAGAATTAGGACTGCCCACAGGACAGTTAGAAACCATGGCCTATGTAGGCAGAGGAAGATCTTGTAATAATACTAGATGCTTTACTGATCCGATACGTCCGATACGTCCAGAAAATAACAGAAATTTCCAAACCCCTATAATAAATATAAGGTCCCCCGAACATGCGTTTCAAGCCGCTGACAAATTACTCCGAGAACGAAGGGGTTATCATATACTCGATTCTATGGACGAACAAGAATTAGCCAGGTCAGCCGTTCACTGGGTTGACAGTCCCAGAAAATATAGTGATGATACACTAGCACATACGTTTTTGAACCTCACCCCAGATGAACAGCGTTTAGCTGGTATCTATATGATTCAACAACTCCTTATATTATATAAAAGCCAACACTCCGATCCTGGTCCCCTACCTGATATATTGACTGAATTACTCACGAATAAATGGAGAGGTTCAGGTACTGAGTTAATTAGAGAAATACTGGAATCCAGACAGCAGTACATTCTTTTTGTATGCCCCGAACATGTCTCACTACCCATCAAGGAAAGAACGACGTATTATATGGATAGACAGAATCCTTTACGCGAAGTGCACCCGATAAAAGGTGATGACAATCAGTTTAAACGTGTGTTTGTATACACACCCATATCTAAAATGGAACTATTAGAAATGAAGAAAGTGGTACCCAGTCATGACAAAGACCCAGCGGGTTTCCACCGTGAAATTAAAGACATGTTGCTCATGGGAGAGTATACCTATCCCGACATTATGAAAATATTAAAGGTATTAATGCCTGCGGGCATTTACGAAAAACTCAAGGAAAAGGATTGGGAGGTGGGAGACCAAAAGATAGATTGGACAGCATTAGAAAACGAAGAAACAGCTCGAGGTCCAGGTTTAGGGCTCGGGGAAAAGACCAAAATACTACCAGGTTTATTAGTACAGGTACTGCCACGTTTATTAACTACGAAAAAGGAAGACTGGGGTGCAATCTCAGCCTGTAAACAAAAGCAAGATGAAGACACTAGTGATTTCTATGCCCGATTCGAAAAATGTTTTGGTATAAATAGTGGAATAAAAGCAAGTAGCGAATCGTATCCACATCTGTTTGTGACAAAATTAGTTGAAAATACCTTGCCCCAAGTTAAGAATAGAGTATTGAAATTCGAGAGTACCTGGCAAGGTAACACTCCGTCACAAATGTTACAAATGTTACAGTACCATCACAATAGAATTAGAGAGGAACAAGAACATGAACAAAGACGCATGAAAGACACGAAAATAAAAATGCTAGTTTCCCAGACAGTTCCAGCTGACGGTCATAAAAAGGGTATGACACAGTCCAGTGTTTCAGCAGGTCCTGTAAAAGGGACATGCAACTATTGTAAACAGCCAGGTCATTATGTACACGATTGTCCAGTTTTAAAACATAATATCGCCATAGGTAATACAAAAGAAAGACCACGGCCACTTAGACAGGATCAGAACAAACAAGGAGCTCCGCAGCATGCACAGTCCATGCCGGCTCCGCAACAATCTATGCCAGCTCCACCACCGCAGCCTATTGCTGCCACACAAACAACCACACAACAGATGTACCAGACCGCACAGTATGACTATCCTGATTATCAACGATACTCATGAAACAGCCTAGAGAGGGAAGTTGGCTTACCCCTTATCGAGGTCCCTGTAGATCAAGAAGGACCTTATGTACACAGTGAACTATTAGGCCAAGATAGAAAATTTTTACTTGATACAGGGGCGAGTCGAACAACCATAAAACGTAGTGAAGTTCCAGGGGCACCCCTCTCAGGCTCACAGAATATTTCCCTTGGTTTTTCAGGAAAACCTATCATTAACGAAGTATCACAGCCTCTTCCCCTTACGATTGGTCCCTTGACACGAACTACAGATTTATTGCTTACTAAATCATGTCCAGAAAACCTGTTAGGTATAAAAACATTGAAAGCTCTAGGAGCTATAATATGTTGTTCTCCGGAAGGAGTAAGATTGTTTTTACGTGATTTCAAAGGGCACTACGTGTCCCGAGACATGGATCACCGACTGCAGACTTTACCCACACAATTATGGGCACAAGGCCCTACAGATGTTGGTTGCATGAACATTATACCATATCGAGTCACACTAAAGACAGGAGTGGTACTACCACGAATGCGACAATACAAGTTACCCCCAGATGCTGTAGTGGCTTTACTGCAAATCATTGACGAGCTCATTACCCAAGGAGTGGTTGTGGAAACGGACTCCAATGTATGTAATTCCCCGATAATTCCGATTCTTAAACGAACTGATCCAAAAGCCCCGCCAGTATATCGATTGGTTATTGATCTGCGCGAATTAAATAAATGTATTGTACCACAATACCCCGTAGTCCCAGACATTTCTTCATTACTGACAGCCATTGATTCCGAAGCAACATTCTTTACTGTAATTGATCTCAAGAATGCCTTTTTCAGCGTCCCAATAGATCCGGAAAGCCAATACTGGTTTGGATTTAGTTTAAATGGACGAAGCTTTAAATTCACACGAGCACCTCAAGGATTCACAGAAAGCCCCAGCATCTATAGCCAAGCACTGAAACGAGAACTTGACAGTATCCACATGCCAGTCAACACTGCCCTGCTTCAATATGTCGATGATCTGCTGATCACCGCTAGAAGCGAACCTGAATGTGAAAAAGCCTCACTGACGGTTTTACAATTCTTGGCCGAAAAGGGGCACAAGGTGTCCCCTTCTAAGCTGCAATTCTGTGTTCAGCGAGTTGTTTACCTTGGGCACTCGCTGTCCAAGGAGGGAAGGCAGCTTACACCCGATCGCATCCAGTTAATTGCTAACATGCCAATACCCAAGACACAAAAGGAGGTGCGGGCTTTTATAGGCCTCACTTCATATTGTAGGCAGTGGATCCCTCAGTATGCATTTCTAGCAAAACCACTCATTCAGTTGACAACACAGGAGGCAGCCACATCGACTGTCCTCCCTTGGACTCAGGAACATACACAAGCTTTTGAAAGCCTAAAGAAAGCTTTATGTCAAGCACCTGTTTTAGCAACACCATGTTACAATAAACAGTTTACACTCTTTGTTACAGAACGCGAAGGTACTGCCTTGTCAGTACTCACTCAGGAACAAGCAGGATCACACAAACCATGTGCTTATTTTTCTAGTACATTAGATCCCGTAGCTCAGGCTCTGCCTGCGTGCCTGAAATCAGTGGCAGCGACAGCTTTAGCAATCAGACAAAGCGATGCCATAGTGTTAGGACATCCATTGACAGTACAAGTACCACACGCAGTAGAGGTTCTTGTGAACCGAACGCAAACACAACACTTGACTATAGCAAGACTCACTGGTTACGAATTAACATTGTTTCAGCCACACATAGAAATCAGACGTTGTAGTACATTGAATCCTGCCACACTTTTGCCAGTAAACGGAACAGACCCACTAGCACATGATTGTATTGAAGTTATTACTATCACGACGAAACCTAGACAAGACTTGACAGACGTCCCATTGTCAGACCCAGACCTGACGTTGTATGTAGATGGTTCATGTATGAGAACAAGTACAGGAGAGCTAGTGGCCGCGTATGCAGTCACAACAGACACTGAAGTCATTGAAACAAATTGCATAAATACCTTGTCAGCTCAAGCAGCAGAGCTCATCGCTCTGACACAAGCCTGTATTCAAGCTACGAATAAAAAAGTCAACATATACACTGATTCACGTTATGCATTCGGAGTCGTCCATGACTTCGGCGTACTGTGGCGAGAGAGAGGTTATTTAACTTCTCACGGTGCCCACATTCAGCACGGACCCCTCATTCATGCCTTATTAGATGCAATACATCTACCCACTGCAATATCAATTATGAAATGTAAAGCTCATACGAAAGTTACTGATATCATTTCCCAAGGCAATGATCTAGCTGACAGAACAGCTAAACAGACTGCTCAAACTCACACATCTGACATGACAAAGACAATAGTTCCGACACCAACACATTGCATGATGGTTAAGGATCCCGCTCTTGACGTAATTGACATACAGACACATGCTACACCAGATGAAATAAAGAAATGGACTGAATTAGGAGGGATCCAAACGGATCAAGGATGGATGACGAAGGAAAAATCTGTATGGTTCCTTCCTGATTCTATGGTTCAAGTTATCATTAATACAATACATAGTCCAGCACACCTAGGAGAAAAAGCTATGCTAGACAGCATTCAACACATTTGGTTCAACAAACATTTACGAGCAGCAGCTAAACAAAAAGTTCGTACCTGTATGATCTGTTGTCAGTTTAACCCAGGTAAAAGCATTCCCGTAGAACAGGGTGGATTTCAGCCTCCTATGCACCCTTTTGAAGTCCTCCAGATGGATTATATCCAGATGGAACGAAGTCGAGGATTCAAATATGTTCTTGTAGTTGTCTGTGCTCTTTCCCGTTGGACAGAAGCATACCCGGTCTCAGATTACACTGCCCCGACTACTGCCAAACAGTTGGTTCGAGAATTCTTCCCACGGTACGGTTTACCACGTGTTGTCTACTCAGATAACGGCCAGCCGTTCTCATCCGAACTAATGAAACACGTTTCACTTTTGTTAGGCTATCAATGGAGATTTCACTGTGTCCGACACCCCGAGGCAGCAGGTCTCGTGGAACGACATAATCAAACTCTGAAAATTAGATTGTTCAAAATATGTAGGGAGAAAGGTGTCGATTGGGTAGTAGCCTTACCAGTTGCACTCTTTTACATGAGAATGGTAGCACACTCTCGAACAGGGCTATCCCCTTATGAGGTGATCTTTGGCAGATCACCAAATATGTGGGGGACGCCTATACCACGCAAAATAACGGATGTTGACTGTAATATGCTGACAGATTACCTGGCTTCCTTGATGTCTGCACTACAATCTTGTCGTTCACAGGTAGCTGCAGCCTTTCCCGACAACACCGAGGTGAAACCCCATGACGTAGTTCCCGGGGACCTGGTGTTAGTGCGGAATTTCGACCGGAAGACTCAGCTGGATCCTAGGTGGAAATCGCCTCAACTTGTACTGCTCACCACAAGGACAGCCGTGAAGATCGAAGGTCGCAAAGGTTGGATACATTCAAGTCATATCAAGAAATTTCATGGACTACCGTCTGATGTAAACGATACACCTCGCGTGTCTTCACCGATTGACTCAAAGCTTCCTTTGGTTGAACTAAGCGATAAGGAACTATACAAACTAAAATTACGGTCTAAGAAGTCAGACAATTTGATTGTTTAAGTCCTCTCCAAGGTGAATCGGTCGAATTTGTCTCTGACATGTATCCCCTAGACCTGAATAGAGAAAGAAACGGAAAAATGCAGTTGAAAAAGCATGCGTACTGTAAATCACTGCGTAGTCATTGCACAGTGACGTTATTAATTTTGTTTTTCTTAAGTCTTTTAATAATCGCTGCAAGTATATTGTTGCACATATATTATCCTATTTCTAAACATGTTTACAATGTTACTGCTGAACATTCTTTTAGTGAATTACCCCCGCATGAGTTGTCCTATAGATTTGCGCTGCGCAATAACACTTTTATTAGTATGTTACATCATTCCCATCAGACTAGCAATGCTACAAATTGTTGGATATGTGGCCGACTCCCTCCCTATCAGAACTATAAGGGAATTCTGCCTCTCTTTCCATATCCGTTCACACACAATGGCTCCTGTGGAGCATGGTTTAGTTTAATTAATTCCCTAGATTCGAATTCCGCAGTTTATCAAGACAACTGGGTATGGGGAAACCTGAACTTAGTTTTGCTTAAAGTCTGCTACCCTAACAAGGAGGGACTTCCCAAAAGAACAGGAACTGATCTAAAAAATGAAGTATACGGATTAGGTAATTTCACGCTTAATCTCATGATCCTGAATGTTGAATCCGAAGCTGCACCAATTATGCCCGCTATGTCAGTATTTCCAGTTAAAGGTGAATTGTGTGTAAGAAAGAATGGTTCCATACATATGGGCCATAGTAGATGCACCACTGTAATAGAATTCAGTGATCAAGGCAAATCTACATTTAGAGCTTCTCATCATTCCTACTTTGTATGTGGTCAGACTGCATATACACGTTTGCCTCTAGATTGGGATGGTACCTGTTACATCGGATTCCTTTTGCCACCTGTTTTCCTAGCTCCTCCTGATTATCATAGAAATACTCATTTAGTACATAATAGACAGCAGAGAGATCTCCCAATGGTCGATTACACTGAAACAGCATGGGAAAAATACACAGATTTCAATAAAGGTTTCTTTCCTTATATAGGTACAGTCACTAATAGTAAGCTGATACGTAGATTAACCAGAACCCTTGAAGCAGTAGTGAACGAAACTATTTCCGCCTTAGGCAATTTAACAGAAGAGCAGTCTGCTATGCGGATTGTTGTGCTTCAAAATCGTCTTGTCCTTGACGTCATCCTGGCCGATAGGGGCGGAGCTTGTAGGGTCATCGGATCAAGTTGTTGCATTTTCATACCAGAAAATTCGCCGTCTGTATATAAAGCCATAACTCGCCTTCATAAGATTGTAAGCCAGATACACCAGAATCCAGGCACCTGGACTTGGTCCGGTTGGTTTTGGAGTGTACTGTCAGCCTGGGGATGGAGGGTCCTATCCTTCCTAGGTATTGGCTTTCTCATATTATTCAGTTGCTGCTTATGCCTACAATGTGGACCAGCGATTTGTGGTCTGTGTGCCACCTCGTGTATCCCACATCCAAGTTTTCGTTCGAGATCCCGGAAGAAGAAAGAAGAACAAATGATGTTATATGAACAGATCAACGGATTGATGAAGATTGATATCTCTTAAGGGCAAGTAGGGGACAAGGAGGGAATGTGGAAATATGGATTTTTATGATCAGTTATGTCCCCTATCTTGGACCCCAACGGTTTCATGTATAAGTCACAAGTACATGTATGTTCCCTCCAGTTCCAGTTATGAAGACGCAAACACATGTGCGTCCACCGTCAACATGTCCTCTTTCAGACCCGCCATGAATGGGCCGGATATCCTATTCCTAAGTATGAAAGGCCACCGGCTTTATATGGTTCATTTATCCCATTTTACAGTCCAGGCGAGTAGGCCCTGATTCTGCCATTAAGCCTTTTCCTGCCTTCTGCCTCTGAAAGCTCCAGTCTGAGCTCGCATCTGTATCCATGAACTTTGTCCTACTCCCTGCGCGGCTAACGGTGCTTGACTCGGCCTGTCGGCCTGTCTGCCTGCCAAAAACTGTATTTCACCTTCAAGATTATCTGCTCTGCTCCGCTCCTCATCCAATGCATTCCTGTCTAGCAGTTTAAGTAAACATTCCTCTAGCTACCGCGCAAAAGGGCCCGGCTTCTCTGTCTTTATGCAAGTAATTCATAGCCCTGTTACTATGGAAGATTTCTGCCCTCGCATCTAGTGTAGACACTTAGACGCTTATACACGCACTAACAGTCAGTATAGTCAGTATAGAATAAGATTCTATCCTAAGAGACCTCTCTTTTTGGATAACACAGTTCTTTAAACATAGGATGTAAGATATGATTTAGGATTAGGTTGACATAACCCCAGACTTCTGTCTCCACATGTAGAGCTAAATGTCAAGTCCCATTCACCCCCTAGTTGCACGTCAATCACACGTCATGCTGCTGCGCGCGCATCTCTGCCAAGTATTTTTGCTGACATTGCGAAATTCTTTCATGGAAACACCCATTTTAGTTACGCATGTATGTTTTTATCTCTGTTATCAACTGTTACGCCTCCTGCATCTGTTTCACTGTAATGCCTATTCTATAAAAATGATTACCTGTCAATAAAGTATTGTCCTTCACTTCCTGAACCTTCGTGGTGATGGAATATGAAGCCCACAAATTCGAATTGTGTTTTGGAATAAAGCCCGTTCCGAACCTCTAATACCACGGATTCTGCCTCTTATTTTACTGAGCTATTCTTATTAATTTTCCGCATCAAATTAAGTACCGGTAATTAAATTATTTACCACACAGGGGGCATGGGTTGGAAAGTTCCTCTTGCAGGGGGCATGGCTTGGAAAGTTCCTCTTGACAGGAGGAAAATAAACTATTTAGTCATGACCCGGCTAGGGAGTCTGATCAGGAGTTCCTGAGATGTGTCCCTGGGATTTTGGAGCTTTTGTAAACTTCACTTATTTGGTTCTCCTCGTGTAACATCTGTAACCCGTTGTTTGCTGGCATCTGCCCGTCCTCGTGCAGCTTTTTTGTGTGCCTTTGCCAGGGACTCTGGAATAGACCATCCCACGTTGGCAAGTGAGTCATCATGTCCTCTGACAGGAGCTCTTGCAGAGTTACCTTTCTCAGTGTGTGGGGGGATTGTCCTTTCCTGTATGCCTTCGGGTGGTCCAGCCCCCGTGCCCCCCCCAAACATTGTAAACATCTGGGCTCCTTTTGTGTCTAAAATCCCAAACAAGAGACGTTTCAAGGCATGGACAAAGTGGGCTCTAGACGAGGGCCTCAGCCCTTTAGGCCCCCCTCTGATAGATCTGGCTCTGTTCTCCGCACAGTCCTGCCCTGATGACCTTGAATAATTCTTAAAAATAGATTTTTTTAAATGCCACTTTCTTTTAGTTTTTTTTAAAAAAAATACAGGTGATGTGTGGGAGTCTTTTACAGACATTATGCGGAGAAATATTTTTCAACACCATCAACATCCTTAAAAAAGTTCCTTTTAGATCGAAACAGGTCCTCACATTTGAGAAATGGAAGTGGCTCACAGAGATTATTTGCAACAATATTAGTGAGCTGCTGCTGTTAGAATATTGAAAACACACATCAGTCTCCCTGAATATTAGATGGAAACTCATTTAGTATTTGGACTAGTGTGTCTGTGCTGAGTAAGTGTCCTGGCCAAAGATAACATGAAAAAGACCAAGTCTAACTGTAATGTGTTCCCTTTCAGCCGCATCATGGCTCTCACCCATCACCGCCTTCAAACCTACACCTCCAACTGGTCTTAGAGAAAATAAAGGCAACACCTTTGTTGGCCAAGACGTGCCCTTCATCCTTTGTTAGGAACTGTTTGTCCTCTTACAACAGACACACCAGAAGAAATAAACGGCCCCTCGAAGACTTGTTCCTGTGGCCTTCAAATATGGCGTGCAATCAGATTTCATATCTTTTAGAGGACCCAAAACATTGAAACAATAATTTCCCATAGTCTGTGAAATTGGCCGGGCTGAAGGGTTAATCCTGCTCAACCTGTGGGCACTGCAGTACATTGGACCATAAATCTTTTCAAGCATCTGGTGAAATTATTATTAGCTCTCAGTCCTCACTGGGCAGAACCTGAAGGAAAACATTAGGAACTCTTCCTCCTTTACAACAAGTATTGTCATATAAGGTCCCAAAGGCAAGACCTATTGGCTAAGTGCTTAGCCAGAGCTATTGGCTTTGGCAATGTTTTTAAAGTATGTGGTAGAACAGCGTACTGTAATGAATAGTTAAGTCACTGACAGGAGGCTTGCCGTGGCTGTACTGAGACAGGCACACACAGACTGGGCTGACGGTGCAGTGGCAGGTTCCAGCATCTTGTGTGTTATCTGACATACAAGCAGCCCTGCACGTACACCTACAAACAGATTGTGCCATGTGTGGGTTGACTGAAGTGCGGGGGTTGAGCAAGTGCATAACTAGACTAGTGAGATGGATATGCAAGCGAGTGTTTGGAGACACTGTGAGCAAGCGTTAGGAAAACGGAGACCTGCAGGCCAACATAGTCGGTCCTGCTACTTTTTGGGAGAATAAGAAAAGCTTCTTCCTGTTGACGAGCAACTGCCTATTGCTCACCTCTCCTTCGCGGCCAGTGACTCGATCTCTCACACACGGGCTCCTGTATTTCTGAGAAAGCAAGATGGATGTCAAAGCTTACTCCAAAGGGAACTGGCAAAACACTGCCAGGGTAGAAATGAGCTACGTTTTGGCTGATAATAAGCCGTCCTCTGCCCGGGCTTTGAAACGCCCGTGCCGAGGCGTGGCTTGCGGGCTGAGAAGACGGCAAGGGAAAGAGAAATGGGGTGGAAAGGGGGAGGATGATGATGGCACTGCACCACTGTGTCCAACAATTAAATCGGTCACTGCCATGAAGCCTGAGCCTTAAACTGCGCTGTAATCCTGTACATCGGTGCATTAGTCAATTTGGAAAAAAGAGAATGAACCACCGAGGATTTATGGTGAAAGAGAAAACGGAAAAAGAGCGAAGCATGCATGCAACGAAAAGGGGACGAGTTTAAAGACAGGATGGACAAAAGAGCACAAGCAGCAGCTGTTTTAAAGCATTCGTGCTTGTGCTGGCATCCGCCTTGCGGGAGCGAGCAGTGGTGGCGCAAGAGCTATATGTTTTCAATTACCACGCGCTGCTGCTCGCTCCCGCAAGGTGGATGCCAGCACAAGCACGAGTGTGCTTGAAAAGGAACAGACCGATGGCTAAAGGCCCTCCTAGAGCAGAGCATGTGCGCTACCTAGGCAAGACCTAAAAATGCGATTCACCAGAATGTTCGGTGTAGTGGAGGTGAATCGTCCACCTTGTGCTCCCAGATAATATCCTTGGATTGTCACCTTGTTCTATCCGTAACCCGTCAGTCTCCTGTGGCCGCTGGCAGGCTCTGAAAAGGGCAAGGAGGGTAAACTGGGCTCTTAGTTCCCTGTTTACTTCCTGTTCCATTTGCAACCCTCAAGAACCCTGAGAGCATAGGCTACGAGTTGGGGGGCCATGGTCACTAGGCTAGTGGCTGGTCTCAATCCTTGACATCTATAAGATCCATCTTTGTCTTGGCCTTCAGTGCAGAGTGGACAGGTCAGTGGTCTCCCTGGTTGCCGCTCTCCAAGAGAAGACACATGCATAAACAAATGACGATATTGAGATAAGAAGAAAAAACAATAATTGTACAGTTTTGGCAACCACACAGAGGCCAATTCCCCAAGGCAGCAGTGGCCTGGTGATTCAAGGGCTTCTTTACTGTCCATCAAACAACTATTACTAAGATTATAGTCGCGCCTTATCGACCTATTGGCTGTGAAGCACCGTCAAAAAGGGGTGCAATGACGTGGCGGCTCAGGCGGCAGCATCATTGCCCTAGGCATATTGTTTATTTACTGGTCGAAGACCGCTCATGCCACTTGGATTGGTAATTAAGAAAATGCAGAGTTGCCTGGCAGAAAATGGCAGATATTCAGCCCTCCAAAAAATAAAAAATAGATTTTTTTAAAGGATTGTGAGGGGTGGTGAGCAGATAAGGAGCAGGTAGGGTAATGTGTAGGGGGAAGCAACAGATTTGGCAAAGAAGTGCAAAAGCTCTATGGAGTGTCCCAGCAGCATTTGGGACATCTTTTTAAAAAAAGAAGTAAAAAAAAAGAGTCCTTAAGAAGCAGATGGAGCGGAAGGTGGGAATGGACGGGAAAGGAGATACAGAGCATATATATCATATGTGATCAAACTGACGGATGCGAGCGAAACGCGTCATGGCGGACACTGTGTCCGATGAATACATTGGATATATCTCATGCCGAATAAACTTATGTTTGCACTGAATCCGGATTCCTGTTGATTCCTGAAAGCCTGAGCATATCGAAGAGGTCCTTGCCAGCTTTTTCCCCGCCTATGTTTGCTAGTGGCGGGGCTGGATTACTGTGCGTGTGTGTATGTATATGTATGTGTATATATATATATATAATATTCCAATGCACCAGATACTCCGCTGCAGAAGGCTTTTCCAAGAATCACTTGTATCAACATCGAGAATTTCAGAAGCAATGGGATTTTATTGAAAGGATGCCACAGGCCAGCACCACACTCTGAAAAGTTCCAGCTGTAGACCCCATCATTGTTCACCATATATCAATTCCAAGGGCAGATTAATATCTCGGTCACAGCCCGATATCAAAGGGCGAGGTGAAGGTTGTGACGTTTACAAACAATAGCTGTTGTTACATTAAACTATCGCCCACCGCCTCCTGTCTATTAAAACTAGGTGGGCCGCAAAGGCTTGATGTTCTAAAAATGGAGTCATGGCTCTCATAAGTTTGCCAAGCTCTGCTCTACATACCTTCACTGTGGGCTGCCTTAAGTGATTAAGCAGCTCATTATTAGAAGATTATACAACCATTTCCGAGCCTTGACGTAGTGTGTAAAGCGGCAGCTGCTTGGGGCAGGGTCTCCTAACCTTCCAGAAACTCTTGAGCCTTTGTAAGACCTTCATTTAGCACTTTGGAAGGGAATGTGACATTAATTTGTCCTTATTAGCCTCTCATAGGCCCTTGAAAGTAAAACAATGTGTATATTCAGCCTTTGGCTTGAACCAATTCAAATAAGGCTTAATTATATGACTGGTTTAGCACTAACATAGTAGTGTGTTACAGTTTCCTCAGTTGCAATAAAACGTTTTAAATTCAGGAATTTAATAAGACAGTTTACTCATTGCAGGTTTTCATTTTTCAGAAATAAAATCCTGGTTAATAAATTACTGACCATTCTTGACCATGTAGGAGGAACCTTCCTACCTGTTCTGTTAGTGTAGATCAGGAGTCCAGTGATGGTTCAAGTTGGCCTTGCGTATAGCTATGACTGTACGCAAGACAGTAGTTTGTGGTCAGAGATAGCCTTCAAGAGCTGGCAAATCTTGCACCACACAAGAGGCGTACTAAACATCTTGGCGAGGACGCGGAGGCAAGGATCACTGCCCTTTTTAACAGTTTCCTGTTTAAAAACATATGCGATTGATAAGCCATTCTAGCACTTTGAATGAGCTGGGTGTGGATAAGTTATTAAATTCACAATTTACTGGGAGAAATAGTTTGCGTCCCCCATTTAAATATAAAAAATGTCCATTAGGTAATTCATATACACTCAATTTGTATGTTTCTGCAGTAGATATTTTATCACTCCATTTTTCGGAAAAGGAACTTGCCCTAGGTTTTTAAAAAATCGCACAGCATTGTTTGTCAGGCTCTAGCAGCGGCGCGGCTTGGGTTAATATGATGTTTTGCGTTCTTCTTAATCACATGAACCTTTTCCAAGAAAGAACCAGTGTTGATAAATTCAAACGCCAAACCCATGTCTCAGAGTGTATATGGATTCCTAGTTTTGTTGAGATTGGTTCGTTTTTTTATAAGGTTCGGGAGGTGGGTGGCGGGGTGGGGATCTTTGTGAAAAGTCATTATTTTAGATTGAAGCGTTGCTTACAGCAGAGAAATGGTTTCACTAATCCATGTCAGATTTCAAAGCAGCAGGCTCACCAGCAGGCTCACCGTAGTGCCTTTTACATTATTTTGTGGTGGAAATCTGCATCAATTTTAATCACCGTTGGAGCCCTCTTACGGGAAGTTCTTTAAGCAACAATAAGGTAGCGTCAATACCAACTGAGGAGCGTAGCATACAGGGGTGACTGTGTTCCGGTAAGCGACCATTTTAATTTCAGCAGCTTGATGAATTCAGAGGGATATTAATTCAATTGACCGTTCTTAAAACATTTTCTAAGTTTGAGCTGGAATACCCCGCTTTAGTTTAACATTCGGGAGGAGGGCCTGGACAGGTGCATGCTGGCTGAAATGCAAGTCCACGAGAGTAGAGGATGCCCGAAGAATTGGGGGGAAAATATGGCACCCCACCCATGGTGGCACTACTGAGAGTTGGTATAACCCATATCGTAAACAAAAACTCTGCACCCTTCCCGGTCTGTCTCAGTACAATTGTAGACAGGGTAGTGGGTACGACCTGCAGCATTAAGAACTGACACTTGTCTCTGGGAATAGTTCAAACGTGATCATGCCGTGACTGTTCTGTTATTGCTAATGCAAATGTTAATGAAATGTGTGAGCTTACAATATAGAGTAAGACAGTGGTACCGAAGGCCTGTTGCTGACAGTGAACTAGTGAGACATTAGCTACATTTACAACCTAGTTAGATCAAACCCATTTCATTTGCGGGCTGGCGGGGGCATTGGTTTGTATAGACACCCAAGTGTCTGTGCGGACGAGGGAAGCATGTGGGCAGCATTTTTTAAGACTCAAAAGTGAGTTTTCATAGTTTGTTGGAAGAGAAAAGCAGAGGTAAGGTGCTGATATTCCTACTTTTGTTTTCCTCTGTCTGTGCTTCAGCCTTTCACATTCGTGCTATATTGACAACCCCTTTTGCTTCAATAGCTCAATTTTTTCACCAGATCTGAAAATTCGAGGCGACAAGCAATTTTTGGCTCAGGGATGAAGAAAATCTGAAATCTGACATTTGATTTTAGGAAGGCCACTGATTTCAATACAGTTGATGTTGTTGATAAAATGAAAGTTGTCCTTCCTGTACATCAGGTACCTCATTTAATGGCTACCAGTGGTACTGATCAAGAATTCTTTTGAAATAAACAGAGAACAATTTATAATTAATTCAACACTATTGGGAATCAATGGAGGGTTTATTTTAACATTGGGTTAGAGACATTAAGGGTAGTTATAAAAATGAACTTATGCCCACATTTATGGTGAGAGATGATAGTTTTGCAGTGGGAGATAACAAATGACGTAAATAAATATTTAGACGACCCCTCAGTGCTCGGTCTGGTCATGGACAGTAAGATGTTCATAAAAAAAAAAGAGCAATTGAACAAAGAGTGTGTACTAAGGGGACCATCGTACAATGGAAGCTGTACGCAATGTTTGTTTCCTGAGTGCCACATTAATACTCAGTAGTAAAAAAAAAACAGCTCGAAAGGTGCATCTCTCGAGGTGTAGGTTTGACATCTCAAGGTGTGGAATGCAGTGGTTAAGATCTCTCCTAAAGGAGGCAGGAGATCTTGTCTTGAGCCGCAGAGGCACCTCTTCCCTGATCACTTTTGCTATCTGATAAAGACTTTTAGCCCCAGATTTCTTACCTCAGTCTTCCCAGGCATCAGACCCCTGTGCACATGTAGGTGGAGACAGAAGTCTCCGCATGGCCTCATTTGCGCCGGAAATGAGGTCCAAATTCCCTATATAGGTGTCAGTTCATTGCTTTCCGCACCAGCCAGCGCTGATCTGAGAGATGAGCTACCCACCCCTCTGTCAGTTTACATAATTTTTGAAACGTTTTGTCGACTTTCTTTTTGAGTTTTTTTCCTTCTGGTGTGTCGAGGATGTCATTGAGGAAAATAGGCTTCAAACCCTGTGGCTCATGTCACTGCTCCATGATGGGGACGGCATCCTCTCCCAAGCAGTCACAGATGGGAGAGAGGCAGAAAAGTTCACTATATGCTGTGGACTGACACAACCGCCTCGCTGGACAATGCGGTTTTACCGACAGTGGCCCTCAGACGCCATGCCTGGCTGAGAAAGTCTGGCTTTTCGAGGAATGTCCAAGCTTTCCAGATTGACATGCCGTTGGCACATGTTTCTTCGAAGACAAGACAGACTCAGCGCTGGTGCACATGGAGAACTTATGGGCTACGACTAACTCCTTTGGCCTCTCTGCTGCCCACGTCATACCCTTCATGCCTTTCGCTCCTTTCATGGCCACGGAAGGGGCTTTCAACCGCACCAAACCTATCTCAGCCCCAGCAGCTTCCCAGCCTCTGCATGGACGAGGGTGCGGTTCTTACCAGCCTCGTGGGTCAGGTAGCCAGAGTTCTTGTCCTGCCACACCTCACCTCCACCACTGGCAGTTCATAACAATAGATATGTGGGTTTTGCCGATCTTCTGAAAGGGCTCCTCCCTCCTTTCGAGACTACCTCTACCTCCATGCCACCATCTTCCGACTGGCTGCTGGAGGATCACTTGTCCCTGCTCCACCAGTAAGTTATGGCTCTCTTGGCCAAGTAAGCCATACTGAAGGTTCTGGTGCCAGAAGTAGGTGTGTGGTTGCTATTCCCGCTTCTTTATGGACCCCAGAAAGGCAAGGGTCTTCGTACTATTCTAGATCTCTGAATCCTCAAATACTTCCTCAGAAAAGATAAGTTCAGGATGTTCACATTAGCTCAAGTCTTGTCTGCCCTGTACTCAGGAGACTAGTTGGTAGCGTTGGACTTCCCGCAGATTCCTGCCGACCCACCCACCTACCTAGCCTCTGTGCTCTGTGGACAGATCTCTAGGGTAAGGGCTGATCCTTTTTAGGGCCTAGTTTGGACACACCGCTGTCTTCATGGCGCTCCACTTCTGGCGTGGAAAGTCGGGGAAAGTAACTGACATTAGTGCGCTGAGGCGGCACCGATATAGGTGACACAGACTTGATTTCCATCAGGGATGACGCCATGCTGAGCCAACCGATACCACCTACCGGCGCACGGGACTACAGGTGACAAACAATTTTCGGATCCAGGCTAAGGAACCTGCGACTAGATATAGTTTCTACTAGATAAGGCGTTACCTATGGTGAGTAACATGTTCCTCAAGAAGAGACATTAGAATTTTAGTAGCTACTGGCTTTTGTAATGGTAGTGTAAGGTTGCATAACCCTTCATCTCCTCTGCTGGCTGAGGTAGGGCAACACTTCTTGATCTAAATCTGTTTTCATGCTTTTGCAAAGCCCTACACCCAGTTTTCATGCGGAGCCAGCCTTTTTTCGCAGTGTCCAAAACAGTCATTATTTTCTGCTACACTTCCCCTTAGTTCAGCAACAGGCTGGAGGCATGTGCGTTCTAAGTTAATCTATTTCACTAGTCTTATAACTGTGTCGCCTTCAGTGTAGAGCCTAGTAACATTTTAATTGTTGTGCCTTGAGATTCTGTTTTGTATTTACATTGTTCAGTTTTTTTTGTTGCTTTTTGTAATGATGCTATCGATCAATGCTGTGATATGCAGTGTCACTAGTGATGTCATTTATGATGTCCTCTGTCACATCATATGAGACCTAGAGTTGTCCTTTGGGAGGAGAGTTGTGGTTGCATACCTGGTGACTTTCAGTAGTTAACCTACTAAGAATTATGTCAGTGCACTGTCATTTTTATCAGGGAATTTCAATTTTTATTTAAAGACACGTTGCCTGATAAGCAAATGAAACCATGACTTACCCTTAACAAACAATTTTCACAGAATTCATATAAGCTATATCGTGCATGCAGCGTTTTATGGTTCATTTGTCTAGGTCCCACAGGGCCCAGACATTTCCCCTTAAAATGGGAAAAAGCTAGCCAAATGCAACATGGTGATAGAATGTGTGGAACTAGCTGTACGTTTTGAGACAAGGATGAATGCTAGACCTGGAATGGTTGGCCAGCTGGCAGCACAGTCTAAAATATCCAGGTGTGTGTAGCAGGGTTTGCTTACTTATGCCTTTGTAAATGTTATTTATTAGCATTTCACATGTTAGCTAGGTCCAACCAAGGTTCAGTAATGTTAGTAAATTGACCCTAGTTCCCTCTACCATTGTTTGAAATTGTGTTACCATGGGAAACCCTGCTTTTTGGTCCACACACCAACCTACAAGGAGAGCGCTACTCAAAGTGATCATCAAAACCCATGTATATAATTTGTTGAGTGTACCAAAGAACCTGGGATTCTGAACTAAATATATATCAGTTGCCCAGATCACTTGAAACCTCTAAGAACCAGGAGGACTTGAGCGCTGTGGTGACAGCAAAGAAAAAAGACTGTACAAGAAGAAATGCTGTGAGGCTAAACCATTGATTCAGGCCAGAAGGTGGGAAATACCTCACCAGATGGGTTAAGGTACATGGTGGAGAGATGTTATGATTGCAAGTATACAAAACCACTAACCAAACACAAGTTCAACTCAATCTGTGCAGATGCCGCCACGTTCATATCCCAGCTGTACCAGCTCAATAACGCATCAATTGAAAATTGCCAAATCAAATAATCCTTTTATTCCCATCTCCGAAGTGCCAATTAATATCTTTAAATATAAGTCGAAACTCTGGTACCATCTATTAGCGTTTTCTCTTTTTAATTTGCCTGGACACGTAAACTACCCAGGTTCCTGGAGAAGCTCTAGCCCACACTTGATCTTTAGAAAATAGGACACGACTGATCCCCAAAAACATTACGATTACCAGTCTCAACTCAGAAGCAACACTATATGATAAGATTTTGCTCAAGGAGCTGGGATATTGAGTGGTTGGGGTCAACATACTACCTATAGTTGAGGCAGGCTTAAAGAAACGTTGCAAGACTATTGGAACTACAATGATGATAAATGTTCGTTCTCAAGAAGCAGTAAAAAGTGAATTGCTCTACGTTTATGTTGATTATAGCTTGGCAGCCACAGACTGAATAGAGACATGCTATGGCAGAAATTGACCAACTAGGGCATCTCTAAGTTACGAAGTGCTTTTTAAAAAATAAGCCCAGATATTTGTATGAGGATTCAAATGAGCAGTGGTTTCAGGATCTCAAAACTAATTCATCATCTCCCATGCCGTAAAGCAAGGTTGAATCTTCGTTCTCTTTTGTCCCTTGATGCTGAAAAGGCATTTGACTCCATTAGTTGAGGATGCTTATTCTTGGCGCTGGAGGGGTTTGGCAAGCACAGTATTTAGAATGTGTTCAGCGGTTATCCACAGACCCAGTGTGAGAGATAAAGGTTAACTGGGTTATATCATGGACCTTTCACCTGGGATGGTAAACCAGACAAGACTAACCTCGGTCTCCACTTTGAGCCTAGGGGCAGAGGCTGCTTTCAGATGGGACATGGACTAAGAAGGTAGAATTTCTTTATATGCATCTCTTATCTGGTAAACTGGAGCTGCTGTAATGATCCTGCTGGAAATGTTTAAGAAATATGAAACCGGCTCAGCGTATAAAAGAGCAGTCGACATTATTTAGCACCCAACCATGGGATGAAAAGGGGTTTATTACAACCTACCTAAGAGTCCGGAAAGATTCGTTTAGATACTGGAATTTGTTGCGACACAGTATAGAGGTGTCATTTGAATAGAATCAAGTTCCCGCCCTAGTTAGATTTAGAAAAGTAGTAAGGCAGCAGATAACAAGGGCAGCATTGTTTAAAATGGCCTCCCTACTACGCTTTCAACGTATAATCCAACACCCCCCCTTTTTGTTTGAAGGAGGCTGCCTTCAGAGGACTGGAGGGAGAACTAGGGAGGTTGTAATTGGATGAGGGAAATTCATGAGTAGCACTTTCAGTCCTAAACAGGACAGTGTAAGTGGGCGGCATTGATGTTATGGGGTCTACTACTTGATGCTGATTAACGACTGGGCCTTCACGTATCTTCTGCAACTGGCATTGAGGCTGGGTGTGCAGGATATGGGAAAAAGATTGTACCTCCACTACCTGTACCTTTCGGTGTGGGGATTCCTACCGCAGCATACCGTAGCCGTGGTCAAGGTGTGGCAAATGGCCACGGCAGCAAAGGGCCAGGATCACACCTGTATGGGCAGGCGAAATAGTGAGCGGAGTGTGACGACGACAACGTTTCCAGAAGTGGAACCGTGCAGGCATTTCTACTTTGGTGGACATTCTAGGTGTGGAGAGATTGAAGGAATTCACTCAACTGCAGGAGGTGTAAGACCTGTATCTCTCAATACTACAAGTACTTACCACTTAAACATGCATTCAGTACTATAGGGGAAGACTGGCTATATACACCTGAGCAGACCCTCCTGGAAAGAACGGTACTTGGAGAAGTACTTGGGAAGGGGGCGATCTAACTGATCCATAAATGTCTTATAAACGACACCTGTTTAACTTACAAAGACTTTGCCACAAGTAGAAGGGGAACCTGTGGACATTGGAAGACAATGTCTGGGAGGTTGCACTATTGGCTTCCTTTTCAGTGCTGAAAACCTTTTAAACACCATGCCTACACAAGAGCTGCAACAACGGTGTCGTTGGAAAGGTTGCTCTTCCACATATTGCAATAACAATCTTTCCTACCATGGGCTTAGCTTTACGAAGAACTCAATCTTATTTACTTTTAGCCGTCTTCTGTGTTAAACTGCACAACTCTGACTCTAACAGCAAAGTATAGCTTTCTGTATTTGGGGGGTTTGTTTTCTATTTTTTATTTTCATCCCTCTGAATCAAAGCAAAATCGAAAATAACAGTTTTTGACTGGACACACTCAATGAAACTTCAGTTTCACGTAAGGTTATTTTAGGATCGCGCTCTGGACAGAATTCCTCGTACAAGAATGTGCTCTGCCTTCTTCGTCCAAGTAAAGTCCTTCTAAGGTGAACGTTGTCCTTTCCAGACATTATGTCCTCTTCAGTTCCACGCACCAGTGTTCGAGACCTGGTTGTTAGACTGAGGCAGTGCTGCTAAAATGAGGAGAACTTGTAGAAGTTTAGGGAACTGGCAAAAGCCCAAATATTTATTGCCGTGCTAAGCCATTTTTTTCTGACCTGTTTGGAATTTGCACACCGCCCAGAGCAGGTATCCTTGTGTCGGACACCAGAGCAGCCGACGTAGCCATCTTTTATGAAAGGAGGAGATGTGAGGTCTTGGCACCGATGATCTGCTGAATGGAGCTCCATTTTCTGGAGATCTAAAACTGTACTACTGGTGGTGGTGCGCAGTTTGAAGGTGGTGTCAATCAGCCAGCCAATGGTCTTCAAGAGGATGTTATAGGACAGTATCAAGAGATTGAGGCACGGGGTACATGGAAGCGCTCCTTCATCCATGTGTATACCACCCTGTTTTTCAATAGATTCTTTCTGTCTTTGCATTCGGACTCCGCATGTGAGACCTGATTTTCTGAAGTTGTGTTTTGGGCTAAATTCTCGAGCTTCATCTCTAGAGGAGAAATTTAGCAACTTTGGAAAATGTGGGACTAGTATAGTCAATTCCAGAAAACGTGTTAAAAGATTGGTTCACCTGCGAGTTGAGTAGTCGCTGGAGGTTTTTAGCGCTCTGATTGAAGCTAAGAGAGTGACATTTAGAAAATATTGAAGCAATGTAAGCCAGTGAACTTGTGATTGAGTTCTGCCGTGCTGCACATGTGCATTACAGAACAGAGCACATATGAATGCTTTCCTGGCTGGTAAAACACCTACCACACCAACTGTGTGTGATCGTGTGTCAGATCGATGCTGAACAGAGTTAAAAACCAGAGTGGGTCCTATGTAGATGCAAGCGTGCTGGATCCAAGTGCTAGCTTTTTTGCACATACAGCCAAAGATCAGGATGGATTTATTTCATGACCCGACTATTTAGATGACATCACTACTGCAGTGCTTAATTTGTGAAAAAAGAAGTGCCAGGGCCCTCGTTAGGAGGGCACTGCAGCTTGCACCACACATTGCCCATTCCAGCACGGCAGTACCAACACAATTACTAATCATCGCACTTTTAAATGTGTGACAATTCAGCTTACTCTATGCCCCCAAAGCTTTAATAAAGGCTTGGGCGGAAGTTAATAGTAATTTTTAACAGCGCCACCATGTGGCAGACTGGTACAAGCCCCGGTGTTGATAATTAAGTACCGGTGCTGAGCACCGGAACCCACCGGTTCAAATTAAGCACTGCACTACTGACCTGTCCGCCCTCGCATCCGAATTTAGTTTTTTTTATATTAGTGTGGTTGCAATCCTTCATTGCGAAATGGTACCAATATATTACCTATCTCGCCTGACGATGGCAGCCCAACATCAACAAATTAACTTAAAAGTTTTCAAGGCGACCTAAACTATTACTTAATCAGCATTTCCATATTGTCGGTCTTTTGTGAATTTTTTTTTTTTTTCTACAATGATTTGCACTACTTATTCCTCCACTCACACCTTTAGATATATATTTATATATATATATATAGTGCTATTGTTGTCCCCGTTCTTTAAATGTCGAGCTGTTCTCTTTGTGCCTTGAATATAAACCTGTAAGAATAATTCAGCTATTACTCCTACCCCAAGGGCCTCACAATTATTTTTTTTTTTTTAATTTCTTTATTTAATTTTTTCCCCACAACAAACCTGAGACTCATTGTACATCGTATACAGCATACAAAAAAAATAATTATTAGTCATTCTGCTAGATACAAACTGCGCAATTATTGTCTGTCCAGCGTCCCTCTTACTTTACATCAAAGGGTCCATCAATCAACATTCCCTAACAGGTACTTCACTCAGCATGGACCGTCAGTTCCTTACTGTGGCCTTGCACATACGCTCTTCCATCAGTTGAGCAATAACTTTTTGTGTTAAATTTCTTAGTTCCCATTCTCACCTCCTCCACCCCACGCTCGCCATCATCACTTTTACTATCCACATAAATCTTATATAACGCCCAAAAGTAATTTGGTCTATTCCTTGGCGGAAGCAATTCACTGTGAACTTCAGTTTGGGTACTACAATAAAGCATTTCCCTAGACCACTGTGCGATTGTAGGGGGAGGCCTCTCATCCAGCATATCGCTGCACATCTTTTAGCAAGCAGCATACCCATGTCTATTAATCTTTGTGTACCCCAGTAATGCAAGTGTCTGGTCCGGCGTCAGTGTTAAGTTAACCACTTGGTTTAGTTCTGCAAATATCTGTTCCCAAAAACGTGTTATTCCTGGACAGGACCAGGCTAGATGGAAAAAATCAGCCGTTTGTTTGTTACTTCTATCACAGGACGACTCTTCTCGGAGTCCATATCTGTGGAGTCTTTCCGGGGTGTAGTAAATCCTATTGAGATACTTAAAATGTATCAACCTATGTCTCCCATTGAGTGTTTTACGCTTTGTGCTGAGGCAGCAGTATGTCCACATGTCGTCCGTGATGTCTCTACCTAGGACTCGCTGCCAGGCTAATCTCGAGGGCCTCACAATTAGTTATTCTTTCAGCACATTTAGTGTATGTATTGTACTGATGCAGACAGTAACAAGAATGTTATTATTTTTGTTTGAAGGATTCCATTGGAAGCCTAATCCTTTTGATTCAATACCCAGTTCTCATTTGGAGTGCTGGGCCGCTGTGCCCTAGTGTAAAACATCTTCAGGATAGTCAGGAGGGACATTTACGCACAAATAGTAGACATTGTATTAATTTACTTAGGAATAATATGAAAATCTAACATATTTTCAACTTTCCTTTCGTAAACTGTAGGAAAGTAGGATCTGCTTCTATGGTTACCCCCATTTTTTGCTTGATATGTTTGTAATCAGGACCCCAGTCTATCTGCTTTCTCCCTAAATTGCTGTGTTCAGTACTTGGGTACATCCTAGATTGGATACTGGAGTACCCTTATCAGTCCCTACTATATGGTACTAAGGTACCCACGACATAGGTACCCCAGAGGTCTCTCATGGGCTGAAGCATGTATTATGCCACCCATGAACTACAGGCCTGCCATTGCGGCCCGTGTAAGTTGGTGCTTGCACCACTTACTAAAGATATAGGTTTCCTGTATCTAGGGTCACTGCACTTAAAACCTATAAGTCACCACTATAGCAGGCCTTTGCAATCCTGAAGGCAGGGTGCTTGCTTCCAAGTGAGAGGGTGCCCCTGCATGAGCAGGACACCCCTACAGCCTATGGAGTCCATTCTCCCAGGTTGTTAGTGAAGCAGCCATATTCTATATAGAGGGGCACAGTATAATTACACGATGACCATCTCGAAACTGGCTGCAACAAATCCGATCATGTTTGGTATCAAACATGTTGGAATTACCCCAACACCGTAAACAATGTGGGAGGTATGGTTCCAAGCACTTAAGAGCCCTCCATTAGGCTCTGTGTTCCCGGTGCCAACCTTCTAGACCCGGACAGCACAAATTGGGTGCTGTCGACCAGAGACACATTTCTGCCCTTCAGCTGCTGAGCCAAGCTCGAGCAGAGGAAGGTGGAACAATAGGCATCCTGTCACAGAGAGGCGTGACCACCTCCCAGATAGGAATTAGTGTATTGGGACCAGGTGGGTGTGCTGGTCAGCGGCAGAAAGTCTGCATGAGGGGCACATTTGGTGTCTCCTGTGCATAGTCCAGTTCAAACCAGTCCTGGGAGCCGTTGGCTCCCGCTCTGGTGCAAAACTGTACAAAGGACCTGGGAGTAACCTCCCCCCTGTCCAGACCCTCCCCTGGGAGGGTCCCCATAATCTTCCCAACTCTTTCCCTAGGGTACTTAAGGGCTTACCTGGGTGCAGGTCCCTAGATTCGGCGTGGGATAAGATGCAGATCAGGCACCACTTCTTCTTCCGTCTGGGTACTCTGGACTTCGTTTGGGCCTGACTTTGTCTCCCTTCCAGTCTGCTGCATCGTCTGTGCCTGTGCATCATACAGGAACCTTGCAAGGCCTGTGAAGCATCAAAGACACTTGAAGGAATCTCCCTTGGAGGGAAGGAGTCACTCCCCTGCATTCGCAAGCACCACTATGGAGTCTACCGCTCTGCTGATCCTGAGCTCCTCCGGACTCCGTATGGTTCTGCAACACAGGTGGTGGTTTTTCACACCTCCCGAGGCCTGCCCTTTCACCAAGTTTGAGGCCAGTATCCCTCATGGGGGTACAATAACCGAACCCCTGTGCACAGCGTCCAACTTGCAGTTGCAAAGGATTGTTAGCTTCCTTCCAAGAAGATCTTCGGGCTCCAAGTACCCCCACACTTGAGCATCTCCAGTGACCAGAATCTTCAGCCACACCACATTGTGTGCATGGGAGAGGAGTTGGCCTAATGGCTAGGGCGGCCGACCTCATATCTGGGGATCGGGTTCGAGTCTTGTAACTGACGCTGAACATCCTGTAATTCTGGGCAAATCACTCAATCTCCTTGTGCCTAACAAAAAAAAAATCTGAATGTATCCTCATGTAACGCAACTGGTGCTATGTAAAGCGCTCTGATACCGATACCTTCGGGTCAAGTTTGCGCTATATAAAACTCAGTAAAAAAAATAAATGACAAATTGTTGCCTGCATCTTTTGGTGAGCTGCTTGAGGTCCTCTTGCGACTCCTGTGCCTCTGGCCTGTGGGTCCATTTGAGGGCCACACTTGATTCTTTTGGGCTCCCTTGATTGCTCAGGGCCTGCCCCGACTCCCTGCTTTTGGTGAGTCCCTTGGACCTTGCAGGTCCCGACGTTTCTCCTTCACTTCCTGCGTTGATTGCATTTGCCAAGGCTCGTTGGTGCTCCCACCGGACACAGACCCCTCAGCACTCGACATCCTTCGTGAAACCGCTCATGCATGGCTCCTGGTCCCCCTCAGCATCACCTGGTCCTCACAGCTTCAGAGTTAAGGTCCTCATCACCCATCCTGCAACACCCGACATTGGAGGGCATTCGTCTTCTAAGTCTCCTGGTCACGCCTGAGTGACATAGACTCTGTCCCCTCTGCTTGCAGATACCTCTCATCAAGAATCCAGCCTCTGAGACCACCGGGCACTTTCATCTTCCTCCACAGCGGCACTTTCCTGAAGTCCGACACAGGGTTCAATGGCGACATCACAGCACACATTTACACCCTGCTTCCCTGATGTAGGTAATGTGGGTACTAGGGTATCCACGGGTGGTGTGGCTCTCCAACCTTCTGTCTTCCACTGGGTTTCTTCAGGGTCCACTGGGAAGGGTCCTAAATCTTTAAAAAGCCAACCGTGACATACACGTAGACTTGTACGGAGCACGCCGTCGTGTTCCCACACTGCACACGCTCTCAGTGGGGTCCCTATCTACTTAACTTGGGTGGTTCTGTGGGTCTCCAGCACTTCTATGTCCTCTCGACCTCGTCCTGACTCGAGTCGTGGTTCTTATACCACTTTCTTAGTATATCGGTCCACTGTGTATTCTGTGCTATTTACTGTGTTTCTTTGCAAAAGTATTGTGTGCATTGTGTTTATCTCCATTTAGGAGATCTTTGAACTTACTAGAGAGTGTTCTATAATTAATACATATTTTTATAAATAATTAGTGTGGTTCTTTTCACTTAATCTATACTATAAGAGTGCATTCTGGTAAAACAAGCTGCTTTACACTCATGGACTAAGCCTGAAGGCTGCTCTCCACAGCTACCACTTGGAGAGCTTTCTAAGGTTGTCTGAGGCCTCTTAAATCATCATAAAGCTTGTCTGGACTGGTGCAAGGTGCCCTCTTACATAAGTGAACATTATATGCCAGGCCATCTTCTCCCATAAATCCTTGGCATTTGCTATACAAGATGGATTGAAGAAGCTCTTTCTGCAGTTTAGTGTTTTCCGTTACATCAGTGAATGTAGTGAATTCTTGTGTCAATGCATGGGTTCCGCTTCCCAGGAAATTGTCTATTAGGGGTACTAAATGGGGAGCGTTAAAATCTTTTCTAGGCCTCTAGCTAACGGCACTCCTCTTCAAAGCTAAGGTGGCAATCTGAAATGAGCCCTGTGGCTGGAGTGTTTTTTTGTTTTTCTGTTTCTGGAACATGGCTATCTTTGTTTTGAACTCAACTCTTTGGACCATAAGTGCCAATGGCACTAGAGAACAGTGTACTTCTACTACCTTGACTGAAGTCATGCAGCAACTTAGGGACGCGGGAAGGTTACCGCCTGATGTCTTGCGAGTCTCGGGTATTGAATGTTGCAGTCGTCCAAATTTACCATAATCGTACCTCCGCAGCAAGTTGGAAAGCAGCAGTGTCACTCCTATGGGCACGGCTAGTTGTTGTAGCAACCATAGAAGGCCACTCGTAGTCTTCAACCTAATTTTGAGGCGCCTGGAGATGTTGGGGTCCATGATCGCCAGACTGGCACAGCCTCATGACTGTTCCACCAGGTTGAGCAGCATCTTCTGAGGTCTCATGGTCTTGCGGGCTTCTGGATAAGGGCAGTTTACCATGTGACTGTCAGCTGACAAGTCTCTCCATAGATTGACGTAGGACCGGTCCTTGAGATCTTTCAGTGAGAGCCTTTGCATACAATAAAAAAATACAGTGAACTGAGGCTTCGTGTTAGGCACGTGTTAAAGGGAAGCTTGGGTGCTTTCAGGACCATACAGAAGAGACTGGAGGCGAGCTTCGGGCACCCCAAGTCCCGATTCCCCTCGGACCTGCCCTGTGATTATGAACAGTTCACTATAAAACCCTTTGCTTTTCTTACATAGCTAGGTGCTTGGACAGGGTGAATGTGATCTTTACTCTGAGTAGCCAGCAGTCTACCGGTGATGTCCATACAGTGCCTAGCCATTGAAGTTTAGCTGGCGGGCATACTGTAGTGACCAGCAACAGAGAAGGACCCAGAGCAGCACCCCTCCGTCCGTCACCCTAGGGCAGCACCCCTCCGTCCGTCACCCCAGGGAAGCACCCCTCCGTCTGTCACCTCAGGGCAGCACCCCTCCGTCCGTCACCCTAGGGCAACACCCCTCCGTCCGTCACCCCAGGGCAACACCCCCCTGTCACCCCAGGGCAACACCCCCCATCACCTGAGGGCAACACCGCTCCGTCCGTCACCCCAGGGCAACACCCCCCTGTCACCCCAGGGCAACACCCCCCCATCACCTGAGGGCAACACCGCTCCGTCCGTCACCCCAGGGCAGCACCGCTCCGTCCGTCACCCCAGGGCAGCACCGCTCCGTCCGTCACCCCAGGGCAGCACCCCTCTGTCCGTCACCCCAGGGCAACACCCCCCTGTCACCCCAGGGCAACACCCCCCCCATCACCTGAGGGCAACACCGCTCCATCAGCCAGACAAGTGTTTACGTTTGTTCCCACAGGGCTTCTGCAGAGCATTCCCTACCAGAATCCTTGACACAGACATGTTCTTTCTCACAAAGCAGACAGCCCAGGACCACCCAGGCGTGTGGCAGAGCTGCTCCGCGCACTGGGGAGGGGGGAGGTAACCTCTGTGGTTAAAAGCCCATAGAGAATTTCAACACCGTCTGCTGCAGAGTCCTGTCCTCTCGTCTTCACACTGTGCTCAGTATGGGGAGAAGCCTTTTTTAAGCGCTCCTCATTTCAGTTGCTGAGGAACGTACACTCCAGAAATGGATCTCACATTTGGGTGGAATGCAAACATAGGTATGGGAGCTTTGATCTCCTGACTTGTAGTTAGGCCTTTTATTATGATTTTTATTTTGGGTGTTTTGTGGTGGCGCGGATCTGGTTCCAGGCGGTAGTGGTGCACTTTAATGGTAAAAAAATAGCATCAGGAGCATTTTCAGCTGGTGCTGAATGTATGTTACGGGCATTTGTGAGGGTGAGCCTTACAACAGAAGGTCTTCATAGTGCTGTATTTCACTGCGGTGCCACCCCAGGCTGTTCGGCGGATCAGAGTCTGATTGTATATATTGTGGCTCTTCTGTGCATTGTCAAAGAACGACCATTTTTGGGAAGGTGTTTGTGCCTGAAGGCAGACGATCTTAAGTTGGGCGAGCTGTAATCCAGTCATGCCTAAGACTGGCCTCTATCTCCAGATGCCCTTGTGAGAAGGGAACTGCTTGGCAGGCAGTAGCCCTGTCTGAACAACACTGATCCGGTCCAGCTTGTCACCCTACAACCCTCACCCTTCCACACAAGTTCTAATCTTTATCCTAGATCCTGGAGGTTTTTTTTCTCCTGCTTTCCCTAACCTTCCTCCCAGAGGCTTTCACTTTCGTTTTTTAGAAGGAAGTGACGTTTCATGGTGAGAACAGTAGATGACTTGAAAATATTGTTGCAACAACATGCAGTAAGTGGAGGGTGTTAATGAGAGGACAATGGGGTGAGTTGTGAAGGCCATGGTGATGGGCAAGAGAATCCTTTTACAAAACTGGAAGGGGGTAATTATACCGAATGTAGCCTGATTTTCTTCTCCTCTTATCTTTAAAAACCAATTACAGAAAACTGGAATTTTAACATGTTGCACTTCAGACACCCATTTGAAAAGATATCTGGGAAACTAATCACCTCATTTTTTAGCTGGTAGATGCTTAGAATACATATGTTTTATGGAAGAAGTGTCCATGCTGTTGGATGCATATATTCTGTGGTAGGGTGAAGGTGTCCCTGTTGGATGCTTGGGGATGTATATTTTCTGTGGTACGGTGACGGTGTCCCTGTTGGATGCTTGGAATGTATATTTTCTGTGGTAGGGTGAAGGTGTCTCTGTTGGATGCTTGGGATGTATATTTTCTGTGGTAGGGTGAAGGTATCCCTGTTGGATGCTTGGGATGTATATTTTCTGTGGTAGGGTGAAGGTGTCCCTGTTGGATGCTTGGGATGTATATTTTCTGTGGTAGGGTGAAGGTGTCCCTGTTGCATGCTTGGGATGTATATTTTCTGTGGTAGGGTGAAGGTGTCCCTGTTGGATGCTTGGGATGTATATTTTCTGTGGTAGGGTGAAGGTGTCCCTGTCGGATGCTTGGGATGTATTTTTTCTGTGGTAGGGTGAAGGTGTTCCTGTTGGATGCCTGGGATGCGCATATTCTCTGAGGTAGAAAGAACGTGTCCCTGCTGATGGATCCTTGGAATGCTTATAGTCTGTGATAGTAAGAAGATGTCCCTGCTTTTGGATGCATATTTTCTGAGTTGGGGGCAAGAGGTTCTTGCTGTTGGATGCTTGGGATGCGTATATTATTCTGTGGTAGGAAGGTGTCCCTGCAGTTGGATATTTGGGGTGCATGTATTCTGTGATAGGGAGCAGATGTCCTTGCTGATGCAGTCTTCAGCTGCATATAATATTTTGTTGTAGGTAGAAGGTGTCCCTGCAGATGAATGCTTGATATGCATATATTCTGAGGTAGAAAGAACGTGTTCCTGCTGATGGATCCTTGGAATGCATATAGTCTGTGCTAGGAAGAAGGTGACCCTGCTTTTGGCTCCATATATTCTGAGGTTGGAACAATGTGTCCCCGATGCTGGACGCTTGGGATGCATATTCTGTGGTAGGGGGAAGGAGTCCCTGCTGCAGAATGCGTCTGATGCATATATTCTGTGTTATGGAGATGGTGTCCCTGCTGTTGAATGCTTGGGACGCATATATTGTGTGGTAGGTAGGTGTTCCTGCTGTTGGGTGCGTGGAATGCACATGTTCCAAGATAGGGGTAGGAAGAAGGTGTCAATCTCCTATAGATCCTTAGAACGGCGACATTCCAAGCATAGGCAGAAGCCGTGCTCCTTCTTTCGGATGTGTGGAATGTGTATTATCCAGGATAGTTGCATGGAGAAGCCCTGCTCCTGCTTTCGGATGTGTAGAATGTATATAATCCAGGATAGTTGTATGGAGAAGCCGTGCTACTGCTTTCGGATGTGTGGAATGTATATAATCCAGGATAGTTGTAGGGAGAAGCCATGCTCCTGCTTTCGGGTGTGTGGAATGTATATAATCCAGGATAGTTGTAGGGAGAAGCCCTGCTTCTGCTTTCGGGTGTGTGGAATGTATATAATCCAGGATAGTTGTAGGGAGAAGCCCTGCTTCTGCTTTCGGGTGTGTGGAATGTATATAATCCAGGATAGTTGTAGGGAGAAGCCCTGCTTCTGCTTTCGGATGTGTGGAATGTATATAATCCAGGATAGTTGTATGGAGAAGCCGTGCTACTGCTTTCGGATGTGTGGGATGTATATAATCCAGGATAGTTGTAGGGAGAAGCCATGCTCCTGCTTTCGGGTGTGTGGAATGTGTATAATCCAGGATAGTTGTAGGGAGAAGCCATGCTCCTGCTTTCGGGTGTGTGGAATGTATATAATCCAGGATAGTTGTAGGGAGAAGCCGTGCTCCTTCTTTCGGATGTGTGAAATGTATATAATCCAGGATAGTTGTATGGAGAAGCCATACTACTGCTTTCGGATGTGTGGAATGTATATAATTCAGGATAGTTGTGGGGAGAAGCCGTGCTCCTGTTTTCGGTTGTGTGGAATGTATATAATCCAGGATAGTTGATGGGAGACGCTGTACTCCTGCCTTCGGATGTCTGGAATGTATGTAATCCAGGATAGTTGATGGGAGACGCTGTATTCCTACCTTCGGATGTGTGGAATGTATGTAATCCAGGATAGTTGATGGGAGACGCTGTACTCCTACCTTCGGATGTGTGGAATGTGTACAATCCAGCATAGTTGTAGATAGATGGTGTGCACCTGCGTTGCTGAGAGGGAGAGCAGTGGCGGTTTCCATTGAGAGTTAAAGGTTCTGGCTTTAAGTGAAGAAACTGCATGTATGTTTTACAGCAAGTTCTTAACTAATGAAGTGTGAACATAAAACAAAAACCCTTGATCTTAAGGAGAATAAATATTTATCCCTCGAGTTCTCCTTTTTCCTCAGAACTCCGGAGCAGTGCCCAAGTGTTGTTTCGTTGCTGTCGGAGAGCTACAACCCACACGTCCGTTATGGCGCTGCCCTGGCACTCGGAATCTGCTGCTCTGGCACAGGAAATAAGGTGAGATGCCCCTATTTATAGCTGGGTGGGGTTCTGTAAACGAAGGTCATATTCCTTACATTACGGCGGTGGAGTGATCTACTCTGCAGTGGAAACGGGGCCGTTTCACGGACACTTATGTTAAATGTGGCTGCAGGTGACAGAGCGTAGTGGCTGCAGCTGTTATGCAGAAAATAGGTGTGGAACTTTTAGGGTGACTCCAAACACCTTAAGTGGCCAGCATGAAAGTCAAAATAATATTTCCAATTCATATTATGCCAGAGAGCTCCTTGGTGAGAGTTCACCGCTGTGTTCAGGGACGGAATCACATTTTCTATGAAAAGTGCAGTTCATTTGCTCTAACCAGGGGGTTCTTGGGTAATAATAGCCCTGCTGGACTTAACTCACCGGGTTGACAAAACCCTAGTGCCAACATTTCAAGAACCACTTTAACAATACATTTTACAAATTGGTGGGGAGCCCAAAAAAGGGAAACATAATAACACTGTTTGAATTAAAGAATAATTAAAAATGTTGTTGAACATCTCAATACATTATTAATTTAATTAGCTCTTCATTTTCATTTTGCAAGTTCGTACCTACACATAATATGTAACATTACTTTCAAAATTCAATGTTGCCAGTTTAAATGGTATTGATGTAGTACAGTCCAACAATTTCAGTAGTCACTTTCCATTCCTATCGAGTGCAATCATTGGTTTCTTTGATGTTGTGCGGCGAACACGTGTTTCACAGCTCAAAGTGAACTGCTGCTTCTTCAGGGCTGTTAATCAATATTTGCAATATAATTAGAAAACTTGCACGAATCGATCAAATTAAAAAAGATCCAACTCAAATAGTAGTGTTCTCAAATTCATGTACATTTATTTAATTACTATTAATAAATGAAACAGAGCATAGTAGCAAAAAAGATTGAACAGCAATGACATCACAAATAAGCATACACCTAATTACCATTAAGCCGAAGGAATCGCCATTTTGTCAGGATGTATTTTTTTTTAAAAATGGAATGCTGGGATTTGAGTGCGCACGTGTTCCCTGACTATTCTAAATATATATGCTTATGTTAATCAAATCTCCTCAAATAAGTTGCCTGAATTAATAGGGAATCAAACTCCCTATTAATTTAATCAGTGGTACTTTCTTGTGTTTATCCATTTCACCATTTGCTCAAAAGCATTTCTGTTGACAAAAAATGACTGTATCTAGGTCACCAAATTTTGAGTTTGAGATGCTGACATATTTTCTGACCACTCCCAGAGTATCTGCTTATCTTCATCTAATCTCCTCACAGGCTGATACCATAGGAATATCCTTAAAAAACCTGCAAAAGTTCTCTCTTAGTTCCACCATCACATTAATCCTTCGAAAACGCCAGATTATAAAAAGACTCTGTATACTGCCAAAATAAAACAGAAAGGAAGAAACAAAGAGCCAGAACTCAAAAGTATCCAAATTCCGTTGCTTATAAATGTCTTCCTTATAGAAAAAATGGGGGGGGGGGGGGCAGGGGGGTTGAGCACTCATCCACTTTTATGAGAATCCAATGCTTGTTCAAAGTTGTATTCATCAATTATCTCAAAGACCCCAAATTCACGAATTCCTGATCCTGAATTTCAATATTAGGTTAAACTCCCTCATCTCTTCATTAACTAATAATTCATTCTACAAAATCAAAAGGCTATTCAGATCTCAGTAAGCTTTCTACAGTGTTTTTTTTGTTCTGTAATCCACCAAGTGATTACTGGTATCTAAATTATTCGCAAACTCTCAAACTCCAACTTTTTCAAATTCCTTTCCTTTTTTTTAGCAAACCTATACTTCAATCCCAGTGTTGAAAGCGCCAATCACAATTCTAATGACTGCCATCCGAATTTCTTCAAATTAATAGGAAAGTAAAGAGCATTCGAAGCTGAAAGTATACTTTGACACATTCCTTTTCCTTTCACCTATGCAACACAAGCAACCTACCTATAGTTCAAGTATTGTGTATAAACCTTTTCGCTGTCTTATTCTCTCACCTATTGATCTTCCTAATCTCCACCACATGTTCATCGTCCTGCCAGCCGCTCATGAATAAGGATCTCACCTTCACCACCCCCGTTATATACTCGCCTGCTAGTTTAGAATGAATCAATGCAATCACTGTTTAATAATCGGCTAGATACACCAACAGGAACCTGAGCAAACCAACGCAAATACTGAACCCTCATTTGACTAGAAGTACACCAATTGGGGCTTGAGGTTTTTAAGCTCCCAAGGTAGCTCAAAATTGACAAATGCATTGTTTTCCTAATTCGACTTGGAGTACACCAGTGAGACCCTGACTTTCTTTTATCCCAATAAAAAAGTTACCAATAGGGACCTAAGTTTCTTTAGATCCCCAGGTAGCTCACAATTGTCAAATAGAAATACTGTTTCTTAAAATGGCTTGTGGTACACCAATGAGAACCTGCGTTTCTTTTGTACAAATGAGAAAGGTCAGTGGGTTTTATGCACATTCTATCCAAGAGCTCAAATGTAGGGTTGACAGAAGGCAGTATTAGTTTACAGTGTCCCTCTCAGTTGGTGGCTACCATTAAACTGATGCAATGGTACATTGTGCGGATAGCCAGCCAGGGTGTATTGGCGCTTGTGCAAGCCAGGCTAAATGTATAGTGAGGCAACTAAAGATTTGAGCGTAGTTACTGAAGGTTGTGCTTGAAAGCACAAGTATTGTTGAGGGCCAGGTGTGCAGAAACAGATGACTTGTGCTAGAGGGCTGGGGGTGCAAACACACAAGACCCTACTGGAGATCAATGAGTAGTCACATAGGATCAGCCCAAGTCAAGAGTGCAGAGTTGCTCACACAGTCGTTCCCGCAACAGGTCTTCATTGCAGTTGAAGTCTTTGGATAAATCCAGGCCCAAGAAAAATACATAAGAAATCCAAGCGTAACTTTGCCCCTTTCTGCAACTCGATCACCAGAGAAGAAGTAAGACTGTTGCTGCGCCTCTCTGTCTCACTCCTGTTCCACGAGTTGCTTTCCGGCTCCAACAACGACGTCACAGCAGGTTGAAGCTTTTAAGAAGGCCATGCTGTGCATCTTCGGCACACTGACTGCTCCCTTTGGTGTGCCTTTGTGCTTTAAGGATCTGCAGGTGCCTCCAGTACGGTTACCACCGGCGACTCAGTCCTTGGCATCACTTTGCCTCACAAACCCACTTCAGCTTCCACTTGGTATCTGTGATGACTTTGTTTATGGCACCAAACTCGGTGCCAATCCGTTCGATGCTATCACAGATAGCAAACAGCATGCACGTGTCCGTACGGACTGTGGACAGTCCAACGCCATCTGGCAAAGCTTTAGTTGTCATAGCAATGAAAATAACGCTTCGCATATGCAGCTTGCCGTGGACAGTTCACCGCCATCTTGCGAAGCTTTTTCTAGTTTGCTTTTCCCGACACACTTGTCGCGCACCTGGCTGCTTACTGTGTACACCGCGGGGTTGTTGGAGGGGATTACACCTCCTATTAGCCATTCTCGTAGACCACAGCAAGTGGCACGTGCGCTCCTTACTCGGTTGCTGCTCGCTCAGCACCCTCCAACTGGTTCCTTTGGGGCCCTGGGTGGGGGGTCCCTCCAGCCCATGCCCAGCCTCCCCTGTGCTTCACACCTCCGGGCACAGCTCTCAGCAGGCGGCACCAGCGCATCGCTCCTCCCGTCTCGCAGCCGAAGCAACTAGTGCTACCTCTGGCTAATATCAGGCAATGCACAACAGCGTGTCAAAACATGCCAGATGACCAAGCCAAAACCTGCCCAAACCAAATAACGACAGGAGTATGCACTGGCGTCGGAAAACTCCTACCGACTCCAAATCAGGGTATTTATCTTTTAGCTTTACTCTTCTCTATCTAGTTTAATTATTTCTTTACATTGCCAGTTTTGTTTTTTTCTCTATTTTAAGCCTTTGGCTCCTCTTGGTGCTATTGTGTTTTTTTCTGTCCAAACAGTTTTTTCTCCGGGTTGTTCAATGATTTTCGTTGTCACTCTATGAAGTTTAATTTTCCAACATTTTCTTGTTTTCTTAAATGGAATCAATAGCATAGGCAGCTAAGCACAACATCTGTAAAACAATTTGCATTACCGTGGCGAGCACAGCTGGTTTTCTATGAATAACCGGTTTCTAGGATTGAGTACCCCCCATTGTATCACCTGAAATATCCATGTGAAGCACTTTCCACATCTGCATGCTCTTCATAGAGTGCTAATAGGACTATGCTTACTAGGCGCTATAGTTCTCAGTCAACATAAGGTTTCTCCGTTACCGCCTTACCTGCTTTTCAAAAGCATGAACCGGACGTGTTACTCCACTCACCCGCCCAGCTCTCTGAAATCATCACCTGGCTCCGAAAGCGTCTCTATAAGTCTCTCCATACCATCATAGATGGCCAAAATTACTCCTTGGTCTGAGTAAAACGGTTATGCACAGGAACGTATGAACAGCTTGCGACATAAGGTTGTGAAATGATACGTATATAATTTGCAAATCATTTCTTTACAAAACTAACATGTATGAAGAATTGCTCAAATATGTAATGTGCACCAGAAATACCCAATAAAGTTTGTCTTAAAAAAAAAAAACATAGATGGCCAAAGCCATTTCATACATTTAGAGTTCCTTTCGGTATGACTATGACTAGAGCACAGTGCAATGGGTTCATCCCTGTCTCAGTTGGTTCCCAACACCTGCACACGGAGTCAATCTGAATATTGAACATGAGGCCTTCTAGGAGGAATGCTAACCTATACTGAACACGCCAGTAGTTTATTACACGAAAAATCAGGTTTCCTCAGATAAAACATTGACTGTTCGAGGCATGTGGGCTGCTGAATTCATATCTGTGCATAGATCGCCGCCTAGTGTTGGGTCCGGATGATTGCATATTGTTGTCCTGGAAGAGTCTTCGAAGTATCACGAGATAGGTGGCTCCTCCCCTGAACTACAGTGCGCATGGGCATCCCCTCCATGCTTAGATTGTTTTTTTCCGCCATTGGGTTCGGATGTCCTAATCTTAGCTCTTTGAGTATTTAGGAAAACTTTATTTTTGTCAAGCCAAAAGGCTTTTAAACTCGTTGATATTGTTTTCGTTCGGCGACAAGTATTTTTCTACAGTTGATTCTCTAGAAAAGCATCGAAGTTAGCCGTTTGCCCTTCGACACCAGAGGCCCGATCGAGATCGACGATGGAAACCTCAAATTACCCCTTTAAGCGTTGCCCTCTTTGCAACGCTAAGTATGCTCACTTCGACGTGCACCCCGTGGGCAATAAATGCCTCTCTCCAACACACGACGAAGCCACCTGTATGGCGTGTTCCAGGTTCCGATCGAAGAAAACTCTTCGCAATCGTCGAGCAGCTCGGCTCGAGGCGCAGAAAGCGGCGCCAAACCCGGACAACATCTTCGGGACCTAAGATGAAGAAGTCGTGGACCTTGAAGTTCTGGAGGGACTATCGGATACGGATTCGGAGCGTGAATCCAACTAGGATGCCGAAGACGAGTGTATCGTAGATGTCGAGGAAGATTATGCCGTCGATAAGGTAGGAGACGACGAAGAGGCCCTTGGGGCCGAGGAAGATGGCTCAGAAGATGAGCTAGGCCCACGTGTCGGTGCAGGGCCCGAAGAGGCACTCGATAAGGCTCAGGTCGAGTGATCGCCACACGGCCTTACCCGAGATCTTTCCTCTCGTTCTACAGCCCCGTTTCAAAGCCCGGCTTCGAACTATCCTACGGAGCCATCGGTCTCGAAAGCGCCATCATCCGGTCAAGGAAAACCGAAACTGAAGGCACAGGCACCGAAATCGAAACCGAAAGAGAAAATGACTCTCAGCGGCGACAAGGCCTCGAAGCCGTCGGAGCCGAAGACACAAAAGACGGCACCTAAGACTTCGGTCAAGGTGGTCGAGCCAAAAAAATCGGCGTCGAGGATCGTCGATGCGGGAAAAAAGGGCAACCCTCAAGAGCCAAGCCCTTCCAATCCTCGTGCCGAGAAACAAATGTCTGGTACGGGGCTCGATGCCACACCAAGGACGGTCTCGAGGGACCATGTCAAGTCCACGACACCGTCCCCCCTTCGTAAAGAAGTCGGTGTCGGAGTCGTTATTACGCATCCAAGACCGGGCTTCGCTGCTCACCGCGACAACAGCCCCGCAGCCGAACACGGCCTGCACGGTTCAGACCGTGTCGACCAAAGATGTTCGACACACAAAAGGGTCCCGCACCGAGGAAAGGTGTCGACCCGAAGAAAGCTGTTGAAGCGCCAAGGGGGGTGTCAATGGGACAAACGACTGCTGAAGTACCTCAAGAAGATGAGGAGCCAAGGCAGTTTATCTCTTCAGGGACTGGTAAACTTTCACTACATAAAAGAAAGATAGTGCCAGAGAAACCTATGGAACCATGCAGAATTCCATTAAAGAAACAGAATACCACGTCACCAGTTCTTCTGGAACATGTTCAAGATTATAGACAGGAGCCTCAATCATTCTCACCCACACAGTCTGATGTGGATGCAGGAGATTATGGTGCTGATGACAGCACTTACCCATTGACCACTGACCCTGACGACCAAAACCAACCTTGGGTGGACACTATTGGTGCGGGGGACCCGCATACTGCTCCAGACACACAAGCATATGAGGTGAAAACATCTCCAACTGAAGATGTTGCTGCCTTCAATGCATTAATTGAGAGAGCAGCTGAGAACCATGATGTACAGCTCCACACTGATCCTATTGAGGATGATTTTCTGATGGATACCTTCTCTACCTCAGAAAGATCTGTTAAAACTCTGCCCATGCTCAAGGGTGTCCTAAAACAAGCTAATGACATTTTTAAGGAGCCCACGAGGGCAAGAGTACTGAACCCTAGGATTGAGAAAAAGTATAGGCCAGCTCCTGTGGACCCTACCTACATAAGAGGCCAGCTGCCTTTGGACTCGTTGGTGGTTTCCAATGCTCGGAAGAGGGCCAACTCACAGACAACGGGTGATGCTCCTCCCCCTGACAAGGAGTCTAAGGTCTTGGAAACATCAGGAAAGAGAGTTGCTGCACAGGCAGCTAACATTTGGAGGATTGCCAACACTCAGGCACTTCTTGCTAGGTATGACTGGGCGCATTACGATACCCTAGAGACACTGCTACAGCACCTCCCAGATCAATATAAGGAAGGAGCAGAGTCACTGATTAGAGAAGGAAAGCTCATAAGCAACGCTTCCATTAAGTGCGCTCTTGACGCAGCTGACACTGCAGCTAGGGCTATTAACACCAGCGTCATGTTACGACGACATGCTTGGTTAAGAATTTCCGGATTCAAACCAGAGATACAAACAACTATACTCAATCAACCTGTCAACCCTCACTCCCTCTTTGGCCCAGAGGTTGACACCACCCTAGAGAAAATCAATAAAGATACAGAGACTGCAAAGTCTATGTGGGCTCTGCAATCACAGCAGTTTAGGAGTGGGTCCTTTCGTCGCTCTACCAACAGGGGACCATCTAGAGGCCAGAACTCACAGCAGTCGCAGTACACTAAACAAGGTACGCAGACTATAATAAAAATCACAGAGGTGGATACCGTGGCAACAACGTCGAGGGTAGAGGCTGTGGAAACAACAGCTTCAGGTCCTCCGCCACCACCAAACAGTGACTCCTTGTCACTGCCCCCCGACCACGTAACACCTGTCGGGGGGAGACTCCAACAGTTCCTGCCGGTCTGGAAATCCATCACCACGGACAGGTGGGTGAGAGAAATTGTCCAGTACGGTTATTGTCTAGAGCTCACATCCACTCCACCAAACATACCACCAAGACACCGTCCTATGTCCGCAGAGCACTTGCACTTATTGCACCAGGAAGTGCTCAGTATGCTCCACAAAGGAGCCATAGAACTAGTGCCTGTACAAGACCAAGGATCAGGGGTGTACTCACTTTATTTTCTGATCCCCAAAAAGGACGGGTCTCTCAGACCCATACTGGACCTCAGACCTCTGAACCGTTACATTCTGTCAGAGCATTTTCACATGCTCACCCTGCAGCAGGTGCTGCCGTTGCTCAGTCAGGGAGACTTTCTCGCAACCCTAGATCTAAAAGATGCGTATTTCCATATACCCATACACCCGTCACACAGAAAATATCTCAGGTTCACTCTTCAAGATCGACATTACCAGTTCAAGGTCCTCCCTTTCGGAGTAACAACGGCACCAAGGGTGTTCACCAAGTGCCTAGCAACAGTGGCAGCACACTTAAGGAGACAGCATATACACGTCTATCCTTATCTGGACGACTGGCTTATCCAAGCAAAGTCCGCCCGGCAGTGTGCCAGCCACGTCTCCCACACCATTCACCTTCTTCACAGCCTGGGATTCTCACTAAATTATCCAAAGTCCCACCTTCAACCCGCCCACGTACGGCAGTACCTAGGCGCGACCATAGACACTCTGGCGACCACGGCACAACCCAATTCCGTGAGGATCCACAGCATGCAGTTGCTAATAAAAAAGTTCAGACCTCAACACTCACTACCGGCCCGAGTGTTTATGCAGTTGATAGGCATGATGGCTTCCTGCATCTTCATAGTCCCGCACGCGAGACTACATATGCGCCCGCTTCAGGAGTGCTTAGCACGTCAGTGGAATCAGGCTCAAGGACAGTTGAAAGACCTAGTGTTGGTGAGCCGTCGGGCATACAACTCTCTGCATTGGTGGAATCCACAAAACCTTTGCAAGGGCCGACCGTTCCATGAGCCTGTTCCACAAATAATACTGACAGCGGACGCGTCTCTCCAGGGATAGGGAGCTCATGTACTCAATTACACAGTGTTGGGATTATGGACAACACAGCAAAATAAGATGCACATCAACCTTCTGGAACTGATGGCAATCTTCCTGGCAATGAAGGCATTCAAAGTACACTTGTGCAACAAAGTCGTGTTGATCCGGACGGACAACATAACTGCCATGTACTACATACAGAAGCAGGGAGGAACACACTCTCCACGGTTGTCTCATCTGGCTCAGAGCATGTGGAAGTGGGCCATTCAAAGGAACATATTCCTCATGGCGGAACACCTCCCGGGCAAGGACAACCAGATGGCGGATCTGCTCAGCAGACACAGCCACCAAATGCACGAGTGGGAGCTACATCCGTCAGTACTCCAACCGTACTTCCAGCAGTGGGCTCACCCGGAGATAGACCTATTCGCCACAAGGGAGAACGCAAAATGCCAAAGCTTTGCCGCCAGGTTCCCGCATCCACAGTCGCAGGGCAATGCGATATGGATGAACTGGTCAGGCAGATTTGCGTACGCTTTTCCCCCAGCACCATTAATACCGCTAGTGGCACGCAAACTGAGGCAACACTCACTGACGCTCGTCCTGGTTGCTCCCACGTGGGCACGCCAGCCATGGTACACCACGTTTCTAGAACTCTCCGTGGTACCGCATCAAAGACTGCGGCTGACGCCCAGGCTTTTAACCCAGAGCCATGGCGCAATTCAGCACCCAGATACGCAACAGCTAAGCCTAGCGATCTGGCTCCTGAGATCTTAAAATTTGGCTACCTCAACTTGCCTCCAGAATGTATGAATATCATCAAAGAGGCAAGACGACCCACGACCAGAGCCTGCTATGCGGCGAAGTGGAAAAGATTTGTCATTTATTGTAAAAATAATGACATCAATCCGCTGGATGCATCAACTCAGAACATTATCTGTTATCTATTACACTTATACAGATGCAATCTGGCATACAATTCCATCCGTATACATTTAACCGCACTGGCAGCTTACCTTCAGAACAGGCAGCACCTCTCACTGTTCAGAGTGCCTGCCATCAAAGCCTTCTTGGAGGGACTCAAACGAGTGATTCCTCCCACACACCCACCTTCACCAGTCTGGAACCTAAATGTGGTCCTCACCAGACTCATGGGACCACCTTTTGAACCTCTACACTCCTGTGAGATTCAATTTCTAACCTGGAAGGTAGCTTTCCTAGTAGCCATTACTTCACTCAGAAGAGTTAGTGAACTCCAGGCACTAACCATTCAAGAGCCATTTATACAGGTTCATGCAAACAGGGTCGTACTACGCACCAACCCTACATTCATGCCCAAGGTGATATCGCAGTTCCATATGAACCAATCCATAGAACTGCCGGTGTTTTATCCTAATCCTGAGAATGTAGCAGAGAATGCTCCACACACTTGATGTCAAATGAGCTCTCATGTACTATATTGACAGAACACAGACTTTCAGGAAGACAAAACAACTCTTTTTTGCCTTTTCTCCACAGCACAAAGGCAACCCCATTTCCAAAGCAGGAATAGCTAGGTGGATCGTTAAGTGTATACAGATTTGCTATGAAAAAGCTAAGCGCACACTAACGATTCCTCCAAGAGCCCACTCCACACGAAAGTTAGGGGCCTCCATGGCTTTCCTAGGGAATATCCCTTTTACAGGAGATATGTAGAGCAACCACATGATCCACTATACATACATTTACAAAACACTACTGTGTAGATGTACATTCAAGACAGCAGGCAGCTGTAGGACAGGCTGTTCTCAAAACTCTTTTTCAGACTGCCTCAGCTGGCACGGGCAGCCACCGCTAAATGGAGGGACTGCTATATAATCTATGCACAGATATGAATTCAGCAGCCCACATGCCTCGAACCGAATATGCTACTTACCAGTATGCATCTGTTCTTGGCATGTAGGGCTGCTGACATTCATATCGCCCACCCTCCTCCCCGGCGCCTGTAGCAGCTGTAGCATTCAGTAATTACTAGTTAGCATGGTCATCATTCACTATATTACACTCCATTTCTGCTACAATGGCGAAAAACAATCTAAGCATGGAGGGGATGCCCAGGCGCACTATAGTCCAGGGGAGGAGCCACCTATCTCGTGATACTTCGAAGACCCTTCCAGGACAACAATATGCAATCATCCGGACCCAACACTAGGCGGCGATCTATGCACAGATATGAATGTCAGCAGCCATACATGCCAAGAACAGATGCATACTGGTAAGTAGCATATTCGATTACATCTGCCCTATCCTTGGTGCAACAACATCAACTGTTGCATGGCTAAACACTTATAAGCTCCCAAAGGCGAGACCTATTGGCTATGCCAATGCTTGTTTGCCATGGTCATTAGAAGAGCAGCAGAAGTTCTTGATTTGCACCTTCCCGCAATGGAGATAAACTCATGTCCTCACTGAGGTCCTTCAGCCTGACCAGACAGACACCGACAACCTCTATGGACCTTCACAGAGGCTCTCACTGACACACTATTGGGCATTTGAGGCTAAACCAAGCTCCTGTTCTCAGGACAATCCTGAAGGTGCACATCACCATAGATAAACTCCAGGCAACCCTAAATTTTTTTTTTTTTTTACCCCTTCAGTGCCACGCCCTTTCCCCCTCCTGTGCCGGGCATTGCACTAGTGGGTGGGGTTCATGACGAGATAGTCTCGTCATGGGCACAGCGCAACCGTGCTCCATGACGAGACTATCTCGTCATGGGCACTGAAGAGGTTAAACCCAGCATCCATCTTCTAAGAGAGTGGTAGTGTAAGTGTGCACCAAAAGAGTAAACCTGAAAGCCTTCCCAACTCCTCCTCCAGGTAGAGTCCAAACCTATGGATACATTTGGGAAAATAATGTTTTCATTGGCCAGCTATGCTTTGAGGTCGGTCAACGCCACAACACTATTACCTGGGATATTAAACCCATGCACTTGCAGGCATGTTTAAGATCTTACCAGCAGTCCCAGATGACTTATGGGCTTCCTTGGCCCAAGCCATTCCAGATGGCCACGATATGGCCCTGTGTGTCATCCCATCAACCTTTGACTTCAGATATTGTTTTGGACAGGTAATTGGTACAAGTGTGGTGCTTTGGCGCTACACATGGATGAGGTTTACAGCCTTCTCTGGGAACAACCAGGCATCCTTCATGGACATTCCTTGTGACTGATCCCGTCTGTTCGTCATAAAGGCGGACTCTCTTCTGGAGCGTTTTAATGAGAGCTGAGCCACTGCATTGTCCTTGGGCCTCTCTGCACCAGTTCAGCGATTTCCACATCCGTTTCACCATTTCAGGTATGTACTTGACCCTTGGCATATCAATAAAGCTGGGCTCTGCTGATCCTACTACAGGCCTCCACAACCCTTTCAAGGTTGGAACCCTGGCCCCATTACACAATGCCCAGGCCATCAGGGATGGCGCACATCTCCAACTCCGGCAACAACCTCAAAATCCCTTTAGTAAACACTTAATCCGATAGACTACTAGCCGCAGATTCCTTAATGTAGAATTATCCCCAGGCTTGAGACTGGACCCAGAAAACTTTCTTGCCCAGCATCTCTTCGTGCCGGGGGGCGGAACCACACGACTCTGCCCCGACGTCCTCCGCGGGCGTGACGTCAGCGAGGTCACATAAGCCCCACCCCGGCGCGCTGACATCAGTTTTTCTTTTCCGCATGCAACGCCGACCTGGATCGTGCCCCTGGCCTGTTTCAGGCCTTCTTTTTCCACTTTTGAGCGTTTTTCTTGGGGACAGTGTGCGAATGCCTACGGGCTTCAAGACGTGCTAGTCTTGCGCACGCCAGATGTCAGCGACTGATCCTCACCCCATCTGCATGTGGTGTTTGGGGGAGCACCACGACTCCACAGACTGTGAGGCGTGTCAGCAAATGAAGCCGTAGTCCCGGTGGGAGTGCCTGATGAAACTCCTTTCGGCACGCTTGTCCAGGTCGGGTCATTGCCGCGTCCGTCCCCTGCAGATGGCTTCAAGACATCGTCCTTCTCCCAGGCCGCAAGGGCGTCGCTCACCTGTGAGTAAGTGTCGAAGTTTGTCCCCGAGGCCCGGTCCCCGGCCTGTCGGGGGCGTGGGTTCTCCGCGGGTCGTGTGGTCCCGCGCGTCGCCACCCTATCCGCCGTTCCCCGGCGCGGGGGCGACCAGAGCCCAGATGGAGGCCTATGCGGCGGCCTTGCATTCCTATGCGGCTCTTCCCCCCTCTCCTCCTCTTCCTGGGACGTCTGCGGATCCCTTGACGCGTGTGGGGCCTTCTGCGGCGTCACCGGCTAATCCGGTTCCGGCGCTGACTGGTTCTGATCCAGGTTCGGAGGATGTGGTGCTGTCAGGGTGCGGCCCTTCGTAGTTCCCTCCTTAGGACCACGGCGCCTCTGCCTCACCGCAAACTCCCACTGGGGGTCCCCCGCGGAGGGGTCCCTGTGATGTCGCGGGAAGTTGCCTGGGTATGTCCTTGAGTCCCCCCTCGGTCCTCTGGGCAGACGGCAGCCTTGGCCGAGGTGATGCTGCTCAGGCACCGGCGGCTGCTGGCCCTGGCGGCGCCGCAGGGGCTGGCTAGGGGTCGAGGCGTGTCCCCGGGCCCCCCTCGTCCCTCCACGTAGGCGGCTGGCTTGTCGGAGGTTGAGTCGACGCCTTTTCGGCGCCGTTCCTTCTCTGACCCAGCCGCGCGTTGCGGCGGAGGTTGTTCCGACATCCCCTTCAGCGCCGGTCAACCTTGACCTGACGCCGGTCGCGGACTCTAGGGCGCCGGACCGGCATTAGGTCGTTGACTCGTCTTTGGACGCCCCCTCTTCTCCGGAGGTTCGGCGGTTGTTGGTTTCATCTTCACCGGAGACGGGTCGCCGCGTCGTGGCTTTTTCCCCGGCGTCTTCTAAGGACGGCTCTTCGCCATCGCCGCGCCCGCAGTCTTCGCCGGAGGCACCTCAGGTTCCCCATTCCTCGGTCCCCCTTTCCGGGCTTGGCCTTTCCTTCCTCCGGTTGGACTGGAGGACGGCCGCCTTAGCTTGCAGCCGTCGCCCACAGAGGAACTGCTTTCTCGCCGCGGGGCCCTACGGAGACCAGTGCTGCCTTCGCTTGGGCTGTTTCCACGGCGGCGGGAATTTTGCGCATGGGCGATCCAGCTGCCCATTTCCCCATGGATCATCTTCTGGAGGTCCTCCATCAGGGTTCTGGTGTTTGGGAGCTGCTTCTTCCCTTCAAGACTTCGCTCTACACTTCTCTTTTGGGGGCTTAGGGGAGGCCCGCCACGGGCGACCTGGTGCCCCAGCAACTTCTGCACCGCCACCATCCTGCGCCGCATGATCCTGTCTCTTTCCCTACACCCCTCTACCAGGGGCCCTTTTTTACAGACTGCCTTTAACGCCCTGCCATCGTTGTTGTCTTCACCCGTCACTAGAGGCCCGCTGGTTAGATTCCTGGGGGCGCAATGTCTTGGCTGGGAGCTGGCGGCTTTTATTCTTCGCTCGACTCTGGACATATCGGTGGTGCTTGGTCGTAGCATGGCTTCTTCGTTGGCCCTTCGTCGACCTGTCTGGCTCCGGGATAGTGTGTTCCTGGAGAACGTTGGGGAACGGCTGGTGGACCTTCCCTTTGATGGCGCTCTTTTGTTCCACGCCCCTGCGGATTCAGCCATTCAGAGGTTTCTTGTGGTGCTTCTTCCTCCTCCTCCCCCTCAGTGACCTGTAAGTCTGTCTGTGTTTTGGAAGGCGTGCTCCCGTTGTTTTCCTGGGGCCTCGTAGCCCCGGTTGGGTGTTCTGTGTGGTTGATGTGCCTTCCGGTCCTTTTGTTAGGACTTTGGTGCTGTTGGCTGCTGGTCCGGCCCTTTTTTGACTTGTGGTTTTGGCTGTTGGTAAGCCATGTAGGCCCTGAGATTAGGCCTTCTGTGTTTCTTTATTGGCTGATTGGCAAGCCGTCTTTGGTTTTCTCCGCAGGTCTTTCTGTTTGTCCTCTGCTGCGGATATTTTTTCCTAAGAGGGTTCCCATGTTCTAGGACGTAACATGCCCTATGTGGGGTAATGGTAGCTGTTATATCGCTTTATCATGTGCTGGGGAGGGGTGGTCGTCCTTTGGGCTTCTGCTCTCCGTGGCGTCATGGTATGTTACAGGTGCGATCTTCTTGCTGATGGTTTTGGGGTGGCTTGCGTTGCGCCCCGGTCCGTCCTTCACCTGGATCGCTGTGTCGCTAGCCTAGTCTGGCCTGCTGTCTGCGGCATTGCGTTGTAGCGGTTTTGCGCTTCTGTCCGCCTTGGTCCCCTGTCTGGTGTTCCGTGGGGGGGTACTGGTTTCCCTGTTTTTTTTGTGCTGGTGGACTGCTTAGTCCATCCCCCGTCTTTCTTTCTGCCTGGTTCCACTTCCTTTGTGGGTCAGTGTGTGCCGGCCCCTCTCTTGCGGCATGTCCTTGCCCTTCCTGGCGTCTAGCTTGTCCTAGGTGCACTTTTCCATGGTGTTGTCTGCTGCTGGCTGTGCATGCCAGTGCAGGCCTGTTTGTTCTCCTACACCGTTGTGGCCTTTGGTGCATTCTTTTGTGCCTTTCTTTTTCCGTCTGCACTTTTGGCGGTGCAGCCGTCCCTGCCTTGTCCACTGCGTGCGGCTGGTGTGTGTACAGTTCTTTCTGTCTCTGTTTCTTCAGGTGGGCCCTGCCTTCGGTTCTACCTCTTCTCCCTTGGGGTTGAGGTGGTCCTTGGCAGTGTAGTCTGGGGATGGATTGCTGTTTCTCCTCTGTTCTGGGCATGTGGCCCTTCCCTTTGTGGTTGTGGTTGCAGGCCCTCTCTCTCTCTCTCTCTCTGTCTCTCTGTCACGGCGCTTTCACATGCTTGTGCCTCCAGGATGGCTCTTGCGAGGTGGTTCCACGGAGTGGTGCTTTGCGCTTTTCTTGCTATGGCTTCTCTGCTCTGGCCTTCTGGTGCTTTGCTGCCACCTGTTGCTTTTGCCTTGGCTTGTACAGCTGTTTCTCAGAGTGGTGCTCTGCTCTTTTCCTGCTCTGGCCTGCAGTTGTCGCCTTCTGGTACCTTGGTGCCACCTGGTGATGTTTCTTACCTTTGTTTCTCTGGTTTTTTCGCACACTGTTCCCACGCTCTCCTCAGTTTTGTTGTGATGGCTTTGCGTTGTGGTGCGGAAAAGTTTTCCGAGGCAAACTGACGTCAGCGCGCCGGGGTGGGGCTTATGTGACCTCCTTGACCTTCACGCCCGTGGAGGACGTCGGGGCGGAGTCGCGTGGTTACCCCCCCCAGTGCGCAGAGGTGCTGGGCAAGAAAGTTTTCCGGGTCCAGTCTCACGCCTGGGGATAATTCTACGTTAAGGAATCTGCGGCTAGAATCGTCTCTACCAGATACATCGTTACCAAAGGTAAGTAACTTGTACTTTGCACACAACCAACCTGAAGGAGGGAGGATCTGCCACTTCCCCCAGAGATGGTAGAACATCACGTCTGACAAATGTCCTTCAGATTGGCCAGCGGGGCTACACCCATTCCATTTCTTTTAGATCTACCTCACCTTCCACCCACATCAGAACAGCATTCAGAGGACCACCTGTCTGTTTAGCATCATGGAGCTGCAGGATCTTTTGGCCAAAGGAGCCATAGAGAGAGTGCCAACCTCGGACAAGAGGACTGGATGTTATTCCCGCGACGACTTTGTGCTGAAGAAGGAGGGAGGCCTTCAGCCTACTATATCTTCACCCTCAATACCCCTTCCTGAGAGAGGACAAATTCAAGATGCTGATGGTAGCCCAGGTTCTAAATGCCTTGGCTCCAGTGGACTGGATTGTGGCGTTGAACCTGCAGGATGCTGATCTTAATGTCCCTGTCCTGCAGGCCCACAAGCGCTACCTGCAGTTCACAGTAGACCCGGAGCATTTTCAGTTTGCCATACTTCCCTTTGACCTCACAAGTGCCCCTCCGGTGTTCTCAAAAGTGATAACTGTGGTTGGAGCACTTCTTCAGAGGTCAGTTATACCAGTCTTCCCCTACCGCGAAGACTGGCTGAGGTCTGGCCCGCCACAAGTCATATACCACCTCCAGATGACTGCGAAACTTTTAACATTGTTGAGGTTCACGGTCATTGTGCCAAAGTTGCATGTCAATCAATCAGTGTCTTGTAAAGTGCAATTACTCACCCGTAAGGTTCTCAAGGGTTGGGAGGCTGCTGATCATCCGTTGAAGGCGCTGTGGTTCAGTCGAAGAGCCAGGTCTTGAAGTCCAACCTGAATGGAGGCAGTGACAGTGATTTCCTGAGGTGGAGAGGCAGGGTGTTCCCATTCTTTGCTGTGAGGTAGGAGAAGGATCTTCCTCTGGCCATGGTTGTGCAGATACGTGGGACGGTGGCCAGGGCCATTTGGGCAGAGCGGAGTACTCTGGTGGGTGCGTGGAATGCGAGGTGGTGGTTAAGGTACACAAGTCCCACATCATGTAGGGCTTTGTAGGTGTGTGTGAGGAGCTTGAAAGTGAATCTTTTGTTGACTGTGAGCCAGTGGAGGTCTCTCAGGTGGCCGGTGATGTGGCTACGGCGGGGTATGTTGTGAATGAGTCTGGCGGAGGCATTCTGAATGTCCTGCAGTTTCTTGAGAAGTTCTGGGTGATGCAGGTGTAGAGTGCATTGCCACAGTCTGTTCTAGTGCTGAGTGCATGGGTGTTATTAGGAAGTTCCAGGCTTTCCTGTCGAGTAGAGTCTTGGACACTAGGGCTATGATCCCAATGTTTCAGCTTTAATTGTGGATCTCAGTGAGGATAGCTCTGAGGCTTTTTATGCCTACTGGCATCCTATATCCATGCCAGGTGGCGCATGCGGGCTCTGCATTGGGATCTGAAATTTTAGCGTGTCCAGCATCTAGGGAACATGTGGGGCTCTCTTCATGTTTTGGAGCAGACTGTTAAAGATCTGCAGTGTTTGCTGCTAGATTTATTTATTTTATTTATTTAAGAAGTTTTATATAGCGCTTGCCTGACCCGAGGGTATCGGAGCGCTTTACAACAGTTATAATGCAGAGAATCACAAAATACAGAATAGTGTAGGTCGATTAGTGGTGAGTTTGGTTAAGGGGCTGGTGGACATAGAGACGCAGCTTTGGAAGGAGTCTGTTTCCGCACTCTGGCTGCTCCTATTGGATTCCTAGGGAGCGGTCGAGGAACAGGGCCTTTCAGCTGGCTTTTGAAATTAGCAAAAGAGGTGATGTGGGGGGGAATAGAGTTCCAGATTTTGGGCGCGCTCCCGGCAAAGGATCGAGCCGCAGTTTTTTGTTTTCGAGTTTTTTGCGGGATGAGTAGAAGAGAGTTCGAGCTTCTGAGGTTCCTTGTCTGACCGACTTTTTTGAGTTAGGCCACCAAAAATTCAGGTTTGCCGGTGTGCAAGACTTTGTGTGTGAGGCAGGCTGTTCTGAAGCTAGCCCACATTTCCACTGGGAGCCATTTACCTTCTCTGAGTGCCGGGGAAATGTGATCAAATTTCTTGATTCCGGTGACCATTCTGGCTGCCACGTTGAGCGTTGTTTTGAGGGGGGCAAGATCTGATTTTGCTACTGCTGAGAGGACTGCATTTCCGTAGTCTAGACTTGACACCAGTGCTTGGGTGGCCTGTTTGAGATCATTGAGCGGGATGAAAGGTTTTATTTTGTTCAGTTTTTTTAGGTTGAGGAAGGCGCTCTTGGCTGAGTTCTTGATGTGTGAGGTCATTTCCAGTTTCGGGTCTAGCGTGACACACACAGATTTGACAGAGTCGACCAGGGTGAGGTTCCCATTGAGCACATCAATGGCTTTTAGCCATTCAGCAATTTGGGGGTTCTCCTCTTTGTTCGAGATGAGGAGAACTTCGGTTTTATCCGAAGTTAGTTTAAGGTGGTTGCTAGACAGCCAGAGTTGGACGTCTCTCAGAATGTCGTTGAGTCTGTGGATGTCCTTGATGGAGGAGGATTCCAGGTAGATCTGCGTATCGTCTGCATAAAGATGGAAGCGGATTTTCGCATTTTTGAGAGTTTGGTGAAGGATTCCATGTAGATGTTGAAAAGTTGTGGGGAGAGCACTGAACCTTGCGGGACTCCCTTGTTGACTGGATGCAGATCGGATGCAAAGTTTTTGATTTTTATTCTTTGGGTGCGGTTGTGTAGGAAGGAAGAGAACCATTCGAGGACCACCTCGCCGAGTCCGGCTCGTTCTTGGAGAGCCTTAATGAGGAGTTTGTGGTCTCCCGTGTCGAAAGCTGCTGATAGGTCAAGGAGGATGAGGAGGCAGAAGTGGTCTGAGTTTAGTGATTTATGGATATCGTCGATTATGTTGAGGATCGCGGATTCAGTGCTGCATCCTTTTCTGAAGCCAGACTGATGAGTCAAGGAGGTCGATGTTGTCCAGGTGTTGGGTTAATTGATGAAGTACGCATCTTTTTAGGATTTTGGACTGAAGAGGGAGGTTAGAGACGGGTCTGAAGTTGTTCAGATCCTTTGTCAAGGCCGGGTTTTTTCAGCAGTGGCGTGACTTGCCCTACTTTAAGGCAATCTGGCACAACTCAGTTTTTCAAGGAGCTGTTTATGATAGAGCACCAGTGCAGTGCTATGGAGAGTTTCAGTTTTTTGGTCAGTTGGGGGGGGCTGTAGGGTCCAGGGCGTGAGAAGAGGGTTTGGAGATGGAGGTAAGTTTGACTATCTCAGCTTCTTGAATGGGATGGAAGACTAGCCAGGATTTGTTAGGGGGTGTGGGGGCAATCCTCAAGAGACGGTGCCATGCTGCTATTTGTGGGGGGTGCTGTTGGTGTCCAATGAAAGTTCGATCTTGGTGATCTGGTCCTTAAGGAAATTGGCGAAGTTGTCGCAGAGTTCTTTGGACGCCCGAATTGAGGATGCCGCGGGCTTGGAGGTTTGTTGCCTGATAGTGTTACAGAGCTCTTTAGATCTATTTTTTGCACTGTCCAGTGCCGAGCGAAAAAAACGTGGATTTTTTGGTCTTGATATGATTGTTGTACTTCCTGCGGGCTGTTCGGAGTTGTTCGCGTAGGGTAGTCGAAGGATTATTCCTCCAGCGTCTTTCTGTGGCTCGTAGTAGTCTCCTTTCAGAGTTGGTGTCTGTGTTGAACCATGATCTGGAAGGAGTGGGTCGGCTTTTTTTGAGTTTCAAGGGGGCTAGTTGGTCAAGCATGATCATCATATTTGCATTGCAGAGCGAGGTGAGTTCGGTTGTTGTGAGATGGTCATTGGCGCTGGGGAGGAGCGAGTTAATCTTATCTTCAAGGGCGGCGAGGGGGATCTAGGTGAGGTTTCTGGCCCATTTGGGGGGGTCTTGTACGGGCGGCTGAGAGCAATTTTTGTTTGAAATGGAATAGAATCATGTCATGGTCCGACCAGTCAGATCTAGATCAGTCGGACCAGCGGCAGACCCCTCTCCATTACCCCACCCATAGCTGACTGTTGTGACGGATACGTCACTGCTTGGTTGGGGAGGTGGAGATCGGAGGGGATCTCTTCTCCGGCAGAGATCCGCCTTTACATCAGTCTCTGGAACTGCCTGTGTTGTCAGGTCACATCTTCCTGGTCGTGAACCACCTGGCAGCATCGTCAAACGTTGGGTCGGATGAACTCAGTCTGGGACCTCTCCTGGATCACACATGGCAGTTACACTCAGAGGTGGCACAGGGCGTCTTCAGGTAATGGGGAGAACCCTGGCTCAATCTATTTGCCACCGCCAAGAACTCTCATTGTCAACACTTTAGTGTGTTGGAGTTCGTAAGAAGGCTCTTACTAATTAAAAACTTCTAATCGCGGATTTCTCACCTTGTGAATTTCCCCGGGTGTTGCAGTGGTTCTGGGGATTTTTTTGCTAGCAGTTTGCTTGCGTGTCAATGGGTGGCGTCTTGCGGCTCCGCATTTTCTGTCCCGCCCCAGTTGTAACGTTGGTGCCCATATAACTGTGCCACCTCCCCGAGCTGACATTAGTTTTTCTTTCCTTGCCTTCCAACACGGATCTGGAGATCTATTGAGTCCTGTCAGATTGACTGTTCTATTCCCTCAAATTTGTTCAAGTGTGCAAGGGACATCACCTCCAAAAACTACAGGATTTAAACCTTGCAAGGACTGCAACAGACAAATATCGGTGGCAGACACCAACAAGGTCTGTCTCTGGAACCTCTGCTCCAGGCCCAACTTGGTGTCATGCGAGTGCTGCATGAAGATGAAGAAGGTTGTCCGTGACCCCAAAGCCCAACTTGCCATCACACAACTTTTGAAATAGTCAAAGAAGCCATGGTCCTTGTTACAGTTCCAGGCGTGGTTGCACTCTCCGCTCCCAGGGCCATTTTTGTGACCTTTCGTATTCAAAGTCCAGGAGTTCAGGTAAATCAAAGAAACATAAGAAGTCGCAGCACAGGTCCCCTTAGTCTTGCCACTCCCACCATTGGGAATCCTGCAACTTCCGAGTCCCTGTAGGTCATGGAACCATTCCCCCTACTCGGAAGCAATTCCACACTTGGTCCCAATACACCCCGTCTTACCTGGGCCATCGGTGACGCTTCAACAAGTTCAAAATAGCTATATACTGAAATTTTGGAACTCCATCGGATCCCTCTCAAGCACTTTCGGTCTGTAAGGATCCAAGATGGCCGCTAGTCTGGTTACTGTCAGTAGATCAGCCACGACACCAACTATGCCACTCGCCTCGCTTCGAGGTCGTCCTTGTCTGAGACTCCAAGACTGAATCTGTTGAGTCGAGCATCAGTGATGCTGCTACCCCGGGTCTCAACACCGGCCCCGATGTCACTGATGTTGGAACTGGAGCCAATAGTTTTGTTGGACTCTGATGCTTAATTATCCCCCACCCCCCTCCGAGGATTTCACGGCACTCCTATATTCTTATTCGGACCCTGAAGCCTCCTACTGATGACAACAATGATGATGAACCCCATAATGGGGAGAACATATTTTTGGATTTATAAGGTGCTAGTGACCTGGACACCTCTCCAGACATTGGCCGTTCTTTACACAGCCCTGCTATGGAAACTGAAGAGCCCACCTCTTTTGACACCGTGAATAGAAGGGTTGCAGAAGTTTAAACCCTACCCTGCCCATTAATAAGGTAAATACAAATGTCCTAACAAGGGTGCGCAGTCAAGGCCAAGCAAGCCAAGAACTTATGCTTCTATTTATTGAGGCCCTTACGGACACTATGGTAGGCTCCTGGGCAAAGCCCGAATCTTGTACGTATGTACCTCTGCAGCAACAAGCCTTTCAGGGTGTTAATGAGGAATCAAGCACACAGTGCCCAGGACCCCCAGGACAAATTTCTACCCAAACCCTAGCTCCCATCCACGCAAAACCACTTTGATTTACCCTCAGCAGCACACGATCGCCCTGCAGGAGGCCGCATCTAACTTTTACCTTCCTGGGTGAAGTAGCATCACTTCCAACCAATAGCAGCTCCAGATTGTGGAACACTATTTGGCATTCTCCTTTCTGTCGCATCCTCTGGATATTCCACCCGCAAGCAACATCTCCCAGAGGATCACTTCTCTGTACTCTGAGGAGACGTTCTAGCTCTCTTGTCAAAGGGAGCCATACAAAGGGTGTCAGTATCAGAGATATGGACTGGCTGTTACTCTCGTTACTTTCTACTGCCCAAAAAAGGACAGAGGCCTCTGTCCTCGATCTGCGTCCTTTCAATTTTTTCCTCCGGAAGGACAAGTTCAGAATGTTCACTTTGACCAAAGTTCTTTCTACCCTGGATCCAGTAGGCTAGATGGTTGCATTGGATTGCAGAACGCCCATTTCCACATCTCCATCCAGAAATCCCACAAACGCTACCAGCGGTTCAGGTAGGACACTAGCACTGTGTTGCACTTTGACCTTACCAGTTCACCTTGAATGTTCACAAAGGTGATTGAATTGATTGTATCTCATCTGCAGAGGTTGGGAATACCACTCTTCCCGTACCTCAACGAATGCCTCCTGCATGCGGCTCAACTCAGGCAGTCATAAGCCACCTGCAGACGACAACTGACCTGTTGACATCGTAAGGCTTTCACATCAAGATTCCCAAGGCACACCTGACTCCTTCACAACTACTCCACTTCATTGGAGCAATCCTTTACACTGTCCTTTTGGAGCATTTCCTCTGCCTTAACAAGTCCAGTACATTTGAGGTATGATCTTGATGCTTTAACCCTTGACATGCTTCTCGGTGAGAGCAGGCCTGAGGCTTCTTGGCCTCCTTCATCCTGCTTGTGGACCTCGCAGGTGGTACATGTGGGCTCTTCAGAGGGATCTGAAGTGGCAGTGGGCTCAGCACCAGAGGGACCTGTCCGAGTCCATCCAGGTGTCGGAGGAGACTGCGAAAGTCCTGCTGTGGTGGCTGCTTGACTAAAATTGGGCGAGCAGAAGACCCCTTTCCTTCCCCACCCACAGCTAACTGTTGTGACGGGTGCATTTTTGCTGAGTTGGGGAGATCACCTGGGAGAGGTTGCAATTAAATGACTCTGATCTCTGGCAGACGTTCGCCTCCATGTCAACTTGTTGGAGCTGCGAGCAATTCACTTGACACTGAAGGTATTCCTTCTGACCATCAAAGGGGAACAGGTACAGGTTCTCATGGACAACACCACTTCCATACGTTATTGCAACAAACCGGGTGGGGTGAGGTCATGGGTTCTGTGCTAGGAGGTTCTGTATTTTCAAAATGGCTCAACACTGATGGCATTATCCTGATCACCCAGCATCTGGCAGGATATTTAAATGCCAAGGCAGACAAACTCAGCCGCCACTTCCTAACGGTTCAGGAATGGCAGTTACACATGTAGATGACACAGCATCTTCCACCAATGGGGAAAACGCAGGTTCACTGTATTCGCCACCACAGAGGATGCGCAGTGTCCAGGCGTGCGCTTTAGAGTTCCAACTCAATTCTTTCTTTGGAGAAACCTTTCATCTCCACTCAGGGTTCCTGTCTTCCTTGCTGCCATCAGGTTGACAAGGTGGGCAAATGAACTCCAGGCCCTGTCTGTCCAGCAGCCATACACATCGTTCTTCCCAAACAAATTGGTCGTCCGGATGAAAGCAGCTTTCCTGTCGCAGTTAGTAACACCCTTCCCCGTCTGGCAGTCAATCACCTTGCCGGCTTTTTATACTCCACCTCACTTGTCTGAGGAAGAACGCCTCCACCGTCATGACCCTAAGAGGGACCTTCGTTTTTATATCAATCAGACCAGAGACCATCTTTTGGCTGATCAACTGTTTGCTGGCTTCTCTAGTGCGAAAAAGAGGGAAAGTGGTGCAAAAAAGAACCATCTCGAGATGAATTGTGCTATGTATTAAACTCTGCTATGGCTGAGCCAAAAAGCAGCCCCCAGAAGGTTTGCATGTTTATTGCACCACAGCGAAGGTTGCTACCACTGTGCCGGTGCATGGTGTGGAAGTCTTGGACATCTGCCAGGATGCCACGTGGGCTCCCTTCACATGTACACAAAGCACTATTGTCTGGACAACCAGGTGCGACAGGATTGACATTTCACCTGTTCTGTCCCGCAGGATTTCCTGGTCTGAGCCATTCCACAGACCCAGCTGTGATGGTATCTATTCATAAGGTGAGGAATCTTCGGTTAGATGTCTCTATCTGAAGAACAAGTTACTTGCGTTCTGTAAAGTCTTTTCTGCTAAGGACTGTAACTGCAAATTCCTGAAGAAAGGCAAGGCGGTGCAGAGGCAAACATTCTCAAGGTGTATAGTCCACTGTATTAAGACCTGCTGCTCATTGGCCAAGAAGTAGCCTCCCAAAGATCTGAGGGCTCATTCAACCCGAGTTAAGGCTGCAACCACTTTGGCATGCGGAGTGCCTGGTCTGGATATCTTTTGAGCTGCCACAAGGGTGTCGGTGCACACATTCATGAAGCACCATTGCCTTGACAGATCTGTTTGAATGGGTATTTTGCCAATTAGGTCATGTTTGGTTATATGAGCCACCTCCTGGAAGGTACTGCTCTGTTATTTATTCAAAAGGTGAGAAATCTGTGGTTTGAAGTCTCTATCAGAAGCACAAGTTGGTTACCTAGGGTAACACTCTTTCTGGTAGAGACTCTATCAAACTGCAGATTATTCACCGACCCTCCCAATTTCCCATACTGTGAACTTGGTGCTTTCATCTCCGATTCCAGCTTGGAGTTTTGCACGCTTGTCGGGAATGACCGGATTTTGGCTCCGCATCTGCGGACGCTGAGGAGGCAGAAAGCAACTGATGTTAACACTCCTTGTTGGCGCCTGTATAGGCCTGTGCACGTCATGCCCAGCATGGAACCATGTTGACTCTGAGCCACCGCTGCCACCTCTCGGCACACAGGGGTACGGATGAAGATTTATCAGATCCATCCTGACACCTGGGGGGGCAAAAGGTGAGGAATCTGCTGTTAGACTGTACCAGAAAGAATGTTACTGAAGGTAAATAACTTGTTCTTTAGGGGCACGTGTTGCTATGTCAGTCTCCTACCATAAACATGTAGTTTGCATATCACCTAAGGATTTTTTCCCCAATTTTTCTTGCAGGCCCACTCTTCTGTTCTGTAGAGGATTTGTATCACAACAGTGATGCCAGGCATGCTATCTTGTGCATTAGCGAGCTATTTGTCCTATCTAGTAGTAGGGATTCAGGCGAGAACACATTCAAGACCATGATTAACTTATTGACAGCCTCCTGATCCTCACGTTGCTGTACACTGCATGAGACTTCTCCCAGTTCAGTGTTCCAATGTATTAGCACTTTTTGCCAGAGCACACATTTTTAAACACTCTGCTCCTGAGGAGTTTTCTTTAATCTGTTCTTAACTTGCCCAATCGGTTCTATCAAACTCTTTCACTTGATTATCTGTCTTCCCAATGTTGCCTTTCCACCTCACTTTACTTTTGCTTGGTCAGTATTTATTTATGTTCGAGTTTTATTTAGCACAGACTTGACCCAAAGGTATCAGAGCACTTTACTGAATATGCATAGCAACATTTAAAGACGTCATACATGATAATGGTATGTAAACAAAGTGGAGTAGAAGGGTTATCAGCAGTGTTTAAAGGTAATCTGAAGAAAAATAGTAAAAACAATGTGCAGAATATGTAAACGACGATAGGTTATATAGTTCAGAGGTAGTGTTGGTAGTTTATTTCAAAAGTTGTGAGAATGCACTTTTAAGTTCAGAGGTAGTGTTGTTCAGGCTTTTTGTTGGTTGGAGGGGTAAGATTGTCAGTGAAGTCTGTTATATTAGGAGGGTGGGTTCAAGTATTTAGAAAGAAGTAATTTTTCCGAAGTGTAGGAATGAATGATTGTCACGCACATCCTGTGGCAAGATTCAAATTGTATGCGCGTTCCCAGAGAAGGAACAAGTGAGAGAACTTTTTTTTTCCAGATTTGTGCGGTATCAGAAGTAGGGTTTGAGCTTCGCTGAGGCCTCTTTAGTCGAGCTTTTGATGATTTGTTTGTGAGGTAGACTGGTTTTTCAGTGTAAAGAGCTTTGTGGGTTATGCAGGCTGTTTTGAATATATTTTTCGCTACGATTGCTAGCCAGTTGAATTTCTCATGAGCGGGAGTGATGTGACCATAGCAGCTCCCTCCAGAGAGGCCTAGCCACTGTGTTGAGTGTGGATGTCATTGGAATAAGATGTTTTTTGAGGATACCAGTGATTGATGTGTTACCATAGTCCACCTTGTAGAGGACTATGGATTGTACTACTGCCTTTAAGTCTTCAGGAAGGATGAACGGTTTGATTGTTTTTTTTTTTACTTCACATGTTTCGACGTGTAGAAGGCACTTTTTGAAGAAGCATTAATGTGGTCTTCCACGTTCAGGTTTTTGTCAAGTGTAATTCCTAGAGATTAGACAAAGTTGGAGATGGAAAGTTTGCAATTTAGTGCAGGTAAGTTGTCAAACCTGTTGTGGATAGGATAGGACTTTTCCTTTAGGTTGGGTGAAGAGGAGTTCAGTTTTGTTGGGGTTGAGCTTGATGTGGTTGTTGGTCAGCCAAGTTTGGAAAATGACTGGACTTTTGTATAGGTGCTAAATGTCTTTGGAAGATGAGATTTTAATGTATAGTTTGGTGTCCTCTGCATAGAGATGGTAGGCAAGATTGGCTTGTATTAGGATGACTGCAAGCAGTTTCATAAAGAGGTTGAGCAGGGCAGGGGATAGAATTGATCCTTGTGGTACTGGTATTGCTGGTCAGGTGGATTTGCTCAGTTTGATCAGCGGCGGTTTCTGCAAGAGGGCTGGGGAGGGTCACGCCCAATCCCCCACCTGATGCGACCCGTGCGGGGAAAAAATAAAATGGCAATGAAAACATGTCATTGACATTTTATTTTTCCGACATGCGCACTGCAGCAGCCAGTCGACCCCGAGCCCATAGACCCGTGGTTCCCAAACTGTGCGCCGCGGCACCCCGGTGCGCCGTTAAGAGTTGCCAGGGGCGCCGCATCACGATGTGGGAAATTGCAGCCGCAGCGCTAGAAATGTAAAAATGCCACCTGCATAATCTTGGGAAATGGTTTGGCGCAAAAGCGCACTGCCGCCATTTGTGCGTACGTACGCACGCGTCGTATGTGCTTTCAGAGGCATAGTCTCCGTATTAATGGCATACATACGCCATACGCCGACCATTGTTTGAGGAGCGTAATATTGCTGCTGTACCTCGTGGGGCCCTCTTCGCAAGGAAATAGGTAAGTAACAAAGTGAAGTCAGTTTTAAGTAACACTAGGGGCCGCTGGAGTGTTGGTACTGGGATGGGAGGGATTCCTGTGTGTTGGGGGGTGGGATTCCTGTGTGGTCCATAAAACAGTACGGGAGTAGAATGTTGGGAGCCCCGGCATAAAAGCAAGAAGGCCAAGATCGAAGCTCAGGCCACTTACTGAGCAGTTTTAGGCTCCTCGACCTCGGCGATGATGCATCAATACGACTGCTTTAGTCTGTGACTGTGTACTTGCTGAGTTGCAATCCGCCGCTTTAAATTAATAATATTGGGAGCACGTTATTCATTTTTGAATGTTCCAGATACATGGCGTTTTTATTTTATGAGTCTGAAATAATTATTAGTGCTGCTTTAAATTCAGCTGCTGCACAGTTATTGGTGGCGCTAAAGAAGATGAGGCAACTTTCATAGGTACAATGCTCGGACACAATTGTACACAATTTTGAAGAATTTTTTGTGAAAGTCATTCGGGTCCAGCCCACAACCACAAGCATTTGCGAGAGTTTAATGGGGTGGATTACATGAATTTCAGCGTGCGTCTTTGCCTGTTGGGTGCATTTTTCCTCCAGTATGCAATGATAACACCGAGTGGCTCCGTCTTAACTCGGTGGAATTTGACTCCAGTTTAACCGAGAGTTCTACTGGGTATGGTCTAGAATAGATTAGAAAAATGACGATGGCTATCTGTAAACGCACATTTGAAGATGTTTTTTAAACAAAATACACTTTCTTTTTATTTTATTGTAAGTGCATATTCTATATATTCAATCTGGAATATGCATTTACAATTAAATAATTAAATTAAAAAAAGTGTATTTTGATTAAACAACATCTTCAAATGTGCGTTTACAGACAGGGCCATCGTCATTTTTCTAATCTATTCTAGACCAAACCCAGTAGAACTCTCGGATCGTCCCTGAAAGGGGAATACATTCAAATATTACTGAAACATCAGTATGGTCACTTGCTTCAATCCAGCCTTCCATGTCTGAGTTCATGCCGCATTTACATTATCGATGAGAGAAAACGTATCAGCACATAAAACAAAAGTTTGTTTTTCCCCTTTTACAAAAAAGCTAGTACCGATTACAAATACATCTGTGTGCCCTTGTGCCACAAAATAAATCGGAGCTTCAGCATGCAAGGGGAGTGGGTGGTCAGAGCTCTGTGCCCCATATGGTTTGTTAGGAAACTAGTGCAAAACAGGAAAAGTGATGCAATTCACTCGCAAATATGATTAAATACCGTAATTGCATCCCAATTAATTTAAGGAAGACAACAGGAAGTACTCCCGAGGTCGGGCTTACATCCCCCCCCACCCGACCACCGGTAAAAAAAATGGCGGGGAGCCACGGCCAACTGCCAATTAGGTCAAGGGAGCCACGGGTCAAAAAAGTTTGGGAACCACTGCCATAGACATATGGGACATGTCCTCTACTGCTGATTGGCAGCAGAGAACAGGATCAGTGGCTGTCGGGATGCTTCAAAGTGCCCATGTCACTTTGTCCAGCTGTATTGCCCAGACCAAAGCAACATGCGCACTTTGAAGCTCTCCACTCAGCTGTCTTAGACAGCTGGTTGGAGAGAAGTACAGGACTGTAGGAGCGTCCAGCCAGTCCGCTCCATCTAATCCAAGCGCTGCTCTCATGCTGGTTAACAGCATGAGAGCAGCGTCCGGATTGGTTTGGGGAGCTCGATTGCAGATTCAGATGTGGAACACCAAGGAGGACATAGGACGTGCCGCCATTGGGTAAGTACTATTTATTTAATTTATTTGAAATGTTATTCTAGTGTTTGTTTTTCTTCTACTTTTGGAGAGAGGTGTGTTTTATTTTGGGCTTTTGGAGGGAGGGGGTATTTTATTATGAGCTTTTGGAGGGATCAGTGGTTCACTTTGGGGTTTTGGATGGAAGGGATGCTTTTTGGGTTTTTTTGTGAGGTGGTGGGCATTTTATTCGCCCACCACTTTCAAAGGGTACCAGCCACCCCGGAGTTTGATTAGTTGACATCGTTGGTTCAGGTTTGAGGTAAACCACTAAAGAACTGCACTTTAATGCCTGCACGCTGTGAGATGATGTTAAAGAGACTGTTGTGGTTCACAGTGTCAAAGGCCGCTAAGAGGTCAAAGAGGCTTAGGAGCCTGGCCTGACCATCGTCAAGATCTGTGTAAGTCATCAGCGATGTCCAGGATTGCAATTTCTGTATTGCAGCCTTTCCTAACTCCAGATTGGAAGGTGTAGGTTGAATTTTTCAATATGGCTGTGGAGTTGAGAGCAAAGCAATACCAAAGGAAATGATGGACGGAGTGTTGAACATTGCAAGCACTCACCCCCAGTCAACTGATCTGGGTTTAATCCACCACCGTTGTGAGAGCACACATTTCTCAATAGTTTTGACAAGGAGAGAGAGGTTGGTTATGGGTCTGTAGTTAAGCTCATTCTGATCTGAGTCTGGCTTTTTGATAAGGGGTGTGACTTGGCCGAGTTTAAATAAGGCCGGCACATAGACTCTACTGAGTAGACTCGGCACAGTAATTCCTTTTCTGACCTTTATGGTTATTCTTCCTACCATAGGTTCATCATCTATTGAAATATACCAAGGGTCTAGTGTTGATCCAGGACCTTTTAGCCTAGGAGTGGGAACTCTGGTTGCCAGAACAGCTTGAGCCATCAGTGCATCCCCGTATTTGATAGCACGGCACCCTAAAGGTGCCCCTGGTCTTCCATCACACTCGTTCCTGCATCCATTAGTGATGAGATATGAAGTTCTCTGCTGTTGGGGTCTTTTCTGTAGGTCGAGCCTACCAGAGAGCAGTGTGATGCTTTCCTTCCTTCCAGGCGCTCGTTTCCCCCTAATCCTGTCCATTTTTTTCATTTTGAATATTTTTTTGGGGAGTGCAGTCTGCATATTGCTGCCGGCCTTTCTACATTCCGTAAAAATATTTTTTAACCAGTCTTTAATCGCCTTTTTTTTTAATGCCACTTCCGCTACATGCATATAAAGTTTGGCAGTCATCGCACCTCCTCCCCCCCCCCCCCTTTGTTTATGCAGTGCAGTCTCGATGCTTGTTTTTGTTCTTCTGATTACTTTTTTCAGATCCTATCAATAGCATCATGCTACCTACCAAGTGTGTCTTGAGGCTGTGAATGGAATGCAGAAACCGAGTTTCTAATGACTCTTTTGGACACATTTGTAATGGGCCGGTTTTTAGTTTTTCTCGTTTGTATTGCATCATTACAATAGTTATATTTTCAATTTGCATAGGGAGACAGGATTTGCGTAAAATCACACAATTTCTAGTCACGTGCCAAAGCTGGGCTTGGCACCCAGATCTCCAGCTTTCAATGAGGCCACATTGGTCTGTTCTTACGTGAGCCTGAGGGCCACAGCGCTGACCTCAGCTCATGGAATGGCTGTGTCTTAGGAGAGTCATCTCCGCCTTCCCAAATACCCAAGAATCCCTGCTTTGTTTTGTGGGGATGATGTAAGTAATCCAAGATAGAAGATGAATGAATAACGGAGATTATGGTCGGAATCGCCACCTATCGCTGGTATTAAGTGCCTGGTGAAGTATGGTATTGTCCTCTTGGCCATGAAGCTTGAAAACGGTCCTGAAGCCCTCTTGATAGAATAGAAGACCTGGGTCCAATATAATACTAGTGGTCAAAGCTGCCATAATGTGGCTGATTGCTTTGAAGCAAGCAATCTGAAAGAAACACGTTAGTTAGATTCCTCACCTTAGAATATCCCCAGGCGTCAGACTGGATCCGGAAGATTTTTCGTCAGCAATACCCCTTGCGCGTCGCTAGGCGTCGTCTGCGGCTCCGCGTCCGTCGCCGGCGTCGTGCGTTAGAATGACGTCGTCGGAGTACTTAGACGCCGCCCTCGCGCGCTGACGTCAGTTCTTCTTTTTTCCGCGCCAGTAAGCGCAGATCCGGGAGAGCTACCCCTTTTAGTCTTTTTTGACTACGTTTTTTTGATCCTTTTTGATCTTGTCTCGACTCCGGTGCCGGTAGGATGCCTGGTTTTAAAGCCTGTGCTGACTGCAACCGCTTGATGTCGGTTACGGACCATCACCGCCGGTGCCTTTACTGTTTGGGCCTCGACCACGACGCGGAGTCGTGTTCGGACTGCAAGGCCCTGACCTCGAAGGCTAGACGGGAGCGGTCCCGTAAGCTTCTCGAGCTTCGCCACTCGGCTCCGCGCCCCTCTCGATCCCGGTCCAGGAGGAGGTCCAAGGATCGGTCGCGGAGCCGCAGCCGACGTCATCATCGATCGTCTGGCTCCAAGTCTTCGGGTAAGTCGAAGCACTCCAAGAAGCGACACCGCTCTTCGGACTCCCCTCGCCGGTCGCGCGACTCGGCCGAGGGTCAGGGTGGTTCCACCCCCGCGGCTCCAGCGGTGCCGCAGGCGCCGCTCAAGTCCCCATACCCGCCGGTCCCTGGGACTGACGTGACGCCGGCGGAGGTCAGTGCCTTCCTCTCGGCCATGAGGAACCTGGCTCTGCCGTTGACGTCCGCTGGCGCGCCTTCGGGCCCCGCGGACCCGACTGGGCAACCTTGCCTGCCGGCGGCTCCGGCCCCGGCGCCGTCGACAGCTCCGGTTTCGACGCCGCAAGTGCCCGAGGGACCCGTTCTCGAGTCCCCGCCGACGCCGGTCGACCTCGTCACGCCTCCCCTGCCGGCGTCGACACCGGTACCACCTCAAACGCCGTCTCCGCTCGGCGTCGTGCCCCAGTTCAGCCCCGGTCCGGGCCCGGCGCCGTTACGGCGTCGATGGACGCCGCGTTCGGCGCCGCTGGAGACACATTATGTCTATCGTCCGGCTCCGATCCTTCCTCCTGCTTCCCTGGAATCGGATGACGGGGGTGAATGGGAGGGGTCCGAGGATCCTATGGCCGTTCAGGCTCAGCTGTCACAGGACTGGGCAGATGAACTGGGGAAGGCCAGTGGTCTGGATGCCTCTCCAGACACTGGATTCATCTCTCCTCCGACTGTGGCTTCGGAGGAGGGTGCTGCTTTCTCTGTGGTGCTGCGCAAGGCGGCCGCAGCCCTTGGGCTCGAGCTACCTGCCGTGGCTGTGAGGACTAATGTCCTCACTGAGGTGCTTCAGTCTGCAGCAAGCTCCACTGAGCCTCTGCTGCAATTCAATGAAGCCCTCATTGACGTTCTGCAGGGCACCTGGTCCAAGCCCTCCACAGTTCCTCCTGTGGACAGGAACGTCGCCAGGCGCCACCGCCCTGCTCCGGGCGACCCCAGTTTTCTGTCCCAACACCCTACCCCCGAGAGCCTGGTTATCCAGGCTTCTACCTCCCAATCCTTCTTCCCGACCGCTCCGCCGGACCGGGATTCCAAGAGACTGGAACAGTTTGGCAAAAAGCTGTTCTCCTCCCTTAGTTTGGGCCTGCGGTCCTTGAACACCGCCTGTCTCTTGGACCGTTATTCCCACTCTCTGTGGGATACGGTGGAGGACGTGCTGCCCCTGTGTCCGGAGGAGGTCCAGACACGACTTACCCAGGCTCTGGCCAATGGGAGGGATGCAGCACGACATGCTATCCGATGTGGGCTTGACACTACGGACTCGCTGGGTAGGGCGATTTCTACCACGGTGGCGCTTAGACGTCACGCCTGGCTGCGGTCCACGTCCTTTTCGGGTGATGTCCAGAGCACTCTCATGGACATGCCCTTTGATGGCACTCGCCTTTTTGGTGAGAAAGCGGACAGTGCGCTGAATCGCTTTAAGGACTCCCGGGCTACGGCCAAGTCCTTGGGCCTCTCTGCCCCGCGGTCGCAAACTTCCGCTTTTCGCCCCTTTCGTGGCCACGGAAGGGGTGCCTCCTCACGTACGCCTAGCCACCAGCCGCAGAATCAACCTGCGAGCGGTCGCGGACGTGGTTTCCGCCGAGGCGGTTCTGGAGGACGACGCGGTCAGCCCACATCCACCCCGGCAGCATCCGCCTCAAAGCCTTCCTAGTCCGAGCTTTCAGGCCCATTCCACGCCAGTGGGCGGCAGAGTTCGCCATCGCCTGCTCCACTGGCGGTCCATCACATCGGACAGGTGGGTGCTGCAAATCGTCCGAAGGGGCTACTCTCTCCCCTTCGAGACGACCCCTCCAGCCATGCCACCGCAGCACCACCGTATCTCCGGGGATCATTTGAATCTTCTCCACGAGGAAGTTTCGGCCCTCTTGGCCAAGGGGGCCGTCGAGCGCGTTCCAAGCCCAGAAGTAGGTTGTGGTTGTTATTCCCACTACTTTCTGGTTCCCAAGAAGGGCAAAGGGGGCCTACGCCCTATCTTGGACCTCCGGGACGTCAATGCCTTCCTCCGGAAGGAGAGGTTCAAGATGTTAACTTTGGCTCAGGTTCTAGCTGCCCTAGACCCTGGAGACTGGATGGTAGCGTTGGGCTTGCAGGACGCATATTTCCACATCCCCGTCCTGCCGGCCCACCAGCGTTACCTGCGGTTCACGGTGGGTCAGGAGAACTTTCAGTTTACCGTGCTCCCCTTCGGCCTTACCAGTGCCCCTCGGGTGTTCACGAAAGTGATGGCGGTGGTCGCAGCTCATCTGCGCAGATCAGGGGTCCCAGTCTTCCCCTATCTCGACGACTGGTTGTTGAAGGCGGGCTCGCCCCAGGCAGTCGTCTCCTACCTCCAGACTACGGCGGATCTCCTGCATTTGCTGGGGTTTTCCATCAACGTGCCGAAGTCACACCTGAGTCCCTCTCAGAAGCTCCTCTTCATCGGAGTGGTTCTCGATTCGGCGCAGTTCCGGGTCCATCCACCGGGACAGCGGGTCCAGGATATTCAGGCCCTGATTCCCATCTTTCGGCCTCTATCCTGGGTTTAGGTCAGGCTAGTGTTGCGGCTTCTGGGGCTGATGGCCTCCTGCATCCTACAAGTGCATCACGCCAGGCGGCGCATGCAGGCTCTGCAGTGGGACCTGAAGTTTCAGTGGGCCCAGCATCACGGCAACCTGTCCGACCATGTCTTGATCTCGGAGGGCACTGCACAGCAGTTGCAGTGGTGGCTCACGGACCGCGATTGGGTCACGGGCAGGAGCCTCTCCCTTCCCCAACCGGAGCATGTCGTAGTGACGGATGCGTCCCTCCTGGGATGGAGTGGCCATATGGGAGAGGCGGCGATCAGAGGCCTCTGGTCTCCGGCGGAGTCTCGCCTCCACATCAACCTGTTGGAGTTGAGAGCGATCCGACTTGCACTGAAAGCCTTCCTTCCCTCTGTCAGGGGAAGTGCCGTGCAGGTGTTCACGGACAACACCACCGCCATGTGGTATTGCAACAAACAGGGCGGGGTGGGGTCGTGGACCCTTTGTCAGGAGGCTCTGCGCCTCTGGACGTGGCTGGAACACCAGGGCATCACCCTGGTGGTTCAACATCTGGCGGGCCCTCTGAACGCCAGAGCAGACGAACTCAGCCGCCGGTGCATGATGGATCACGAATGGCGTCTGAACTCCGAGGTGGCGCAAGGTCTCTTTCAGCAGTGGGGAGAGCCTTGGTTAGATCTATTCGCCACCAACGAGAACGCGCAATGTCAGCAGTTCTGCGCGTTGGAATTTCCAAGGCGGCACTCGCTCGGCGACGCTTTTCGTCGCGAGTGGAGTTGCGGTCTGTTGTACGCCTTTCCGCTTATACCACTTCTGCCCAGAGTGCTGAAGAGGATCCGGCGCGACCGGGCCCAAGTCATCTTGGTGGCTCCGGGTTGGGCACGAAGGTACTGGTATCCCGAGCTACTCAGTATGTTGACCGATCCTCCGATACGTCTGCCCCTTCGGGAGGATCTTCTGTCGCAGCAGCAGGGGACGGTCCTCCACCCGAACCTGTCCAGCCTCCACCTCCATGCGTGGAGATTGAGCGGCGGCAGTTGATGCCATTTGACTTGCCTCCTGAAGTCTGTGATATCATTCTGGCAGCCAGGCGTCCCTCCACAAAGACGGTATACGCCTGACGGTGGAACAAATTTGTGGCATGGTGCACAGCAAAGGCTGTGGATCCCCTTTCCGCCCCTCTTTCTGAGGTTCTCCTCTTTCTTCTTTCTTTGGCTCGGCAGGGCTCTGCCCTGGGCACCTTGAAAGGTTATCTTGCTGCCATCTCTGCCTTCTTGCGACTTCCTGATCAGCCTTCTCTTTTCAAGTCCCCTGTAGTTACACGCTTTCTAAAAGGCATTACTCACACGTTCCCTCCTGTCCCTTTTGTAATGCCTCAGTGGGAAATGAATCTTGTTCTCACATTTCTAATGTGCGCTCCCTTTGAGCCTCTTCATAATTGTCCTCTTTGTCTGCTGACGCTTAAGACTGCTTTTCTGGTAGCCATCACCTCGGCTAGACGGGTGAGTGAGCTCCAGGCTTTATCATCAAAGCCTCCTTTTCTCTCTGTTCATCCGGACAAGGTTGTCCTTCGACCTCGTCCCTCCTTTCTTCCGAAAGTGGTGACCCCCTTTCATCTTGGGCAGTCTGTCACCTTGCCCACCTTCTTTCCGCCTCCGCATCCTTCCAAAGAGGAAGAGAGGCTCCACCGTCTGGACCCAAAACGTGCGCTCTCCTTTTATCTGGACCGCACATAGCAGTTCCGGGTGGACGACCAACTTTTTGTTGGATACGTGGGTGCTAAGAAGGGGAAAGCTGTGCACAAACGGACCATCTCTCGGTGGGTCGTTTTGTGCATCAAAATGTGTTATTCCTTGGCAAAAAAGGACCCTCCTGTTGGGCTGTGCGCCCATTCTACTCTGGCCACAGCGGCTACTACTGCTTTGGGACGGGGTGTCCCTTTGCAGGACATCTGTCAGGCGGCGACGTGGGCTTCGCTACACACGTTAGCCAGGCATTATTGCCTAGACAGCCAAGTCCGGAGGGATGGCTTCTTTGGCCGTTCTGTCCTCCAGGACTTTCTGGTGTGATCTTGGTTCGCAGACCCTCCACCGGGGATGGTATTGCTTGGGTATCTATTCTAAGGTGAGGAATCTAACTAACGTGTTTCTTTCAGATGAACAAGTTACTTACCTTCGGTAACGATGTATCTGTAAGAAACATTAGTTAGTTAGATTCCTCACCGACTCACCCATCCTCCCTGTTCTGCGAACTGACATCTAGGGTTAAGGTTATCCTTTTCAGGCCCCTAGATTTTATTTTTTGGCACCAGTGTCGGTCTTTGCATGGCTCTGCGTTCCTGGCGCGGAAAGCTATGTACAAGAACTGATGTCAGCGCGCGAGGGCGGCGTCTAAGTACTCCGACAACGTCATTCCGGCGCACGACGCAGACGACGGACGCGGAGCCGCAGACGACGCCTAGCGACGCGCAAGGGGTATTGCTGACGAAAAATCTTCCGGATCCAGTCTGACGCCTGGGGATATTCTAAGGTGAGGAATCTAACTAACTAATGTTTCTTACAGATACATCGTTACCGAAGGTAAGTAACTTGTTCTACAGTGCTTTTCACCAGATCTAGCATCTCGGCACAACGGAGCAAGTATAACTTTACCTACACTTCAAAAGCTCATTGAATACAGAACCATTCAGCTAGACTACAGTTTAACATGTAGATACCACCTCATCCGAATCCACCCTCACATACCCGCACTGACATTTTGTCCCCTGTGGATTACAAGTGATCATTAAAAGGGGTCCCGGAGGGAGTGGACATGATGCTTGCACTCTGCGCCCCCTGGAGCCCTCTGGGCTGGTCTGATTCAGCTCTCTCCTCCCTCTGATTTGACTTGACTTGTTTACAGTTTGAAGGTCGTTCTTAACTGGTCAGCTGAAGTTAGAAAAATACTTCCCACATGATTTATTTATTGTGAAGTGGTGTTTTCTGCATCTACCCCGTGCCTTGCATGACACGTGGAAGACTTCTGGCTGTCAATCCAAAAAGTGGGGAAATTGTGAAATATGTCAACTTGCATACTGTGGTAGTAAACCTAGACCTAGATACCTGGCATTGCAACAAGTTTAGAATCTACAATCGGCCTTCGTTACCGGCTCTCTTCTGCGGGGTTTAAATGGGAATAAGCCTAAGCAGATGGCTGTGCATGCTGCTTTACCTTGGATATTTGAGGTCACCAGGATTGTTCAGGTTTTACTACACATGAAAATCTTTGATAGGATCAACCATATTCTCGGACATCTAAAATTGGTTTCTCCTAAGAAGAGGTAACTTATTTACTGCAGAAAAGTCTTCAGTATTGTCCAAGTAACAGTCATTTCTGACTCTGATGCACCTTTTTTATATTTGTAGGAAGCGATCAACCTACTGGAACCAATGACAAATGATCCTGTGAATTACGTACGCCAGGGCGCGCTGATTGCCTCCGCCTTGATTCTGATTCAGCAGACTGAAATCACCTGTCCTAAGGTAAGTTCAGCGAGCAAACTTTCACTTTTTACTGTGCTTTGTGGCGATTGTTCGCAATAGTTCCCAGTTTTATTTTGTCTAAAGGGGATTTCCTTGTCCACCTTGTTTTGCCTCTTCTATCGTACCGCTCTTACTCAGTTTCTTCCATCACCATCTCGTGCTGCAGATCCGGAAGATGTTACTTGCCTATGAAGCTGGGGGTCAAAACTCGTAAGGAAATCCCTCTTTTTCCATGATCCTCCCCAAAGTTTTGGACTGTTGCTGCTGGTTTTTCTACTCAGAGTGCACGGAGGCCTGCAGACCAGACCCCACTGCCAGTGCTCCAAGCCCTTACAAAGTGCATGTTGCATTAGATACCCCCTGTTGGCTGAGACTGACTTACTTATAAGGCCCTAGTATAGGGTACCAAGGTTACCTCGGTATTATAAGCCAGAGTGCACCCCCTCCATCCCCCGGGAAGAGCAGTTTCAAACTACTAGTTCGAAATTGCCATTCAAACAAATAGCAAAGCCCCCACTTACCTTACAAATATATGTCTCCCTTATGGAAGGCCTATGGAGCCCCGAGGCAAGGAGCTATATATTATTAAGAAGGACCGATGCTTTTTTAGTCTGTCCTGACAGCATCACTTCCAAATTGTTGTTTTGCTGTGGAAAAGTCAGTAGCCCTATTGGCTGACAGAGTTATCGGCTGACCCCTAACATCTGAATGGGACTACTAAAATGGGTACTTCAATGTATCAAATCAATCGTGGCATTACACCCGACATGATGCCCAAGTCGAATTTAAGGTCACTTTTAAGGAAAAGCATCTTTTAGAAAGTAGCCACTCTGCTGTCCAGTTTGTCCAGTGGCTTCGCACGGTTGCTGGCCACCAGACAGCTTTCTATCCTCCTGAGGAGTAGTGCCACTGACTCCTAGGCTTGTAACAACAGCCTCCCCTTCTGAAGAAGCCACTAAAGGTGTTGGCCCAAAAGGAGAGCTTCAAATGCGAAGCCACCTTTGGTGGGCAAATGGCGATCACACTCCTGAGGGGTCGCCCCCTTGTTCAGGACGAGAGGCTGGCGGCGGGAACAGAGAGCGGAGACCAGTGCCCCAACCATTTTTCCCGTGGGCATGTAGCCCACAGGTAGTTACACCTCTATGGTGGGCTATCAAGCTCCTAACATCCAAGGAACTGCTCAGACAGCTTGAATGTCGGCAGAATAGTGATCTCATTCGATTGTTAGATGCAACACAATGCCGGACATCATCATAGGGTGGGAGAGTTCCTGGTAGCCTAGTGACTACATCATCCCCTCCAGAGCACTTTCTGGGTGTAAATATGGCACCCTGATCCTCCGATCACGCCAGAACTGGAAAAGGGCCAAAGAAGTACTGCCCTGCTGACCCCTTGACCCGGCAAGAGAGGATGCACTGTCTGTTGAACTACTCCTGTGGCACCTTGGGGTAGGGAGGGCAATGCTTGTGGCTCTTGGCTCAAAGAAAAGATACTCCTGAGCCCCAGACTAAAGGAGTAACTTCTAGGGTCAGTCGGCTGAACCCCCTGGAACCAGGGTTATCAAAACTGAAATAGCCCAACTCTGCAAGTCAGTGGCTACTTCTGGAGACCCACCACTGACCAAGAGACTGATCCTCAATGGCCAAAAGTTGCACACCAGTCTGCCCGGTCCGGGAGTGTCGACTGAGTCCAGATTGGCCACCCAAGAGAAACACTATCCTCCCTCAAAGGATTCTGCTGGACCCTCTGTGACTGGAGACAGGAGCCCAGCAGCAGCTGGCATGCTACTGGCTTAATGAGGACTTTAAGGGACCACCTACCTATGAACTGAGGAGTTACAGGCAAGGACATCCCCGTCAACCACACAGCTACCAGAGCACTCTCTATCTTCTGCAACCTCCGGATCAGGACCACTCCATTAGACCACTCTGGTTGTGCTATAAAGTTTGGGACTGGAGAATGCTTTGGTCGCCAGGTAACTATCTAAATCCTGAAGCGCTTCTCCATCCTCCCACCCCCCACCTCCCCCCCTCATTCTTATCCATGCTGAATTTCTCCCCCGCCCCCCTCCCTCCCTCCCAGGCCGGAGTAGCCAAACACAACTCTTTCAAACTTTCCAAGTTTCCAATCTTTACGGTTACTAATGCTTGTTTGCGGTTGACCTGAGATTTATGTTTTCTTTAAAAATCTATATCGCCAGAACCCTCCGGTGAATTTTGCTCATCTTGGTCTCTAAATAGTCATACAAATATAATCTATTTTTATAAATTGGTGTTGGATTTCTTTTGTGTTGTCTGACTTTATTTCATTGTTTGGTGTTTCTAAATGCTTTCCACTAGTTCCTTTATTTAAACCTTGCTGCTCGAAGCCACAACTACCCCGGGTTGAGGTAAAGGTTTTGCAAACAAGCTTGATTGGAACCAAAACAGTTTTTGCGAGTGTATTACACGGTAAGGTCACACAACCCTACCCTATAATACACGCAAACTCTCACAACTGTCTTTCAGGCTTCAAGAATTACTCGGAACAAGACCCTGTTTTGAAGTATTGAATGCAGCACCAGAAGCCTGGTCTTCAGAATAATATTCTGACCCAGTGTTTTCCATATCTTGTCCAAATCATGCAAGATATCTGATTAGACTATCAAAACTCAGTAGTTGTAGCTGAGCTTGAGATCTTACTCTGATTAAAACTCAATGCGGCTGATGCTGGAAACCTTTTATAACATGAAATGTTTTTTTTTTCTTTATCAATTTCCAACCAGATGGGCAAGCACCCCTACAGGTTTCCACAAAGCTTTATTCCATAGAAACCATACATGTTTTGTTCCAAATACAGAGTTGCTGGCTGGTGCTGGGAGATCTCCTGCATGACTCTCAGGTAGAGGGCCCTCTAGGGCCCCCCCGGCAGGATTACGATTGAGCTTAAAGCGTAGCTGTTTAGTGTTGGAAGAGAGCGCAGCGGGGGGAAGTCTTTTATTTCTAGTTGCATTGCTGGTTTCCACTTGTGGACTATACTGCTTGCATGAAGTTTGTCAAGAGTGACAGTGGAGTCCATTACAATGGTATTAATGTGGGTTGGGATCCGTAGCAGTGCTAAATTATCTGCTAATGACCTGTGGGACGAGGAGCCCCAAGTGGATTATTTATGAATGTGGAGGACACTGCTAAGTGTCTCATGGATGCCAGTGAGCAACAATGTTTGTTCTCATCATCCATGTAGCTGCTGGAGTTTAACACATGGTTGTAGTACGAATATAGGAGCCAAAAACCTGGAAATGGATGAAATATCAGCGGCCGAACAGTTGCCTCTGAACTGAAGGAGCTTCCATAATCAGTTCTGCGCCTGTGATGACCCCCCTGGACTTGGCTACTGTGGCTGCGCATGGTAAATGGGAGCCCCATATAGACTAGTCCTGTATATGCCAAAGGAGAAAACATGATTGATACGTTGACTGTCATGCCGATAGGTGGGAGCGGCGTGCGTGAGGTTGCATCTCAACGTGCCTGCTTTTATATAGCATCCCAAGTAGGCATTTAATGGTTGTTGTAGGCCTTTGCTTTATCCTATAAAGGCAGTCATTTTAGTGGCTTTGGGAGATCACCTTCACTTGAGCAGCTGTAGCTGCAGGTGACCCAGAGACGTCTTAATGGCAAGTGTTGAACCATTAGTGCTCTTGCCTCTCTTTTATTGTTCTTTTCTAATATGTCTCTGGCAGTCCACTGTGTGCGTACACAATGGCCTTCTAAACATTGCTCCTGCATTCAGGAAGAGAGAGTTTCCAATTATTGCTAATTAAATGAGTGACCTCGCTCTGTCAGACTGTTAAATGATCTCTGATTAGTTGGAAGTGGGAGATTAGCTTATTGTATTTGTTTCCTTTCCTGAGACAAGTACTTGTTCTGGCTGTGCGCCGAGGTCAGAAATTCATGAACAATCTAGTCTGTCTGGCTGCTCTGCAGCGTCATCAGTGATGCTTCTTACCTTCGTTAAGACAGGCAAGTAGCTCTGATTCATACTGCGTGCGTCAGGGTATCTTCAGCCCACTTTCTTGCCTACCAGCGGTGGGCGCTTACATGCTCAGTCTCCGCATCATGAGAGCCTGTGTTATTCTGAATAGTATTGCTACATCTCTCCTCATGGCTTGGACCATGTGCACATTCATCCTTTCTGAATGGTGTAGCACCTATTTTATGTCTAGAAGTTCCTTCGTGGTGCTTTCTTGTTGAAAAACACTTGCCAATTTGACAATTTGCATTTGTTGAGCTCCTCTAGTGAATGTGGCTCGCTTTTTTCAGCATCTGCTGTGGTACATGAGTTTTAAACAGGTGAATTCTGTCACCAGATTACATTACCCAGTGCAATACAATGATAGGAGGGTTATTTCACTCTTAGAACATGTCGGGAGGTGTAAATCCTTGATTTTAGGTTATGCACAAAGCATAGCCAGCCTGCATCCTTTCACCGTCATCTCAGAAGTCTGTTATGATCATCAGTTTCAAAACCGGGATCCTTGGTGGTGGCTCTCCATGGCATAGCTTGGCTCTCTGTGCCATAGCTTGGCTCTCCATGGCATAGCTTGGCTCTCCATGGCATAGCTTGGCTCTCCATGGCATAGCTTGGCTCTCCGTGCCATAGCTTGGCTCTCCATGGCATAGCTTGGCTCTCCATGGCATAGCTTGGCTCTCCATGGCATAGCTTGGCTCTCCATGGCATAGCTTGGCTCTCTGTGCCATAGCTTGCCTCTCCATGGCATAGCTTGGCTCTCCACAGCACATTTGACCACCTCTGTTGCTTGCAGCTCACAGCGCGTCAGTGACTCTGTTACCAATGCTGTCAAAGTACAACCAAGGACCTAGAATGTCTTCTGCCTCTTCCTGGGGTTGATGAGGTATAGAAATCCATGCCTTAGTAACTGTTCACCATCCTCTCTGCCAACTAAACACAGTATCTGCATCCCCAGTACTGAGAGCATCGCTGCTTCTAATGTGTTGGTCTGATCCCTCATCTGATAGCCATTCAGTCCCTACTATAGGCCCACAGTCCTCGGACTTGGCTGACTCCTCGGTGTCCATACGCTAGGCAGTTCAGGGTAGGGATGTAACACTGCTACCCCCCCCCCCCCCAACAACCCCCCTCCCCCCAACCAGCTCATGTTGCTCCTCCATTACTATTGCGTTGCCCTATTACGTGCTCAATCAAGGACTAGTTTTGTGTTTACAAGTGATATATATGTCCATCTGACTTGTAAAGGTGGGCAGAATGCCTTTCTATCAAAGGTATGTGTCTATGTTGCGCTCTCGATGGGGTACGAGGGCAGTTTGGGCAGCCACTAAATATACGGGTACAGGTGGCTGGCAGAAAAGTGTCATTGGTGATGCCTGTGCACTGTTTACAGCTGCAGGCATATGTTTAGGAGGGTGCTGACTCGTTCATTCTTTTATTTGAGAAACGCATCAGAGTTGTTGTCTACTATGGCCTTTGTATTGTGTTTTGCAGAAATCTAGGGGTGATAGTGCAGGAGTTGTGCTACTACCCGATACGCGTACTCGCTAGGTTTTACAAGGCACCTTTTTTGCATTTACTTTTCTTCAATACATTTCTTTTTTTTCATGAAACCATTGCGTGTAAGTTGCACAAATGTGAAGATGTAAGAAAATTAAACTAGGAAGCCATACTTTTTTGTTCGAGGCATATGAGCTGCAGATTGTACACTTAGCATAGATCGCCATCTGGTGTTGGGCCCGGATGTTTGCAGTTTGTTTTTCTTCTTGGACAGTCTTTGGAAGTCACGAGTTTGGTGACTCTAAGTGTACAACTCTGCAGCTCTACATGCCAAGAACAGATGCATACTGGTAAGTAGCATATTCCTTTTATTGACACACAAGCAGGAAAGTGAAACATTGCAAGTCTTCCATACAATTTTCCTAATATCTGAATTCAAATCCAATAGGTTCCCTTTTCAGAAAGCAGTAGTTTGAAAACCTTTTAGAATGTTCAGTTTTTGTAAATAATTCAACTTTTGTTGAAATTTGCAAATTAAACTGATCTTGTTTTATAAGTAGACTTTTCAGTGTTTGTCTTCTTCCTTAATACACAAACCATACGTTTAAAATGTCAACAGTTGTAGCACATGCACTTCAGTTTTTTTAAAGAGTTCTTAAAAAAAACCCTGACATTCTAACCTGCTAAAACAGCATGTCATTAGCATTGCCTTGCGCTTAACTACGAGTGCCTGGCATGTTTCAAGCAAATTGGTTTGACTAGATTAGATTTCTGTTAAAGTATACTTCCCTAAAACATTAACATTTCAAGGTGATGTTTTTCTGTGAAATCTTGAATTTATTATTGCATTTATTTTTGGATTGTTTCCACCTCTAATGGTTTTGTTAGGGTAATCAAAGATTTCACCACGACTCCTGCTGCCTCCAGCATCATCACTCCTCACCAGACCTTTGCAACAAGCTCTTGGAATTCTTCGTAAAAAAAATTATCTCTATATTCAGCAACTTCGACCCTCAACAGGACCTTGTTACCTTCGCAACTCAACTTCCCATCATGGCCGGCGAACAAACCCGGACCTCATGGCCTGCCATCCCCACCATGCAAATTGCTGCTACCCTGAAGACCATCCATTTGGGGGCTGCATCTGACCCTTGCGCCCACCACACCTTCACCAAAGGCCTCCTACTGATCAGCGAAGTACTAACACCGATCCTCAATGCCTCCATCGACTAAGGCATATTCCTGGGCACCTGGAAACATGCTGTCTTCATGCCCCTGCTCAAGAAACTATTCGCTGACGCAGCCTTTCTTTCCATCTATAGACCCATCTCCTCCTACCATACCCGACAAAGGTCTTTAAGAAACTAATCAACCAGTAACTCACCGACCATCTCAGCAACCATCACCACCACCAGCTGCTTGACGCCACGCAGTCTGGGCCCAGGTCCAACCTCAGTACACAAATAGCACTCATCCGCATGATCCTCAACAGAGGAGACACAGTAGCCCGCATTCTCCAGAACCTCTGCAGCATTTGACACACCCCATCATCATCAGTTGTGTCCCTGAGATTGGCATCCAAAGATACGCGGTCTGCTGAATCTGCTCATTCGTAACGCACAGAACACAAGCTGTCAGCCTTGCACCTTACTCCTTGGATGCTCAGAAACGGATCTGCAGAGTGCCTCAAGGTTCATTGCTCGCCCCACACTCTTCAATGTATACATGGTGACATGCAGCTCATACTCTCCCGCTCGGACAAGACCCCCAACACAAGAAACCGGTTCACCGCTTGCATGATCGAAGTCGATAACTGGATAAAAGCCAAGTGTCTCAAGCTCGACACTGACAAGACTGAAGCAGTGATCTTTGGCAAGAACATGTACCCATACCCAGAACATACAGCAAGAACCTCGGAATCATCTTGAACAGCAAACTGGATATGACCGTTCAAGTCAGCACCATCACTGCACCCGGCTTCCACACCCTGAAGATGCTGAGGAAGGTCTTCAAATGGCTCCCAAGCAACATTTATAAAAACTGTCACTCACACCCTAGTCACGATGTGGTAAATATTTCGTTACCGGTACTATTTTTTATGCGGTAAAGTCTATTAAGAATAACTCAGTAAAATGAGAGGCAGAATCCGTGGTATTAAAGGTTTAAAAAGGCTTTATTCCTATACAAAGGAATACAATTCGAATTGTAGGCGTTCTATTCCATCACCACGAAAGTTCAGGAAGGAAGGGCATATATTATTGACAGGTAATCATTTTTATAGAAAAGGCATTACAGTAAAACAGATGCAGTAGGCGTATCAACTGATAAGACAAAATAAAATATGCATGCGTAACTAGAATAGGCGTAACTAGAAAACGTCATTATACATGATGTCACAAGTGGGTGGATCCATAAGAGAATCCTGCAATGTCAGCAGAAATATTTGGCAGAGATGCGTGCGCAGCCGCATGACGTGTGATTGACGTGCAACTAGAGGGAGAAAGGGACTTGACATTTAGCTCTACATGTGGAGACAGAAGTCTGGGGTTATGTCAACCTAATCCCAAATCATATCTAATATCCTATGTTTAAAGAACTGTGTTATCCAAAAAGAGAGGTCTCTCAGGATAGAATCTTATTCTATACTGACTATACTGACTGTTAGTGCGTGTACAAGCGTCTAAGTGTCTACACTAGATGCGAGGGGGTAGGAATATTCCATGGTAACAGGGCTATGAATTACTTGCATGAGGACAGCGAGGCCTGGCCCTTTGCACGGTAGCTGGAGGAATGTTTACCTAAACTGCTAGACAGGAATGCATCGGATGAGGGGCGGAGGAGATAATCTTGAAGGTGAAATACAGTTTTTGGCAGGCGACGGGCTGGATCAGGCACCGTTAGCCGCGCAGGGAGTAAGACAAAGTTCATGGTCACAGATGCAGGCTCAGACTGGAGCTTTCAGAGGCAGAAGGCAGGAAAAGGCTTGATGACAGAATTCGGGCCTACTCGCCTGAATCTGTAAAAATGTGGAAAGTGAACCACATAAAGTCGGTGGCCTTTCATACTTAGGAAAGGAATATCTGACCCATTCATGGTGGATCTGAAAGAGGACATGTTGACGGTGGACGCACATATATTTGCGTCTTCAAAACTGGAGCAGGAGGGAACATACATGTATTTATAGCATGTACATGGAGCCGTTGGGGTCTACGATAGGGGACATAACTGATCACAAAATTCATATTTCCTCATTCCCTCCTTGTCCCCTTCGGACCCTTAGGAGATATCGATCTTCATCAATCCATCGATCTGTTCATATAGCATCATTTGCTCTTCTTTCTTCTTCCGGGATCTCGAACGAAAACTTGGATGTGGGATACACGAGGTGGCACACAGACCACAAATCGCTGGCCCACATTGTAAACATAAGCAGCAACTGAATAGTATGAGAAAGCCAATACCTAGGAAGGAGAGCATTCTCCATCCCCAGGCTGACAACACGCCCCAGAACCAACCGGACCAAGTCCAGGTGCCTGGACTCTGGTGTATCTGGCTTACAATCTTATGAAGGCGAGTTATGGCTTTATATACTGACGGCGAATTTTCTGGTATGAAAATGCAGCAACTTGATCCGATGACCCTACAAGCTCCGCCCCTATCGGCCAGGATGACGTCAAGGACAAGACGATTTTGAAGCACAACAATCCGCATAGCAGACTGCTCTTCTGTTAAATTGCCTAAGGCGGAAATAGTTTCGTTCACTACTGCTTCAAGGGTTCTGGTTAATCTACGTATCAGTTTACTATTAGTGACTGTACCTATATAGGGAAAGAAACCTTTATTGAAATCTGTGTATTTTTCCCATGCTGTTTCAGTGTAATCGACAATTGGGAGATCTCTCTGCTGTCTATTGTGTACTAAATGAGTATTTCTATAATAATCAGGAGGAGCTAGGAAAACAGGCGGTAGAAGGAATGCTATATAACAGGTACCATCCCAATCTAAAGGTAGGCGTATATATGCGGTCTGGCCACATATAAAGTAGGAATGACGAGAAGCTCTAAATGTAGACTTGCCTTGATCACTGAATTTTATTACAGTGGTGCATTTACTATGGCCCATGTGTATGGAGCCATTCTTTCTTATACATAGTTCCCCCTTTACTGGGAATACGGGCATGGCGGGCAAGATTGGTGTAGCTTCAGATTCAACGTTCAGGATCATGAGGTTAAGTGTAAAATTACCTAATCCATATACTTCATTTTCTAGATCAGTTCCTGTTCTTTTGGGAAGTCCCTCCTTGTTAGGGTAGCAGACTTTAAGCAAAACTAAGTTCAGGTTTCCCCATACCCAGTTGTCTTGATAAACTGCGGAATTTGAATCTAGGGAATTAATCAAACTAAACCATGCTCCACAGGAGCCATTGTGTGTGAACGGATAAGGAAAGAGGGGCAAAACTCCCTTATAGTTCTGATAGGGAGGGAGTCGGCCACATATCCAACAATTTGTGGCATTGCTGGTTTGATGGGAATGATGTAGCATACTAATGAAAGTGTTATTGCGCAGCGCAAATCTATAGGACAATTCATGTGGAGGTAATTCACTAAAAGAATGTTCTGCAGTTATATTATAAGCACGCTTAGGAATAGGGTAATACATGTGCAATAGGATGCTGACGATGATCAGAAGACTTAGAAAAAACAAAATTAATAATGTTACTGTACAGTGACTACGAAATGATTTACAATACGCATGCTTCTTGAGCAGCATTTGATTATTTCTTTCTCTATTCCGGTCCAGAGGATACATGTCAGAGACGTATTCAACCGATTCACCTTGGAGAGGACTTAAACAATCAAATTGTCTGACTTACTGGACCTCAATTTTAGTTTATACAGTTCTGGTTTTGTTAATTCAGCCAAGGGGAGCTTTGAGTCTGTTTGTGAGGGAATACAGGGTTGAGTCTCTACGCTGGATGGTAGTCCATAAAATTTCTTGATATGACTCGAGTGCAACCACCCTTTCCTTCCCTCGATCTTCACAGCTGTCCTTGTGGTGAGTAGAACCAACTTCGGTGACTTCCACCTAGGGTCCAGTTGGGTCTTCCGGTCAAAATTCCTGACCAACACCAAGTCCCCAGGAACCACGTCATGGGGTTTTACCTCAGTATTGTCGGGAAAAGCTGCGGATACCTGTGAACGACAAGATTGTAGTGCAGACATCAAGGAAGCCAGGTAATCTGTCAGCATATTACAGTCAACATCAGTGATTTTACGAGGTATAGGCGTCCCCCACATATTTGGTGGTCTACCGAAGATCACCTCATACGGGGATAGCCCTGTTCGAGAATGTGCTACCATTCTCATGTAAAAGAGCGCAACTGGTAAGGCTACTATCCAATCGACTCCTTTTTCTCTACATATTTTGGACAATCTAATTTTCAGAGTTTGATTATGACGTTCCACGAGACCTGCCGCCTCTGGATGTCGGACACAATGGAATTTCCATTGGTAGCCTAATAGAAGGGAAACGTGTTTCATTAGTTCGGACGAGAACGGCTGGCCGTTATCTGAGTAGACAACACGTGGTAAACCGTACCGTGGGAAGAATTCTCGAACTAACTGTTTGGCAGTAGTCGGGGCAGTGTAATCTGAAACCGGGTATGCTTCTGTCCAACGGGAAAGAGCACAGACAACTACGAGAACATATTTGAATCCTCGACATCGTTCCATCTGGATATAATCCATCTGGAGGACTTCAAAAGCATGATCGGGAGTTTGGAATCCACCCTGCTCTACGGGGATGCTTTTACCTGGATTAAACTGACAACATATCATACAGGTACGAACTTTTTGTTTAGCTGCGGCTCGCAAGTGTTTGTTGAACCAGATGTGTTGAATGCTATCTAGCATAGCTTTTTCTCCTAGGTGCGCTGGACTATGTATAGTGTTAATGATGACTTGGACCATTGAGTCGGGAAGAAACCATATAGATTTTTCCTTCGTCATCCATCCTTGATCTGTTTGGATCCCTCCTAATTCAGTCCATTTCTTTATTTCGTCTGGTGTAGCATGTGTCTGTATGTCAATTACATCAAGGGCGGGATCCTTAACTGTCATGCAATGTGTTGGTGTCAGGACTATTGTCTTTGTCATGTCAGTTGTGTGAGTCTGATTCTGAGTAGTCTGTTTAGCTGTTCTGTCAGCTAGGTCATTACCCTGAGAAATGATATCGGTAACTTTTGTGTGGGCTTTGCATTTCATAATCGATATTGCAGTAGGTAGATGAATCGCGTCTAATAGGGCTTGAATGAGGGGTCCATGTTGGATGTGGGCACCGTGAGAAGTTAAATAACCTCTCTCTCGCCACAGTACGCCGAAGTCATGGACGACTCCGAATGCATAACGTGAATCTGTGTATATGTTGACTTTTTTATTTGTGGCTTGAATACAGGCTTGTGTCAGAGCGGTGAGCTCTGCTGCTTGAGCTGACAACGTGCTAATACAATTTGTTTCAATGACTTCAGTGTCTGTTGTGACTGCGTAAGCGGCCACTAACTCTCCTGTACTTGTTCTCATACATGACCCATCTACATATAATGTCAAGTCTGGATCTGTCAAAGGGATATCTGTCAAGTCTTGTCTGGGTTTCGTCGTGATAGTAATGACTTCGACACAATCATGTGTCAATGGGTCTGTTCCGCCTACTGGTAACAGTGTGGCAGGATTTAACGTATTACAACGTCTGATTTCTATGTGTGGCTGAAACAATGTTAATTCGTAACCGGTGAGTCTCGCTATAGTCAAGTGTTGTGTTTGTGTGCGGTTCAAGAGAACTTCTACTGCGTGTGGTACTTGTACTGTCAATTGATGTCCTAACACTATGGCATCGCTTTGTCTGATTGCTAAAGCTGTTGCTGCCACTGATTTCAGGCACGCTGGAAGTGCCTGGGCTACTGGATCTAATGTACTAGAGAAATAAGCACATGGTTTGTGTGATCCTGCTTGTTCCTGAGTGAGTACTGACAAAGCAGTACCTTTGCGTTCTGTAACAAAGAGTGTAAACTGTTTACTGTAACATGGTGTTGCTAGGACAGGTGCTTGACATAAAGCTTTCTTTAAGCTTTCAAAGGCATGTGTATGTTCTGGAGTCCAAGGGAGGACAGTCGATGTGGCTGCCTCCTGTGTTGTCAACTGGATGAGTGGTTTTGCTAGAAATGCATATTGAGGGATCCACTGCCTACAGTATGAAGTGAGGCCTATAAAAGCCCGCACCTCCTTTTGTGTCTTGGGTGGTGGCATGTTAGCAATTAACTGGATGCGATCGGGTGTAAGCTGCCTTCCCTCCTTGGACAGCGAGTGCCCAAGGTAAACAACTCGCGGGACACAGAATTGCAGCTTAGAAGGGGACACCTTGTGCCCCTTGTCGGCCAGAAATTTTAAAACCGTCAGTGACGCTTTTTCACATTCAGGTTCGCTTCGGGCGGTGATCAGCAGATCATCGACATATTGAAGCAAGGCAGTGTTAACTGGCATGTGGATACTGTCAAGTTCTCGTTTCAGTGCTTGGCTATAGATGCTGGGGCTTTCTGTAAATCCTTGAGGTGCGCGTGTGAATTTAAAACTTCGTCCATTTAAACTAAAACCGAAAAGATATTTACTTTCCGGATCAATTGGGACACTAAAGAAAGCATTTTTGAGATCAATTACAGTGAAAAACGTTGCTTCTGGGTCAATAGCTGTGAGTAATGAGGAGATATCTGGGACCACAGGGTATTGTGGTACAATGCATTTATTTAATTCGCGCAGATCAATAACTAATCGGTATACTGGCGGAGCTTTTGGATCCGTTCTTTTAAGAATCGGAATTATCGGGGAATTACATACATTGGAGTCAGTTTCGACAACCACTCCTTGTGCAATGAGCTCGTCAATGATTTGCAGTAAGGCCGTTACAGCATCTGGAGGTAACTTGTATTGTCGCATTCGTGGTAGTACCACTCCTGTCTTTAGTGTGACTCGATATGGTGTAATGTTCATGCAACCAACATCAGTGGGGCCTTGTGCCCATAAATGTGTAGGTACATTCTGCAGTCGGTGATCCATGTCTCTGGATACGTAGTGACCTTTAAAGTCACGTAAAAATAGTCGTACTCCTTCCGGAGAACAACATATTATGGCTCCTAGAGCTTTCAATGTTTTTATGCCTAACAAGTTTTCTGGACATGATTTAGTAAGCAATAAATCTGTAGTACGTGTTAATGGACCGACTGTAAGTGGAAGAGGTTGTGTTACGTCATTTATTATAGGTTTTCCTGAGAATCCAAGGGAAATATTTTGTGAGCCTGAGAGGGGTGCCCCTGGAACTTCACTGCGTCTTATAGTTGTTCTGCTTGCCCCTGTATCAAGTAAAAACTTTCTGTCTTCCCCTAATAGTTCACTATGTACATAAGGTCCCTCTTGGTCTACAGGAACCTCAATAAGGGGTAAGCCAACTTACCTCTCTAGGCTATCTCATGAGTATCGTTGATAATCGGGATAATCTGTTTGTGCGTACTGATACATCTGTTGTGTTGTTGCTTGAGTTGCAGCGACAGGCTGCGCTTGTGGTGGTGCTACGATCTGTTGTGGAGCTGCCTGTTGCGGAGCTAATTGTTGCGGAGCTAACCTAGGTTGTGCATTCTGAGGGATTTGTTGTTGATTCTGATCCTGTCTAGGTGGACGTGGTCTCTCATGCGTTCTACCTGTGGCAATATTATGTTTCAGGACTGGACAATCGTGTATATAATGACCTGGTTGTTTACAATAGTTGCATGTCCCTTTCGCAGGACCTGCGGAATCACCCTTTTGATGACCTTCGGCTGGAACTGACTGTGCAACAAGCATTTTCATTTTTGTATCTTTCATACGTCTTTGTTCGTGTTCTTGTTCTTCTCTAATTCTATTGTGGTGATATTGTAACATCTGTAGCATCTGTGATGGGGTATTACCTTGCCAGGTACTTTCGAATTTCAATACTCTATTCTTGACTTGTAGCAGAGAATTTTCAACTAATTTTGTCACAAACAGATGTGGATATGACTCACTACTGGCTTTTATACCACTATTTATACTAAAACATTTTTCAAATCGGGAATAGAAATCACTAGTGTCTTCATCTGGTTTTTGTTTACAGGCTGAGATTGCACCCCAGTCTTCCTTTTTCGTAGTTAATAAACGTGGCAGTACCTGTATTAGTAATCCTGCTAGTGCTGTAGTCTTTTCCCCAAGCCCTGCTCCTGCAGCTCGGGCCTTTTCTTCGTTTTCTAATGCTGTCCAATCTATCTTTTGGTCTCCCACCTCCCATTCCTTTTCTTTGAGTTTCTCATAAACACCGGCGGGTAATAGGACTTTCAATATTTTCATAATGTCGGGGTAGGTATACTCTCCCATGAGTAACATGTCTTTTATCTCACGGTGGAAACCTGCTGGGTCCTTGTCATGGCTTGGTACTACTTTCTTCATTTCTAATAATTCCAGTTTAGTTATAGGCGTGTATACAAACACGCGTGTAAAATTATCACCGGTACCTCTGATTGGGTGCACTTCGCGTAACGGATTCTGTATATCTATGTGATACATTTTTCTTCCCATAATGGGAACTGGAACGTGTTCTGGGCATACGAAATTTAAATATTGGTTTCGGGATTCTAGAATTTCCTTAATCAAATCAGTACCTGACCCTCTCCATATATTCGTGAGTAGTTCTGTCAATATGTCAGGTAAGGGTCCTGGATCGGAGTGTTGGTTTTTATATAATATAAGGAGGTGTTGAATCATGTATATACTAGCTAAACGCTGTTCATATGGGTCTAGATTCAGAAACGTGTGTGCAAGTACATCATCATTGTATTCGCCGGGACTGTCAGCCCATTGTACTGCGGACCTGACTAATTCTTGTTCGTCCATGGAATCGAGCACGTGGTATCCCCTTCGATCTCGGAGTAACTTATCAGCGGCTTGGAATAAGTGTTCAGGGGATTTCGTATTTAGCATAGGGTTTGGAAGATGTCTATTACATTCTGGACGTATTGGACGTATTGGGTCGTTAAAACCTCTGGTATTATTATGGGATCTTCCTCTACCTACATAAGCTATTGTATCTAATTGGTCTGGTTCTTGCTCCCCCTCCTCTCTGTTTAAGTCAGTGGCGTCTACCTCTAATCTTTCTTCGTGTATTCGTTCTACTTCTTTGCGGATCTTTCGGTACATAGCTACTATACATAACTGTTTATCATGTCTTCCTTCTGATATATTCTGGCCCCAAGTGACAAGTTTTTGCATTTCTTCCGGATTTATCCCAGGCCGGTCTTGATTTCTGATTACACAGTTTATGAGGAAACGTAACAGTTGTCCCTGTACCTCCGCTTTCTGGTACTCCATAGCTCTGCTAATACTTTCAGGACCTCGTCCTGACTGGACAAAGTGATATATATTTTCTAAATGTGTAGCCATTCCTGGTAGCTTCGTTAAATATATTGCAGCTCGTCGAATACGTAATGATGACAGCAGCATTTCGTCTCGTTTACCGGGCACAGGATCATATCTACAATCTACTAGAAGTTCCTTGAGCATGTCGGGAGTTGCTAGTTTGGGCGTACGTTGGTGTGCTAATTCTCTAAGGGAAAATGTATTTCCTCTGGGTGGCGTAGAAAAAATGTCTGTCGTACCTCCTGTAGCACCGTCTGGGGTGCTGGACGTGAAAGGATTTGTTGAAGGTGAGACAGCAACCGTCGTTGCGGGAAAAGCGGTAGAAACAGATGTGCTTGTCGGAATGCGTGTCGGAGCTTGTTGTTGTGGAGGTACAGACGGAGAATCTTGGCGATGAGCATCATCGGCAAGCGGTCTATGTGGTGCGGTATTTGCATACTCGGGAGCTGCATCATCTAAATAAGAGGAAAGGAAAACATCTTCTGCTGTTCTGGGATGCCCCTTGGGATGTGCTTTTATCGGAAACAATGGAGGTGGCAAGTCTTTTGGTATTTCCGGAGTAGCCTTAGGTAACCCTTCGGCCAGAAGTGGATACATACCATTCATAAGGGCGTTTCTTTGTCTGTCTACTTGTTCTGATTTTACTCGGGTACCTTCCTCAAGTAATAGATTTTCTCGGGTTTTATTTGAATTCTCTCTACCTTTCTCTTCCTGTCTGAGTGCTTTTTCTGTACGTCTATATGATTCTTTACGCCATAATTCAATCGCATCTTTCTGTGACTGTCTGGCTTTCTTTTTCCATAATTCTTCTTCTACTCTCATGATGCAATCTGCATCCCAGGTCCCCGCTGCGGGCCATCTCTGACTCTCTGGTAATTCTTTGGTGTAGTCCACCCATAAATCAAGAAATAATACGGCATCTAGGCCATGCTTATGATACATAAAGTACCCTGGAGTGTCCCTAGGTGGGATGGGAACAGCTTCTTCGAGTACACCTTTTCTAGTTTTGATCTGTCTTAGTTTCGAAAAGAGCGGCATTTTTAGACCTTATTACTAGAACACACTTTATACAAGAAAACACAATAATGAACAGTCATTCACACCACAGTATATAGAACGTATTTCAAAACATTTAACACTTAACAGTTTTACGAACAATAATAACTAATAGAAAACTAGTTACTGACATAATACTGACACTAGATAATACTTATTTATATTTATTTATATGCAAAACATACTATATATACTTCTAAACAGTACAGATACACTGCTAAAACAGTGCAGACCGGATTTGTGTACCCAAACCCGTCTTGACCGGCACAGACTATGTGCACGTTAAATGCCTCCCCGGTAATGGTACTCACCGGGTAGCTCGGAACGGAAGGCCTCGGAACGGAACTGAAACTGGACTGGACTGGACCGGACTTGACTCGACTGGACTCGGAACTTCGGAACCTGGCGGGTCTCTGTATACCTCGGATCTTGCTCTCTCAGCTAGGCTCTGGTCGGGATACTTCGCACTTCTCACCGCCTCGTCTGGGTGTTGATCGCAGCCTCAGTCGTCCCCGCTTGGCCGGAGGGAGATACAGGAAATCCTGCGGGTACGCGTTTTTGTCTGTTCAGCTGTGGCAGGAGACCGGGCCTGCAACGCACCTCCGGCGCGTGAGATGAGAAAGTGTCCCTGTTCGGGCGCCAATTTATGTGGTAAATATTTCGTTACCGGTACTATTTTTTATGCGGTAAAGTCTATTAAGAATAACTCAGTAAAATGAGAGGCAGAATCCGTGGTATTAGAGGTTTAAAAAGGCTTTATTCCTATACAAAGGAATACAATTCGAATTGTAGGCGTTCTATTCCATCACCACGAAAGTTCAGGAAGGAAGGGCATATATTATTGACAGGTAATCATTTTTATAGAAAAGGCATTACAGTAAAACAGATGCAGTAGGCGTATCAACTGATAAGACAAAATAAAATATGCATGCGTAACTAGAATTGGCGTAACTAGAAAACGTCATTATACTTGATGCCACAAGTGGGTGGATCCATAAGAGAATCCTGCAATGTCAGCAGAAATATTTGGCAGAGATGCGTGCGCAGCCGCATGACGTGTGATTGACGTGCAACTAGAGGGAGAAAGGGACTTGACATTTAGCTCTACATGTGGAGACAGAAGTCTGGGGTTATGTCAACCTAATCCCAAATCATATCTAATATCCTATGTTTAAAGAACTGTGTTATCCAAAAAGAGAGGTCTCTTAGGATAGAATCTTATTCTATACTGACTATACTGACTGTTAGTGCGTGTACAAGCGTCTAAGTGTCTACACTAGATGCGAGGGGGTAGGAATATTCCATGGTAACAGGGCTATGAATTACTTGCATGAGGACAGCGAGGCCTGGCCCTTTGCACGGTAGCTGGAGGAATGTTTACCTAAACTGCTAGACAGGAATGCATCGGATGAGGGGCGGAGGAGATAATCTTGAAGGTGAAATACAGTTTTTGGAAGGCGACGGGCTGGATCAGGCACCGTTAGCCGCGCAGGGAGTAAGACAAAGTTCATGGTCACAGATGCAGGCTCAGACTGGAGCTTTCAGAGGCAGAAGGCAGGAAAAGGCTTGATGACAGAATTCGGGCCTATTTGCCTGAATCTGTAAAAATGTGGAAAGTGAACCACATAAAGTCGGTGGCCTTTCATACTTAGGAAAGGAATATCTGACCCATTCATGGTGGATCTGAAAGAGGACATGTTGACGGTGGACGCACATATATTTGCGTCTTCAAAACTGGAGCAGGAGGGAACATACATGTATTTATAGCATGTACATGGAGCCGTTGGGGTCTACGATAGGGGACATAACTGATCACAAAATTCATATTTCCTCAACGAGTAAGTTGGTACTATAGGAATACCCTCTATACCAGGATCACCAAGGAACTCACTAGAAAAGTACAAACCATCAAACTCCGCAACCGGATTCATCCTCAACTTCCCACACAACTCGCACTCACACCACACCGCAAGGAACTACACTGGCTCCTGATACACAAATGCGCTCAATTCAGACTCCTCCCACACGCATTCAAGGCACTACACAACTGGGCCCCCACCTACCTGAACGGTCTCCTCTCTTTCTACCAACCACCCAGACACCTCTTCTCCGCAGCACTCCTACTCACACACATCCCACACATACAAAGAACCAGATAATGAGGGCAGGCGTTCTCTTGCATCACTCCTAAAGCCCGAAACGACCTTCCAGTCCACATCAGTGGCGTCTTCTCTTTTCTTGAGTTTTGTAAGAAGCTGAAGGCCTGGCTTTTTAATTAACCAACGTGCCATAGGCAGGGCTAGGCACACGCACCTGCTCGGTGCCAGTGCAGGTGATGGTGCGCTTTACAAATAAACATAACATAACTTGTTCCCAGTTAGAAAAATAGACTTACATTTATTTTAATCCCCAAAAGTAGACACATGTTGAGTGTAGATCGAGTCATTCTTCCATCTTGCTTATGCTGGATCTTCTGCATAGCTTATCCTTGTGTCTTCAATCACAAAATTGCAATTTTGTCCTGTTTAGGGCCTGACCAATATACTCCACGTAATTTGAGTGAAATCATGCCAGAATGTGTGCTGGAGTGATTGCCTTGCTCCTTATGTTTGGTGTCCTGATTAAGTCAACAGATGTGCTGTGGTAGTGGAGAGGTACACTTTGGTCTGCAGTGGTCACCGTAGAAACTGTTGCGAACAATTGGAGATGGAACACCGGTTAAGGAAATTTATGAAACTCAGAATTTTTATTGCTGAGAAGAACCTAATTTGATTACTCTTTCAACATGTGAGCTGAAGCTGTTACGGCATCTTGACATACTGCAAAATTCCTGGGTTGAATATTTTAAGCTGCAGTATGCTAATGCCGAAGGGAATTGTAGCAGGATGACTCTTGCCCTTAAATTTTATGAAGGCAATGTTTTTAGTCTAGGGGATGTTGACAAGGCATTGAATGCCGTTATTGCAGGGCGAGCTCCAGGGATGGGTTGCATACCTGTGGACTTATTCCTCAGTGACAAAGTGAGATGGAGAGTTTATATTAGTTATTTAGCTAACGCCATTGCCCAGGGGATGGCCGTTCCTCATATCTGGAAAGGAGCAGAAATTGTGCCCATCTACAAAAAAGGTGATAAGTCTTTAGCGAGTAACTATAGGCCTATTGGCCTGATTGACTCCTTACAAAAACTAATGGGTCGTCTGGTCCTGGGTAAGATACAGCATTCGATCTTGTCCCGCGAGGGAAACTTTGGCAGGTATTGGAGGATTTGGAAATGCCACGGGAATTGTTATCTTTGATTGTTCGCCTTCATGAGGATACCTATGCAAAAGTTAGATGGGGTAGGCAGGGGTAGACAACAGATGCTTTTCCGGTAGAGAGGGGAGTGAGACAGGGATGCGTTATGGCGCCTACCCTGTTCTCGCTCTTTATAAATGGAGTGGCTAAATACCTCTCCCTGGTTCCAACTGATGCCCCTGTGTTGGCAGGTGAGTGTGTCCCGGTCCTTATGTTTGCGGACGACACCCTAATACTTTCCAAAACTCCAAGTGGTCTTCAGAAGGCACTCCAGCGCTTTATGGACTTTTGCGATATGTGAGGGCTCGAAATCAATAGCGCTAAAACAAAATTTATGGTACTTACTGAACCGAGTCGTCTAAAACAAATCAAACGGTTCAAAGGAAGCATATATATGGGCAATTGCCGGCTAGAGCGCGTCAACGCCTCCACCTATTTAGGTGTTAACCTTCAGTGCGATATGAGCTGGAATAGGCAGTTAGACACCAGTGCACTGAGGTTTAAGCAACAAGCAGGCGCTTTACTCAAAAGATTTAAGACTTCTTTCTCTAAACCAATTAGGTCTGTTTTAGAGATCTATGGGATGAAAGTTTTGGGTTCAGTTCTTTATGGCGCCGAGTTGTGGGGGTTTTCCCACTTGAAGCACTTGGCCACCCTAGAAAATGAGTGCCTTAGGAAAGTTACCTCTGTCCCCCAAAGTACCCCCCTAATTCCCCTGTATTATGACCTTGGTAAGAAGTCTGTGACCGATCTTGCCATGTTGCGACCAGTATTATACTGGCGTAGGTTGTGGACTACGGAGGAATTGTATCATTATGCCAGGGGTCTTAAGGATGTAATTGAGAAGGATAGCTTCCATAAAATTAAGTGGCTGAAATCAATTGGTTCTCTTTTAGGGAGAATGGGGTTGAGGGAACTGTGGGATGATCCTACTAATATGTTTTTCCCTCTTAAGCCAGAAATGAAGAAAATCTATTGGGAAATGATTTTTACTGAAAAGTGTTATGTAAATGTTTCTGCCCATCTCACAGAACGTTTTTTTTAATTCAAATCCCACCCATTACTGGAACCCTATTGGGACTCAATAGAGAAACCATTAGATCGGAAGCTTTAATTCCAATTTAGGATTGGATCCCTCCCTATCAAGGCATTTACGTCTAGCTGGGCGGGGACAGATGGTGATAAATGTCGGAAATGTAAGGATAAGGTAGAGACGATGAGCCAGTTCTTGTTTTTCTGTCCATTGTATGCAGCCCCAAGAAATAAATGGCTCAAACCAATATGTCGTCTTATTGTGGTTCGGAAACATGATGAGGCATTACGAATATTACTTTCTGTCCCCAGCCCTCCAATTGCATTGGCTATGGCAACATTTTTGAAATGGGCATGGGTAATAAGAGCCAACGAAGATTGTTAGGTATATGAAATCCAATAAATTTTAAGATGGAGGTTTGCTCTAGTCACTAATTATTGAACTACGGTCACCTTATGTACATCCCCTTTTTAAGAAATCTATTCGACACTAAATATGTGAGTTTAATTGTTTTTTATCAATTTTAATTATTTATCAAATTGCTTTTATGACTTGTATAATGTTTTATGTATTCTTGTGACACTTTTATGACTTATTGTCGAATAAAGTTATAAAATTCGCAAGTCCTGTGATGTGAGGCAGATGAGGATTGAAATACAGTAATAAATAATAATAATAAGCAAGCTTGTAAAGCGCATGGTTACACTAGCTAGTGTGTCCCCGCGCTACGGCATAGTTACCTCATAGGGAGCAAAGGTATGAAACGGCGTCACCCCTCGGAGCCTAACTCCGGAAGAGCCAGATCTTCAGCCTCTTTCTAAAGAGTGACTCCGATTGTTCACTCCGCAAAGAGAGAGGAAGTGTATTCCAGTGCTTCGAGGCCAGATACCCTTCCTCTGCAGGATACGATGACTGATACATAGGGCTTTGAAGAGTATTCTCTCCCGCACTGGGAGCCAATGGAGAGCAGAGAGGGCATTCCTAGAGGAGGATCTTCTAGGGAGCATCAAGATCAGGCAGGCAGCCGCATTCTGAATGCATTGCAGTCTAGGTATTCATTTGTTACTTGCTACTAGGTAAAGAGCATTCCCATAGTCCAGGTGAGAAGTGACTAGCGCATGAACTAGGGTTTTCCTAGCTGCGACAGGCAACCCATCTATAGTCTTCCGTAGGCCTTTTAAAATCCCAAAACACTTCCTTGACCCCATTCTAGTGTGGCTCTCGAAGGAGAGTTTGGAATCCATCCACATCCCCAGATTCTTAACCTGAACGCACGGGGGGGGGTAGGGCCTAGTGACTGTGGCCACCAAGCAGAGGCCCATATAGAGGGTGTTTTTCCCACCAGCTCCGTTTTACTGCCGTTAAGTTGTAGACAGTTATTTGTCATCCAGAGTGCTAGGTCTTGTAGGCAGTTAGAGAAATTTTTGTCTGCCACTTCTGGGAACTGGGACAGGGAAACCACCAATTGCGTGTCGTCAGCATATGACAAGACATTGATCCCATAGCTCTCTATAATCTCTGCTAATGGGGCCATATAGAGATTAAAGAGAGTGGGGCTCAATATAGATCCTTGGGCGACCCCTTGGACCAACAAAATGTTTTTAGAGAAGTGCGGTTGTTGGGTTACCTGAAAGCTCCGATCTCTTAGAAAGGACCCCAGCCATTCGAGTGCCACCTTATCCAGCCCACCTTCTCTAAGGCGTTGTAGGAACAGTGGGTGGGATACAGTGTCAAAGGCTGCACTGAGATCTAGGAGGACAAGAGCTACAGTCTGGCCCTCATCTACCTGTCTGTGAATAATTTCAATAGACAGGAGCAGGGCTGACTCTGTGGAATATGTGGCCCTGAAGCCCGATTGTGTGGGGTGCAATAAACTGTGTTGGTTGATGTGGGCCGTTAGTTGCGAATTAACCACTTTCTCAGCTATTTTAGCACAGTAGGGCAGGAGCGAGACTGGGCGGAAATTCTCCAACTGACTTGAGCTCAAGCTCGGTTTCTTTTTTATGGGAAGAACGATAGCTTTGTTCCATCTTATTGGGATAACGCCAGTCTCAAAGGAGAGTTCAAGGAGGTGCTTGATATGAGGTAGCAGGATCTCCAGGCTATTTCTCAACACCTTGGGAGAAGTAGGGTCTCTGGGAGATCCGGATTTAATTCTCAGTGCTGTGCTTTTCAGGTCTTCTAAAGAGGGGAGATCAAATCTGGAGCGGTGGTGTGCCTCCTCCACGTTGACCCTCCCCTCCTGACCTGTGGTACCACTGCGTGCCTCCTCCTGGAAAAGTCAAGTAAATCCTTGCTACCTTCTCAGCAAAAAAAACCTCCATTAAATTACAGGAGTCCACCGAACTAATGGTGGGAGACACGGATCTAGCTAGAGATGAGATATCCTTAAAGATCGAGAAAAGTTCTGTAGAAGAGTTTTCTGCTGGCTCAATCCTCTCATTGTAATAGGTGGTGCGAGTTCTTCTTATAAGGGCGTGGTACTGATTTAAATTGGCTTTATATTCTGCCTTCCTGTGGTCTGAAAAATCTCTCCTCCACAATCGTTCCAAGTGCTTACATGATTTCTTCACTAATTTTAGTTCTTCATTGAACCATGGTGCGGATTTAGAATGTCTCTTTGGCGCACTAGATGTCCATGGGGCTTTTATGTCTAATGCTTCTGTGATCCATTCGTCAAATGCACTACAGGCAGTCTCAATATCGTTGCCACCGGGAGGACCGCACTGCTTGAGTGCTTGATTAAAAGATGCTAATGTGAACCTGGTCCATTTTCTATGTGGCCTACCGAGACATTTGGTCCTGTTCAATGGAGTGGTCGGTAAAAAGATACTGATGGGGATTAGATAGAGGTCCGTCCAGTATACTGCGATTGGGGAATCATTTCTCACATTCCCCCAATTCGCAAAGATCGGGGCAAGTAGGTGGCCCTGTTGGTGGGTCGGGAGCTTAGATATCAGTGTCTGCTGTAGAGCAGCCAATTCCTGACAGAGACCTTAAGCTTCCTCATTAGCTACATCATCAAAGTGCATATTCAGATCCCCTAGCACCAGCACCTTATTATATCGAAGTGCTGGCTGTATCAGCTGTTGCGTTATGCGCGCTGCAAACTGGGTGGTTGGGCCCGGGGCCGATAAATTAGAAAACCTTTAATGATGTAGTTGGCAGCGACCATGATAGAGAATGAACCTGCTTCATTTGTGTTTATATCCGCCACCTCCGGGGTGCATTGTAGGGTAAACTTATGAATAATGGCTATTGCTCCCCCTCTTTGTATAGGGCGATCCAGTCGGACTATCCCATAATTCGTCGAGAGGGCTTCAAGGATTTCTGGGGCAGAGTCCGCATTCAGCCAGGTTTCTGTCAGGAATAAAGCATCTGGCTGATTGTCTACAATATAATCATGTATTTCATGTTTGTCTCTTGAGGGATCTGCAATTGACCAGTATTAGATTCAACTTATGGCCTACCCCGGTCTTGCTCATGTGGACCATCGTTGAGTACGGGCAATGGTTAAATTTCCAGGGAGGGGAACCCATCTGTGTACTGTTTACAGTGGTTTACGTATGGGGAAAACTTTTACTACACCTGGCTGTACTGGTTATCGTGTGTGCTGCCCAGAGAAGGCTGGAGTGCTCACAGTCTAAGCTCTTAACTGTACTATTAATCCTGGGTTCTAGTTTTTCTCCCTGAGTGAACAGTTCAGGTGGCATGCATGTACACTGATGCATGAGGGGAGCATGTGTTGCAGTGAAGTGGCAGATCGGTCTCCTTTTTGCTCTTAGCTTGTTTGTTTCTTTGCAATTTGTTTCCTTCGCAGTGCATTTGCCCACTCAAGTCTTTGGCGTAATCCTTCAGCGTTGGCGAGACTCCTGCTGGGACTGGCATTTTGATGAAATGATGTGAAGTACCTAGAAGTAGGTCGCGAGTCCTGGGGTTTTATGACCAGCCTGCGCCTTATGTAGCCCTGGAAGCATGAATCGTTTTGACAGCTAATCTCCAAAAGGACGCTATTTGAGCTGCTGTCTGTCAGCACTCAACATCCTAAAATAAGAAGACTGCTGTCTGTGTGGCCACACAGAAATGACTCCATCTTGGAAGCCATGTTTGCAAAATTCTTGGTGGGACCTAGAGATCCTAAGAGTAGTCCATCAAGGTATGGAGCCATTCCCAGCCAGCAGCGACCACCCCAAGCAAACGAGCGGGGAGCGACCACACGCCCCTGAACGCGCAAATCTTGCGCCAACCAACTAGCGCTTTCATTCTTCTGTAGAACAATCTGCGTGTGTGTTTCTTTTTCACCGAAGCACAGTGTTTACCACCGCAAAACCTTTCCAGTTTAGTTTCTAAAACCGTTAAAACTAGTGGAAAACAGTTAAAAAGATCTGTAAAAAGCCTCTGCTGTTTGAAATTCTGATTTTTACAATTTCACATACCAAGAAAAGTTCAATTTACTGCACTATCAATTAATCCAAGCTTATTTTGGTTACATTTTTCATAAAATTATCTATATGGATAAAATACATAAAAAAGGATCATGTTTAAGCAGAAGAGTAAGGAAACGAGATAATGGATCAACTTTAGGCATGGAAGTGATGAATTGAAAATGTATATTGGCCTGTGCCAAGAAGAGGGTGTAACATGGCGTGAGTTCAGTTGCTTCTCTAACTATCCATGAAACCTCAGTGCACCCTCGTTGAGACGTCTTAGCTGGGTTAACGGGTTTACTCCTGTTCTTAGACTCCAGGCCACTCCTAGGGCGTGCTACGCATAACGGCTACAGTACTGGTCTGCACAAGAGTGCATGCAGGTCATTCGGAGGTGTGTATGGCCACTCCTGGAGCATACTGCCTGTGACCTCCATCTGTACAGGACAGCGCTCTGGGCCACCGTAGCTCCGTCAGGCGTCATTTGTTGACTGGTGGCTACTGCTTATTTCCGTTTCCCGGAAATGACGATCTTGTCTGTTTTGGGCACGCTCTGGGGCCACTACAGTTGTCTGGCGCCTTTTTTTGATGGGTCAGTACCCCGGAAGTGATGCCACAGAAGTGTTGGGCAGCTCTCTGGTGTCACGGCGGGGTCCTGTGTCCTCGTGGCTCATTCTTACAGGACTGAGGACCGGAGAGCGAGTATTGTTTGACCCTTATGCCCTCTGAGCTGAAGGCAGCGGGTGGGCAGAGTGTGGCCACCTTTGCCTGCTCAGTTTTGAACTTTGTGTGTATGTGAAGGAGGCCAGTGAGTAGTGTGCGGGGATTTCCCGGAAAGTTGTGAAAATTGCCCGGCAGGGCCTTCCACTTACAGTAATCACGCCTGCGCCCACTCCCGGCTGTGTATATTTTTGTAAACGTGTGAGCGTCAGCACCCCACTCGCACCTTGTTCTACAGTGAACAGGGGGCCCGAGACACCTTAAGAACTGAGAGCACTGCCTGTCTCGTGCTCCAGAATGACACTGACGGCAGCACACGTGAGGGACCTCGCCCTGCCCCCTTCCCGCTCCTCACCCCCTCGCATGCATCCCGCCAGAGCCGTGTCCGGTGCATCCGAGGCAGGCAGGCCGGCCCAGACTTCAGGCGCCAGCGTGGACATTAGCAGGCCTGCTGTGTGTCTGTTTCCCTGCAGATTTCATTACTCTGTAAATCCCGCCTGATGGTGCGCGCGGCGAAGCGTTGTTGAAGGCGCGCGGACCGCCGTGTCTCCAGGTCCATGTTAAGGGATGCAGGCAGCGGCGAAGCTGGGGCCAGCGGGAGCGACCCTGCGCAGCTTCTGGAGCTGGAGTATGTGTTGAAAGGTGCTGGTTCTGGAAATGTTTTCTGTGCCCGGTATGCTCCCTCGGCTCTGGCTCTTCCGCACACTGTGGGGACTCCCTCGGCGCTCCTCGTCCGCACGCTCAAGCCACATCTGTGATGACCGAGTGTCTTGGAAGCCGCAGGCCGGGCTCTCTGTCTCTATGGGCGTCCAGGGAGGAACAAAGTGACATACGTTAAGTTCTTTCTTGACCATAAAAATATCAGATCTAACAATGTCATTCCTTGTTTTCTTTTTTCACCTTCGTCTGATACTTATTTCTTTTAAAGTATCAGAGTAAACCCTTTTCAGTAAATTCTGGTTCACAAAGAACCTGAAGAAGAACATGTATTAACTTTCTCGTCAGCCATCAAACCTTGAATAAGTGATTTGTGAAGAAGCTGAAGAGAACATGCATTAACTTCCTGGTCAATCCCATTACACCTTGTATAACTCACTACCCTGTCCCGCATCCAGTTCCCATCACCGCTGTGGTTCGCTGTCGCCAAGTTTCGGTTATTGTTCATTATAAAGTTCCACTGCTCACGTCGGCGCTACTCATGACACGAAAACCTTAAATACTCTAAATCGAGCAGTTCCTTTAGCTAAACTTTCAACATATTCCATAAGGGCCAGTCTCTGCGGACAGTGAGTTAGAATTCACACACGTGCATAGTACCCCGCACTGACAGCCCTGTAGGGTTTCTTGGAGGACTCGCGCCACTGTTTGCGTGTGGCGTGCTTCAAGGCCCTCTCCAGAATAATGTGACATCTGGATGGGATCCAGTGTAGATGAGATAGTTACCAGAGAACGGTATGTGTGAACTTGGGGGTAGTTTATGGGTATGACTCGAGTCTTGCGCAGCCTACTGCAAGGCGTAATAAAACTACAATAAAAGCCTCACAATATTAGGAATAGTAAGAAAAATGCACACTGTGATAATCCCAATAAATCTATAATCTGAAGGAATCTAGGATTCCTTTATATCAGGCAGGTTCATTTAATGAGGCAGAGAGGTTGGAAATAATATATTGTAAGTTCCAAGTGCCTGATTTTTCACATGAGTATCGGGATCCCAAATTGGGCAGTTAGTCATTGAAATTCGCATTCCGAGTGCATGTGTATTTATGAACCAGAATAGAGCAGCTTGTAAAGGCAGTGGCTGTAATGTTGGGAAGGTGGCTGTCATTACACATGTAACCCTGATTGCTGGCATGTCTAATGTGAATGTTGGGAAGGTGGGTGTCATTACACTTGTAACCCTGTTGGTTGTCGTGTGTAATGTGAATGTTGGGAAGGTGGCTGTCATTACACTTGTAACCCTGTTGGTTGTCGTGTGTAATGTGAATGTTGGGAAGGTGACTGTCATTACTCACTTAACGCTGTTGGTTGGCATGTGTAATACGAATATATGGGCAGGTGGCTGTCATTACAATAGTAACTCTGTTGGCTGCTTAAACTAGATCAGTTTATTTTTCTTCTGCCCATGTTCAAAGACCCACATAGAACACTAAGTGTTATTTTTTAATTTGGGTAAAGAGCCAGGGTATCATTGTTCAGCCCAACTAGGTGAGGTTTAAGTCAGCAGATCCACCCCTGTTCTCTTTCTAGAAGGATCCGAGACACTCTTCCCCTTAGACTTTTCCTCTCTTTTTAGGACTTGGCTACGGACAGTTGTACCTGGGCCTGCTGGTCCGAGTTTGCAGATCTTCTCAGCCTTGATGTACCTCCGCTAATAACTAAAAGCAAACTGGAATGCATTTGTGGATCGAACCGGTCTCAAAGTTACGCATGTGTGGCTTCTCATAGGTTTGTCCTCCACATTATCATGAAGGTTGTTTTTAAAACAGTTTGCAATATTTTTAATCCCCCAAACTTTTCAAAGTTGAAAAGTCATTAAATATCCATAAAACGTTTGTTCTAAAAGTAGGTTTATGGTGAGAGAAATTGTCCAAAAAAAAAAAAATGTCAGGCGATTCTCTTGCAGAAACTTGCTGTAAAACAGGGATCTTAATCTCTCAAGTGAAGTTGCTAAACGGATTGAAAAGCAGTTTCCTTACTCAACCTTTCACTCACTGACCTCGAAACTCAGAAAAGACCTCGGCCTGCAGTTGGAACGAGAAGTTCCAGACGAAATGTATTGTCGATTATTTTGACCTTTGGTATTAAAAATAGGTGAACCTGGTGTGTTGACCCAAGACCACACTTCTCTTCGGCCGGCTTAGGACTAGAAACACCTCAGCCGGTCTGTGGATTCTTTGGATTCTCCGTAGCCTTGTGCTTGACACCTGTTCTGGTGACTAATATTTTTCATCCCTTGGGAATTGCATTTAAAGACCCAGTTTCCGGTGAGTGGTAATGGAAGAGAGCTTGGAGATGAGAGCCCACTCCTTACCTGATGCTTTTCCTAACCTTGGGTAGGTAACCTTTTCCACTGCGCGTGCACAGCTTTAGTTGAAGTAGCTGATTAAGAACAATAAATGAAACAAATTGTCAGACCTGTGTCCTTTGTTCACGTATCGTAACTAATTCTCCAAATGATTTAGCTCCTTTTCTGGCAACGAGAACAGTCTCCATAGCTTTGCTTCTTGAGTCAGTCATGTATCGAGCTGGGAGCTGCACTGCCCGCAGCCAAAATTCAAGAAGGTGTGAGCGTTGTTTAAGGATTATGCTTTTGAGGCTTCCACGGGGTTCGGTGCTCAAGGAGCACGCTTCTATTATGGCACGCATTGTGTTGTGGCTGAAATGATCTGAAAACTGTCATTTTTATTCTGCCCCCTCAGGTCGTCCAGTTCCGTCAACTGTATTCCAAGGTCATCAACGATAAGCATGATGATGTCATGGCCAAATTTGGGGCAATCCTCGCTCAGGGCATTTTGGATGCAGGTAACCTCCTTTATTCTCATGTGGATTATCTGGACTCTTGTTCATGCCTGGATGATAGATGTGCAACAAACTCGCTTCATTGTCCATAGATCAGCATTTAAAGGCAATGCCAGACTGGACAATGCAGGTCTCTGCTCCACAGGCGTTATAATGCGTTGACCTTTTCAACGCGTAGGAGCTTTACAATGCGAGGCTTTACTATGCAATGGATTTGGAATGCCTCTCTCTCTCTCTCTCTCTCACTCTCACTCTCACTCTCACTCTCACTCTCACTCTCACTCTCACTCTCACTCTCACTCTCACACTCTCTCACTCTCTCACTCTCTCACTCTCTCACTCTCTCACTCTCTCACTCTCTCACTCTCTCACTCTCTCACTCTCTCACTCTCTCACTCTCTCACTCTCTCACTCTCTCACTCTCTCACTCTCTCACTCTCTCACTCTCTCACTCTCTCACTCTCTCACTCTCTCACTCTCTCACTCTCTCACTCTCTCACTCTCTCTCACTCTCTCACTCTCTCACTCTCTCACTCTCTCACTCTCTCACTCTCTCACTCTCTCACTCTCTCACACTCTCTCTCTCACACTCTCTCTCTCACACTCTCTCTCTCTCACTCGCCTTTTCTGTAGCAATTACTTTTTTTTAAATCCTTTCTTGTTTTAGGGAGGGAGTGGTGTAACCTCCCTAAACCTCTTTTTTAATACCACTAATCTCCCCTCAGTCCTAAAAAACACTTGGCTCCCTTTACTTCTATCCATCCCTGAACCCTAAAAACCCTTACTCCATTTACCTCTAACCTCTCCATGAACCGTAAAAACCCCTTAGCCCTATACCCTTAAAAAACCTTACCCCTACCCATAAACCTAAGAACCCCTTACCTCCCTTTACTTCTAGCCCCTCCTGAACCTTGAAAATCACGTACATCCCTTTAACTCTACCCACATGTTAACCCTAACAAAACCTTATCCTTCCTTTACTTCTAACAGTCGTTACACTTGCCCAGACCGTAACCTTTAAATTTCCTTTTAAGTTTGATTATCGGAGCGGTAAAGTTCCAAAAAGGGGCCTGAGGGGTACTTATCTGCTTGGTAATGTCCAGGGTACAGACTGCATACCCTATTAGAAGTTGAAGACAGCAGTACACAACAGGACTGCACGGGATCTCTTATTTCTTTTTCCAGGATTGACTTTCAGAACGTCTGCATGTAACATTTGACAGCAGTGTGGCAAAAGTATGCTCAGGCCAGGTCGAGGGCACAGTGTAGTGCTGTTCTGTTTGTACTGCATTGTTTCATTCTGCCGCCTGGTCCCAGGATGATCAAAATAAGGCAGAAAGTATACTGAAGCAACACAGGGCCCTTCAAGGGAAACAATTGGCAATATGTGTGAGAAGTTGGCCTGATGTATGATGTCACTAGTTATAGTGTACACCTTATATCAGTCCAAATACCCTTATGGTGATTGGTTGTAAAGTCAACCTTATAGACCAGCTATCCTAGTGGTAGCATGGACAAGAGCAGTCTTAGGCTAAACTCTGAATGGCATGTGAAGCCAGCTGTGATACCATATATAATCCCTTGAATACCAAATGAAAGGACACCACAACAGATATATATATAAAATAAAGTGTATTTATTCTAAGCAAACCCTCAGCACTCTTTATGAGATTAGAGGTAAGTACAACACAGTCTTATTAATGCATACAGTAAGTCACACAGGTAAGTAATACAGTTAGGCCCTAGGGGCCACGCAAACCATATACTAAGTAAGTGGTATAAGAACCACTGTCACGGAAATAGAATAGGCCTAGGCCTAGGGAATCGCTGGGGCTACACTACACTAGCGTTAGTTAGGAAGTGGGGGGCCCATGGGATTCGTGTGCAGAGTGGAAACACTCACGCGTAATGCGTAAAAGTCAATAGCAATGTTACAGTTTAGAAATAGATAGATTTAGGACACTTCCGGAGTAGCTAGGAAGTTGAGACTTGAAAACTAGACACTAGGATAGTCACTATCCTGATGAGCACCGGAGTACCCAAGTTACCTAGCCCACAGGCTGCGGGTGCATAGGGGTGAAGATGCGTCGTTTTCGTCGTCGACTCCTATGGATGCCTGAAGAAAGATGCTGACAGGCAGTCAGGGGAGAGTGTCCGGTGGATCCCAAGGCTGGGATCAAGAAGGGAAGAAACCTGCAAGCAGAAGGGACAGAGTCAAGGTCACTAGCCAGTGACCACGTGGAACCAGGAAGGAACCAGGCGATGTCGTGAAGAGTTGCAGGTGAAGGTGAAGCTTGTCGCTGCAGCCAGGAGGACCAGGAAGCGTCGAGGACGACCAGGACCAGGAGGCGAGCTGTCCCACGAAGGCTCTTGCTGTCGGCGGCGTCGAAGTTGGACTAGGACTCACCAAGCCTTGGCAAGCGGAGCCCACGAAGAACAAAGGACTTGCTTCTGGTGCAGACCAGGAAGGTCTGGGGTGCTTCTTCTTTGCAGAGAAGCGGGAGCCAGTCTGGAGGAGCCAAACCAGCGCAGAAGATTTCAGGGAGCGTCGTCACAAAGGCCACTAGCCAGCGGGCAAGCAACCGGACAGACGCGGCAAGCAGGAAAATGCTGAAGGGCCCCACGCAGGACTCGTGGAGTGTGGGGGGCTGATCTTCGGTGCAGATGGTGCTTGGGGTTGGGGCTTCTCAATCCCCGGTGCACAACTTCGAGGGTACCTCAGAAGCTGCGCTGTAAGTTACTAGCCACTTTTCCCAGGTAGCCGGTCCCAGGTCGCTCGTCGCCTCCACGGATCTCAGCTCTGCTGCAGATGTGGATGAGGGTCGGAGAAGTCTGGAAGTCAAGGCTCTGGTCGGGCTCTGCAGTCGGTTCCTCGTAGAACGGTCGCAAAGCAAAGGGTAGTCTCTTGATGGTGCCTGTTTGCACAGGGTAGCCACTCCTTGGCTACAAGGGAGATTCTTCAGTCTTCTTCTTTCGTCGAATGTCGAAGGTCCAGAGTTTCTGTTCAGTTTTGCAGGTTCAGGATAATCTAAAGTCTTGATGCCCAACTCCCACTCTTATACTAATCTGGGGGGCTGGGATACCTGCTAGGTCACGCCTTATGGGTGGGACCTGGGAGGGGGTGGTTACACCCACTTCCCTTTGTCCAGTTTCGCGCCAGAGCTGGGGCTGGAGTGCCCCAGCGCCGGTTTGAACTGGACTATGCAAGGAACACCTTGTGTGCCCCAGGCATGTCTCATTCCTTTCAGCCCACCCTGCCCCAATACACTAAAGGCTGTCTGGGGAGGTGCTAGCACCTCCCCAAGCAGGAAACCTATTGTCCAGGCCTCCCTGGCTGGGATCACTCCCAGCTGCAGGAGGTCAGACTTGTGTCGTGGCAGCAGCATCCGTTTTGTGATGCTGAGGCTTTGGTCAGAGGCTAACAGTTGAAGTATGATTTTAACATGTCTTTCCCTCTAGAAGGGGGGAATAATATCCTCATGTCCAGAAATGGCATGGGGGTATTATTCCCGAGTGTTAGACACCTTACACGACATGTTTTGATAAAGCCAAACCATAGTTACCATAACCGTCTAAGATTATAAGGCACTTTAAGAGTATATGGTAGGCTATATCATAGAACAGCTATAAGGACAAGGTTCCGAAAGCTGCAGACAGGCTCAGCTCATGCTAGAGCACCATCTCACATGTTACCAAGCACTCTGCCTCCAGGATTGTCAAGGCCTGCCATAGGAGTGGCTGATAGGTACACATGTGTCTATATGTAAGTTAGGTATAGGAATACTACACCTAAGCAAGGGGTGATTACACGACCTTGCCCCAGCTGAGTGATCAGCCAGTTGTGTCAAAATGGAAGGCCAGGCCAGGGGTGGCACAATACATGCTGCAGCCCCTGGTAGGCCTAGGGTACACCTATGCCCTGGGTACCTAGGGTACACTGTACAGGGGCCAATAAGGTGATCCTATCCAAATGGGTTATGCACCTAAAGTACATAGTATTAATTTAGAGAGAGAACAGCAGGGCTGTGGGTCTGATTAGCAGGCCCACAGCCACATCTAAGTCGAAAACCAGTAAAGCAAAAGCAAAAAGTGGGGGTGAACATAGAAAGCAGACCCTACTCTCCTACAATATGCAAGAAAGCCGTGTGGCGAATCTGGAAGTTGCATGTTGGACTCGAAAGTACTTGATGATCCAAAGTCGAACCCCCTTTCAATAAAAAGAACAAAAGGAAAACCGCACACAGCAGCCTGCACCCCACCATCAACCAGAAAACAACAGTTTTTAAAGAAAATCACTCAAGAGCAACAAAAACATTGGGTGAATGATTAAGGTGAAAGATACACCATCAACGGAAGTGGAAGCTGTGACTCTGGGTACCTGTGAGTGTGTCGTACACCCATCAATGGAGAAGGCAAGAGCCGAGGAAGGCCATGGCGTGTATTTCAAATGATTGTAGAATGTTGTGATATAGAAGTGACAGATTGAACTGCCGCGGCTTGGAAGCAGCAGCTCTTACCATGCCCCAGCCAGCAGAAAATGAGTGCCCAGGTCAAGAGGACATTGGGCAACTGCTGGTGAAAAATGGGTGCAAACATTACATGCCTGCTGCCTCTTCCCCAGCAGAGCGTTTGCGAGCAGTAACAGTTGTGTATCTTTAGTAACATTACGTTGTTTCAGTACTGCGATCCCACTGCAGATCCTTCATCAAATTTACCAACCACAGAGTGGGACTCTGGGAAATCTTTTTACACAATCCCAGAACAACAGCTGGTTCTGTGCTATCCCACTGTTGTGTGACGCTACACGTCTAGGCCTTCACTATCCTTCCAAGGCCTGCTCCACTGGAGCTCTACCCAGGAACATTCATTAACACCCTGCGTTGAGGAGATCAAAACTGAATCGAAAAGTCCTCTTTGGCATCTCGAAGAATGTGAGTGAATGTTGCCTCACTCATCAAACTGAATGCATAAGAAATGTAGCGGTGTAATTGTCCTTAATGGATGTATATCTTCACCAGTATTACCCACTCGGCCTGCACTGTTTAGACATACCCATCTACTGCACTTCAAAGTTTGTTAACCACCTCACCACCACCATAACCTTTTATGCCGTCAACTTGTCTTGTGTAAAACATTTCTGGCCGAAATTGTATTGTTGCTAAATAAATAAAGGAGATGTAATCACAGCATAGTACACAAATCGTCCTTTCTCAATGGACCCCCTCAAGATCCGAGAATTTTCCAGCCCTATGAGTGTAATATCGGGGACTTTGAGGTGACCTGGACAAGGATAAAGAATCTGCAGAAGAAACAATATCACTCAAACTTCGCAGCACCAGAAGAGAGTAATTAATTCTGTTGGTCCTACTCTTTAGGCAAAGGGGCTTAAATATACAGAACCAGTATCATCTAACAAAGCCTCAGCTCTAGTATTGGAAGTCAGAAAAAATGTGATTCACCAGGATGTGAAGGCATGATCTAGTGGCTGTCTTTTAAATTTCTGGCTAAAACACCACTCTGAAGAGCAGCAGTACCCTCATTTTTTTGGGGCAGGACTATAGCACTTCTAGATACAGAGCATCATACTTCATAATATCTGATGGATCCTTCTAAAGTGCAACACATTTTCCATTTACCATTTTGGAAAATATTCAATTTTCCAAGACGCCATCCACAACCACCACCACCTCATCAGGACCGCCAAAAAGACCTCCTTCAGAGACCGCCTTGACAGCAACGCACACAACAGCAAGGAGCTCTTCAACATCGTGAAGGAACTCTCCAACCCCAGCTCCAACGCCAACGACATCCCGCCATCGCAAGCCCTGTGCGACTCCCTCGCCACCTTCTTTCACCGAAGAATCACCGACATCCATGACCGTTTCAAACCCCGGACAACCCCTGCAGGCCTCGACGCGCCGGACCCACCGCACCCCACTGTCCACGACTCCCTGACAACCTGGGCCAACGTGAGCATCGAGGACACAATCAAGACCATGGGCACAATCCACTCTGGATCCCCGTCCGACCCTCTCCCACGCCACATCTTCAACAAAGCCGGCAATTCCAGCGCACCCCACCTGCGCAACATCATCAACCTCTCCTTCGAGACCGCTACCTTCCCTGAGAACTGGAAGCACGCAGAGATCAACGCCCTACTGAAGAAACCCAAGGCGGATACGAGCGACCTCAAGAACTTCCGGCCAATCTCCCTGCTTCCGTTCCCAGCAAAGGTCATCGAGAAGATAGTTAACATCCAGCTCACCCGTCACCTCGAAGACAACATCCTGGACCCCTCCCAATCAGGATTCCGCAGCAACCACAGCACCGAGACCGCCCTCATCGCCGCCACAGACGACGACATGATCCTTCTAGACAACGGCGAGACGGCGGCCCTCATCCTCCTGGATCTCTCCTCCGCCTTCGACACAGTCTGCCACCGCACACTACGCACGTGCCTCCAAGACGCAGGGATCCGGGAGAAGGCCTTGGACTGGACCACCTCCTTCCTCTCCGGCAGAACTCAGAGTCCGCCTCCCCCCATTCCGGTCCGAGGCCTCAGAGATCATCTGCGGCGTCCCACAGGTATCCTCCCTCAGCCCGATGCTGTTCAACGTCTACAGGGCACCACTAGCATGCATCGCCCGACAGCACGACCTCAACATAATCTCCTACGCCGACGACACGCAGCTGATCCTCTCCCTCACCAAGGACCCTCTCACCACCAAATCCAACCACCAGGGAATGAAGGCCGTCGCCGACTGGATGAAGGAAAGCTGAACTCAGACAAGACGGAGATCCTCATCCTCAGCATGGGACGACTCCTGGTGGCCCGCATCACTGGGGACCCCCCCGGCCCCTACCGACCACGCACGCAACCTGGGAGTCATCCTCGACTCAAAACACACCATGACCAAACAAGTCAACGAAGTCTTTTCCACCTGCTTCAACACCCTCCGCATGCTCCGCAAGATCTACAGATGGATCCCGACAGACACAAGGAAAACAGTCACCCAGGCCCTAGTCAACAGCAGACTCGACTACGGAAACGCCCTCTACGCCGGAGCCTCGTCCAAGCTCATCAACAGACTACAAAGACTCCAGAACGCCTCTGTACGCCTGATCCTCGACGTCCCGCGCCGCGACAACATCACCCCCCACCTGAGGAACCTGCACTGGCTCCCCGTCAACAGAAGAATCTCCTACAAACTCCTGATCCACGCACACAAGGCACTCCACAAAACCGGCCCAGCCTATCTCAACAATCGACTCTCCTTCTACGTACCCAACAGGAAACTCCGCTCCGCTGACCATGGTCCCGCGCATCCGTTGAACCACTTCCGGAGGCAGGTCCTTCTACCACCGTGCCGCCAAGACCTGGAACACCCTCCCCCTCTACCTACAACAAACTGAAGACCTGCTGACCTTCAGGAGACAACTCAAGACATGGCTTTTCGACCAGTAGCAGCAGCACCCGGTTCAGTACCATATCTTGCATTAGAGAGAGGAGGGTTTTCAGTGGCAATCTCATTATCCTAAAATAATTTAAAAAAATCATCCTGTCACATGTCCGGTGACTACCGAGTGCTCAAAAAGCAGTGAAGTCTTCTTTTCCTCAGTCCACCTTAAGGCACCAACAGATAAATCCTTGTATTTGTAAAGCGCACAGCTACCCGTAGGTTTCCCGGCGCTGGGGGCCATCGGGAAGATTAAGCGAGCTATTGCCCAGAGTCGCATGGTGCTGGGCAGACTCTTGTCGCCGGAGCCGGGGATCGAACTGTGATCCCCAGCATCCAGCGTCAGTCGCCCTAGCCGCGGCGCCACACCTCTTCCACAGATGGCCAGAAGCCTTGAGATACCACCGGGTCAACCTCCGCCAACCGATGCATCCTGTCTGACAATAATGAAGGACTAGTTTGCTTTCAGTTTGGTGCTTCATAAGCAGAGTCTAATGAAGTTGACAAGGGTGCTGAATTCTCTTGGTTAATACATGCTTTTCTGCAGCATGTGTATTTTTGGTTGTTGTGCAGGTACCACTTTTGTCTGGGATACATCAGCACTGATTCTAGTATCGAAGCAACCTTAAAAACTGACTGCAATCTCACATGTGCCTCTAGTACTGCCAGCCGATTGTTAGGCACTCAAGATGTTGAAGTGAGAACGAAAGAAAGGACACAAACTCAAGTCTTCTCCTTTCAGTACAAAATGCATGTACTGTGTTCTGGCAGAATAGGAATATGAAAATGACCTTCTAATGGATACCCGCTTCCACAGATTCCTTCAATACATTTTCAGCTTCTGATGGCTATTTCTACATTCAAATTCCTCACCAGTAGAACAATCCCCAAGCATCAGACTGAATACGGAAAACTTTCAAAGCAACAAGGTCAATGGTAGAGTGCAATGAACTCAGTCGGCGCCGGAAGTAACATCAGGGGAGTCAGTGAAGCCATAAAGCACCTACCCCGGTGCATCAACACCAGTTCACTTTTTCCTCACCTTTGGCACGGGTCTGGAGCTTCACTCTCCGAGGCATTTTTCTATCAAAATTCTTTGCAGTACCATGTCTCGTCCTAAGAAGTCTTGGTTTAAACTCGGAGTGATTGTGAGGGACAGATGTCCATTACAGATCTCCACGCAGGTTGTCTGTGTTAAGGATGGGACTATGACTCGAATACATGCTCCTCATGCCTCAACATGCATCCCAAGGTGATCAAGGAGCGGGAGCCCAAACTCCTGGCCAGGGCAAAGGACAAATACAGACGTCCTAAACTTTCCTGGCATTGTGCCCACTTTTCATCTTCTTCATCAGCCAAAAAGAAGATAAAACAGGAGGAAAACGAAGAAGCTTGCCAGAGGGTAAGTCTTCTCATCGCTCAAAGTCTCCCACTGGACCTTCATCCTTAGAACTAAAGCTTGTTGAGCTGACACCATTGGAGCAAGCTCGCCAAATATAGTGTTGCGCCACCTGCAGACAAAAGCATCTCTGCTGTTCGACTTGGGCTTTTTGTTTAATTAACTCAAATCTCACCTGTGGCCTTCCCATTGACTCCAGTTCATAGGGTCACCCTTCTCAGTGCCTTTCCTCTGTCCCAGAAAATCAAAGACATTCGGGAGATTGATCATTCTTTTCAAAAAGACGTGAGTCCCGGTCCTGCGCTCTCTAGATAATAATAAAATAATAATAAGCAAATTTGTAAAGCGCATGGCTACACTAGCTAGTGTGTCCCCGCGCTGCGATAAGAGCCCGTTCCAGGCAAGTAGGGTGAGGCAAAAAAAAAAAAAATCTGTTGGCTTCCTACATCCTCTTAGTCACACATGCACATTGGCACTTGAGGGCCCTGCAGTGGTGTCTCCGCAGGCTGTGGCTCCTGTATAGGGGAGACCTGTCTGACTCCATTGTGATCTCCCCCAGGGCTGTGGCGGAAGGGGCTTTGTGGAGGAACAAGGCAAACCTAACTCACAGGATGGCCTTCACTCCTCCTCAAGCCATGACTACGGAAGTGACTGATTTCTGCACCCTAGGCTGGGGAGCTCATCTAGAGGATCTGAAGATCAGGAGTCTCTGATCTCCAGAGGAGCAGATTCTTCACATCAACCTGCTACAACTGCAGGCACCTCGACTGGTGCCTTATTCCTCTCCATCATTATTTGATCCATCCCCATCTTGACGGACACGATTGTGATGTGTTATGTGAACAAGCATGGGGGAATAGGGTCTCTTCTTTGCTGGGAAGCTTTGAGACTGTGGTCTTGGTTGCACCACCAAGGTATCTGGCTCACCGCCAATCACCTAGCAGGACCTCTCAACGTCCAAGGCAACGTCCTCTTGCCGATAACGAATGGAGTCTTCTGGCAGAGATAGTCCAGGGCATCTTCTTCCAGTGGGGCACTTCTCAGGTGGCCCTATTCATCTCCTTGGAAAATGCTCAGTGCCAGCAGTTACGTGCCTTCCAGTATCCATGGATGGGAGCCTTTGGGGGTGCGTTTCAGTTGAGGTGGAACTTGCAGCTGCACTACGCATTCTCCCCCAAACTCCCCCACAAACCCCAACCTCCTCCCCCCTACCCACCAATACTCATAATTCCTAGAGTTCTCATGAAGAATCGCCAAGACCCACCCCCACTTTCACCTTCAACTCAGGGTGGACCTTCCCTCCCAGTCAGGGGGTCGTCCTTCACCACACTCAAAGGGACCTCCACATGAATGCTTGGAGATTGAGTGGGAACTACTGATCTCCTTTCGACTGCCACTTGAGGTGGTTGATGTCATGTCTGCGTGTCGCCCCTGCACCAAGTAATCTTATTCCGGCAGATGGGGCAACTTTGTTGCCTGGTGGACGGACACTGGTGTGAATCCCTTGCAGGCCAAACTGTTTCAAGTACTGCAATTTGTGCTTTCCCTTAATTAGCCACGTTGCCTGCTTTCCTCTGTCTACCGGATCAGCCATTCCTATAGAAGTCCCCTGTTGTCATGTGTTTTCTCAAGGACCTGGTCAGTCTTTCTCCTCCAGCTCCCTTTATGGTTCCTCATTGGGACTTGCATCTGGTTCTTACCTTTTTGAGGAGGATTGTGTTTGAGCCCCTTCACAGCTGTACTCTTCGTATGTTGACTCACAAAGCTGTGTTTTTGGTTGCTATTGCTTCTTCTAGAAGGGCCCAGTGAGCTGCAGGCCCTTAGCTCTTTCATCCTTTCACTAAATTCTTTTCAGATAGGTTGGTGTTGTGAACCAGGGCTGCTTTCCTCCCTAAGATGGTCTCTCCTTTCCATCTTGCCCAGTCATTAACTCTCCCTACATTCTACCCTCCACCACATCCTACGAAAGAGAAGGAATGGTTGGATCCTCGAGAGCAGTTAATTACTACTTGGGCCGCATCAAGAATTCTGGTCAGATGACCAACTCTTTATCTGCTACTGCAGTGCCCAAAGGGGTATGGTGATACAGAAGAGGACTCTATCTTGGTGGATCTTCCTCTGCATCAAGACTTGCTAAGCCTTAGCCAACAGCGAGCCTCCTGAAAGCTTTAGAGCCCATTCTACCAGGGCTAAATCAACCATTTCTGCACTCGTTCGAGGTGTTCCAATAGGAAGCATCTTTAAGGCAGCAAAGTGGGTCTCCTTGCATACTTTTAATAAGCATTTCTGCCTGGATGCGGAGGTGCGCAGGAATAGACACTGCCAGGTCCGTCTTCCAGGATTTTCTTGTCTAACCATCCTTCAACTCTCCTCCTAGGCATGGTATTTCTGTGAAATCCTTTCTACAGGTGAGGAATCTTCAGGTAAAAGTATCCATCAGAAGAAAAAGTTACTTGCCTGCAGTAACGTTCTTTCTGGTGGATACGCTGTCTACCTGCAAATTCGTCACTGACCTGATCTCCTCTCCATTTTTGGATGGACTAATGGGAAAGTTAATAAGATCCCATGTTGCAATATTTTGGTACTGCATTCCTTCATTTACGTCAGTCTGCCCTCTTTCCTTAAATGCTTTGAAGTAACCGGAGGGAAAATGATGTTGATGTGTCGGGCGGTTGCTTTATGGTCTCAATGAAGTCACCTGATATCACTTTCGACTCAGACTGAGTCTAGCCCCCTCTACCGGTGACATTGTTGCTTTGAAGTTTTTCGGATCCAGTCTGACGCCTGAGGACTATTTTACAGGTGAGGATTCTGCAGGTAGAGCATCCACCAGAAAGATAGTTACTGCAGGTGAGTAACTTTTCATCTGCACTAGGTGCTGCCCTTTGAAGTTCCATGTGGTGTCCCATGATTTCTCTGGAAGTGACACTTTGAGTCTACAAATGACCCATGACATTGGACCCTATTTTTCACACCTTCACAGATGCAATACCTAGAGGTGCCAGTGTCGCGACAATAGTTTGTTCAGTGTTTTGTCTATTTTTTTTATTTTTATTTTGAGCCAGTTAAAGCTGTGAGCTTCAAACCTTGTGCAACTTGCTGTCACTCATTTCAGGTCGCAATCCCAGAAAGAGGGTCTGTGGTGCTTGGGTGCCTTTCACAACCTGAAGTAATGAGATCTCTGCGCCCAAGTGCAGCCCAGGGTTAGTTGGGAAAGAAAGGTCAGGATTTTATGGCAACCCTGTTAGGTAGTTGAAGCTACTCTTCAAGAAAAATGACTCGGTCCTGCACTCATTCCTGTACTTGTTCTTCCAGAGGCTACAAAAGAAGCACAAACAGTCACCCTCCTGTAACGGGAAGAAGAGGACGATATCATAGGATTGGGCCACTTCTCCATCTAAGCCACTTTCTGTGCTAGAGCCTTGGAATACTCTCAAGTTCATAAATGAGAGATCCTCTTTACAAGAGGTTCAGGCATATGAGGAAGACACGCCACCCTTATTCATTAAGATACCCACTGATGCACTTTCTCCAGTCACCTCGGTGCCTGAGACCTTTAATTCACTGAATTCCAAATTGACAGAGGTGCCTCTGTTAGAAGGTGGTTCTGACACTAGGGGCCGCCCGGATTTTTTGCTTTTTGAGCACCTAATTGTTGAGCTTTTACTGTGGGGGAGCCTCATAATCTGGGACTCGCCCACAGTGAACTCATAATGAAGGAGACTGCATTGAGGTTTTACTGGTGACCCCCCTGGCTTGACTAGGCCGCTGCGCAGCAGCTGGAGTATGGGGCACCGGGCTGGTTACATGCTGACACGTGTACATGCGTGTGCACACGTGTATGGGCTGCACAGGGGAGATTCCTAGCGTGCGCAGTCCAGGAGCAGCTACAAATTGATGGTGTGGCAGGACTTGGGTGGTGACATGGAATAGGCTTTATACACTGGAAAGAAACATGCCAGGGAAAGTCTGTGTTTTACTGTGTTTACTGTGTTTTCACTTCATTATTCCCCTAAGGAGATGTGGGGCCCATGGCTAAAGTGACTTCCACAAGGCCTACAGATTCCAGACACGCACTAAAGTCCATTGTAGCAGATGTGAAAAGAAGTATTCTGCAGAGTCCAAAGTCATATTTGTGCTGCTTTTGGGTCATCCAGAAATGTCATATTTCTCTGAGTCCCTGGCTGGGGTCTGGCCCTGGCAGGTTAGATTAATTACCTTTCTTCCCAGAGCGAAGATCTTCCCTCCAAGGGAAAGGAGATAGGTGGAGCTACAGGGCAATCCATCAACCATTGTCGCTGGGTGCCAGGCACCAAGCTGAACCAAGGTGAAGTTAGCACTGGGGGAAGAGGAGCATGTGGCCAGAGACCCTGGACGGCGCAAATTTTGAACAAACCCAGAGGCTGGACAAGGAGGGAGCAGGGGCAGGGAAGTGATGTGTCGCTGTTTGATAGGCCAAACAGAGACTTCCTGCCAGCCCCCTACTCAACTTTTAAAAAGTGCTTGCACAGGAAGAGAAGCTCTATCTGGGGTGTGATCTAAGGAGGCGAAAGGTGCTGGAGCCTGGCAATGGGCAGTTGGAAGGGGAGACCCCCTGACTGCCCCCCAGGGCCCTAACGGTGCCAGAAGAAGAACCAGTGCGCAGAAGCAGGGGCCTATGCGCAGGGAGAAGAGAGGCCCAGGAGGAGAATCAGGCGAAAGGCTGGTGCAGGGAGCCAGTGAAGAGCACTCCCTGCAGAATGGCCCCCCTCACAGGCCCCAAGGGCCACGGCGAGTGTTTCCAGTGGCTGGGGCTGGCCGAGAGGAGCAAGAGGACATGAAAAGGACGCAAAACGGACTCCAGGGGGCGAGATATGCCCCCCAGAAGGTCCCGGGGGCTGTCCCATCGGGGCCCGAAGCAAAGTCGTGGAGCGCGAAAATTGAAGGAGGGGGTGCCAGGAGCCCACCATGGCCCCCCAGCGAGCCCATGAAGACAGGGAGCGCAGGCGCACTCCCCGCGAAGAGGGAGGCGAGGGCCCGGGACCCCATCCCCGGGCCCCGAAGTCATGGAGGCGGCCTGGGACCCCATCCCCAGGCCACGAAGATGGAGGGAGGTGGGGGGGTGCCGTCGCACTCCCCTGACGGCCGCCGGACCGGCGGGAGCCTCCGTGTCTGCCCGCCCGCCCGCACGGGCAGACCAGAAGACTGTGCCAGCACCCGCGGCCGCGCACGGAGGTGCTGGCCGCACGGGGAGCCGGCAGAGGCAGCCGGGGGTGGGCCCCCTGTGCTGCCCTCCTTCGAGGATGGCCTGCTGGGGTCCCGGGTGGGACCGGGACACCCAACCCCCGCAACCGAGGAGGAGTTGCACGGGGCCCGGGTGGGACCGTGCCCCCGAAAATTAAGCAGATCGGCCGGGGGTGGGCTCTCCGAGCCGTACACTCACCTGGGGTCCGGGTGGGACCGGGCCCCCCACCGAGGCCCAGGAGGTGGCGCGGAGCACCATAAAGATAATTGCGGCTCTCCCCGGCACATCAGGAGAGAAGCTGCTTCCATATGCGAGCCTACCCATAATGCCTTGCAGGCCAGGACCGTCCTGCAGGGTCAAACTAGCGTGTTCTTTGCTTGTGGTGGCCCCAGGTGGACGGGGTCACCACCACATGAATGTGAAGGTGCTGCTGGAGAGGCGCAGTTCTGGTTATTTCTTTTAGAGGGACTGAAGTTCATGTTTTAAATGTGAAGTACATGTGAGGTGATGTCATAAGCAAAGTGGGGTTATGTTGCCAGACATTCCTCCTAGGGTGTCTGGCTGTATATGCGTAATCCTTTTGATTTTATCTGTGATACCTTTAGGGGCTGCAATTGCAATACATTCTAGTGATCCACAAATGTGATGAGTACTGTCATTCTAAAGTGTTGCTTAAACATGTATTCTTGCTGCTGCGCTTAGGTGAAGAACCCAGACTGCTACCCTTAAGATATAGAGGTGCATACATTATGGTCAGTAGGACATGCTCAGTCAGGGTCATGTGTCACCAAGGCAGGGTTACCTATTTTAAATGCTTGTTGAGATATTGGAGGGGGGGTCGCCACTGGGATGGTGCTAGTGCGCCGGGCCCTCGCCCCAGGTTATGTTCAACCAACTGCATTGGGGGCAAGATGATGTGCATACATGGGAGTGGTGGTACTAGACCCCACCCCCCCTGCGGGAGGGGTGGAGATGTTATGCAATGTCACAAAGTAATTCCAACAGCTTGTGTATATTTGTAAATTGGTGCATAGTATTGAGTAGTGTGTGTGTTTATTAAATGTACTCTTACTTTTATAAAGCAAAGTACAGACTGGACAATCAATTGAGTGTTATTTTTGCGCACCTGCAAATGGCGATTACTAGCCCACACCACCTCCCTTGAGTAAGCCTCAGACAGCTCTGCAACGCTACCCTCTGAGTCGGGCGCTACAATTGGGTGTTTGGTTCCCAGTGAAGGACAAATGTAGTCATGATATTTGTGCAGGCCTCACAGATGCTGCCTCGTTTTCCAACAGCCTCTGATCTGTTTCTTCCTACTCCATCCTTAGCTGAGACACCATTCAATACTAAACACTGTGCCACTCTCAAAGCAGAATAGTCTGGTTGCTGTGAAGCCTTATTCAGCAACATCTGTGTCCGCTTGTAATTATGTCATAAGTAAGTGATCCACTGGTCCACGACACCTTCCCAGTTTCCCAGTGGGTCCACTACGGTTTCATAAGTAAAATTATATCAGCAGATTAAGTAAATATATATGAAAAGGCAAAATTGAAACATTTAATTCTCTATAAATGTGCAAGAATTTGAACTTGGAGGGTAAAACTTGTTTGCATATTTTGCTTGATTAGTGGGAGCAGCTAAAGTACAACAAACCGAATCTAGTATGGACATTTGGTGGCTTCAGTTAAAGCACTGTTATGTGCAACAAAAAAAAGAGAGGATGAATAGCGAGTAAAAAAACAAAAGTGATATGGCAGAGTAGTGTTCCTTCCTCTTTTAGAAAAGACACCAAACCAAAGTTCAACCTTTCCAGTAAAATAATTTTGATTTTTGCATTGTTGGTGAAGTAACAAAAATTTGGTTATTTGATGTATACGGGTTTTGGATTTTTATGTATTCGCTTTGAGGATCAAATATTTAAAATTGCTAAGGCCCGGCTAGAGAGAGTTAATGTGGGTGCACAGGAGTCAAAAGCTTAATAACCACAGTTCCAACTAACTGGTGGTGTTGGGAGTAAGTCTCAAAGCAAGGTGATGTTGTTTTCCTCCTACTGGGGAGCAAATTCAAGCAAAAGGGAGTTTGTGATATTTTATCCAAGGCTGCTCTTATTCTGATCTGTAATAAACAAAATAATGAAAGTTCGGTGCAAGGCGGCGAGGAGCTCGAGCAGAAAATCGAGGAGTCTTCCAGTGGCCAGGCGCAACGGACAGATAAGTGACCTGTCGGACACCCTTTAACTTGCCAACACTAACTCACACCCTTTTTGTGAACACTACTTGGAGTGACAGTTGATCCGGAGAGTGAGGCTGAGAGACATGATGCCCCCCGGATACTGGGGGCCTGCACCGTTTGAACAGACTTTCGTTATACATGGCCCACCTACTTTTCCTTTTTTGCCAAGATGTGCAGCTGGGCCGTATATGTGACTCTCAGGGTAGAGGGCCTTTCAATGTTTAGTTTAAGGGCTTATAATCCCAGTCAGCAGTCATAGATCACTTCACGCTGGAGGCTAGTCTACGACTCCTCAGAAATGTTTCTTTCTGTACAGTGTGGGCGACAGGCACCCTGCCCGTTTGGGAGGTGGGAGGTTGGGGGCTCACCCAGCAGGGTTGCAGGGAGGGGAGGGGGGCTGTTGGGTTTGCTGTTATTTTGTTTGAGGGGGAGGGGACATATGCTCGAGACGCTAATATCCGATGGTTACTGTTTGTTGGCACAGAGAGTATTTTAATGGCGAGGACACATCTCATTACAAGAGGCCTAATTGGCAACCATGGGAGACCCAGCTAGTATGAAGATATGGTCCTGGAACGTGAATGGTCTTGGGAACAAGATCAAGCGCACACTGGTGATGCAGCATCTCAAGAGACACTCCCCAGACGTTGTTCTGATCCAAGAATCGCACTTGAGGGGAAGTAAATGTAAGGCCCTAGACCGTTTTGGCTACAAAATGATTGCTCACTCTGGGTTTACATAAGGTGCACGAGGGGTGGGAATCCTGACACGCAACACACTGCCCCTTGGCATCACAGGTACATTGACAGATGCTGCGGGCTGCTTCGTGGCGGCAGCGGGTAAATGGGAGGGGCGCCTGATTGTACTCTGCTCTTGCTACATACCACTGGGTCTCCACTCTGTGATCCTCCCACAGCTTAGTTCATTTATAACTGATCTTCCCCTAGGCACTCTACTTATCGGTGGGGACACAAATGCAGTCATTGACCCGGAAATGGACCTGTCCGGCGCCCTGACTGGCAGGCACTGGGAACGCGTACTGGCAGACATCGTCATGGCGATGGGCATGGTGGACCTGTGGCGGGCGCATCATCCTTCATTGAGACAGTACACCTTTTACTCGGCTAGACATGGGTCCTTTTCCAGAATAGACCACTTCTTTACCCGTAGCGATAAGGTGGGGGACTTCCTCAACGCCAAGCACATGGCACGGGGGATCTCGGACCACTCTCCAGTGTGTGTCAATCTTAGAGGCCCGGCTATTGATAGAGCCACATTCCCGAAGATAGACCCTTGGTGACTCAGGGATCCGACAATTGGGGCCAAGCTCCATGAGGGCTCGAAGCTGTACGTTAAGGAAAGAAAGGGACTGTAGAGTCGCACATTACTATGTGGGAGGCTTACAAAACAGTTCTGAGGGGGCATGCGCTGATTAGTGCACAGAAAAAAGAAGAGGCTTTGCAGATTCGGCAACTGGAACAGGAAATTAGCCAGATGGAGGGAGACAGTGATACGGCCTCATGTGTGGAATCGTGCCATAGGTTAGCACTGAAGCAACAGGACCTCAGGGCCCTGGCAGAAGGTGAGGCGAGGGCATACATGCTAGCCACACAGCACTGCGTATACGATGTTGGGGGCAAGGCCCTTAAGCTTCTTGCGTGGCTGGAAACGCGGCGACCGGGATAGATTGTAGGTGACAGGGGTGCGCGAGGAGACAGAGGCACTTAGGTCCACCAGCAACGATATTGCAGAAGCCTTTGCCACGCACTTTGAGCGAGTTTATGCACCGGTCTGCACAAGGTCAGAAGAGGATTGTGCAGAGTTTCTGAAGGATTTTACCTTGCCTATGGTGTCCCTGGAGACGCGCGAACAGCTAGAAGCGGATCTCATGGTGGAAGAGCTGGGTAAAGCCTTAGGTTTCCTTAAATCAGGGAAAGCGTCTGGTCCAACGGGCTCCCGGTTGAGATTTACAAGAGGCCGGCCTCGACCATACTCTCTCCGCTCAGAGAAATGCTGGTAGAGGCACACGAACTATGACAATTGCAGGCAGATCAAAGGGCAGCGACGATGGCAGTGATTCATAAAGATGGAAAGCCACCTGACCAGTGTAGTTCCTACCGTCCTATTTCTCTCATCAATGTGGAGGCCAAGGTCCTGGCAAAGGCCTTGGCGGACAGGTATTTGTCTGTCATTACGGTGTTTGTACACTTGGGTCAATCTGGGTTCATGCCCAGTAGAAGCACCCGGCACAATCTACGGAGACTGTATGGGGTGCTGCACATAACGAGTGGTAATGAGACCCGACAGATGCATTGGTGGCGCTGGATGCCTCAATGGCCTTTGACAGTATCGAATGGCCATACCTATTCATGGTCCTTCAGAGGTTGGGGTTTGGTTCCATCTTCTGTGGCTGGGTTAGACTCTTGTATGAGAAGCCTACGGCCCGAGTGCTAGTTAACGGGGCACTATCCCGATCCTTTCAGTTGTGGAGAGGTACCAGACAGGGGTGCCCCACTCCTTTGCGCTCTCGCGCTGGAGCCGTTTGCACACTGGATCAGGAGAGATCCTATGATCTGGGGAATAGTGGCGCCAGGGGGGGGGGGGGGGGGGGGGAAGTGTATTTCCCTCCTTGCAAACGATATTGTTTTATACCTGTCATGGCCTTATTACTCAATAGCGCGAGCACTGCATATTTTCGAGCTCTTCCGTAGCTATTCAGGTTACAATATCAATTGGTGAAAGTCTGTGATTTTTTCATCCTCGCACCCACCTATATACTTGGGGTAGGGCACCAACCGCGCTGTGCAACAGGGGCTGTGGGCGGGAGGGTACCTTTCCGCATATTCTAGGGGACTGTCCCGAGATAGTTCTACTCTGGCAGGGAATCACGGATATCATGACCGAGGTTGTGGGAGAGTCTGTCCCTTTGGAGCCGAAGTGGCTTTTAATAATGATTAGAGGAGAATCTGACTGGTCGAGATATGTGGAAATGTGGTTGGCTCTGGCAGCGGCCATAACAAAGCGCAACATTGCCAGGAGGTGAGGGGCACCTGAATACCGCAGGTGGAAGAGTGGAAACTAGATCTTGATTGGTGCCAGCGGGCCAAAGAAACAGCGTACAAAAGCAGGGGATGTGTCAGAAAATGGGGAAAAGTGTGGACGCCTTGGCAAAAGTATAGAAGTGTGGGTGAATAGACGGGTCCTAAATGGTCACAACCTTACTTTTGTCCCTCATGAACATTCTGCTATTGATTTTCTGTTTTCAACCCCTGATGTACTACTGGAAATGCTTTCTGTATGGTATGGTCTCTCGAGCTCTATTTATAAAGAGTTTAAAAAAAATAAAATAATGAAAGTTGCAAGCATAGATCTCTTTTAATATGCAGTTGTCTTGGCACTTCGGTCTGCTGCTATTTTAGATGCGGGCTGTCGCAAATCACCTTTGCTGTGAAATGCTTTCTCTTGGACTGTGCATGTATTATGGACAGAGTGGCTACTGATAGCAAGCCTACAAACTGAAATGTTATGTCATGCTCGGTGTGAGATGTTACACTTTGATCTCAGGGATGTTGTCTTCTCTCCAAGACGCCTGCCTTTGATTGTCTTACCCTGACTTAATTTGTGATTTGAGCAATAACGTGTAATTCATTTTCTATTTTTCCAGTTCTCTTCTGATTTGTTTTTACCACATCAGTGACTTTGTAACTTGAACCTATTTAATAGCATTTGTTCTGGGGTATGTGGTTGATTTTGTAGTACTTCTAGAGCCAGTAAAAAATTGTTGGGTCTGTGTAAATAAAGAAAACATGAGCCATATTTATTTTCTCTACTCCAATTTTTTATATCCGTGGCTAGCTCAGACCTCAGTCACATAGGCATTTACTTGCAAGTACTACAGCCTGGGGGCTACTCAACACGCAGATTATTTTATAAAAGTGATCCCTTCAGAGAACTGTTTGTTGCCTGACTTCGGTTGTCGGTGGTCATGTCTCCTCCTTTATATATCCCACCTTGTAACATGCGTATAAGGATCACTCTGGGAATCTAATAGCTGTTCTACTGTAAGCATCAATGCTCACTTGCTATGAGCACCCTCTGAACCCGCGGTGTGTGTACACGAATGTGAGAGTGGACCTTGCCTCCAGTTTGTGCCGTGTGCACAAGATTCCTTTTCGTTTACAGCATTAGCGGCTGCTCTATGTTTGTTACAGACCGAATGAGCCCATTCCTGATATGTCGCCGTAGGCCTGATGTCCATGGGATCGCTGCTTTTGTGGTCAAGAATGTGTTAATGCAGTTTTCATTCTTGAGGAGCATTGGCCAGGGATCCTCCTGCTGGGCTTCATCATTTCCTCGGCTGTACTATTACCGAAATGGAGCCTCATTAGCCTGTGTTTTGTCTTCTCAGCCCAGTTTACAGACACTCGTCGCCCTGCAAGTGCTTCCTCTTCTCTACATTGCGTTAAGGCCAAGCAGAGGAGCAATCCCTGTTGGGATGCTTATGAATTGCTCTGCAGTGGAGATAAGTTGCTGATTGCATGTTAATCTCGTTATCCTGCCTGTACCAGGCCTTGTTGGCGGTAATGGACCTGCCTGTTGCCCTCTTCAACCCCATCTGCTGTGAGAGGTCCAGATGCTGCCGCCTCTCCATCAGATTAACACTTACTTATTCTGTCAAGTGGTGACCATTCTGTGACATGGCAGCTGCTACTCAGGCTCCCTCCTTCGGTGGTCTGTGGTTCTTCTAAACAAATACCATCACACACTGGAACCTCCTACTCATTGGAGAAACCAAACCATAAAACTGTTTCAAGGTTTTATTAGTATTTTGTGAATTTTTCTCAGAACGTTTTTCATTTATCCAAACGGTTCAAAACAACAATACATGAAATCCGACAGGAAGAGTAGAGTGCCTATATAGACATATTTCTTCTGCAAGACATTATCTTTGTGGGCTAATAGGAATATTCAGCATGCTGAAAAGGAAGCGGAAGAAAATGAAAGAAAAGAAGCCCTGGCTTAGCTGGTGCAATTCTCATTCTTACTGTTTGTTGACGTGGTTGGTTTACTCATAGAGGGTGTGTAATTGATCGCCAGTAGTGAGGGCTCGGGCTATAGTATACAGTGGGGAAGTTGGAACAAAATGGTTTGAGATGAGGTGGAAGGATAGTTCAAAGTGGAATGGAAGTGCTGGTACATGGTTCTCTTTAGATCAAGAAGTGTGGCTTCTGTAAATCTCTAGTGATCAGGCGCTTAACATACAGAATATTCCAGTTAACGTGACTTTTGGGTGGTGAGGGGGGCACTCGATTTGTGCAGGCTGGCAAGATGGGTTATGGAGGTCCCAAATTCAAGAGGGGTTGGGGGTATCTAGCTTGTCCCAAATGGGCTTTTCGGAGTCTCTCCATGAAGATTGGAGAAAAGACTTCATCAGCCCATGTAACAAATGCGAGTCACTCTCGCCAGCTATAGTAATGCTCTCATGTTTTCAACTCATTAGAATGGTTTTGTAGCCAAGCGTAAGTATCTCATTGAATAAGTGTCGATCTCCTTCTGATTTGAGATTTCGATCGAAGAGGCCAGTAATTTGGTATGGGAACTCCTCATTCAATTGGAAACACTCCCCCAGAAGACTTTTAGGAGTAGGGAAGAAAATAACTTGTGTGGGAGGTCATCTTTACTAGAGCTGCAGTTTGTTCTCTTAATTTCAGTTAGTGTAGCCGTTGTGGGGTCCCCAAGGTCCTATGTAAAAATATACATTTGTTATGTGCTAGGCATGGTATAACCTTATGTTTAAAAGGCTAGCTCCAGGCCTTCATCCAGTCGATTTGGGTCTTCTTGTGGTAGATGTTGTAGCAGTTTCATGAAGTAAGAGCGTAGAAGAAAGTACGTTTTGAGAGACTGAATGACCACCTTTGTTTAGTTTGACATTTAGGTGGAGGGTAGATGGATCTTCCTGTAGTGCAGGTGTATTTCCTGACTTTCTGAAGCAAAAGTGAACATTAATTGTGCTGTGGATTTGCAGTTCCTCGCTGTAGGACCCAGCAATGATATTGGTTTACTCTATTGAGACACCCGTTGACAGTTCTACATTTTTGTTTCGTTCTTTCCACCGCCCTTCAATTCTTTCTTATTTGTGGATTGTGACGCAGTCATTTTTGGCAGATTAAAAAATATTATGCATTGTAATTTGAGCTCATTGCCTTATGAGACCACTACTCCCTTCTCCACAGTCTTATTAACCAGGCTGTACCAGCAGGTGCACAGATTCCCCTGACATACTGTGCCAAAGCCTTGACATTTACCCATTGTCCAGCATCTCAACTTCAGCATTGCTATTATTGAAGGCATTTGATTCAATCAGTGCTTGATCTCACACAAATCCTCCTTTCCACTTAGACCACCGGCAGCCAATGCAAGTCTCATCCCTGCCAAAGCAAACACATCTTACAGTTTAAGAGCTTTGAAGCTAATATTTCGTACTAATGCAGCACTTATCTTTCCTGTCGCTCAGTTATTTCGAGCCTGCTGTCATTGAAATGTCAGTTCTATTGTCCCTACAAAGTTCGAGGCATGTGGGCTGCTGAATTCATATCTGTGCATAGATCGCCGCCTAGTGTTGGGTCCGGATGTTTGCACGTTGTTGTCCTGGAAGAGTCTTCGAAGTATCCTGAGATAGGTGACTCCTCCCCTGGACCACAGTGCGCATGGGCATCCTCTCCATCCTCAGATTGTTTTTTTCCGCCATTGGGTTCGGATGTGCTTATCTTGACTTAAGTTAGGAAAATTTAGTTTTCAGGCCAAAAGGCCTTTAGTTTTCGACGGTACTGTTCCCGATCGGTATCGACAGTTTACAGGCTAGTTTCGCGATTTTAACAACTTTTCGGATCCATTAAATCCGACCATCGACCGAACTTCGACGATGGAATCGAGGACCCCATTCAAGCGGTGTCCTGTTTGCCACGCCAAATACCCCCATATCGATGTCCACCCGGTGTGTAACAAATGCCTCTCACCGGATCATGACGAATCGAAATGCATGGCATGTGCCCGATTCAGATACAAGAAGACTCTCCGGAATCGACGAGCCGCGTGACTGGAAGCGCAGCAAGCGGCACCGGCCCCGACCAACATCTTCAGCACCGAGGACGAAGATGTCGAAAGCGTGGAAAATATACCCTCCAGCCCCACTTCCGAACACGGTTCCCGATCGGAAGATGTCGATGAAGAGCTTTTTCACAGGGAAGAAGCCGACGATGAGGTAGGAGACTACGATGAGGCCTTAGGGGCCGAAGAAGGTAGCTCCGGTGAGGAGCAAGGCCTACCCGTCCAAATTGAGGATATCCCAGTGTGTCAGTCGACGGCTCCGGTCGAGGGATCGCCTTCGGGCCTTACCCAAGACCAATCCCGCAGTTCTTCGGCCCCGCCCTCTGGCCCGGCCACGGACATACAGCAAGAGCCATTGTTACCTAAAAAGACTGGTTTCCCTACCACGAAACCGAAACCAATCATCGCACCGGTTCAACAGAAACCGAAAGTGAAACTGACACTGGTCGGCTCGAGGACCACCACACCTTCGACACCAGCCAAACCCGTCGGCTCCGACCGCACCAAAAGGGACTTCGGTGCTGAACTCGCTGCAGCCGATGTCGGCGCCGACCCAAAAAGAAAAGCCGTCGGTACCGTCAAAGCGCCTCGGCCCCCGGCACCGAAGCAATCGGCACCGGCCACCAAGGTGAAAATGGCCACTGCATCGCTATCCACCTCGAAGGCAGCGACTACGGTACATTCATCGACGCCGTCGACGGCTACTACCCCTCCTCGGCTCGATGACCCGGTGACTTCGAAGAAGTCCACACCTGCCTCTACGGAACCACTCGGCGCCAAAGAACCGTCGGCGTTCCAGGTGCGACAAGTGGCAGCGTCCTTGCAACGCATCAGGGAAAAGGCAGCCCTCCAGACCTCGTCGGGCTCCGAACCGAAACGGGCACAGAAGGCACCTTCGGCACCGGCCAACATCACCTTTGGTTTGCCGCCATCCACGGCGCCGAAAATGTTCGAAATCAGAACCCGCGTTACCCAGACAAGGTCCCCATCTACCGAACACTCGACTACTGGGACATCGCCGTCCCACTTCATCGACGCCGACACCGGCAGGCTCATGCTCCGAAAGCGGAAGATCACTTCAGGGCAAGCTTTGGACTCTTACAGGATCCCGCTAAAACAAAAAATGCCGGCGGAATCGGACCCAGTTCTTTATGAACGCATCCACACCTCTTACACAGATCCATCATTCTCTCCAACGCACTCCGACACGGATGCAGTGGAGGACTACATGGGTGACGACACCACCTACCCCGAAGACATGAAACCTGAGGGACAGCAAGACCCTGATCAAGTCTGGGATGACCCTGTAGACCCAGGTGCCGCTCTGGTTACACAGGACACGCAACTTTATGGCGCAAAAACGTCCCCCACAGAGGACACTGCTGCATTCAACGCCCTCATTGAACGTGCCGCAGCCAATCATGGAGTGCAACTCCACTCAGACGCTATCGAGGATGATTTCTTGGTGGACACTTTCGCATCCTCCGAGAGGACTGTAAAGACTCTGCCCATGTTAAAAGGTGTCCTCAAGCCAGCAAAGGACATTTTCAAGGAAACCACCAGGGCACGGGTAATAAACCCCAGGATCGAGAAAAAGTACAAACCCGCACCTGGGGACCCCACGTACATTAGAAGCCAGTTGCCTCTGGACTCCATTGTAGTTGCCAATGCTCGCAAACGGGCACACTCGCAGACAACTGGTGATGCTCCTCCCCCGGACAAAGAGTCCAAGGTTCTAGAGACCTCCGGCAAACGGATTGGAGCCCAGGCAGCAAACGTATGGCGCACCGCCAATACACAGGCCCTCCTAGCTCGCTATGACCGCTCACACTATGACACGTTAGAGACCCTACTCCAACACCTGCCAGACGAGTACAAAGAGGCAGCGGAGCTCCTCATCAGGGAGGGACAACTGCTCACAAACGCATCCATCAAGTGTGCACTGGATGCCGCAGACACTGCTGCAAGGGCAATAAACACCAGCGTCATGCTACGACGACACGCCTGGTTACGAATCTCCGGATTCAAACCTGAGGTCCAAAATAACATCCTCAATCAGCCGGTCAACCCCGACTACTTATTTGGACCGGTGGTTGACACCACCTTAGAAAAGATAAAAAAAGACACGGACACTGCGAAGTCAATGGGGGCTCTGCAAACGCAGACATTTCGTAGTGTATCCTTTCGTCGCCCCGGAAATAGAGGTGCAGGTAGAGGACAGGGGGCACAGCAAACCTACAATAAAGGGGGCACACAGAGTTCCTACGATAAAAACACCCGAGGTGGATATCGTGGCTCCAGCACCAAGGGCAGAGGACGTGGTTACGGCAATACCAGGTCCTCCCCCAAGAACAAACAGTGACGCCCTCTCCCTTCCCCCCGCCCACATAACACCTGTCGGGGGAAGGCTCCAGCGGTTCCTGTCCACGTGGGATTCCATCACCACGGACAGGTGGGTCAAAGATGTTATCCAACACGGTTACTGTCTCGAATTAACCTCCACTCCACTCACCATACCGCCAAGGCACCGTCCTATGTCCTCAGAGCACTTAGCGTTATTACAGCAGGAAGTGTTAAGTATGCTGCAAAAAGGCGCAATAGAGGTCGTGCCCGTACACCAGCAGGGAACAGGGGTGTACTCATTGTACTTCTTAATACCAAAAAAGGATGGGTCACTCAGACCTATCCTAGACCTGAGACCCCTCAACCACTACATTCTCTCAGAGCATTTTCACATGCTCACCCTACAGCAGGTTCTCCCGCTCCTCAGACAGGGAGATTTCCTAGCCACGCTAGACCTCAAAGATGCGTATTTCCACATACCCATACACCCGTCACACAGAAAATATCTCCGGTTCACCATTCAGGGGCAGCACTATCAATTCAAAGTCCTCCCCTTCGGAGTGACAACAGCACCCACAGTTTTCACAAAGTGCCTAGCTACCGTGGCTGCACATCTACGGAGGCAACACATTCACGTCTACCCTTACCTGGACGACTGGCTTGTTCAGGCAAAGTCAGCCCAGCAATGTGCCAGCCACATGTCCCGCACCATTCACCTTCTTCACAGTCTGGGATTCTCACTAAATTACCCAAAATCACATCTCCAACCCGCACACGTACAACAGTACCTAGGTGCGACCATAGACACTCTGGCAGCCACAGCTCAGCCAAATTTAGTGAGGATCAACAGCATGCAAAAGCTGATTTCCAAGTTCAAACCACAACACTCCCTTCCTGCGCGAGTGTTCATGCAGTTGATAGGCATGATGGCCTCCTGCATTTTCATAGTCCCACACGCGAGACTACATATGCGCCCGCTTCAGGAGTGCTTAGCACGTCAATGGAATCAGGCTCACGGGCAATTAAAAAACCTAGTGTTGGTGAGCGGTCGGGCATACAACTCTCTGCATTGGTGGAATCCACAAAACCTTTGCAAGGGCCGACCGTTCCAAGAGCCTGTTCCACAAATAATACTGACAGCGGACGCGTCTCTCCAGGGATGGGGAGCCCATGTACTCAATTACACAGTGCAGGGACTATGGACTACACAACAAAAGAAGATGCACATCAACCTTCTGGAACTGTTGGCAACCTTCCTGGCTATGAAAGCATTCAAAGTACACCTGTGCAACAAGGTCGTGTTGATCCGTACGGACAACATGACTGCCATGTACTACATACAGAAGCAGGGAGGAACACACTCTCCACAATTGTCTCATCTGGCTCAGAGCATGTGGAGTGGGCCATTCAGAGGAACATATTCCTCATGGCGGAACACCTCCCAGGCAAGGACAACCAGATGGCGGATCTGCTCAGCAGACACAGCCACCAGATGCACGAGTGGGAGTTACACCCATCAGTACTCCAACCGTACTTCCAGCAGTGGGGTCATCCAGAGATAGACCTATTCGCCACAAGGGAAAACGCAAAATGCCAAAGCTTTGCCGCCAGGTTCCCACATCCACAGTCGCAGGGCAATGCAATATGGATGAACTGGTCCGGCAGATTTGCGTACGCTTTTCCCCCAGCGCCGTTGATACCGCTAGTGGCACGCAAACTGCGACAGCACTCACTGACACTCATCCTGGTTGCTCCAACATGGGCACGCCAGCCATGGTACACCACCTTTCTGGAACTTTCCGTGGTGCCGCATCAAAGGCTGCGGATCAAACCCGCGCTTTTGACGCAGAACCATGGAGAAATTCAGCACCCAGATCCGCAACAGCTGAACCTGGCAATCTGGCTCCTGAAGTCCTAGAGTTTGGCTACCTAAACCTGCCACCTGACTGTATGGAGATCATTAAGGAAGCTAGGAGACCCACTACCAGAGCTTGCTATGCAGCCAAATGGAAGAGGTTTGTCATTTATTGCAATAACAATGACATTAACCCGCTAGACGCATCCATTCAAAACATAATCTGTTACCTCTTACACCTATACCGATGCAATCTGGCATACACCTCAATACGTATCCATTTAACCGCAATAGCAGCCTATCTCCAAAACAGGCAGCACCTCTCTTTATTCAGAGTGCCTGCCATCAAAGCCTTCTTGGAGGGACTTAAACGAGTAATTCCCCCAAGACACCCACCAGAACCAGTGTGGAACCTCAACTTGGTCCTCACCCGACTGATGGGTCCACCCTTCGAACCTCTCCACTCATGTGAGATTCAATTCCTCACCTGGAAAGTAGCTTTCCTAGTAGCAATCACTTCGTTGAGAAGAGTTAGTGAACTCCAGGCACTAACCATTCAAGAGCCATTCATACAGGTTCACGCAAACAGGGTCGTACTACGTACCAACCCCAAATTCATGCCTAAAGTAATATCGCAGTTCCACATGAATCAAACCATTGAACTGCCTGTTTTCTTTCAGAATCCACAAAATGTCGCTGAAAGAGTGCTCCATACACTAGACGTCAAAAGATCCCTCATGTACTATATAGACAGAACTAAAAACTTTAGGGAGACAAAACAACTTTTCGTCGCCTTTTCCCCACAACATAAAGGCAACGCAATCTCCAAAGCAGGTATAGCCAGATGGATCGTTAAATGTATTCAAATTTGCTATCAAAAGGCTAAACGCACATTAACGATTCCCCCACGGGCCCACTCAACACGTAAGTTAGGGGCCTCCATGGCTTTCCTGGGAAACATTCCTTTACATGATATATGTAGAGCAGCCACATGGTCCACTATACATACATTTACCAAACACTATTGTGTAGATGTACACTCAAAACAGCAGGCAGCTGTAGGACAGGCTGTTCTCAAAACTTTTTCAGACCGCTGCAGCTGGCACTGGTGGCCGCCGCTAATGGGAGGTACTGCTATGTATTCTATGCACAGATCTGAATTCAGCAGCCCACATGCCTCGAACTGAATATGCTACTTACCAGTATGCATCTGTTCTTGGCATGTAGGGCCGCTGACATTCATATCGCCCACCCTCCTCCCCGGTGCCTGTAGCAGCTGCAGCTCTCAGAATTACTGTATAGCATGGTCATCACTTTCTATATCTACTCCATCACTGCCACAATGGCGAAAAACAATCTGAGGATGGAGAGGATGCCCATGCGCACTGTGGTCCAGGGGAGGAGTCACCTATCTCAGGATACTTCGAAGACTCTTCTAGGACAGCAACGTGCAAACATCCGGACCCAACACTAGGCGGCGATCTATGCACAGATATGAATGTCAGCAGCCCTACATGCCAAGAACAGATGCATACTGGTAAGTAGCATATTCAAAGTCCCACATTCCCAAAAATCCAGTAGAAGCAGGAACCATTTTTGCTTGCTACACTCAAACTTAACAGTCCGAACTAAATAAAAGAAACCTACACGCTTGTTCAAAAAGCCCAAATATTTGACACGGTTGATGAACCCTCAGTTTACTAAGAGGCAGGTTCTGCGTAGTCTTTGAATTTTGTGGCGTGTTCAGTGGAATTAACCAGGATGAATGGGTCCTTGGCAGATTCTGTGCTGATCTAATGGTCATTAAACTTTCTTTACTCGTATTCTCCCATTCCGTTGATCCGAAAGCTGTCCTCACGGAGAGTGCGTGTCATTTTAAAATTCCCGGCTTGGGGCAGATGCTGGCTAGACCTCTGGAGCGTAGTTGTGTCCGTCCTTGGCCTCTTCTTGTGCTCTCCAGGATATTCGGATCTACTGAATCGAAGTCTTCAGCAGAGAAGGCTAAGGTAGCAGCCATACTGATTTGATGCATAATTGAGGTGATTGCACAATTGTCAAATCTCAAGTATCTTTGGTGGTGTCATAAGCCTACGCTAATTAGTTCTGGCTTGACAGCGCTGCTCGCTGTAAGGTTTGTTGTTAACAGTTCTTCAACGTGCAGCGCATCAGCTCTGGCTTCGCCCAGAGGAGATCTCTCCCCTCATGCTGTTTTCTGTTCAGTGGATCATTCCACATCTCTGGAATTCTTGCTTTGCAGTACATGAGGCGATTCTGTATCTCACTAGTGCACTGAATCATGATCGATTCAATTCTTTAAATCCTATTTGTATCATATAAAGAAATCAATATTTTTCTGACAGATCTATTACTTATAGAAATCAGTTGGTTTTTGTTTTATTTTTTTCCACTGTGGCAAGCTTTGTTTAACGTCTAAAACCAAACTCACTGCCATACCATCTAGGCTTCTGGAACACCCCCCACCAAATCCAGTTTTGACACGCACCAGAGCACTAGGCCACAGACTAGTATGACTAGTGTGATCTGATAACTATCGTCTGTTATTAATGTTCCCTTTGACAGCTAGATTTGTGGTTGGTGCTACAAATCACTATCCCCGAAGGCACCGATCCACAGAAGAGCTTTGTAGGTTCCTCCAAATGGAAGGATGTGCGCCGTACCGCACAAACCTTTCCAAGCGCCCAGCTGTTGAGGCTTTGGAAGGTTAATTTCCCAATTCTTACATATTTGTCATTTCTGCTTAGTCCTACTACTGTATTTTGCCCAATAATACGATTATCAATTTCTGCTAAATATTACTATGACAGAAATCACTTGTGACCCACTTTCTACCCTCTCTTCACGTAAAGAACCATCAAATACATGCAACACCTTCCAGCCCCTTAGACTAGAGGCAAGCCAGATATTACCACAGGTCGTGGGAACCTAGTCTGACTTTTCGCCAGAGGGGTTGATGCAGTTTCTGCACTCACTTTAAGAAGGAGTAAAAGGGATTGTGCCTTGATAGGTACCTTGTTGTAGAGGCATGAGCGAGCTTGTCTAAAGTTTTTAAATACAATGAATAAAAACGCATTAAATATGCTGTTTTCCTCTTTTTATTTTAAAGACCATGTTTTCCACCATTTTTTCTTTTTCTTACAGGAGGACACAACGTGACTATCTCCCTGCAGTCCCGCACTGGGCACACACACATGCCGTCAGTGGTTGGTGTCCTGGTGTTCACTCAGTTCTGGTTCTGGTTCCCGCTCTCGCACTTCCTCTCACTGGCATTCACTCCAACCTGTGTCATTGGCCTGAATAAAGATCTCAAGGTAAGAGCCGGGCCATTATAGAGTGGGCCAGCTAGAGGGGCATGTCTGTCCACCAGGAGCCTATTGTCCGGCAACACTCGCCAGGTACATGGTACTGAGATGGGGACCCCAGCAGTGACACGTGTAAAGGGGACCCAATTTCATACTCTAATATTCGTGGTATTTGGGTAGGGGTGATAAGCAAAGTCATGCACTCTCCTTCCCTTCCACTCCTTACCTTGGCAGCAGTCATCACTTACAAGGTGAGCCTTCTACATCAAGCAGCAGCACCTCTGTGCAAGACTCCCCCCCCCCCCCCCCCCCCCCATGACCCCCATCCACCCATACACGGACATAAACTCGATGCTAGCTAGGGCGATTGTGTCGGGTTCAAGCTAGCATGGCTTATTTTCATGGGATATTATTTATTGGCCTCTGTGTCCGAGTAGAGAGACATTGACTGATTGTTTTCCCTCTCTGGGACTCTGCTACATTTTTATCCATTTCAGAGACACATGAAGCTAAAATCAGGTTTGGGGAGGTGCTAGCAAATCGAATCAGTGCCTTCGAGTTTAGTTTGAGTACTTTATTTTAAATATGAATTGAGAATGTATTTGGCAATGTTTTTGTTTCATGGATTTTTGCAATCAGTGCTACATGGCAAAGCGGTCCAGAGGAGATGCATGGCTCGCCTGTCGTAGCCCTCTTCTGGTCATCCCACGTTCATGAATCTTCCCTTTTTCAGTAGCACCCCCTGTTACCAGTCTCTCCCTACCCACTTCTCTATACCAGAACCAGCTCCAAATTGCAGTCTTCCTTCCACTCCGTGTCTCCCAGCACCTTCTTGTAGCTTCCAGTTACTCCCAGTGTCTGTGACTATTTGCTTGATGTTCACTCTGTACCAGTGACATCACCTGCCTTAAGCATCCCATCTGCTTAGCTTTCCTGCATCTCCATCAACTGTAGTAATGACCCATTCACCCTTCTTCACACTGTCCACCTTCATCCTCTATACATCTTATCCTCTCAGTAGCAGCTACTGTCAACCGCCATTCTCAGCCCCTAAACCAGCTTACAGGTCAAGTAACTTATATAGTACATGCCCACTCCCCCATACCATACCCTAAGTATCAGCCTCTATGTACATCCATTCATGTGTCCTCTCTACCACTACCAGCTTTCTGGGCATCTTCCCATCTCTTTGGAATACCTCCCATCTTTTGGAGTATGCATGAAGAGGCATTTTGTTACAGTGAGAGAGATGCCTGCGAGCTTACCTTTAATACTCTGAGCGAAGTGTACATTTGAAATTAACATGTAAAATGACCTATGCAAGTGTTTATGTATAGCATGAACCTTCAGGTATCCAAGCATCAGTAAGCATCAGTCCTGGGTGTTCTTCAGGACTGTCCCTTCTTAAGAAGGAACAGGTGCGAGATGACCGGGCCTTCTTCCATCTGGCACAACAACATCATCTCCCTCCATTTTAAAGTATTGTGTCCCTCACGTTTCCATGTCTGCTTTATAAAAATGCACTATTTATAAATAGTTGCTGTGCCTTTTATCACAACCTGTGGAGGTACCTACCACTAGTTGTCTCTTTTACGGCAGTGATGAAAGACCTATTCAACTTACGTTTTTGCAAGACATTCTTTGTATTCATGTTTCCGGATCATAGGAAACATCAAACAGCAGCAAACAAAGTGGTGGTGGTAAATGATTGCTCTTGTAATGTCACCAAGCTTCACAACAAATTTCCATCCACTGTTTTTTTTTTTAAAGCTAATGTGTAACAGATATGCCTTCATGGTTGCTTCGCCTTTGCCTAAGGGTCTCTGTATTCTCCTTTATCCCAAAGACAGGGGCATCATCCAGAACATCCCTTCCCTGTTGTCTGCAGAGTTTCTGCTCCCACTTGTCTAGAAACTTTCACTCTCTGGCACTGTAAATACCATGGCCAGGAATACTTTTGCATTTGTCTTTGCCCCCACACCACCAATAGTAGCATTTTTGGGGCTGGAAATAATTGTGCACCCCACTGTCCTGGAGACATTGTCTAGAACTTCACTCCCATGTTGAATCGTGCCTCAAGGTCATAGAGGCCTCTTAATTGTGAGACCTTGGGCCAGATGCCCTTAAATATTGCCAGTGCTGACACTGTACTTCCATGTGTGTCAGCAAGACTGGCATTGTCATTTCTCAGTGCTAGGTGTACTGTAAAATAGAGCGCATTGTGTGAGGACTGAAGCCACAGAGCACAGTCTGTGATGAGCCATGCGTCATAAATGGCCCTCTAAATGATTCATTCGGTCCATTGCCGTTTTCGTTTGCTTCCACCGTTGCATGGACATATCCATCGCTTTGGAGCTGCCATTGCAATTCTCTGTCTCGGAAAGGGAGGAGCCGCAGTTGGTACATTTGTAACAGCTTATTCAGTCCTGGCCCCGCCTCACACTCTGACACATTACAAGTAGTTTTGCAACAATTCAGAGCACACTCACAAATTGTTATACTTGGGTTTGAATAACAGCCGCTGAGTTTGAGTGGAACAGCATTAACAGGAAGAACGTAAATCCACTGCAAAGGTTAGCGTTCCTTGTTGCTACAGCACCTGCATCCTCTCTTTTGTGGTATTGTGGGTTTCATTTTTATTATCCGTGATGCCTCGTGCTGGACTTTGCTTTGTAGAATATCCTCTGCTGGAATTGTAGCCTATGGTAGGGCGAGGCCTCCAAAGGAACCACAGAGCCGACTGTCTCCTGAACCAGTGCATCATTCAGCTTTAGTTCATGACTCCGGTTTAGGCGTAAAGGAGGCTACACTATGGGCTTTGCAGCCAAACTCCATTAGAAGCGGATACCATATGGAACCTAAAGTCTAAAACTCCAACAATCCGTGTACTGTTAACCTTGTACCCACAGTTTTTAACAACAACCTCAATAACATTATTTTGCAGATGCCGAAGGTTCAGTACAAATCCAACTGCAAACCGTCCACTTTTGCATATCCAGCACCGCTGGAAGTCCCAAAGGAGAAAGAGAAGGAAAAGGTTGGTTATTTTAATTAACATCAGAACCTTAGAGTGGTTGTGGTGCTGTGCAGTGTTTTCAGAGTTAGTCTCTAAAATAATTGGAAACCAAGCAAATGTATAGTGAGGCACGAGTCAGGTTGCTTAATGCCGACTGCTGTACCTTTGAGGATGAACGATTTAGTACCTGGACACAGAAAAAACGCTTTCTATCCAGGCTCAGCTTAGAGTGTTGATGGACGAAGCTGGCTATTTGTATCTTTAAGGCTATTTCACACAGGATTATGGGGAAATGAAATGAAGTCTATGGTGATTAAAGTTCTCATCTGCTTTTTCTTGTGTTAAGGTGTCCACAGCTGTGCTGTCCATCACTGCAAAGGCCAAGAAGAAGGAGAAGGAAAAGGAAAAAGAGAAGAAGGAGGAGGAAAAGATGGAAGTGGTGAGTAATGAGTGTAGAGAATGGGTCGACAGCCAACCTCATAGACATTGTCTCAATGAATGCCACTGTTCTGTACGTTACCATAAATTGAACCAGTAGACTTTGTTTTAAAGAGCATATCTTTGTTCATAGTTTCTAAGATTAATGTCAGAAGTTGGGCAGGGTAGAGTAACACATCCCCCATATAGCTGTGCCCGTGACTTGAGATCTATTAGTTATAAAGGTAACTTACAGGACGGCCTTTGGTTAGTTACTTCATCCTGTATTTTCTCATAGGCGGCACACTAAAGTCTCCTAGCTCCCACTCTTATAATGTTGCTATTACAAAATCTGCGTGTTTTGAATTCACCATATTTTATTGTAGAGCTTTGATTATACCGTAAGTTTCAATAGTTCATTCACTTTGCAGTACCGTGGGTAATACTCCATTATTCCTTCACACAAACAGTGAAGTCTTCTAGTTTAGTAACTATGCATTGTGAGCATCACCAAGAGCAACAGTTCCAGATTTATATATTATTTCCCTTCTTTGGTACCCCATGTAACAAAACACACAACAGGTTGTTCCAAGAGCAGGACTCCTAATGACTGAGAAGCCCGTTGCTTTAAAAAATCCTATCTATAAGGCATTTGTGACAAATGCCAGTGATCATGTTTGTCTTTGTGGCTCATAAATTCATATTTATCAGTCTTGTAGGCTCATTTCTTTGTACAATTAGTAAGCTCATTTCTATGTGAATCAAGTAGTTCTACATACGGGTTGAGGTACGGTGACACACTAGTTAAATATGCATGTACTGCTGTAGAGCTGTGATTCTTAACTTTTTCACAACTGTAGATCCCCACTGTTTCAGTTTTGGGATCTGGGGACTCTGGCCTAAGCAATTTTAAGGATTTGAACATCAAATATTCAAAAATACTGAAACAATTAGACCTCAAACAATTACACATATGAACTATTTTAATTCCCCCAAAAATCTAAATTGTAAATTTAATGGGAAGCCTGGAGCTTTTCATTTTTTTTTTTTAGAAAAGACAAAGCAATATGCAATGCTCTAACATATTACTTTCTCTTTTTGCTCCTAATGTATCTTCTCTTTTTGTTGGTGTGTACTAGAGCTTTAATTATGGCGACCAGTCTTCCATACTATTGTTTGGTGTATGTGTGATGCTCCCACGAATCAAGCTAACAATGCCAACTTAATTTGTGGTCTCTGATTTCAGATTCCTCAACATTTAGAGGGTGTTTTAACCTTTTCAAGTTTACTCTGTTTATGTACTTAATATGCTAATATTTAATTTTCTAAACAGTTGAGGACCTTTCCAAGATTGCACAATGTACCACCAGGGGTCTATAGATCATAGGTTAAGAACTAATGCTGTAGATCACACGCTGTGCACACTCCTGCCTGCTAGTGTTGGGTACAAGTGTTGAAAGTTGTTTTTCTTAGAAGACGAGGTTTCGGTTTTGCAGTGACTCCAGAAACGCACAATTTACCATGAGATAGACTCTACCTAAGATTGTTTTTTTTCCACCATCGGGATAAGGCATACCTAACAGTACGTCTGGACCATTTCACTGCAGAGGCTAAACACACTAGAACTTCAGCATTGAGACATTGAAAACATAAGTTGTATGTGCCAGATGATATGCTACAGCTGATTGCTTTATCAGAACTCATACATCCACTGACCACTTAAGACAAATTGGGAAGCCAGAGGCCAGGGTGTTTTGTTAGAATGATTCACGATTCTGAACTTGGAGAGCTATAAAACAAATGTTCTGTTTGTTAAATTCAATCTCATGGATGATTTTCTGGATCAAGGGGAAGATCGACACCTGTAAAATTTTAAGTATAAGAATATGATGTAGCGCCCGTCTTTTAAATCCGATCTCAAGTGCTTCAAAATAAGTCTCCTGGAAAGCTGTTTTTATAGCTGTAATCACTTCTGCTAGAAGAGGCTCTGACACTCTTGATCCGCTTTCCTGGAGCTCATTTATTTTTCTGAGCGCTTCTAAAGAATAGTCTTGGTATCTCTAATATGCCAGAACAATTTTCTATATTGCATGACTATCGAAAGGCTTCTGAGTCACAACACAGCTCTTTATTATCAAGTGTGTCTTCTGCTCATTGGAAAGAAGTCTCAAAACATGACACCACCAGAGAGATATTGGCTCGCGTAACAAAGACTTCCATTTGAATAACTTGGCCCTCACCCTGAGTAATCTCTCCACCTCCTCCAAGCCCCACTTTGCTGTGATGCACACTTTCAAGAGGCAAGACTTTTATTTCAACAGCCAAAGGAAATGTTCTGCTCCCCAAAGTTCTCGAGATAGTTATTTCTAGTGGTGTGTACCCCTTTGGTGACATTGCTCAAATGCCTGACCTCAAACTCAGAACCCACTTCAGTTTAATGTTATCATTCAGTATCTTTCTCTTAACCACGTGCTACTTTGATCCGCTAGAGAATGTTCAATAGTTGAAATGAAAGTGGAACTTATCTGTGAGTAGTCTGTGGTCGCCTGGATATCCCCCTCTCACTGGTACAAAAAATGCTGTCATTACTATTATATTTCAAATGCAGTTGATGCCTCAGAGAGATGTCATATAGAATGATGGGCGGAGTTCTTTTGCCTTCTAGTGCTTGTGGTAGGCAGGGGGAGGCTGTTGTAGACCATCTTCCTTATAATATGGGATTGTCAACCACATGTGTCACTGGAGTGAAAACACTTGTTATAATTAACTTTGGAAGAGTACTTCCATGTCTAAGTAATTTAATCAAGAAAAAGCTTTTATTGAATGGCTTTTTTTTTTCTTTCACCGTTTCAAGGACGAGACTGAGAAAAAAGAGGAAAAGGAGAAGAAAAAGGAGCCCGAGCCGAACTTTCAGCTGTTGGAGAACCCGGCCCGAGTGATGCCTGCTCAGCTGAAGGTCTTGAGCATAGCAGAGAGCTGCCGCTATCAGCCCTTCAAGACAGTGAGTCCGCTATGCTATTTCAGCATGCTTGTCCCATGAGAGATGTCTGAAGCTTGCCCGGTGAAAGCATGTAGTGGTTGGGATTCATCTTGAGCCAGCGCTACAGGGTGTTAGTACGGTTTAACCGGAGCTTGAATAAATGATCTCTGGTCTTGGCTGTGTTCAAATTTTCTAATTACCAACAATTTCATAGTGCTGCTGTTTTGCTTGTGGCTTTGATGCTGAACACCCAAGAGCTTTTCTGTAATGACTTTTAACCCCTTGATTCATAAATCCCTTGAGTGTTTGTGGTCATTGTTCCCAAAGACTTATTTAAGGACATTCTGTAGTGGGAAAGAGCAGACCTTACACTGGATGTGTGAACTGCAAACCATAAAACAAAGAACTGGAGATAACTTCAAGCACACCAGAGTTATCTCCTTTTTCCTTGCCAAGTTTGATGCATGAAATACAGAACTTCAAAACAATTATGTGCTTGCTGCTTTCTTTATCTCGCAGATAAGAGAGTTTTTGAACATGCTATCCTTTCATCCTGACCCTCCTCTTGAGGGTTTGAGTCTGAGCCCAATTTGAATTGAACCTATTTACTGTAAATTAGATTAAAAGATCCTAAAAGTTGTCATAAGAGCGACTTAATTAAGAAAGCTTATCCGCCTTCAGCTCTGGTTCCAAGGACCCTAATTAATGGCGTAAAGTTTAGCATCTCAACCACATCATTACAGAGCTGGCTTCAGCAGGATGCTCCAAGGATTTGTGTGCGTCATGTGTTTTTAGAGAAGGACCTCAAATGGCTTTTGAAAAATAGCTGCCTGGGACGCAACCTAATTTTTACTCTTTGGCATGTGACGTAAACCATTTTTTAACTTACTGCTTTTAGGAACTAGAGTGGACAAATTCAAATGATGCGCTATAGTGCACTGAGTGCATCTCTTGAAGGACACGCATTGTCCTGTACATTGTTATTGCTCCTTTCAGTTAATCTTTACTTGTTTCAAAGATTTTATCATTCCCTCCTGTCTGAGATGGGTCTTCTTGTCAGTGCTTTTGAATGCTGTTTTCCCTATCCACTCTTTTCCTCTGACCATGTGTCAGGTTTTTTAATTGGAACAATGCAGATAATGAGTATTGTTTGTACACATCCATATGTAAAGATTTGGGACCTTAAAGAAGAACTAATTATGCAGCTTATATTACAAAGAGGAAGAAGGATTTTGGGGGATGGATTTTGGGAGGAGATACGTGCTAGCCCATGTAATATTTAGGTGGTACAGTAGGATGTAAAGTGTTTTGTAAGAGGAAGAAACTCTTGATCAGCTCATGCGTCCAGCATACATTTGCCATCATGGGTGGTGACCCCTTGCGTTACCTGCATGGTAGATATTGATGCTGTACTACATTCTATCTTTACGTAGGGCAGGTGTGCCCAGTGCCAGTTCATGGTGGCCCAGTTTGTGCAAATAGTTTTTAAAAATTTTTTTTTATCGGTTACAGACCCTGAATATGAATGGAACTCGTATGCATAGTGATTATTCTGAAAGATCGGTCTTGATCTGGACTTATGTGAGATACCTTTTCTGTAGGCAATATTTTACAAAGCATGAGCTCCACTGGGCTGTAAAATCCTCTTTTCCTATAAGTGCTCCATTAATTTCTTTTGGCGCATTCTAGTTTATGACTGATTTGGTTCACATCTTTGCTGTCTCTGGGACTGTAGTTTTTTGTGGTTATTTCCAGTATGTGATCTTCCATTGTTGCACATTGTAGGTCTTGAAAGCTCACATTCTAAACTGTAGCACCTTCTGAGCAAAGGCTCCCTCAGTATTATGCAATTTAGTTAGAAAGTATTGAGCTCAAACACTCTAGGTAACTTTTAAATTTTGTAGTTTTCAAATTTTTATTGTTTTCATATACATATTTCAAGCTTTTTTCTGTAGGACGCCCACAGGAGTGGCATAGCTGGCCTTCCTGCTCTATATTTACAGCGGCGACTGTTTGACGCACCACGGTTCCAGTCCTGCAGAACACTGCTGCTTCTCCTCTTCCCTTTTTCATATGAGTCAGAGGTGGGATGGGGAGCGAAGGTGAATATCCTTACTCTTAAATCCCAGGATGCCTAACTCCCAGAACATTGAGGCCTCTGCCCCTGGAGTGCAGCAGTAAATTCCAGGAGTAGGGGCAGCAATGGAGACCGTTGATTTGACTTCCTGCAGGTGCTTCAAGCCTGTTCTTGACTCTGACCTTATAGAAGATGTGTCTGAGAGAGGTACTGGCAGGTCTGCTGGCTAGAGCTTGACAGCAGTCAACCCACCAGCTGCTGCCTCAACCTCATCAAAGGTGGATTGTTCACAGGCTGTGAAGCCTAGTGGTGCTGATTGATGGTGTTACTGTGACTCTGTTTCACCCTTGGAATGAATAGACAGCCGGATTTTCACACTTTTTTTTTTTAAAGGAAACATACGATTTGAGCCTTTCGTAGGTTCGGGAAATCAGGCCTGCTTTTTGCCTAGTGCTTGGTTATTCCTGATCTAGTGTCCTTATCACACATTCCGGCTTTGGCGAGATGCACATACAACAACAGTTGAAACCCATTCTTCTGCTGCTGCTGAACGGATATGTAGTTCTTCCCCCGTTTCCCTTTTGAAAAGGTCACGGCACCTTGCCTGATGTATGACATATGAGGCTGTTGCCATTTAGACAAGCTCTGGACTTGCCTGCACACACTGGTATTGAAAGACTCATTATCGCCAAAACCTTGGTCTCTTGTGTTCAAATTGCAACAGTTGGATATTTATCATTTGTGTTTTGATTTACTCTTTGCAATATCACCCGTGGTCTCATGGTGTTGAGCTGAGAAATTTGAGCTTAGGGCCATCCAACTAGGAGAATGACCAAGTTTTGAGGACCCTTCTTAAAAGCCAGTGTGGTTGAACAAAACGTTCACGTTTCAACAGGATGCTCCAGTCGATAGTGGCCTGGAACACCCTGAATATGTGGTTTATAATGGTTTATTAAACACAAGTTTAATAATGGCTTGGATCGTACATCAATACAAGTCCGCAAACAATATTCCTACAGTGTACGCTCGGATTCAGCAACTCCTAATGTCAGAGAAGTCTCCCTTTTTGGAGATAGCAATGACCGGTCGCGTTTTTTGTAGGAATTTTTTTTTTTCCACCATGAACCAAAAATCGTGGTGAGTTTCAGGCAAAGATGAATCCGTCCCTAACTTTCTACATCTGTTGCTCAAATTTGAGATTCAGTGTTGCACCTGAATTGGACAAGAGGCGGGTAAGAAGTTAATTAAGTCACTGCATAAACAGCCACTTAGATGAGCTCTAAGTAGTCCACCCAGGCTTTAACCACTCGGACCTTTAGACTTTATCTTTGTGAAATGGCCATACTGTGCGTTTCTGGAGCGTAATTTGGTTTCCTATTGTACGGTAAGAAAATGCAGAAATGGTTTCTTTCCTTGATCCTGTACACAAAGCATGTTTTTTAAAGTGAAGGCTCCTGTCAGTGGGCGTCTTCCAGCTTATGCAGGAAAAAGCATCACGTTAGTTGAAAGATGCCCCTGACATTTCAATATGTGTTTCAGGGTACAGCAAACAATATGTGGGTTTTGCTTCATCTCTTTGTGTTTAGAGGGTTTTATTGAAGGCAGAAACACTGCCCGTCAAATTATGTTTTTACCACTCTGAACAGTCGGCACCTTGAAATAAAGAGCCATGTTTGCATGCGTGGTGCGAGACATCTAAGTAAAACTGGTCTTTTTTTATTCACCCTCCTGTATGTTTCACAAGCTTTATTTTTACTTGGAAAGTAAATGTAAGGGCATCACAGCAGTTCTCCATCATTGCGATGCTGCATTGGATTTTCCATTCCGGAACTGATACTACACCAAAGTCTCAAAATTGGGCACAGATTTCATGCACATCACATAATTGTCCATAATGATTATAAAAGTTTGCTTGGTGGTGATTTCCTGATCAATCAAAAACCAAGGATTTTCTATATCTAAACACTTCCTAAAATCCGAAAGGGTAGGTGTCCGCCACTGGGACAAACACCTATTGTGTCTGGAATAAGTATTAATGAAATGTTGTGATCAGTTTCTGAGACCCCTAGTAGAAGGTATTCCCACTTTTCTAACAGACAAAGACGTTTTGAACCTGATTAACAACACTAACCAGGAGGGGGCAACTGATTTACTGATAACACTGGACATGGAGGTGTTCATAAATATCTCACAAGATGATGTCTTGTCGGTCTTGGAGGATTTACTGAGGTCAGGTGACTGGAGCTCGCCTACGCCTGTCCACTTGATCTTGTAATATGCTTCAATAGCATCAAAGCAAAGGTGCACCACACGAGAAACTTGACAATCACAAAGTTCATCTCCAATAATAAGATTTCTTCAAAACTTGTTTCTTTTATTCATTCCATTTTCATTTTATGAGGAACATGCAATTCAGTTCCTGTAATTCTACAGATAGAACAGCCGACGCGTTTCGTCCTGATACAGGACTTCTTCAGGGCTGTCAATTACAAACAAAAGAACACATATATAAATAAACATATACATATATATATATACACCACAAAGACAGAGCAACAATGTGTACTAAAAAGAGGAATGATTCCTGATCCTTAAGCGTATTGCAAATGATGCCAGAAGTCTTGATGTTTTGGCTAAGAAACTGAACACTCCACAAAACAAATTACATTTAAAAAACATCGAATCATACATTGAGAAAATTGATCAATAACCTTCACAATGCATATTGATCCATTAGAACTCAGAAATAGATAAAACTGAGTCAGCATATTCAATTTGGTTATCTAATAACAGTCAGAAAAGATTCAAGGGGCCAGGGAAAGACAGTGTAATAAATAATAAGGAAGCAAAAGTAACAGCATGAAAAAGGGTCATAAAGGAGAAAAGGAGAGGCAACCCACCGCTAATTAATGATGAAAAGCGAAGTAGTGTCTTCCTGAAAGTTCACCGATGTCTTATTATGGGGAATAATATCCCATCCAACAAGATCTTTGGTGAAAACACGATAATAAGAGACATTGGATTAAAGAATAAGCACCAAGCTTAAACGTGAACAGCACTAATACTGACACATACAAATATATATATATCAAGCCATATGTAATTTACATTATCTCAACGACACTGAACTAATATTGGTCCAGTTATTTTCCAATAAAATCCTTGTCGCGTATATTCCGTAATCAGAAGTGCCATGCACACAGAAATAATGGGAACCCTTTTTCATGCTGTTACTTTTGCTTCCTTATTATCTTTTACACTATGTCTTTCCCTGGCCCCTTGAATCTTTTCTGACTGTTATTAGATAACCAAATTGAATATGCTGACTCAGTTTTATCTATTTCTGAGTTCTAATGGATCAATATGCATTGTGAAGGTTATTGATCAATTTTCTCAATGTATGATTAGATGTTTTTTAAATGTAATTTGCTTTGTGGAGTGTTCAGTTTCTTAACCAAAACAGAAAGACTTGTGGCATCATTTGCAATACGCTTAAGGATCAGGAATCATTCCTCTTTTTAGTACACATTGTTGCTCTGTCTTTGTGGTGTATATATATGTATATGTTTATTTATATATGTGTTGTTTTGTTTGTAAATGACAGCCCTGAAGAAGTCCTGTATCAGGACGAAACGTGTCGGCTGTTCTATCTGTAGAATTACAGGAACTGAATTGCATGTTCCTCATAAAATGAAAATGGAATGAATAAAAGAAACAAGTTTTGAAGAAATCTTATTATTGGAGATGAACTTTGTGATTGTCAAGTTTCTTGTGTGGTGCACCTTTGCTTTGATGTTATATACCTGGATTCCTTAGGGAATAGGCATTGTGACAGTGGGTGCCATTTAGTGTGCACACGAATTGCCTTTAAATAAAGGGTTTGTACTGTGGGAGTGACAATAGGTTAGGTGCTGGTCAATAGAAGGTTCCACTGCTTTTCTTGTTTTAAATATGCTTCAATAGCAGTCAAAGAAAATTTCTTCGAATTTGAAGATACTCCGTTTCTGCAAATTCCACGCACATCAATTTCAATGTGGATTCGCCCCAAGTGTGGCCTGTTTGAATATGTATGATTTTGAGAAAATGCATATACCCGCAGAGACTAATCCCTACGAAAATGAAATTCATCATTGGTGGCAATTTATAAACAGCATTTTGATCATCTGGAACGGGGACAAAACACTTTCTGGGGACTTCATTAAACGCATCAACTTTGTGAACCGCAATGTAGGATTTACCCAAACAGTAACGGACAAACGAATGTCCATTTTGTATTTGTCAATCTTAATTGAAGGTGGATTGCTAAAGACTAGGACTTATACTAAAACCACCGATCACAACAGTCTGCTGCTGTTTGGAAGTCACCAGCCTCAGGCCTTAACAACTCATCTTGTTGTACAGTCAATTCTTGAGAATGAGGAGAAACTGTAGTGACATAACGGACTATAAAAGACTAGCAGAAGGCTTGTCAGGGAAACTGCACCAAGATTATCCCGAGTAGGTGATTTGGATGGCCAAGAAGGAGGCAAAGAATAACAAAAGAGAATCTTTACTAGAAACCAAATTGGAAATTACCAAGCGAAGTTCACATGTGTCTACATTAACTCCGCTTTCAAATTAGGTCAAGAAGGTTATCAAGAAATGATGGAGCTTCTTGAATAGTAGGGTCTGACTTCAGAAAAGACACTGTTTGCATTAAAACTATCACATAATTTGAGACTCCTTCTGGTCCACACAAGACCAAGGAAATCAGCAGCTAGAGACAGCATTTGGGGGGACACCGTTCATGCGATTTCTTTTCAATAGTAATGGTGAGAAATTAGAAACTATAGCACTATAGAGATATCAACACCACAAGGGCACACAAAAGAAAGCCTGTTGAGTCTGTTATTCATGTCTAAACTTTTTGTATGCTTTCTTCTTGGCTATACATGCTTGTGAACTATATTCCGGAGTCCGGGACGTAAGTTTTGAAAGAACCAGATCTTCTTTTTTCTAACACTAACTGCAGATGACATTTATGTAGAATAACAACAATGCATAGAATGAGAACAACCTATTATGATGTTAGGTGGGTATGTAGGTCCTAATAAATTGCCATTGATCCAGGTTATTGGATTTTAATGGGACAGAATCATGTTGACCAGCTGTTTTGGAATATAAGAAACCTTATCTTCTGTAGTAGGGGATCTCTGTGTATAGTCATAATCTAGTGAATAGTCCCGCCCATGTGCGGGGACCCCGGAGCAATAAAAAAATAATCTCTTAAGGTGTCAAATCATGCAGACCTGCATCCACCTTTAAGAGAGAATTTAATTTAAAGACAGATAATGCAGCCTATACCCACAGGCTACACTGTCCAGTACTTCAACTAGAATTCCACCAACATCCACAAACAGCACTGCCTGTCCAGCTTTTCTCCAAGGGAAAAAACACCCTGCCTCTCCCAGCAAAAGCCTCTGGAATGATAGAGAGGAAGGAATGGACAGACAAGCCCCATAGGCTGCCATTATGTGGCTCAGAACAGGATACTGTGCCTTTAAGAAAACTATCCCAGAATGCACAGCAGGTCCCTTTTACTTTAAGTTCTTTTTTCCGGCTCCTGCTAGCAGGACCCTGGAGCATTGAGCTCTCCCTTTTCAAGGGTTTATTGGTTACTTTGCAAGTAATAGTAAGTTAGTAAAGTCCTTTCCTTCTGGCGTTGTCAGCATGCCTGGCTTGTTCGACAAGTGTCCTGATTGTGAAAGGAAAAGGCTAAGTCCGACCCACACAGGGTGTGCATCGTCTGCCTTCCCCAGTCCCACGTGCCGGAGGAGTGTGACATTTGCCGCTCTTTTTCAGCCAGGACCCTGAGAGAGAGGATGAAAATCAGGCTCCAGGTCCTGGAGGACAGAAGACTGAAGGCACAAGGTGGGTCTGGAGGGGCTGATTCTGCCCATGCTGAGGCCTCTGGGGGGCTCCCCAGGGGCAGGAAGACCAGCAAGCGTCCCCACTCCCCGTCGAGGGCGTCGACGGCGGCGTCGAGGGGGATGACTACAGTCTGTTCGCCATCTCCCCAGGGCTCTGGGGAGAAGCGGCGTCGGCGATCGACGTCGAAGGAGCTGAACAGACCGCCGTCGGCGGCATCGTCTGCGACGACGCCGTCGACGTCGCCATCAAGCCATGGGGTCAGGATCGGACCCGGCGTCGGCGTTCGCCGTCGAGGGGAAGTCGCCGATCGCCGTCGGCGAAGAGAAGAAGGTCGCCGTCGAGGGGCTCCTCGACGTCACGAGCCAGCCGACACCCGGCGTCGAGGCGGCGGTCGCCGCCGACGTCGAGGAGGTCGACGCCACGGAGGAGATCGACGCCACGGAGGAGATCGACGCCACGGAGGAGATCGACGCCACGGAGGAGATCGACGCCACGGAGGAGATCGACGCCACGGAGGAGATCGACGTCGCGAAGATCGACGTCGAGGAGGTCGACGTCGAGGAGGTCGCCGTCGAGACGGCGCAGGGGTGCCCTGACGCCAGGAGTAAGAGAGGAACGGAGTCGCCGGGATCGGTGTACTCCGTGGTGTATACACCTCCTCCTCCTCCTCCTCTGCCAACACCGCCTCCGCCACCGACTCCTCCTCTTCCATCACCGCCAACACCACCACCGCCTCCACCACTGCCGCCGGTGTCACCGCCTCCACCGCCCCCACCGCCGCCTATACCACCTCGCACGCCGTTGGGGCCACCTGCGGTTCCGCCACGGTCGGTCTCCCTGCCCAGGTATCCGACTCCACCGCAGGGGACGCCAAGGCCGCGATGTAGGAAGGTGGATATCTGACTATGGTTACCCCCAACTTTTTGCCTAGTGTCTAGCTGGTTTTTCGACTTAGTTGGCCTGAGATCCTGCCATTCAGGGTCTCAGGCTGTCTGCTCTCTCTTTAAAATGGACTCCATGTACCCTAGGTACACTCCCAATTGGTAAGGATCACCTTATTGGACCCTGTACAGAGTACCCTAGGTACCCAGGGCATAGGTGTACCCTAGGCCTCCCAGGGGCTGCAGCATGTATTATGCCACCCCTGGTCTGGCCTTCCAATCAGACACAACTGGCTGATCACTCAGCTGGGGCAAGGTCGTGTAATCACCCCTTGCTTAGGTGTAGTATTCCTATACCTAACTTACATATAGACACATGTGTACCTATCAGTCACTCCTATGGCAGGCCTTGACAATCCTGGAGGCAGAGTGCTTGGTAACATGTGAGATGGTGCTCTAGCATGAGCTGAGCCTGTCTGCAGCTTTCGGAACCTTGTCCTTATAGCTGTTCTATGATATAGCCTACCATATACTCTTAAAGTGCCTTATAATCTTAGACGGTTATGGTAACTATGGTTTGGCTTTATCAAAACATGTCGTGTAAGGTGTCTAACACTCGGGAATAATACCCCCATGCCATTTCTGGACATGAGAATATTATTCCCCCCTTCTAGAGGGAAAGACATGTTAAAATCATACTTCAACTGTTAGCCTCTGACCAAAGCCTCAGCATCACAAAATGGATGCTGCTGCCACGACACAAGTCTGACCTCCTGCAGCTGGGAGTGATCCCAGCCAGGGAGGCCTGGACAATAGGTTTCCTGCTTGGGGAGGTGCTAGCACCTCCCCAGACAGCCTTTAGTGTATTGGGGCAGGGTGGGCTGAAAGGAATGAGACATGCCTGGGGCACACAAGGTGTTCCTTGCATAGTCCAGTTCAAACCGGCGCTGGGGCACTCCAGCCCCAGCTCTGGCGCGAAACTGGACAAAGGGAAGTGGGTGTAACCACCCCCTCCCAGGTCCCACCCATAAGGCGTGACCTAGCAGGTATCCCAGCCCCCCAGATTAGTATAAGAGTGGGAGTTGGGCCTCAAGACTTTAGATTATCCTGAACCTGCAAAACTGAACAGAAACTCTGGACCTTCGACATTCGACGAAAGAAGAAGACTGAAGAATCTCCCTTGTAGCCAAGGAGTGGCTACCCTGTGCAAACAGGCACCATCAAGAGACTACCCTTTGCTTTGCGACCGTTCTACGAGGAACCGACTGCAGAGCCCGACCAGAGCCTTGACTTCCAGACTTCTCCGACCCTCATCCACATCTGCAGCAGAGCTGAGATCCGTGGAGGCGACGAGCGACGTGGGACCGGCTACCTGGGAAAAGTGGCTAGTAACTTACAGCGCAGCTTCTGAGGTACCCTCGAAGTTGTGCACCGGGGATTGAGAAGCCCCAACCCCAAGCACCATCTGCACCGAAGATCAGCCCCCCACACTCCACGAGTCCTGCGTGGGGCCCTTCAGCATTTTCCTGCTTGCCGCGTCTGTCCGGTTGCTTGCCCGCTGGCTAGTGGCCTCTGTGACGACGCACCCTGAAATCTTCTGCGCTGGTTTGGCTCCTCCAGACTGGCTCCCGCTTCTCTGCAAAGAAGAAGCACCCCAGACCTTCCTGGTCTGCACCAGAAGCAAGTCCTTCGTTCTTCGTGGGTTCCGCTTGCCAAGGCTTGGTGAGTCCTAGTCCAACTTCGACGCCGCCGACAGCAAGAGCCTTCGTGGGACAGCTCGCCTCCTGGTCCTGGTCGTCCTCGACGCTTCCTGGTCCTCCTGGCTGCAGCGACAAGCTTCACCTTCACCTGCAACTCTTCACGACATCGCCTGGTTCCTTCCTGGTTCCACGTGGTCACTGGCTAGTGACCTTGACTCTGTCCCTTCTGCTTGCAGGTTTCTTCTCTTCTTGATCCCAGCCTTGGGATCCACCGGACACTCTTCACTGACTGCCTGTCAGCATCTTTCTTCAGGCATCCATAGGAGTCGACGACGAAAACGACGCATCTTCACCCCTATGCACCCGCAGCCTGTGGGCTAGGTAACTTGGGTACTCCGGTGCTCATCAGGATAGTGACTATCCTAGTGTCTAGTTTTCAAGTCTCAACTTCCTAGCTACTCCGGAAGTGTCCTAAATCTACCGTTTTCTAAACTGTACTATTGCTATTGACTTTTACGCATTACGCGTGAGTGTTTCCACTCTGCACACGAATCCCGTGGGCCTCCCACTTCCTAACTAACGCTAGTGTAGTGTAGCCCCAGCGATTCCCTAGGCCTAGTCCTATTCTATTTCCGTGACAGTGGTTCTTATACCACTTACTTAGTATATGGTTTGCGTGGCCCCTAGGGCCTAACTGTATTACTTACCTGTGTGACTTACTGTATGCATTAATAAGACTGTGTTGTACTTACCTCTAATCTCATAAAGAGTGCTGAGGGTTTGCTTAGAATAAATACACTTTATTTTATATATATATATCTGTTGTGGTGTCCTTTCATTTGGTATTCAAGGGATTATATATGGTATCACAGCTGGCTTCACATGCCATTCAGAGTTTAGCCTAAGACTGCTCTTGTCCATGCTACCACTAGGATAGCTGGTCTATAAGGTTGACTTTACAACCAATCACCATAAGGGTATTTGGACTGATATAAGGTGTACACTATAACTAGTGACATCATACATCAGGCCAACTTCTCACATTGGTGGCAGCGGTGGGATCTGAGCTTGCTGTTGTAATACCATTGTAATCTTGAGATACTGAATTGAAAGATCACACAGATATTGTCTAGGTACATATAACATAGATTATTATACTTAAGTCCTACTGGACTTTGTAGTTGTAGGTTGAAGGGAGTAACACACCCTGACTACAACTACTAGAGAGGTTTAGTAGATACAACTAGTGTAAGTAGGTGCACACACCACACCCTCACTAGATCATGTCTCTGAGAGGAGATCAAGTAGATGCTCTCTCAGGAGGATCAGGTCTGCAAAAGATCCCCTCTAGATATGATACCTTAACATTCCAGGAGATGAGACACTTGTGTACCTCCAGAGGAATAAAACAGGGTGCAAACCCTACCCTCCTTCAGTTAAGACAACTCCTAGAGGAGTATGACATTCTTAAGGCATCTCAGGCAGGTGCCCTAGGCACAGAGGAGGGTCTACCCACCACAGAGGAGTCAGAGGAGACTTCAGATGAAGAGGTAGACAGCCAGGGCCAAGTAGGAAGACTTAGCCAGGCTAACCTAAGTTTACATGGGAGTTTGCATGGGGTCCCCCCATACAGACCCACAAGTAGGCTTACACAGAGAAGCAGGAGGGACAGATCCCCTTCAAGGGAATCCATCCACTCCCATGTCTCTAGCATCTCTAATGCTTCCTCTCACAGGGGAATGACTTCACCTGAGAGAAAGGAGCATAAAGCCAGAATGAGGGAAGCTAATCTGAGGATTCAGAGGGAAGAAATTGCCCTTGCCAAGGAGAAGCTTGCTCTGGCTAGAGAGCAAAAATTGTGTGGGTCAGAACCCACTGGTGGCAGCAACATCCCTAGAGATAGGGATAGGTCTTATGACCATAGAAACCTAAGCAATATAGTCCCCCCATATCAGAATGGGGAGGACATCCACAAATGGATGACTGCTTTGGAGAGGGCCTGCAAAGTACAGCAGGTACCCCAAAGTCAGTGGGCAGCTATCTTGTGGCTCTCCTTTTCTGACAAAGGTAGAGACAAGCTCCTCACAGTCAGTGATGAGGATGCAAACAATTACAAAGTCCTGAAGAGTGCTCTGATAGATGGGTTTGGCTTAACCACTGAGCAATATAGGTTGTTGTTCAGAGACACCCAGAAGACACAGACACAGGACTGGTCTGATTTTGTGGATTGTGCCACTAAGGCTTTGGAAGGTTGGTTAAATGGCAGCAAGGTGCAGGACTATACAGGATTGTACACCTTGATTATGAGGGAGCAGATCCTTAGTAATTGTCAGAACCAGCTTCTCCATCAACACCTGGTAGACTCAGATTTGACCTCTCCCCAAGAATTGGGAAAGAGGGCAGATAAATGGGTCAGGACCAGGATTAGGCCTAAAAATCAGGGTGGTGACCAAAAGAAAGATACCACCAAGCCTCAAGAGAAGGGTGGGGATAAAGCAAAAGAGAAATCTTCCTCAGGGCCCCAAAACTCCACACAGGGTGGTGGGTCCCAAGCTCCCTCCTCTACCACAGTTAAAAAGCCTTACTGCCATGTGTGTAAAACACCTGGGCATTGGAAAACTGACAGCAGTTGTCCACAGGCTAAAAACAAAACTGTTCCTCCAACTACTCCTGTCACACCACCTATTACTGTCAGCAGTAATCCCCCAGGTGGTGGGAGTGCCCCCAAAAATTTGGTTGGGTTTTCTTGGGGAACACAGGGGTATCCTGGCTTAGCCAATTCCCCTGCAGCAGCTACTCTTGTCTGTGATGGTGGCATGGGGTTTGCCAACTTCACTGCCTGTCCCAACACTTTGGGTAGGTACAGACAGGAACCCTACATCAATGGTAGAAAAGCTGAGGCCTACAGAGACACTGGAGCTAGCATCACTATGGTGGCCCATAGGCTAGTTCCCTCTGAGCAGCTTTTGCCTGGTTTCTCATACCAGGTCACTAACATTGATGGCAAACAGAACAGTCATCCCATGGCAGAGGTATGTCTCAGCTGGGGAGGTGTCACTGGCCCTAAAAGGGTGGCAGTGTCTCCAACCTTACCTGTGGACTGCTTACTGGGGAATGACTTAGAACTCTCAGCTTGGGCTGGAGTTGAACAAGACACCCATTCCAAAATGGTAGGCCTTTCCAAAAAGGGTAGTGGGGTTGTGCCAGTCACAACCCCTGTCCAAGTAGCTTTCCTCCCTGAAAAGGTTGGAAGGGCAGTGGTAGCCACAGCCCAGGCACAGACAGACTTCCCTGTAGAAATTGGCAGAGCTGTGTCAGTCACAGCTCAAACACAAACTGAGTGCCTTCCTGAAAAGGTTGGCAGGGCTGTAATGGTCTCAGTCCATACTCAGACTGACCTAGGTGTAGTGAAGCCTGAAACTATGGATCACTCCACACAAACAGAGAGTAGTGGGGAGGAAGAAAAGTCTCCCTCTCCCCAGACATTAGGAAAAGGTCAGCCTCCTCAGGGATTTGACCTCACCCCTTGTGAAGGAACTGTCCCAGAGGTAGCCAGGCCTGGCCTGGCAGAGCCTCTGATGTCAGTGGCCCCTTCCAAGGTGGGACCCAGTCTGGTGCAGGTAGCCTGCCTCTCTCTACCCTGCCTCAGTCAGCCCAGGGCTGCAGAGGTCAGGGAGGCCAGTGGACCCCAAGAGGGCCCCTGTCCACAAGAACCCCCCCATCAAAAGAATGAGGATTGCCTGGCTAGTAGCCCTAGCCAGGTGATGAGTAAAAACATTCCTGAGGGATCCCCTTTACAGGTAGTTAGGGACCTCCCCCAGAGGGATTCTGTTGGGCACAGGCAAACATGGGACCTTAGGGCCCCAAACCTGACCTGTCCCTCCAGTAAGCCCACAAAAGGGGCCCAGCCTCCAGCTTTAGGTAGCCAGAGGCTGACCCTGAGAGCACAGTGCAACTCAGTTAGAGAAAGAAAGGCATCCAGGGTGGAGGATGATTGGAGGAAGCTGAGGCCTCACTTTGAGGACACTCACTTCAGTACTCCATCTCAACACCAGCCTTTTACTTTGCAAAGACACACCAAAGGTAGAGATTCCCTATGGTGGAGACCCTATGATATCTTTAGGATGAGGGATTGCTTAGTGGACCATGAGACAGGGGGTAACCATGCCAGTGCTGGTTCTTCCTTATATGGCCACTCAGGCAATAGAGGCTTACCTTGTCAAGGCCAGCCTTATCTCCTTTCGTTTGGGGGGGGGGGGGGGGTTGTGTAGGAAGGTGGATATCTGACTATGGTTACCCCCAACTTTTTGCCTAGTGTCTAGCTGGTTTTTCGACTTAGTTGGCCTGAGATCCTGCCATTCAGGGTCTCAGGCTGTCTGCTCTCTCTTTAAAATGGACTCCATGTACCCTAGGTACACTCCCAATTGGTAAGGATCACCTTATTGGACCCTGTACAGAGTACCCTAGGTACCCAGGGCATAGGTGTACCCTAGGCCTCCCAGGGGCTGCAGCATGTATTATGCCACCCCTGGTCTGGCCTTCCAATCAGACACAACTGGCTGATCACTCAGCTGGGGCAAGGTCGTGTAATCACCCCTTGCTTAGGTGTAGTATTCCTATACCTAACTTACATATAGACACATGTGTACCTATCAGTCACTCCTATGGCAGGCCTTGACAATCCTGGAGGCAGAGTGCTTGGTAACATGTGAGATGGTGCTCTAGCATGAGCTGAGCCTGTCTGCAGCTTTCGGAACCTTGTCCTTATAGCTGTTCTATGATATAGCCTACCATATACTCTTAAAGTGCCTTATAATCTTAAACGGTTATGGTAACTATGGTTTGGCTTTATCAAAACATGTCGTGTAAGGTGTCTAACACTAGGGAATAATACCCCCATGCCATTTCTGGACATGAGAATATTATTCCCCCCTTCTAGAGGGAAAGACATGTTAAAATCATACTTCAACTGTTAGCCTCTGACCAAAGCCTCAGCATCACAAAATGGATGCTGCTGCCACGACACAAGTCTGACCTCCTGCAGCTGGGAGTGATCCCAGCCAGGGAGGCCTGGACAATAGGTTTCCTGCTTGGGGAGGTGCTAGCACCTCCCCAGACAGCCTTTAGTGTATTGGGGCAGGGTGGGCTGAAAGGAATGAGACATGCCTGGGGCACACAAGGTGTTCCTTGCATAGTCCAGTTCAAACCGGCGCTGGGGCACTCCAGCCCCAGCTCTGGCGCGAAACTGGACAAAGGGAAGTGGGTGTAACCACCCCCTCCCAGGTCCCACCCATAAGGCGTGACCTAGCAGGTATCCCAGCCCCCCAGATTAGTATAAGAGTGGGAGTTGGGCCTCAAGACTTTAGATTATCCTGAACCTGCAAAACTGAACAGAAACTCTGGACCTTCGACATTCGACGAAAGAAGAAGACTGAAGAATCTCCCTTGTAGCCAAGGAGTGGCTACCCTGTGCAAACAGGCACCATCAAGAGACTACCCTATGCTTTGCGACCGTTCTACGAGGAACCGACTGCAGAGCCCGACCAGAGCCTTGACTTCCAGACTTCTCCGACCCTCATCCACATCTGCAGCAGAGCTGAGATCCGTGGAGGCGACGAGCGACGTGGGACCGGCTACCTGGGAAAAGTGGCTAGTAACTTACAGCGCAGCTTCTGAGGTACCCTCGAAGTTGTGCACCGGGGATTGAGAAGCCCCAACCCCAAGCACCATCTGCACCGACGATCAGCCGCCCACACTCCACGAGTCCTGCGTGGGGCCCTTCAGCATTTTCCTGCTTGCCGCGTCTGTCCGGTTGCTTGCCCGCTGGCTAGTGGCCTCTGTGACGACGCACCCTGAAATCTTCTGCGCTGGTTTGGCTCCTCCAGACTGGCTCCCGCTTCTCTGCAAAGAAGAAGCACCCCAGACCTTCCTGGTCTGCACCAGAAGCAAGTCCTTCGTTCTTCGTGGGTTCCGCTTGCCAAGGCTTGGTGAGTCCTAGTCCAACTTCGACGCCGCCGACAGCAAGAGCCTTCGTGGGACAGCTCGCCTCCTGGTCGTCCTCGACGCTTCCTGGTCCTCCTGGCTGCAGCGACAAGCTTCACCTTCACCTGCAACTCTTCACGACATCGCCTGGTTCCTTCCTGGTTCCACGTGGTCACTGGCTAGTGACCTTGACTCTGTCCCTTCTGCTTGCAGGTTTCTTCTCTTCTTGATCCCAGCCTTGGGATCCACCGGACACTCTTCACTGACTGCCTGTCAGCATCTTTCTTCGGGCATCCATAGGAGTCGACGACGAAAACGACGCATCTTCACCCCTATGCACCCGCAGCCTGTGGGCTAGGTAACTTGGGTACTCCGGTGCTCATCAGGATAGTGACTATCCTAGTGTCTAGTTTTCAAGTCTCAACTTCCTAGCTACTCCGGAAGTGTCCTAAATCTACCGTTTTCTAAACTGTACTATTGCTATTGACTTTTACGCATTACGCGTGAGTGTTTCCACTCTGCACACGAATCCCGTGGGCCTCCCACTTCCTAACTAACGCTAGTGTAGTGTAGCCCCAGCGATTCCCTAGGCCTAGGCCTATTCTATTTCCGTGACAGTGGTTCTTATACCACTTACTTAGTATATGGTTTGCGTGGCCCCTAGGGCCTAACTGTATTACTTACCTGTGTGACTTACTGTATGCATTAATAAGACTGTGTTGTACTTACCTCTAATCTCATAAAGAGTGCTGAGGGTTTGCTTAGAATAAATACACTTTATTTTATATATATATCTGTTGTGGTGTCCTTTCATTTGGTATTCAAGGGATTATATATGGTATCACAGCTGGCTTCACATGCCATTCAGAGTTTAGCCTAAGACTGCTCTTGTCCATGCTACCACTAGGATAGCTGGTCTATAAGGTTGACTTTACAACCAATCACCATAAGGGTATTTGGACTGATATAAGGTGTACACTATAACTAGTGACATCATACATCAGGCCAACTTCTCACACGCGACACCCACGGTCGCCGGGCCCGACTAGACCGGCGGACAGGCCAAAGCCGAGGAGGTCGCGCTCCCGCTCCTTCAGGAGGAGAAGGTCGCGGAGTCGTGGACGGTCGTCGTCGTCGACATCGGGACGACGCCATAGGAGGCACAGGTCCAGGTCGCGCACAAGGTCCTCGGCCAGGGATTTCTCACCGACTCTGTCGGACTCACCGGGGACTAGGGAGTCTCCGGTGGATGATCTGGTCTCCTTCCGGGAGGTGCTGCTGCGGGGGGCAGCCAAGCTGGGCATCACGGTGACTGTACCGACACCCACGACGTCCGTGATATTCGAGACTCTCCACAAAAACACCTGTCTCGCCCCCTGCTACCTCTAGTGCCGGGACTGGTGGAACCTGCGTTGGAGTTGTTCCTCACCCCCGCGGTGACGAAATCCGCTCCCTCACGGCTCATGAAAAAGTATCGGGCCCCGGAGTCGGACCCTGCTTTTTTACGGATGGACCCGAAGCCGGACTCTGTCATCGTGACGGCAGCAAGGAAACAGCATGCGACTGCACCTTCATCGACGGTCCCGCCTGACAAGGAAAGCCGCTGGCTGGACTCGGCGGGCAGGAAGGTGTGTGGGACCGCGTCTACCACCATGAAGGCGGCAAGTGCGGGGGCGCTGTTGGGACGCTACGACCGGGCCCTGTGGGAGTCCTTCCAACAGTATGCGGACCTGCTGCCCCGGGACAGGAAGGAGGACTTCCTGGAAACGGTGCGAGAGGGCATGCTGGTTTCGAACCAGGTCATCAGTGCGGCAGCGGATGTCTCCTTGTTGGCGGCGCACACTTACTGTCATGGTGTCCATCAGAGGCGTCACTCTTGGTTGCGCCTGACGTCGCTCAAGCCAGAGGCCCAGCACAGAGTAGCCAATCTGCCCTTCTCGGGGGAAACCCTGTTTGGAAAACATGCGGACGATGAGATGGCCCGCATGAAGGCGGAGGCGGAGACCCTGGCGGCTGTCGGGTTGGAGAAGGCCGAGAAGAAGAAGCGCCCGTTCCAGAGGCAGTTCGGGTCTACGGGCAGAGGGCGTGGGCAGGGCTCGGGACAGCAGCAGCACCAACAGCAGCAGTTCCGGAAGCCCTTCCAGAAACGCCAGAGGGGTAGAGGAGGCCAGCAGGCTGCTACCACTACCAAGGGCCCGGCCGGGTCTCGGCCCTGAGCGACTACTTCCCCCTCAACCGTTACCCACTCCAGTGGGGGGAAGCATTCAATTTTTTCCGGCAGAGTGGAGAAAAATTACTCAGGACAAGTGGGTGCTGAATATTGTTTGCAATGGATACAGTCTTCGGTTTATCAGCCCGCCTCCAGCGATTCCGCCGGTAAGCTCTCGGTTTCAGCTGCAAGAGCTCCAGGCGGAGGCAGACATCTTGTTGAGAAAAAAGGCGGTAGAAGAGGTACCTTTGTCTCAAAGGGGAAGAGGTCTGTATTCTCGATTCTTCCTCGTTCGCAAGAAGGACAAGAACGAGTTCAGGCCCATTCTGGATTTGCGACAGGCAAACAAATGGATTCGCAGAGAGAAGTTTCGTATCGTTGCATCAGATTTACCCTCAGCTGCAACGGGGAGACTGGCTCTGTGCCATAGATCTACAGGATGCGTACTTCCATGTGCCCATCGCACGGAAGCACAGGAAGTTCCTGCGATTCGAAGTTGGCGCCAATCACTATCAATACACAGTAATACCATTCGGGCTAAAGTCTGCGCCCAGGACCTTCTCGAAGTGCATGGCGGTGGTGGCGGCACACCTGCGGAGGAACAAGGTGTTTGTCTACCCGTACCCGTATCTGGACGATTGGCTGATCAAGGCATCATCCTTCTCGGAAGCGCAAGAACACTTCCGGTGGATGTGCGCTCTCTTGCACAAGCTGGGGTTACACGTCAACATGTCCAAATCGGTCCCGACTCCGGTCCAGTGCATACAGTACCTGGGAGCCTCCATCGATACGCGGTCAGCAAGCGTGTCTCCTTCGGAGGAGAGACGGTTATCACTCCTTCGGAAGGCTCAGGACCTCAGGACTGCTCCATCGACGACAGTGAGGAAGGTGTCTTCGCTGCTGGGATCGATGGCCTCCTGTATCTTACTCGCGCCTCACGCACGGCTGCACATGAGACCACTGCAGGAGTGCTTGGAGGATCAGTGGGATCAGAAGACAGGTTCTTGGGACGACAAGATACGGCTGTCTCTACATGCTCTTCAGTCTCTGAAGTGGTGGTGTTCGGCGGAAAACCTCCTCAGGGGGGTTCCCTTCCACAAGGACATTCCCACGAAGAGTGTCGTGACGGATGCGTCTCTCCAAGGCTGGGGAGCGCATTCCAGGGACTTGCAGATTCAAGGAAAGTGGTCCCCGTTGGAATCGACGTACCACATCAATTTCCTGGAACTCAGAGCGGTCTTCCTGGCACTGAAGGCCTTCCTTCCGTCCTTCCAGACCAACTCGCTGCTGATACAGACGGACAATACAACCACTATGTATTACCTCAACAAGCAGGGGCGGTTGAGATCGCGCACTCTGTCGCAGGAGGCGCAGGCGATCTGGCACTGGCTTCTGGCCCGAGGACTGAGGATTACGGCCACGCATCTGCCAGGGGTACAGAATGCTCAGGCGGACGCACTGAGCAGGCTGATTCAGGAAAACCACGAATGGGTCATAAACGACGAAGTACTAGGAGAAGTCTTCGCAAGGTGGGGGACTCCAGACGTAGATCTGTTCGCCACCGCCAAAAACAGCAAATGCCGAGACTTCGCATCCAGGTACTACCAGCGGGGGACGCTGGGGAATGCGTTATGGATCGATTGGTCGAACAGCTTTCTGTACGCTTTTCCACCCATTCCCCTGATTCCGGCAGTGCTCATCAAGCTGTCCCGGTCCAGGGCGCGGATGATCCTGATCGCCCCGGAATGGCCCAGACAGTGGTGGTTCACGGACCTACTTCACCGGTCTCTCCTTCCTCCCATACGGTTGCCGTGCAGGCCGGACCTTCTCACGAAGTTTGGGGGGCGGATGGTGCACCCCAACCTCTCGTCTTTGAGTTTGGCGGCATGGCTCCTGAAATAGTGCAATATGGCCATCTGAATCTACCAGAAGATAGTATGGACATACTGAAGGAGTCTAAACGGCCTTCCACTAGGACGTCCTATGCCTATAAGTGGAAGAGGTTCTGTATCTGGTGTAAGTCCAAGAACTTTGATCCTACGACATGTAAGGAAGATGTCATCCTTCCGTACCTTTTGCATTTGGCGCAGTCTGGCCTTAATTTCCATTCCATTAAGGTTCATCTGGCTGCTTTGACTGCTTACAGGAAATGCCCTTCACAGACTTCCTTCTTTCAGATCCCTGTGGTCAAGGATTTTTTGGAAGGCTTGAAGAAAGTGTTCCCTCCTGTCAGACTTCCCTCGCCTTCCTGGGACTTGAATGTGGTGCTGTCCAGACTGATGAAGGAGCCTTTTGAACCCATTCACAAGGCTTCATTGCAGCACCTATCCTGGAAGGCGGCGTTCCTAGTGGCCATTACATCGGCCCGCAGGGTGAGTGAACTTCAGGCATTATGTTGTCAAGAACCTTATACTGTATTTCATGCTGCTAAGGTTGTGATGCGTACTCACCCTAAATTTCTTCCTAAGGTTATCTCTGATTTTCATGTCAACCAGACCATAACTTTACCTACGTTCTTTCAGAATCCCTCTTCGCCAGCGGAAAGGTCTCTCCATTCCCTGGATGTTCGGAGGGTGTTGAAATTTTATCTGGATAAGACCAAGGATATTCGTAGGTCAGACCAATTGTTTGTTAATTATGGATCAGTCAGGACCGGTCTCGCGACCTCTAAGCAGTCCATTTCTCGGTGGATTGTGTCCTGCATACAATTATGTTATCAAAAGGCTAATAAGACCTTAGGGGGTAAACCTAAGGCTCATTCCACCAGGGGCAAAGCTGCCACGACGGCTTTGCTGCGTAATGTTCCGATTGCGGAAATCTGCAAGGCGGCCACTTGGAAGTCGGTCCATACCTTTGCTGCGCATTACTGTCTGGACACGGATGCCAGGGCAGATGCTCAGGTTGGGCAGGCTTCGCTGCGAAATTTGTTAGTAGTGGTATTGTCTTGTGTGTTCTCCACCGCCGTTGTTGTGTGGGGATGGGCTTGCCTTTCTATTCACTAGATTATGACTATACACAGAGATCCCCTACTACAGAAGGAGTAGTTTCTTTTCTGTAACTCCAGTTCTGTAGTAGGGGTATCTCTGTGATAGTCATAAGCGCCCGCCCTCCTCCCCGGTGGAGAGATGAAAATTCATGTAAGGAATGCTACAGGTCCAGTTCTGTAGTAGGGCTATCTCTGTGATAGTCATAAGCGCCCGCCCTCCTCCCCGGTGGAGAGATGAATATTCATGTAAGGAATGCTACATGTCTGGCGTGCTACGCCTTCAAAAAGAACTGAAAGTAAAAGGGACCTGCTGTGCATTCTGGGATACTGGGAAAGTTCTGGAAAGTTTCTTAAAGGCACAGTATCCTGTTCTGAGCCACATAATGGCAGCCTATGGGGCTTGTCTGTCATTCCTTCCTCTCTATCATTCCAGAGGCTTTTGCTGGGAGAGGCAGGGTGTTTTTCCCTTGGAGAAAAGCTGGACAGGCAGTGCTGTTTGTGGATGTTGATGGAATTCTAGTTGAAGTACTGGACAGTGTAGCCTGTGGGTATAGGCTGCATTATGATGGGATGTGAAAGTGCGGTGTTTAAGATCTCGGTCACCCCACATTTTACACTCTCGGGGATGGTGGTTTATCGCCCCCCTGGGAGTGATGTGGCGTTTAGAGCGACCTTCCCCGACGTGGTTAGTTCCTTGGTGGTAGGTTGTTCTAATTTCTCGATTTTGGGTGACCTCAACTTACATCTTGAGAACCTTACCTCCCCCTCGGTTAGCGGTATTCTTGCCGACCTGGAGGCCCTTCAACTGGTGCAAATGGTTCGTCAGTCTACCCATTCAGGCGGCCACACCTTAGATCCTTTTTTCACTAATTTGGCAGACGCGGTTGTCTCCGCCGTTACACCTCTTGGCTGGACGGACCACTCTTTGGTTACCATCTGCACCCCTTTGCCAGGAATGGTTATTGTTCCCCCGGCAAAGTTGGTTACAAGGCGGCAATGGAGTAAATTACGGCTGGAGGACTTTCATCGTGTCCTCGCCGAGGAGCCTTTAGAACCTGCGATGCTGGTTGATTCAGGTTATGAGAATTTCTGCTCCTGGATCTCCAAGGCGCTTGACGCCCTTATCCCTGTTGCCGCTTGTAAAGTCAGCTCCAGGGACTCCAGTCCGTGGTACGATGGTGCCTTACGTACTCTCAAGGGTGGGTGTAGGCGAGCAGAGAGGGCTTGGCGGAAGACGTACGATAGCGGGAAGAAAGCTTTTTATCTCGCCTCCGTCAAAGCTTACCATCGGGCTGTTTGCCAAGCTCGGGCAGCTTACTACGCTACTGAATTTGGCAACAGCTCCAACCCCTCTAAAACCATCTTTAAAGTGATGAAGGACCTTTTGGCAAAGCGTGCCTGTATCACGACGACTGGTTCCACCTCTCACTGTGAGGCTCTTGCTCGATTTTTCCTGGAAAAGGTCGAAAATATTTATCGGACGTTCCCTTGTACAGGGCCTCCGGCAGAGCCTCCGATCAACATCTATGGTGGTACCACCTTGCACGTGCTGCCCCCGCTGACATCAGAGGGGTTTGACCTCCTGGCTCTGCAGGTCAAATCAGGGTCCCCCGCTGATCCCCTTACTGCGACTCTTTTTAGAGAGCAGTCGTTTGTGGGACGGGCCGTGGTTCACTCCCTGATTAACATCTCGTTGGAATCAAGCACGGTACCCGCTAGCTGGAAGCGGGCAGTGGTTTCTCCCATCTTGAAGAAGCCGTCTCTGGATCCAGAGAAACCTGAAAACTATAGGCCCATCTCCTTACTTCCGTGGCCGACTAAAGTGTTGGAGGCCCATGTCAACAAAGTTCTTTCTGCCCACCTTATCCATGCTAACATCTTGGATCCCACCCAGAATGGGTTCCGTGTTGGACACAGCACGGAGACCGCCCTCCTCTCCATGGCTGAACATCTTCGCACGGTGATGGATGCGGGACAGACAGCAGCGCTCGTCTTATTGGACTTGAGCGCCGCGTTTGATACTGTTTCGCATCCTATCCTGTTGCATCGCCTGGAGGAGATTGGGCTGGGTGGACCTGCCCTCCAGTGGTTCCGGTCTTTTCTAGACGATCGTTTCTTTAGCGTTGCCGTTCCACCGTTCCAGTCCCAATTCCATCCTTTGAAACAGGGGGTGCCGCAAGGATCCTCGCTGAGCCCCACGTTGTTTAATCTCTACGTGAGACTGCTGGCTGAGGTCGTCAAGCAATGGGGCATGACTATGGTCTCATATGCTGACGACACTCAGCTAGCGGTTACGATCAGCGGGGATGCCGACCGGGATGCCCCCAGGTTTCAGAGTGGACTTAGGGCGGTGGCGAGCTGGATGAGGAACAACTGTCTCCAGCTCAACGCCAAGAAAACAGAGATCATGATCGTAGGTAAGAGATCGGAGCTATGGGGGGACAGGTGGTGGCCTGTGGAGCTGGGGCCAGCTCCCCTTCCGGTTACGGAATTAAAGAACTTAGGAGTATGGATGGACCCCTCCCTCAGCTACGTTGGCCACACGAAGAAAATCGCAGCCTGTTGCTTTGGTATCTTACGGTCGCTTCACCCTGTTTTGAAGTTCTTTGACCATCGCACCAGGCAGCTGATTGTCCAGGCGACAGTGTTATCTCGCCTGGACTATGCCAGCTCTCTTCTGGTAGGGTCCAATGTGGCTGAGGTCACCCGCCTCCAACGTGTTCAGAACTCTGCAGCGAGAGCTATTGTTGGCCTACCCCGTTCTTGTTCTGCCTCCAGCACATTGAGATCACTGCACTGGCTGCCTATCCGGGCCAGAATTCAGTTTAAAGTGCTGTGCATGGCGTTCAAGATTCTGAGGGGGGTAGGCCCTTCTATTCTTGCGGATCTTTTGTCCTGGTATGTGCCTACTCGGCCCCTGAGATCCTTGGGTCAGGCACTCACTGTGATTCCCCGTTACAGGCTGTGTCGGGCTGGTGGCCGTTCTTTCCGGGTCAGAGCAGCCGAGCTCTGGAACTCCCTCCCTGTAGAGTTGCGCCTGCTGGATGATCTTTTAGTTTTTCGCAAGGCCTTAAAAACCTTTTTGTTTTAACAAATTCTTTTTCCTCTTTCCTGTTGTGTTGCCTGTGGTGTTGCATTTTTACCTGCCGTGCGCCTGGACGCCCCTTTGCTGGGGCAGCAGTGCGCATTACAAATGTATGTAACATAACATAACATAACATAACATTATCTGTCTTTAAATTAAATTCTCTCTTAAAGGTGGATGCAGGTCTGCATGATTTGACACCTTAAGAGATTATTTTTTTATTGCTCCGGGGTCCCCGCACATGGGCGGGACTATTCACTAGATTATGACTATCACAGAGATACCCCTACTACAGAACTGGAGTTACAGAAAAGAAACTACTCCATCCTGGATATTCCCTCTGTTTTTAACCTTTAACAGATGCCCTAGAATAAACGAATTGGACTGGGCACCTCTAGTTAATTTTATTTACCACTCTTAGTCAATCTACCCCTCTCATCAAATAGAATCACATGCTTTCCCTCCGTGTACATTTGGTCTTGACCACTGCTGACCATGAGACAGGAATAAAGGTTCTCCACCAAAAAGCCCCTTGGTGGGGCCCGTTGGGCATTTCAGCGCCAGCCCAACAAGGAGCACAGCCCAATGATGAAGCATGACACCTCTTGGAGGGTGAGGGTTCATGCTTCGATGAGAGGCTTCATTTGACCTTTAGAGGCCTGGGTACCGAATATAGTAGCCTAGACGTTCACCATGGAACAGCACACTCTATAGTTATATCCAAACATTGTTGAGAAGTCAGTGGAACTCTGTATCTTGGGTCTACCAGAGAAACCTCAGAAAGGACGAATGTGAGATTAATTTGCAACCTTATGTTTGTTATTGACCCCTTAGAGGCTCTTCATTCACTGATTCTGAACTGACACATCATTTGTGGAGAATGTGACTATATAGAGAGAATTGGTACCAGCCCAGCTGATTTCTACAGATGACTGCCATACAGGAGAATATACTGCCTGTATATTGAATATGTCCACCTGAACCTGTGCTTCTTGTAGTCTTCCAAGCTGTGGGTTATTGTTTTTTTAGTTTTTTTTTTAAATCACTAGTTCAAAAATAGCCTGAGATTATATTTTCTGAAACGCTTGAAAAGGGGAAAAAATAAAATAAGACGTGGAACAGCAAAGGCAGCAGCTCGCCAGATAAAGTTTTACAGTGAACATTTTGGTAGCTAGTAGATTCAGTAGCCCACCCTGCTCCAGGTTGTGCCCTTTTCACCTTTTTCGGTATGAAATCCTACTATCTTCATCACTATCTTGAGTTACCTCCTTGAAGATCTCCTTGTAAAAAAGGAAAAGTTAAATATGTGCACTCCTACTTATCGGTCGTAAAGGTGTTTCATGATACTGCATATGGGTGGGACGGCTTACTCTTTGACTTAACGATTCCAGTGATTCAAAGCTTTCACTGCAAGTAAATTACTTTTCCTTTCTTTTGGCCAAAAACAGTACCCGGGACTTTTATTTCTAAGTGGCAAGGTTCCTAATCAGACGCTTATTGGTGTGGATTGGTGAGAGAGCCATACCTTGAGGGATTTAAAGCTCAGTCTACCAGGTCTAAATCATCTTCCATTGCTGTGGTCTGGAACCATACCTGGTGTGGAGATCCTTAAAACAGAAGAGTGTAGTTTCTTATCACACAACACAGTTGCATATATCCAGTTTGGCACAGCAACTCGACGCAAGCATTTCTGATTGCACTCAGTTTTATTGCACGGTGTTCTTATGTATTCTTAACTGTGGAGCCCATAGTGTGACTAAAGTTGAAGGGTTTGACTGAAATACCCAAGATGCTGTTTCCCAAAACGGTTACCTCCACACCCTCGCCTTGACTGTGCTTGCCTTCGTTTAAGAATTCGCAGTTAATTGTATTAGACAGGATTGTGCACCTGGTCACAGTTTGCTGCATTGTTGCTGTCTCAGATGGCAGTATCTGGGAATGGAGAGCAAGAAGCTGGCTTTGGGTGTTTACCATGCATTACTTTCTTTCTTTTTTTAGGTCCCTGTCTGGTAATAGTAAAACGTTTAAATGGTGAGGGTACAACATTAATTGTAAATAAGTTCCAGTTCTTGCTCCTCATCTCCACAGTTGTGTTGTGAAGAGTTGGCCGGCATGTTGTGGCACAACATTTTTCTTGTGTGCTTGGATGCACTGTCATTTCTACGAGCTTTGTATTAACACATTGGTTAAAAGCACAAGTGGGGGGCTTGGGAGTTATCACCACTTTACCTGAGAATTTAAATACGTTTTTGTGTGATGCAGAACCCCAGGAAGGGTGGTGAGTTGATATCGCAAGACTCCCATGGTAGTCTGGTTTGTCTCTGTGGTGTAGTCTTAAACCCACATCATCCTCACGTTTGTAGGGGGAATGGAGAAGTCCTCTACTCCATTAGCTGAAAAGATATCCACAGCTGTCGCTTGAAAGGCCATTTTCGTGCTGTGATGAAATTGTAGTGAGTACAAGATACAATGGTGTTCTCTTGTCTTCCAGCTGTCTATTGGAGGAATCATCATTCTACGAGACACGAGTGAAGAAGAGGAGCAGCTTGTGGAGCCGGTGGCTGCTCATGGGCCAAAGATTGAGGAGGAGGAACAGGAGCCGGAGCCGCCAGAGCCCTTCGAGTACATTGATGATTAGAGGCCACAGGTATAGTCCTCCGCTATCACTTATCGGACAACTCTGACCTTTCTGCTCCTCTGTGAACATTGGATGGGTGCTTCTTGTAAAGATTGCTTGTTGCACTCTGAAGGCACAGAGAAGAAAAATCTAAGTTGACCACAGAAATACGTGCTGTGGCAGCTGTGCATTTTTCCAACCCTGCAAACTCAGAATAAGCCACCCATAACTTAGACACCCAACTATGTGTGCTGGTAGTCTGCAACGTGGTCCACATTAAAACAAAGCAACCTTACCAAGGCCATGCACACTGTTGGCCTGAAATAGCTGCTGGGCAAACTGCTGAAGGTACTAAATCGCTGCTGCAAGGACTGGACTAAAGAAGATATACTTTGCCCCTCGCCCTTTAGAGACTGCACTAGCCCAACATGAAATGCAAGACACGTCGTTAACATGCAAAGCCTCCACTCTGTACCCACGCAGAAAAATCCCCCCACCTTGGTCCTACATTAACAAACTGCAACAAGGTCAAGATCTTTTTCACTCTAAATCATTTAGTTCCTAGATTCCCACGATTTAGTGGAGTCCTGTAGTTTCACCCTGTTGGACAGATTTTCGCAGAAAGTGTACCTACAACCCAGGTAGGACTGAGCAGTGCAGCTCCTGCTCATTGCCCGCCTTTGAGCATTCCTCTCCAAGGTGTAACAGTACCCCTATAAGCCTTATAGTAGGACCCGAGAGCAGTTGAGGATAAGGTTTTGCACTCAGAGGAGTGATGCTCACCCTGTTTGACTGTACTGGTAAACTAGCACCTGCGTGGGGTATACTTGCCGTATTCAGCGCTTATCTTTGACGTCTCAGATGTGGATTCGTACAGGAAAGACGCATCTGTTTATCATTCATCTTTGAGAGAATAAGTAAAATTGATGTTCGAAGCAGTAAGACCTGTTACTACTGCCTTAATAAACGACAAAATCCACAGTACCAAGCCAATGTAAAAATGGTGCTAGGCATGTCTTAAGTGTAATCAGTCTCCTACTTCCCCCTACCGAAGGTGCCGGTAGAACGTGTTGGCCATTGTCGGGAACGGGGAGGAGGTTGACAGGGTGCTTCCACTCACCTTGCCATGGACCAGGTGAGATCGCTTGTGCTTCTATGTAGGTTGTCAATTGGCACTCCTGCAGTGTCTAATCATTCACTCCTTCCTCCTACCTGACTTCTTTCATGGTCCTGGTGCTACTGAGGAGAACCTACCCTTGAAGGTCTGCTACAATCTGCTCGTGTTCTCCTTCGCCCATCTGCTCGTCCTTATTGGACTTGCAAAACATTGCGGCAATGTTTGGTCGCCATTCCTTATGCGCCCTCGATCTGCCTCATACTTATAAGTGAAGAGGTGATTGATGTCTGAATGCGCTTTCTACCACACTAGAAGGGAAGGTTGCTTTGGGGGATCCTTAATGCCACCACTTTCCAAAGGGCTTCACTAATCCACAGGACAAAACTAAATCAAAAATAGTCTAGCTACGGTTGGGTGGTGCTTGATGTTTGAATAATAAAATATGGGGGTGGACTTGTAGATTTCTAGCAAATTCAATTCATCGCCTGTCTTAAGCACTCTAGATGAGCTGTATTGATGTATGAAAAGTGTTTTACTTGTATTTGTGAGTGTTTCTGTTTATGCAGCAGTAGTTAGTAGCAACGCTGTATAAAACAATGAAGATACGCACTTTGTGTACAACAGCTCCGAAATAATTCAAAAGTGTATTGAGTCCAGTCAATGCATGATATGTTTTATAAAACACAATCCCTGTTAATAAAATGATTGGACAAACGGATATCCTTAAATAATTGTACACACTGGATTCTTCCACTTGAAGAACACTTTAGCACATCAAAGCACCTGTAATAACGTCTGGACTTCCCATGGTAACCAAATCTAGCCATACATTAGGCACAACCGTTCTGCTCTTCCAAGCAGGTGTATGCAAATAAGAACACCTTTATTGCGTTTAATCTCTTTTGCGTGTGAAGACATGAACTCTCTGCTTTAAAAGCACACTTAAAAGAACATCAGCCATTTTCTCCCTCAGTCACACTTTCCTGCAAACATTTCTTGTCTTTGGGTCTGTTGCAATCTAAAGGTGTTGGCTATTACTTGTTAAATTATTTGTTATTTTTATCCAATTTTAAAACATTCCAATGTTCTATGGTGGTAATGATTATATGTTATCTCTGCTCAGTATGACCAGTAACTGAATTAATTAGTTATTTCAGTGCAGTACTGCCAGTTTCTCATAAATTGGTTACAAAGAAATTGATTTGCGTTTACTGCTTCCCTGTAATGCAGAATTGATATCATTAATAGAATATCCTCAAGACAGCAATTTCTTATAAGATCATTGACTTCTGATTAAATCCAAGTACGTACAAAATTAAATTTTTTCTTCAAACTGTCCCAATTGCATAGATTTAATTAATGATGATATAATATTTTTATTTACCAGCAAATAACTATTCCATCCTGTGTGTGCCTGCCTTAGGGTGCTGGCATTGGACCTCAGAAACCAGAATTCTAATCTAGGCCAGAGCACTTTATCCAAAGAACTCTGATTCTTCACATCAGCTCCACGAGCATGAGTGGAGTAATGTTTATGCGTCTTAATGTTAAGTGTCATGCAAAATATGTGCTGCTTCTGATGTCACAGTTGTGTGTTAACACTCCACCCATCCCAGTACACCCTGTTTTCTGTGATTCGGCATCCGGTGGACTTCACACGCCTTTCAGCTGTATGTGCAGTCTCATGTTTGAGATGCTGTTGCTGCAACAGAAGACTGTTTGTTAGGCTTAAGTCTGCACTCTATTAAATATCTAAAATAAAATGAACACAGAGTGTAAGTTCACCTAAGTGGTTTGCTTTGTGTCATGCTGGTGTGCCCTGAGAGGGTTACGCCTAAACAATGTACATAACGATGCTGGAGGTTACAGAGGTAGGTCATCTCTTGCATTGGTCTTATTCATTTTAATGAACTAATTAAGCTGTGACCTCCTGAGTAGTAAATGATGGTAGTATGTAATGGTGAGAGCTGTGTAGATCTCTTTATTCATGACTTTCTCATTTTCCCCTAGAATTCTCGGCCCGTTTGGAGATTGCTTTCCCGAGTTGGAACATGCATATACACAAGAAAGGTTCCCTAAAGACTTGCCATAGATCATCAGTGCGAAGAAGCCTCTTCACATGTTCTCGGCATTATGATGCCGTCACAGCTGCTGTACTGTATTTAATGTCCTCTTTGTCACTGCTCAGTTTTCAAATAAAGATCCGAAACGAACCAAGCGTGCTTCTTTATTGCAGGCACAAATTGGAGATAAATCGGATGTTAAATGTTGCACATTGATAATTTCTAGTATTTTCTTCCTCTCACTTGATCCTATGAGATAAGAAAAATATTTAATCTGTGTTTGAGATTCCACTGCATCTGTACAGTCTATCAGCATCTTCCTTTGAGAAGAGCTAGTTCAAGAAGGCATACTCCAAGGACTCTAATTAGAAAGGTCTTTGATCCAGTCTGAGAGAGGTCAGTGATTCCGACCTAACTTTGAATCAGAAGCGTCCATGACCACAAATGCCCTGAGATCCTGTCCAAGGACACTATCCAGAATGCTTCAAGTTGACAGCAGCTTAACATTTTATGACTTTGTTGCACTAGAAGCATCAAAACTAAATTGACCTTTGACTGTAGATTTCTTACATCACTTTTAAGACACCGCAACAAAGCTCTCATTCTAGTCAGCAAATCCCACCAGTGCCAGGTCGGTTGGAAGCCATCAAGAAGATGTTACCCTGCTTCTGATTACAACATTCTGCCCACAGCAGTCACTATTTATCCTGATCCACTTGTAGTAGTGTCAGCCAAAAAGAGGTATCTGAGCATGTCCCAGCCTCAGCTCTTTATATGTGAACTGTAGGATAGACTTGGAGGGAACACAAACCTACTGTACATCAGCAACAGCTCCAGTTCCACACCTCTCCTTTGCTGATACTACTCTTACCTTTGTGTTCAGATTCGTAAACTACTATTACCAGTAGTCTATTCAGATAATGAGTGCAGATGACCTGGATAGTACAGCTCTTGTGTATTACCTTCTACTCTTGGTAAGGCACTCATCAAGGCTTCAGGTCACTTGATCGAAGCCTGGCGGTCAGCCGACGGTCCTGGGTCTTTACTGGACTGATCAGCTTTAGATCTCAGGCTGACAATTGTTAGTACATGAAATAAAAGCCAGAGTGAGTAGACTATACATAAATACTCTTACTCGCTTTATGATTGGGTCGAATGCGTAGCTATACCATAAATCATATTACCCGCACACATCTCCGCAGCAACATTAACAAAAGTACAATTTCCTTCACATTGACCTTCAAGGTGGAGAGCCGGCTTACAGGTATTGCCCTCAGCAGGGAAGTTCCCTGCTAATCCCAAGCAACCTCACTTCATTCTCAGTGTTGCTTCGAGTAAGCGAGCTTTGCAGCCGACATTAGCGTGTGGTAATAAAGGCGTATCAATACCCTCTGTCGTGAAGAATTGCTACTTACTAAAGCTCAAGCCATTGCCTACAAATGCACAACCCACAAAATCCAAATAGTTTCACACAGAGAACTTGAGACTTGTGTGTTGTCCAACTAAACCAATTGGTGGCGAGAGTCATTAGATACCTAGTAACAAAGTAATCTGTTTGAGGTTCTTTGGGGTGTGAAAGGAGAACCTACAAAAGGAGTTTGGATCCAACCTGTATTTGATAACAACGAACATGTGGCTTAAAATAAGAAAATGCATAATGCTGGTGCTTTACCAAACCTCCTCAAAGCTTCAACACTTCGATTGGATGCGCATTCTAGATCTTTAAGGTGCAGAGATCTTGAAGATGCATATGTTCATGTGCCAATCGATGACCAGGAAACACAGTTCCTGGGGTTTGCTGTTCAGAAGGAATACTTCCACAGTTCATATTTCCCTCGTCTGGTCTGGCGTCTCTCCTGAAAGTGTCCTTGAAGCGCATAGCTGGTATTATCTTCTCACCGTGGAGGGAAAAAGATCTTTGTGTACCTGAAATCGGGCTATTTGTTCCTCTAAGCCAATTCGCAACAACGTTTTCCAGCATTTCCATTCTTCAGCTACGAAAATGAAAGTCTAGGTTTCACCTAAGCACATCAGTGGTTTTCTTGTTTTGTTTTGTAACCATAACTTCACTTTTATTGTGTTTTTTGTGTGACTATAGCTGTGTATTGGCAGTTGCCAGCGTGTAGTTCTTGTCAGGCCAGAGTCCCTGAAAAGTCACTTTTTCTTTCCTAATAATTTTGGTGCCTTTTGATAAATCCTCATGTTTTGTGCATATATAGACCGACTGAGCAATCCAAAGTGGCAGAGGCTACCTGCTGATGAAGGCCAAACAGGTGGACTGAAAGTGGTAGCTCAAACAAATTTGAAAGTAAAACCTTGAAGATAACTTGATTACGCTGCTAAGGAAACACAAGTTATAGCACAAGAAACTGATTTGAGTTAACGCTGATTGGAGAAAGAACCCACGAGAATAGCCTGCAGTGCAGTTAATACAGATGTGAGCTAAAATAACCTTGTGTACAGATGTTGGAGACAACATCATGCACACACTCAAAAAATGTGACTAATAAATCTAGACTTAAATCTACACTTAAATCTACACTTAATTAAAATCATTAAGCTTCAAATGGCTAAAGGTAGAATAAAGGAAATCTGCCGAACAATTGCTTCCCTTTCTACCACATGCTTGATTTTGCCGTCAGTAGATAAATAGGGAAATTAATATATGACCGGTCACCTTAAGCTAATCGGTTTTATGGAAAGAGATCGTCACAAGTCACTGCAGTCCCCACCCATACATGTTAACATTGATGTTTGGGAGAAAACAGGAAGCTGTTCTTGGCTGCCAGAAGTAACGTGCTGCCCATAAAACATACAAAGATGGTTGGGTATGAAAAAAGGAGATGGAGGCAAGTGGTCCTGTAAAATGTGGGTAAAGTAAGGTTGTGTCGAATGACAATGAGACAACACGAGTAGTCCAACAGAGAGATGGGTATTAGGAGGACTGCTGAAATGATGCTGGGTGTGACCGGAATTGGATCACGCAAACCGTTCTAATGGGCAACCCACATGAAACTAGATAATGAAAAACCTGGCTGACCAGTAAGATAGGAGAAGCTTAGGGAGCAGGTATCAAACGGAGGCTCTGCAATCTAAATCAAGTGTACACTTACCAGAAACCGTACTCAATATCTCCATTACTGAAGCACTCCAGATTAATGCATGACATTAATTAATAGACTGCAGAGCTGTGTGGCCGTAAAGAAAAAACAAAACCCGTACAGTTGCACCGTTGGGTGCAATATCAACGTGTCCTACTCTGGCACCCTTCCATCCTCACCATTGTGCCCTGGTGACAGTCTGCTTCTTCAAGTATCATAAGCTGAAAAGGGGACTGGTTATGAAATTCATCAATAAGAGAGCTGCCGCTCAGACTGTTGGCTACCTGAAGGGTCCTCGTGATCTCATAATCGACTTGGATCTGCTGCTCCCTCTCTCTCTCTCTCTCTCTGTTCCAGTCATTTTACCAGTGAGTGAAGCCATCTCTACGTGCTTGGAGGTTCTGCTGTACTTGATGTAAACAAATATAGAATCCCAGCTTACTGTTGTTGAACAATCTGAAGGCACCAAATCCTGGAATGAGCATTTTCACTCTGACATTTAAATACACTGGTCACACTTAACCATTTTGGTTAACTCACACATGGTGTATTCCTCTTTCAGTTTTAACCCTCTGCCATGTTGGGTTGCGGGGGGATAAATTATGATGTTGTTCATGGCTGCCAGAAATAACTTGCTGCCAGTACTCGACTTAAGAAGGAGGTTGGAAATGTCAGCAGCTGGACCTCGGCTCCTACCCGGTCACCTGCTGGACCTCGGCTCCTACCCGGTCACCTGCTGGACCTCAGCTCCTACCCTGTCAGCATCTGAACCCGAGCCCCTACCCTGTCACCTGCTGGACCTGACCTCCTACCCTGTCATCAGCTGGACCTGCTCTATTTTCCTGTCAGTTGCCGGACCTGAGGTCTTACCAAGTCATCATGCAGCACCTGAGCTCCAATCCTGTCAACATCAGAACCTGAGCTCTTATTAAATCAGTTGCTGGACCTGAGCTCAGATTTATCAGCTGCTGAACCTGAGCTCTTAACATGTCAGCAGCAGGCATTTACCTGCTCTCACGCCAATAGCTGAACCAGTGTTGCTATCCTGTAAGTAGCTAGACCTGAGCTCTTACAATGTCAGCAACTGTACCTGAGCTCCGGTCCTGTCTGCGTATGTATCTGAGCTCCTCTTCTGTCAGCAGCTGAACTTGGTCACCTATCACTTCAGCAGCTGGCCCTAAGCTCCCATCATGTCAACTTCAGGACTCTGAGCTCCTACCATGTCAGCACCTGGACCTGACATCCTATCCTGTCAGGAGGTATACGTGAGCTCCTGCCCTGCCAGCAGGTGGACCTGCATTCCTGAGATGTCCGCTTGAAGGAAGTGACCCGAAATGGGCCACCCGGGTCATTCGCGACCACCTCTCGGCCCTCCCAACAATGAAGAGTCGGGACGACAGTGGAGAATACAATCTAACATGTTTATTAGTAAATACACCGCAGCGGAGCCCAGTCTGACCAGCCTCATGGGATAGCAGTTGAGGGGGACTGACTTCAGAACACTTGGTAACACAAAATAAGCTTCCAACACGGCCCAAATCCCACCCCTAGTGGAAAAATACAACTTGGGCAAACACTGGACAAAGGAGGCACAGAGGTATGAGCTACCACCTGCAGAATGGGTACACATTATCAGGCTTTCAAGGTCATCTTGCTCGGTCTCAGCCCTCTCTACTGTGGGAGCTTGACTATGCCCAGGGATAGGCATGCAAAGCTGAATAGACTTATTCATTTCATACATCTGGGTTTCAACCTTGAATATGACGAGAGAATTACTGAACAGCAGCTTTTTGCTGAAGTAAGCCAAGAACGGGGGCCCAGAGGGCAGATTTCAATCACAGCACAACATGGCGAGCTCATGGCAGGAAAATGGCGTCTCAGACGCTAACTTTAGCTTACACAATGTTAGAAAGGCTGGACACGCACACATTTGCAATAGCGATCAATATAAAGTAGCTACATGAATGCTAACATAACACAATATATGGCACAAAGGATGGGGTAATGGCGCATTCGAATCTAACAAGCTGCAAGACCTGAGCTCCGCTCCTGTCACCAGCAGAACCTGAGCTCTGCTCCTGTCCTGGTGGTAGATGGACATGGCCTTCTATCATGCCCTTTGTGGGTCCTGAGACCCTCTCCTGTCACTAGCTGACACCGAGCTCCTAACATGTCATTTGTTTGACTTGAGCTTCTTCCCTGTAAACACCTAGACCTGAGCTCCTGTGTCATCAGCCGCTAGACCTGAGCTTCTGTCATCAGCCGCTGGACCTGAGCTCCTGTCTCGTCAGCCGCTGGACCTGAGCTCCTCATCAGCCGCTGGACCGGTCTCGTCAGCCGCTGGACCTGAGCTCCTGTCTTGTCAGCCGCTGGACCTGAGCTCCTGTCTCGTCAGCCGCTGGACCTGAGCTCCTGTCTCGTCAGCCGCTGGACCTGAGCTCCTGTCTCGTCCGCCGCTGGACCTGAGCTCCTGTCTCATCAGCCGCTGGACCTGAGCTCCTGTCTCGTCAGCCGCTGGACCTGAGCTCCTGTCTAGTCAGCCGCTGGACCTGTCTGCTGGATGTGAGCTCCTGTCTCGTCAGCCACTGGACCTGAGCTCCTGTCTCGTCAGCCGCTGGACCTGAGCTCCTGTCTCGTCAGCCGCTGGACCTGAGCTCCTGTCTCGTCAGCCGCTGGACCTGAGCTCCTGTCTCGTCAACCGCTGGACCTGAGCTCCTGTCTCGTCAGCCGCTGGACCTGAGCTCCCGTCTCGTCAGCCGCTGGACCGTTCTCGTCAGCTGCTGGACCTGTCTCGTCAGCGTCTGGACCTAGGCTCCTGTCTAGTCAGCCGCTTGACCTGAGCTTCGCTTTAGTCAGCCGCTGGACCTGAGGTTCGGTCTCGTCAGCCGCTGGACCTGAGGTTCGGTCTCGTCAGCCGCTGGACCTGAGCTTCGGTCTCGTCAGCCGCTGGACCTGAGCTTCGGTCTCGTCAGCCGCTGGACCTGAGCTTCGGTCTCTTCAGCCGCTGAACCTGAGCTTCTGTCTCGTCGGACACTGGACCTGAGCTCCTGTTTAATCAGACATTGGACATGAGCTCCTGCCCTGCCAGCAGTTGGACCTGAATTTCTGAGATATCAGCTGTGAGACCTGACCACCTCTTCTGTCAGCAGCTGGACCGGAGTTCCTGTCAGCCGCTGGACCTGAGCTCCCGTCTCGTCAGCCGCTGGACCTGAGCTCCCGTCTCGTCAGCCGCTGGACCTGAGCTCCTGTCTCGTCAGCCGCTGGACCTGAGCTCCTGTCACGTCAGCCGCTGGACCTGAGCTCCTGTCACGTCAGCCGCTGGACCTGAGCTCCTGTCACGTCAGCCGCTGGACCTGAGCTCCTGTCACGTCAGCCGCTGGACCTGAGCTCCTGTCACGTCAGCCGCTGGACCTGAACTCCTGTCTAGTCAGCCGCTGGACCTGAACTCCTGTCTCGTCAGCCGCTGGACCTGAGCTCCTGTCTCGTCAGCTGCTGGACCTTGACTCCTGTCTCGTCAGCTGCTGGACCTTAGCTCCTGTCTCGTCAGCTGCTGGACCTTAGCTCCTGTCTCGTCAGCTGCTGGACCTTAGCTCCTGTCTCGTCAGCTGCTGGACCTGAGCTCCTGTCTCGTCAGCCGCTGGACCTGAGCTCCTGTCTCGTCAGCCGCTGGACCTGAGCTCCTGTCTCGTCAACCGCTGGACCTGAGCTCCTGTCTCGTCAGCCGCTGGACCTGAGCTCCCGACTCGTCAGCCGCTGGACCGGTCTCGTCAGCTGCTGGACCGGTCTCGTCAGCTGCTGGACCTGTCTCGTCAGCGTCTGGACCTAGGCTCCTGTCTAGTCAGCCGCTTGACCTGAGCTTCTGTTTAATCAGACATTGGACATGAGCTCCTGCCCTGCCAGCAGTTGGACCTGAATTTCTAAGATATCAGCTGTGAGACCTGACCACCTCTTCTGTCAGCAGCTGGACCGGAGTTCCTGTCAGCCGCTGGACCTGAGCTCCCGTCTCGTCAGCCGCTGGACCTGAGCTCCCGTCTCGTCAGCCGCTGGACCTGAGCTCCCGTCTCGTCAGCCGCTGGACCTGAGCTCCCGTCTCGTCAGCCGCTGGACCTGAGCTCCCGTCTCGTCAGCCGCTGGACCTGAGCTCCCGTCTCGTCAGCCGCTGGACCTGAGCTCCCGTCTCGTCAGCCGCTGGACCTGAGCTCCTGTCTAGTCGGCCGCTGGACCTGAGCTCCTGTCTCGTCAGCCGCTGGACCTGAGCTCCTGTTTAATCAGACATTGGACATGAGCTCCTGCCCTGCCAGCAGTTGGACCTGAATTTCTGAGATATCAGCTGTGAGACCTGACCACCTCTTCTGTCAGCAGCTGGACCGGAGTTCCTGTCAGCCGCTGGACCTGAGCTCCCGTCTCGTCAGCCGCTGGACCTGAGCTCCCGTCTCGTCAGCCGCTGGACCTGAGCTCCCGTCTCGTCAGCCGCTGGACCTGAGCTCCCGTCTCGTCAGCCGCTGGACCTGAGCTCCCGTCTCGTCAGCCGCTGGACCTGAGCTCCTGTCTAGTCAGCCGCTGGACCTGAGCTCCTGTCTAGTCAGCCGCTGGACCTGAGCTCCTGTCTAGTCGGCCGCTGGACCTGAGCTCCTGTCTCGTCAGCCGCTGGACCTGAACTCCTGTCTCGTCAGCCGCTGGACCTGTCTCGTCAGCCGCTGGACCTGTCTCGTCAGCCGCTGGACCTGAGCTCCTGTCTCGTCAGCCGCTGGACCTGAGCTCCTGTCTCGTCAGCCGCTGGACCTGAGCTCCTGTCTCGTCAGCCGCTGGACCTGAGCTCCTGTCTCGTCAGCCGCTGGACCTGAGCTCCTGTCTCGTCAGCCGCTGGACCTGAGCTCCTGTCTCGTCAGCCGCTGGACCTGAGCTCCTGTCTCGTCAGCTGCTGGACCTGAGCTCCTGTCTCGTCAGCCGCTGGACCTGAGCTCCTGTCTCGTCAGCCGCTGGACCAGAGCTCCCGTCTCGTCAGCCGCTGGACCCCTGAGCTCCCGTCTCGTCAGCCGCTGGACCCCTGAGCTCCCGTCTCGTCAGCCGCTGGACCCCTGAGCTCCCGTCTCGTCAGCCGCTGGACCCCTGAGCTCCCGTCTCGTCAGCCGCTGGACCCCTGAGCTCCCGTCTCGTCAGCCGCTGGACCCCTGAGCTCCCGTCTCGTCAGCCGCTGGACCCCTGAGCTCCCGTCTCGTCAGCCGCTGGACCTGAACTCCCGTCTCGTCAGCCGCTGGACCTGAACTCCCGTCTCGTCAGCCGCTGGACCTGAACTCCCGTCTCGTCAGCCGCTGGACCTGAACTCCCGTCTCGTCAGCCGCTGGACCTGAGCTCCCGTCTCGTCAGCCGCTGGACCTGAGCTCCCGTCTCGTCAGCCGCGGGACCTGAGCTCCCGTCTCGTCAGCCGCGGGACCTGAGCTCCCGTCTCGTCAGCCGCGGGACCTGAGCTCCCGTCTCGTCAGCCGCGGGACCTGAGCTCCCGTCTCGTCAGCCGTGGGACCTGAGCTCCCGTCTCGTCAGCCGTGGGACCTGAGCTCCCGTCTCGTCAGCCGTGGGACCTGAGCTCCCGTCTCGTCAGCCGTGGGACCTGAGCTCCCGTCTCGTCAGCCGTGGGACCTGAGCTCCTCTTCTGTCAGCAGCTGGACCGGAGTTCCTGTCAGCAGCTGGACCGGAGTTCCTGTCAGCAGCTGGACCTTAGCTCCTGTCAGCAGCTGGACCTTAGCTCCTGTCCTGTCAGGATGTGGACAAGAGCTCTTATACTCTCAGTAGCTAGACATGACCTACTGTCCTACCACTAGCTGAGCCTGAGCTTCTATCTGTTCTGTATGTGAGTAGCTTGGCTATTGGGACCCGTGCTGTACCTGTTTTGTATGTGAGAGAAGCTTCTGCTACAGCTACCCCACCTGAGTTGTACCTGTCCTTTGTGTGAAGAGCTTGTGCTGCTGCGACCCGTGACGTACCTCTTCTGTGTGTGAGGTGTGACACCCCCTCCCCCCAAAAAATGCATTATTTGCTTATCAGTTGGGTCTGGGGAGCCATGAGTCAGGTCTGCTATGTCTGTTCCATTTTTCGTGGGCCAAGAATGTAAGACAAAACAGTGACATAATGTAAATGGACGGCTAGAGAGACAGATAACCATCTGGTGGATTAATTTCAAAATGTGAAACCAGATAACCGGGAATCAATGCCAGCTTCTCTGTTTGTCCAAATTCTGTGATCCAAGGTATTATTTTATTTCACAGAGCCTGATTTTTACGTCTTGTGTAGACCACGCCTGTGCTGTCTCTGAGACATTTTGTGTACTGTTATTGGGCTTCAAGCCCTCCCATTACTTACCATTGGTGGGCTTCGAAGCCACTCTCAATTGCTTACACCTGCTGGTCAGATTTGCAGTCAGCACTTCCATCTTCTAGCTTGTGACCCTCCCCTAGAACATGGCCCAACTACTTGTGTCCTTACACTGGTCGCACTCTTGGGACCAATTGTTTTTTATTTTTGTTGAGCCACTCTACAGAGTGCATCTTTCCTAGCTGGTTCTGTCATTTGCGTGTTGGATTAGGCTGTCCAGACTAACTTTGTCTTTCTGGTAAAGACTTCTTGCTATCTGTTAACAAGCCTTCAAATCTTGTTCTTATCTGGTCTCATTTTCTGTGCATTCAAATGTCAGGCTTTGTATTCCGAGGGAACTTGCTGTTTACTTTTCTTTTGCTGATTTCAAATTGAAAGAATTTGTGATAATCCATCCTGCTGAGTACCCATGTGAGAGGACAGACTGTAGGATGTTATTTTTTCTAGCTCACAACAAAAATGAACTCTGCTGATATTTCAAATGATGAAAACAGTAGAACTGAAGGACATCTTTTTGATAAATGTGAAGGGTGGTGGAAAAAATATTTTAATATGATCAAAACAAATAAATACAATTAGCGATGGCATTTCCACACATTATTATTTGTACACAGTAAAAGTGCATGTTTGTGCAAATATAATGGCCATTTCCAATTTGAAATGTGTTGTCTTTTCAGGCATTGCCCTATCGCACCATGCATACTCCACACTATGCCACTCCACCTTATACACTACTACACTGTACGAAACTATACGCCACATCACTCTACAACACTTTCCACTGTATGCCGTGCCACTCCACTGTAAGACACACTACGACATGGCTCGTCACTCCACACCCCTCCACTCCACACCCCTCCACTCTACGCCCCTGCACTTTACTCCACTATACGCCTCTGCACACCACTCCACGCCCCTGCACACCGCTCCACTCTACCCCGCTCCACTCTACCCCACTCCACTCTACCCCACTCCAATATACCCACTACTTCACTACAATCTACCTTTCTAATCTACCATACTCTAATCTACTCCACTCCACCCTAATTTACCCCTACTCTAATCCAATCTGCCCCACTCTACTGTACTTCGTTCTGCCCCCACTCTACTTCGTTCTGCCCCCACTCTACTTCGTTCTGCCCCCACTCTACTTCGTTCTGCCCCCACTCTACTCCGTTCTGCCCCCACTCTACTCCACTCCAATCTGCACCCACTCTACTCCACTCCAATCTGCACCCACTCTACTCTAATCTACCCCACTCTACTCCACTACAATCTACCGTTCTCCACTCTACCCCAATCTCCCCAGCCTCCCCCACTGCACTCTACCCTACTCCATTCCACCCTTTGTACCCCACTACACTCTACCCTACTCCAAACCACCCAGTGTACCCCACTATACTCTGCTCCAATCTAGCCCACTCCAGTCTACTAAGCTCCATCCCAATATACCCCACTCCAGTCTAGCCCAATCTACTCCACTACAATCTACTCATTTTACTTAAATCCAATCTACTCCACCCTGCTCCAACCTACCCTTATCCACTCTGCCCTCTCCAATCTACCCCACTCCATTCCAATCCACCATACTCTATTCCACCCAGTCTACCCCACTCTAAGTGCCCTGCTCCACTCCAATCTACCCTGACTCCACTCCATCCTGCCTCACTCCATTCACATCTACCCTACTCTAATCCAACCAATATACTCCACTCCAATCTGTCCCACTCCATCCTACCCCAATCCACCCCCCTGTACTCTTCCACAATCTACCTCATTCCAATCTGCCCCACTTTAACTCACTTCACTCTACCCCGATGTATTGCACTCCTATCTACCCCCATCCATCCAAATCTACCCCACTCCAATCTACCACCCAACCCCTTCCACTCCAGTGTAACCCACTCCACTACAATCTACCAAACTCTACTACAATCTACCCCACCCACTCCAATCTACCCCATACTACACCACTACAGTCTATCCCACTTCAGTCTTCCTCCTCACTCTACCCTAAATATACCCCACTACAGTCTACCCCACTGTACCCAACTCCACTCTAAACCAATCTACCCTACTCCATGCTACCCCACCCCACACGATGCCACTAACGTTTAGCCATGCGGAACAGCAGCCATACTGGTGTACAACATGCCTAAAACACATTGCCAAAGCCAATAGCTCTTGCATAGGCGCGACCTATTGGCTTTGCCAATACTTATTCTTTATTTTCACATATTGATCCCACTTTAAATTCTTCAGGATGTGCACTGTACAAGCACCTCTTATGTATGATTTAATAGACTATAATGTTGCTTCATCTATAAGAATCTAGGCCACGTGTAGGGTTTACATGACTACTGACTTGCCTCTTAGTTCACTAATAACTTTGTCATTGGGGGGTGGGGCTGATCCGTGAATGTTTCTAAAATTTTTAACTTTTTATAAATGCCGTTCAATGCAGAAATATAATTGGACGTCCTAAGTTCAGGTGCAGGATATACATGCCAAGCGTTGGCATGGCTCGTCTCATCCACGGACTCTTAGAGCCACGCCAGACCTGTGGCTCAGATTTGACTCGCCCTATTAATTTGCCGGCGCGCCCTCCTCGGTTTACGACTTGGACTTAGTATATGTGGCTATCAGTATCTTAATAAAATGATTTGTAAAAGGAGAGGACTAGAAATATAGAGCCGTGCCCTCATGCACCAATTTGACAACTCTACCTTCAAGGTTTCTTGTAGCAGAGAAGAAGAAGAGTAAGTGCATGGGAAGTGCATTTAAAATAAGTGATCCCAGGGCTCGAGTGCAGACCATTGTGATGGACTTGATCGTAGTCATAAGTTCCCTGGTAGAATGACCAGGCCCAGGTGGGACAGGCAGGGGCATAGCTTCAGGGCAGTGTTTGGGGTGTGAAATGCCTTAAATGCATTCTTGGTTTGATAGTTGAGTCTGAGGGCCCAGAGTTTGGTCTGCTATGTTTGTTTTTCTCATTTCACTAAGAGGTTTTAACTTGTTCATATTTTGAATCTGGATCTTAAAAATAAATATATATATATATATATATATATATATATATATATATATATACTGCTTTACCAAAAAAGTAAATCTGTACCCATACAAGTACTCCTTGAATAGGTACAAATGTACTACTTTTTGGAATTCATAAGCATTGGCAGTAGTGGGTTTCGAAAGCTGTGCCTGTCTCTGGTTTCAAGGCATACGACTGGTAAGCAATCACCCAAAAGTGATGGGACAAACGTTTGCAAATTTTCTCACCAGTGGCAATCTTTTGGGAAAATATTCCAACGCATCATTTTTTGCCCACTGTGGCGCTTTAGACTGAATCCCGCCTAATGCAGATCAGTACTGACCCTGTTCTTCATGGAAACAGTCTATCCCGAACATTGGTCATCTCACACCTCTGCCATGCAGCCCTGTGAGAAGTTGGCCTGGTATATGATGTTCACTAGTTAAAGTGACCACCTTGTACCATGCCAAGCAACCCTTATGGTGTGGTTGTAAGTCAACCTTTTCGGACTAGCTGCCCTAGTGGTAGCGTAGGCTAAGCAGTCTTTGAGGCTAAACTCGTTAAAGCGTGTTAAGCAAGCTGTTTTACCATATGTAACCCCCCTTTATACCAATGAAAGGACACCACACAGATATATATTCAAAATATATATGTATTTATTTCTCAAAGTAACCCCTAGTCTCTTTATGAGCACAGGAGCACAAATCGTCAAACAAGAAAGTATTACAATATACAGAAGTTGCACTTTATATGGATGGGCCCTGGTGGCCGCTCAAACCATATACTAAAATAGTGGTATAAGTACCACGAACAGGAAAGGGAAAAGGCCTAGGGCCTCTAGAATCGCTGGGCCTACAAGGAGCTAACTTCAGTTAGTGACCTTCTGTCCTCTGTGCAGCAGAGCGTCAAAGTTCCCGTCTTCTTCTTGTAGTTAAGTTGATTCCAGGATGTCTGAAGTCTTAGGACACAGCTCCTACCTTTAAGCGGATTCTAGGGGCCGGACTACCTGCTAGGTCCCTCCCTAAGGGTGGGACCAGGAAGGGGGGTGGTTACACCCCCAATCCTTTGTCCAGCTCTCCCCAGGTCTGGGGCTGGTGTGCCCCAGGACCGGTTTGAACTGGCATATGCACCGAGGCTCCTTGTGAGCCTCAGGCATGTCTGATTCCATTCAAGCCCTACCTGACCAATACACAAAATCCTGTCTGGGGTGGTGCACGCACCTACCCTGGCAGGAAACCCTTTGTCCACGTCTCCCAAGCTGGAAGGACTCCCAGCAGCAGGAGGGCAGACTTGTGTCTGTGGTGGCAGCATCCATTTTGTGGAGCTGAGGCTATGTCTGATTTTACCCGGGTTTCAGGTACTGTACATGTCGTGTCCCTCTAGAAGGGTGGAATGCTAACCCCGTCGCCAGAATTGGCGAGGGGTTAGTATTCCAATTCGTATGACACCTTACTCGACATGTTTTGATAAAGCCAAACCAAAGATAGCATTTAACCGCGAGGTTCATAATGCACTTAAGAGTATATGGTATGACGATATCTGGAAACGGTAGAAGGAAGTTGTTCCGACCACTGCAGACAGGCTCAGCTCATGCCAGAGCACCATCTCACATGGAACCAAGCACTCTGCCTTCAGGATTGTCAAGGCCTGCCATAGGAGTGACTTATAGGTTAACATGTGTCCCATTTAAGGTTAGGTATAGGTATACTACACCTAAGTAAGAGGTGGTTACACCAACTTACCCCAGCTGAGGGATCAGCCAGTTGTGTCAAATTGCTAGGCCAGGCCAGGGGTGGCACAATACATGCTTCAGCCCCTGGTAGGCCTTAGATGCACCAATGCCCTGGGTACCTAGTGTACACTGGTACAGGGGCTCACAGGGTGATCCAATTCCAATTGGTTATGCACCTAGGGTGCATAGTGTCAATTTAGTTAGAGAGAACAGCAGGCTGGGGGTCTGATTAGCAGGCCCACAGCCTCAATATGTCAAAAACCAGTGAAGCAAAAAGCAAAAATTTGGGGTGACCATAGGATAGCAGACCCTACTCTCCTACAAGCCCACTGCAGCTTTAGTTGGGAAATTTGAGATTCACACCCCATGAATCACATTGACTTAAGCTACGCTCCTGGTGAGGTGCCTGTGCTGCTGGGACTTGTGCTGTACCAATTCTGTATGTGACAAACGCATGTGCTGCTGCAACCATTGCTGTACCTGTACTGTGATTGAGGATTTTGTGCAGTTGCTACCGGTGCTGTGAATTCTGTGTATGAGGAACGTATACTGCTGCTACCCGTGCTGTGCCTGGTTTGTGTGTGAGAAGCTTTTGCGACCTGTGCTGTTCCTGTTCTGTGTGAGGAGCTTCCTCTGCTGCGACCCATGCTGTATCTATTATGTGTGTGAGGAGCTTGTGCTGCGACCCTTGCTGCACCTGTTCTGTGTGAGAGGAGCTTCTGTGACCCGTGCTGTATATGTTGTGTGTGTAAGAGGAGCTTGTGCTTTTGCGACCCCTGCTGCACCTGTTCTGTGTGAGAGGAGCTTCTGTGACCCGTGCTGTACCAGCAGTGTGTGTGAGAAGAGCTTGTGCTTTTGCGACCCATGCTGTATCTGTTGTGTGTGTAAGAGGAGCTTGTGCTTTTGCGACCCATGCTGTATCTGTTGTGTGTGAGAGGAGCTTGTGCTTTTGCGACCCATGCTGTATCTGATGTGTGTGTGTGTGTGAGAGGAGCTTGTTCTTTTGCGACTCATGCTGTATCTGTTCTTGTGCTTTTGCGACCCATGCTGTATCTGTTGTGTGTGTGTGAGGAGCATGTGCTTTTGCGACCCATGCTGTATCTGTTGTGTGTGTGTGTGAGAGGAGCATGTGCTTTTGCGACCCATGCTGTGTGTGTGTGTGTGTGTGTGTGTGTGTGTGTGTGTGAGTGTGAGAGGAGCTTGTGCTTTTGCGACCCATGCTGTGTGTGTGTGTGTCTTGTGCTGCTGCGATGTCTTGTACCTGTCTGGGCGACAAGGTGCTCTGCTGCCTGTCTTACCTGTTGCGCGGTGCTGGGGAAAACCACAGCCCTCTTAAAAAAAAACACAACTGTTTCCTTATTTGGCGTGTTTGTATTATCTTTTTCTGTTTCATTATACTCTTATTTTTTCGACAATATTTGTACTGTCAGAGGTATGTCTGACCGCCATGTAGGTGTAACTTGTTTTTTTTTTTATTTTGCTGTTAAAAAAAAAAAACAGTCTATGCTCCTTCGAAAGTCGGGGCATTCTGAAACCTTTTAGTTTAACTGACATGTTTTTTTGGGCTGTGCTGCCGCAGCGCCAAACTTTGCCCCTTCTATGGACACATACCACCCTCCACCCCCTTGCATCCAGTGGACCCTCGAGCTTGTTCACTGGGCCCCCATTGCTTACGTGCAGGTGGGAGATCCCCATTGACTTATATTGAAGTAGAGGCAATTTCAGGTGGAATACAACTAAAATAAGGCCATTTTTGCTTCAAAAATTGGGAGTTTCCAGCCTAAATCTTGTCTCTTGGCATGTATGCCATTGTCCCTGGTGACGGATGGCTCGCTCCCTCCCTCATTAGCTGAGTTCTTCTTCCGGAAGTCCTTCACTGGCTCTTGACCTCTCACCCTCACTCGAGTTGAAACTTCCTGGACCCGGAGAATGACTCCTCCGGATCCAGGGTGATGTCATCATGAGCACAGACATGGCGGTGCAAGGCTGCCAAAAACCTCAGGCCCTGACTTCTTGCCACAGATAAACTCTGCGCCCAGCTTTGATGCGGACTCCAAGCTGCTGTCCGCCTGCGCCCTCGTTCCCGCCCACCCCTCCGCCACCCAGCCCTTGAAGGGCGTGGGTCACAACAGCGTCCTCTATAAATCACACAAAACACGGGGAATTCCATCTAAAGCTGTTCTTCGGTTTGTAATTACCAGTGACTTCTGCAGTGCCCTCTATTGTTCAATTCTGGAGTTTAAAAAACGACAGAAATAACATTATTCCATGATTTAAGCCCCAACATCAGGCCATCCATTGACTGATGGTCAATAGATGGCGTCTGTTCGCCACTGAATATAGCGCATGCGACCCTCAAGGACAGATACGTCCAATTCTTTACCTCAAACAACTCTCCATATGGTATTTTTAAATCGCATGTAATTGATGGCGCTAGGGCAGTGGTTCTTAAACTTCTGACTTCTGTGGACACCCACCGAATCATTATTGAAAGAGGGGGACCCCCACTGAATTATTACTGGATCCCGGGGACCGCCACCGATTACTGGAAAACGGGGATCGGCCTAAGCAACAGTAATAGTGTCAACCGCAACACAATAAACAAATGATGAAATATTTGATTTAATTCCCTAACCGGTTAATTTTAATGGGAAGGTTGGAGCTTTTCTAAATTCAATAAAGGTCACCCATCGCCAGTGATATATTCTGTTTGACCCGCTTACTGGCCCACAAATCAATCTGAGGATACCAACTTAATTTTTAGCCTCCAACTTCACATTCCTTCACATTTACAGAACATTTTAAAAAAAAAAATCTTTATTTGTATATACTTTATTAACCTGTTAATATTATTGAATTTTCTTAGCAGTTGTAGACGCCTTAAGTAGGCGTTGGAGACTCCAACGGGTCCCAGGGCCCCACGTTCAGAACCACTACACTAGGGTATTATTCTACAAATAAAAGCCGGCGCTATAGTGTGCCTGAAAAGTTTAGGCCTTGACAAACTGCAGAGCCCATGAGTAGCCAGTCGTGTTGATATCTCCGCCCGTCTGTGGCTCTGTGATTCTTGTGTGCACAGAAGTCTCTGACCCTGGGCATTAACACAACATGGGACATCCATGTCCGGATTTCCTTCCCTGTGTGACTTTCTTGTGTGGTTGGAAAGGCACATTCCTAACAGTGAGATGATGTGGTACAGCCGTGTCCGTACCCCCATCCACTGGAGTGTGGGTGGGAAATCCACCATCTTGATGGGTGAGATGTAATGTGGGCAGGCCTTATTGATCCCGCTGTCACTCTAGGACTCTTGTGTGGTTGGACGGTCACATCCTGAACAGTGAGATGATGTGGTACATACATGTCACAATCTCCTTCACCATATGATTCTCCAGTCTGGTTGGTAAATCTGTCACCCTGTTTGACATGGGCAACCTGCATCAACATCTCCGCCACCCCATGACTCTCTTGGGTGGTTAAGAAGTCACATCCCGAAGGATGGCGCATGATCTGGGCTAATCATGTTGTATCTCTTGCATCCTTACGGCTGTCCAGGGAGGTTTGCAAGCATGTCACCTGAATGTTGAGGCGTGATGTGTGTGGATAAGGCACTATCACAATATATCTATCTCCCCATGACTCTTGAATGTCTGGAAAGTCCGTCGGCCAGTGCCATTACTTATGATATAAAGCAAACACAGGAAGATGATGAATAGAGAGCTGAAACTTTTCAGACACTCACCCCCAGTCACAGATCTGGATTGAATCCATCATCATTCTTTAGCTCACTTCGCCACCTCAGTTCAGACCCAGCTATATGCAAATAAGTCCTGACCCTGTGTCTCATGGAAACAGTCCAGTCCGAACTGGCAAGCCAAGTCTTCCCTGAACCGGAAAGAAGCATCCTGGGACCGGTTTCTGAGCAACACCCTTCATCAGCCAGGCTAGCTTGAATCCAGTGGCAAAGTGAGCAAGGGACCCACGTCAGGGCATATGCTGCCAACTTAGGGCGAACAAAGCAAACACAAGGAGATGATGAGCGGAGCGCTGAAACGTTTCAGACACTCACCCCCAGTCACAGACCTGGGTTGAATCCATCATCCTTCTTTAGCTCACTTAACCACCTCAGTTCAGACCCAGCTATATGCAAATCAGTCTGACCCTGTGCCTCATGGGAACTGTCCAGCCGGAACTGCTAAGCCAGGTCTTCTCTGAATTGGAAACCAGCATCCTGGGACCAGTTTCTGGGTAACACCCTTCATCAGCCAGGCTAGCTTGAATGGCTTATGATATAGCTCAGCTGCCAGAGTGAAAGGAGCTGTAGGACCCTAAGTAGTTAAACTAGTGGAATATTTAAGGAAAGCCTTTCAACAATAGCAACCAAATGATGTCCGGCATAGCCATTTACCGCTTCTTCAGTTCGAAAAGCTGTTACGTGCACCGGTAAAATATCTTTCTTTGGGGAAAACTTGGAAACACCTATCCAAAAAAACATGCTATCTGATAGCGACTTCAAGTTGCAGATGGCCTTTTTTAGGTCTTCGGCCAAGGAGAGTCGTCTGTTGGTTTCATCTGTAGTTATAAATTGTTCTGCGTGAACCCTGAAAACTGATCATTTGCACCATCCATGTGAGAGATGGAAGACATGTAGGTGTTACTTCTATGTTTAGAGATTGTGCGTGAAGCCAGTCTATTGCGTGGGACTTTGGCCACACAGGAATCCATTTTAGTTTCCTAAATCCAATTGGTACCTAAGATGGAGGGCAGAATGAGCCTCAGATGGCGGTGTGACTAGCAGGGCTCCTGTGGGATGTTCCTTTGTGGAGGGCCAAACTTAAGCGTGTTGGGGAGAGGAGACAGAGGTTTCCTGAGCCCTTTCCTAACCTATTGTTTACTGGAAGATCTACCACTCCCCACAGTTGTTGGGTAGTTAAGTGTGGCAGCCTCTCACTATTTTGTGCTCCTGTTTTGGGGTCTCCCATGACAGACTTGCAACTCCACTCCACCCCTCCAACTCAACCCCACCTTCCTGCTGACACCTAAAGACCATGGACGTGCCAGTATTTGAGGACTAAGGTAAAGGCAAGAACTGCCCAAAAGCAGTCCCATAACTGACTCTTGGAAAACGCAAACACCGCCTGCAACTATAGCTGAACGATGGGACAGGAATTCCAACACGTGTGCCAATAATTCACGACCAAATCCATACCCAACACCAGTGCAAGCAAGAAACTTTTTTGAGTTCCTGGGTTGAGTGTATCAACCGCCTGCTCTTCTTTACCAGATTTGGAACTAGAAATCTTGTGAGTTATACAGCCTGTTGGGAAAAAGCGCCTTGGGGCCTGCCTTTAAGGAGCTCAATGACTGTTTAGATGGGATATTGGAGGTGCCGTCGCACAAGGAATACGTTGCCTGGAAGAGGGGGGCAAAGACATGAGGTGGCAACAAACGGAAGCTGCCACTACAACTTGGGGAAGATCTGCAAGCCGAAGGGTGATGCCTTCGTGATCTGGGTGTCGTGGCAGCATGTGCTGAGAAGCTAGAGTGCCCATGACTGTGGGGACTCTTAAGACCACATGTGAGCTTTGCGGGCTCTTCCACTGTAGAAAACTAGCATCTATAGGCCTGAGGCACAGAATGAATTGTGACAGCCTTCTGCAGTTTCATCTAACTGGGATCAGCCAAGTAGGAAGGCGTCCACTGTCATAGGTGAGAACCCCAGTTGACACTTGACCAGAGTACATCAGTTGACACTTGCTCCAAGGTTGGCTTCTGGCTTTGCTTGGGTCAGATGAGTGTGCGTGGGCCCAACACAATCCAGCAAATCAAGGCCCACTGGACTGTGAGCAGTGTGACTTGAGTACGGGCACTTGACGGCCCATACTAGTCATCTGCCGGGCGTTCACATTCACGGCGGACTGCAGTAACGTTGGCTGGGCCGGGATAGACACCAGGCACACCCTGCTCAGTGGGGCCAAAATAACACCACCATGAGTGCTCTGCAGATTACTAGCACCAGGCATGCACTCCACAAGCACCATCAAGGACAATGAATGTCTTGTGGAATTGTGACTCCAGGAGGGAGTGAGCCATCAATCCATTGAGACCAAACTAATCCACCTTGTGGGCCAGGGGTCAGTCAGCTCAGCCAAGAGTGAGGGGGCGAGGGGCGAGTGAGGGGGCGCCACAGGAGAAATTCCTCTAGGGTTCCCCCAAGAGGGCTAAAGACCCACCTTACATTGAATGGCGGTTATGGTCGAGTGAAAAGTTAATCTGTCTGCATCCACTTTCTTCTTGCCCTAGACGTGGGGCTTTTCTTTCAAACCGTCTTCTGTTTCCACGATATAGCCTAGTTGGGGGAAATACTATGGAAAATTTGCCAAAATGGGGGTAGGTTTTCTCAGGGTCGTAGATTTACCATCCCCTTATGCAGTTGGTTTACCACTGCTCATATACAGAAATGGTGGCTGACCAGACTGAGTTAGCACAGAGAAAATTCACAACTTTACTCTCCCGGTGGATTTACTGTATCCACCGATCTTTAGGCAGATTTTTCAGCAATGCTCATTTCCAAATGGAGCCTTTATTTTGCAAAATGAGCAAACTGTATGTCTCAGCCCTCAGCATCAGCCTTACCCCTCTGCTAACATTACTCTTGAAGACAAATTTATCACATTTATCTCCTTGCTGAAACCGAAGAGGATCATTAAACAATGGCCTATAATCATGCAGAAAATATTTTAGTAAATGACATAAAGACTAATGGTTTGCTTAAATAATCTGATTTGGCATTTCCCTGCCTTCCTGCCTCTCAATCTCGCGGCCAACGCGTGCTCTGTGTCGACCGCTGGACGCCGTCCCGGCCCTCTGAGTCGCGAAGAAGGGAACATCCACTTGTTAAATCTGCCATAAATAGAAAGTGTTCCTTCTGTGTTCTCTGTCCTTTGCTGTGGTGTTTGTTTTAAATGTGTAGATCCAGAGATCAAAGACCTACTTTGCGGCAACACAAGCTTTCTGGCATCGAGGGAGATGATGCGCATGTATGAAAATTGATCGAATCGGGGATATCAATTAGGAAATTTTATAAAAACTAAGAAGTTCTAATACATAAATATCCCTAATAAAGAAATATAATGAGAAAGTATTATTCTCTAGGCACCAATGAAAAGAATATTAAACATAAAAACGAAGTCAATTATCAATTCAATATTTAAAAAAAAAAAAAAACCATGCCTGTGACGACAAAATTCAGCATTAGGAATCCAGAGAGCAGTACAGATGAGGCACTTGGGACAGGAGTACATGTCCATTGCCATGCCGAGGACTTTTCAGCCTCAACCACAGACACCTGCTATTAAACATGATCACAAAATTGCAGTTTGCACTATTTCCATGCGCATCAATGTATGTATGTGTACTAAATTTGCACACGCAGCCCAAAATCACATCAGGGTCATTAATCTCGTGAACAAGATTAAATTCTGGGAACAAGTCATTGGTGTTTGCTTCAGCAAAAGCCGGTAGCAAGTTGTAGGAGCAAATTGTGTGTTCAGTTATGAAAACCTACAAATGGAAAATCCATCCTCTCACCCTGTATGGAGCAGAGGTCGTTGCACTTGATTTGAGATCCGGTGGGAGATGCAGTTCTTAAGGGTTTATTACGTTTTCCCCAGGAAGCAACGGTGTAGAGTATAAGGAGAGAACTACAGTTGGTACCATGACATATAATGTCTAATTCCTGCTTTCTGAGTGTGAGGATTTGGGTGTATTTGTACCGTGAAATACACTCCCAAAACTGTCTTTGATGCAGTTAGGCTTGTTTGAACAACCTTAAGCTCAACCCTAGGTAGCTATGGCCTTCGAGCAGCAAGGCCTGAACTAAGGAACTTACAGCATTTAACAGTACCACACAACGAAATTAGGAAGCCACACAACAGGAAAGAAACAAGACACCAATTAATAAAAATAGATTATATTGTTATGGATTTTTTGAGACATTGATGAGCAAAATCCACTGGAGTCTTCTGGAGATACAGATTTTTAAAGGTTTTATCACTTTTTAATTAAACCGCAAACACGCATTGGTCAACAAAAAGTTTGTAAACTTTTCAAAAGTTTGTGAAAGTTAGTTCGGCTACTCCGGCTTAGGCTACTAAATCCAACAGAAAAAAGGTCCACCGCTATAGACTTTAATGGCGTGGTCCTGATGCTGGGGATGCAGAATGAAAAAATGCTCAAAGATGTTGCGGTGCGGTCGACGGGGGTGCCTATGTGGTGATTCCTCAGTCCACAGTGATTGGGGATGACTTTGACCACAGAGGTCGGTGTCCCACGAAATCCTCTTCGCAACAGCAGAAGGCTGAGCTATCAGTCGCCATGCACAGCGGTTGGAGCAAAATCCTTTTGTGGGGGCTAGTGTCCCTCTTGGGCGACCAATCTAGACTTTGACGTTACTCCTGGATCCAGCTGACTCAGGTGCAACTTTGGCCATCGAGGATCGGTCATTTGGGGTGCCTAGCAGCAGGTCTTCTGCAGTGGCTAGCAACTTGCTGGTTTAGGTTTCTTTAGCTATTTTGTCCCTGGAGCTGGGTCTAGGGGATCAGCCGACTGATCCTTTGAGTCACTTCTTAGGTCCGGGGCTGGAGATCACCTTTTCCCAAGCTTGGAGCCACAAGCGCTGTCAAAACTTCACTAGCCTAAAGAGCAGCAGGTGCAGTGCAACAGACGGTACAGCCTCTCTTTGTGTAATTCCCAGGGCAGCCCTTCTTCGGTCCTCTTTCCAAATCCAGCATGATCTCAGTGTCCAGGGTGCCAGGGGTGCACTATTTATTCTGTTAAAGTGCCCCAAGGGGACCACGCGGTCAATAGCCAAAGTGCTACCAGGTCCCCTCTCTCATGGTGATGAGTTTCCAGTGGTGTGTGGCACCTGTCATACCCAGACTGCACCATTCTGGCCACTCTCAGGATGTCGGACCCTTCCTTGGATGTTAGCTCAGTAGCCCACTCTAGGTATGTGGCTACCTGGGGTCTACAAGTACATGGGAAAACTGGTTTGGAGACTGGATTTCCCCTGAACAGAGGGCAGCCCCTGGGGAATGTTCTCACTGTTTGCCCATCACCCGCGGCTTCCTCTTTGAAGCTCGCTCTTTGAGCTAACACCCCGAGTGGCTTCCTACAAAGGGGAGGTAACACCTCACCCTGCGGCAGGCTGTGTTTGATCCTAAGCCTGGGAGTCGATCACACGACTCCCCAGGCGAGCAGAAAAGTATCTGTGGGTCATAGCCCGTGTGAGGCTACTGGACCAGGGGGGCACAGAGTGGCAACTTTCTACAAGTTACCCTACTAATAGTGACAATAAATTCGACTAGGGCATCCAGTCTGGTTTAATGCCACAACTAATTTGATACATTACAGGACCAGTTAGGGAGTCTCGTTGAGGAGTTAGCCAGGCTGGGGTGCCAGCCTGTAACCCTATGTTAGCCAATGGACCTATTAACTTTTCCACAGCAAAACGACAATTTGAAGGGTTTTGCTGCAGGGACACATATATGTATACGTGCCCCACATAATATTATACAGCTCCCTGTCTTAGGGCTCTACAAGCCTTCCTTAGGGGAGACTTGCATATATTGTTAAGGGAAGAGGTAGCATTGCCATTGGTTTAGATGGAAAAGTCGAGCTGGCAGTGTAAACAGTGCCCTTCCAGTCTGCAGTGGCAGTCTGGGGGCCATTGTGTCACAGACAGGGTGGCACAATGAGTGCTGCTGCCATGGTGGACACTCTGCCTTACATGTCCTGGGCACGATATACTAGGGACTTATAAGTAAGTCTGCACTTGCCAGTTAGGAGTAACCAGTTCGACATACCCTTTGGAAGGGGTTAGAACACTGGCACTGAGGTCTGGTTAGCAGGCCTCCGTGCACTCAGAGTCAAAATAAACAGCGGCATCAGTCCAAAAATGTGGGGGTGAACATGCAAAACGAGGCATTCCCTTTCGCTGAGGTTCCTGAATAGGCTAGACCAGTTTGAAAAAGTTTTAAAAATCTAAAGGCTATGTTGGAAAGAAATCCTGAAAAGCAAAAAACAACAAATGATGGACGGAATGCTGAACAATGCAGACATTCACCCCCAGTCACAAACATCTGGGTTTAATCCATCGTTCTTTTGCGCACCACACCACCCCAGTTTGGACCCAGCTATATGCAAATCAGTCTTGACCCTGTGCCTCATGTGAACAGTCCGGCCCGAACTGCCAAGCCAGGTCTTCCCTGGACTGGAAACAAGAATCCTGGGACTGGTTTTGGGGCATCACCCCTCATCGGCCAGGCTAGCTTGAATACAGTGGCGCAACGAGCAAGGGATCCACATCTGGGTATACCCGGCGCACTAGGGAGAGAAGGCAAAAGAAACAAATGATGGACGGAAATCCTTGGCAGTTAAGGAAAGTCGGCCTGGGGTGTCCAGATAAGGAATCTTAAATCTGTGCATACCACATAGGGTGCAATAGAAACACAGTCCCCTTCCCCCAGTAAGCAAGTATTGAGGATATCGGCCAAGAAAGTAGGTTACTTGTTGGATGTGGCCTACTTACTGGATAAACTCTCAATAAAGTTTACGTTGCAGACCTTAGACTGGGAAGATGGTTTTCCCTATCTGTTCCAGCTGTCCGATACTAAGCTTCAGAAAGGCATTGGGGCATATTCACAAGAACGTGTGATAACTACCGCAAGAGTAGCTTAACGCAGCTCTCAACATTGCAGCCCATCGCGGTAAAATAACCTTGTGTCAATGTGGAATTCACAACAAGGCGGTACCATGCGATAGTCTGCCGAAACCGCGGACAATGTCCGCTATAAAACCACCTCGATGGAGATAAAAACACAAACCACAACACCAAAAAACCTGCAATGGGCCAAAGCGCGATGAGGAAATCAGCGATAAGCATCGCCAGGCCTGCAACATACACCTGGCCGGCGGGAAAAGTCACCATAAAAGTAGAAAAGACACTCAAACACAAACTGACCAACACCCAAGCACCATCGAGGCAGCCGGAGCAGGTGCAGAGGACGAGCGCAACCCCACAAGCACCCCGGACGGCCAGCCCAGGACATCGGGGACAGGGAAGGGCAAGGACAAGAATAAGAGGAAGACGAAGTTCAGTCCGCAGGCGAGCAGGATCATAGTCACAGAGGTGATGGAACACCATCAACAACAGTTCGTCACCTCCAACGTGTCATTGGGCACCAAAACAGGAATATGGAGGGTCACCGTGGACAAGGTGAATGCCGTCGGAGAGCACCAGAAGACAATGGACGAGGTCAAGAGGTGATGGAATTACATCAAGCGTAAGACCAAGGAGAAACTCGCAGCCTACCAGAAGGCAGCAATGCAGACTGGAGGTGGGGGCCCAGCGCCACAGCTCGAGCTGGAGGACATAGAGGAGCTGGTGTCGACAGTCATCAGTGTGGATACTGTGGCGGGAGTCAGGGGTCCGGATACTGCTCGACAGGACACAACACAACCGCAACAGGGTGAGTGACTACCAGGTCCTGGGGGGACGGGTGGAGATAGCCACGATGACGCACATGCACAATCAAGCAGAGCACAGTGCATACCCTCAATGACTGGGTCATCGCCCAGATCCACAGACTGTCACAATGTACAATGCCATGCTGTCTGAATGTCAACATGTACCATGCGGCTACATACATGTGGACACATTGCAATACACCATCTCCCCTTCACATTGCAGGGCCACCGTCAACAACCCCTGCAGAGCAGTCCCAGTCACTCTTCACTGATGACGAGGAGGACAACCCCAGCATCGACACCCAAGCCCTCCTAGACATCATTAACATCATCTGCGACTCACCTCCAGGATCAGGGCTGACCAGCTGCATCAAGGAGACCCCACCCACCACCCAAACCACCCAGCAGGAGGCACCCACAGTCCCGCCAGTCTCCCAAGACCCCCTGGAACAACACATGGCCTTCCAAAGCCGTGTGCTGAAGGCCCAGAGGGAGATTGCTGAGCAGGTGCGGGTGGGGTTCGACCTCATGGCTATCAAACTGGACGCCATCCATGGGTGTCTAGACCCGCTCCATGGCCCCAACGAGCCCTGACTGACATCGCTGGAGTCTTGACACGGAGAGAAGAACACCTGTCCGCTCAGAGGGTCTCCAGCGATAACAGCCGTGAGCTGGCACACATGCGGAGGCTCATGGAGGACATGGTGCGGATGGAGGCGGAAAGGATGACAGCCACCGCTGTTCATCAGCGAAATGTAACTGGGATCTACCATGCCCTGCAGACCATCATCATACCATTGCTGCCACAAGGCGTGGCGCTGATGAATGCTGCTGACCCCACACCATCCACATCTCTGCCCCCTGGTGTGTCAGTGCCCCACTGTGCGGCAGGCGTATCCACTCTGGCACCTGATGTCTCACTGCCACATAGTGCGGCCAACAACCCTCCTCTGGGCCCCTGATGTGTCAGTGGCACACACTGCCCCCGCCGGTACTGCAACACCCACAGGTGGGGCAGAGCACACATCCGGGGACGAGGACGTGGATGGGCTTGTGATCCGGAGGCACTAGCTTCCATTTCCGCCACCTGGCCTGTTCCTGCTTGGTGCTGCACATGGCCCCATGACCTTCCACTGACCCCTGATACACTCCGATAGACTCACCGTGGACAGCTACATGGACTGCCATATCCTGTTTGATGACCAATGACACGGCTACCAGACTGCGGACTGTACCCTACCTCTTCCGCAGTACTTGTCATCCCCGAATGGACTCTGGCTGGCCCTCCACGGGCCCATATTGTGTAGGGTGCTCGGCATTGGCCTGTACCGCTCCAGCTGCAGGACTGCACTGGATGTGCAATAAACATCCAGTGACGCACTGCTGTATTATGTCCTTCATCATCCATGTATGAATGTGTGGGTGAATGTAGGGACAGTGATGTCCCTTGCATCAATGATACTCATCCTGTGGGATGCCAGTCAGAGGGTGCTACATTGCATATTGTGTACCGGGTCCCGTGAACACTACAACAAGGACAGCATCAGTCACTTCCATGTCCAGACATGGACTGAACCACGCCCAGATCCCACGAGTCATTGTTGCAAGCCCTGCGCTGGTCCGGCGTACGGCAGGCCAGACCACTCCTTTTACGCTCCGAGGGGGGGCCCTCATTGTTACCCGTCGCAGGCGTACTCGCTGGTGGTGTGCAGGTCACTGGTCTAGTTGTCAGCATGTCACCGACACTCCCTGAGGACAGGTTTGCACGCACACCACACTCATCCGGCACAGGCGTCACACTCCGCCAACATAAGGGGCTGACGACGTCACATTCCCCTCTGCCGGTGGTGACTGGATGACGGATGCTCCACGGTTCTCAATCATAAAGGGCCCATGAGTTGTTGCGCACAGGGTTAGTGGCACCCGAGGCCTTGCGGCCGTCACAGGCCTGGCGCCAAGTGGCGCTGACTGGGGTTGCACAGGGTTAGTGGCGGCCGTCACGGGCCTGCCGCCACGTGGCGCTGACTGGGGTTGCACAGGGTTAGTGGCACCTGGAGCATTGCGGCCGGCACAGGCACCCTGCCAAGCGACTATGACTTTGGGTGCACTGAGTTAGGGGCACCTTGAGCTGCTGAGCCAGTGTGCAGCCTGTGATGATGCCCCGTCCCGGCAGTCCGGACAGCTCAGATTTTGTGTGCCCTGCTGGACCGCAGTGTAAGCCAGAGCCAGCGAGCAGCGCGGGCCTACTGCCACATGGCGTCGCTTCCGGGATCACAGAGTTGGTGGAACCTATTAGGCTGAGCGGGTGTGCAGCCTGCGATGAGGCCGGGTGCCCTGGTATGTCCTCTGCCATGGAGTAATCAAGACCCAGCACCAACCGTGAGACCTGATGGCCGGCGGGGAGGCATAGTGTGGAGTGTGCCATGTCCGCAGGCCCCGGGCTTGTGGCTTGCAGCGGCACGTGGTGAGCCCTCCTGTCTGGACGCCGGTGGCGGAAGGTGAGCAGTGCGGCCTGGGTGTGCATGGGCGGGCATGCTCCGATGGGCGGCGGCAGGTGCTGGGGTGCCTCTGTCTGGGTGTGCATGGGCGGGCAGGCGATGTTGTCTTGTGCAATAGTGTGTACTGTACCAAACATGTATCTGGACTCTGTTTCAGATGACGGGACTGTCTCAGATGTGTGACCTAATAGACTGCACTACATACCGGCAAGTGGTTAAAGACACACCGGTGGCAGCAGGTGAGCAGTGTGGCCTGGGTGTGCAGGGGCGGTGCTCTCTCTCTCCCCCTCTCTTCTTCTCTCTCGCCCCCTCTCTTCTTCTCTCTCGCCCCCTCTCCTTCTCTCTCTCTGCCTCCCCTCTCTTCTCTCTCTCTCTGCCTCCCCCTCTCTTCTCTCTCTCTCTGCCTCCCCCTCTCTTCTTCTTCTCTCTCTCCCCCTCTCTTCTTCTTCTCTCTCTCCCCCTCTCTTCTTCTTCTCTCTCACCCCCTCTCTTCTTCTTCTCTCTCACCCCCTCTCTTCCGCTCTCTCTCTCTCCCCCTCTTCTTCTTCTCTCTCTATCTCTCTCGCCCCTCTCTTCTTCTTCTTCTCTCTCTACCCCTCTCTTCTTCTTCTCTCTCCTCTCTTCTCTCTCTCTCTCCTCTCTTCTCTCTCTCTCTCCTCTCCTCTCTTCTCTCTCTCTCCCCCTCTCCTCTTCTTCTCTCTCTACCCCTCTCTTCTTCTTCTCTCTCTCCCCCTCTCTTCTTCTTCTCTCCCTCCCCCTCTCTTCTTCTTCTCTCTCTCTCTCGCCTGTCTTCTTCTTCTCTCTCTCTCTCTCGCCCCTCTCTTCTTCTTCTCTCTCTCCCCCTCTCTTCTTCTTCTCTCTCACCCTCTCTCTCCCCCTCTTCTTCTTCTCTCTCTATCTCTCTCTCCCCCTCTCTTCTTCTTTTCTCTCCCTCCCCCTCTCTTTCTCGCCCCCTCTCTTTCTCGCCCCCTCTCTTTCTCTCCCCCTCTCTTCCTCTTTCTCTTTCTCTCCCCCTCTCTTCCTCTTTCTCTCTCTCTCCCTCTTCTTCTCTCTCTCCCCCCTCTTCTTCTCTCTCTCCCCCCTCTTCTTCTCTCTCTCCCCCCTCTTCTTCTTTCCCCCTCTCTTTCTCGCCCCCTCTCTTTCTCTCTCTCTCTCTCCCTCTTCTTGTTCTCTCTCTCTCCCTCTTCTTGTTCTCTCTCTCTCTCCCCCTCTCTTCCTCTCTCTCTATCCCCCTCCTCTTCTTCTCTCTCTCTCCCCCTCTCTTCTTCTCTCTCTCCCCCGCTCTTCTTCTTATCTCTCTCTTCCCCTCTCTTCTTCTCCCTCTCTTACTCTCTCTCTCTGTCCTTTGATGTGCGCAGGACACACCTTCTCATCATGATTTTTGTCTTGCAGGCTGTGACCTACGGATTGTCCCGAGGGGATCCGCAATGTGTCTTCATTTCATTTCAGTGTTCATTTTTTTAAAGTTTGATTTGTTGCTTCGGAAATGAATGTGTGATGCTCATTTTTGTGACGACACATGCAGATAATTTTGTACGTGATTGGGTGTAGCTGATGTGTCATGTCTTTGGCCAGGGAGGGGGGGTCCTGGGGGTGGTTGCGGCGGGTGTTTTCCTTTCGGCACCTCCGGACTGCATGTTCAGTTGCCCGGGTGCATCTGTTGTTCCTCAGGTGTGGCTCTGGGCTGGGCTCCCTTTTGTGGTGCAGGCTGTGGTCCGACTTAGCACCAGGTCTTAGCAGGTGTTATTTTCCTGCTGCTAACGCGCCTTAACTCAGCGCAAGGTTGAATGGGAAGGCGCTTTCGTCCAAGATGCGTTTTTAGGATAGTACAGTGAGAATCACACGTGTTATATTGTGAATTAAGGGGAGTGTTAAGACTGGATTGTTCTAGGCCAGTTTTAATCGTACGTATTTATGGTTTTTAGATTTTTTTTATGGACAATTGTTCCAATAAACTTATTGTTACTAAAGCCGATTAGAATTATCAACCATAGAAAAATAACGCACTTTAAACCTATACTTATTAGAATTAAACACCCAGTAGAACTATTTCCCATACGAGTTCATGCCTTTGAAAGTGAACTCCTCTGAGACTGACCATAGAGTCACCTCCTTAAAAAGAATCCAGCCGCAAACAATGGGATGGCTTCGAGTGCGCATTGAGGGTGATTTATAGGGCGGCCTGCCAGACAGCGCTATAAACCGCTATCCTGACGAATTATACATTATTTAAACTGACAAACAGGCTGAAAGGGGAGACTGCGGGGCCGGAGGGGGCCGGGAGGGGGCCCGCAGCGGAAACTGGAGAATGATGCTCCTGTGTCATTCACTCACAGGCTGGGAGTTGTTACTGCGGCAGACGGCTGGAAGTTAATGGGGTCACCGGCGGGTCCTCCCAGACACAGGGCTTCTCCTAGCGCTGCAGACAGCGGTGCTTGGGTGGGCCACCCGGACCTGACGCCTCCTCTTCCAGGGTTGAAGCCTCAGACATCTTTATATGACATCAGCGCCCCCTCCCCGGCCTCAAACATCTGTAGATTACAACGGCGTCCGTCAGCCTCAAACATCTGTATATTACACCCCCAGCCCCCAAGCCTCATATCTTTATATGACAGCCCCGAAAAAAGTCTCAGACATCTTTATATGACATCAGCACCGCCAGCCTTAATCATCTGTATATTACAACAGCGCCTCCCCCAGCCTCAAACATCTGTATATTACAACCCCACCCCCAAGCCTCCGTCATCTTTATATGACAACCTCCCACAAAAAAGCCTCAAACATCTATATATGGCAACACCCCCTGCCCCCAAAAGCCTCAAACATCTGTATATGGCAACACCCCCTGCTCCCAAAAGCCTCAAACATCTGTATAAGACAACACCCACAGACCTCAAGCATCTGTATATGACAACACTCCAGCCTCAAACATCTGTATATGACAACACCCCCTCCCCACACCTCAAGCATCTGTATATGACAACACCCCAGCCTAAAACATCTGTTTATGACAACACCCCCATGCACCCAAGCCTCAAACATCTTTATATGACAAAACTCCCTCCCCCAAAAGCCTCAAGCATCTGTATATGACAGCAGCCCACAGCCTCAAACATATGTATATACCAACCCCAGCCCCAAGCCTCAAACATCTGTATATAACAGCACCCCCTGCACCCAAGCCCCAAACATGTTTGTGCCAACACCCCCTCCCCAGACCTCAAACATCTGTATATGACAACACCCCCAGCCTTAAACATCGGCATATGACAACAACCCCAGCCCCCAGGCCTCACACATCTGTATATGACAACAACCCAAGCCCTCAAGCCTCCAACATCTGTATATTATGACAACTCCAGCCTCCAAGCATCAAACATCTGTATATGACAACAGCCCCAGCCCTAAGTAGCATCTCGTGAGTCTCAGACACTCGAGCAGAGCTTTGGATTATTTTCAAGAGAAAAAGTCGATAAATTACAGGCCTAACAAGCATTGGCAAAGCCAATAAGTCTGGCTTTAATGTGCCAACTCAGGCAAACACACACATTCATACATTCTTTGCACGTCTTGCATGCCCGTATGTTGCATTTCATGTCAAAGCCAGTCCTATTGGCTTTGCTAGTGCTAGAGAAAAAGAAGCAAACATGGATTGGTTTCTGTGTAAAATGAATATTGGAGAAAATGAAGTGAATGTGACAAACTGGTGATGATTCAGTGTACTTTTCAGATGTAAAGTAGTCCCTCACGCATGCCATTGAAAGCACATCCTGAAGGGCGGAGTGATACACCAAACAGCGAGCAACCAATAGCATGAAGCGAGTCCTCTGGCTGGAGCCAAAGCCTACAGTTGGTAACAATAGGTCTGGCTGACAGCTGCGCTGTCTGGGTAGACCTAAAAGTGTATAACTTGTTCTTTGGAAAGTCTAAATGCTTCCATGCTCGTAGTTTTGGATGACCAACGACCTGGCAGTCGGGTAGAGTGGCAGGCGGAATCCCCGTGATAATGCAATAAGACCAATGAACGACCACATATACCATTTAAGAATATTTTTTAGTTTATTTACATGTATGTCAAATTCTTTATTAACCTCTAATCGTTTGCTTTTTGGGGAGCATAGGTTTTGATGCCAGCTGCAGCCTTCGGCCTTATAACCCAGCATCCAGAGTGTGTATGTTCTGCCAGTATGAATCGACAGCATTTTTCTGCACCAAAGGGTGGAAGGCCAGCCTTGTGCCAGCAGACTCTAAACCACGTGATATGTGCCCCCCACCTGAACTGTATTTGTAAACAATGCCTGGAATCACCTTCTACTCTTGATATGAATTTTTGCATTCCAGTTGGCCTTTTACTTTATAAGTCCAAGTACTGAAAGGGGTCATTGAAAATCTTCTATTTGGCGTGTCGCGTTACCTGTCCATTTCGTAGCCTGGAATAAAAACGCGGTAGGAAACAACTGGTCCCACTTGGGTGGGAAATCCTTTGCGTGCATTTGGCAGTGAAGGTAAAATCAGGCATTAGAGACCTGATTAGGACCTCTGATCTGTAACAAGGTACTCGGGTTTTTTGTGCGACAGATGACGGAATGACTGTGATGCAGAGAGGGAAGTGACCGCTCTGTTCAAAATTCTAGTTTACGATCTTGCCTAAACCTGATGGAGCAAGGACTCGTCTAAAAGAGACTTGCTCGGATGCGATCCTCTCATATAACTCGTAACACTGTATTAATTATGTTTTGTGTAGACTAATATGCACCACATTCCATATTTTAGCTAGAACGACGCTTGCTTATGTGTTTTACTAACAAGTAACTCGAGTGGAACTTAAGATGGCTGCTAACGCGGCAAACTGTATTGCGCATGCGTCAACTGCATCTACGAAGTATGACGGTCTTTCGCTTGGAGGGTATTTACTGCAGCTGCGCAGAAGCATCTAATATGGCCGCTTGGAAGCTCACATGAGAAGCATCTGCCTTGCTGAAACTAAAACATGCTATTTACTAAATGCAAATGCGGGGAGAGTTATTATAAGTAAATGGGATTAGAGTAGAGATGTATATTATATTTATATTTACTCATTTGTATTTGGCAACGAATCATCCCCAGGGGGATCTCTCGGCGCATGAGAGAGGAGCACAATGTTGCGGAGGAAACATTAGAATAGCCAGGTCTTAAGCAGCTTTTTAAAATGGCAGAAATTGGTACAGGCACGAATCTCGTCCGGCAGGGTATTCCACTGAGTGGGGGCTAAGTACGAAAATGACCGTCCACCCACCCTAGCCTTCCTGATTCTGCGTACACAGAGCAGATTACGGCTGCTGGATCTCATCAATCGTGTGGGTTGATACCATTCGAGCTTCTTCAGGTAGGCAGGGCCCAACCCATGAAGGGATTTGAAAACTAGACATAACAGCTTAAAAATGGACCTTTTTTTAATGGTGAGCCAATGTAGTTGGCGCAGGAGGGGTAGCGAGGGGGTCCGTGCCGGCTTGTTAAGGACAAGGCGGGCTGCCGTATTTTGGACCACCTGTAGTTTGGCGGCCAGATCCTCCCTCATCCCGACCAGCAGTGAATTACCATAATCCAGTCGACTGACCAAGAGCGACTGGATAAGGGTCTGTCGGGCCATAAACGGAATCCACGAAAAGATCCTTCTAAGCATTCGCATGGTTCCGAAACAGGTGCCTGCCACCGATTTGACCTGCTCATCCATTGATAGGTTGTTATCAATTTTTATGCCCAGATTCTTGGCCCATCCTCTGGGGGCGGCGCGTCTTCTAGCTCTGATGGCCACCAATCAGGGGTCCACATCTCCTTTGCTTTACCATATAGGACTATCTCGGTCCTAGAGGAGTTGAGCTGGAGAAAGTTCTTCTTCATCCACCTCGCTTTGCTGGCCATACAGTGTCCAAATTAAGTCTGGGGACTGCAAGGCACTTCTCAATAGGGACTATCACCTGGGTGTCATCAGCATAAGATATGGTTTCAAACCCACAGTTTCCGATAATTGAAGCTAGAGGAGCCACATATATGTTAAACAAGGTGGGACTCAAAACCGAGCCCTGTGGCACCCCCTTGTCAACGCTAGTGGTTTGAGAAATAAAGGACCCGAGCTGGACACATTGAGTTCTGTCTGCCAGAAAGCTCTGGATCCATATAAAAGCCCTGCCTCTGACACCAATCTCTCGCAACCGGTCCAAAAGGATCTGATGGAAATGGTGTCAAAGGCAGCCGACAGATCCAACAGCACCAACATAACAGGGACATCCCTGTCCAGGGATATCCTTATAGTGTCCGTTACTTCCAACAGTGCTGCCTCTGTGCTGTGTGAGGCATGGAAGCCTGACTGGGAAGTATCCAGTATGTTATTCTGCTCCAGATAATGGTAAAGATGCCGGTTGACTAAGGCCTCCATAATTTTTGCACAACACGACATAAGAGAAATAGGTCTGAAATTCTGAAGATCGTGGGGTCCGCTACAGCCTTCTTCAGAAGGGGTTTTATACGTGCATTTTTCCACTTACGAGGGATAGTGGAAGTAGCAAGCGAGATGTTGCAGACATTAGCAAGAGCCTCTGCAAGGACTGGAGATAGCGCTGACATAACAGCAGGAGGCACTGGATCTGATAGGGAGCCAGATTTCCCTCGGATTAACAGAGAACAAATTTCTTCCCCCGTAACATTAGGGATGAGTTCTAGGTTTGAAGGACTCTGACTCTCCAAAATGGGAGCTTTGCCATGAGCGCCCTCCTCAGCTCCAAAGGTACGATAAATCACATTGATTTTATTGGTAAAATGGCTCCCTAGGTCCTCACATAATTCCTGTGTAGGCGGTGGAAGCGTATTATTGGCCCTAGGATTGGTGAACTCCTTTAGAATGATAAAGAGTTCCTGGGATGAATTCTTAGCTTCCATGATACGGGAACCCAAATAAGATCTCCTAGCTGAGTTGCAACTACTCAGGTAGGCTCTGTGTGCGGTTCGATAGAGCAATTCATCCTGCTCCAGCTTGGACCTTCTCCATCGTCTCTCCTTGGCCCTACAGGAGGCTTTCTCTGTTCTGAGACTATCTGAGTACCAAGGAGCAGGCGCTGCCCTCGCCTGAATATTTACCCTCTTAAATGGAGCAATGGAGTCTAAGGCGTTAGTTATGGCGGCTTCGAACCTATCTAAAGCCATGTCACCATCGTCGACCTCCTCAAATATGGGAGAGATAAAGGCCCCACTGGAGGCGGCCGGTGTCACCTTTTACCAGGGTCTACGGAGGTCCCTATGACTGTGTGGGGGGCTAGATGGTTTTATACACACCCACAAGAAGTTAAGAGCTGAGTGATCAGTCCAGGCCATCTTCTGCGGGGGTTCCACCACCACCTCATTGATGTTAGTAAAGATAGTGTCCAGCACATGGCCCACCTCATGAGTGGGGCCAGTGACTCTAGGGGAAAGGTCAAGAGATTCCATCGCCGCTATCAAACAGGCAGATTCCATGCTGGAAAGAGCCTCCAGGTGATGGGTAAAGTCCCCACCCAGCAAGAACCTATCCGCTTGGAGCGTGTACGGGGCCAGCCTTTCACGCAGAGTAGAACAAAATTCTCTCTTATTACCTCCAGGAGGGTGGTACACTAGGGCACCCGCCCATTCAATGGCTTGGCCCCGCAGTACCCTAAATATCAGCAGCTCTAGGTTGGGGGAAGAAACAGTATCTAGGGTCTTAATATGATACAGGAACTGCGATGCGATGGCCAGACCTCCACCCCGCTTTCCAGATCTGTCCAACCGGACCACTGAGTAGTCAGCTGGGAATGCTATTGCCAGTGCAGGGGTCGCTTCATTATTTAGCCAAGTCTCAGTAAAGAGACATATGTCAGGCCTAGCTTCATCTAGTAAATCCCAGATTTCATCCACGTGTTTTGGGATTGATCTAACATTAAGATAGAGCCATTTAAAGGGCACTTCTGGCCCTCCCCCCCCAACTCCCTTTTGATCCCCTTCTCATGTGTGTTCTACGAGGGTTTAAGGGGAGATAGGTGGTATACAGTGAAATAATTTTATTTTGCATTTAATATGTTTCTTTCTGACCTCTCTACTAGTTCGTATTTGGGCCCCTGAGGGTGACCGAAGTCCATACTACACGTGACTTTTGCGCAAGCGCAGTAACCACCAGCCAGAAGCCATGATGGTGTACTTGAATATCGTCCAAGGCCACTTTTGAAACATGCCCTTGGAACCTGATGGACATCCTGAAATTTGAACAAGAATAAAGTCACATGTATACAATGTGTTGATAAAGATGTGAATGCGGGTGGGAAATAAAGCTTGGGAAAATAAATTAATAAGCGGGAACATTGAACAGAGAATTAAAGTATATTATCAAACTTAGCATGGTGTGATGATCATCCCCCCTTGCCTGTCCTATCAGAATTAGGAGGTTCATAAAGTTGAAACATTAAGGGGTGGTACATGCCATTAGAAAGGTATAATTGAGGTAGTTTAGTGAGTTAGTTATGCTCGTTTTGCTGAGATGCAGAGAGACTGGGATGCTGTCCAAGAACTGAACGAATGCTGCTGAAGAATCGAATTGCAGAACTCAGAACCTAAGAAGATCGCGGAAGAATCGAGGCTTGAAATAGGTAAAGAATTAGAAGAAGATTGTGGAAGAATCAAGGAGGAAGATAGTGGCAGGCGTCGGATCTAGAAGAGGGCATCTATCCTGTCCTGAGTCTTTGTCGCCTGATCTTTCCCAGGGGACCCTTCCAGCTCCTAGGCCAAGGGGTTGGTTTCCACACCATCCTAGGTAAATATACTTCAGTGTAGTATGTCATTGTACTGCTATCTCTATCCTCTTCTTTCCTGAGTGCTGTCATTATGAAATTTCGTTATTATAGATGACTGAATAATTGAATTAATCGACTTTCCTTCCCTGGAAAAACTGAGTTCATACTGTATTTGAAATTTGCTCTCATGAGATTAACTAGATAAACATTTAAAATATTTCCCTTGACTGTGGTTATTTCACACCAGAAAGCAATTAAATTTGTCATTTCACCATCAACTAGTTCCAACTAATAGGTCCATTGACCAGAGGAAAGAACTTTTTGATCAGTGAAAGATTGGTTAGGAATGTTCAGGTAACTAATCTTAAAGCATTTTATAAAAATTGACCCCCAGCGGTATTTACTAGCCTATGTGAATGAATGTCTGTTTATGGGCCCAGGTGAGTATATGGTTTGTGAGTATCTGTTGCTGGTATCCCGCTGGATCAAACCTTAGTGTCAACCAAGGCGGACTAACTCTTTACATTAAAAAAAAGAAATGATCTGAAAAAACTTGTTGGCCTTTTTGAATGGACCCGTTGTTGCTCTTGATAGACTTCAGTTATCTCACAAGTTGGTAGTATTTCTTCTATTTTTCCTTGGATGCAGGGAAGACTACATTTCCAGCTCCATCCTTTAGGGCATTGAGACGTCCCTGCCTAGAAATAAGAAAGACAAACCCACCAGTTTGCTGGACATACGTTGTAGATGAATTATTTTGCCTGCCTAAACCTGAATGATTCGGGTGAATTTTGGGGGGATTCTAGTTTGTAATCTTTATGGCTTGTGGTTGCCACCGATAATAATTCTGCTCTCCTCTACCAAGTATGCGTTGCAGCTTGGCGTTCCCTTTGGGATACTTTTCCCATTTGAACAAGTACTTTACAAGAGTCCGCTAAGGAATGAAAAGCACCCAGGATAAGACAGGCTTGTTAGACAGTAGCCTTCTACCTAATCTGATAGCCATGTTGGAGCCGTCGAACTAGTCAATCCATTCAAAGCCAAGCTCCTGCCTGAGGAATACTGCCTGCACCTACTTCCGGAGTAGGCTCCCGCCTACTGTCTTCCAGATCTGTAGGACACCCCGAGTTTGAACATCCCATGTGGTGCAACTGACGACCAGGCTTTTGAGAACCTTCTCATGGTCTTGTACCTGGAAGGAGAGAGGGAGAGAAGTTGGCATGGACTATCTTTGGAGCTTCCAAACTCCATTTCAAAATGTTATTGTTTGACGCCTGCGTTTCTGCTTCTGAACAAAAGGTTGAGTGTTGATCTTGTGCTCTAAGATCATGTATCCAGGACCAAGTATTTTTGCCCTGACATTTTACAGGAATGTACATGTCATCTCAGTAAGATCCTTGAGCACTGCAGTTATTTCAACTTCGGAGAGCATCTCTTATTCCTCAACAACCACTCTAAAGAGTTTCGAAACCAGAAGTACAGCGAGCCTAATAGATCCCCTGATAGGACAGAGGAACCTGCGATCTGCCTCCTATATAGTCGCCTCCTAGCCTAGGTTCTTCAGCTCCACACTGCTGAGGAGGCTTCAACTAATCCAAAATGTTACTGCCCGATTAATAAAAAACTGCTCTTTCAAGGATAATTTCTGATGCATACTTTAACCTGCAGATTCCTCACCCTTACAATATCCACAGGTGCCAGACTGGATCCAGAAGATTTTTCATGATAGTCCATGCGTGATAGTAGGTGGCGTTGTGTTATTCCATGTCGAATCCAATCCAACCCAGAATGACGACTAGCGTGCTGACATTCGTTCCTTTCTTTCCGCTCCTTCGTATGCAGATTTCGAGTCAGCTCCTAATATTTTTCTCACCTGTTGACAGGTTTTTTTCTGCTCAAATGTCAGCAGTGTGGAAGGGATCTCATCCCCTCCTAATACTACAAAGTTTAAGGCTTGTAGAGTTTGCAACAGATCCCTAATCAGGTGCATCTTGGGTGTTTCAGTTCGTGCCATGACTCTAAGTCGTGTGAGAAGTGTGGCGTGATGCGCCATGAGGCTTTCCGAGAACAAGAAGCCACACTGTACGTCAGTGAACACCGCAGGAAGTTGTGTAAGACTTGCTCCTGCTGAAAGTCAAGGATGAAGGCCCTTTCCTGCTCTCTGGGCTAGCCACTTCTCCACTGAAAAGTTGTGAGGATGTCAAGGAGGCCCCTGGTCTTGCTCCTGGTCCCCACAAGGAACCGATTCCACAGGTGACCCTGATGCACCCCAAATTACCGGGGCTTTCAGCGACACAGCAACAGATTGAGGCATTTAAAGAGACCATGCTTTTAATCCTTAGCACCCTACCGGTTCCCTTTGGTGCACCTTTGGGACCATGTATTTGGGAAGGCCTCCAGTCATTTCTTTAACCACTGGTGGGTCCACCCTCAGTGCGGTCTGTGCCTCCCGAACCTGCTTTGGGTTCAGCTGACTTTGGAGCTGACTCCACGTCTGGCACCACGATTGACACACCAGTTTGTGCTGCATCGACACTGGCTCCAACAATCTCATTATCCTGTCTGACTCGAACTGAATCAGCCTCAGGTGAAGTTGCGTCCCTACACAGTTCTTGCTTTCCTGCCCGCACTGTTGTGGCATTCCCGCCCCCGCTCAACTCTGACTCTGAGAAGACCATGTCTTTGCCTAGGAGCTGTTCCCATACCCGTGACCCTAAATATGATGACACTTATTGTATGGCTCTTTGAGAGGCCAGTGAGGTGAACCCTTCCTCTGACAAAGATGCTGACTTCTCCCTATGGCCCTTCCACAGAAGTTACCCTCATTCACTGTAGTCATCAGACGAGCGGTGGAAGTTCTTGATTTAGAGTTTTCTTCTGTTGAGGTGAAGATGTTTTACAACCCAGACAAACCGCATTGAAACCTTTACTTCCGTTCAACGAAGCTTTGTCCAACACCCTCATTGGTACTTCAGCTAAATCCTGGTCCTCATACCCATCCATGACCATACAGGCAGCTCAACGCCACAGACCTGCTCCTGGTGACCGTGCTTTCCTGAAGCATCTCCCCTGGTAGTGCAGGCATCTACTAGTATGGTTAAACCCAGTTCTTCTCTTACCACCCCTCTAGACAGAGTTAAAAAGAACTGAGGAATTTGAGAAGACCATCAGCTGTTTTCCATGCATTATTGGACATGATGGTGGAGATCTTGCCAGTGGACCCAGAAGAATTCCATGCACAGGCCATTCAAGATGGCCAGGGTGCACCCAAGTATGTCTTACGGTCAATCCTGGACACAACCAACTGGTTAGGCACAGCAGTCAGGACACATGTGGTGCTCTGGTGCCATGCATGGATGAGATTCACAGGCTTTTCGGGTGACATTCAAGCTTCGCTGATTGACATGCTTTTGATGGTTCTCGCCTTTTTTTTTTTTTTGCAAAAATGCAGACTCCGCGCCTTTCAAAGAAAGTAGAACCACTGCATGCTCCCCTCGGTTCCAACAATTTTGCTTCTTTCGAGATATTGCTGGGGGTTTCGCCTGCAGACAGCATCAAGAACCACCACCCCAAAAGCAGAGACCCCAAGTTTTTGGGGGGTCAACATAGAGGATCCAGCAAACAACATCCAGTGCTACAGGAAGAGTGAACCTCGCAATCCCCGCCCCTCCGGCTGTAGCATCAAGCCATTTAGTCTTCCCTTAGTGGCACATGACCACCCTGTGGGAGGCAGAATCAGTCACTTCTTCAAAGGTTTCAAGCCTTAACATCTGACGGGTAGGTTGCGGATAGTTAAATGGGGGATACTCTCTACCTAGACAATGGGCTTCTGAAGGCGGGCTAGTCACAGTACATTTTGAACCACTTCCAGAGGACAGCGAGCCTCTTACATGGCTGGGGTTCATGATCAATGAGCCAAAGTCTGACCTGACTCCTTTCCAGAGGAGCCATCCTGGATATTGTACACTTCCAGGCCTTTCTTCCAGATCGATGAATCCAGGACATTCAGCCTTTTAATTCCTATGTTTCAGCCGCTGTCCTGGGTCTCCGTGAGGGTGGCTCTGAGGCTTCTTGGCCCATTAACCTCCTGCATCCTGCTCATTGACAATGGCAGGGGGCACATGGGAGCTCTGCAGTGAGATCTGAAGTCTCAGTGGCTCAGTACCAAGAGATCCTGTCAGATTCCATCCAGGTTTCAGAGGTCACTACAAAAGATCTGCAGTGATGCCCACCCGACCTTAATTGCACCAGCAGAAGACTCCCCTCCCTGCCCCACCCAGAGCTGATGGTAGAAGTGCCGGGTTAGGGAGGTCACCTACAAAAGGTGGAGATAGAGTACTTTGGTCTCTGGTGGAGACCCGCCTCCACAAAAACCTGTAAGGGTTTGCTGGCCATTTACTTGGTGTAAAAACCATCCGGATGTCCCTCAAGAGAAGGCTGGTTTAGATTCTCAAAGATCATTCCATCACTATGTGGTATTGCAACAAACCGGGCAGAGTGGGTTCCTGGGCATGTGCCAAGAGGTCCTGCACCTCTGGGACTGACTGAATCATAAGGGCATTTCTCTGGTTGTACACCACCTGGCAGGATCTTTAGACGTCGGGGTTCAAACTCAGCAGGTGACACCTAGCAAATCATGAATGACAGTTAAATCAGAGGTGGCTTAGTGCATCTTCCAACAATGGCACGAACCCTGGCTCAATCTTTTCACCACAGCGAGAATGTGCAGTTCCATTCTTTTGTGCCCTGGAGTTCCCAAGAAGGCTCTTCCGCCACTTCCTCTCATGCCCTGACTTCTTCAGAAGGTCAAGAAGGACCAGGTACAAGTATTTATTTATTTATTTCGTGTTTTATAGAGCGCGAACCAGACCTGTAAGGGTATCAGAGCGCTTTACAGGAATGACAAGTAGTATACAAGGGACTTAGGAGGGGTGAATACATTTAGGATAACATAGATGGAAACAGTTAGGATAAAACAGGTAGATACATTTTGCAAGAGACAGGCGGTCTCAGATCCAGGGTGGGATGTCCAGGGGTGCCAGGTGTGTATCATCCAGACATCGTGAGAGCCAACAGAGAACAAAGTCGCTGAGGTGATTGTGATGAAGCGTTAGGAGAGGAATTTGCCCATAAGGAAAGTTTTCGCCTCCATTTTAAAGCGTGCCAGGGCCGAAATTTTTCGAATGGTGGGTGGGAGTGAATTTCTAATTTTTGGTGCGGCCCCGGAGATGGCCCAACTGTACGTTTTTTCCCCCGCAATCATGCAGGTTGGAGCAAAAGGTCTCTGGTGGAGTGGAACTTTCTGGCTCCTCCGGATACTACAAGTTTTTGGGCGAGGAATGCCAGTGAGTTAGAGTGTAACGCCTTGTGAGTGATGCAAGCCAGCTTAAGTTGGATTCTGGCTTCGAACGGAGGCCAGTTGAGAGCTTTAAGGTGAGGGAACATGTGGTTGAATTTCTTTGAGCCTGTTAGGAGTCTCGTGGCAGCATTGAGGCATGCTTTTAATGGCACCAGGGAGGTCTTGGGTAGACCTGCGAGGGTAGAGCATCCATTTTCCAGTCTGGAAATGACTAGAGCCTAGATTGCCATTTTCAGGTCAGGAGTGTCAAGGAAAGGTTTTAAGTTTCTTAGGTAGCTCAGGTGATATCTGGCTGTTCTGTCCATCGAGTTAATGTGTCCGCGCACGTTCAAGCTGCAGTCTAGGGTAATACCAAGGGATTTAGCAGAGTCCACAATGGTTGGCGGGCAGTTGAGCGCTGAGATCGCCTTGATCCATTCCTGGATGTCCGGGTTGGTTTTAGGTGGGGAGATTAGAAGAAATTCAATTTTTTTTGCGTTAAGCTTGAGCTGGTTGGAGGTGAGCCAATGGACAGTCAGCTTCAAGGCCTCATTCAGGGAAAGAATGTCCTTGGGAGAAGACATTTTTATGTAGCTCTGGGTGTCGTCGGCATACATGTTGTAGGAGATATTGGCGGTGCGTAGTACTTCTGAAAGCTGTTCAAGGTAGAGACTGAAGAGGGTGGGGGACAGGGTTGATCCTTGGGGGACTCCAACTGTGATCGGAGAGGGAGCGGATAGGTTGCCGTTGATTAGGAATCTATGAGAGCGATTCTGGAAGAAGGACCTAAACCATTCAAGAACGGGGCCATCCAGTCCCATCCTGTTTTTGAGGTGTTCAAGGAGATTTTCATGGTTGACCGTATTGAAAGCCGAGGATAGGTCTAGGAGGATTAGGAGACAGGTTTTGCCTTGGTCAAGGGCTTGGAGAGCATCATCCACGATGTGGAGGAGGGTGGTTTCAGTGCTGTGACCAGGTCTGAACCCGGATTGGAAGTCGTCCAGTAAGTGGAAGTTGGTGATGTGCTGGCTCAGCTGCTGTTGAATGCATTTCTCCAGAACTTAAGCAAGGAGTGGGATATTAGATATAGGTCTATAGTTGTCAGGGGAATTAGGATCCAGCGTAGGTTTTTTAAGATGGGGATGACGTGGCCGGCTTTGAGAGTCAGGTATCGATCTTTGTAGGAGGGAGACATTGATTATTGCAGTCCAAGAAGGGATGATGGCCTGAGAGGCGGCGGCTAAGCAGTTGGAGGAGAGGGTCATTGAAGGGGTTTTTCGGGTTAAGGGAGGATAGAATTTTCGAGACGGAATCTTTGTCGTAACCTTTAAAGTTGGACCAATGTGCTTGGTTTTTGGGTGATACCTGGGGGGGGGGGGGCAATGCAGAGAGCGGAGGCAGAGCCAGCGGGGTTTGGGAGCGAGTGGCGGATTGAAGTTCATTTCCTAAGGCAATGATCTTGTCGGAGAAGAAGGAGGAAAATTCTTCGCAAGATGTCAAAGATTTGGGGGTTTCTTTAGAGGTTTTTGCCAGTTTGTTAGATTGGTGTTTGACCATTTGATATAGTTTGCGCGGTCTGTTCTTGGCGTTCTCCAGTTCTGTTCTGAAAAATAATTTTTTTGAGTTGGGTTTTCTTGTTGTAGGCATTTCTGGACTGGCAGAGAAGTTTTAGATGGGCTGCTGATGGGTGCTGTTTCCAGTTTCGTTCTGTCTGCCGGAGGGCTTTCCTCTCATTGTTTTTTTTTTTTTTTTTTTTTTGAAACCGTTTATTGCAGTTTATAGAAGTTACAGGTATGGGCCTACAACCACCCGGCCGGCCGCTAGAGCATCAAAAGCATATTACATACATACAGCAAAAATTTTCTCAGCGGTGCACAGTAGGAAGACAGGAGTGATCAATGGTGCAGGTCTCCAAGCTCCATGCCCACAGTACGGTTCCATTTTCTTAATACAAAACAACATAAACAAACCACAACCGCAAGGCAACCCTCGATCCAAGTGACAACACGTGCTCCATAAGTGGGGGATCCACACCAGCAGCAAAATTCTGAAGAGGGGGACGGGAGTAGATCAGGGACTGGGGGACCGCGCGCCCGCGGCCAAGGGAGGGGCGCCATCTAGGGAGACGGAGCCGGCGAGGCCGCCGGTAGCAGCGGCGGCTCACAAATACCCCCGCGGTAGGTGTTCCAGGGGCCCCAGAGTTTCATCCACGCCCCAGGCTTACCCCTCGCCACATACACCACCTTTTCACGAAACATACACCAATCCATATGCTCTTTCCAGGCCGACACCGCAGGGGGCCTCTGGGATCCCCACAATTGGGCAATATCACGCTTGGCTATCATGTATCCCAGAGTCACCCACCGCGCCTGCGGGACCGAGTAGTCATTTGGTTCCCAGACATTCAGCAAGCATCTCCTCGCTTCAGGCAGCAGCGTGACACGCGTAACCATTCGTAGAACCTCATGCACACCACGCCAGAATCGCTCCACCTTCGGGCACTCCCACAGTATATGCATGAAAGTCGCCAACGCACCACAGCCACGCTTACACATTCCCTCACCGGCAAAACCCATACGTAAAAGCCTTGGCCCCGTCACGTAGACCCGGTGAAGGATCTTGAGCTGGACGAAACGAAGGCGAGCCGGGATGGCCACCTCTTTCGGAGAGGCCACCGCGGAAATCCAATCCTCGTCGTCCAGCTCCAGCCCGTCGGCAACCCAAGCCTCGCAGAGACTGGTCAGCAGACACGATCTATCGTTAATCAATTTTTTGTATATGAGGGAGATCGTGCTGTCCGGGACATGGCCATCTAGCACTCTGTCCTCCAGGGGGGAAGACTCCGGAATGGATGCAACATCCGGGAAGACGGAGCCCAGCGCATGGCGGACCTGCAGGTACCGAAAGTACTCGCTGCCCTGCAGCTGAAACTCCGCCTGCAGCGTCTCAAAAGTTTTGAATCCCCCCCTCGTCCAGAGATCTCCCACCGTGCTGATTCCGATCGTGTCCCACTTCTCGAAGCCCTTCGACGTCCACAGGGAGCCCAACCTCTCAGATGCATACAGCGGAGACGCTCGGGTCAAACGGTCCTTCCACCCCATAGCTGCATTAGCCGCGTGCCAGACACGCACCATGACACGCGTCGGTCCCGTCAAACGGGAGTCGGGCGCGCCAGAGTAGAGCGCTCGATTATAATCGCCACCGGGCAGAAGCGTCCTGTCCATCTCGAATGCCGGGTTCAAGGCGGGCCCGTAAAGGCCATGATTAATTGCAGCTAGTTGGGAGGCCCAGTAATACCGTTTGATGTCCGGGAGGGCGACCCCTCCGTCGTACCACGGGAGCGTCAATTTAGCCAGAGCAATACGCGGCCTCCCGTCCCAGAACAGGCGCCGCTGGAGGCCCTCCACCTCGCGAAAGTAGCGTGCCGGGACCAAGTCCATGGTATTCTGGAGGGCGTAGAGGAAGCGCGGCAGGGACATCATTTTAAATAAGGCCGCTCGGCCGAGCGGCGAGAGCGGCAGACGCCGCCAGCGCACCACGTCCTCCCTCAGACGCTGGAGGGGGGGCAGCAAGTTCCGCTCATAGCGGGCCTCCGGGTCAAGAGTGATATATATACCCAGGTACCGGAAACCCTGGGAGGCAATCTGAATCGGACAGTCCCGTGGCAGGACCGGGGCCTCCCCGGAGAGCACATAGACACAGGATTTCGCCCAGTTGATGACCAGGCCTGAGTTGCGACCGAAGGAGCGCAGAACATCAACCAGGACGATCAGTGACTTGCGCGGGGAGGCGAGATACAAAAGGATATCGTCAGCATAGAGAGACACGCGGTCCTCATGCTCTGGGGTCCAGCGGAGACCACGGAGAGAAGGGTGCCACCGCAGCCACTCCGCCAGGGGCTCCATGGCCAGGGCGAACAGGAGAGGGGACAGGGGACAACCCTGTCGCGTGCCCCGCCCCAGCGCGAACGGGGCAGATACTCGCCCATTCACCACCACCTGCGCCAACGGGCCCGAATATAGCAATTTGACCCAGCTGACGAAACCCGGGCCGAACCCAAACTTCGCCAGCATCGCCCAAATATATGGCCATTCGAGCGTATCAAACGCCATGGTGGCGTCCAAGGACGCCAAGATGGCCGGCTCCCGCACAAATGGGACACGCGCGAGCACCCCGTGCAAGCGCCGCAGATTAAGCGCCGTGTTGCGGTGCGGTATAAAGCCCGATTGGTCTTGGTGGACCAAATCGCTCACCACGCCAACCAACCGGTTGGCCAACACCTTGGCGAGGATTTTGGGCTCCGCGTTCAAAAGCGAAATCGGCCTATAGGATGTGACCCGTTCACGGGGCTTCCCCTCCTTGTGGATCACCACAATTGTGGCCAGACGCTGGTCCGGCGGGAGGGAGCCCCGCGAGTGGGCCGCAAGGAACATCGCGCGCAGGTGGGGCGCCAACACATCCGGGCGCAACTTGTATAGCTCAATGGGAATACCATTGGGGCCCATGGCCTTGCCGGATGCAACCGAACGAATAGCCGAGGCAATTTCGTCCGAGGTGGGGGGGGCGTCCAGCGAATCCCTGTCCTCCACCGTAAGGGAGGGCAGTGCGATGTCCCGAAGCAAGGCATGGGAATCTTCCTCCGAGCAGGGAGAAACCGGGGAGTAGACTTCGCGGAAATAATCCGCGAAGCAGGAGACAATGGCTTCCGGCTCAGTGACGCACACACCATCCACGCTCTCAATCAAAGGCACCACGCGGCTCGCTCTCTCCCTCTTGTCCAACCACGCGATCAATTTGCCAGCCTTGTCACCCACATCATACAATCGCCCCTGCTGCTCTCTACTGAGGCCCCTGGCCGCCTCCGTAACGAGGGCCCGATAGGCCGCCTGCTTTAAATGCAAAACATGCAACTTGGCGTCTGTTACCCCGCTCCCCAGGTCACCCTCCAGTTCTGCAATCTCGGCCTCAACCCGGGTCACCTCCTCCCGCTCGCGCCGCCGGGCATTGGAAATAAAGGAGAGGGCCTCCCCTCTAAGAACCACCTTGAAAGCCTCCCACAGGGAGATGGCAGACGGGACCGACCCCACATTCTCATCGAAATAGCGCTGTAAGGATTTGATCAAGTCGGCACGAATGGTGGGGTCGCGCAAATACCATGCATTGATCGGGGCTACCCTGCCATCCCCCCTCGGGAAGACATCGAAATGCAACAACAATGGGGAGTGGTCTGAGATACCCCGTGCCAAATGGCGCACCTCCCCCACCCTCCCTGCATGGGCCGCCGGGACAAGGATGTAATCAAGCCGCGAGAGGCTACCATGGGCCCCCGAGTGGAAGGTGTACTGTTGCAATACGGGATGCTTTAAGCGCCAGCAATCCACCAGGCCCAGCGTGTCTAAAAGGCCGGGCAGCCACGCCTGCGCCCGGGGGAGGTCCCTAGGGGGATGGCGGTCCATAGACCCAGAGGCAACCGCGTTAAAGTCCCCTCCAACCACCAACAGGCCACCCGGAAGGTCCAGAAGGAGGCGCCCCAGGTCCGCAAATGTAGTGGCTTGTAACCCAGGCGGGACGTACACTGATATAAAGATAAACACTCTACCCTCCATTCGTCCCACCAGAACAGTGTAACGTCCCCTCTCATCATGGCGCACCTCGTCAATCTCCAACGGGAGCGAGTTCTTGACCATAATGCCCACCCCCCGCGAGCCCGAAGTGAAGCCGGAGTGGGCCGCCAAACGATATCCCCGCCGATTCATTGCATGAAAGGTGTTACCTATGAGGTGTGTCTCCTGTAGGAAGACAACATCTGGTGAAATACGTTTTAAATACTGCAGGACCACACCACGTTTAATCCTATCCCCCAGGCCGTTAACATTCCATGACAACACAATCAAATCCCTACCCCCCATGATACGTCCAAACAATCGGTCGCCCCCCACCGAGCATCTTAAAAACGACAAAACAGTTGCGGGTTTGCCTTGCGGTGTTAACAAACAACACACCCCCCCCACCCCCCGGTCCCAACAGAACTCCCCCCTCCCTGCACCCCTGCATGAGCCCAGACAGCCCCCCCAAAGTGCAGTGTGCCTGTCGCCCCATAGCTAAGTACTAACTAGTCCCCCAGAGGAGGAGGGAAGCCCCCAGCAGACCCCACCCGACCTCCGTGGGAGGGGAACATACAAAAGCAATATATGGTAAAGGAGTAATATCCCGAGCAAGGCCTATACAGTCACCCCTCAATTCTGATCCGGCGGGCCCTCCCCGCCAGCCGAGCCCCCCCCACCCCGATCTCCAGGCAAAGTATCTAACCAGTCCCCAGCCGCCTCGGGCCGGTCGAAGAAGTGCGTACGGCCATCCACCTCCACCCTCAGCTTAGCCGGAAAGAGCATTGAGTACTTGAGGTTTAGGTCCCTTAGGCGACGTTTAATACCGAGAAAGCTCTGTCGCTGCTTCTGGACCGCCGGAGTAAAGTCTGGGTAGAAGTGTACATCCATGTTGTCCAGCCTGACCGGTCCCTGTTGCCTGGAGGTCTGGAGGATGGCGTCTCTGTCCCGGAAATTAAAAATCCGGGCAATAATAGGCCGCGGCGGGGCACCGGTCTTAGGGCGGCCCCCAGGGACCCGGTGGGCACGCTCCACCGCAAAAAGCTTACTCAGCCCCCGGGGCTGGAGATGGGTCAGGATCAATTCTTCCACAAAGAGATCCGCCGCCTCCGCCTCTCGGCCCTCCGGCACACCAATAATGCGAACATTGTTCCTCCGGGCCCGACCCTCGGAATCCTCCAGTCGCCGGTCCATCAGGGCGCTCGCCTGGCCAAGCCGGCGCACCTCCTTCTGGAGGGCCACCACGTCCGTCGTGAGGCTCGTTGTGGTGTGGGCCAGGGAGTCAACTCGGTCATTCGTTTTTGACAAGTCTGCCCTCACAAGGCCCACATCCACCAGGACCGAGTCAATTTTTTGCGCCAAGGTATCAAAACGCTGGTCCACCGAGGCCTTCATCTCTGCGATGGCGCCCATGACGTCCCGGAGGGTCAGATCCACCGGTTGGGCAGGTGCCTCCGTCGGGCCCACCAGGGATGACCGCGCTGTCTCCGGAGAACCCTTCTGGAGCGTATAGCGATCCATACTATTGGCCTGGTGCGCCGTGCCACGGCGGGTTGTCTTCATCTTCGCCCGGTCGCCATCTTGTTTGGTGGACATGCTGGCCCTTACACCGTCGTGCCAAGATCTCCAAACGGGCCGCCACACCAAATCACGGGTGTCAGGGGGGGGGACGGGGGCGACCACCGGCCAGCGGGTCAACCCACCGCCGGCGGGTCAGCCGGGCACCTGGACAAGGCAACACCACCGCACCCCGCTCCGCAGCCCGACCCCGCCAGAGGCAAGGAGGGCGCAAAAGCGAAAGTGAAAGTGCGGGGTATGCGAGTCGCTCAGCCCCGCTCGCCGTTGTTATTCACTTCGTCCCCGGATCGCCCCACTACTCCAATCCGGGGGGCCGGCGAGGAGAAGGCCGCAACCTTCAATCGATGCTCCCACCGGTGTTCGGGGTCCGATTCGAGCCCAAAGAACGGGCGGCGCCTCAGCTCGGGTTCACCGACACAGTCCCCTCAACAAGGACAGGATATCGCCAGGATTAATTCAGGAGGTCGCGGAGGTCCTCGGGAGCCTCGCACCTACGCGGCCATCTTGGTTGCGCGCTAGGCTCCTCCTCTTTTCCTCTCATTGTTGAGGGATCCGTTGAACCAGGTGTTCCTGTCTTTGATTTGGGATCTTATTAGTTTTAGTGGAGCATGGTCATCTTGATTGTTGATATGGTCGTGGAATAGTGTTCAGTGAGGTTGTTGGCTGTAGTGATATGAAGGGGAGGAGGACGTCATCCTAGTGGCTCTGGATTCAGCCAGGAGAGTGTGGTTCCCGGAAATTCTTGTGTGAGAATCTGTCTTTCAATCAGGCTGCTGCTTTGGGAGAATCATCTGTCACAGCAGCACTGCAGGGGTTTGCATCCGTTCCTCCGCAATCTACATCTCCATGCATGGGGGTTAAGCAGCTACAGTTGACTGCATTCGATCTTCCTCCCAAAGTAGTGCATTTTGACATTGACATTGTAGCCAGGTGTCCTTCCACAAAGTCTGTTTTCCTGGGCACTGGGGCAAGTTTTGGTCTCAGTGTGACACTTGTAAAATGGCCCTGTTGTAGGCCAAACTGACGAATGTTTATTTTATCTTTGGCCCTGCAAGTGGCCTTTTTGCACTAACCGTACCAACCCTCCATTTTTAAATCACCAGTTGTGATGGGATTTCTCAAAGGATTAATCTACATATTTCCTCCTAAAGCTACGTGGGCACACGGTGTGCCCATCTTGGATATCTGTCAGGCTACAATGTGAACATCAGCGCCCATGTTCATAAAACACTACTATATAAAACACAAAAAAGAGAGGGGATCTGGGAGCTTAAAAAGGTCCAGTGTCATGCTCCCTAGACTAAATATGTATCACCAGGAGGAAAAAGTTACTACGGGCAGGTGCAAAAAGTCACCCGAGCCCTAAAAAAATAGAAATAGAGAGTGAAAGGATTCCTAGTTTGGAGACCCACTTGGGTAAGTGGAAGACCACTCTATGTCCTCTGTTGCCCTCACACACCCCGAAGGGTGTCATGCTTCATTATCGGGCGGTTGCTCCTCGTAGGGCCGGTGCTGCAATTCCCTACGGGCCCCCGAAGTGTCACTTTGACGGCGATCTTTTGAGGACCGCTGGATGGTGCATGTGGGGAGTGGGTTCTATGTAGAGGGTGAAAAGGGTGCGTGCAAGTTAGTGAAAATATAGAGGGTCATCATGCAGCGAATTATATAGATGTACCCTGAGCAGAATTAAACTGCTAAAAAAGTAGTAACCCTGAAGGCACACTATGCCCAGGGGTCATGGATCAAAGGCCAACATGTTTCGCGCCTCTTTCGCCTAAAAGGTCGGTGGCGCTTCGTCAGGACCAAATTCTTAAAACAAAGGGCACGTGAAAATAAGTGAAACAAGTTAAAATACCCTCAGTATTGGTCTGGGCAATCGCCTAAACACCCTCAGTATGGTTACAGGTAAACAATGAAAAAAATCAATCCAGGTCAATACCTAGGAAAAATGAAGAAGAAAAAGAAACCACAGGGATGTGTATCAGTAAAACTTAATACAACATAAGTGTGCCACAGTCTTGTGCACATCAACCCCAAGCCAAGGCAGGTACACGAGTCAACAATATATATGAGGGCACCACAACCATGGATGGCATCTAACAAAATTCCCCACCCAACAGTAGCCGCATAATGGCATGTCAAAAATGTTATCTTAGTTCCCATATGTTGGGCCAAGGCAACATAATCTCACCCAATACATCAAAACCCTTGCACCAATAGGGAAACCTCACCCTAATAACAATAATAGAAGCTATATTAGCAGGGTAATTGGTTTTAAAAGGATCTTACCTAACTGGTTGAAGATACGTGCTCCATCAGCTAGGCGCATGGACCGCCCGCATATTATCGGGAATTCAGCCCGTGTAGTCATACCGGTGTACCGACCCCGTCCATGCGACTGCCAGTAATAAACTACCAGCGGCAGCACGCGCCACTTTAATAGGTCAGGAGAACTCGTATCGGGGTAATTTCCTTTTCCGAAACTTGGGCTCACAACAAAATAAGCTGCGCATGCGTAAGGCATTATTGGTAGTGCGCGTGCGCGTGCGTGTGTCAGGTAAACTAATCCCCTCTGCCCCAATACGGGCATGCTGTTAATATCTTAAATCACGTCACTCAATCGCAATACCAAAATTTAACGTGATCATAATGTCTCCCACACGCAAAAAATATTGAAGCCTGTATGTTTGAAAGTTATCCCAGGGCATGTTTCTTATATTTACAATGCATAGTAATGGTTATCAGCCAGCACAGAACATGCAAGGTTAAAATACACTATTGTTTCCAACCAATGGAACGGAGGTGAGGAATAACGTGAAGAATGTGGGTTGTTTTAATTTCAAATGCCCCTTAAGACCAAGCCTCATCAGGTTCGCTATGCCATATGAAATAAAGTAAGGTGTTAGTTGGAAAGGTATTGCCATATCCTGATCGTTGGAGCACTCATACACTACCCGTGTCATGGTAGTAAAGGCTTGTGTACCCGAAGAAAAATAAACTAAAGATTAATAATCCCACGGCTACACCGCCGTACTAAATATATAAAACACAAAAAAGATAGGGGATCTGAGAGCTAAAAAAGGTCCAGTGTCATGCTCCCTAGACTAAATATGTATCACCAGGAGGACAAAGTTCCTACGGGCAGGTGCAAAAAGTCACCCGGGCCCTAAAAAAATAGAAATAGAGAGTGAAAGGGTTCCTAGTTTGGAGACCCACTCAGGTAAGTGGAAGACCACTCTTTGTCCTCTGTTGTCCTCACACACCCTGAAGGGTGTCATGCTTCATCGGGCGGTTGCTCCTCGTAGGGCCGGCGCTGCAATTCCCTACGGGCCCCCGAAATGTCGCTTTGACGGATATCTTTTGAGGACCGCCGGATGGTGCATGTGGGTGTGTGGGGAGTGGGTTCTATGTAGAGGGTGAAAAGGGTGCGTGCAAATTAGTGAAAACATGGAGGGTCATCATGCAGCGAATTATATAGATGTACCCTGAGCAGAATTAGACTGCTAAAAAAGTTGTAACCCTGAAGGCACACTATGCCCAGGGGTCATGGATCAAAGGCCAACATGTTTCGCGCTTCTTTCGCCTAAAAGGTCGGTGGCGCTTCGTCAGGACCAAATTCTCAAAGTGGCGCGTATCCTTGTCTTTCTCTCTCTACTTCCTTCCCTTGAGTCCTTTCTTACCTTCATTTATTACTTCCATCTTCCTACTTTTCTTTTACTCTTTCTTGTTCTTTCTCATATGCTCTGCTGTCTCATTCTGTCCCTATCACTTGTTCATCCTCACTATCTCGCCCCACTTTATTCCTCTTTTTCACAAATTCTCACTCTTTGAGCCTTTCTCTCATTCTCTTTCACACTCCTTGCCTCTCTTTCTTCCTGTCTTTGTCTCACACCTCTCACTCTCTTCCACCCCTCTGTATCTGCCCTCTCTCATTGGTCTCCTAGAAATTTCATCTTGTGAGTGACCTACTCTGTTGCACGAGGGCGCGTGAAGATGATGATGGCCCAGCACATGGGCTGGGCTCCCTGAAACGTTTTGTTCCTTTCCTAGTCCTTTTTCCAAAATCTGATGGCCAACCTCTGTAGAAACATGTTGACTGGAGGCCAGCCAGCAGCTAAATAAGGCGTGTATTGTGATCCTAGACAGACTGCGGACCTGCACTCTGCTGCAGCAGTCCCCAGGGCGAGCCCATATCTGATGGGACACTCATGCCTTCACTCCGTGGAAGATTCATTTTACTGTGTAAATGTGTCCCACATCACAAGGCCGGGTCTCCAGTTTGTTATGGTAACTCGCAGTGTAGGCTCGAGGGAGGTCCACTTACGAGGACTTGGATCTAATCAGGGAGGGAGGGAGGGAGGGAGGGAGGAAGGACTGATTAGATCCAAGCCCGGGGCATAAGAACATCATGGACATATAGAGGAAGTATAGATTTACTATTCCTTACTCCACACCTATGTACCTTGAAGATATATGCACTGTGACGAGAGATATATATATAATTCACCACTTTAGTTCCAACTACAGCTCGCTCACAGTTTGTGAACAGGGCGGAACCATACCCTGTAATTTATTGTCCACCAAAAGATAAACGCTGCACTTCAGGAGTTGATTAAGCAATATTAGTTATTGGTGGCCAACCATTGCCACACAAAACACCATCACCAACGCGTTTCGACAAACCAGTCTTGATCACAGTCGTGATAAATATTAATGCTTAATCAACTCCTGAAGTGCGGCGTTTATCTTTTGGTGGAATATATATATATATATATATATATATATATATATATATATATGTGGAGTTAGTTATTTTGTCCTCAATATTTGTATACCTCGATATTCTATCCTTGATATTCAAGTGGCATACCTCGATAAGAAATGGTGAAACGTAAACTCTGATAAAAGGCATGCCACCCCAGGAGGCAATTTCCTAAAGTGTCCAGGTTCTGAAAACCTAACAATGTGCTCTTAGTTGCAGGCACCAGAACCTGGCTTCGTGGTACAGTAAATGCAACCTTCAAAGAAAACTCACTTGTTCCACAAGACAAGCGCCTTGAAGCGCTTCGGGGCACACGGTGCTATTGAAGTGCTCAATTCATTAGTTTACATAATATGGGGTGAATCGATTGTCCCAGCTGTTTCGATATACAGAGATGGGGCAGGTAATGCCTCAGTTTGCTCAATGCCCACCCCCCTCTGTTGTCCATTGGCTTTATGTGCTTGGTTTAGTGAGGGTGCATCATCATAGAGCAGCACAAATCTTGACCATTAGGTGCAGTACATAGAGCAGTGTAATAAGGGCTACATGTTACCGCACCCGAGGCCAGACGGAGTTCTGCCGCTTGACCATAGAGGACCTAATTGGGAAATCTTCTTCTTTAACGATTTGGGGAATGCTGCTATTTACGCTTCCGTTCACTTAATTTTGATCCTGCAGTTCTGGGTTCCTCACTTTGGATATATGTACAGCCCTGAAGAAGTCCATTTGTAATGGACGAAACGTGTTGGCTGATCCACTCTACATGTTGCATGTCACGCCAGAACCGATTGTGATTGAAAATAAAAGGAGAATTTGAAGGATACAACTCTGGATACAGACCTTGTATTTTATTGAATTGGTACATAGTGGTGCACCGATTGCTTTTTATGTTAAACAGTGTAATAAGGGCATTTAATTAATTCTTTGAAATGTGCATTTTTGTACAGGCAACTGTAATAGTGTTAAATTGATACAGCCAACTCCAAGATCATGCACTTCAGACAAACTGAAAAACCACCATAAACACAACTATGAGAACAGGGGTTATGCTTGTTCCAGAACTGAGCTTACTGGAGGCGCTGTGTGGGCCATAAAGGAAGGTGCGCTGCTTAAATTGTCAAGCGCCATGTTCTGGAGCTTCGCGGTCAGCCACGCACTAAGCGCTCGCAATGCTGGTACTGCCCTGGTGTCTTCATGCTCATGGCACGCAGTGCTCTGCGTGCTGCTTGGAGCACTGACTGAGTGAGGGTGGTGGTAGCGGTGGGATCACCGTACGCAGCAATGGTCGAAAGATGTCAACCTGTGCCTTCTTCGCTTACCATGTGAACACCATGATTCTCAAAGTGGTGTGGTGTGGCCTTATAACGTGCCCTCTCCATGATGGTAGTTTGCCCAGAGCATGGGTGCTCACAAACATTGGCCAGGGGCCGAAAAGTGCGGTCTGTGGTGTGACCGAAGGCCGCACTGATGCCAGCAGGGTGGTGGGAGGGGGTCTGAGTGGGCTAGGGATTGTGTAAAGAGGTCTAAAAATGTTAAATAAACGTGCAAGCATTTATTTGCAGATTAATAAATGCTTGTTCGTTTATGTAACTTTTTTTTTTTTTAATACTAGTGCTCATCAGCTAAACAGCAGCTTGTGCTGCTGTTCACCAGGGGGCCACATGTAAAGGTCAAGAGGGCCGCAAGCGGCCACCGCGTCGTACTTTGAGTATCACTGGCCTAGAGGATGTTAACAGAGGTTCCCAATGCAAGATTTAAACTACTTTACTACAATGTCATTCACCAGTTGTACTTAACTCCGCGCACCCTTCACGCAATCTACCCACACCGCACGAACAACTGCCCTAGGTGCACTGCTGGGGGTGCAGACTTTATACACATGATCTGGCAGTGCCCCAGGATCCAGCCCTACTGGGACAGTGTTTTGACACGTTTGTGGGAGGCTGGGGGATGGACTATACCACGGGAGGTCAGACAGGTGCTACAAGGCCTACTACCCAAACTCAAAAATAAGGCATTAAGTTGAAAATTTGTGAATCTGGGATTGGTATTAGCTAAAAGACGGATAGTTATAAGATGGATGCAACACCACCCACCGACGCACACAGATTGGCTGAGAGACATGAAGGAGTGGGCAATGGCGGAGTTAGTTAGGATGAAATTTGAGAGAAAAGACGAAAAAGCAGATGACGTCTGAATGGCGTGGTCCTCTATGATAATAGATCTCCAGTGGGACCAAGACCGGACCTCCCTACAGGCTGAGCAGAGAAACACTACCCAGAGAGACAAGAGTAACACTAGCCCAGAACGGGAGATTCCAAAATGCACTGCGGGTGATCATGAAACATGTTGCTCCAAGAGACAGGACGGGAAAGGGGAGGGGTTGATGTTCATGTTTTTTTTAAGTTCTACGAATTATCTGCCGCGAAGTTGGAACACGCCATAATGTTTCGAAGTGTTCCCACACTGTTCATGTAATTTGCGAAAGTGCTTCCCCATGGATGTACACAGCCTAATTTGACTGAGATGTAACTGAAAGCAAGAAGAGTATTGTAAATTGATTTGTGGTGCAATAATGTATACTGTGAATAAGATTAAATGCCTAAAAAAAAAACCAGAGTTTCCCAATCCAAGATGAGAGAGAGTTTTTACTGTGTATATCAGTGCCTCTTAGTACCAATAAAATAAGATGTTACCAAGTGGAGAGTTCTTCGTAATGCATAAATTCCCTTATTTTTCCTATTGCGCATCATCCCTTTGTCACCATATTTGCTCCTGATTGCAGCGGGAATGTCTACTGGATTCTGCTTCTGGGTACCTTCACCAGGCTGTTGTCAGGAGGGGTTGGTGCCTTGCTCCTCTCTTCAGTTCTTATCTTCCTTTTTAATCAAGACTTACAAGATTGCCAATGAGTTGTTTTTTTTGCCCATTGTGGTCTAAGTGGAGCCCTCTTAAGGCTATACCTCTCACCTTTCACGTATAGTGCTACTCGCCGAAAAAGCACTTTGACGCCTCGTCTGGGGTAGTAAGTGCTATATTAATGCAATTACGATACAATACAATATGATTCTGTAGGGGGGGGGACTTACCGAGCTACGGGGAAGATACGCCGTCTCCTCAGACAATCAAGAAGAGACCTCAACAGTTACGCAACCAGAAACCTTTACGTACTGCCGGGACAACAAAATGACACACAATTGTAACTTGTCATATATTATTATTAAATTTTTTAAGTGCAACTTTCACCTTAAAGGTATCCTGCCGCTTGAGCGGCCGTACCAAAAGCGTTTCAGCAACAGAAACACTTAAGTCCATATCTAAGGTACATCTTTGGGTCCATCCATCCTCCCGGTGCGAAACTGGCAATCTTGGGAAGAGCCAAGTTTTCGGATCTTTCCTGCATTGAAGGAGGCTGCCACCATTTCTAAATAACTGGTGTTGTCCAATCAATTTACCTTGAACTCTACTTCATATTGGGTGTAGCCGCAAGTGTTGAATACTCTGAGTTATCCTGCCGGACACGGATCAACATCTTGTCCAAAGAACCTACGGAGAGTGAAGTAGGTTCCGTCAGAAAGACTGAAATACCACCCAGTCAAACTATGGATAACTTAGAAGGCACATATATTTATTTAAATATCTTTATAAAATGAAACAAAAACAGTTTTGTGTTTGAACTTTTCCCAGCAAATATTGTTGACTTGGTGGGGAACAGCAACTAAGTCAAACTACAAAACAGGTAGTGAATGTTGTCTATGTTAACGTCTATTAGTAACAATGTTTATCTCTGTGATGTAGATAAAAAACGAATATATGACGTTACAACACAATTACAACCCATGCTTTTACAACGCGGTTTTTGCATCGCAACTACCATTACATCGTATGATTTTACAATGCATGCCATTATAATGCATTTTAAAAAACTACCTTTACGATGCATTCCATTACAGCGCATACCATTACAACGCATAATACTTTTAGGGCAACAGTAGGGTAAGTGTTGGATAGTGTAGGGGTACAAAATTACTATTCCCACTACAGTGAATGCAACAGTAGGGTAAGTGTTGGATAGTTCAACAAGGTAGTCAGGGCAAGATAGGATTCTGCTCTTTTCTAGGAAAAAGTTCCAGTCAGACCATGGTTCATGGATGGCCATGTAAGGGGTGAAACACGTGTTGGCTGTTAGTCTGTTCCTTCAATCACTCTCACGGATAGAGTTATAACACCATCATAAACACATATATCAACGAACCATGGTCTGACTGGAATTTTTTCCGAAAAAAGAACAGAATGAACCCCCTGGTCTTACCTTTGGCTGAGAATTTAGTCATCCAACTGGAGTCTTCAACTCTGTAGCTCACATTTGTACTATTATATAGACCTCCCAACTACATGCAGGAATTTTTGCAGGCCCTGGTAGAAGCGATAGCGCCTCTTATTGTCGACAATGCCAACGTCATCCTTATAGGAGACTTTAACTACTGGGCCAATGACATGGGGGGGGGAGGCATCAAGCTATAGATCTTACGGCGGCCCTGGGTGATCTAAATCTGGAACAACTGGTGAATGGTCCTACTCACATCAAAGGACACACCCTGGATCAGATGTGGACCACCAGTACTGAACAAGCATTGGCATAGCCAATAGGTCTCGCCTTTGGGACCTTATACGTTTTTAGCCATGCAACAGTTGGTGTTGGTGCACCAAGGATATTGTGCTGCATAACTAAACACTTATAAGGTCCCAAAGGAACTGTAAAATACAGGGTACCATATTTATTTTATTTACCATAAGTTACTTTTGGACAAACCTTCTCCACCATTTGTTTACTGTTTGGTTCTTTACCAAACATAATTTACTTCGTAAAAATATTTTAACAAAGATTATATGTTGTTTTTCTGTGTCCTTGTCTTGTGTGATTTTAACATCACTTGTCTATGCAGATTCCAGGTTCTTAAACAATGAAGGCTTCTTGTGCCAAGAAGCATTATTCAAACATTAATCAAAGGGGAGGCCATTCCTGGGCAGTTATTGACCGGGGTGAAGTCAGAGGGACAGAGGTCACAAAATTGTTTGTTAGATGGTATGTTTTTTATGAGACTGGTAAAATGCATTGTATTGAATGCCTGTTTTTGGTCGAGACATTTGGTCAGTGGGAAAAAGCATTACTCCCTTGGGTCTTCTCGTCCTGATTGGGAATAGTGAGGTGATTCCACCATGAAAGATATTAACCATGCCGCCCACACCAAACACTTCACGATTAGCATTTCTGCAGGATATTCTGCCGCTGCAAGAGGAGGGACATGAGTCCTGCACTCCTCTACCAAACCCTTTTATGGTCTCTCTGCAGCAATAGGCAACGGACCATCAGAAGATATTTCATCACATGTAAATGCTTGCATATCCAAAAAAGGTTTCACGTAACACCAGACTGAAGTACACACAGTTCAACTACACCCACATGACGTATATGACTCCCCACAAACTCAGGATTGTCTACGGTGGCGAGGCTCGCAAATGCCAGAGATGCGATCATAGTGATGCAGATTTCATAATTATGACTTGGGGACGTGCCGTCTTGCGTGGGCTTTGGGAGAAAGTGTTGAGGTCGGCAGGTACGGCGTACATTGGAGGACACAGTGGAGGTGTGCTTGCTGGGGCTCTTCCCTCTGCCACTTAATCGAAAGGTGGGGAATAAGTTCCTGGTCCTTGCCCAAGTCCTAGCTAGAAGACGGATAGCGTTGGCTTGGAAATCAGAGGTTGGGCCCGCAACTCTATGTGGAGGCAAGATGTGACCTATTAGGCTGGGGCTGAGTCCTGGTTATAGAGGAAAAGAGGGGGCTCAGATGCCGTCCCACTGCAGAACTATGGACAGAAGTCCGTGAGACTTGAAAGAATCTGGAGCGTGGTCAGAGTGGAGGGGAGAAGTAATAATACACAATCAGATGACAAACATACCTAGGTGGTTGGTGACCCCGATAGCAGCTGAATGACGGCCTGATAGTGAGGTGACTGAGGGACCATAGTACAGTTGCCCCAAAGTGGTTGAACAGGCAGAGTTTCCTCCTCCTACCACCAAGAAGACACTTCATGGTCGCGAATGAAATTAAATACCTGAGAAGTAGCGATCGGGGGTCCCCCCGCCCCAATGCCTTAACCAGCGCCCTGCTCAATATGTGTGTAAGTACCCCCATGAAAAATACTTGCTGTTTAACTTTCCTATAGGAAATTGTGCAAAACAAATTGGCAGTAAAATAAAGACATGAGGGAAGGAGGAGGAGAAATTGATGCTGTTTAGGAAGGTAAGAAGAATGTAGATGTATGCATGTGTGTGCATGTTGGTATTTGTAGAACGTGAATTTGTTTGCCAGGTTAACTGTGATCTTGTTATTAAGGGATTTAGAAGTGATGCAGTTGATCTCAAGATGACCCGGCTGTAAGGGGAGCAGTGTAGTTCGTTTAACTTGTGGGTGATGTGTTTGGATTCCTTCAACTCTTGTTGCGCCACCCTGCTGCGTCTATGATACCTTTCAGGGGTTCTATTGGCGGTATTTATATACCACATAAGTAGCCTTGAATAGCAGCTATATAAATATCGCCTATAAAATAAAGCAACCTACGAAGAGTATAATCGCTCCCAATGGTGCACTACTTTAATTTGGAGAGGTACGAGGTTATATATATATGTATATGCATTTTACATGTAAGTGTAAAATTAGAAGATGTTAAATGACTGTTAAGGTAATGGATTACTTCTGGCATATGTCTCGCGAGATAATGTCCAGAATAAATAAATAATGCTCTACAAAATGGCAAAAACGAGAAAATAAACGTAATTAGAAACAACTGCAGAGTCACTAGGCAGGGTTTCAAAGGGACAATAACTTTATCTGATTATACTACAGGCAGAACAGAATAAAAAGAATAGAGATTGAATACATAAACGAGGGTCTCATTCTATCATGATCTAAGAGCTAATGAGGGAGTGGGATCAACAGCCGGTAATAGCAGTCTTAAGAAGGGGAGTGCGCTGATCACATCGCTTGAAGGACCTCATAAAATAGTAGCACTTCTCTTCTATTGGCTTCTCTTTCATCCTTTTCCCAGGAACTCGAATAGTACGTGTATGCGTTATCTGTCGATGCCTTTTAGAAGTTTGCCCACATTGGCTCGAAGCTGTTCGAACGCAGACATGATTGCAGCGTGGGAGACTAGCACCGGAAGAAAGAAGCCGACGAACGCAGCAAAAGAAAACACTGCCTGTCCCCTATCTTTACATGTCCGGCTTATTTCCGGCATCCCCTGGCATAAGATGTCCCCGGTGTGCAAGGAGTAAAGTGTTGTTTCCTGAGCTAAAATGGCAGCTACGATTACGCACACCAGCTTCGATAGGGAGTTACGGTCTACTGTTCGAATGGGCTGCAGAGAGAGGATTTTTTTAGCAGTTTTGTATAGCGCGAACTCGACCCAAAGGCATTTTGATAGGCATGAGGGGAATTACTGGACACGGAGAAGGAGTAGGTCAGATACGGAGATGGGGATGTTATTCACTCAGAATAGTTTCATATTTAAATTAAATACTCTTTGTGCAGACAGTTTGTGAAGAGCATTATACTGAATATGTAAATTATTCTAAACTCAGAAGAACGTACTTTCTAAAATTCATTTTAAATTATGTCAACCTGTTTTCTTTTTTATATGATCTTAATAAAAAACATTTAACATTCATTTGAAAGCGTCCACACCATCACAAAAGCAAAAGAGCAGAACCCTGGAAATGGAACACTTATAAAATCACAGGCCGTGCAATGTGATGTCTCGATACAGGGACCCACATACGTGCAGAGCGGAGGACTCTCTTCATTGCGTCAGAGTGAAAAGGAAACCACTGTTGAGGGCGTTATGATGGGTCGCACGGGGTATTCTTTCAGGTTCACGGTTGGATCATTTTGTGTGGAATAGATGGATCTCGTCAAGAAATCGGATTTGGAACTTCCTTTGTGCTGATCTTATTGTTAAAATGGAAAATGTGGTATCTCCCACAGTGGTGATGTCTGATGACATGTTGAAAGATCACCATTGTGACGTACGTGTCCCTGGTATAACAAGCATTGGCCGCGCGGCCGTGAAAGTGACGCGGCCGCGAAAGTGAAAGTGATCTCATGCTTAATGAGGAAGAGAGGGGGGGCCAGTTGTGTGTGTAGAGTTAATGAGCCATGACGAGCAGATGGCGGCTGCGCGTGTAACCGCAAGCTTGAGGCCAGCAAAATCGTGTGGTAGCTCTTTGAAAACCCCACTTACTAAATGTCTCGCAGAGCAGTGCATGCGCTGGCTCAGGCGAGACCTAAAAAGGTGGGAGCAGCCGATCCCTCGGATATGAAAAACTTTCACCCTGTATCTCTTTTACCGTTCTTGGCAAAAGTACTGGAGGCCAGGTAGCCCGCCATCTCTGTTTCTTTATTGAGGTATCAGAGTTCCTGGACTCTAGTCAGGCGGGATTTAGGCCGGCGCAATCTACAGACGCTGTGATCATGTCAGTTGTTGATGACTTGAGGAAGGAAGTGGATAATGGCAATACTCAGACCCTGGTGCTACTGGACCTGTCTGCGGCCTTTGATACAGTCAACCATGCTATTTTGGCTGATCGGATCAGGGCTGCAGGGTTTCAAGACACAGCTTTATATTTTACTGAGTTTTATATAGCGCGAACTTGACCCGAATCGGGTATCGGTGCGCTTTACATAACACCAGTTGCATTACATGAGGACACATTCATTTTTTTTTTTTTTACGCACGGGGAGATTGTGATTTGCCCAGAATCACAGGATGTTCAGTGTCATTGCCGAGACTCGAACGCAGTTCCCCAGATTCGAGGTCGACCGCCCTAGCCATTAGCCCAACTCCTCTGGACTGAATTAACTCTTTCCTGAGTGAGAGATCCCAATCAGTCAGGTTAACCCCCTTTGTGTCATCTGAGGTACAGCTGCATTGTGGAGTGCCTCAGGGATCCTCTCTATCTCCTCACCTCTTCAGCATTTACATCTGCCCTTTGGTTAGCTATATTAAAAACAAAGAAATTAACATCTTTAACTACGCAGATGATATGCAATTACTATTCATGATCAAGTATAGCCCCACAGCTAGGCAACAATTCCAGGAAACTATGAATTCACTGGATTGGATAAACTGAAATCAGCTGATATTGAACTCCAACAAGACAGAGATAGTTATCACAAAAAGTAAGGTGGAGCGTTGGGTTCCATCACCGGCCCAGCGAGATGGGTTCTCTGCCAGTCCCTAAAAAGGTGGTAAAAAGCCTTAGGGTCATTATTGATGAGGAGCTTTCGTTTAAGCAGCACAAAGGCGAAGTTACTTTGGGAAGCTTTTACTAACTGCGACGCATAAAAAAGATAAGGACATTTCTTACCAGGGAGGCTCTGATCCAGGTAATAATAGCCCTTATCACGTCCAGAATTGACTATGCCAACTCTCTCTACTTGGGCCTCCCTAAAATCCTTCTGCGCAGATCCCAGCTAATTCAAAACCAGGCCACCCGACTGATATGTTATCTGCCCAAATATCGCCATATCTCCTACGTGATGAAGGACCTTCACTGGCAGCCAGTCGATCAGAGGACCAGGTTCAAGGTGTGCTGCATGGTATTTAACCCTTTCGTTGCGCCCGTCGGGCAACGGCCGTCGCGAGCACTACCTCGGTAGTACTGTGCACATCTGTTGGCCGACGCGGCCCCGCCCACTCAATGGAACGCCCCGCACCGCGGCGGTAAACGGGTTAAAGCCTTGTATCTGAACTGTCCTGCTTTCGGGAAGTCACAGATCAACAAGTATTGTCCTACCAGACAACTGAGAGCTAGCCATCTACATTACTTGGTGGTCCCACCATGTAAAAAACGACGAACAGGAGGGCGCAGGTTTTCTGTCATTGCTGGAATACTATGGTCCACTGTAAACCACACCAGATTCAGACAGCTTCTGAAAGCATGGTTATTCAAACAGGCCTACCAATAACCAGGGATCAGGCTGTATTAGCAATCCAGCTCCAAGAGACTGGTTGATAAATGTGCGCTTTAGAAATTTTCAGTAAGATAACATAACAGAGGGTTCCATGTAGAGGGCGAAGAAGATGGGAACAGGGTGAAACCCTTGGGGACTTAAAGATGGTAGGGATTTTCTGGGACCTGGGGGGTGTTCCCATTTGAATGAACTGATATTGGTTGGAAAAGTAGTAGGTGAACTGGTAAAGGATATTGCCAGCGAATACCACTCGGTAGTTAAGGGTGTGAATGGTGGGTTGGCTATTGGGATTGAAGGTGGCTGAGAGGTCCAGCAATATCAGGAGGAAAGGGTCATCTTTCATGGTCAGGAGGACATTGTGTACAAAGTCTGAGATAGCTGCCTCTGTGCTGCAGTCTGATCTGAACCCAGTTGGTGGTTGGTTGGCATTGCTATCATATTAGAGTTGAGAGAAGGTTGCTTTTTCGATGATCTTGCAGAGGAAGGATAGGTGAGTGATGCGCTGGTAGGTGATGATGTCATCAGGGTCAACTGTAGGTTTCTTAAGGCATGAGAGGATCTGGCCTGTCTTGAGTAGCCATATAGATAATTTCCTCGTTATCTGGGGGACGACAAAGCTTAAACCCCTTTTTTTATTATCTAATATAATAGTTTTATCTTGAAGAGCACTATGGTGAGAAGTATAAGTGTAAGCCTACAAGAGGAATGTCCTACATTGAACCTTCTTTCCAGTGTAAGTGCTAAAAGTAAGAGTTTATTAATGATACAGACACAGGGAAATTAAAGTCATACTTAATATGAAAATTATACTTTATCTGTTAAAGGGGTTTGTAAGGCACTGCTGTGTCGCTTTCGAGTAACTTGAGAGCTCTTGGCTATGAGTTCTAATTTTCCACAAATTAAATAAAAGCTAGTGTGTCCTGAAGCCACCCAAGCAGTGGAGCTGCCAGCCTTTATCCAGCCACATCCTCTGCCAGATGTCAGACCTGGCCCCCGAGGGTTATTTTATGTGGGATGAAGGACACAACAGGGCATCATTCCCTGCTGAATGGTACGCAGTGTGGCGTGTCGGCACCCTTGACACCTTGCTCGTCAGCTGTGAGGTGGTGTTTGGTGGGGATCATGTAGAGCAGCTCCAGGCTGGTGAGACAACGAAGGCACTTTGAAAGGAGCTGCACAGTCCTAGAGTGGTATACATGAGGAGCTGCAGCTGGGAAGCAAAACCTGCCAGAGCTGTGACCTGAAACATGCGCTGGCGAGGTTTGCTACGTCAAGGAAGAGGAGGATCTTGCGGAGCCCCTTTCCACAGAACTTTGATTTTGTGCATGGATGCTATTCTGGATGGTGGAGAGCTGGGGAGGGCGAGAACAGAGTTCTGCTGGTGGAGCTAAGCTACACAAGTTAGGTTGGCCAAGAAGAGCCTGACTCTGTCCCAGAAAGCCTGAAGAGGGGTTGCCACACTGCAAATTAGATTGATTCTTTCAGGGGGAATGGGGAGTAGGGTAACTGGGCCCCTCCCCACTGGACTTTCATATAAATTGAAGGAGTTGGCACTGGATCCCTTCAGCTGAACACCACATGTTGGTGGTAATTCTTTGCTGAGTTGGAGAGGTGGATGAAGTCACGTGTCCGGCCAGTGACCCCTGGAGGCCCATGAATGGTGTGACTTATTTAAGGTGAAGGATGGGCCTCCCAGGGGGCTGGTCATAGATGCAGTGACTCTCCTGTCGGCGACGCCTCAATGTTGGTGATGGTTGGAGAGTTCTGATGATCTGACTCCTAAGTGAGGAGCACTAGGGTCTCAGGCCGCAGCACCTGGGATCGCACTGGTGCAGGCTACTACTTCCAAAACTGGCCCCCACTGCTCCAAAACTGCCCCCCCTTCCAGCCTCCTAGGCAAACGCCCGATGCCCACTGCAGCCAATCCGGCCTGGTCTCAGGCCGCAACACCTGGGATCACACTGGTGCAGGCTACTACTTCCAAAACTGGCCCCCACTGCTCCAAAACTGCCCCCCCTTCCAGCCTCCTAGGCAAACGCCCGATGCCCACTGCAGCCAGTCCGGCCCTGGTCTCAGGCCACAACATTGGGGATCGCACTGGTGGTGATACAGGCTACTAATGCCAAAGGAAGTTATTACATGGTGGTAGCTGCCTAGGGGTCCTAGATGACTTTGGCCATATTTTCTGGGCACAAAGGTCACCTAGTCACAGGGTTGGTACATCTGTCCTTCCAGAGGTGAGGGGATAATGGCCCTTGATCGAACTCGGGGCTTAATTTGAGCCGGCAGCTGCTGGTGGGGCCCACTGGCACACATTTTTGGGGACTGGCACTTATTTTTCCTCATCAGACATTTACAGAGCAAGAAAGAAAAACACACAAGAAAGAGATAGAAAAAGACGGAAAAACCATCACGAAGGGAAAAAGCAGGAACCTGTAAGAGAGAGAGAGAGAGAGAGAGAGAGAGAGAGAGAGAGAGAGAGAGAGAGGGAGGGAGGGAGGGAGGGAGGGAGGGAGGGAGGGAGGAGAGAGAGAGAGAGAGAGAGAGAGAGAGAGAGAGAGAGAGAGAGAGAGAGAGAGAGAGAGAGAGAGAGAGAGAGAGAGAGAGAGAGAGAGAGAGAGAGAGAGAGAGAGAGAGAGAGAGAGAGAGAGAGAGAGAGAGAGAGAGAGACGGACGGACGGAGAGACGGACGGACGGAGACGGACGATGGATGAAGGAGGCGTGAGGTGGCTTCAAGACTGCACAGCCTTGGTATTCGGCACGCCGGCGTTTAAAAGCGCCGGTCGCGGACTACTGAGCAGAGTATTGGGTACTGGCACTCTTACTTTTGCAAATTAAGCACCCGGAAGTCCTTCCGTTTTTTACCACACTCACGTGCACCTGACCCAAACTGGTTCTTACCACTGCATATACTTTTGATCATTAAATGCTTTAAAATATATTCTGCGACTCTATGACTACCCGGAAGCAGCCTCTTTGTTCTCTGAATGGATTATTCATTAACCCATTGACTTTTTTTAGGGTTTGTTGTTAACTGATACCTCCAGGAGCCATAGCTGTGGTATCCTATACTTGCATATTTCCCCCCTAATTCCATCCGCCTCAGCATGTTTTCTTTTTCTGGCCTCAGCTGAGGATCAGTAACTGGTTTGTGTGACATAAATCCTCTGCATTACTAAAAACCAAAGGAAATGATGGACGGAGTGTTGAACATTGCAAGCACTCACCCCCAGTCAACTGATCTGAGTTTAATCCATCACCGTTCTTTAGCCCACTCTGCCACCCCAGTTCAGACATGGCCATATGCAAATCAGTCTGACCCTGTGCCTCATGGGAACAGTCCAGCCCGAACTGCCAAGCCACGTCCTCCCTGGACCGAAAACAAGCTTCCTAGGACCGGTTTCTGGCATAAAATCTATTCATAACTTCCAAACTGGGCGGGTTATAAAACTGTGAGTTGATCATCCTGGGTGTTCTCTGGAGCAGGCAGTGCAAACTCAACAAAGGCCTCAGGCCCAGCCACATAATGCAGAAGGGAGTTTCCTGTTACCGCAGCCAGGATTGACCCGGAAGTGCATTCTCCCTGGACAGTTTCCCCACCCAGGCTTCAGACACATCTCTTCCCAAGTGACCAGGAGGTGACCCGTCTGCCTCCCTCTTTTCACTGCTTTAGATAAACCAGCATTATGCTTGCAAACAGTATGTAATTAAACATGATGTACAAGTAATATTTCAACTCCCAACAATTCAGGACTTGACACTCGTGTTACTAATGGAATCTGACAACAAAGGCAGGATGTGTGTGGGCGGTATCACGAAAAAAGACACAGTTTGATACAGCGCCCAAGACAACTTCTGTTTGCTCCAAAAATAGACTTTGTATCGCAAGGGCTTGGTGCCTTGGTGATTTGTCACAGATCACACGGTGAAACCTTCGACTCGTGACTGTGCTCCTTGCACAGTCAGCTCAATACTAAGGGGCATATTCACAAGGGCACGGCAGGGCACAGAGCTGCCGATAAATTGGCAGCGCCACGCTCCACCATTTCCCCCTGCGCTGGCACTAAAAATAGCCGCCTGGCGCTAACACAGCCCCCCTTGTGCCATGGTGCAAGAGTGCCTGCGTTGCAGGGAATGATTGTTTCTGTGCAGTAAGGTGCACATAAACAATCTATAATGGCGATTTGTTACTTCTATGTGTGCTGCAGAATGCAGCACAAATAGAAAAAGCAAAAACGAGGAGAAATAAAGATATTTCTTCTTTATGCGCCATTCTAACGCCTGCTATTTCATGGCGTTCGTTTTGGTACAAAAATCGCATTAACGTTGATTGCGTCATAATACTTAAAAATATATATTTTTAGCCATGCTGCATAGAAGTCACACTGCTCTGCAGCATGCCTAAATATCATTGGCAATATCATTGCCAAAGCTAATACCGCTCAGGCAGGCGAGACCTTTTGGCTTTGACGATGCTTGTTTTTTTTTTTTGGCATAATGTTCCTGGGTGCATTAATGTATCCAATTCTGCTTATGCCAGTATTCCTACCAAAGCATTATTTTTTTTAAAGCCATTATTCGTTCTGGGCTTCCAGTTCAACGTATGCCAATGTGCACAGAATCCATGAAGGACATTAATCTGTCTTGGCACTGCGTCCCTGGCTGCAGGGTCGTACCCACAGGCAGTGCTATAATAAGTGCCAGGGCACTTGTCAGGAGGCCACTGCAGCTTGCACCACTTTGCCCCTGCCTGCGCTGCCAAAACAAAACTATTAACGATCACACTCCTAAAAGTGTAACAAGTCAGACCATACCAGGCCCACGAAGCTTGTAGGGGTCTCTTGGGTGGCAGGTTATTAGTAATTATTAATGTATAATTATTAATAAACATCTGTTGTTGTGCTCATCTCTAAATTAGTCACCACGTATCAGACTGTCATATGTATTGATGTTGACAATTAAGTGCTGGTGCGGAGCACCGGAAACCACCGGCTCAAATTAAGCACTGCTCACAGGGGTCTTTTAGGGCCCAGCCTGTCTGTATTTTTGTCTAGCGTCGCTAAAATAACTGGCCGCAGATTTTTATATTTATTTTAGCCCAAATTTGTAGAACTCTCTTCAGTTCTCCTTAATACTGAGGCAGCTCTTTGAGCAGAACGAGGGTTGTGTCAAGCAGGGTCGAGTGGAAGAAAACATAATATAATATAATGCACACACCATAAAGGAAAAGAAAATGCAGGCTAAACTGATTTGTATGAACAGCATTGATCTGGTAGGAAAGCTCATTTGGTTAACGCAATGACTTCTGGTGTCTGTGAGTCAAACTAGAGGGTCACCTATTTTAATCCTGGTTGGTGACAGAAAGCACTGTGAATACAGAAGTCATTAGTTAAAGAAAAATAATTACAGACAGTGTAAAATAGGCAAATGCATTTGAAAAATGTATTTCATACAATATAGGATAGGATGTATTACCTAGAAGATCGGCTCCTTCACAGTGTTAAACAAGCATTGGCATAGCCAATACGTCTCGCCTTTGGGACCTTTTAAGTGTTTAGCCATGCAACAGTTGTTGTTGCACCAAGAATATTGTGCTGGATAACTAAATACTTAGAAGTCCCAAAAGCGAGACCTATTGGCTATGCCAATGCTTGTTTACTTGGGTCGTTCAGATGTACATAATGTCTTCTTGGTTGTACGTAAGGTGCTTATAACACTTTTTTATTAGAACTATCAACATGCTGCACAGCAGCCATAATGCTTCACAACATAGCTTAAAGACCTTGGCAAACCCAATAGCTCTAGCTACACACTTATAAGATCCTAAAGGCTAGACCTATTGGCTTTGCCAATGCTTGTTCTTTATTCTCATGTGAGCGCACCCTTCATTTACGGGAGTTTAAGAAGTTAGCTGTACAAAAGTTGCATGATTTATTAGAAGCTGATGATGTCCAGTCTAAATTAACAATCTAGGCCACATATTGGGAACAAATGACTTGCCTGTCACTTCTCTTATGGCATTGTCATCTTAGCAGAGAGCAGGATTTTTCAAAGTTCATGTTTAAAACCTATCACTTTTAATACATGACACTCAATGAAAGGGTATAATCTGAGGTACTCTTCGACATGTTAAAAAAGAATAGACTTTCTTGAATTCTGAATAGATTTGATAATATTTTGACATATTTGTTGCATGGTTTACATGGACAATTTGTCATTTCTCAGCTCGTGCACGGACTCTTGCGAGTCAAGCCACACCTATGGCTCAGCTCTTGCTCTCCCTGATAACTTGTTGGCTATCCAACCTCTAGGTCTCACTGAACTTAGACCCAACTGGCACATATGTGGCCTTTTGCAGATAAGGGAAGCTTGTGCTACTAAGCTGTGCAGTGTCTTAAAGAAGCCTGGAAACGTATTAATATTGAAAAATTACATTGATCTGTTTTGACGAGGCTCTGTCATGAGGCCCAAACCGAACTCGCTGAGTATTTTAATAGTATACTTTCAGGTAATGATGGCAGCAACTAAGCTCAGCGCTGCTTCTGTCTGTTGAAGCCCAGGCCTGGCCCCGAACAGGTTCGCCTGCTCCTTCAGTGGTGGTGCATTCGTCCGAGCTGTCCAATAGGCAGAGCTCAGAAGGTTTAAGTAGAGAAAGGGACACGCGATCCCGAAGGGGTGCCTAATCATTTTCTAAAAGCACAATAATAAAGGTGGGGCTCAATATCGATACTTAGAACATTTAAATAGTATACGCACACTTAGCCTCTCAATTTAGGACCAGCGTGTTTTACAAAAAAATGCAGTCACAGAAAATAGTGCCAATATCGGCAACAGTTATCACAACACACATAAGTACATAAATAAAACACACGACACTGAATGTAAGTGGAGAAATATTGCTGCAGGTTTATTAGCATAATAAATATGCAAACACGGTGGGTTATCTTACGGGCGATCCCAGGGCAGGCCAGCCCCAAGCCGCCTGCCCGTCTGATAAGCCTAGAGTCACCATGGCAACGCCAATTGGTGTATACCAAATGTTGGGAGGGTCCCCCCCTCCCATCCGTGGACCTCCAGTCCACATGCTTCACACGCCCCCCCGTGATGGGTGGGCAGAGCATACATGGCAGCCCCCGGTTGCTCAGACCCACAACCGCCTGTCGGTTAGCGGGGCGCCGTAGGTCTTCCAGTGGACACGCTAAAGATCCCTGGGTATCCTGGCTTAGCACCACACGGTGCTGCTGCATGCTATACCCCTTGGTATGTGCAGACCCTGGATCGCCCTGTAACTCCTCCACAGCCTTGGGAGTGGCCACCGTCACTACCAGGGCCCCCCACCAAGGTAGACCTATTTCCTTACAACCTGCTGCAGCCAAAGCTTCCCCTAGGTCCAGTAGGAAAAGAACCGTGCCTAAACTAGAGAGGTGCACCCCATCTCCCTCCCGGCACCCTGTGGACTTGGCGTGTATAAGACCATGCCTGATGAAGCCCAAAACCTCTTTGCTCTGCGCAACTGCGCATGGCTCCAGGTAGACCTTTTTACCTACAGCAACTGATACCGGGCTTCTCCCAGGTCCAGCCAAGACAATCTACGCCCAGCTGGACCGGCGGGCGGCCTGCCCCTCAGGACAGGTGCCCTCATCCTTTCTAACTCCCCCGTGGATTTTGACTGAAATGACCGTAAACCTAAAACTAGGCGTTGGTCCAATGTAGCCTTTGAATGGCTGAAGAACAATCCCCTTGACAAGACACTCCTGCCTGACAGTGCCAATGCGGGAGGGGTAAGAGTTGACAAGCCCGCCTTACCTCCTCCTTCACTCAGTTGAAGTATGTCCATCGCATTCCATCAGTCACCACCAAATGAGAAGCCTTGCCCTCCCAAACTTTTGCTAGTATACCAGGGAGAGACAGGACTGAGTGACCACAGAGGAGGACCAACGTGTAAAATTCTTCACTATCTTGGATACTGGGTACGCCAATTGTTCTCCTGCTAATTGGTAGCCCAAAAGCATTACCCCGGGGTTTCCCTCAATCATGTGGACCATATCGCCCCCGAGGAAGGCCACTTCCACAACCTGCATAGCTGCCAGCCAGTGCTGGAGGGCAGGATACGTTACCCGGTACCGATACTCGCATCCATGGTACCTGTTTCGTCGAACTCAAGGACGGGCTACTAAGTGAGCAACCAGGCTCCGCCCACTCCTGCCTGGCAGAGCCCATGCGGGAGGAGGTAAGGGTTGACAAGCCTGCCTTCCTTCCTCTTTCACTCCGTTGGAGTACGCCCATCGTATTCCATCAGTCACCACCCAATGTGAAGCCTTGCCCTCCCAAAATTCTGCTATTATACCAGGGAGAGACAGGACAGAGTGACCACAGAGGAGAACAACGTGTAAAATGCTTCTCTATTTGAATACTGGGAAAGCCAAATTGTTCTCCTGCAGATTGTAGCCCAAAGTGTTACCCTGGTGCTTCCCTTAATCATATGGACCATGGCCCTGTTGGAAGGCCACCTGCATAGCTGCCAGCCAGTGCTGGAGGTCGGGAGAAGTTACCCGGTACTGATGCTCGCATCAAAGGTACCTGTTTCGTCTAACTCAAGGGCGTGCTACTAAGTGAGCAACCAGGCTCCGCCCTAGTACCCCGAGGCCAAACCCAAGCCCCTCCAAGTTCTGCTGCCTCACCTGCCTGTTAACACGAATCCCAGGGCAGACCACCGGCCTATAATCCATGCTTGGCCATGCCTGAGCTAAAATACCTCTGAACAGCCTGACAACAAGCTAACCACCAGCATTGAGTTCTGAATGTTTCTGACGCTGCCAAGAAACATGCGCATAACTAAAGCAACTGGCACCATGCCATAAAAGTAACAATTCAACCTTCTATGAAACAAACGTGCCCTTGTGGCGATCCGAGTAGTGCTCCCTCCAAGCCAGCAGCCCTACTCAGGCAACCCGCACCCTCTTGGCACTGGCACACCCCCGCCACAGCTGCCCTAGAGTGCCTGGTCGTGTGTAGCCACAACCTAGGTTTCATCACTGCGTCATACCGGGGTATGATGACCCATCTAACTCGACTGCTGAGTGCCTATTGCACCATCGCAAGTATGCCTTTGCCTGCTCAGAGTCTGGCTGTAAAGTTGGAAGGCATTGACCCCCCAGCCCAGGGTGAAGATGTCAGCATTACAGTACCTGGTGCTATAGACGGTCCCTGACCCTGATGGGACAGAAAGCAAATCCCTTGCTCCTGTTGAGCACGAACCCAAAACCAATTGCTCACCATGGTTTAATACCTTCCTGCTGCTAATCATTTCCTAGCTGAATGTTGACAAATCCATGTTCTGTAATGGCACTACTTCGCAGCCTGCACCATTCTGCCAGTGCCGAAAAGACCTTTGTCATGCTGCCTGGCCTCATCAATCTTGCCCTGTTCTAGCAGCGCCCGCTTCAGCCGTGGAGCAAACAACTCGCCGGTACCCCCAAACTGGCCCTGATGCGAGACAAACCGGGCCAAGGCACAACAGTGAGTGTACTAACTAATAGCAGGTCTAACAGCGTCAACAGGCATCCTCAGCTTACAATAGGCGTGATGGAGTGAGGGTATCCAGTGAGAATCAAGATGACAACTTCCCATCTGACCGACCGTGGTGGGAACCACTCCTGTATATTCTAGTACACATGGTCCCAGTTCACCTGTCACTGCCTGATGTACGTGACCTAGGTACATGGTCCCCTAGCATGGCGGCATGCCATTGAGACCACCATCCAGTCCCCGATAAGTACCACTATCTGCCTATGCTACAATCTTGCCTGTTCCTTCCTGCCAAGATATACCACGCGATGGTTGCTCTCCTCCGTCACTTGACCCGACCACACCTAGCAGAACAAACACAGCGAGAGGAAGCAGCCTGTGACCTACCCCAAGACTCTACGAAATCCTCCTACCAAATGACGTGGGAGCTCGCGGACCCCTATTGCTCCAGGAATTGGAGGGGGGAGGAGGGGCCGTCCTATCTGGAGATGTGTGTAGTGGAGGACCTGCGGCCTAGAGTACCTATTGTAGGGTGCAACGATCGCCTGATGTGTCTGATACTAATAACCGTAGTAACAACTCAATCAGCACAGGGCTAGTTGCCCCCCCCCCCGTCTTACAACCGTGCGTGACAAGCGGGGGGATTAAAGGAAGGCTAACCCCGGTCAGACACAAAGCACCACCACGTGGCTGTGCCCAAAAAACCACCAACCCGCATCAAACCGACCCGATGGAAAGACAACCAGCGCCTAAAGCTCTACCCCCGCGGATGACCCCGGAAATAACCAATCGTTTAACAATCGAGTAAATAACAACGGACATCCTTTCAGCATCTGAAGGCCTAGCCATTTCAGAAGTAACCTGGGACCCCAATGCCAGGCATCGGGGCAGGCCTCGGCACCTGTAGTGTGAGTGATCTTTTCCCACTTCCGTGTGAGCCAGGGCCCGCGATGCATACTTTCTTCATGATCGCTGAAGCACACGTAAAGCACCCTGGCAGTTCCTTGCCGCAAGGTCATCCTACCCTAAGGAGCTCAAAATGAACGACCAGGTTACATTCACACTCACTCAATCTAGGCGTAACTCTTTGCTTAGCCTAGGTGCTGGATGCAAAGTGACACCGACCCCTGCTCCCGACCATAGTGGTGAAGCGTCCAAGGGGTGCCCGGCTAATATAAAAGACCCCGACAGAAACGAGGAAGCCCTGCGCAGCTACAAGTGTTCTCCCGAGTAACTGGTCTGCAGGGCTACCCAGCATGCTCAGGCACTGGCTGTGGCCTACAGACCGGCCACCAACACACCGCACATTTACTAGGTGTTCCAAATCCACTCGGTCTCATTTACCAATTAAACAAGGCATTGCAACCAAGCCCCCCCAAATCCAGGCCCAGTCCCCCGCTGCGGTAGGAATACTATCAATCAACCGCCCATCTCTCCTCATCATTACTGGCTTGACTAGGCCTCTTTGTTGCATAAGATAAATGAGTCATCATTGTGGCCAACAGGCATATCCTTTTGAAAATGCCTCCGTTCAAGCCTGATAACGCCGGGTCACCAACACTACTAGCCAAACTTATAAAAAGGTTTATACTCCCAAGCCCTTTCAGTGTAAAAATTATTTGAATCAAAATGCACATGGGATACCTACGGGCCCCGATGTAATTTGAATGACGCTAGCCTGCAGGTAACCCAATAACATTCCGAAATTCCATCTGGACGCTCATCCCTGCTCTATAATTCTACTCTTCATCAAATTTACTTGTACCGTCACGGAAATTGGACGATATGTCACACACACAGCTAAGCTCTTATGAAGGGAAGGGAACAACCGACCAACCTTCCTAATAAGACTAATGTGTCCCGCCTATCAACTGCACACCACCTACTAATAGTGCTTTAATGAAAGCGCTGTAACGCAGCGACCCGTGTAGCAACAGTACCCAAGGTAGAATATACCCAGAAACAGTCCCCTGCGATAATGTGATGCCATCTTCTGTTGCCGGGCGCCAAAACAGCCCCCGTGCCCTAGCTTACCGATCCCCCTGATGCGAATGCGGACCGTGTGTCACCAGTATGCTTGTCGGTGGCGTTCACTTTTAGTTGCGACCTGGAAAATAAAGAATAAATGAAACAGACGCGGACCCCGTAGCCCATAATGCTACTGGTACCGAGGCAACAGGGGGTGCTCTGACTCAAGAGCAATGTCAGTAAACCTGTAGAGAAAAGTGAGACCATCTTCCCCCATAAACGACAGATGGCATGGAGAAGCACTAGAGCAAAAGAGGCACCAATTGTCCCATGTTTCACTGATATTCTTTGGGTCAGGAATGAATGGTGGCCCCTTGAATGACTGCCTCCCCTTGGACTCCCCCTAGTCAGGACAGGCCCAGCCAGCAACTCCCAAAATCATGTATGTCACCCAAGGAATGTGATATGTCACAAAAGCATATCTCAGAGCAATCACAACATCTCATTGGCTAAAACTACTTAAACACAATGTAGCGCATCTCCACCTTCAGGGACGGGAGAGTAAGCGACATGCCCACGATCAAATTGTGCGTACGCGACCCCGAGGCTCAAAAACATGGTGCTATTGCCAGCCCGAGGCCTCATACGTGCGAAGCATGCGCCCACTGAGCAGTAATATTCTTTTTAGCCACTGCTGCGGGATGGAAAGCTGGGAGGCCGCACAATGGATTCAAGCCCGTAACCTGCCGCCCACGCGCCCCCCGTGCGCATGCATACCCCTCCGTGTCGCCACTACTGCAGAGATAATGGATATAGCGCGACTCGACCTGCAGGAAAAGGAGCGCTTACACGAGCACCGTGTTTCCATTGCACATACAAGCACGGGAGATACAGTGACTTGGCCCGAGTCACCGGATGTGGCGCGACCCCGAGGCTCGACCCGTGATTTCAAACCCCGATGTCGGCAGTCTAGCAAGCGGACCACCTAGCGGACCTAGCCCCCAATATTCCTCGGCTGCGACCCGATCTGAGGCCCGAACCCTGGATACCCGTACAGAAATGGGCAGTGCCACGCAGGCGCACGAAACGACCCGAAGGTATAAAAGCGCACGGCCGCGCACCAAAGTACATCGCACCTTCAATCCCGGATGAAGTGGTTTAACCCGAGGGAGTTGGAGCGCTATACATAGCCCGTATTAACATGCACACTCCCGGTCGGGGGGGATGAGGATTCGCCCCTCCGACTCGCAGGAAGTGAACGCGACCTAGAGGCACAAACTCCGGTTACCGCACCTCGTCGCAGCGTAGCCGGAGGGCAACCTACTCTCCCAAACAAATAAGTCACATGTGAGGGTGTGATTCCTATTGCTTAAGACAACCCCGGGGATCGAACCCAGCTCGTCTTTTCACCCTGATGGCATAGACGTGTTACACTAATCCCACTCACTAGTAGGCGACCCTGAGGGGGGGTGCCACAGATCGCTGCGCCCTCCCCCGGGGATACCCTCCCCCAGGGATACCCGTGCCGCTCCGTGCGTGGGGGGGGGAGGTGGGGGCGGGCTGACGGTGCCCCTGCAAAGGGATCGAAACCGACCACGACAGCACTAAAGTCCCACGATCACTACGCTGAGCTGCTAGCTCCTACCGCATTAGTAAAAGGAGGGGGAGGGAACAGCCATCCCTACCTGGCCCGTGGTGGGGTTCGCCGTTCTCGCAGAGGGCCACCCTGCTGCCACACCCCCACCCGGTGAGGCTCCGCGGAGCTCTGCCCGCCCGCTGGATACCATGTGGCCTCGGCCACTACGGGAAGGTTCGGGTAGGGCACCCCCCCCCGACCGAGACTGGACTCCCCCGGGTGATAGCAAGTCCATGTGGCGTGAACTTGGCCCGGAGGAGGGAAAACATACATCATCGGCACACGATGGAAACGCTTGCAGCCTGATGGAGCCTCCAGGCCGGGTGTAAACCTGGTTCTACAGACTCTCATTAGGCCGCCCTGCCCGCTAAGGCAACGCCTCTGCGTCGAGCGCTAGAAGCCATGAGCCCTGGTGAGAAAAGTATGCCCGCTTTTGTGAGGCCACCGCGACCCCCGGGCATTCTTAAATAGTATATTATACCGCAACGCTCTCTGACTGGCACATATATCCAATCGGTCAGCGCTAGTTCCAGCCTTCCTTATAACACCTAGCTGACTAGAGAGCCTTGTTTTTACAAACTTTCCCACTCACGCGTGGCAGGAATCGAACCCATGCCTGCGGACTCTTGGACCACCGGCCGGAACTACTGTGCTAATGGCAAAGCTTCTGGTAACAACGCAATTGACTGCGATTAGTATCAAATATTCCACAGCTGTAACTACAGGCTAATACTGTTCAGGAATTGCCATTGCTGTTGAATAAACATGCATTTCCCGAGTTCTTTACCCTCCAGTACCTGTGGTGTTCGATGCAGTTCGAAGACACTGGCAATTTATATTCATTTCCCACTGCCAATTCATATTATGGTAGCGAGGGCCAAGCCCTAACCTAAGACTGTCCAGCCCCTGCACACCGAGACAGCCTCACCGGTTTATTTATTTATTTTTTTTTTGGCTCTTCTAATTGTATCGTCCCCGGAGCAGCGCGCTGACAACAGCACCACAACCTATTTCCCGATTTCCCAGCCCCAAAGATCAGCGGTGCAGTGCCAGCTTCTTTCGCTCTCAGTCCAGCCATAAGGCCTGGCCCCCCGACAGGGAATTAACTTCGGGTATGAGAGCTGGGAGTAACTTCGGGTAAGAGAGCTGGGTGGCTCGAGCGTGGCTTTGAACAGGTTACAACAAGTTCGAGCCGAGAGACCATTCAGCTGTTTCTAAATAGGAGTCAATAAAATAAGTTTTTTGGGATCTGAACAGTGCTAATTACGTGTTGTTCCTTGCGTGCTGTGTCCTTGACGAGTATTAGGTCTCTACTTTGCTACTCAATGGCATAATAAACCTAAATGGGATCGTCCCCAAGCAGCGTGCCAACAAAGAACAACAAAAGCGGATCTGCCCCACACCGAATGCCTTAACAATGTAAGAAACCGTGGCCACGCCCCCCATAAAAGGCATGCGGCCAATCGCCCCCACAGACGCAATATGTATCCATGCGGTTGCCATAAATTGAAATAAACAACTGCCAAATTGATACCAGGGATAAAACCAACAAACTTGTGCTCCAAGCACTATTAGATCGAGACGGGCAAGCCAATAGCTGGGTGAGAGGCGGCCTCTCTTATGGACCAGGTCCGCCGTGGATTGCTCTGTGCCGTCTCCGTTCCGAGCAGCTTGCCGGTGGAGGTTAACACCGCAAACCGCTCAGTGAGCTGGTCCCCACCCCCTCCAGCGGCGGACCGGGAATGGGCAATGGCCGATACCGGCCGCACAGACCAGTAGCAGACTAGGGTGGGGGACGCAAGGTGACTCACCGAGATAGCGAAGATTACCGCGTCGATGCAGCGAGGCGGGTTGCCGGATGCGCGGGAGATCGACGCTGCGACCAGCCAAGGCGAACGAGCGGACAAGAGGGCGAGGAGGGGGCGGGGACAGCATATGTACCCCCCTTTGCTCCTCCCCGCCGGAAGCAGCTACCTGTCTGGGGTCTCCCTTGGTCAAACCCAGGGACAAGACCTCCCACCCCTGTGCCTTCCTGTGGCACTAAGGCGGCCGCCCTCAAAGGGGCGGGCCGCTGCGCAACCCCCCCCCCCCCGGGCAGCCTTACAGGTTGTCTACAACCATTTAGCCAGTTCTTGTGAACAGCTCTAGAAGCGGGCGAGAAATTCAGTGTAATGTCCGCACGTATCAACAGCACTCCGTTCACTGGCAGTGACAACGGAACTGAGACGATAACTTCCGGTATTATTTCTTCCGGAGCAAACGTTACGTTTTCCAACTACCTGTCAGTCATGAGAAACGAGCTCTCCCATTTGCTTTCCCTGCAGTCCGTGTTTAAATCTGCTCAGACCCGGAAGCGAGGCAGAATGACACACACGGATATTCTGAAGATTACCTGTGGGTGGCTAGGTAAAGTGTGGAGTTTGAGACTGGATCTGGCAGGGTGCCAACGCTTTTAGGGGCAGATTTATGTTAACTGGCGCATCCCTGCATATCAGCAGGGATGCGCCAATTATTATGCGCCACAGCTCCGCCACCATGGATGCGCCGCATTTATAATGCGGCGCACCATGGGGCAAAAACGGCACAGATGCGTGACGCATCTGTGCCGAAAAGTGGCGCATTGCTGGAGTTGCGTCGCAAGCGCGACGCAGCTCCAGCAATGATCTGGGGGGCCCTATCTCTACAATGCTGCGTCAATCCTTACGCCTGCTTCAAGCAGGCGCAGGGTTTTGACGCAGCATGGGCCTAAAAGTGACTGAGTGAAATCTTGTAGATTTCACTCAGCCACTTTGAGGAGGCGTTCCTGCGCCGGAACGCCCCCACCTGCCCTGAAACGCCTACATGTGGCGCAGGGCTTTACAACGTGACGCATCTGGGAGATGCGTCACGTTTGTAAATACCCCGCACCATGGCGCAGGATTTGCGCCGCTGCTGCGTCACAAAAGTGACGCAACGGCGGCGTAAATGAGGAGCAAGTAAAACATAAATCTTCCCCTTAGTTTTTAGCCAAATATTTGTTATCCCATGATGGGATTTCTTTTTGCCACATTAAAATAATAATTAAAGGACAGTCTCGTTTTATGGGACATAATATTTGAAACTACGGGAATTGTTTATGTGTACGTGCTCAGTAACTCTTGGGGAATCTGTTTTCGGAGGAAAGCGGTGGTTTTTGTAGGCTACTGTTCCTTCTCCGCCTCAAAGAATGCAGCTCCCTATCTTTCGTTGGTTCTTTTCTGCACCTTTGCAAACTAGACTGAAGGAATTAACAAGAAACGCGAGTGGTGCACGCGCGCGCTTTCACGAAAAGTGAAAGTAGGCTGCGCGCGCAAGGGAAAGTGATCGCGGCTGGCTTTACACATTGCAAAGCTGCCGGCTGCGTGCGTGCACACTCACGTGAACGCAATCGCTAGGCCAGCCACCAGCACTTTGAAAACTCATCTACAAAAGTTTCTCCGAGCAGCGCATGCGCGCTGACTCAGCGAGACCTAAAATGGACTTTGGCAGCATTGAGCCATGCGTGCACCTTGCACAAAACGCAAGGGTGTGTGCGAGATGTCAAGTATAAGATTATGAAACACACAAAAGGTGATCGGAGGAATGCTTGCAATAAGTCTAACCACTAGCAATACCTCGGGGTAGCAATCCAGTCCATCATTCTTTTGCTCACCATGCCACCTCAGTTTGGACCCAGCCATATGCAAATCAGTCTTGACCCTGCTCCAGTGGGAATGGTCCAGTTTGAACTGCCAGGCCAGGTCCTTCCTGAGTCGGAAGACAAGCAACGCAGAACCAGTGTTGCCCTAGTTATGCAGTTATCAGCAGGGACACCTAGGTTCCATTGTCATAGTTTTTTTTTTACTGAAAACATTCCACACCCTTCTATGTTTAGACATAGTTAAAAAGCCTTGTATGTATGTGTGGTGTACCTTAAAGCACACATGCAGACATAGAAAAGTTTTGAGAAAAAAAAATTCCTGTGTGCCTTTTACATAGGAAGGGATTTTCATCAAAAGCCATGGAAGGTTGCATGGGAACGCTCATTTACCACTGATGTTATGCCAACTCAATGCAAACTGTCTTGAAGGAGTAATACTTTAGGGCTACTTTCCAATGCAAAACAAGTTTTGCTCTGGAACGTAAATACCAAAACAGCACTTTGCACTATTTCCATCACTTTTGTGACGCAAACCCAGCACAAAGTGTTTGCAAATGTGGGCCTCTGTGTTTAAATGCTTTCAGTTCTTTCAAACGTTATGGGTTTAGTAATACCAATGCGAGGGCAAAACTTTTTTTTATAGGTTTACAATAAAATGAACCGTTCCTGGTTTCACCCTTACAGTTTTGCAAAAAAGAATAACACTTTGTCCTCGTGAATCTTCAAATGGCGCCATCAATGAAAGCCTCCAGTGTTTCCAGAGCAACCTTTAGATTGCTTCCTCTTTAGCTGTTTGCCTTTTCCCTTGCTCCACAGTGCAAGGGCTCCTTCCTAGGTGACTGGAGGTCGGCATTAAGCCTTCAGTTGTTTTTAGCAAAAGGTAGAAAATTGGAATGTTGAGATCTCCACTGAAGACAATGAAGCAGCAGCGGCCTATATGAACTGGTGCAGGCCCGCTGCTCTCAACATTAATGTCCTAATACACAGCCTCTGCCTTTCCCTCTCCCTGCCTCTCCAAAATACATGGATGAGGAAGGGGAAAGCTAGAAAGGCAGAGGCTGTGCAGCAGACCCCCCCAGCCCTGCACCCCTAGCTCACAGTGTCACTGGGTCTCCCTGGCTTGGATGAAGAGCCCAGTGAGAACCAGGGGCTGACTAACTCCTTCATCCACAACTATTGCTGTGAATGTTGGATAGCTAACACCGTGGCCCTGCGCGCAACTGTTATCTGTTGAACAATTACAGAAACACCTGTGAAATAAAGACTTAGGAGCCACGGGGTGGGGGGGGGGGTTCAACCCCCTTGGGCTCTGGAAGCCATTTATGTTTTTAAATTTGGACATTCTGCGCTCATGGGGCAGAATGTTCTAACAGCCTTAGCGATCTACACCGGCCCTTATAGGCCCGCTCCCTTATGGCCCACACCTTCGGCTCAGCCTTTAATGGCTGGTATAGCCCACTGCGGCAGGCTATAAGGCTGTAGTATGGAAAGAGTTTTGTTAAGCATAAACAAGCGTCGGCAATCACAAAAATGCCCTTTCTGCCTCTGTTGGGCTTAGGCACTCAATAAGTCATCATACATGCACGCTGTCATTCATCTTTGCACTCCTGCATCCATTCATTCTTCCATCCAGTGCATGCACAATCGCATTGAAACACAGATAAACTCAACAACAAATGCAAGATAAATGAAAAGAATATAAGTAGAAAAAAAGAAATCATTCTCCATCCAAACATGGCCGCCATATCACTGCAATAACAAAACCAAACATAGGAGTGGCTGTCTGTCTTGCAGAGGTATTGTACTAGCCTATCTTGTTTTAAAATTCCATCAGGGCCGCCACATTTAGAACCAATGTGTTGGCCATCTTGGAAAGGTAAAACAATGACACACTGTTGGCAAAAGCATTCCATTATTGTTTCTTGGTTTTGAGGAAGTGGGCACATGTGATTGGGTGCACTGCAGATGAAATGAGCAGCAATCAAGCTATCCTTTAGCACCACCCGGAGAGCTATAGTTTTAAATTAAAAAAGGAGCAGCAAAAAAATTAAAAGAGGCCTAAAGAAGGATACAATTAAAAACTAAAGGACTGACTCATCCTATTTTTCAGGCGTAACTACTGAGAGACCCTCAAATTCCTGTTGACTTTAACGTATATTTTTCACAATCAATATGTCAAGCTTACTGTGCTCATCATAACTTTTCCTAATAACTAGATCAGACCCACGGCATCTGAAATATTTTTTGCTAGTGAACAATTAGGTCTTTGCTGTTATCATTGACTTGTCACCATAAACAACTCAGGCCACCTGTACTGGCAACCAGCAAGCAGACAGTTATACAATTCTAGAGCATGAATAATTACAACTAGCAAACAAAATACTATCTCTCCTAAGTGGGCCTCACAAGGATTCTGAAAGTGCAAATCATCTACGCCCAGGGTTTGTCAGAGGGGGTAACCAGCACCAAGTAATTTACCTAGTACGGTAATGTGTGAGAGTACATGCAACAAAAACCTATCTATAGGCTTTAAATACAGAATAACAATCCACCCTTAAATGACCTTTGACATGTCATCATGCCAGACCTACTGCCTTTATCATAACTTTTCATAATAAACAATCAGGCGTATTGCCTTTGTCATTGGTTTGTCACCATAACCAACTCAAGCCTACCACGCTGAGCGTAAACCATCTGGCACAAAGCCACAAAAACACAAATGTAAATAAAGTAAAAGCTGGCACTGCAACATACTACCGCTCCTAAGAGCGCCCAACAAGGATTATTGTAGTGCAATATCTGTTATCCTCATGACTTGTTATAGTGAGTCACCAACAGTGAAACCCTTGCCGAGGACGGTAATCTGTAAAATTCCATGTAACAAAATACATGCCTACGGGCTTTAGCACTGCGTGATAACTATCCATCCTTAAACCCCCATGGACTTTAACACATGCCTTTCACACGCCCATATGCCTACTGGCTTTGTCATAACGTTTCATAATAAACATATCGAACCAATGAAGCCTGCCAAGACTTTTCCCAACAAACTGATGAAGCCTTTGGCCCTTACCCAACCGTGGCATACTCACGTGCACAAAAAATAGCAATCATCATGCATACAGTTATAAAATTACAAATATGTATAAAAATTCATCTCGTACGGGAATTTGCAGCCCCTCTCAACAGGGCCTGAAAAGAATCATCTCAGTATAAGCCCAGAGTGTTTGTCAGAGTGGGTGACCAACGCCAAACCCCTGCCTGCTCTGGTCATCTGCAAACCTACATGTAGCAAAATACCTGTCTGTGGCCTGTGACACAATGTGATAACAACCAACTGGAAAAGCCTTACTGGCTTCCACAACTGCTTTTCACAATTAACAAACTAGGCCAATTGCCTTTGTCATAATGTTTCGCAATAAACAGACCAGATCTGTGGCATCAGACATACATTTTCCTAGTGCACCAAAACTTGTCGCCATAACCAACTCAGACCACAAGTTTTGAGTGTAAGCTTTTCCACAAGGCTACCATCCAACAGAGTCATAAAATTAGACTTGTGACAAAATCACAGTCGACTAAACACAATACGATCTCTCCTAAAAAGGATTCTTATGGAACAAACCTTCTATATCCACGGTTTGTCACACGGGAAATGAACACGAAAACCATTGCCTACTATGGTAAGTTGTGAGATTCCGTGCAAGAAAATACTGATAAGTCGTCTTTAATAGAGAGCAATAACAATCCTCACTTCAATGCCAGTTGACTTTAACATATGCTTTTCATAATAAAGATATCAGGCCTAGTGCCTTTATCTTAACATTTTATAATAAACAAGCCTTCAGCCATGGTCATTGGCTTCGCACCATAACCCACTCAGTCCTACTGTATCGAGTTTAAGCTTTGACACAAGCCAAAACATGCAATAAAAGACATCTTTTTATTGGAATCGTGCATTAGGGAGTTTGTTTTTGAAAAATAAAAAACTTTGGAAAAGTTTAATGGCCAGCCATCATGTTTGATGGAGCCATCCGCCAAACGTTTCTTACATTAACAGGAATCGCCACGATGGGGGTTCCTGCCAACGTAGAGAGATCTTCACGGGGCAGGTGGACATCTCTAAATTTGGCAGATGGAGTAAAGGCAAAGTGAAGGACGTGAAGTCCCCCGCCAGCCTGTCTGCCAGTTACTCTTTTACTCCAAAACCTAAATCCGGCCATCCGTCTACAGTGGACAAACCGCGATGGGTTGGAACGCGTCCCAGAGCGATTTCCAGAGATTGGACTCTTTGCAAGCATTCGGACCAACTCCTTTTGGTTGTTTCATTGCCTGGAGTTGGCTCAGAACCCAAGAAAGGGGCAGCTTTCCATGCCTACTGCTACCAATGTTTGTGATTTCCAAAATGTAGTAAATTTGCATCCATTCGAAAAGTACTTCTGTGTGTGTAGATTTATTCGTTTATTGGTAAAGCGGTCACTACATATATATTCACGCTCCAGATTCAAAAATGTTAAAACCGCTTAGTGAAATTTTGATGATAAGAAGAACAAACAAAGACATAGCAGCTCAGAAGCAGGGCCTCTAGACCCAAGTACCAAGCCAAGGATGCATTTATTTACGGGGAGTCACACCCCAACCCCACGCCTCGTTATTGCGTTATTAACAACGCTAACCGCCTAGGCGATAAAAAATCCAGCGATAGCGGCATTTTGGGAGGTTATCGCTGGTAATGCAGCGATAAAACTACAAGGATAGGGATATCCTTGTTGATAGCCCATGGTGGATTTAGCCATGTAATCCACCCCCCATTGGATTACATGGCTAAGTCTGAAAATTAGCAGACGTAAAAAAGCAGCGTTAACTGTGGTTAGCGCTGCTTTTTTTTGTCTCTAACAGGGTTAGCGTGAAGCTTGATAATTAGCGACATTTCTCCTATTATTTTGCTCTGGAACGCACCCTTTGCATCTCATTAGAGATGCAAAGGGAACCATAGTGAAAAAGGGTGCTAACATGCGATTTTGCATGTTAGCACCCTGTTGTTGATAGGGCTATATTTTTTTTCCGCTTCTTTGGCTTTTATAGCCAAAAAAGCGGAGATAAAGCCCTTGTTAATATGCCCCCTTGTTAGTTTGAAAACTGTTGTGTTTTAGGTACTCCTAAAAATCCGCACTCCTCTCTCTTTCCACTGCTTCTTAAACCCCTCTTGTGTCCTGCTTCTCATAATGTATTTTAGCATTATATGCCAGTGGGATTGTAGGGTAGTCTGAAGCTTACATCCCCCCAGTTTTACTGGGCATGTTACGCCCCTGGTGGCACTTCTCCTTTTAATGCAGCGATTAAAGAAGCACCCAGCGTTCTCCACAAGTCGCCCTGAAAGCTGATTTGTCGTGCAGGTGTAGGTGTTAAATAGGGGAAGCAAAGCGGCAATACCATAAAAGGATTTTGAACCCGTCGCCTAGAAATGTCACTTAGTTGTAGATGACTGTGCATCTTGCGGTATCCGAAAGGGGTCATGCTAAAATCAAAGCTCTGTCCAGTTCTATACCTACTAATGACCATATGGGTTAGAACTTAAGACCCTTCAAGCCTTGTCTAGTTCTTCATATTGTTAGCATGGATGTCATAGAGGGGTCGCCAGGAGTCGCAGCTGCGACCCCTGGCTTGCCCTTTGCGTCTCCTAGCACTGCTTTTGCTACCCCTGGCTTCAGAGTTGGCAAATTCAGTGCCAGGAACACAAGGGCAGCTGGGGCTCCATTCTCTTTATTTTCTGTCAATTGTTTATTACACTAATAGTGAATAATTGAAATATATTATTAACTAATAGTGTAATAAAAATGGAGTACAATAAGCTGGAATATGACTCTCCATGGCTGAGGTAAGTAAAAAATGCTTTTAAATGTATGTTGTGTACGTGCTGGCGAGTGAGAGCGTATTTATTTGTGAGAGAGTAGATATGTGTTATTTTGTGAAAATGTGTAAACGTGTGTGTGTGAGTGAAAGTGGAGGTCAAAGGGCGTGTGATTTCACTTCCGCTACATACTCCTTGCTACAGTCCTGCCGTGCCCTCCGCCGCTTATTCTTGTTTTACTCATAGCACAGAATCCAGTCAGTATTCCTGGTGATGTGCTTCTTGGCGCACTAGTGAGTATTATATCACTCCCTCTGTGGATGAGACCTTGTGAATAGTGTTTTTTAACAGTGCACTCGTTTACTTCTGCCGGTGTCAGTGCCAGGTTCACAGACTTACTGCTGCGGCCCAGCACAAGGTCATAGGAGCATCTCCATGGAGGTGAAGGTGAAATTTATCAAGGTTTTACATCACCCCTGCGCCACACAAGGGGGCGCTAAGGCAACGCAAAACCTAGAATGACATTTACTAAGCCACACAACGCCCTGTGGGGCTTGGTAAATGTGGAGCGATGCAAGGCAGCGCAAGTTGCTGCCTTGCGTTACCCTGCCCCACGGAGGCATTTCATGGATGGAACATGGGTGTTCCCACGCACCCACCTATGATTTACAATTAGTGGTAGACCTGGAAATGCATCAAAATGCTACGCCTTTCCAAGGGAAGAGTAACAACGAAATATATCTTTATTTCTCCTCTTTTTTTCTTCTATGTGTGCTGCATTCTACAGCATACATAAAAAAAGGAAAAAAGTCACGGGGTATTGTTTTTGTGCAGGAAGGTGCAGGAAGGTGTACCTTCCTGCACAAAAACAATCCTGCCTGCAACACAGGCACCCTTGCACCGTGACGCACAGGAGCCTGTGTTGGTGCAAGGCAGCAGTGTGCGCACCAGCGCAGCAGAGAGTATAATGATAAATACAGTGCACTACCACCCTCTCCCTTTCCCGCAGCTCAGTGCAGTGAATAATAGATAAATATTGTGAGAAGCTGGCCTGGTATATGCTGTCCACTAATTAAAGTGGGCACCTTGTACCAGTCCAAACCACCCTTATTGATGATTAGGTTAAAGACAACCTTTATTGAAAGCTATCCTAGTGGTAGCTATGGAGAGCAGCCTTCAGGCTAAGTCTCGAAGGAATGTAAAGCAGCTTGGTTTGCCAGATTATAACCTCCTGAATGACCAAATGAAAGGAGAACCACACAAGGTATATATATAAAATATATGTATTTATTACTAAACACTTTCTACTAACCTCTTTATGAGATTAGAGAGCAAGACACACAATATTACAACACTAAAACAACAGTAAATAGCACAATACACAGTCTGCCCCAGGGGGAGACCAAACCATATATTAAAAAAGTGTTATAAGAACCACGATTTGACTAGACACAGTGCCTAGAGCATGTAGAATTGCTGGGACCCCAAGGTAGTGACACAGGGGAACCACGGGGGATGCATGCAGTGTGAGAACACAGCCGCGAGCTCCGTACAATCCTATGGGAAAAGTCAGGGTTGGAATTTTAAAGATTAAGGACACTTCGGAGAGGACTTTGAGCAAACCCTTTCAAACTTAGAAGGTTCTAAGGCCAGCACCCATGTGCCCACCGGAGTACTCGTGGTACCTAACACAGGGAAGCCGGGTGCATAGGTGTCAAATGGTGTCGGGAATCTTCGCTGTTTTCAATGGCGTGATGCTGCAAAGTGCTGCTGCCGGGAAGATGAGAAGTGTCCGCTGTGATCCAAGCTTAGATCGAAGATGTGAAGAACCTGAAAACAGAGGGGACAGAGTCTGGGTCACTTGCTAGTGACCAGGGGCACGGAAGACGAATGCCCACCGATGTCGGGTGTTTCAGGTGCGATGAGGTGAAGCTTGACTCTGCAGCCACGGGGACCAGGAGACGTTGATGATGACCAGAGTCCACAGGCAAGCTGTCCCACGAAGTATGTCGAGTGCTGGGTGGTCGGTGTCCGGATTGAAGGCCAACAAGCCTTGGCAACTGCAACCCACGGGGTCTGAGAAAAGATGCTTCGGTGTGGACCAGCAAGGTCCTGGGGACTCCCCAAGCAATGGAGAGTCAGGGCACGTCTGGAGCAACCAGGTAAGCCCACTTAAAGTTACAAATCCCTCCTCAGGGACCCACAGGTCGACAGACCAGGGATCGCAAAGGGACCTCGAGAGGAATCACTAAATATCAGCCCACGGAACAATCATGGAGTGTAAGCCAGTAATCATCAGAGGAATCACTGCTCCGGGTCTGGACTACAAGTAGCCCAAAGAACAGCCTCAGGGGTCACCAAAAAGCATATACTGCTGCAAATGTGCACGGTGTCAAGGGGTTTGGGTTGCAGGGTCCCCACGAGGGCTGCATATCTCAGGTTTGCTGAGAGAACTTTTTGGCCTCGGGGAAGCTTCAGAACCCACCTCCTGTGTTGAAAAATCTTCGGTGTCCATCAGGAGCTGTGTAGATGTAAACCGGTCAGATGCTTTTCAAGTGCTTGCCTTGCAGTAACTCCTTTACTCCAAGGGAGATTTTTCCGTCATCCAGCGTAGTGTAGATAAACAAAGTACTTGGTTGCTGTAGCAGAGTTTCATCCAGGTAAATCTAAAGTCCTATAGCCAGGGGTTCCTACTTTATACCCAAGGAAGGGGTGGGACAAACTCTGGGGACCCACCTATGGGAGGGTCAGGACAAAGGGGTGGCTACACCCATGTCCTTTGTCCAGTTTTGCGCCAGAGCAGGGGCTCGACTATGCACAGGGACACCAAATGTGCCCCCAGTGCAGACATCAAAGCACTCTCAGAATGCACCCACCCAGCCCCAATACACTAAAGCCTGTCTGGGAGGCGGTCACACCTCCCTGTGACAGGACACCTATAGTCCAGCCATCCCCTGCCAGAGTTTCGTCCAGCAGCAGGAGGGCAGACTCATGTCTGTGGCTGGCAGCATCGATTTTGTGATGCCAGGGTCTGTGAAGTTGGTACCGGGTGTACCGGTGCTGTCATGTTTCCATGCAGCCGTTTTAAAGTTAGCATTTACCGCGAGGTTATAATGCACTTAAGTATATATGGTTGGCTACATCACAAACAACCCCAGAATATAGGTTCCAAAAGCTGCAGAGGGGCTCTGATTATGCATGGGCACCCTCTCACATAAAGCCTAGTACCCTGCCTTCAGGATTGATCAGGCCTGCCATAGGGGTGACTGATAGGTTTATATGTGCAGTGATTAGGATAGATATAGTGAACCTATATCTAAGTGAGGGGTGCATGCACCACCTTACACAGGCTGCTGTAGCAGACCTGTTGTGTCATTTTGAATGATCTCCCAGGGGTGGCATAATACATGCTGCAGCCCCTGAGAGGCCTCTGGGGTACCTATGCCCCGGGTATATAGTATACAATATACTAGGGACTTATAAGGGTACCCCAGAATCCAATCTGGAGTGTACCTAAAGTACATGAACAACCAATTTAGGGAGAAAGCAGATAGACTGGGGTCCTGATTAGCAGGATCCCAGTCAAACAAAGTCAAAAACCAGCAAAACACCTGGCAAAAAGTGGGGGGTAACTATGCAGTCAGATTCCACCTTCCTACATAAATCCCCCCTGTTGGACCCGGCCTCGTGGCGTGGTCCCGAACCCCCCTACCAGACTAAACGGGGGCTTCCCGAACCCTTCGGGGTCCCCCTGGATTGTACCCCGCTACCCTCCAGCCGACGCAATGCGACCCGCCCCCGGCCTCGGTCCCCGCGAAACCATGACCTCAAGGCGCCAAGACTTGACCGGAGGGGGGTCGAGTGGCCACTCCACAGATTCCGGAGGAGGAGAGTTTCGATGGGGCCTCCAGCCGTCCCCCGACGCCTGGTTGCGATCGCCCCCCGGCCTCCCTGGGCGCTGGCTCCACCCCCGCTGGGTGTCTGGACACTCTTCTCCCGGCCCCTCCGACCTCCCCAGGCGCGAGGGTCCGGACATCAAAGGGCTCCAGACCTATATCTGGGGCAGCCCAAAACCAGGACGGCAGTTGTATCCTGGAGTCGAGAGCCCTGCTGATCGGATCGCGGCTGACCCTAAGGAGAGAGACTCATTGCTTGGAACTGGGAACTCGAGCCCTGCTGACTGCGTCGCGGCTCCCCCTTGCTGAGAAGAAGACCCTCACGGAAACCATCGGAGCCCTACTGACCTCGTCGCGGCTCAATCTCGAAGAAGTTACCATCAGAGCCCTGCTGACCTCGTCGCGGCTCGACGTCGAAGAAGTTACCATCAGAGCCCTGCTGACTTCGTTGCGGCTCGACCTCGAAGAAGTTACCATCAGAGCCCTGCTGACCTCGTCGCGGCTCGCGGATCCCCCCCAGCTCGAGGATTGAGAGCTGAGCGCAGGGTGTTCCCGTACCAGGCTGGTACTGAGACTGTCCCGCTACCCCGTCCCTGAACGACCCCGAGACTCTTTTGGATCCCTCGATCCGCCTGTAAATATTGCCACAGAAACCTGCCTTTTATTTTCGATAAAGACTTGTGAGAACTGATATCCGGGTTGTGTCCCTTTGTGGTGGTGTGGGTGCTGGGCTGGTACGATCATAGGGGAAGGACCTCACCCAGGAGGCTTCTCAGCGGCGCTCGGCTACTTTCCTACGGAACGGTGGCTCTCGGAGTGGTCAGTCCGACACCCTCTGACTCCCCGGAGAGCGCCCTTCTAACATTGGTGGCCAGCGGTGCGATCCGAGCCGACGCAAATCGTACAGCGAGTAACTCACCCACTACCTATCCAGACACAGAGTGACCATGAGCATCCAAGAGACCACCCCAACAGCGGAGTTCCAACAAGAACGGTTGGAAGAATATACCCATAAAGAACTAAAACAGTTTTGTAAAGACAAGGGCATCGCGACCACCGGATTAAACACGAAAGAGGACCTGCAAAAAGCCCTAAAGACCTGGGTAGAGTCCGAAGCGGCCTCCCCCCAAACCGAAGAAAACCCGGTGCCAAACACGCACCAGCACCCAACCGCAGCACCGGCAGATGGGAGGAGAACCAGCGTGGAGACCGGCCTCTCCCCGGAAGAGTTACGAGAACGGGAAAGAGTCAGGACCCACGAGTTGGAGCTCGCCCGACTCCGTCTGGACGGCGAACTCCTACTAGCCGAGAAGAAATTGGCCCTAGAACAACTACGGCTGCAAAAAGAAATAGAGGAGAAAAAGCGGCACCGAGAACTGGAAGAGAGGAGGCTAACCCTCGAGCATGAGCGGGGCCTTAAAGAACTGGAAATTAAATCCAAGAATGGGGAGACCGGCACCCCCGGAAACAGGGACACCCAACCGCCGGCCGAGGCGAAAGTGCATATCCCCAAGGATGTCGTCAAAGAGTACTACAAGAACGACGACATCCAACAATGGTTCAAGGCCTACGAGGTCGCCATGACCGCCCATCGGGTACCCCGGAAAGATTGGGGTGCCGGCCTATGGGGACGGTTCCTCAGCGAAGGCCGAGACACCCTGCTACAGCTCCCAGACGCAGTGATGACATCGTATGACCATATGAAGGAGGCCTTGCTCACCCGCTATGGTCTCACCTCAGAAATGCACCGCCAGCGCTTCCGGGACTGCAAGAAGCTCCCCGGTACCACCTGGGTGGAGTACGTAGATTTCTTCAGCAGAGCCCTGGAAGGCTGGATCAAAGGCAGCAAGGTCACCTCCTACGAACAGCTGTTCGACCTCATCGTATGAGAACACCTCTCCAACAACTGCTTCATCGAGCTGAGACAGCACCTCCTCGACAGCAAGCTGACCGAGCCGCGGAAGCCCGCCGCCGAGGCCGATCGATGGGTGAACACCCGGGTCCCTCGGAACTCGATGGGGGAGTACCAACGGAACACCACGGGGCCCCCCCGCCAGCGTGGCGGAGGAGGGGGATCGAACAGGAACAGAGACTTCCCAGCAGGGCCGCCCCGGAATCTTCCCCGGGGACCGCCCCAGAACCGCATGTCCCCGGCCCTCGCCCGAAGAGGGGCCACCCTAACCCGACCAGGACCTCGACAGACGGTAACGTGCTACAACTGCCAACAGCCAGGGCACTATGCCAGTGACCCAACCTGCCCCGTGAACCGACGAGCTGGGACCACCGGGCCACCCCCCGCCAGTTGGCGGCTGCTGCCCTGGAAGAAGGGGGAGCAGAGGAAGAGAACGACGACGCCGGGCCAACAGAGTGGGAACCCGCCGCCATGACCTTGGTATGCCTGGGCAGCCGGGAAATGGTGCCCCGTGCTCCCATCCCGAGCAACACCAAGAAATACCAACAATGGGTCACCATTAATGGACGCCGGGCCGAAGCCCTCCGCTACACCAGAGCCATCGTAACAGCCGTCCGCTGCCACTTGGTGACCCCCGAACAGATCCTGCCTAATGTACTGTGCCCCGTCCGGTCGGCAGACAACACCGAAAGCTTGTGCCAGATGGCCCGGATCCCCTTCGAGTGGGGGGGAGTGTCGGGCAGGCTGAAGGTGACCGTCCGCGACGACGCCCCCGTAGACTGCCTCCTTGGGAACGACCTGGAGAGCTCCCCCTGGGCCCACGTCGAGCGCCGCGAGCATCTGGGGATGCTGGGACTGCCCGAGTGGGCCTGTGCAACCACCCGGTCCGCGACCGCCCGGGCCATCCAACCGAGCGTAGCTGCTCCCCCCGAAGAGCCAGAGTGGCCCGAGCCCCCACCTCCCCCCGTCGACGAAGAAGCCAACGCCGAGTCCGGGCCACCAGAACTCGCCCCGGACGAGGTCGCCGCGCTCGGCGATCTCCCCGAACTCGCCCAATGGCGCCAAGAAGGTGGCCCCACAAGGGAACAGTTCCGCCAAGAACAGAAGACCTGCCCCTCCCTCGAAGGGACCCGACAGCAAGCAGCCGCCCAGGCTGCCAGAGATCAGACGGGGACCCACTGGATCTATTGGGACAATGACCTCCTCTACAGCGAACAGAAGACCGCAGAGTTGGGGGCCAGCCGAGTGCTGGTGGTCCCCCTCCGATTCCGGGACTTCCTCCTTAATCTGGCGCATGATGTGCCCCTCGCCGGGCACCTGGGACAAGACAAAACATACAGCCGCCTGGTGACTCACTTCTACTGGCCCCGAATGCGGAGGGACGTGGACAATCATTGCCGAACCTGCCCGACCTGCCAAGCCAGCGGGAAGAGTGGGGGAAGAGTCAAAGCCCCACTCCAGCCCTTTCCAATAGTAAACACCCCGTTCGAGCGAGTGGGGATCGACATCGTGGGGCCCCTGGACCCCCGAACCTCCCAAGGACATCACTTCATCCTCGTCCTGGTCGATCATGCCACCCGATACCCCGAGGCCATCCCGCTCCGAACAGTGACGGCCCCCGTGGTGGGCCGAGCCTTGATGGGAATCTTCTCCCGAGTAGGCACAAACTTTATCTCCAAGTATATGAGGTCCCTGTGGCCACAATGCGGGGTCACCTACAAGTTCACCACCCCGTACCACCCCCAGGGGAACGGACTAGTCGAACGATTTAATCGGACCTTGAAGGGAATGATCAAAGGCCTGGAGGAGCCCCTGAGATGCAAATGGGACGTCCTGCTGCCCTGCCTCCTCTTTGCCTATCGGGAGGTCCCGCAAAAGTCTCTGGGGTTCAACCCATTCGAACTCTTGTACGGACACCCTGTCCGAGGCCCCCTCAGCCTGGTCAAAGAAGGCTGGGAGACCACCATCCAAGATGCTCCCCCCGACGTCTACCGGTACCTCCTGACCCTGCGAAACCAAACCCGGAAATTCAGGGAACTGGCCTGTAGGAAGGTGGATATCTGACTATGGTTACCCCCAAATTTTTGCCTAGTGTCTAGCTGGTTTTTCGACTTAGTTGGCCTGAGATCCTGCTATTCAGGATCTCAGCCTGGCTGTTCTCTCTTTAAAATGGACTCCATGTACCCTAGGTACGTACCCAATTGGTTGGATCACCCTGTCAGCACCTGTACCAGTGTACACTAGGTACCCAGGGCATTGGTGTACCCAAGGCCTGCCAGGGGCTGAAGCATGTATTATGCCACCCCAGGCTTGGCCTAACAATTTGACACAACTGGCTGATCACTCAGCTGGGGTAAGTTGGTGTAATCACCTCTTACTAAGGTGTAGTATACCTATACCTAACCTTAAATGGGACACCTGGTAACCTATAAGTCACTCCTATGGCAGGCCTTAACAATCCTGAAGGCAGAGTGCTTGGTTCCATGTGAGATCGTGCTCTGGCATGAGCTGAGCCTGTCTGCAGTGGTCGGAACAACTTCCTTCTACTGTTTCCAGATATCGTCATACCATATACTCTTAAGTGCATTATGAACCTCGCGGTTAAATGCTATCTTTGGTTTGGCTTTATCAAAACATGTCGAGTAAGGTGTCATACGAATTGGAATACTAACCACTCGCCAATTCTGGCGACGGGGTTAGCATTCCACCCTTCTAGAGGGACACGACATGTACAGTACCTGAAACCCGGGTAAAATCAGACATAGCCTCAGCTCCACAAAATGGATGCTGCCACCACAGACACAAGTCTGCCCTCCTGCTGCTGGGAGTCCTTCCAGCTTGGGAGGTGTGGACAAAGGGTTTCCTGCCAGGGGAGGTGCATGCACCACCCCAGACAGGATTTTGTGTATTGGTCAGGTAGGGCTTGAAAGAAACCAGACATGCCTGTGGCTCACAAGGAGCCTCGGTGCATATGCCAGTTCAAACCGGTCCTGGGGCACACCAGTCCCGGGCCTGGGGCGAGCTGGACAAAGGATTGGGGGTGTAACCACCCCCCTTCCTGGTCCCACCCATAGGGAGGGACCTAGCAGGTAGTCCGGCCCCTAGAATCCGCTTAAAGGTAGGAGCTGTGTCCTAAGACTTCAGACATCCTGGAATCAACTTGAAACTAAGAAGAAGACGGGAACTTCGACATTCTGCTGCACAGAAGACTGAAGGAAATCTCCCCTGTGGTCAGGGAGTGACCACCTTGCTAACGCAAGCACCATCCAGCGAATCAACGTCTGCTTTGCCGCCGCCTCCCGCCGGAGCCCGAGCCCAGAGACTGACAAGACCTGGACCTCCAGACCTCTCACCGCCCGATCCACAGTCCCTGAAAAGAGGAGACCCATGGAGGCACCGAGACACGTGGAGCCAGCCATCTTGAAACAACCACGACAAGCTGACAAGTGCAACAACCGAGGCTCCCTCCAAGTTGTGCTTTGGGATCTGAGAAGCCCAACCCTCGAGCAGCATCTGCACCAAAGGTGAGCCCTCCAGCATCTCCACGATCTGCGTGGGGCCCTTCTGCATTTTGCCACTCGACGCGCCTAACCGGTTGCTGGCCCGCTGGCTAGTAGCCATCTTGGCGACGAACTTTACAAAATACACCGCTGGTCTGGTTGCTCCAGACTGGCCCTTGCTCCCCTCCAAAGGAGCAGTCCCTCTGACCTTGCTGGTCAGAACCATCAGCTTATTTTATCTCCTACAACAATTGCTTTTGCCAAGGCTTGTTTGCTTCGATCAAGTCGCCGACACCGCCGACAGCGAGAACCTGCGTGGGACAGCTCGTGAACCGACTCCTGGACGTCGTCGACCTCCAGGGACCACGTGGCTGCAGAGACAAGCTACACCTTTCTTCCTGTTTCACATGACATTGCCTGGTACCCACCTGGTGCCACGCTGGTCACTGGCTAGTGACTGTGAACACTGTCCCTTCTGCTTACAGGTCTTCAACATCTCCGATCCACTCTTGGATCCACTGCATCTCTCCCGGACCGACCGCCTGCAGCATCTTTGTCTTCAGGCTCCACGGAACAGATAGAAGAAACCCGACGCACTTCGAGGCCTATGCACCCGCTTCCTGTGGGTGAGGTAAAGCTGGCACACCTGTGCCCAAGTGTAGTATTACATCTCTAGTGCCTGTGTTCCAAATCTTGAGTTCCTAGTCCATCCGGAAGATCCTTTTTGCAGTAACTTTGTACTTTTTACGCACCCATTGAAACCTATGGGAGCACGCGTGTGACTATTTGCTCTGCACACGCCACCCGTGGACCTCCTGGTCACTAACTGAAGTTAGCTCCTTGTAGGCCCAGCGATTCTAGAGGCCCTAGGCCTTTTCCCTTTTCTGTTCGTGGTACTTATACCACTATTTTAGTATATGGTTTGAGCGGCCACCAGGGCCTATCCATATAAAGTGCAACTTCTGTGTATTCTACTGTAATCTTGTTTGACGATTTGTGCTCCTGTGCTCATAAAGAGACTAGGGGTTACTTTGAGAAATAAATACATATATATTTTGAATATATATCTGTGTGGTGTCCTTTCATTGGTATAAAAGGGGGTTACATTTGGTAAAACAGCTGGCTTAACACGCTTCACGAGTTTAGCCTCAAAGACTGCTTAGCCTACGCTACCACTAGGGCAGCTAGTCCGAAAAGGTTGACTTACAACCACACCATAAGGGTTGCTTGGCATGGTACAAGGTGATCACTTTAACTAGTGAGCATCATATACCAGGCCAACTTCTCACATTGGTGAGCAGCGGTTGGATTTGAGCTTGCTGTGTTTTACGATTGTAATCTCTTGGTTACCAATTGAAAGATCACATAGGTACCTGTAGGTACATATAAAACAAGATTAGATATACATAAGTTCTACTGAACTTAGTTGTTGTAGAGCAAAGGGAGTAGCACACCCTGACTACAACTACTAGATAGGTTTAGTAGGTAAACCCAAGTGTAGGTAGATTGCAACACATCCACCCACACTTAAGAGCAATGGCTGGGGCAGAGGGGTCCACTGTACCCATCTCTGTTGAGAGTGACCCCCAGAGGGCACCATCCATCTTTGCTACCCTTAATCAGAATGAGCTCAGGCATTTGGCAACTCTTAGAGGCCTTAAACAGCCCAAGAACCCTACCTCTGCTGAGCTCAGAGAACTCTTGCAAAATGATGAGAATCAGAGAGAGCTCAAGAAAGCTTCCCAGTTAGCCCCCTTAGGGTCAGGAACAGGAGGCCCCCCTTCTGAAGATGCTACAGAGGTACCCAGTTCCAATAGTCACCCCTTAGATGGCAATAATACCACAGAGGATGAGAGTGATAAAGGTGCTGATACAGAAAGTAGTGATGATGAAGGGAGAACTAGCCCAGTGCCAAGTGTTATACTTGGCCCAGCTAAACTAAGGCTATTGGGGACTGACAATGGGTTTACCCCATTGGATCTCCCCAGTGGACTTAACACAGGGCTTGGGAGGCAAAGGAATCGCTCAGGTGACTCCAATGCTTCTCATGGATCTAGAGGCTCTCAAGGTCACTCCAGGAAAAGGATGACCACCCCTCAGAGGAGGGAACACGAGGCCAGAATGCAGGAAGCCCAGCTGAGGATCAGGAAGCAGGAGCTAGAAGTAGCCCTGATGGAAGAAAAACTGAGGAAGGCTAGGCAACCTAGAGAGAGTGGGTCTATACCCACTGGTGGCAGCATTGTCCCTAAGGACAAAGATAGGGTCTTTGATAATAGGAACCTGTCTAAGGTTGTGCCCCCCTACAAAAGTGGGGATGACATCCACAAATGGATAACTGCTCTTGAGAGAGCCTGCAAAGTACAGCAGGTTCCTGAAGACCAGTGGGCAGCAATCCTCTGGCTCTCCTTTGAAGGAAGAGGCAGAGACAGACTCCTCACTGTTAGAGAAGAGGATGTCAGAAACTACAGAGTCCTGAAGAGTGTTCTGGTTGATGGGTTAGGCTTAACCACTGAACAGTACAGGTTAATGTTCAGAGACACCCAAAAGACACAGACTCAGGACTGGTCTGAATATGTTGAATGTGCCACTAAGGCTTTGGAGGGTTGGTTGCTGGGAAGTAAGGTATCTGATTATACAGGATTGTACAATTTGATGATGAGAGAACAGATTTTAAGTAACTGTAAAAACCAGCTCCTCCATCAACACCTGGTAGACTCAGATTTGACCTCTCCCCAAGAATTGGGAAAGAGGGCAGATAAATGGGTCAGGACCAGGATCAGGCCTAAGAATCAGGGTGGTGACCAAAAGAAAGATACCACCAAACCTCAAGAGAAGGGAGGGGATAAGGCAAAAGAGAAATCTTCCTCAGGGCCCCAAAACTCCACACAGGGTGGTGGGTCCCAAGCTCCCTCCTCTACCACAGGTAAAAAGCCTTACTGCCATGAGTGTAAAACTCCTGGGCATTGGAAAACTGACAGCAGTTGCCCAAGGGCTACAAACAAAACTGTTCCTCCAATTACTCCTGTCACACCACCTATTACTGTCAGCAGTAATCCCCCAGGTGGTGGGAGTGCCCCCAAAAATTTGGGTGGGTTTACTTGGGGAACACAGGGGGACCCTGGCTTAGCCAATTCCCCTGCAGCAGATACTCTTGTCTGTGATGGTGGCATGGGGTTTGCCAACTTCACTGCCTGTCCCAACACTTTGGGTAGGTACAGACAGGAGCCCTACATCAATGGTACAAAAGCTGAGGCCTACAGAGACACTGGAGCTAGCATCACAATGGTGGCCCATTGGCTAGTTCCCTCTGAGCAGCTTTTGCCTGGTTTCTCCTACCAGGTGACCAACATTGATGGCAAACAGAACAGTCATCCCATGGCAGAGGTATGTCTCAGCTGGGGAGGTGTCACTGGCCCTAAAAGGGTGGCAGTGTCCCCAACCTTGCCTGTAGACTGCTTACTGGGGAATGACTTAGAACTCTCAGCTTGGGCTGGAGTTGAACAAGACACCCATTCTAAAATGGTAGGCCTTTCACAAAAGGGTAGTGGGGTTGTGCCATTCACAACCCCTGTCCAAATAGATTTCCTCCCTGGAAAGGTTGGAAGGGCAGTGGTAGCCACAGCCCAGGCACAGACAGACTTCCCTGTAGAGACTGGCAGAGCTGTGACAGTCACAGCTCAAACACAAACTGAGTGCCCCCCTGAAAAGGTTGGCAAGGCTGTAATGGTCTCAGCCTATACTCAGACTGACATAGGTGTAGTGAAGCCTGAAACTATGGATCACTCCACACAAACAGAGAGTAGTGGGGAGGAAGAAAAATCTCCCTCTCCCCAGACATTAGGAAAAAGTCAGCCTCCTCAGGGAGCTGACCTCACCCCTTGTGAAGGAACTGCCCCAGAGGTAGCCAGGCCTGGCCTGGCAGAGCCTCTGATGTCAGTGGCCCCTTCCAAGGTGGGACCCAGTCTGGTGCAGGTAGCCTGCCTCTCTCTACCCTGCCTCAGTCAGCCCAGGGCTGCAGAGGTCAGGGAGGCCAGTGGACCCCAAGAGGGCCCCTGTCCACAAGAACCCCCCCATCAAAAGAATAAGGATTGCCTGGCTAGTAGCCCTAGTCAGGTGATGGGTAAAAACATTCCTGAGGGATCTCCTTTACAGGTAGTTAGGGACCTCCCCCAGAGGGATTCTGTTGGGTACAGGCAAACATGGGACCTTAGGGCCCCAGACCTGACCTGTCCCTCCAGTAAGCCCACAAAAGGGACTTAGCCTCCAGCTTTAGGTAGCCAGAGGCTGACCCTGAGAGCACAGTGCAACTCAGTTAAGGAAAGAAAGGCATCCATGGTGGAGGGGGATTGGAGGAAGGTGAGGCCTCACTTTGAGGACACTCACTTCAGTACTCCATCTCAACACCAGCCTTTTACTTTGCCAAGACACACCAAAGGTAGAGATTCCCTATGGTGGAGACCCTCTGATACCCTTAGGGTGAGGGATTGCTTAGTGGACCATGAGACAGGGGGTAACCATGCCAGTGCTGGTTCCTCCTTATATGGCCACTTGGGCAATATAGGCTTACCTGGTCAAGGTCAGCCTTATCTCCCTTCGTTTGGGGGGGGTTGTGTAGGAAGGTGGATATCTGACTATGGTTACCCCCAAATTTTTGCCTAGTGTCTAGCTGGTTTTTCGACTTAGTTGGCCTGAGATCCTGCTATTCAGGATCTCAGCCTGGCTGTTCTCTCTTTAAAATGGACTCCATGTACCCTAGGTACATACCCAATTGGTTGGATCACCCTGTCAGCCCCTGTACCAGTGTACACTAGGTACCCAGGGCATTGGTGTACCCAAGGCCTGCCAGGGGCTGAAGCATGTATTATGCCACCCCAGGCTTGGCCTAACAATTTGACACAACTGGCTGATCACTCAGCTGGGGTAAGTTGGTGTAATCACCTCTTACTAAGGTGTAGTATACCTATACCTAACCTTAAATGGGACACCTGGTAACCTATAAGTCACTCCTATGGCAGGCCTTAACAATCCTGAAGGCAGAGTGCTTGGTTCCATGTGAGATGGTGCTCTGGCATGAGCTGAGCCTGTCTGCAGTGGTCGGAACAACTTCCTTCTACTGTTTCCAGATATCGTCATACCATATACTCTTAAGTGCATTATGAACCTCGCGGTTAAATGCTATCTTTGGTTTGGCTTTATCAAAACATGTCGAGTAAGGTGTCATACGAATTGGAATACTAACCCCTCGCCAATTCTGGCGACGGGGTTAGCATTCCACCCTTCTAGATGGACACGACATGTACAGTACCTGAAACCCGGGTAAAATCAGACATAGCCTCAGCTCTACAAAATGGATGCTGCCACCACAGACACAAGTCTGCCCTCCTGCTGCTGGGAGTCCTTCCAGCTTGGGAGGTGTGGACAAAGGGTTTCCTGCCAGGGGAGGTGCATGCACCACCCCAGACAGGATTTTGTGTATTGGTCAGGTAGGGCTTGAAAGAAACCAAACATGCCTGTGGCTCACAAGGAGCCTCGGTGCATATGCCAGTTCAAACCGGTCCTGGGGCACACCAGTCCCGGGCCTGGGGCGAGCTGGACAAAGGATTGGGGGTGTAACCACCCCCCTTCCTGGTCCCACCCATAGGGAGGGACCTAGCAGGTAGTCCGGCCCCTAGAATCCGCTTAAAGGTAGGAGCTGTGTCCTAAGACTTCAGACATCCTGGAATCAACTTGAAACTAAGAAGAAGACGGGAACTTCGACATTCTGCTGCACAGAAGACTGAAGGAAATCTCCCCTGTGGTCAGGGAGTGACCACCTTGCTAACGCAAGCACCATCCAGCGAATCAACATCTGCTTTGCCGCCGCCTCCCGCCGGAGCCCGAGCCCAGAGACTGACAAGACCTGGACCTGGACCTCCAGACCTCTCACCGCCCGATCCACAGTCCCTGAAAAGAGGAGACCCGTGGAGGCACCGAGACACGTGGAGCCAGCCATCTTGAAACGACCACAACAAGCTGACAAGTGCAACAACCGAGGCTCCCTCCAAGTTGTGCTTTGGGATCTGAGAAGCCCAACCCTCGAGCAGCATCTGCACCAAAGGTGAGCCCTCCAGCATCTCCACGATCTGCGTGGGGCCCTTCTGCATTTTGCCACTCGACGCGCCTAACCGGTTGCTGGCCCGCTGGCTAGTAGCCATCTTGGCGACGAACTTTACAAAATACACTGCTGGTCTGGTTGCTCCAGACTGGCCCTTGCTCCCCTCCAAAGGAGCAGTCCCTCTGACTTTGCTGGTCAGAACCATCAGCTTATTTCATTTCCTACAACAATTGCTTTTGCCAAGACTTGTTTGCTTCGATCAAGTCGCCGACACCGCCGACAGCGAGAGCCTGCGTGGGACAGCTCGTGAACCGACTCCTGGACGTCGTCGACCTCCAGGGACCACGTGGCTGCAGAGACAAGCTACACCTTTCTTCCTGTTTGCACCCGACATTGCCTGGTACCCACCTGGTGCCACTCTGGTCACTGGCTAGTGACTGTGAACACTGTCCTCTCTGCTTACAGGTCTTCAACATCTCCGATCCACTCTTGGATCCACTGCATCTCTCCCGGACCGACCGCCTGCAGCATCTTTGTCTTCAGGCTCCACGGAACAGATAGAAGAAACCCGACGCACTTCGAGGCCTATGCACCCGCTTCCTGTGGGTGAGGTAAAGCTGGCACACCTGTGCCCAAGTGTAGTATTACATCTCTAGTGCCTGTGTTCCAAATCTTGAGTTCCTAGTCCATCCGGAAGATCCTTTTTGCAGTAACTTTGTACTTTTTACGCACCCATTGAAACCTATGGGAGCACGCGTGTGACTATTTGCTCTGCACACGCCACCCGTGGACCTCCTGGTCACTAACTGAAGTTAGCTCCTTGTAGGCCCAGCGATTCTAGAGGCCCTAGGCCTTTTCCCTTTTCTGTTCGTGGTACTTATACCACTATTTTAGTATATGGTTTGAGCGGCCACCAGGGCCTATCCATATAAAGTGCAACTTCTGTGTATTCTACTGTAATCTTGTTTGACGATTTGTGCTCCTGTGCTCATAAAGAGACTAGGGGTTACTTTGAGAAATAAATACATATATATTTTGAATATATATCTGTGTGGTGTCCTTTCATTGGTATAAAAGGGGGTTACATTTGGTAAAACAGCTGGCTTAACACGCTTCACGAGTTTAGCCTCAAAGACTGCTTAGCCTACGCTACCGCTAGGGCAGCTAGTCCGAAAAGGTTGACTTACAACCACACCATAAGGGTTGCTTGGCATGGTACAAGGTGATCACTTTAACTAGTGAGCATCATATACCAGGCCAACTTCTCACATGGCCGAAGCCAACCTCGAGGCCAGCCAGGAGGAAATGAAACGCTGGAATGACCAGAACGCCTCCTCCATCGAGTTCGAGCCAGGACAGCAGGTCTGGGTCATGTCGCCCGTCGACCCCTGTGCCCTCCAAGACAAGTGGACCGGGCCCTTCAAGGTGGTCGAGAAGAAGAGCCCCGTCACCTACCTGGTCGACCTGGAGTCCCCCAGGAACCCCCTCCGGGTCCTCCATGCCAACAGGCTCAAACCCCACTTTGCCCGAACGGAACTTAGCCTGCTGATGGCTACAGACGATGGGGCCGAAGACGAATCCGAGCCCCTGCCCGACCTCCTAAAGAGCTCAGACAAGGACGGCTCCATAGAGGGAGTCCTCCTTTCCGCCACCCTGACTCCAGAGCAGCGCCAAGATTGTCAAGGACTGCTGCATCACTTCGCTGCTCTCTTCTCCCTCACTACCGGAGTCACCCGATGGTGCGTCCACGACGTCGACACCGGGGACAGCCCCCCGGTGCGACACCGAGCCTACCGGGTCCCCGAACGGGTACGGGCCTGCATCCAAGCCGAGGTCGCAAAGATGTTGGCCCTGGGGGTCATCGAACACTCCGACAGTCCCTGGGCCAGCCCTGTGGTCCTGGTACCGAAAGCTGCCGCCCCCGGTACCACCCCGGAGCTCCGGTTTTGCGTGGACTATCGGGGGTTGAATGCCGTCACCAAAACCGATGCCCATCCCATTCCTCGGGCAGATGAACTGATCGACCGCCTAGGAGCAGCCCGCTACCTTAGCACCTTTGACCTCACCGCCAGCTACTGGCAGATCGGGCTCACCCCAGGTGCCCAAGAGCGTTCCGCTTTCTCCACCCCCGATGGCCATTACCACTTCCGAGTGATGCCCTTCGGCATGAAAAATGCCCCGGCAACCTTCCAAAGACTTGTGAATAAGGTACTGGCCGGCCTAGAAGCGTTCAGCGCCGCCTACCTGGACGATATTGCGGTGTTCAGCAGCCACTGGGCCGAGCACCTAAGGCACCTCGGGGAGGTCCTGACCGCCCTCCAAAGAGCCGGGCTCACCATAAAAGCCAGCAAGTGTCAGATAGGCCAAGGATCTGTAACCTATCTGGAACATCAAGTGAGGAGTGGCCATGTGGCTCCCCTCCAGCCGAAGATCGACGCCATCGTGGCCCTCAGACTCCACCAACTCTCTCAGGGAGGCCTAACATTCCCAAATGGGCCTGGTATTCAACTTCAGCCCAGGCTGAAATTTCCAGGTCATTTCCCAACAGGCAATCTACAGGCAAGTTTGGGGACATTGGCACTCTCTTTGGGCCAGTGACCCCTCCCCAGCTGAGATAATTTTGGCCATGGGATGATCTGTCCTGATACCATCAAGGTTGGTCACCTGGTACTTAAACTTAGGTAAAAGCTGTTGAGGGGGGTGACTAGCCTCCCTGTCACCATGGTGACACTAGCCCCTGTGTCCCTGAATGCCAACACCTTCTGACCATTGATTACTGGCTCCTGTCTGTACTTGCCCAAGGAACTGTATCTGACAGTAAAAGTGGCAAATCTCATGCCACCATCACATACTGAGGAGGCCTGTGAGGGGGACCTTTCTAAATTATGGTTAACCTCAGTTCCCCATGAGAACCCGCCTAACTTTTTGGGTGCACTACCACCACCTGGGGGATTACTACTTGTAGTACCAGGAGGAGTGGTAGTATTGCTAGGAGGAACATTTCCTTATTGCTGACCTTAGGGCACATGGGTCATTTTTCCAGTGGCCAGGTTTCTTACAAACATGGCAATAAGGTTTTTTTTCAGGGGAGGAAGGAGTTTGGGACCCACCCCCAGAAGAGGACTTTTGGGGCCCTGTAGTGGATTTATCTTTTGATTTTTCCCCACTTTCTCTTGGGTCTTGGAAGAATATTTCTTCTGGTAACCACCCTGATTCTTTGGCTTTACTCTGGTTCTGACCCATTTATCTGCCTTCTTTCCCAATTCTTGGGGAGAGGTCAGATCAGAGTCCACCAGTTACTGGTGTAAAAGCTGGTTTTGACAATTAAGGATCTGCTCCCTCATAATCAAATTGTACAATCCTAAAAAGTCATGCACCTTGCTGCCATATATCCAACCTTCCAGAGCCTTTGTAGCACAATCTACAAAGTCAACCCAGTCTTGAGTCTGTGCCTTTTGGGTATCTCTGAACTTTAACCTGTATTGTTCAGTGGTTCAGCCAAACCCATCAATCAGAGCACTCTTCAAGATTGTATAGTTATCAGCATCCTCTTCTTTAACAGTGAGGAGCTTGTCTCTACCTTTGTTTGCAAAGGAAAGCCACAAGTTTGCTGCCCACTGCTCCTGAGGGACCCTCTGTACTTTACAGACCCGCTCAAGTGCAGTTATCCATTTGTGGATGTCATCCCCACTCTGGTAGGGAGGGGCAATCTTGTTCAGGTTCCTATGGTCATGAGTATGTTCTCTACCTCTAAGGACACTGTTGCTGCCACCATGGGGTTCTAGCCCCACCTTTTTAGAAGCTCTCTGAAGCTCCAGGGATTCCCTATCTAAGGCCAATTGCTCTCTCTTGATTCTGAGCTTAGCTCTTTCAACCTTAAGCAGTTGGCACTTCTTCTCATAAGAGGACTCCCTTTTATGAGAAGAAATCCTATGAGAAACAGAGGTCCCTACAGAAGTACCAGAATGATTAGATTCCTGAAAAGGAGATCTTGATCTTCTTGGTACACTGTTAACCCTTCCAGGTGGGGTAAAGAGAGGGCTACCGAGGCCTTCTCCCTCACCTTCAGGAAGAATTGGATTGTCCAGGTTAGAATCATCTTGATCCTCCTAGTCAGCTTCAGAGTCTAGGTCCTGGATTTTTTTTTTATGTTTGAAATGCTTTATTGAAGAGAAACATAGCGGACGACAAATACAGGTCATATAAAGAGCATTGTCATACAAAGTCAAAAGGAGAGAAAAAATATTACAGGGTCATTATAAGCTCAAAAACCTTAGGAACCTGAGGAAAAAATACGAAAAGCATTTTATAAAATTTTAAAGGGAACCGAAAGGAAAAAGAAAGAGGAGGAAAAGGAGAGAAAGGGGGGAGGAGAAAGGAAAGAAGGGAAAAGAAAGAGAAAGGGAGATATGAGGCGTCTTAGTGAAGAGTAAATGCTATAGTCAGACAGAAGATAGAAAAAATAGAGAGAGCAAATAAGCCAAGGGTAGGGAATATTTGAAAGGCAGGGAATAGGAATGTAAATATAGATAAGATAAAGAGAATAGAGAAGAAGAAAGAAAGAGGAAGGGTAGAGCCGGTGTACTTCATGGGGGTTTGAAATTCTCAGAGGATAAAGGAGAAACAGATTTCGACTTTAGAGCCATAGAATCAAGATAAGTTGTGAGAGGCAACCAGAATAGATCTCTGTTGAGAGTAGGAGTGGAGGCAGCCGCGAAGCGAACATCAAGTCTGTGATAGTGACAGAGGGAGTTCCACCAACATTGTATCGAAAGCTTAGAAAGATCCTTCCAGTTAGAAGCAATGTGCTGGAAAGCCAGAGCCAACATGAGATCTAATAGACCTGAGGAACTAGAAGGAATGTCAAGAGCGTCAGAGATACTACCTAAGAAAAGAAGAGGGATAGAATACGGAATAGAGATAGAGAATAAGCGAGAGACATAAGACCACACCTGATCCCAAAGTACTAGAGCAGAAGGACATAGAAAAAGTAAATGATACAGATCAGCATTAGGGGCAGAGCAGGTCCAACAGGTAGAATCCTTATCAGGAGAGAAGCGAGAAATAGAGAGGGGAGAGAGATAAAGTCTATGATATAGAAAGAACATAGACTGAGTTAGTGAGGCAGAGCGGGAGATTTTTAAAGATCTGACCCAGACTTTGTCCCAAACAACTATAGACCATTCACAGCCCAAATCAAGCTCCCAAGCAATTTCCAATTTGGATTTTGGACGAGTCGGATTGGGGGAAGAGAAAAACTTATAAATAAGAGAGGCTTTGGGAAGAGCAGAGAGAATCTGAAGAAGCGGGGACTGGGAGACAGAAGAGGGTGACAAAGGGAGAGAGTAGTAGACCTCAAGTATAATGGCCATTAGGACAGAGAATCTATGGAAGAAAGACTGGGGACAGTGAAACAAGAGTCGGAATCGAGGAAAAGAACACGGGAGAAAGCCATCAAAAAGCTGGTTAACCCATATCAGCCCCTTAGATCTCCACGCAGTCCAGCAAATAGGGCGGTTATGGAGGAGGATAAGTGAATTGTACCAAATCGGGGAAGCCAAAAAAGATTCGCGGGAGATCGGGTCCGAACGGACTAGAGCATGTAGTAGAGAGGTAGTATGTTTAAACAGGGGTAGAGGGGTGGTTAAGTTCTTAGCAGTGAAATGTACAACTTCAGAAAGGGAAAAAGGAGAGAGGAGTGAACGTTCAATGGAGAGCCAAAGAGGAGCTAGAGGGGAAGGTGTAAGGACCAGCCAATTAGAAGCCTGACGGAGAGAAAAGGATTTATGGTAGAGACGGAAATCCGGAAAGTTGACTCCGCCGTTAGCCTTTGGTTTACGAAGGGCAGCAAGCGCAACTCTCGATTTTTTATTATTCCAAAGGAATTTAGAAAGACAGGAATCAATGCGTTTGAATTAGACATCAGGGATATGAACGGGGAGCATGGAAAGAATGTATATGAGAATGGGAGAGATCATCATTTTGATCGAATCTAGCCGACCCCACCAGGAGAGAAAAAGGGGATTCCAAGAAGAGAGCAACTTATCTATACGGGATAGTACGGCAGTGAAGTTGATCCGAATAGATGAAGAAATGGAGTTGGAGAACCAGACTCCAAGGTATTTAATTTTAGAGGGATTCCATGCAAACCCGGTGGCCGAAAACTGGTGAGGGAGACAAAATTTAGTAAGAGGGAGAATCTCAGTTTTATCGGAATTGATCTTGTAACCAGAAACTTGGGAAAAGGAGTTAAACTCAATTAATAAGGCCGGAATGGATTGGTCAGGATCGGAAATAAACAAAAGAATGTCATCTGCATACGCAGAGAGTTTCAAGTGGGTTTTATCATAAGGAAAGCCAGAAATAGAAATATTGTTCCTAATGGACGAGAGAAACGGTTCTAAAGCCAGAACAAAAAGTAAAGGGGAGAGAGGACAGCCCTGGCGAACACCACGCTGCAAGGGAAAGTAAGAGGACGTTCGGCCGTTAACTAATACAGACGCTTTAGGAGAGGAATAAAGTAGAGAAACAAGAGAGATAAAATTAGGGCCAAAGCCGTGCCAACGAAGGGAGGCGAACATAAAGGACCAATCTACTCTATCAAAAGCCTTCTCGGCATCCACTGATATAGCAGCTAAAGAGGAGTTAAGAGAAGGTACTTTATTGAGAACATTAAGAAAAAGACGGGAGTTATCTGAGGTAAGTCTACCCTTTATGAAACCGCATTGTTCCTTACCGATAAGGTGTGGGAGGAAAGAATCTAAACGCCGGGCAAGAAGTTTAGCAAATAATTTATAATCTACATTAACGAGGGATATTGGGCGATAGTTCTTACAGAATCGCGGATCACGACCATCTTTGGGTATTAAGCAGATGGTAGCCTCGTGAAAGGTACCAGAAGCCGTGCCGGAGGTGAAGAAGGATTGAAAGAGGGAGAGAAGTTTGGGAAGCAAAAGATCTGAAAAATGTAGATAAAATTCCACAGAAAAACCATCTGGACCCGGAGATTTACCCTTGGTTAGAGATGTTAAGGCGCTGTCCAGTTCGGTGAGAGAGAGGCCAAGCTCAAGATCAGGGAAATTAAGATGAGAGGCAGAGGGGGCAGGAATTTTGTCCAAGTAGGATTGAATGAGAGTAGTCGAAGGGGGGGATTCAGGGGTATAAAGAGATCGGTAGAACTGCTGGAATTGGGCGAGTATATCCTCTTCCTTGTGGAGGAGATGGTTATCGTTGGAGTATATTGAATCAATCAGGTTACGCTCCTTGCGAGACTTAAGATAGTTGGCCAAAAGTTTACCTGACCTGTTACGACCTCCGTAGTAGCGGGCGCTGCTGCGGAGAAGCAATGAGGACGCATTGTCAGTAGAAATTTTGTTGAACTCGAGTTTGGCACGTATAAGGTCTGGTACAACAGTTGGAGTAGAAGAGGTGTAGAATTTATGTTCTAAGGATTTGATATGAGAGAGAAGGTCTTTTTGCTTCTTAAGATAAGATTTCTTTTTCTTTGAGACAGAGTCAATCACAAAGCCGCGAGCAGTAGCCTTGAAAGAGTCCCAAATAACATGAGGGGGTAAAGAAGGAAGGATCAGAATTAAGTAGGAAAAATTCCGTGGCAAAGGAAAGGAAGGAAGAAGAAAAAAGGGGGTCTAGGAGGAGAGAGTTATTAAAGCGCCAGCGGGAGGATTTGGGGTGAGGGGGAAGAAGATCAAAAACGGTGACAATAGGAGCATGGTCTGAGATAACTATCGGCTCTATAGATGAGGAAAGAAGATTTTGAGAGAGAGATTGAGAGAGGAATATATAGTCAATCCGGGAGAAGGAGGCATGAGGGGGTGAGAAGAACGAGTAGTCTAAAGAGTCAGGATGGAACAGTCTCCAAGAGTCAAGAAGGTGAGATTTGGAGATAGTGTCAAGGAATTGTGTATGTGATTTGTGGGGGGTGAAGCGGGCAGAGGATTTGCGATCAAGAAACGGGTCAACAATTTGATTACAATCTCCCCCTAGAATGAACAAAGAATCATTGTGTTGGAAACATTTAGAAGTTATTAGAGGCCAAAAGTTACAATCAGGGTGAGTGGGGCCATATACATTAAAAACAGTCAAGGAAACAGAATTAATTAACAGCTTAGTTAAGACCCAACGACCCTCAGTGTCATTTTCTTGAGAGAGAACTTTACATTTTAACTTCTTGTGACACAAAATGGCCACACCATTCTTTTTGTTAGAGGTAGGAGAAAATAAAACCGTTCCCACCCAACCTCTTTTTAACTTAAGAGACTCCGCCTCAGAGAGATGAGTCTCTTGCAAAAGAAGCAAGTCAGGGGTGTAAGAGGCTAGATGGGAAAGCACTCTCTGCCGCTTAATGGGGCTAACAAAACCTTTCACATTCCATGAAATAACTTTAAATTAAATCACAATAAAGTGTGTCAGGAACAGAGAAAAGGAATAAAACCAAAAAACGCCACAAAGGAGAATAACGAGCAGAGGAAAGACAAAAGCAAGACAAAAGAAAGTCGAAGAACATGGTGAAAAGAGAGCAAGGAAAGAGGAAAGGAAGGAAAGGGGCGAGAAAGAGGAGAAGAAGAAGATACAGTACATATCCAAAACGGACGACTGAAGGAAACATACCTGAAGGGGGAAGGGAGATGAGAAGATGACGACGATGGGGTGTGGAAGGATTCGACAAGAACAGCCCTCCGAGCCGGAGAGCAACAACCCACCGCAACAGGGCGGGTTATAAGGAAGACGGATTAAATGGTATGGAGAGGATTACAAGAGGGTTGGTCAAACAGAGAATCTGGGGAAAGAAAAAAGAAACATGTTATGCAGGGGTCATGGGAAGGTAAACAATACACAAACAAACAATTATATGCAAAAACAGAAACCCCAAACGACAACCATTATGTAATCACATCAGATAGAAGGAAAATCAACTAAGAAGGGAAAAACTCCAGCAAGAACCTGTAAGGAAAAAAGACCAATCAAGTAAATAATCAACCAGTAGGAGGATTGGATGTGTCCATGCCAGCGTTAGTCTGAGTGTGGATGAATTTCCTGAGCTCAGCCGGGTCTTGAAAAGTCCAAGTATTGTTCTGGTGAGTTACCTTGAAGGTACAAGGGTGAAAAAGGCCATATCTAGCTCCCATAGAACGTAGGGGAGCGCGAAGAGACAGAAATTCTTTTCTTCTGGCAGCAGTGGCACCAGAGACATCCTGAGAGAGATAGACTCTCTGACCCATCCAAGAAATTTGGCGTTTCGCTCGAGCTGTGGAGAGGATCAGGAGGAGGTCAGTAAATTTAAGAAAGAGGATAATGACCCCCCGCGGTTTGGTGGAGGAGGAGGAACGAGGACCAAGTCTGTGGGCTCGTTGGATACTAAGAGAGGTGGTAGCAGGAAGGTCTAACAACTTCAGGAGGAAAGAAGAGAAGAACGTGACAGGATCATCCCCCTCCAAAGATTCCGGTAGGCCATAAACGCGCAGGTTATTCCTCCTGTTCCTGTTTTCCAAATCCTCAGTATGCTGCTGAAGGGCAAGAAGAGACTTCTCCAAAGAGGAAATGCGATGGGAATTTGACTGAATCTCTGGAACCTGCTGCTCCACAGAAGAAACACGGGCCTCCATAGTTGACCATTTGTCCTCAAAAAGCTGCATCTTAGCGTTAGTCTCTTCCACGAATGGGCGCAAAGCGCGAATCTCCTCAAGTATCAACTCCATAGAGATAGGGGGTGGAGATGACTCAGGTGGCGGAGGAGAGGAGTCCGGCTTCATGCGCTTAGGTAAGGAAACAGGAATGCTGGAAGAAGATTGTGAAGAAGAAGAGCGGGAGGGACCTGCTGTCGCCATTTGCTCTATGGAAGGAGACTGAGGAGAGTGGCCTGATGGTGAGGAGGAGGCAGAGGAAGGTGGAGCCTTCGAAGGCACAAAGACAAACTTCGGATTGCGAAGCTTGCCCATAGAAGCTTGAAACGTGCCAATGATAGTGAGCAAAAGTCAAATAAGCAAGCCAACACAACAATCTAGGTTCAGAGGCAGGGATTGTCAATATGTCTACATGACCAGACCAGATCTAAATAGCCCAGCGACTATCAGAAATAATAGAGGAGACTTGGAAAGGTCATTGAAAAACTCCTGGACTGAAAATGATGTGAGCAGATATTAGGAGGTGTTTCCATGCATAGTAAGCAATTAAATATGGTTGTCCAATACCACGTTTAGTACCACATAAGGCTTGGAAGAGGTATCCTCAAGATTGCATACAAGTCGTGGAGAAAGAGCCCCTGGTATAGAATCCATCTCCAAGCGTCACAAAAAGCGTAGAAAACAAATTAAGTCATTTCCCTGAAGGGTTAAAGTAGACATGTAATCCTCGGGGAACAGTTCAAGACCACAGAGATATTCACCTACCAGGGAAGTTGTAATGAGTCTTTCATACAGCTGCTCCTTGAAAAGCGATTGGAAAGTAGGAATTGCTCCACATTGTCATGGAAAGCAGAGCGCGTCTGAAAACATGGGAGAAACTTGCTGTTCCAGATGCGCGCGCCGGTTACAGGCGAGCGTTGCTGAGGAGACAAAATGGCGGGCGTTCTGAGGAGCGCATTCAGCGCGACGAAGATAGCGTGTTTCGAACGCAAGAGGGATCACCCTTGGCTCCCCAGGTGCACATCCCGTTCCGCTTGCTGGACCGTCTCCGTGGTGTTGACAAAAGAGGTTGGAAGCTGTAATAATCAATCCGGGTCCATCCCGGTGCGGCGGAGCTCCGGGTCTAAGCGGCCATCTTAATCGGCGTCCAAGCCACGCCCCCGGTCCTGGATTTTTTAACTTCCTGGCCTGTCCTCCTCTGCTGCCCCACCCAACGTGCCTGCTTCATCTGACCCTGGGGTCTTTCTGAGATCATCTAAAAGCAAAGCCTCTATGAGACGTTGAGTTCTAGGGTTTTTCCCTGTCTTCAGTTTTCTAGATGCACACATATTTCTCAATTCCTGAAATGAGGGATGGTCATACTAAGTCAGCAAGGAGCCACTGGCTTCTGCTCTTGAAGACATACTAGTGTTATGTGTTGTGGCACCTACCTAACCTAGTGGGAACTACTAAACTCTCTTGAGTTGGAGAAAGGGTGTGCTAGACCCTTGACTTACCCAACTCTAAGTTCAGTAGAACTCACTTTATTCTAGTCTTGATTATATGTACCTATGTTCCTATAGTGGTTTTCAGTTAGTCACTCAATGAGATTATCTGGTAAAGCAATAGCAAGCTTGAATCCCAACCGCTGCACACCAATGTGAGAAGTTGGCCTGGTATATGCTGTCCACTAATTAAAGTGGGCACCTTGTACCAGTACAAACAACCCTTATTGATGATTATGTTAAAGACAACCTTTATTGAAAGCTATCCTAGTGGTAGCTATGGAGAGCAGCCTTCAGGCTAAGTCTCGAAGGAATGTAAAGTAGCTTGGTTTACCAAATTATAACCTCCTGAATGACCAAATGAAAGGAGAACCACACAAGGTATATATATAAACTATATGTACTTATTACTAAACACTCTCTAATAACCTCTTTATGAGATTAGAGAGCAAGGCACACAATATTACAGTACTAAAACGACAGTAATTAGCACAGTACACAGTGGGTCCCAGGGGGAGACCAAACCATATATTAAGAAAGTGCTATAAGAACCACAACTTGACTAGACACAGTGCCTAGAGCACGTAGAATCGCTGGGACCCCAAGGAACCACCCAAGGTAGAGACAAAGGGGACCCACGGGGGAAGCGTGCAGTGTGAGAACACAGCTGCGAGCTCCATACAATCCTATGGGAAAAGTTGTGGTTGGAATTTTAAAGATTAAGGACACTTAGGAGAGCACTTTGAACAAACCCTTTCAAACTTAGAAGGTTCTAAGGCCAGCACCCATGTGAGCACCAGAGTACTCATGTTACCTAACCCAGGGAAGCCGGGTGCATAGGTGTCAAATGATGTCGGGAATCTTCGCTGTTTTCAATGGCGTGCTGCTGCAAAGTGCTGCTGCCAGGAAGATGAGAAGTGTCCGGTGTGATCCAAGCCTGGATCAATCAATCAATCAATCATGGCATTTGTAAAGCACATTACATACCCGTGAGGGTCTCAAGGCGCTGGGGGGCGGGTGCTGCTACTGCTTGAATAGCCAGGTCTTGAGTAGCCTCCTGAAGGTTAGTAGGTCCTGGGTCTGCCGTAGGAGGAAGGGGAGGGTGTTCCAGGTCTTGGCAGCGAGGTGGGAGAACGATCTGTCGCCGGAGTTCGTTCTTCGGATGCGGGGGACGGTGGCGAGGGCGAGGTCGGCAGAGCCGAGCTGGCGGTTCGGAGTGTAGAAGGTGAGTCGACTGTTAAGGTATGCTGGGCCGGTGTCGTGGAGTGCCTTGTGTGCGTGGGTGAGGAGCTTGAAGGTGATCCTCATGTTGACGGGGAGCCAGTGCAGGTCTCTCAGGTGGGGTGTGATGTGGCTGTGTCGAGGGATGTCGAGCATCAGGCGGGCGGAGGCGTTCTGTATGCGTTGCAGTCGTTTCAGCAGCTTGGCCGGGGCTCCCGCGTAGAGGGTGTTTCCATAGTCCAGCCTGCTGCTGACGAGTGCCTGGATGACCGTTCTTCTTGTAATGGAGGGGATCCACCTGTAGATCTTGCGGAGCATGCGGTGGGTGTTGAAGCAGGAAGAGGAGACGGCGTTGACTTGCTTGGTCATGGAGAGCGTTGAGTCGAGGATGAACCCTAGGTTGCGAGCGCGGTCGGTGGGTGTCGGTGCAGCTCCCAGGTCGGTCGGCCACCAGGAGTCGTCCCAGGCTGAGGGGGTGGAGCCGAGGATGAGGACCTTGATCTTGTCCGAGTTCAGCTTCAGACGGCTGTGCTTCATCCATTCGGCAACGGCTTTCATCCCTTCGTGGAGGTTGGTTTTGGCGATGAGGGGGTCCTTGGTGAGGGAGAGGATCAGCTGTGTCATCGGTGTAGGAGATGATGTTGAGGTCGTGCAGTCTGGCGACGTGGGTGAGCGGGGCCATGTAGATGTTGAACAATGTCGGGCTGAGGGATGATCATTTGGGTATGCCGCAGATGATCTCAGAGGCTTCGGAGCGGAAGGGGGGGAGGCTGGCGCTCTGGTTTCTGCCGGTGAGGAAGGAGGTGGTCCATTCCAGAGCCTTGTCTCGGATCCCTTCATTGTGGAGGTGTGTGCGTAGGGTGCGGTGGCAGACAGTGTAGAAGGCGGCTGATAGGTCCAGGAGGATGAGGGCCGCCGATGTGAAGATGTGAAGAACCTGAAAGCAGAGCGGACAGAGTCTGGATCACTTGCCAGTGACCAGGGGCACGATAGACAAATGCCCACTGATGTCGGGTGTTTCAGGTGCGATGAGGTGAAGCTTGACTCTGCAGCCACGGGGACCAGGAGACGTTGACGATGTCCAGAGTCTGGAGGTGAGCTGTCCCACGAAGGATGTAGAGTGCTGGGGGGTCAGTGTCCGGATTGGAGACAAACAAGCCTTGGCAACTGCAACCCACGCAGTCAGAGAAAAGATGCTTCGGTGTGGACCAGCAAGGTCCTGGGGACTCCCCAAGCAATGGAGAGTCAGGGCACATCTGGAGCAACCAGGTAAGCCCACTTAAAGTTACAGTTCCCTCCTCAGGGACCCACAGGTCGACGGACTAGGGATCGCGAAGGGACCTCGAGAGGAATCACTAAATATCAGCCCACGGAACACTCCTGGAGTGTAGGCCAGTAATCTTCAGTGGAATCACTGCTCGGGGTCTGGACTACAAGTAACCCAAAGCACAACCTCAGGGGTCACCAAAAAGAATATGCTGCTGCAAATGTGCACGGTGTCCAGGGGTTCAGATTGCACGGTCCCCACGAGGGCTGCGGATCTCAGGTTTGCTGAGAGCACTGGTTGGCCTCAGGGAAGCTTAGGAACCCACCTCTTGTGTTGCAAAATCTTCGGAGTCCGTCAGCAGCTGTGTAGATGTAAACCGGTCAGATGCATTTTAGGTGCCTGCCTTGCAGGGGAGTAACTCCTTTACTCCAAGGGAGATTCTTCGGTCATCCAGCATAGTGCAGATAGTCGAAGTACTTGGTTTCTATAGCAGAGTTTTGTCCAGGTAAATTTAAAGTCCTGTAGCTAGGGGATCCTACCTTATACCCAAGGAAGGGGTGGGACAAACTCTGGGAACCCACCTATGGGAGGGTCAGGACAGAGTGGTGGCTACACCCATGTCCTTTGTCCAGTTTCACTCAAGAGCAGGGGCTGATAGCCCCTGCAACCGGTTTGAGCTGGACTGTGCACAGGGACACCAAATGTGCCCCCAGTGCAGACATCAAAGCACTCTCAGAGTGCACCCACCCAGCCCCAATACACTAAAGCCTGCCTGGGAGGTGGTCACACCTCCCTGTGACAGGAAACCTATTGTCAAGCCGTCCCCTGCCGGAGTTTCGTCCAGCAGCAGGAGGGCAGAGTCATGTCTGTGGCTGGCAGCATCCATTTTGTGATGCCAGGGTCTGTGAAGTTGGTACCGGGTGTACCGGTGCTATCATATTTCTCCCTCTAGTAGGGTGGAATCATACCTCTCACACCAGTTACTGGCGTGGAGGTATGATTCAAAGGTGTTTGACACCAAACACGCCATGTTTCCATGCAGCCGTTTTAAAGTTAGCATTGACCACAAGGTTATAATGCACTTAAGTATATATGGTTGACTGCATCACAAACAACCCCAGAATAAAGGTTCTGAAGGCTGCAGAGGGGCTCTGCTCATGCGAGGGCACCCTCTCACATAAAACCCAGCACCCTGCCTTCAGGATTGATAAGGCCTGCCATAGGGGTGACTGATAAGTTTATATGTGCAGTGATTAGGATAGATATAGTGAACCTATATCTAAGTAAGGGGTGCATGCACCACCTTACACAGGCTGCTGTAGCAGACCTGTTGTGTCATTTTGAATGGTCTCAGGGGTGGCATAATACACGCTGCGGTCCCTGAGAGGCCTCTGGGGTACCTATTCCCTGGGTATATAGTATACCATATACTAGTGACTTATAAGGGTAACTTACTTCATGGAATGTGGTATGGGGCGAAGAAAACCCCATTCCTATTTCATCGATGGGCACAAGGTGCAAATGGTGGATTCCTTTAGCTATCTTGGCATCACATTTTCTAAGAATTGTAGCTGGACTAGCGAGTTTACCAATGTCCGGGCCAAGATGGCGAAATGCGCCCATGGGGTGTTCAAGTTTGCCACCAAATTAGGGGACAAACGGATTAAAGACATGTTAAAAATCTATCAAATGAGATGCCTTTCCATTGCCCTCTACGGTGCTGGGGTTTGGGGACACGTCACGGCAGGGAGCCTACAAGTGGAGGAAAATCTCTTTTTAAAGAGACTCCTGTGTCTGCCCAAATCAGCCTCTAACGACCTGGTGCACAGAGAGCTTGGGATTCAACATCTCTCTGATCTGATTGCCCTAAGACCATTAATGTTGTGGCGTGCTATTTGGTCGAAGGAAGAGACCTCTTTAAAGAGAGCCATCATAAGAGATTGTCTTTCTACTGATAACCATTTAAAGATTCCTTGGATTAAATTTGTCATCAATGGTTTTTTAGAGATTTATGGTACCGATATAAGAGAGGATAGCTATGTTGCTTCTAGTTTGTCTAAATCCGAGATGAAGACTGCCTTCATGAGCTACAAGTTAGAGAGGCGGGGGAGGGACTGTGGCAACCTTACCACATGTATGCTCTACGGAAGATATTGCGAGAATGTGGGCTATCAACCGTATTTGAGTTTTGTCACCAGAGCTTCCCACCAGTTTGTCTTAACGAGACTAAGGTTCGGGATCGTGCATCACCTCGTGGCCTTCCCCTGCAACAAAAAACATCCGACTGGTCCGTGCCCATGCGACAATACTTCAGCACAAAGCACTATGCAGTTTTTATTGCTGTGTAAACTCTACGGTAACTTTCGTTCAGCTTTTTTAAAACCTATCTTCATGAAGTATGGAGTCAGAAATGTACACAATACCATGAAGTTGCTTTTTAACATGCCCCACCCTGACGTTAGTTTTTTTTACCGCTACCTTCCTTCTTCAAGCTATTAAGGCAAGGACTAGTATGTTTTTTTAACTGTCTTTTTTAACCATGTATTCTGTACTGTATTTCTACCATGGTTTTTATTGATTATTGTATATGTAATGTAAATGTATGTGCTTTTATGGACTTTGTATTTAAGCTCCGAATGATATGATACATGAACATCCAATTTAGGGAGAAAGCAGATAGACTGGGGTCCTGATTAGCAGGATCCCAGTCAGACTAAGTCAAAAACCAGCAAAACACCAGGCAAAAAGTGGGGGTAACCATGCAGTCAGATTCCACCTTCCTACAAATATACCCCTAAATTGTAAGCTTGAACCTGCAGGAAGCCGCATGTGCTAGATTTTAGCCGGGCTAATGCCACTCTAACTTGTGTAGAGCTTCTTTGAGGAAGCAGAATCCTGGAAATATGTAATGATCTGGAGATAAAGGGGTTTCCTTCAACGTATTCAGCTGTGCAGTCCTCTCCTTGGCTCAGCACTTGATACTGCAGGGACACCTGACTGTCCAGGAGGAACAGTGTGAAAGGTCGTGACCTTTGGTCTGATACCGGGAATAATGACTGGGGCAATCATAACATGGCTCTCCTCCCAAGGGCTGACTGCCAGCACAGAGGCATGAGTCTGCAGCAAGTACGGTGGGGGATGGTGGCAGCGGCTCTCACTCGGCCACTGCATTCGGCTCCTTCATGTCTGTGAAGTCATTAGGAAGTGGCCCTTTGGTCTCTTCCATGTTGGTGCTTCTGACCACATGTACATGAATGTTTGGTAGAACATGAGAGCAGTTAAGAGTCAAAGAGAGCTGGTCCCTGAGGAGAGTGGAGCCAAGCACTGCCCATTGGGCAGCTGTGTGACCTTTGCCCTGCCTTACATGACCCTGAAAGAGGGGGGTCTCTCTGTAAGGCCAGGACTCCCCGCTAGATAGGAAGACTTGGGCCCTTTGTGAGACCCTTGAGCTGGCCACAGGGTCCGAATTGGTCAGAAAACAGGCCCTGGGCACCAAAATAAAAGTGGCCCCAATTAGTGAATTAGAAAGCTAGAAAAGTGGCCCACGGGTACAAATAGGGGCAGTTATGAACCTGTACGACGCGCTATATAAATGTTTCGCAAGATATGGAAGACTGCATGGATTTGAGTGAGCTGCCAGCAATGTTTGTTTTAATATCAGGGAAATCAACAGTAAAAACGGCCCAGCAGACTATAAAACTGGCCCACAAACGGGGGAAAACAAGCATAGGCAAATCCAATATGTTTCGCCTATGCAAGATCTACTGCCTTTGTCAATGTTTTTTTTACATGTTGCACAGCTGTGTGAGTTGCTGTACTGCCCAGCTTAAAGTTAAAAAAATCTATATGATGTGGCATCATAGTGCTTTTTTTTTTTTACTTTAAGCTTATGCACGTACAGACAAGTTAACATTTTTATTTGCCCTATACTTAATATGCCATTTATATTCATGAACAAATGCCCACTGCAGTTACCAGGGTGACAAAGTGTAGCTTGCTGGAACACTGAGTATGGAGGGGCTGTGGCGTTACGGCCAGAGCTGCTTACTTTGGCGCTGGGGAACCAGGTTCGAGTCTTGGCGCTGGCTCAACACCCTGTGATTCTGGGCAAATCACTCAGTCTTCACGTGCCTGTAAAAATGAATGTGTCCTTGTGTCATGTAACTGGGCTCATGTCAAGCACTCTAAGTCCTTCCAGTTGACTTCACGCTATATAAAACAAGCTGCGACTAACAACGAGGTGGGGAAGAGGCAAGCAGTGACGGGAGCATGGTGGTGGGAGGGAGAAGCCAAATACGAACGGAGAAGGGGTGTGGGGGAAGGGACATGCAGTGACAGAAGTGAGGTGGTGGTAGGGACAGACGAGCAACAAACAGAATACGGACGCTGGAAAAATAATTATAATATGTTACAAGTGCGCAGCCAGTGGAAGAATACTGGTCGCCGGAAGCAGTACTCTGTCCAAGCGCCACAGCAAGGACAAAGATGTGAAGCTGAGGAGGAAGCTGGAGTCAGGGGGAGGCACCGACCAACAGGAGGAAAGGAAACAAGAGTGGCGTGGGAGCCAACCAATGGTAAACTAAGGTAAGTAGTGGGCGGGTTCTAAGTCCCTTTGAAGAATTTCTTTTTGTTACAAGAGATTTCACAAGCGTGGCACAATCTCTGAGAGGTGAAGCCTATAAACGGACCACACTGGCCTCTCAGACCAGCTCATTGGGCACTGCCTGATTGCCCTTTAGGAAGGGTTGCCACCTTTCCAAGAGAAAAATACCCACCATTTGTTGTTGTTTTAAGACCCGGATGTGATACTAAATAGGAAATAAAAAATTTGCTATGTATTCATTATATCACATGACTTTTCGGCCTTTGTTTCCTTTAATTATTAGTCGGGGGTCGTTAACACTGCTCTAGAACACATTTAAAAGTGTTTTCTGTTTATATTTGCTGTTTGAAGTACCGATAACAGCTAAAAATTCCAGCTTTAGGTGATTTTGCTTATTTCTGTAGCAGCCAGGACATTAAAATACTGGTGGGACCTGTAGAAAACCGACCAGGACCTATAGGACAGTCCAACTGTGGTGGCCAAGGCACTAAGGGGCAGATTTACAAGCCCCTTGTGCCTCTTTTCCGCCGCCGTTGCGTCACTTTTGTGATGCAGCGGCGGCGCAAAACCAGCGACATGCTGCGGGGTATTTACAGCGTGACGCATCTGGGAGATGCGTCACGTTGTAAAGCCCTGCGCCAGAAGTAGGCGTTCCTGTGCAGGGGGGGGGGGGCGTTCCGTCACAGGAACGCCTCCTAAAAGTGGCTGAGTGAAATCTACAAGATTTCAATCAGTCACTTTTGAGCCCATGCTGCGTCAAATCCCTGCACCTGCTTGAAGCAGGCGTAAGGATTGACGCAGCATTGTAACGATAGGGCACCCCACAGCCTTGCTGGAGCTGCGTCGCGCTTGCGATGCAACTCCAGCAATGCGCCGCCTTTTACGGCACCGATGCGTCATGCATCTGTCCGTTTTTGCCCCATGGTGCGCCGCATTGTAAATGCGGCGCATCCATGGTGGCGGAGCAGTGACGCACAATAACTGGCGCATCCCTGCTGATATGCAGGGATGCGCCAGTTATTGTAAATCTGCCCCTAAAACTCTACGAGGCACTGGCGGGCACATTCCTTGAGGACACCTGTGTCAGAGAGCACATCGTCATCAGTCATGGGGCGCCGGAGATGGAGGGGAGATGCGAGACCCTATTCTACCGCCTCTTTATGCGATGTAACTGGGCGATGCACAGCAAGTACCTACGACGATTATCAACCCAGCGAACAAGTCACTCAGCACTACTGGAAGTACACTCTTGAGTTGGGCGACCACTCGTTCGTTATTTTCACGGACTATCCGTGATCCAAGCATCAAATCCGTTGTCCATAATTGTTTCTTTTAGGGACGCATTTTGTTCGTAATTACAAGTGGTGCCTGAGAGCAGCAATATTTCCAAATTTAACTCCTTCATGAATGAATGCTTTTTGCTGCACTGCCTGTGTCTGGGCTTGGGGCTCACACGACAACTAGCATTTAATTTGAATAATCTGTGGTTACTGAAACATGATTATTTACAAGGATCCCAGCAGTGCTTAATTTGAGCCGGTGGTTTCCGGTGCTCAGCACCGGCACTTAACTGTCGACACCGGCGATTTTGACAGTCTGTAACAAGGTGGCGCTGTTTGGCTAATTTAGAGAGTTCATTATTAATTCAATATACATTAAAAATTACTATTACCTGTCACCCATTCCTATAGGTTGGGGGCCTGAAATAGTCAGTATTTTTACACTTGTAGGTGTGTGATGGTTAGTAGTTGTGTTGTTATTATCATTGGCAGTATAGCAAGGGCAATGCGTGGTGCAAACTGCAGTGCTGCCCTGACCAGAGCCCTGGCACTAATTTATCTTACAAATTAAGCACTGGGCCAGAGGTGTTCTTCTTTACCTGTTGTTAAACAGTCACTTCTCAATAGAGGGATTCTTCTATTTTTCAGTGTTTGTCTCAAAGACAGCCTTATGTTCTCGCCAGAATAAAAGGCACCAGGCAAAACACATCAGTGCATTTATGTTTATTTTACAAGTCAGCAAAGTCTTCCTTTAAAAGTGGCAGATTGCATTTTTTCATTCCTCTCTAGTAAATGTTTATACATTTGGCAGATTTTAACAGTCGTTTGAATCACCAACCGCAGCAGCCAGCTAAAGACTGCAGGGAAGATTTATTAACATTTCGCACTGAGTTTACATCACAATCGTGACCCAACCAGCGAAAATTGTTTATTTGGGATTTACTTTCCAAGTGCGTAACTTGTTTTTGATGTAAAGATACCTGGAAGTAAAGCAAAGCGGTGCTTTGCACGCCTTTGCATTACTTTGTGTCAAGGGGCCTTTCCATGTTTGGGACATGGGTGTTCCCATGCAACCAGCTATTGTTTTGACACAAAAACTGTTCTACTAGCAATGGTAGACAGGGCTTTGCGATTAAAAATCACGGGGCATATTTACAAGGGCTTTATCTCCGCTTTCTTGGCTTACAAAGCCAAAAAAGCAGTGATAAAACCAGCGCCCTATTTACAAGAGGGTGCTAACATGCATAATCGCATGTTAGCACCCTTTTTCCCAATGCCTCCCTTTGCATCTCTAATGAGATGCAAAGTGGGCATCACTGGGGGTACCCCAGATGGACTGCCTTGTAAATATCACTGATGTTTACGTCGCGATATTTACAAAGCAGCCCACATGATTTTAGCACACATTAGATTTTGGCGAAAACGGACGTTTTCGCCAAAATCTCACGTCTGCTAAAATCCTGACTTAGCCATCCCTAACATAGGGGGATACGACCCTGTGGGTCGTATCAGCAAGGTTATCGCCCTTTTGCAGGGAACCTCGCTGGAAAACCAGCGATGTTCCCTGCAAAACGGCGATAACCTTGCTATCTCCGGAATTTTTATCGCCCTGGAGTAACGCGTTGTTAATAATGCGCTACCAGGGCGATAAACACCAGAGATAGCCTGTGATAATATAATTATCGCTAAGCATGGCCAGCGATGATTATCGGTGGCCGTTGATAATATGCCCCAAAGTCTTTTTGAGTCAGGTGTTAAAAAGGAGAATTTCTTTTTCCAACTTTGTGTGTGTGCTGCACTGTATTATACACACCAAGCTGGGAATAGTTTTAAAGTTTGTCTGGGCACAGTACTTTGTACTGGAAGAGTGTTCTTCTGGTAGAAACCCTTTTCTAGACATGACACAGACACCAGTGGGCGTGGCCCTAGGGAGATAGGGGGGCAATGCCATATCTTGGTAGATATGGTGCCTCGCTGCTCCCTCCCTCTCACACAACACATTGCAGCAAGTTCAGTGGTAGCTGCGCATTGTATGAGTTTATAGTAAATCTACCCCTAAGTGTCCCTCAGAAATGTCACTCTTCATTGTTCATCTCTAGCACTGATCAGCTTTTACATTTGGCAGTCTCAATGAAAGCCTTTTAATTTGATGTTCATTAATGATTATAACTTCCACCCATATCGGCGTTCTGACTTCTGGGGCACAGGAGGGGGTGAGCCTGTTAGAGGGGAGAGGCAGAGACTTACAGGGGTTTACATGAGATGAGGAGTGAGAAAGCAACAGAAAAAAACAAGATTTAGGCAATGCTATAAAGAAATACGGGCAAAGACTAGACAAAATATGATGGTGGAGAGAAAGAAATAAGCGTTGTCACGCCAATAGTTTCACCCTCTAGCACCACGGAGTCTCCGTTTTATAGACTGCACAGTATGTTGGCGCCACAGTGCATTGAATGGTAAATTGACATTTCATTTTATGTGCATGTCTGACCTGTTCTTTTATTTTTCTAATATGTCAATGTATGCGAAGATCGCTTGTTGTATTGGCTTTGCCTATGTTAGAATCAAAGTAGCGTAAAACGCACACTGGAGTCAAGAATTGAATCTGACAGACAATGTGCTCATTGAGTGTACTTTTCAGATGCAAAATAGTGCCTCATACATTCCAGTGTGTGCGGAATGACACACAAACTAGCCAACAGCATGGAGTGAGAGGGTATTAGGTGTTTGGGAGGAGCCAAAGCCCACTCCATGTATATTTTAAAGAGTTGGTAACAATACACCTTGAAGACAGCTGTAGGGTCAAGACAGACATAAACGGGGACAGGAAATTGGGGGAGATATAGGAATCATAAACACGGAATAAGCAGAAGTAGAGAAAAATTAAATGGGTGACAAAGAGAAGATGGTGAAGGTAAGCATAACAGAAGAATTGAACAGGAAAGAAGAAAGGATATGAGTTGGTTTAGGAAAATAAGACAGTAGAGGGGACAGGACGTTGGAAGAATGTGGTAAAAAAGTAGAAAGAGCACAGGAGGAGAAATGGAGGGTTATGTGAATTGAGAGCAAAGAAAGTCGAAAGGGAAAAAACAAATAGAAAGGGCAGTAGAGAGGAATAAATCAATTCAGAAAAACAAACAAATAGAAGAGACAAGAGTGGGGGCGAGAGAACAACTGCATCGCAAAGTAAGAGCGCAAGAAATCCAGACGTGCAAAAACATGTTTCTTGCTAAACATACTCGGTAAGGATGTACTTAACCTAATCATGTTTAACAGGACATTATAGAATGTGTAAATATAAGTGAAGTATTCTGAAGAGCATAGTGTAATCCAGCCATAGGCAGTATACACAACAGTGACAATCTTACCCCTGTATCAGTAGTGCCAGGCCAGACACCACAATCAGCCCTGGCAGGGATGGGCAAACCAGCCGCACCCTCTTAGAGGCGGAGACTAGCATTGAGTCTCTGTGGTAGGGTTCGACTATGGGAGCCGATCCTATGCTGAAAGCAGCCCCCCAGCCTGCAGCCCCCGGGAGAGATGCCAGAGTGGCACCATACCACCTATGTGCTCTACACAAATCAAGAACTCTAAACCCGCAGGTGTGTCAGCTGTCTATTTACATCATTGTACATCACTGCCTGACCTTCTCTGATGTGTCCGTAAAATTGTCTTTTTTTGTCCTGAGTGTTGACCCTTTGTCCTGAATTTGTACAGTCACAGTCCATAATTGACCTCCATGCCAGCTGGCCACCCTACTCTGGGGGCTTCTTGCCACACATACCTTGCCCCACAGCCATTGCTACATTTGGCCTTTACAGCTGAGGGCATTTGAATCAGGCTGAGTTTAGGTAGAACCAGGAGGAACCTTAGGGGAGACTCTTACGACACCCCACATATAGTGTCGCCGTGTCCACTGTATCTGGATCCAGATGTGGTGTTAGCCACTTCAGGGATAGACCTACACTTATGGAGGGGTAAAGCCCCTGCCTGAGATTAACTGGAGGGAGATGAATGAATTCACTATTGTGAGTGAGACCCAAGAACTTGTGAATAGCCATGCTCCATCCGAGGCACTCTGATTCACGTCATGTCCTTATAGCATGCATAACACATGGACCAGGTAGGTACTCGCCCCTGTGTAGGGAATGTCAAAGCCAATCAGACCAACACAGAGAGGAGTGACATCCGAGGAATGGATTTGGTACCAGAATACCATGGCCTAAATATTGTTTACCAAAGTATCACCGCATTGGAGATAATAATAGAAAATGTACACTCAATGGATTGATTTTTTTTTGTTTTTTGTTAACAATATTTAAACGATTTTGATGTCAGACGATATTTTTGTTAAGGATATTCTGACATACAAGCAAGGGGTGTGTGGCGCACATAGTTAGAAACACAGCTTACTATGTTGGGGAAGCCGATGGTTCCCATGACCAAGGAATAAACGTATAGTCCGGGCAGGTCTGAAGGTGGAATGAATGCGCTTGGGATGTAAAAAGCCAGTTGTAAAATCCAGTGCAACTGGTCTCTCGCGTGAAGGGTGGGCGGCCACCACATTGCACTGCATGGCTTGAGGATGGCTAATCGCATCCATCGGCTTTCTGGTCATTTCTTCACTTGAAGCGTCTCTGTGAAAGATCAAGGCTGCCATACCAATGTTTTTAGTGAATGGGTTCATGATAATGTCCAAAAAAGAATGTAACCATCTTAAAAATTCCCTAGCACCCTGAGGGGGTCTGCAGTTCAGTTAAAAAATACCTGATGTAAGTGGCCCAGAGAATACACCACGGCCAACTTCTGTGTTTCAAACATGGCCGCCAGGGAGGCTAGCCTAGTGTCCCCATTGCTGCCCTGATCTCTGCCCTTGCTTCCCTTGGACTGAGAGTAGCAAGAACATCAAATAGTTATCGATTGTTTATATTCTGTGGTTCCTACATTTTGCCTTTTCTCTACTTGACCAACCAATAGGAGTCCCTTATGGGTTAATGGTGGGAGAAGGGGAATGTCCTTTGGTGTTATCCGGGGTCAAAGGCTGTGTGATGTCACTTCCGATCGACATCCATGGATGTTGGGGTCACGGATTTGTTGCCCTCCCCTTCCCCCACTTCAGCAAACCATGCTGGTTCTAGATTCATGATTTACTCGAAAACAAATCTAGAACTAATAAATATAATCGTTATAAGAGCGCCAACACATCACTAAAGTGCAACTCGCATCAAAAGGGAGTTACCATTTTTATGCAGTATTGTATTTATTTGAGTGTATTATTGGCTTCTAATTTATCTCATGTTTTTTATAGCTGATTTACATTTTTATTCCCAGGAGGTAGAAGCAACCTCTGGGAAACCTTAAACTCGACATAAAATGATTGTTGTTCTGGACAGCTCAGCAAAAAAATATCATTGAAATATTCTTTCAGAGGCGCAGCTAGGGCATTAACTATTATCTTGCACACAAGCCTTTCTGGTCTTCTTGGACAGGGGCTGCGTGACATATCTCAGCGACCCTGGAAGCCGCGTTCAGGTGCGATAGGACACAACGACATAACTACACATTTCCCCAAACGAAGGGGCATGGTTTTAGTTAAATGAGTGGTGGAGCAGGTAAAACAACATTTAGTATACATTCTCTATTTAGCATAAAAAAACTAATTACGTAATCATTCTAAATATTAATCTGTATTAACTGTTTGAAGTGTTTTTAACCAACCCGTGCACCTTAATAAACACAATATACATGTGGGACTAAAATGCTAATGGCATGGCTAATGAATCTACTGATTAACTGTGGTACGCAAACTAACTATAGGAAGTGTTGGAATAGAGTATTACATGATTTATGTTGCTTTTGTGATGGTTTGTGCTCCCGGTATTGCGGAATGGTGAGTATTATTGCTTTAAATGTTGCTATAAGCTAGGCCAATACTAATATATATTGGGATTAGTGTGGGTTTAAAAATTAGAATCCTCATTTCCGTGTATTAATTATTTTTATGTTTGTTTTTGCTTAAGTTGTCATTCGGGCCTACTAGGCCGCAGTATCCAAAATAGAGTTCGGCAGTGGCCACCGTCGGGTGAGCGAGATGTCTACTGCGCAGACTCGGATGGCTCTGAAGATCTCCAGGCGACCTCTAGCCGCGAGACTACGTGTTCCTTGTCAAGGATAGGAACGTGGAGGATTGCCAAGACCCAGCCAGTGTGAATGACTGAAAATACAATAAGCGACCTGTACCCGGAGGTCTACATGTTGTTACTTCGGAACCTTCGCTTGAGAACCCGAGGAAAACTTACAAAATTTGGAGATGTCGTATTCTGTTCCATGGGAAACAAAACTCTTGGGAAAGTCACCGCTTCTTGCAAATTCAGGGGGATTTAGCCAATCAGGAAAGTTCTGCTATTAAAATTTGTTGCAGATTTGTTATAGAAGTAAGGGGAAAATGTATAAAAGCAGGGGTATTTAGTAGAGAAAAAAAGGTCGGTACCGTATTTCTCATTGGTGACTGTTGGTGTGGAGTTCGATTTCATAGCGCGATTGCCTGGTCCCTTGACTACCTGTGGGACTGTATCGTGCTGCGCGAATGAACTTTTCCTGTACTCATTTGGGTTTTAAACTGCATTTGACTGAAGGATTTTTCCAGAAGGGATTTTGATTTATGCAGGGTTGACGGGTTTCTGGAAGTGGTCGCCGATGTCAAAATTTAGGTAAATATAATTGTATGCAAATTTATGCCAAAAGATATTCACAGAAATTTCTGATTTGATTAATATTCTGACTATGCCAATGAACGTGAATTAATTAGATAAACTAAACATTTATTAACTAATTGAGTCCGTGATTCTTTCAATAAGGTATTGATTAAATCGAAAGGTTCCGTAGCTTTAAATGTGTTTTAGCTGGTTCTAAATCACCATCAACCAGTCCAACTAATTGGTCCGTCGACCAAGTGGTGGAGTGCCTTGATGTTAAAGTTAGGATTCTATAGGTGCAGATGTATATGATGTACATAATGTAAAGATTTTCCTCCAATAAGTAACAAGGTACCCCACATGTCCAGCGCTTCTTTCCTCCTGTGTGCAGATTTGAGTGAGACGTATGAGTGTTGGTGTTATGGGCCCCACCAATGAATGCGTACGTCAATGAGTAAGGGTGATGACGGATCTGTGACACAGGGAGGATACGTAAATTTGCCCTTTTCCGCTGGAGCATAAGCTTCAACAAACTGTGGCATGGATGGCTTACCAAAATGGGACAGTATAAAAAGCAGTGGCACACGTGATCTCATCTACCCTTGGCTGCAAAAGGCTTCGACCTGGCAGGGAACAAAATGGCACAGAACTCGAGCCATTAGCCCTGAGCTTGCCTATTGGCTCTAGGTCTAGAACGAAGCAATACAACCCCACAGTAAATGTTGCCTGACTGTCCACACAGTCGTGATATTGTCTATTCCTTTGATTTTTTTCCATTTTCACTCTCCTGTAGTTAGCAATACGGTGCTTGCGGGCTTTCTCTGTTTATGGAGAGACCGCTGTGTTGATGAAGACACCAAGCATGAGTCACAGCAATAGTAGTGGGCTCTATGTTTATTTTGCTTGCATGTCAAGACACATCATCACTACACCCTTGCTGCTGGGTTTGGCTGCACAGTAAAAAACGTGGACTTGGCACACTTGAATGCCAGTTCGTGTTATGCACTAAAGTGCATAGTGTGCCTATTCCTTTGTGCACTCATCCACAACAGGATTATTGGTCCTTGCCTCACCATGAAACCTGCATTTTTAGAGAATGCACAAGTGCCACACGCATGTTTTTCTCTGTTCACGGTGATGGTGGTTTCTGTACTTCACCTCTTTGTCCCCGTCGCTTGAATTCATTTTGTCGAGAGGCCTCCCTGCCTGAGCCACCACCAATCAGCGACAATGTTTTGCTGCAAAAGTCCCTTCCACCCTTGCCACCTATGTTTATGCCTTTCTGGAATACTTCCAGTCGTCCTCCCCAGTACCAGATGATGCAGGGGGTCTGTTTATACCATATTTTATCACTCTGTTGGTAATGCTTCCTATTCATAAAAAGATTAAGTACCAAGGGGCATATTATCAAGAACGGCGTTAAAAATTATCGCCGGTTTAGCGGCAGAAAACTGCTGCTAAAGCGGCGATAATGGGCTTGATAATATGCTCTTGGAAATTCCAATAGAAGTCCATGTTCTGGTGTGAACCTGGGCTTCTATTGGAATTCTCCAGGGCATATTATCAAGCCCATTATCGCCGCTTTAGCGGCAGTTTTCTGCCGCTAAACCGGCAATAATTTTAACACCGTCCTTGATAATATGCCCCTTAATTTTTAAGCAGTGGAAGGAAGTGGATCATAACACCATTTTGAGATTTTTACAAAAGACGTGTATGTTGAAGGAACTGGAGGATGTTTTCCTGCATAATGTCCGAGTTGAAGCCATTCTAGCTCTGTTAATTGGTCGAACTACAGTGAACCCTTGGTACTGTCCTCCAAGTGATACTGTAGACAGAAGGGTGGATAGTGACCTAAAGAAGTCGTTCACAGCCAACCATTTGGTCCATGTTGGCCCTCTCCACATGACTACCCCAAACCTTTTGGCTTCACTCCCTTCCTTTGCTAAAGACATTTTTGTAGGCTTTTAGGACTCTGTGCATTTTACCACCGCTAACCTGTGCTAATGTGCGTGTGCTCTCTCCCTAAAACATGATAAAAATGGCCTACAGCTCATTGGCACATTTAATTTACTTATACGTCCCTAGTAAGGGATACTACATATACCTAGGGCCTGAAGATTAAATGCCACTAGTGGGCCGGCAGCACTCATTGAGCCACCCACTAAAGTAGCATTTTAAAACATGTCTCAGGCTGCCATTGCAACCTTTAGTGCAGTTTTAAACTGCCATTTCCACCTGGCGAAATAAACCTTTTGCCAGGCCTAAACCTTCCGTTTTAATACATATGTCACCCCTAAGGAAGACCCTAACCAGCCTATAGGGTGTTTTTTTTTATTATTACAAAGTAGAACATGAGTTTTTAAGTTGTACATATCATGGTAGTCAAAAATCCAAAATGCTTTTTCCAGTAATGTAAGGCCCATTTCTTCCCTTGGATAACATCAGACTACTTTATTACACTTAATAAGTGCAAACTTTTGATAGGGAGCAGATAGTGACATCAAGCTTGAACTCAAATGAATTGTTATTTTAAATTCTCTTTAATGATAAATTCGGATTTTAAGTTACAATTCTGAAAATGCCACTTTTAGAAAGTTGTACAAAAGGGGGTGGTGATGGACGGAGCATCAGAACCAATCAAACACTCACACCCAGTCAACAGATCTGGGTTTGATCCATCACCGTTCTTTAGCCCACTCTGTCACCCCAGTTCAGACATGGCCATATGCAAATCAGTCTGACCCTGTGCTTCATGGGAACAGTCCAGCCTGAACTGCCAAGCCATGCCTTCCCTGGACCGGAAACAAGCTTCCTAGGACCGGTTTCTGGCATTTCAGCTGTCTTCAGCCAGGCTTGCTTTAATCCAGTGGCAAAGTGAGCAAGGGACTCACGTCTGAGCATACCCTGCCAACTTATGGCGAACAAAGCGGTACAAAAGGGGGTGGTGATGGACGGAGCATCAGAACCAATCAAACACTCACACCCAGTCAACAGATCCGGGTTTGATCCATCACCGTTCTTTAGCCCACTCTGCCACCCCAGTTCAGACATGGCCATATGCAAATCAGTCTGACCCTGTGCCTCATGGGAACAGTCCAGCCCGAACTGCCAAGCCATGCCTTCCCTGGACCGGAAACAAGCTTCCTAGGACCGGTTTCTGGCATTTCAGCCGTCTTCAGCCAGGCTTGCTTGAATCCAGTGGCAAAGTGAGCAAGGGACTCACGTCTGAGCATACCCTGCCAACTTATGGCGAACAAAGCGGTACAAAAGGGGGTGGTGATGGACGGAGCATCAGAACCAATCAAACACTCACACCCAGTCAACAGATCCGGGTTTGATCCATCACCGTTCTTTAGCCCACTCTGCCACCCCAGTTCAGACATGGCCATATGCAAATCAGTCTGACCCTGTGCCTCATGGGAACAGTCCAGCCCGGCTGAAATGCCAGAAACCGGTCCTAGGAAGCTTGTTTCCAGTCCAAGGAAGGCATGGCTTGGCAGTTCGGGCTGGACTGTTCCCATGAGGCACAGGGTCAGACTGATTTGCATATGGCCATGTCTGAACTGGGGTGGCAGAGTGGGCTAAAGAACGGTGATGGATCAAACCCGGATCTGTTGACTGGGTGTGAGTGTTTGATTGGTTCTGATGCTCTGTCCATCACCACCCCCTTTTGTACCGCTTTGTTCGCCATAAGTTGGCAGGGTATGCTCAGACGTGAGTCCCTTGCTCACTTTGCCACTGGATTCAAGCAAGCCTGGCTGAAGACGGCTGAAATGCCAGAAACCGGTCCTAGGAAGCTTGTTTCCGGTCCAGGGAAGGCATGGCTTGGCAGTTCGGGCTGGACTGTTCCCATGAAGCACAGGGTCAGACTGATTTGCATATGGCCATGTCTGAACTGGGGTGACAGAGTGGGCTAAAGAACGGTGATGGATCAAACCCAGATCTGTTGACTGGGTGTGAGTGTTTGATTGCTTCTGATGCTCTGTCCATCACCACCCCCTTTTGTACCGCTTTGTTCGCCATAAGTTGGCAGGGTATGCTCAGACGTGAGTCCCTTGCTCACTTTGCCACTGGATTCAAGCAAGCCTGGCTGAAGACGGCCGAAATGCCAGAAACCGGTGCTAGGAAGCTTGTTTCCGGTCCAGGGAAGGCATGGCTTGGCAGTTCGGGCTGGACTGTTCCCATGAGGCACAGGGTCAGACTGATTTGCATATGGCCATGTCTGAACTGGGGTGGCAGAGTGGGCTAAAGAACGGTGATGGATCAAACCCAGATCTGTTGACTGGGTGTGAGTGTTTGATTGGTTCTGATGCTCTGTCCATCACCACCCCCTTTTGTACCGCTTTGTTCACCATAAGTTGGCAGGGTATGCTCAGACGTGAGTCCCTTGCTCACTGTGCCACTGGATTCAAGCAAGCCTGGCTGAAGACGGCTGAAATGCCAGAAACCGATCCTAGGAAGCTTGTTTCCGGTCCAGGGAAGGCATGGCTTGGCAGTTCGGGCTGGACTGTTCCCATGAGGCACAGGGTCAGACTGATTTGCATATGGCCATGTCTGAACTGGGGTGGCAGAGTGGGCTAAAGAACGGTGATGGATCAAACCCAGATCTGTTGACTGGGTGTGAGTGTTTGATTGGTTCTGATGCTCTGTCCATCACCACCCCCTTTTGTACCACTTTTAGAAAGTTGGCATTTTCTTGTCCTAACCATTTGGTTACTGCTGACAGTGTCCTTGGTCGCATAACTGTGAATAGCTTAGCAGTAAGGCTTTGTGTATTCCCACAGACAGTGAGACACAAGAGGACTAGATGTTGGCTGGATGGGCCGTCCTGCGAGGATGGCTAAAGGCAGAGCGGTTCCCTGCCCACTCACACTTCAAAGAGCTAGCCTACAGCACATACACAGAGCTCTCACCACACACTTCTTGGAGCCTGGTAGAGGAAGGGATGAACTTTCCAGAACCAGATGTGGGAGATAGCATAGGACAGTCCCACACTTCAAAGGATGGCACCAGCTATAAATATTGGGCCATCAGAACCCATCTTCAGTTCACTCCTGGACATGGGCACATTACAGAAGGGCTGCCTTGTTACGCAGAGGACTGCCCTGCTGCTTGAAGCCTACCTTGTTCCCCAGAGTACTGCCCTGCTCTCTGAGAGGGAAGACTGGACTGTTCCATTCCTTCTAGGCTACCTGAGTGATTCCAAGGGACCGTTGACTGACCTCCTCTTCTGAGCTACAGGGGCACAACAAGCTCCAGAGGTCTCCCTGCAAAGCCCAGCTGGCCTGCTGCAACTGGACCTGCTGGCCCCTGCTAGAGTGAGTTCCTGACTCCAAAGAGTTACCTCCCCAGGTTCTGGACCCCTGTCTGGCATCAACGGAGTGCCTTCTGTGAAGAAAGGAGAAATCCAGAAGTTTGGGGCTTTTGGCAACCAAGCCTGTTTGCGTCAAGACTCTGCCGCCTGTGACGACCACCAACTTGAAGCTCCTATATAACTGACTCTTCGTACTATAGTGAAACGCAGCTGTAATGCGAGATCTGCACTTTGCACTACAGCAAAGTAAGCTATCTGTGGCTGCCAATGCAAAGCAGTGATAGTCCGCAATGACAGCCCTCACCGACCAGCCTGTTATTTGCACTACAGTAACAACTATCCGCAATGCTCTCCCTGCTCCTCTCGGCCTCCTCCACCGTGAGCTGGACCCTTCATGCCAGACTTTGAGGAGGTAGCCTTTTCAGCAGGACTAGCCTTGTCCCTGTAGCCAGCCTGCACTCCATCCTGCTTGGCCTGAACTGGTGACTTTCCCCCGTCTAATACAACCAGATGACCACAAGTGGCGCTTTTTGCTTGTGTTGAGTTTTCACTTCTTCATTGTTTGTGTGTTGCATAAATACTTTACACTTAGCCTTTAAATTAAGCCTGATGAGTTTGTGCCAAGCAATCAGAGGGCTAAGAACAGGATAATTTAGTGACTTTTGTGGTCCACTCTGACAACGATTGTGGTTGTTGAGTTGGGTTACCACACTCTTCCACCAATACTCTGATTTCCTACAGACCTTAAAAGCCAGTACTTACGCAGATGTGTCAGGTCAGGAATTTCAAGTCCTTGGCAGTGGTAATCCAAGACGGCACATATTGTTTCGATCTCCTGGTGTACATGGAACAAGAAGCAAAATACTTAGAAATTTTAAGATCTGCAGTAGCTTCCGGGACTACAGTCAAAGACAGGAGATTAATTTATAGGTGAAGGATTGGATGACAGACTTTTAAGAGAAATTATCCTTGTTAAAAATTCCTTTTGACGGCAAGAAGTTGTTTGGAGGTCAGCTAGACTCTATGAGAAAGAAGGTCGTCCCTCATAGTCCTCTTTGGTCCAGCAAAAGTCCAGTTGCCACTGGACTACTGGTCTCCAGTCACAGTGAAACCGGCAGTTCCCCTCTTCTGGCAATAACTTTCCTTCTGGGCGACCAGACTGCACTCTGGCGCCTCCCCCCTGGACCAGCAGACTCGGGTTCTGAGTGATAATCTGGGTATCTGGGCTTCCATCTTTTGAGTTTGCGAATGTCATGGGGGTCGTGGATGTCTGGCGGTGGTTCCATCCGTCACTTGCCCGTTTTACGTTTCAGTCGGGGGTGCATGGCAGTCAATCGCGAATCGACTATATATTTACTCAGGCTCAGGACGTTCATCTTTTCACCACGGCTAGTTGCCTGGCCCGTGGGATCTCCGATCATTCTCCCGTCCTGGCGACTTTGAGTTCAAGGCACGGGGGTCGCCCCACCACCATTTCCATACACCCGTGGGCGCTAAAAATTCCGCACATCAAAGATGCTCTCCGCAAAGACACTGAATATTACTTTACTGAAAACACTGGCTCTGTTGACTCTGCGGTGACATTGTGGGGGGCCTTTGTGGCAGTCACAAAGGGCAGGGCTTTATCACTAATGGTGGGACACAGGACGTTCCAAGAGAGTGTGGGAGCTAGAGGCGGATGTCTCTGCTCTGGAGGAGTCGGTGGCTCGAGATCCCGACCAGGCCACATGTCATAGCCTGGCGATTAAGAGACAGGACTATCGGCAGCTTCTCTTTGACGATGCTGCGGCCCGCTCCCTCTCCTCCCGACACCAGATATACGAGCAGGGCGAGCAGACGGGTGAATTTCTGGTGTGGCTTGTACGACGGGAGCAAGCTACAAGGTGGGTCCGCGCGATAGTGAATACTGTAGACACTCTTTGTACTGGCCCTCAACAAATCGCTGACAATTTTGCTAGTTATTACGCAAGTGTCTACACTAGCTCTCCCACGTCCCAGGCCTCCCTGTCAGCTGACCTCCTGGCTACTATTGATGTCCCCACTATTCCCACACATGAAGCGGAACTCCTGGAGGCGGACATTACAGTACTTGAGGTCCAAAAGACGTCCGTTCTGGGAAGGCTATGGGACCCAACGGGCTTCTTATCGAATTATTTAAACCCATGTTGAATCTGTTGTCTCCCCACCTGTTAAATCTCTACAATGAATGTTTTGAATCAGGGGTCCTCCCCACCGAGATCCGAACCACGGCCATCGTGGTTATTCACAAACCAAACAAACCTGTCGAAGAGTGCAAATCGTATCGCCCCATATCCCTTTTGACGGTCGAGACCAAGATCCTGGCCAAACTTCTTGCGAATCGACTCCTCCATTATATTACTGATCTGGTCCACCCGGATCAATCAGGGTTTATGCCGGGGAGAAACACGGCTCGTAATCTTCGCCGGGTCCATGGGGTCCTCGGCGGGCTCCATATCATAGAGGAGGATGCGATGCTGTTATCCCTGGATGCCTCCATAGCATTTGACACCATTGAGTGAGACTTCCTTTTTGCCATGCTTGATCGCCTGGGGTTTGGGCCTAAGTTGATACGCTGGATCCGACTATTGTATACTCGCCCAACGGCTCATGTTGTGGTTAATAATCATCGCTCCGCCACCTTTGAGCTTCACCGGGGCACGAGGCAGGGTTGCCCCCTGTCGCTGTTACTCTTTGCTCTTGTTTTAGACTGCTAGTGGTGTGGGTCTGGGAAGACCCCGAGATACGGGGGCTTAAGTGGACGGTGAGTCACGAGGACTGTACCTCGCTTTATGCAGATGATATCCTCCTATACTTGGCTTCCCCTGCGCGATCGCTGCGGTGGGTGCTTCATATTTTCCATATCTTTGGTGCCCACTCTGAATACCAGCTAAACTGGTCCAAGTCCCAGATGTATGCGCTATGGGGTCCCCCCGGCGAGTTCACGGGGTTATGAGATACCGGTGGCTCCCCGGGGCTTTCAGTATTTGGGCATCTTTGTCACTCCAGACGCCGATCTCTTTTTCAATACCAACCTACTTGGCCCTCTTCAGCGCTTTTAATCCGATGCTGCACATTGGCGCTCTCTTCCCCTGACACTTCTTGGGCGTGCGTCCCTGTTTAAAATGCTTGCCCTCCCGCGATTTTGCTATGCCCTGCAAAATACCCCCATCCCGATCCCAGATTCTTATTTTTCCCAAATCGACGGCGTATTGTGAGACTTGTTGTGGGAAGGCCGTACGCCACGTATAGCAATGACTAAACTCACTATGGGTTGGTGTGATGGGGGCATCGGCCTACCTGATCTCCAACTGTATTACCAAGCTTCCCAGTTGATCGCTGTCAATAGATGGGTGTTCGAACCCCACGACGAGCCGAGCCTCCGCACGGATTACTGGCTCATGGGGCGCGGTGGGTACAGTAGAGCACTCTAAGCCGATCCCCACAAACTCAACTTAACTGGGCCTACGGCGCGTACGATCGAGATTTGGCACAGTGTCACTAAACGATTGGGATGGCACAAACGGCTGACGAAAGCGACCCCTCTCTGGGAGCCTGATGTTCTCGGCCGTCTGAGCTCTTGTCCCAGGTTTGAAAAATGGGAGTTAATAGGTATTTACATGGTGAGAGACCTCTGGAATAAAGGGAAACTGGCCTTGTTCACGGAGCTCCAGGCTAAATACCAACTGGCTCCGTCCGAGACATTTAGATATCTGAAGATTGCCCATGCTGTGTCCTCTGCCCCGCCGAGGGAGGGCCCCCTCCCCAATTCATCCCCCTAGAAGACCGGCTATTATTGGACCCCATGGATCGGAAAGCCATCTCACTCACATATAGGAAGTTGGTCAACAACCGCACTGACCCAATGCTGAAATTGAGGGGGGGTGGGAGAGGGATTTGGGAGTGTTGGAGGATGACATGTGTGGGGATGCCTTGACCTCGCCCCGAGAAGTCACCATCCCCCTGCGCATGCGGCTCCTCCAGTTTAAGATCCTCCATTGGGTATACTTCGATGCCAGATTGTTGTTCAAATTAGGCAGACGCCCTGACCCACTCTGTCTCCGCCACTGTCGCCAGGAGGGTACTTTCATTCATATTTTATGGGACTGCCCACGTATTCAGGATTACTGAGGGAAGGTTTTTTGCCAACTCGAGAGGGCGGGGGGCAAACCCATCGGGCTCTCTCCCCAGTTGTGTTTACTTAATGTTTGGGAGGCGACGGACCTTACACACGCAGAACAATCATGTGCCTCTATGGGTTTTATTGTAGCGAAACAAAATATTGCGCAGAAATAGGGGGTGGAGGCGGTCCCACTCCTGGTTGACTGGGCAAAGGATATGGACATCGCCATGGTCGCTGAAAAGTCTGTATTTAAGGGACGGAGTTGCCCCAAGAAATGGGATCAGAAATGAGGGAAATGGAACAGGTATAGAGGGGAAATTTGCATCTCCCCAACTGTGGAATTGCAGAGAGAAGGGCGAGCCTTAATGGACCAGCTGACGGCAGAAGTGCTGGCTTCCCCTCCTTAGACATGATGCTCGTGCAATATGCGGACCGGACCACCTGTTGCAACATATTCCTCTTTCTTAGATAGCAATGTCTCTAATTGCTCCCTGTAAATGGTGTGACCTGTGTTGCTACATATGCCTTCCTACTTTATTAAGGGGGAACTGTCACTATGCTGATGTATGTTGTGGAGGGGGGATCTTTTTCAGTGAACTCGTTTTACACATGTACCGGTACCCGGCTGTTGTTTGTACAAAAAAAAATGTTTTAAAAAAGAGCGGGCAGGACTCAGAGTAATGCAATTGATTAATTAAGTAATTGAAGCATTCCTGTTTATCTCATATTGTTGCAAGTTGGGGAAACTTAGCCACAATATGTCTGAATACAGCAGATAGAATTAACTATCTGAGGTTTGTAAGGTATAAAGGGGTTACATGTCTTTGACCAGTAGTTAAAAAAGCTCCCCACTTTGGGTTTCACCATGGAGTCTCCATTTTGCAGCCTGGGCTGAATTTTCGCCCCATAATGCATTACATTATAAATCAACGTCTAATTGTACGTCCATCTCTGAAATGTTCTTGCATGTTTCCTCATCTTCAGCCTCTTTCCTGCTGTGAATGGAGAGGGATGCTTATCCTGCAGCATGTGGTGAGTCAGCCCTCCTGCCATTTTGATGACAGAGACTGTTGTTCTAAGGCATTGGCTTATGTTTTTCCAGGATCGCCTCACCGCGTGAGTGCAAAAACATGCTGTCCAGGGAACAGGCTCACTGTTTGCCCAAGAGTCACGTGGCCATGCCGCGATGAAAGTTGCAGACACAGTAGATTATTTTTCGCGCCCAATAAAACTTGCACTTGGCACCTGCTTACTCCTCTTGTCTGGTGAGATCTTTGATGGAATTGTGAGATGTTTGTGGACAGCATGCAGGGAAGGACTCGGTTGGCTGTTTTTTGATGATGGTCCAAAACTGGGCTCCTCATGATTGGCTGCTTCAGTCTTGGCCGTCATTGGCTGCTGTTTGCCTTGGCAGGCTCAACACTTTCCAAGGAGGTTGGGCAGGAAGGTGAGCTAATGCAAATGACGCGGTCCGGAGACACGGGTGCATGTATTGGACTTATGCTCAACCGATTCCTGGAAAGGGACACGGCAGATGGATTCTCAGAGGTCCCTAAGGATTTTTGCTGAAATTAATTTATACCTTTTGTTTGTGTCCCTGGCTTCTTTGAAACTGGTGTAACCATCTCTTTGCACACTGGGTGTGACTCCTTCCACACCAGAGGAGGGCTAGAGCTCTTGGAGCCTGGTCCATGTACTGTGGACTAGGATTTGATGGTCGGTCAATGCAAATAAAATCTGTCAATAATTGGGGAGTGAATATTATTCAAACTATTGCAAATGGGTATCAGATAAACACATATAGGGCCAGATCTACGAACCTTTCAGTTTGCATTTCCTAAATAGCGAATCCTCAGAGATTGCCATTTAGGAAATGCACAATGGAATGTACAAAAACAGAGATTTCCTAGTAGCAATTCCTATAGAGTAGGAATCGCTGTTAGAAAATGGCTATTTAGGAAATGCTAAACTATTCGCTCCTATGGGCTTAAGGGCTAGATGTACGAAGATTTGTACTAGCGATTTACCAAATAGCGATTTTTTGCAATTCGCTATTACCTATGCACAAAAGTAATATATGGCCCATTAGCAATCCGTAGTGGGTCGCAAATAGACCTACCTCATGAATATTAATGAGGCAAGACGCAATTTGAGACCCACTAGGATATGCTGCCATCACTGGGATGGTGGCCTGCTGGGGTCAGCAGAGCATGAAATCTGTGTTTGCTTTTTATAGGGATAGTTTACACAAAATATCAAAAAGGAACATAAATAAGTCAGTGCTGTTCTGTGTGCTGAACCTCATGGTCCTGATACAACAAAAAAGGGTTTTCGTTGAAGGCCTTTGCCATGTCAAATATCTGGGCAAAAAGAACACCCTGAACAGGAATCAATCAGGAATTTAAATCTCACGATTTCTTCAAAACCAGACCCAACCAATGTATGCATCCCTGCTACCGATTACTTAAACTCCCCCTCCAAGGTACCTTTGCTTTATTTGGCGCCCCGGACAATGTGATAACAAACCCCCATATCGCTTGTTGATAAATACGCAATCCCACGTAATTTGGGTTATAACGCGATACTTGCTTTGTACTCTCTTGTATCGCTTGTGCTACACGTGATGTTTCCCTATGACATAAAAGTTGAATCTGATGAGCTGTGCTTTGTACCTGAGGGTGTCTTCGTGTACTGTGCATGACCAGTGCTCTGTTGTCCCCCTGAAGCTAGGCCTATGCTATGAAAATATCCCCTGTAAATAAAAAACACTTGCCAGAATAAAGTAGAAACACATCAAGTAAAATTCAGTGCACCAAGGAAGAGATCTATATTGTTCATGTTTGAAATGTATATTCCAATCTTTATAACAAACCAATTCTAGTGTATGTGGGGTCGGTGGGCAGCTGTTGAAGTTTCAAGGACTCCAGGCCATTGTTTACGGTGAATGTTGTTTTTTTTGTTAAAAATAGGAAAGTAGCCCTGGTTTGCATTTGAACTACAGAGAAGTGTAAAATATGTGTGTTTTAGGCCTGTCTATTCCCCAAGAATATGGAAATCCAGGACACATTTTGCATTGTTAGATGGGTTGTGCTGGGAGCACTGGAAGGAGAATGCAGAGGTAAAACAGAGGACATCAGAAAAGAGTTATTAAGCACTGGCCACCAAGGGGCACAAGGGAAGGAAGTAGTGTGTCAGACAGTGTGTGACAAAACATAAAGAGGTCCCCCCTGCAAAGTACATGGAGCCCCCCCCACACTCCAGACCCAGAAAGGAGCTCTCAGGCCAGGGGACCGATGCCCAGGTCCAGTGCCGGGGGGGACCCATGGAGCTCGGGCCACCGCTGCACCGTGGGGGCCATTGTTACGCCACTGGTTTCAGAATGAAATGAATGTAACCCACATGAAAAGCCCTGTGTTATGTATAGAGCCGGACTGGGAACCGAAAGCAGCCCTGGCAAATTTTGCTTGACCCGCCCCTGTACTGAACGTACCGAGAACAACGAGCGAGCCTAACCACTGCAAGCAGGGTAAGGGGCTACGCTGCCCCAAGAAATGTTTGAAAAAAATGCACATGTGGTATATTTTACTACACAGCCTTCATTATAGAACCTTGTCCAGTCCTTGGATGGATGGAGATTGGAGGCAGGGCTGCATGGCTCAATGAATGAATAGTTGGATGGTGAGAAGTGGGTGTATGAATTCATACAAGAATGATCGACAATGAATAAAGACGCTTAGCTTCGTGGAGCAATTGGCCTCACTGCATTGACCAGAGGTGACTGCTCTGGTTTCATCTTAGCTTCTGTATTGAAAGATCATCCTCGCCAAACACTACCACCCCTAATGCTTTTGAAACATGCATAGCCCAGACGTATTTAACACAGTGCACTGATTTAGTGCCTTAAAGAATTAAATACAAACCATTCATCTTTGGTCTAAACCAGAAGAAAGAAAGAGATAACCATGTAATAGCCAAATTGCAAAAAGTGAACCCAAGAAACCTTGCATCAATCCCGGCTTCCACTTCACAACATTGTGTGATCCCAGGCGTTTACTCTAGTCAGAGCGCCTCTATTTCCTTCATCGTCACATGAGAGCACCTTTAAATATATCAATTCTGGGTGTGCACTGCAGGAGGGCAAAAGACTATAATGTTTATTTGTAATAACACCCGAGGCCACATCTACGGGCAAAAGACAACTGACTTTCCTCTTGGTTAATTAACACCATCGTCATCAGGGCAGAGGTAGTGGGGGCAGGAATGCTACTACATTCATGATTGGGATATATAACTTCTTTTCAGTTTGAAAGGAAAGTTTATTAATAAAAGCAAAAGTATCGTTACAGAAGTCATAACAATAAATTCATGTCAACACATTACAAAAAATTCATGTCAAAACACTGCAGTAAATTCATGTCAAAACAATACGATAGATTGCATTACATAAAGTGAAATCTAACTTATGGGTAAAAAATAAACCATTAATACATAACAATTAAGTCATATAAGTACTGAGTTATGAAGAAATCTGGGAACGCACAAGGGATTCAAGGGGGTTTCAGAACCTCTTGCTGAGACGGTTTTGGCTGGGAACATTTTTTGGCGCACCTGTCAAGGTAAAGTGTAACGGGGGACCACAGGTCCAAACGCTTCGCTGCCATCTGAATAGGATATACAAAGGAGGTGTCCAACCTATGATTATGGCAAACAACATACCACCATGCCTTATAAGAAATCTTTGTGAAATCCTTCCAGTTAACAGTAATCTGCTGAAAGGCAGCTGCAAACAGCAAATCAATAATTTTAGTATTGGCTGTAACATTCTCCCAACACGGTGAAAGGCTCCCTAGGAAAACGTGGGAGATAGAAAAGGAAAATGTAGTATTGAATATGAGATTGATTTGAGACCAGACTTGTTTCCAGAAACTGTCTACCAATGGGCATAAAAATAACATGTGAAAAATGTCAGCTTTAGGGGAGGAACATGACCAGCAACTATCCGGAGTAGTTGCAAATCTACTACTCAAAACACTCGGAGTAAGTAAAAGTCGATTGTACACAAAGAACAACATTTGTGTTAGGTTAGCTGCCCTGGAAGATTTGCACAATTTAAGCCATATCTTATTCCAAAGAGATACTGGCCACGAGAGTTGAAAATCCCGTTCCCAAGCTTCCTCTATTTTAGATTTCTGCCTGACGGCATCCTTCCCTTGTAGAAATTTGTATATACTAGAGGCTGAAGATTTAGTGCGAAGGAGGGAAGACAGCTGCGAAGGAGAGACCTGGGAATGAGAAGCACAGGGCGTAGCTGACAATTGGTTAAGCCTATCCATCACAGCCACCTTGAGTAAATTATATTTATGTATAAACGAGGCAGGTAGGCCGAAACACTGTCTGAGTGAATGAAAGGGTAGGAAACTGGAATCGGAGAATAGCTGGTGTATCCAAATTAAGCCTTTCCGTCGCCAAGTCTTCCAATAAATTGGTTTATTACGGATAACTAGGTCCTTATTATGCCATATTGTCGAACTTAGGAAGGCGTCAGTAGTGGTAGGGGGTGGAGAGAATGTAGAAGCCAGAAGTTTAGAAGTGAGTTTAATTATGGGAGTAGACACCGCCTGCGGTTTGCGCGAGAAGGAAAGATACTCAGAGAAGGAAAAGGGAGACAAGAAAAAACGCTCAATTGTAGTCCATAATGGACAATCCTCCAAAGGGGCAAGCAACCAAAGTGAAGCTTGACGCAAAAGAAAAGCCTTTTGATAAACCTGAAAATCAGGAAAATCAACTCCCCCCTCTGTTTTAGGACGTGTTAATTTAGCTAGAGACATTCGAGGCCTCTTCGAGTTCCACAGGAATGAAGAGAGGGTGGAATTGATTTTTTTAAAGAATTTGGCAGGGATGGGAACTGGAATGTTGGAAATGGTATACAGAACAATGGGTGACAGCATCATCTTTATAGTGTCTAAGCGTCCCCACCATGATAGGTAAAGGGGATGCCACTTGGCCGCTAAGTCAGCAATTTTTTGTATACATTTATTCAAACATAGCTCTACTGTGCCTGATATTGAAGGGGTGACATACATTCCTAGGTATTTAATATGGGAGGGACTCCATGTGAAGTTAGATGCACTAAAATCCGCCCTGAAAGTGTACCTGCTCAGTGGAAGAATCTCGCATTTGTCATTGTTTAACTTGTAACCAGAAATATTAGAGTAAGCCTGTACCTCCGCCAAAAAGGCAGGAATGGAGACTCTAGGATTAGACATAAAAAGCAAGATGTCATCGGCGTAGGCAGCCAACTTAAGGTGGACGCTTGCGGATTGGAAACCAAATAAATTCGGATTTTGACGTAACTTAGAAAGAAAAGGTTCCAAGGCTAAATTAAAAAGGAAAGGAGAGAGAGGACAACCCTGACGGACTCCCCTGCCCAAATCAAAGAACGAGGAAATCAAGCCATTGGCACATATAGCCGCACATGGATTAGAGTACAAAAGAGAAATCAGGGATACAAACTTGGGACCAAAACCAAACCAATTAAGAGTATAAAACAGATAGGACCATTCAACCCTGTCGAAAGCTTTCTCAGCATCAAGTGCAATTGCCGCAAGGGAATGTTTTAAGGATGGAGATTTAGACAGGTCATTAAAGAGGAGTCTTGTGTTATCCGTTATATACCTGTCCTTGACAAATCCAGATTGTTCCTTACCTAGCAGATCAGGTAAGTAAGAGTCTAGACGTATCCCTAAGGCTTTGGAAAAAATTTTGTAATCAATGTTTACCAAGGAAATGGGTCTATAATTCTTGCAATACCTATGATCCTTGCCCTCCTTCGGTATAAGACAAATATGGGCCTCTGAAAAAGAACCGGAAGAGCTGCCCAATGTGTTAAAGAAAGTTATTAGAGAATGTAACTTGGGCAGCATGAGTTTGGAAAAATGCTGATAAAATTCTACTGTGAAGCCATCAGGCCCAGGCGCCTTATCCTTCTTAAGTTACTGGAGAGCCCCAGATAATTCTTGCTGTGTCAGGTCCAACTCCAAAGGAGTTAAATCCGGCGAAGAGTGGGGGGTCCTTTGGAGATTCGAGAAGAAATGAGATAAAGAATGAGCATTGGGCTGAGATTCCGAAGCGTAGAGGGACTTATAGAAGAGAGAAAATTCACTCAAAATCTCAGCATGTTTGAATTTTAAATCCGAATGATCGTCGTAAATAGATTCAATGTTAAGTTTATTGGGCCCGATTCACAGAACTAACTTAAGACAAAATCCTAAACTTACTACCATTTTGGTATTCACAGAAGGCACTTACTCATTTTGGTATTCACAGAAGGCACTTACTCATTTCGGTATTCACAGAAGTTAGGAGTCCTAACTTTAGGACTCCTAAATGCCTTCTGTGAATACCGAAATTCTTAAAATTAGGATTTTTCTCAATTTAGTAGTCCTAAGTCTAAATTTAGGACTACTAAATTGAGAAAAATCCTAATTTTAAGACTTTCGGTATTCACAGAAGGCATTTAGGAGTCCTAAAGTTAGGACTCCTAACTTCTGTGAATACCGAAATGAGTAAGTGCCTTCTGTGAATACCAAAATGAGTAAGTGCCTTCTGTGAATACCAAAATGGTAGTAAGTTTAGGATTTTGTCTTAAGTTAGTTCTGTGAATCGGGCCCATTATGTTTAACTTTTAAGTAGTTAGCCAATATTTTCCCTGCCTTGTTTTTACCTCCAAAAAATTTGTCGCTAGATTTTAGCAAGTATAATGAAGCATCCTCTGTTGATTTCTTATTGAATTCCAATTTAGCGTGAATAAGAGCCGTGAGGGTTTGTTTTGAGTGTGAAGTGTAAAAAGAATGCTCCAGTTTTTTGATATCCTGTAAAAGGTCTTTAGTGAATTTACGTGAAATATTCCGCCTCTTTGCAACAAAGCCGATAATAAAGTCCCTCGCTGATGCTTTAAATGCATCCCATGTAGTTGAGAAGGGCATGGAGTGATTTTGATTGAACATAAAAAACTCATCAAAAAAAGTGGTAAAAGAGGCAGTGAATTTTGGGTCTAGGAGAAGGGCATTGTTGAAGCGCCATCTTTTGGGACCAGTAATTTTAGGCAGAATCTCTAGACCAATTGAAACAGGGGCATGATCTGACAGTAAAATAGGGCCAATTTCCGCATGTGTGAAGCTTTGTGAGATGGAGTGGGATACAAAAACATAATCAATTCTTGACTGGGTTTGATGCGATGGGGAGTAGAAAGTGTACTCTCTGGTGGTCGGGTTACAGAGACGCCAAGCGTCCAGAAGCTTGTGCTGGGATACAGCTCGCACAAATGATTTCTGAGGTTTATTTGGAATATAGGAAACCCTGGAATTCCTGTCTATAAACGGGTCAAAGACCTGGTTGCAGTCGCCAGCCAAAATGAAATTATCCTCCATGCAGAGAGCAATCTGTCTATTCAATGTGGACCAAAAAGAAGGCTCTCCACATGTAGGAGCATAGACATTGAAAAGAGAAACAGGAACACCCTTCAAGGACAACTTAACATTCAACCACCTACCATTAACGTCTGAAGCCTGAGCCAGCAACAAAAGCGGAAGGGACTTACGACAAAGAATCATCACCCCATTCCGTTTACCATCACCAGGAGAGGAGTAAACTTCCCCCACCCAACCTCTTTTCAACTTTAATGATTCAACATCGGAAAGGTGGGTCTCCTGCAAAAAAAACAATATCCGCGTCTAGCTTGGCTAGGTGGGTCAGGACTCTTTGCCGCTTAATGGGAGAATTTAAACCCTTAACGTTCCATGTAACCAGTTTTAAAGGCATAGATGTTTAAAAATAGCACAAAATTCAATCAAAAAGCAAAAATCCAATGCAGTACAATCTGAACTAGACCAAATAATAGTAAGATCATTAAACCATGAACAAACAATGCAATAAACAATTATAAAATTGATATAAATGGAGATGCAGAAACATACTATCAAGCAAAGAAAGGAGGTAAAAGGTAAAGGCAAAAAGAGGAAATAGAAAAGGGCAAAGCCAAAGTCGTGAACTAGTAAGAAAGTATAAGAGCGAATGCATATTAAGAAAGTAAACAAAACAGAACTTAAGAAAAAGCCATCTTTTAAATGGAACTAGTGGAATCATGAGAAAAATTGAAAAGTGAAATGCAAAAAATAAGAGGTTAAACATCACACAAAATAAGGAGAGGACAGAGAAAGAAGAAAGAATAAGAAAGAAGAAGAGGTTTACATGAGTTGATATAGCTCGGCAACGGCATGGGATCTTCATACGTAGTTGTACTGTTGTTGTGTGTAACCTTGAAGAGACAAGGATGAAAAAGGCCATATCTGGCACCTATGGAACGGAGTTCAGCCCGCAAGTTTAGAAAGGCCTTGCGGCGATTTGCAGTAGCTTTGGCATAGTCCTGTGCGAAGAACAAAGATGAACCAGACCATGTAATTCTTGGCGAAGCTCGTACTGCCGAAAGGACTTTTAACAAATCTGTATATTCCAGAAAATATAGAATAACACCTCTCGGTCTTGTCGCGGATGAAGCCTGTGAAGGAACACGGCCTAATTGATGAGCTCGCTGAATGTTGAGGATCGTTCCATCCGGCATGTGGAGCAATTTTAGAAGGAAAGATTTGAAAAAGGAAACAGAGTCCGGCCCCTCAAGACCCTCACCCAGGCCATAAATGCGGAGGTTATTTCTTCTATTACGATTTTCCAAATCCTCCACGTGCTTCTGAAGAGCAGATACTTGAGAGTGAAGATGAGATACTTTGACTGACGTATCCTTGAATGAAGAGACATTTTGTTCAACAGAAACGACCCTTGCTTCCAGTTGAGACCAATTATCTGTTAAAACTTGTAATTTAATGTTAGTTTCTTCCATAAAGGGCCGAAGAACCCTTATCTCCTCCAAGAGTAACTCCATCGACACAGGCGAAGGTGGTTTAGGTGGAGATGGAGGATCCTTCTTTAGTCGTTTGGTGTTAGACTTCCCGTGAGCTGTAGACGGGGGCTCCATTGCAAAGTCTAGGTCCTGAGAAGAGGAATCTGAAAAGTCTGTTAGCCTAGAAAAATCAGAGAATATTTTCAAATTTTTGATAAAAATATGTTTGGGCTTGGAATTTATAGAGTGTGGTATCTTCGTTCTGCCCATAAGATCACTCAACATGCACCATAATACTGCAAGTTGTGAAACATATGAGCGCAGCAAAAATATAAAATGTCTCAAGACAGCTTTATGACTAGTAATAGGTCATAGAGGAGAGGATACGAAGCAAGAAAACTTAGCGACTGAAAAAATGAAGAAATCCTGAAAGTGTCAGAAACCAGAGTGCAGCCATGACAGTAGATAGAAAGCATAAATTGAAATAGGGGAAAGCATCCGTTTATAAAACCCATCCACTTGGGATTCTCTAGAGGATTTCCAGTTGACTTCTCTCGTCAGCGCAAGGTATATATTGAAGTATGGTAAAAGGTCAAGGACTAGGCAGCTGATGGCGACCTCCAAGAGCAAAACATAATTGCAGCTCCAATACAGTCAACCCGCATCAGCGCTGTTAATGAAGTGCGAAGAGATGGTCTCAAATCCGTGCTCCTCACAGCATATTAGCTCTGTTTCAGTCAGTGAGGACACGCACATCAGTGTTGACTGACAGGAATACTGCTCACAAAAAGCCCCACCGAATCAAAAACTTGACCAATATTGAAAATATCATCAGTAGCAGCCTCCAAAAACATTAGCAGGGAGGCAGGAGAGCTCACCAAAACAAAGATATCAAGTTTGCAGTAGCAGCTGAGGAGACGTGAATCGCGCGTGAAAAAACAAGATGGCGGCCGTTCTTCAGAAAGAGCCGCTACGGAACACTCACTGTCACATAAAACATGTTCAGAGGACAATACGGGGTCTTCAAGCCTTCCCCTGCAGGCTGCACAGCTTCAGAAACCTCCACTTGCCCTCAAATGAACGGCGAAGTCACCGCATGAAGCCGAATCCTCCGGGCTTATCGGGAGCGTCACCCCGCCGCCGCCATTCAGCTTGGGCGCCAAGCCACGCCCCCGGATATATAACTTCTAACAATTTCCCCTAATGTGTTGTTAGAGTTCACATTATAATGAAATACAGGGGCTTATTTACAAGAGGCCAGCACCGCCGGAAAATCACTTTCTTTGACGCTCCAGTGGAGCAGACCTCTGATTCATATCTATGAGGCGACGCAAAGCCACCCTGCGTGGCCTTGAGTGGCCTCATAGATACGGAGGAAGGTAAGGCAGTGCAAAGCACTGCATTGCCTCACTCTGCCTCAAGGAAGCGGTCCATGGGCGTTGCGGTGGGTGTTCCCACGCAGTACCCATGGATTTTGAGGCTTCCTCCGATTTACTAAATCACGTAAACCTGGGGCAGTGCCAAAACCTTACACCTCCTCAGAGCAGTCATGACGAGGAGAAATGTTATCATTCGGCTTTGTTTTTCCTCTCTACATGGGTGCTGCATCCTGCAGCACACGTAGAATGAGGAAAACACCTCTTGGGATTGTTTTTGTGCAGGAAGCTGTCCCTTCCTGTAAAAAAAAAAAAACAATCCTGCATGCAATGCAGACGCCCTTGCCCTGCATTGGCGCAAGGCAGCCATTGTGCGCCAGCACAGGGGGCGAGGACATAAATATAGTGCACTACTGCCATTTCACATTGGCGCAGGACCGCACAGCAAGAACACTTGCGGCGCTACCCAATGCCAATTCTTTGTAAGTGAGGCCCCATATTTCATAAATACGGTGCATTCCTGCCCTCTCACGTTGGCGTAGGGCAGCGCAGCAAGAAGACTCGTGGAGCTGCCCTGCGCCAATTCTTTGTAAAGGAGGCCCACAGCCTTTGGAATTGAGGAGTCTTTACCATATATGTACTCAACTCTCTGAGCCAAGCACCAGCAGACCCCTCTCCCCCTTTCCTTCTCAAGATCGGTACTGGTCATGGTGACCCTGCAGGAGACAGGAACCCCACAAATGCAAAAACAAATGGTCTTCAAGTGAGTGTTGTCTGATTGGCACATTTTAAAACCGTTTGTTTTGCATTGTTTATAAAGGGATGTATTCTGAATGGTTTGGACTGAACAAGCATTAATTAATAGCAGAAGGTTTCTACTTACCCTTTGATGCACACAAAGTTCTCTACAAAGTATGGAAGTGTGTAGCACTGGATCTACTTTACAGTTATAAAATCATGTGGTTTGCTTTCTTCACCGCTCCATTCGTTTGTGGGTGGTTAAAACTGGAGGGTAAAGCTCTGTGACTGAGAACATAGTCAATCCATTCTGTAAAGCTACACTTGAGTGGCATATTAAGGGTTTTAGTCCTGACTTTATCTCTGATTTTATGTTATGTTGTGCAGATCTGTAGAGCACCGGGCAGGGTATCCTGGCACTGAGCAGGTCTAGCCACACCTAGGGCCTAGTGGGCCTACTCGGAAAGCCAGGTCTTCAACTTCTTGTGAAACTCAAGAAGTAAACAGTGGGCTCTTATGTGTAGCCGCAGGTCGTTCCACGCTTTAGGAGCGATGTAAGAGAAGGCTTGCTCGCCAGATCTACTTTTCCATCTGTGTGGGATTTGTTCAAGTAGAAGGACAAGTGGTGGTGTCTGGAGGGTTTGTGAAATGTTACCATATGACTACATTATACTTTGACATTTGCTGCCTAATGCGATCAGGATTAAATTGTTATGTACATCCTAAACATTGTGAAGTGGTAGCCTCTTGATCTCTCTTAGAAATCATTGGTTCTTTTTTGTTGTGTTTACATGCGATGATATAATGTGTGTAACAATATAACGCTTAATATACTGTCTGTAAAGGAGACGGCACCAAACGAGGAGCATGGACATTGCTAGATTGGAGAAGAAGAAGAGCAAGAAGGGATGGACCAACAAGCTGGTCTTCTCTATCTACACAACCAGCATCTGGAACAATATGGCCACCATCATCAAAATGGCTCCCACCCTTCTGAAATCCAGTAATGATTGAAGGACCCCCCCTTCAAAGAGCACCACCTCCTTCATATGAGAAGTCAACCTATAGCTTGCTTCCTTGGATCTTATACAGATCTCACGCCGATTGTTCATCGCTCTGTGGTTCTCCGGAATTGTTTGCATTAGCCAAGTCTCACTAAACACATCTTTCTTGTAAGAGATGTAGAGCACTTCTCCCACGAAAAAAAATGTGTGTGTAGGTCCTTGCCAAGAATGGCAGTCTAGGCGTATCCCATCTTAGACGTATTCCTGCGACTCCCTTAGAGGTCTGATTTTCCTAAAAATAATTGTTAGGACTAGTGGCCGGCCTTCTGGCACAATCTCACCGCTCTTTTTAGGGAGAGGAACAATCACCCCAGATTTCTAAGGCCAACCACCCCAGGTCTATTAGAAGGTTTAAATTTAAGACAACAACAGCCATCTACTGCACAGACATCTGCTAGGAATGTGCATCCTCTTGAGAAATGAGGATACAACTTTCTGGTGCAATCCTATCTTTCAAAATCCACTCTCCCAAGCATTTTGTATGCTTCCCTCCTGCTGTGCTCTCAAATCAAGCTGAGATTTCCGATTAGTTGTCCCAGGACGAAGGACAGGCGGTGGGAGGCGTGTTCAATAATAGGTCAGTGTATTTCGGCATTGCAGTTAAGGACATGAATATAGGGCCATCATCAGTTTCAATATCTGCTACTAATTCCTGCCGGGTCTTGACCGGAAGCACTGAGCCCACTTAAAGCCCAGGATGATTTCACTGTGAGTGACGTCATTCTGCTCCTTCACAATGAGCGGATCCATACACAAAATAGTTCCCTTCTGTGCCATGGATAACTACGGCAATGTGTGCTTTTTGAGACCCCAAAATAATTTTGCCTTAAGCCAATGTTTATGTTTTATATCCCCACGGGCCTGGCAACTCACCAGACAATAAAAGTTTTACAAAAACCATGAGAAAACAAAACAAGCATTGCCAAAGCCAAAATTCTGGCAGCCAACACCGGACCTATTGGATTTGTTAATACTTGTTTTACCGTTGTGATAAAGGAGGTTTTTTCCCTTGGAATAATAACGGTGCCTACGTTTCCCGGCTATGATGCATGACATCATGCAAAAGCACTCATTTTCTGAGATTAACGACAGTAGATTTTACCTTAAATAGCTTCTTTGCTGAGCAAATGCCTCTGTACTAAAATAGTAATATTGTATCTTATTATATGTGGCTGCATATAGTACTACCATATTAAAGGGCAAATTTATCGGTAGAAAAATGTGAAATTTACCTGTTGCAAATTCCCTTTTCCTAAATATATATACATACCTGTAAGAAGAGCAAAAAAAAAGAAAGTTAAATACAGACGATGTATAAATACCATGTAAATCTACTATCAACTTGTGATGGTATCTGCAAGCACCAGGGGTTGCTGTGACTTTAAAAGGGCCATCTGGTAAATTATCTCACAACTGCTCTAAAAGGCAAACAAACATCATCAAAGAACATTCACGAAGGCCTGTTGTTGGTGATTCAGGGCCGTTTCTACCATTAGGCAAGACTAGGCGGCCGCCTAGGGTGGCAAAAAGGGGGAGGGCGGCAAAAAACATGAGTATGGGAATCCCCTTGAACGGCTTTCAACCTCGAAAGCGCATTGGGGAGCGCCTTCTACGATTCGACGTGACGTCACATTTGGTGCCACGGGTGGGGGCGGTGCGCGTCGCTAATAGCCAGCTGAAAAATTCCTGCCCGCGGCACGGCTGAGTCACTCGCTGACAACTACAGCCACGCCTGATGTCACCTGGCCAAGGTACTAGTGTGCAAGATGTCGCAGTAATATGAGGCGTGCGTAATCTCTACTAGACCACCGACCTACCACAGAAAACCTCAGACTCCGGTGAGCCTGGTATCTTTTACCAATCTCTGTGAGTGTAGCACTGCACGCTCGTAATAACTCAGTGTTTCATAGCTTCTTTCTGTAGCGCGTGGCCACTTTCCACTGCCTCTGGCATCGGCCCCTGTCATCGGCCCCCGTCTCCGTATGCACCAAAACGATAGCTGCACTGTGAGCGCGCGATGCCGCATGTCCCAGCAGGCTTGAGGACTGGTGGTTCATGTGCGCGCTAGAGTACCATACTACAGTGAATATTACCCGAAACACTCGGCCAGCATATCTGTCACTTTCAGTGCCCTGTGGTGAGACACTTTACTAGGGCGGTGCTACGAGCTGGCGGAACTTGAAGTTTAGCTGCAGTGTGTATGCTGTTTGCACTACCGCGGGGGCGGTGTAATGTATCCCGCGGCCCTCTCGGGCTGACCCGACCACCATTAGCAGGAGCCTGCTGCCTGGCAGCCTGTAGCAGAGGGAGCTGCTTGCTGCTGGCTTTCGGCTGCTGCCTAACTTAAAGATCCCGCAGCAGATTCTTGACAGATTCTTGACTGTGACTGAATCAATGGTTTGTGACATAGATTTGAGCCGGGCCCGGCTCAGAGAGGTGAGCGCTGGCATGTTTATCACTTTTTTATTTTAGCATCACAATAAGCCCAGATCAAAACCTGTGATCAATTAAGCTGCCCTCTGTCCGGGCTGCCCCACAGGCTTTCCTCGTGTGCTGTTCAACATATGGAGGAGAACAACATGATCCGGATCGCAATCCGACCGCGGGCACTGGCTGCAGCTCCCACGCAGATCTGGTGGTGCCTCGCCTCCCGTTTTAACCCCTTCGCTGCGGCGCGAATTCCGCCGCAGCGCTGGGGGTGTTTTAAGTGTGGGTGGCGCCGCCATGCTCATGACGGAACCACGCCGTCATGAGTCACGGGAGAGCTGTGCTCATGACGGAGTGGTTCCGTCACGGCGCCGCCCACTTACGTTAGACGCCCGCACAGGCGGGGAAAAGGCGCCGCGTGGGCGGAGCGGCAGCCAACGGCCGCGGCATGACGGAACCACTCCGTCATGAGCAAGGCGCGACCGTGGCTCATGACGGAGTGGTTCCGTCATGAGCAGGGAAGGGTTTAAGTGCTGGCAAGGCACCCCAGACGTCACTACAATGCACATGTAGTGTAAAGATTCCAGGTTGAAACAGGCTGTTTGGTTCTTTTTACTGAGCTGCCCTAAGCTGGGTTGTTGGCAAGATGCTTTATTTACCCCCCTGGGCCCTGCATCACAAAAAACCGAAGGGCCTCCTGGCAGTCAGTGGAGACCCCTCCCCACCCCTCCCAAACATCATTTCGGTCCCAAGCAGCCGCTCTGACTCCGAGAGCAGATCGTTGTACACCAAGGTCAGTCTACTCTGCAGCAAAACGAGCAGAACGGCCACTGTACCTGGCCGTTGAAGTTCTCAAAGAGTGCGAACCGATTGCGGAAGAATAACTAACACCCAGGGCAATCCATGACACCGACGCGGCGCCTGTTTACATTTCACACGTTTTACTCTATTTTGCATTCCTGAAGGCTGTGATGTTTCTGAAGATTTTAACCCTTTCGCCGCGGCGGGAATTCCGCCGCGGCGCGGGGGGGTGCGGGGGGGCAGCGCGGTGGCGCTGTGCTCATGACGGAGCCGCTCCGTCATGAGCCACGGTTGAGCTGTGCTCATGACGGAACGGTTCCGTCATGACTCCGCCCATTTGCGTTGTCCCCCCTGCACAGGCGGGGAAACAGCGCCGAGTAGGCGGAGCGGCCGCCAACGGCCGTGACATGACGGAACCGTTCCGTCATGAGCACACGGCAACCGTGGCTCATGACGGAGCGGCTCCGTCATGAGCGGGGAAGGGGTTAACAACGCACCGACACGGCGTGCTTATGGGCCATCTCAGAGAGATGTTGGAAGAGAAACAATGAAAGTGTATAGAGAGTGGACACTGAGCCTGGATGACAGGGCGAGAGAGTGATGGTAGTAACAGGGAGGGGGCGGCATTTTGCAATTCTCGCCTAGGGCGAGCAAAACACCTAGAAACGGCGGAGATGCAGAACTGGGTGAAGAGAATATTTTTTTGTCTGCCCTGTATGACCCCTTTAATAGATCAAATAATGTACTTCTTTAATATGTTATTTCAGGACAACAACTTTTACATATGACTTAACTTTCCTGTAGATTCATGTGTTTTTAGTCATTTCATTTATTGAATTTGTAAAGCTCTTAAATGTGCTAGATAAATGTTACCAACGTTACATTCAATAAGGAAACGCATCGAGGAACATCACACGATTTGCAAGCAAAGAAGATAAGGTACACCGGAGCAAGAAACGAAGAACGTAGGCCCGGAGTTAATACTCTTTCACGCAACGCAGCAAGGGACTTGCTGTGCTGCGTTGCATGAAAGATAAAGAGCAGAAACGCTCCGTAGCTCCTAAGACACGGCTCACTTTTGCTCCCTCCTTGCACTGGCACACTATGTGCAGCGTAGCCCCAACGCAGGCACCCTTCCCCCAACGCAGGCACCCTGTGTCATGCTGCAAGCGTGCCTGCGTTTCGAGCAGGAATGCTTTTGTGCAGGCAGGGACGCCTTCCTGCACCCAAACAATCCATAAAGACATTTTCCTTTTTCTATGTGTGATGCAGAAGGAACAAACTAGGAGAAATAAAGATATTTCTCCCCATTACGCCTGGGTTTGAGAGGTGCACCATTTGACACATTCTTAGGTTTACAACTCCTTGTAACTATAGGCAGTTAGTAAATGGGCAGCTCCAGGGCATGGAGTTACAGAGCCCTATACAAAATTGTATTTTGCCGTTTGGATGCTCCCTTTCCACTAAAAACAAGGTTGTTCTTGGGGCTATTTCTTGTAATCTGTCGCCCTCTTGTGGTCAGTTGTGTATGTTCCGCTGGAGTCATAAGACAGCTGGCTACAGAGTTCTTAATTTACCGTTGACCCTGGTATAGAACACGAGAGGAAGTGTAAACAGACACAACATAGGTACAAGTGTGTGTGGGGGGCTTAATGGAGATAAGGCACGCCCTTATTGCAGCCCACACTGTAAGTGGGAACACGCACCGGGACAAGATGTGCAAGCTGGATGGGGTAAGTGCCGGCTAACTTCCGTGCAGTGTCATCAAAGGTGGTCATCACCTCAGATGGTGCTACTGCTAATCATGTTTCTCAGCCCCCCTCCCTCCCCCCACACTTTATGCCTCTGTTTTGAACGTAAAACTCTAGACACAGATGTAAAGCCTCACAAAACTGAAATGCTGATAAGGGGTTTATCTGTGGGTTTAACGTGGGCGTCTAAATGACGTCACTGGAGTATAAGCCTGCAGCACAAATGTAAATAACGAGCGGAAACGTTCAAAGACACTTCATTAACGTCATAATCCAGACCTGCAAATCCCCGACTTCAGACCACGGGAGTTTACCTCACCTCTCCCCCCCCTCCGCCCCCCCCCCCCCTGCAGCTTCTCACTTGACCTCAGTGCTTAATTTGTAAAATGTTAAGTGCCAGGGCTCTGACCGAGAGGCCACTGCAGCTTGCACCACCCATCGCCCATGTCATCGCTGCCAAAACAACCACTAACCATCACTCGCATGTAAATGCGACAGTTCAGATTATTCCAGGCCCCCAAAGCTAAAGGGCTGGGGAGGCAGGGATTAGCACTATTTTAATGAATATTGTATTCATAAACAACCATCATTCTGCTCATCTCTAAATTAAATGAGCAGCGCCGCCATGTGGCAGACTGTCATAAGTGCTGGTGTTGCAAATTAAGTGCTGGTGCCAAGCACCAGGATACCAATTAAATGCCAAGCACCGAAGCACTGGAAACCACCGGCCCAAATTAAGCACTGCTGCTCTCGCCCTCTATCCCATCTGCCCCCTCCTGTGACCCTCCTCACCGCATTTTATGAACTGAACCATCTCCTCTGAAAATCTCGCGTACCATGTACAGTGCCCCGTTGCTTAGTAGCCAGGTCCGCGCTTTATAAACCAACATATATATTCACAGCTGTGCACACTTTAGCTTTTCTTCAGGTTTAAAGTTTTACATAAAAAAAGTGTTCGCTGTACAACCACATTAAACGATTAGAAATCCACCAGTCATTATAAAACAAGACAACAAGTCTTAGAATGTATGGGGGGGAACTGGGCTGGAGCAGCACAGGAGGCATGGGTCTGGGAAACTAGGCAGCTATGACCAAGAGCCAGCATCTTGCAATCATGGTTGTAAAATCGGCCATTTTGAGTCCATTATTTGGGTGTGCAACTTAACGGGGCCTCCGTTTATTACATCTGGCGTTAGACAAGATCTTTTGATTTACAAAAATAGGGGCAGATTTACAAGAAAGTGACGCATCTGTACAGATGCGTCACTTTCCCTGCGCCACCCTTAGAAACCCTTGCGCCACCATAGATGCGCCGTATTTACAATACGGCGCACTATGGCACAAGAAATGACAGATGCGTCAGAAATTCTGACGCATCTGTTGGCGGAAAAGTCACGCATTGCTGGAGTCGTGTCGCAAGTACGACACAACTCCAGCAATGCTTGTTGAGGCCTATTCCCACTACACTGCGTCACTACTTACGCCTGCTTGACCTGATTTCTTCTAGACCTCTCGGATGGTTGCCCGTTGATCATGTCATCGACATGAATGTGAGTCCTGTGCTCTCGGGGTGGATTTTCAAGGAAGTCATTTAAAAGTTGAATAAAATAATGAACAAGGTAAGGAATACTGGACAACCTTCCGGCTCGCTGCGTTACCTCACATGGAGGAACCAGTTCATCCCGTCATGTGACTTTGTTTGACTGATGTGGTTCTGTTAGAGAGGAAGTCCGAAACCATCTGATTGAGGACTTGGACACTCCGGACTGATGACCAAGAAGTGTGTTATGATTGATCATGTCTAAGGCAGCCTGGGAAATCCAACCGCACCAGAAGAACCAAGGATCCGTAGTCTGCTGTCCATACCAATTGGTCTTGTAGGCAATAAGGCAAGATCAGTCTCTCTTCCTTGTCGAAATGGTGATTGCGCATCTCCAAGCAATGCATGGGTTACAAATGGTTAGACAATGGAAGGTTTACCACCGTCTCTATAACTTCTGTAAGAAAAGAAAAGCGATACCTGCTTTCGGGTAATGGCCGGATCGTGTGGGCCAAAGAAGGCTTTCTCAATGAAGATTAAATCTTTGATTGATTCAAAGGTTGAGGGACTTTGGGACATATCAGCAAGGGCCGGCGATAATTATCGCTAAGCGCACTTAGCGCTAGGATAATTATCGCCGGCTATCGCTGCTTTCTATCGTGGAGATAGCGTGCTATCAGCAACGCTTATCTCTTAAGCGATAGAAATGCAAGCGTTAGCTGGAAAACAGTGTGATTATCGCTGGAAATCCAGCGACAATCTCACTGTGACCGGCGATACCTTACTGATAGGGCAGGGTGGTCTTAGCCATGTAATCCACCTCCCTTTGGATTACATGGCTAAGTCAGAACTAAAGCAGGTGTAAGGAAAGTAGCAATAACCATGGTTAGCGCTACTTTTCTTATCGCTATGCTTGTTAGCGATTCCCTTGATAATTGGAGAAATGTTCGTTAGCGACATTTCTCCAGTTATTTTGGGAAGGAACGCCCACTTTGCATCTCATTAGAGATGCAAAGGTGGACGTTCAGTAAATAGGCGCTAAGGCAAGTATTCACGCGGTTGCGTGACCTTGCTGATATAGCGATAAAATTATCGCTGCTTTTCGGCCAAAAACGGCCGCAAAAGCGGCGATAATTTTTTATCACTGCCTTGTAGATATGCCCCTTTGTTCTTATGAAGTGAGCAGTTGATGAATCTAACAGCAACTGCTGCTGTTAAACCTGCGTTCTTCTCAATAATAGATGTAGGAAAAGAGTCTCTTGGACAAATAGTAGTGTTCATGTAGTGTAGAGTCGAGTGAATGTATTCAATGGTCATTGTAGGTAATGAGAAAGGATGCATAAGGACCATTTGGCTTAGATCAGTGGCTACCTGCAGCTTCCTGGCGCCAACACCCTAACATTTCCCAATTGTAACTTCCTTTCCACCTTCTGAACTTCAATAGTGTTTCAATATGTCTCAACTTTTTCCTAAAAGTTTTTTTTTTAAACCACTTAGAACAGGAGCTCAAGTGATTCCAGACCTGTTTCACCCTTGTTGGGTCTCACTAGTGAGTTTTAGGCTCCATAGCAGAGCGAGGAGGAGCTAAGCTCCACCAGTGGCTCACAGTCAAAAATTGATGAATGTAAATTAATCTTAACTACTGGCAGTTGCTTTAGAAGCTGTTGGCAGTGAACTCGGATTGTAGGATGCTGCAAATTACCCAACTTGCTTCCCTGCAGGCCTCATTCTGTAGGTTCTTGAACTTCCTTCCTTCTGGAGGAAGAGCCCGGCTTCCATCACCTGCCCTTTCTGATGGCTCCTAGGTGCTGCTCCTCTCCCAGCCTCCAGGTCTGGCACCTAAATCTTAAGGCCCACGCCGCTTACAATGAACTATTACTTGTCCTCACTCTCTTACATAATAAGACATCCTATTACCAAATCCAGCGGCAAGTCTACAAACTAGTCACTTCGAGTCTTGGATTCAGCGAACAGGTGGTTAATGGCTGGCTTAAGGAACAACGGACCTCCTTGTTTCATGCGGTGATCCTGGGCAAATTAGACCATTGTGGATGAGATGAACAGTGTTGCAGAAGTCAAGAGGACACAGAGTGACTGCAAAAAGTGCGGGCATGATTTCAAGCGCCGGACAAAGGAGAAACTGGCAACCAATCTCAAGGCAGCATTGCAAACCGGAGGTGGTCGTCCAGCACCCTAGGAACAGCTGGATCCCTAGCAGGAGCAGGTGTCCGCTGTCATCTCCGAGGAGTCAGTGGTCAGAGTTGCGGGACAGGACAGTGCTGGCTATGATGAACTACAACAGCAGCAGGATACGTTGCAGCAAAGGGCAATGTGGGTAACTAGGACATGTTGTGGAGTGCAGGCAGCGATGTCCCAGTGGTATGCAGCACTGTCTGCAGGCCAAAGGGTAGGGTGCCGGCTCATCTATGGTTAAACATGATATGAATGGAAGTTTCATGGAAATTGTGACAACATTTTAGTGTGGAGTAGCACTGCAAGTCTAATAGCTGTGCTGCCCTACATCAAAAGAAAAGGACAGGAATGCATTGTATCTACAAGATACGGCGTATTTCTGTCCTTTCTACCAGTGCAGGCGAACAAACAACAGCAGACTCCCAACGCAGGCAGTCTTGCACATGGTGCAGGGGTACCTGCGTTGGTGCTAGCCAGCCTATTATGCACCAGCACAGAGGAAAGCACAGTGACGCATTGTATTGTTGTAAATACAGCACATACCTGCACTTTCCTAATGGCACAGCTTGACGCAGCAATGTTTGCGGCGCTGCGCTGCACCATATGATTTGGAAATATGCCTCTCTGCCTCACCTGGGCCAATGCACACTAACCTAGCCTGCAAATCCATGGCATTTAATGGCTTTGTCAGAGGAGAAAAACCCACATGAGGGGTGGGGGGTATGTGGTCTTTGGAAAATATCTACACACTGGGACATTTCTTGAGCCCAGTCCATACTAGCCTACATTAAACTACATTGCACGCAGCTGTCCTGGCATGCAGGGTCATAGCCCACAGGTTTCCGCCGCCATCGTAGGGACCACCTGAACTCCTCTCATCTACTAAGCCTGACTGGGTTTGGGGGTGAATGCAAATGATGTACACCAGAGGACCATGGGGCATCTTTACAATGAAATGGTGCAGTGTGTCGCTGCAAACCATTCAGCTGCGCCGAGCTGTGTCATTTAAGAAATGCAGGGATGCACTATATTTACAGGAATACGGGGTCCCTTCCTGCACATAAACAATCCTGCCTGCAACGCCGGCACCCTTACACCATGGGGCAAGGGTACCTGTATTGGCTGTGACACAGGTACCCTTGCCCCATGGTGTAAGCTGTTCTTTTTGTACCTGCTCAGGGGTGAGCAGAGGGGTGCCCCATATTCCTGCAAATAAGGCGCATCCTTCCTGGACATAAACAATCATTAATGACATTTTGCTCCTTCTGTATACACTGCATAATGCATCAAAAGTACAAGTAGAAATAAAAGTGTTTCTCCTCCTTTGCCCACTCTAAAGCCTCCTTTTGCAAGGTGTTAGTTTTTGTCACAGCCACAGGTTTGAGATTATTTGTAAATATGGGGCAGCACCAAAAATCAATGGTTGTTGTGTTGGAATGCCTACAGCAACACACATTGCATGCCCCTTTGACGCAGAAAACTTTGTCAAAGAGTACAATATTTACAAGGTGGTGTTAAGCCATGCAAAGTGGCTTAGTGCCACCTTGTAAACATGGAGCAGGGCATGGCGCGAATGGAGCGTCTTAAGAAGTAACGCTCTGGTGGCCCAATGCCCTTGTAAATCTGCCCCCATGTGTGTCAAAATAAATGATGGTGTGTGGCCCTGGTGGGTTCCTGCTAGTGCAGTGCGTTGGAGGTGCTTGCTGTGCACGTCGAAGTGCCTCTGTATCTGAATGGGGAGACACTGCATTGCAAGGAGGTAAGAAAGGGCTTGTACCCTCCCAAAAACACATGCACTGCTGTGTCTGACTGGGTCACACTTGTGTAGCAGCTGACAGACAACAACCCATTGTGGAACTAAAGTATACATTTAGGGGCAGATTTATGTTTCGTGGCGCATCCCTGCAAATCAGCATGGATGCGCCAGGGAAGATGCGTCACGCAAGTTTGCCCTTGCGCCACAGCAGATGCGCCGCATTTACAATGCGGTGCATTGTGGCGCAAGGACAAGCAGATACGTGACGCATCTGCCGGCGTAAGGTTGGCGCAGTGCTGAAGTTGTGTCGCAAGCATGACGCAACTCCAGCCCTGTTCCAACCTACCCCATACCTAACATGGTGCGTCAAGCCTTACGCCTGCTTCAAGCAGGCGCAGGGTTTTAATGCATCAGCGTTGGGAAAGTGACTTTTCAGGGTCGTTCCTGCGACGGAACGCCCCCCCTGAGTAGAAACGCCCACATGAAACCTGACGCAGGTTTCATGTGGCGCAGGGCTTTACACCGTGACGCATCTCCATAGATGGGGTGCAACATGGCGCAGGGTTTACGCCACCGCTGCGTCACAAAAGTGACGCAACCGCGGTGCAAAAGTGGCGCGAGTCTGATATAAATCTGCCCCTTAATGTGGACCTGGATGAAGATGTAGTATGTGCCAGGATGGATTCTGGTCCAAATTTGTGTCACTGTGCTACATGTACAAGTTTAAGGATGTCATACAGGGAACTGTCAAGGGATAAACCAACCACAAAGGACACGAGTCCAGGAAGGTCAGAGGCTGAGGTGATTGGGCCCAGTTGTCTTTGAAAACTGGGTAGGTAAATGTCACCATCCTCAGCACTATTACCATGTGGGGTGCTGCCTGACCCATATCACTCTATAACAGCAGGCCATCTCAGACCATTGGATATGGTCATGCATAATGTAGGTGTCGTAGGCACATGAGAGTCAGTGTATGATCTGGGTCCCATCACTGTGTGGCAGTAAGTCGGCTGCCAGGACCAAATTGGGAACAGCCAGAGAAGTGCATGGATCTGTGTGACACCCTGCAGACAACCAACTCTGGTCATGATGAAATGGGTTGAATATCAGTCATCGTCATCTGACTAGTATGACAGGGCCCATCCACTCAGAGTAGGCACACAGTGGCAGTGAGAACAATGCTGAGATCCAGTCATCTGAAAGGGAAATACAGTGCAATTTGCAATCCATACCCTTGCGTAACAGGGGTCCTACACATCAATGAGGAACTGAAAGTGACATGTATTGAACCTTGATTGTTAACCAGATTACTCATGTCAACATCTAAGAGAGATCAGCAATAGCATTTCTCCATCTCATTGCAGAGGATGAACTCTCACCTCTTGGCCAGCATGCTGTCCCAGACTTCTGCGATGATACGGATGACAACTTGCCAACCATTGACCAGGACACCCTCCAAGAACTCCTGGACTCCATCAGGACACCATCTCCGGCCATGGAAAGGGTCAACAGTATCGTGGGGTCTCCACATCCCCCGCCTACCAACCAACAGGCACCACCTGCCACCCCATCCAGAACCCTGGACTCCGAGAAGCCACAGATTACTTTCCAAAGTACTGTCGTAGGAGTCCAGCGGGAGATGGTACATCGGGTTTGGACAGGGATGGAGACTGTGGTGATCAACCTAGAGGGAGTCTGTGGGTGCCTCAGTCCCAATAGGCACAACACTGCAGCCATAAGAGGCACCTACTCTCCGCTCTGTGGCCTCCAGCAGACCCTGGCTGACTTTGCAGGCGTCATTAGGCAGAGGTATGACCAAATGCCCAGCCAAAGTGGCACCAGTGAGGTGGCCAACCAGCTGGGGGCAATAAGAACCATCTTGGAGTCCATGGAGCGGAAGCAGGACTCCCACTGTATTGCCATGGCTGCCTACCACAGCAACGTAACTGGTGTTTTGCAAAAGCAGATCCTCCTCGCTGCTGTGTTGCCTCATGTCTTGGCACAAATGAATTCTGCTGCAGGCACAGGATCCACATCTTAAGCCCCTGAGGTGTGTGTGCTTCCCTCGGCTGCTGCACCTACAACACCCCTTTCATGGGAGACACCACATACATCAGAGGAGGAAGATGTGGACTGCACCTCCTTTTTCTGAAAATGTGTCTGTTAGCATTCATCAGTGCCACATACCCAGTTTCTTCTTTACCCTGTGCTTATTAACATGTCAGTGGCATATACTCCCCAATGCCATAGTGGTCATCCTCACTGAAGCACTCCTGTCCTCCAGCTGTCCCATGACATGTTACACCCATCTTTTGGGGGTGATGACCTATGGACTGTTCCTGTGAGCCACATAAGCACATGTAAATAAATGCGCTTTGTACTTCCTGTGTGTTGCCTGTCTGTTGGAGTCTGGGCCAAGTTAACCATTGTGCATTCTGTGAGGCAAAGACACCAACTACATGTGTTGTTTGGAGTCAGGAACAATGCTAGACAGTGAGAGTGAAACATATTTGGTTAACCCTATGCGTGGGTTGACTAGCACGTGGTTACTCAAGGTTGCAAGCATGAAGTGCAACAGGTGTCATGCAGTCAGTGTTAATGGTGAATGAAGTCACATCACAAGTGTCAGGTCTACCCATGGATACTAGCAAGCCAACTATATTGGGCTGACAAGTAAACACTGCTAGTGTGACTGTGTATGGTGTAGCCATCAGTGTGTGAGTTCAAAAACCTTCCATTTGGGTGAATGCTTTGACCACAGCATCCTCCAAGGCATGTCGCATGATGTACCCAGACAGAGACAGAATACTCGTATGTTAATACACGTGTTGCACTGTGTACCATTTCCATCATGATTGCCATGTGCACTGCTCAACAATGTCTGTAGATAGATCATGTAAAGCCACAGCCAGCCTGTCAGATACCTGTCCATAGTCAAATCACCCATTTACAATTGTTGCCAAACACTGCTAGTAAAGACAAATGCATTTACATAACATTACCTGGGCACACATGCTTAATTCCACACAGTCAATCATGATGTAGACCTGAATGTAGCAAACAATGACATTTAATGGCAACAGAAACATTAAAATTACTAAAACAACCTAACCTACACTAACTAACTAATCTAACCTAACCTACACTAACGTATCCTACATACTAGCCTACATAACTTAACCTAGCTTACTTATTTAGCACAACATGATAAACATCAATCACCCACCCCACGTCTTCACACAAGGACAACAGAAACTACACCTAAACATCAACTAGCTACACATTGAATCCTAAACAATCATAATTTGTTTTTTTTGGGGGGGGGGGTTCATGATACATATATAACACATCACCCCATCCCAAAGAACGCAAAGTATCCCTACCCACTAAAAGTGTTCCCACCCTTAAAACCCCCTAAACCTGCTACCCCTACATTATAACTACACTAACTAAGCTAAACTAAGTTATAACACCATTAGGTACAAGATTGAAACTATGCAGAGGGGAAAGGGCTGAAAGGCTCCCTGTGGCTTTGAATGTGGCTAGGGTCTTGCCAGTGCCTGCTTCACTTCCTGGGGCATCTTGTGCTCAAACACCGCCACCCTCAATTTTTGGTCCGACAGGTCCTTCTTTATTTCTTGCTCAAATGAGCTTGCCCCTCCTGTGGGCTGAGGTGTAGGGACTGGTGGTTGTGAGGGTAGCTGGTGGAGGTGCTGGCCAGGGGCGGCTCCTCTACTATTTGTTGCAGGTAGTTGGCATGCACACTATTTTGTTTGTACCATATGTTGTTCAATGCTGTTTGTTACACATAGCTACGTACATGTTCTGTGTGGCATTTAGTAGCAGGTGTAATGTGAATGTTTTGATGTTTACTGTTAATTTTTAATCAGAATGCATACACAGTGGTAGTGCTCATATATTTAGTTACATATATATGTACACAGTTACATGTGTCATCATTTGCATTTGCATCAGTGAAAAAATTGTTAATAATATAGTCCCTCCGCCATGTTGCGGCTACTGATGGAACTGTTCGATGTGGCTCCTCATCTTCCTCATCCTCATCATCCGGCGGTTCCTGCTCCTCATTGCCATCGGCCCACGGTACATTTGTCCTTACACAAATATTGTGCAAAATTCAGCAAACAAGAATAATACTGTACACCACTGGTGATGTGCACAGCAATCGGACCCCAGACATATCCAGACTCCTGAAGCGGGATTTCAGTATGCCAAATGTCTGCTTTACTATCGACCGGGTCCTACTCAAGGCAAGATTGTACTTCCGCTGGGGTTCCGTCTGGGGGTTTTAAGAGGAGTCATCAGCCACAGCTGCAGAGCATACCCTTGGTCAGCTGAAGGGGTAAAATTAGTTAAGAGTCATGACAGGGGATGGCCCCACATTCGTTCTCATTCTATTATGTGTCCTGAATTACACATCCACCTTGCCTACTCTAAGAGACGTGCTATGACTTGGGCGCCGATCACGATCCTGTAAAAACCGGGTACGAACCGTCGGACGGAGCATATTCTCCGTCCGACGCGTACCCGGTCGTCAAAATATACAAACATGGAATTACGATTCGCACGGGAACACCATTTCCGTATGAATCGTAAAAAACCCCGACCGAACAAAATAAACCTACAAATGCGATCCGGGAAAGCGCCGACCTGACGTCGGGACGCTCGCAGCCTGCCATTCACAAACCAGGAATTACGATTCGCACCGACGTCATCCCGCACGGTGAATATTTTCCGGCTGCCAAAAACTGCCGGGAAATCAGGACGACGCGAACAAGGACTACCAGTACGCGACGGACAGACAGGACGACGCGAACAAGGAGGACCAGTACGCGACGGACAGACAGGACGACGCGAACAAGGAGTACCAGTACGCGACGGACAGACAGGACGACGCGAACAAGGAGGACCAGTACGCGACGGACAGACAGGACGACGCGAACAAGGAGGACCCGTACGCGACGGACAGACATGGACCCGAACCTACGTGTCATCCCGGCCCTCATAGCAGTCGACCTCCTCTACAGGTTCGGACGCAGACGCCGCAGAAGGTCAGAACAACTAAGGGAGGGGGGAAAGTAGGGTGGGGTGGGGGTGGCAGGACCAGGGCAGGCCACAAACCCCCCACCAAAGTCACACAGCACACATGCCCTGGACATACCTGACTCCCATGCCCTGGTCACTACGAGGGGGTGGGGGCGTGTCCAGCTAAGCCAGCGACCGCCACAACGGAAGTCCGTCACGACGCAAACCGGCAACACAAGCAGACAGGTACGTCCCGTACCCACGCCTGAAGAGAGTGGGTACGAGTCGTACCACGCCCACACCCACGTCACCCCAACAATGGCGGGACGGCTCGTACCCACGTGGCAAAGGCCTGGGTACGGGCCGCACAAGCATCACATAGCGTGGGCGACGGATATGTACGGACCCTACCCCCACCCCGTATGCATGGAGCGTACCCCCACCCCAACAGTGTAAGTATGACACGTACCCCCACCCGCGTACATATGGAGCGTACCCCCACCCCAACAGTGTAAGTACGACCCGTACCCCCACCCACGTACGTATGGAGCGTACCCCCACCCCAACAGTGTAAGTACGACACGTACCCCCACCCGCGTAGGTATGGAGCGTACCCCCACCCCAACAGTGTAAGTACGACCCGTACCCCCACCCACGTACGTATGGAGCGTACCCCCACCCCAACAGTGTAAGTACGACACGTACCCCCACCCGCGTACGTATGGAGCGTACCCCCACCCCAACAGTGTAAGTACGACACGTACCCCCACCCGCGTACGTATGGAGCGTACCCCCACCCCAACAGTGTAAGTACGACCCGTACCCTCACCTCGAATGCATGGAGCGTACCCCCACCCCAACAGTGTAAGTACGACACATACCCCCACCCGCGTACGTATGGAGCGTACCCCCACCCCAACAGTGTAAGTACGACCCGTACCCTCACCTCGAATGCATGGAGCGTACCCCCACCCCCAACAGTGTAAGTACGACCCGTACCCTCACCTCGAATGCATGGAGCGTACCCCCACCCCAACAGTGTAAGTACGACCCGTACCCTCACCTCGAATGCATGGAGCGTACCCCCACCCCAACAGTGTAAGTACGACACGTACCCCCACCTCGAATGCATGGAGCGTACCCACATCCGTGTATGCCATGAGCGTACATATTGTGAAATAGGAGGGGTGTGTGCAGAGTCCTCCCAGCAGTGCCCAGACACAGGAGGGGTGGGTGCCTATCACTCCCAGCAGTGCCCAGAGACAGGAGGGGTGTGTGCAGAGTCCTCCCAGCAGTGCCCTGAGACAGGAGGGGTGGGGGCCTATCACTCCCAGCAGTGCCCTGAGACAGGAGGGGTGGGTGCCCATCACTCCCAGCAGTGCCCTGAGACAGGAGGGGTGGGTGCCTAACACTCCCAGCAGTGCCCAGAGACAGGAGGGGTGTGTGCAGAGTCCTCCCAGCAGTGCCCAGAGACAGGAGGGGTGGTTGACTATCACTCCCAGCAGTGCCCAGAGACAGGAGGGGTGGGGGCCTATCACTCCCAGCAGTGCCCAGACACAGGAGGGGTGGGTGCAGAGTCCTCCCAGCAGTGCCCAGTCACAAGAGTGGTGTGTGCAGAGTCCTCCCAGCAGTGCCCAGAGACAGGAGGGGTGTGTGCAGAGTCCTCCCAGCAGTGCCCAGAGGCAGGAGGGGTGTGTGCAGAGTCCTCCCAGCAGTGCCCAGAGGCAGGAGGGGTGTGTGCAGAGTCCTCCCAGCAGTGCCCAGAGACAGGAGGGGTGGGTGCCTAACACTTCCAGCAGTGCCCAGAGACAGGAGGGGTGGGTGCAGAGTCCTCCCAGCAGTGCCCTGAGACAGGAGGGGTGTGTGCAGTGTCCTCCCAGCAGTGCCCTGAGACAGGAGGGGTGGGTGCCTATCACTCCCAGCAGTGCCCTGAGACAGGAGGGGTGGGTGCAGAGTCCTCCCAGCAGTGCCCTGAGACAGGAGGGGTGGGTGCCTATCACTCCCAGCAGTGCCCTGAGACAGGAGGGGTGGGTGCAGAGTCCTCCCAGCAGTGCCCTGAGACAGGAGGGGTGGGTGCCTATCACTCCCAGCAGTGCCCTGAGACAGGAGGGGTGTGTGCAGAGTCCTCCCAGCAGTGCCCTGAGACAGGAGGGGTGGGGGCCTATCACTCCCAGCAGTGCCCTGAGACAAGAGGGGTGGGTGCAGAGTCCTCCCAGCAGTGCCCTGAGACAGGAGGGGTGTGTGCAGAGTCCTTCCAGCAGTGCCCTGAGACAGGAGGGGTGGGTGCCTATCACTCCCAGCAGTGCCCTGAGACAGGAGGGGTGGGTGCAGAGTCCTCCCAGCAGTGCCCTGAGACAGGAGGGGTGGGTGCCTATCACTCCCAGCAGTGCCCTGAGACAGGAGGGGTGGGTGCAGAGTCCTCCCAGCAGTGCCCTGAGACAGGAGGGGTGGGTGCCTATCACTCCCAGCAGTGCCCTGAGACAGGAGGGGTGGGTGCAGAGTCCTCCCAGCAGTGCCCTGAGACAGGAGGGGTGGGTGCCTATCACTCCCAGCAGTGCCCTGAGACAGGAGGGGTGGGTGCAGAGTCCTCCCAGCAGTGCCCTGAGACAGGAGGGGTGGGTGCCTATCACTCCCAGCAGTGCCCTGAGACAGGAGGGGTGTGTGCAGAGTCCTCCCAGCAGTGCCCTGAGACAGGAGGGGTGGGGCCTATCACTCCCAGCAGTGCCCTGAGACAGGAGGGGTGGATGCCTATCACTCCCAGCAGTGCCCAGACACAGGAGGGGTGGGTGCAGAGTCCTCCCAGCAGTGCCCAGTCACAAGAGTGGTGTGTGCAGAGTCCTCCCAGCAGTGCCCAGAGGCAGGAGGGGTGTGTGCAGAGTCCTCCCAGCAGTGCCCAGAGACTGGAGGGGTGGGTGCCCATCACTCCCAGCAGTGCCCATGGAACGCAAAGGGTGGAGTAGCCACAGATACCATGCCCACAAATGTCAGTCAGGTGCACAAAGACCCTGCAGTACATGTACCACATGTGTGCGAGGCTGGGAGTATACGCATGCATAGCGCAGAAAAGAAAACATGTACACATGAAGTCATGTCAATAGGCCACATACACAAGTACAATGACTACCAAGGATGCCACGAATGATGCAAGTGGAGACATCGCTCAGCATGCATGTGCAAAGGTGAAGGACTACGTCACACACCCAGCTAATGGACACACAGCTCTGTGCTAAAGTCAGGGGACACCCTGCAGGGAAGAAGTCAGGGTACACAGAGGAAGGAATACACCTTGAGACAATTGCAACATGCAGCAACTGCTTACATGAATGGAGAAAGGTAGCTAACACCGTGTGATGGCACACAGATCCCAGGGTCCCCCCTATGAGCAGCACACTACTACATTTCCCACACACCCAACACATGACCAACACCCACAACCATGTAGCAGCCCCAACAACAGCAATGCCAGCAATGCAGGAGTGTTCCAAGGGCAAAAAATAAATAGCTTTATTCAGCATGAGCAAAAAACTAGTATGACGTAAGTCCAATATTAACAAAGGCCATAGGGCAGTCCAGGAGTCCCAGCTGGATGGGGGACACAGTGGGATGCGTGTCCCCTAGCTTGCCTGCACAGTTACAATCCGTTGTCTTCCACAGGGGTGAGGGCATCATGTGGGGGGGAAGAAACAGGCACCGCAGGGACAGGAGGGTGAAGGGTAGGCGTCGTGGGTGCAGGGATGGAGGACTCCACCACAGGGGGTGGGGCAGGGCCAAAGGCGGAGGCCAGGATCTCGCTGCACACCTTAGCAAGGTCCTCCAGGGACTCCCCTGCACCCGAAGGAACCACAGGCCCCAAGGAGGGTGGGGGGGGGGGTCAGAGGGATGGGTCGCAGCGCCACTGGGGGAGGGTGTGGACAGGGGGGGGGACTCAAGCACCCTGACCGGGGACCTCCTTGACCGCTTGCGGGGTGGTGTCACTGTGGGACTCAGGGACAGAGCGGCCATGAAGGAGTCTTTGGGGGAGATGTGGCCAGGAGAGCTGAGGGGAGGGGATTTGGAGGGAGTGGATTGGGTGGAATGCGGACTCCCACTCTGGCTGCGTGTCACACGTTTGCCCCCCGACCCAGTGGGTGTGCCTACTGCACCCTGTGTGTGCGTGTCAGGAGGTGTGTGGCGGACCTTCCCTGCTGGTGTGGTGCCTGTGTTTGTTGTGGTGGGTGCATGCTTACGTCTGGGTGTATGTGGGACAGGCATGGGAGTGGGAATTGTGGAAGGAGCAGGGGTAGGGGGTGGGACGTAGCGCTGCAGGAGACCCACTGCTGCAGTCAGTGTGGAGTCTATGGACCTCAGCAAGTTGCGTTGGTCAGCCTGCGATGAATGAATGCCCTCCAAGTATGCCTCCATGTTGTTGAGGACCTGGCTGTGGCCATGGAGGACATTAAGGATCGCAGTCTGACCAATCTGCAACTGCCGCTGGATGTCCACAGACTCAGCATTGGCGGCCAGCAGTGGAGACAGGGGCAGGGGGTGCGGTGCCTGGCAGGAAGGAGACATGTGGTGACCGGGCACGTTGGGAAGGGACACGAGCACGTGGGAGGCGGCTGATGCCAATGGAGGGGGCGGTGCCAGATGTAGGGCTGCTGTCAGATGGTGGTGCAGCCACCGCCCACTCGGAGAGATCATCCTCGGACCCGTCAGCTTCATACTCTGTTGTGCCAGTCGACAGGTCCCCGGGTTCACTCTCCTCCGCCTCAGTCCCACTCGAAGTGCCAGCCCCGATGTCACCACTGGCACTGGTGCTCGGTCCCTCCGCGCCGTCTGTGTCCATGTCTCCCTCCGTGTCCCCCGACGATGCTGTGGGCAGGGTGAAGAGACAGAAATTAATCATACACCTGTATACATATGTCACATGAGTCAAATCTACGTAGGTTACAGTGCATAGCCTGAAACAAAGGATGAGTTACAACTACAAAACAAGGTACATACGTAGGCCCTGCAAGACACAGTTGTGTGACCCACCATGCCATGGAAAAACTATGGAGAGCATGACACAATAGCAAATGAGATGACATGGTATTCTGACTGAGGAGCAAGGCCCTGGGGACAATACAGCACTGCATCTGCACCACACAGCGTGGCAGGAAATTGGGATGAGCAGGGCCAAATCCAGGAACTAGAGGCACATGCAGCATAGGTAATACTGAGAACATGCCCACCCTGACTGGCACGCTGCACCTTGAGTGTATGTCCAGACAAACATCACACACTGGCCAGTCCGAGCAAGGAGATGACAGGTCTTGACATGTAGGACATGGCCCCCCCACCCACCCCCTACATGAGACAAATCTGTGGAGACACAGAAAGCACTTACATCTCTTAGTCTGGGTGAAATACACATGGGATGCAACAATTCAAGATTGCACACCAAATACCCAAGGTGCGCCTGTCCAAATAATCATGTACAAATGGGCATCATCAGATGATTGCAACAAGACACACAGGCAATGGCCACCGTGAGTATGTACTTTGAAAATCAGGTCAGGCTGGACAGTGGACACTTGTAATACATCTCACGTCAAGAAACATGGTGCCAGGGGACAATGGCACAGAGCACAAACTATGCTGTAGACACAGAGATTGTCGACATTCTCGGATTACACACATGATACCTAGGAAAAGATGCCCCTGGGGACAGTAGTGGCCACACAACTCCATGCTCCTGAATGGGAATGACTGCAACACACGCTAACATCCCTGCACTATGCGTAACGCACACTCATGCACATCATGTCACAGGCCACCACATGGGACATGCCTGCTGGAAGGCCTGGCACTCGAGAGATTAACTCCCATGTCTGGACTCAGCATTAGTGCCAACTGACATGGAACCCACAAGTCCAGAACTGGACAGGGCACAGGCAAGGTCACAAAACCTGTTACACACCACCCCCACACATGATGCTGCAGGCATTGTACACTTGGAGAAGGTGTCAGGCTACATAACCTTGTGATGGAGTGACTACACACAGACCAGGGAACACATTGCAAGGAGGGGAAGGGAGGCAGGAGAGCACTGCAATACTGTGGGGAACAGGATCTGCACAGCACCATAAACCCTGGAAGTGTATCCATGGAACAGTGCACTTACAAATGCTGGTGAAACACAACAAACACACACATGTACCTACCCCCTTCCGGCTGCTGCATGTCCTGTAGACACCTGTCCAAGTCAGGAAAGACCACCGCCAGCACACGTTTCTGGATGTGGGAGAGACGGCGGCGCCCGCGGTTCTTGTGGCTCTCAGGTGAGTCCCCCAGCAGGACCCGTGCGATCCTCCGCGTCCAGCACCGGATATCCTGCCAGCGTTTCCTCACCTGGGACAGGTGCCGCCTCCGACCATCCGCACTCCTCACGGCGCTGACGGCGTCCAGCCATATCTGCTCCTTGGCAGAGGCGTCTACCTGTGAGGATGAACAAGTGACACTACATCAATACACCTTGCACATGTCACAGGGACACAGATTAGAACACATTTGCTGTTTACAACAAGGCATAGTGTGCATCCAACGCATTGCAACTTTGTCATAGGGACATGATCCTCTGGGGGAAGGCCAAAAGCAGTACGTGCCATTGAAAGGACACAGGTGGAATGAGGGCAACTACACAATCAATGAGCCAGGCTCACACTGTGCATCACACCCACCCCTCCTGTCTCAGGGCACTGCTGGGAGGACTCTGCACCCACCCCTCCTGTCTCAGGGCACTGCTGGGAGTGATAGGCACCCACCCCTCCTGTCTCAGGGCACTGCTGGGAGTGATAGGCACCCACCCCTCCTGTCTCAGGGCACTGCTGGGAGGACTCTGCACCCACCCCTCCTGTCTCAGGGCACTGCTGGGAGTGATAGGCACCCACCCCTCCTGTCTCAGGGCACTGCTGGGAGGACTCTGCACACACCCCTCCTGTCTCAGGGCACTGCTGGGAGGACTCTGCACCCACCCCTCCTGTCTCAGGGCACTGCTGGGAGGACTCTGCACCCACCCCTCCTGTCTCAGGGCACTGCTGGGAGGACTCTGCACCCACGACTCTGCACCCACCCCTCCTGTCTCAGGGCACTGCTGGGAGGACTCTGCACCCACCCCTCCTGTCTCAGGGCACTGCTGGGAGACATCAGGCATTCCCCCCCCTGGGACCCCCCCTACAGTACATAGCATGTGTGTCACACCTGGACACAATGGCAGAAGTCACGGTCACAAAAAAGGGACACAGTCTGTGCCAGTGGACACTGCACTCACCTGATAACCTGGTCGCCCATACAGCATGGGGTACCGTGGGAGGATCACTTCCACCAAAGCCATGTTCTCCTCCAGGGTGAATGGCTGTGACCTCTCCACAGCCCTTGACATGGTTCCAGGGAATCAGTAGCAGCAGCTGGGTCGTGGAATACAGAGATGTGCAGGCAAGTGCTCCCTCATGGGACCTGGCTGCCTTATATCTGCCTTGCTGGCCCATCTCATGCACAGGAGTACAGAGTGATTGGTCACTCACATTTGCATCCTATGTTTCCTCCAATCCCTTCAAACCTAGCAGTCTGTGGGTTCTCTATCGGTTTTTTTCTCCTGCATGATGTCAGCCCCACAAACACATTGCAACAAAGTAGATTCATTCCAACTGACTTCTGCTGTGCACCTTCCAGAACAAATTCAAAATTTGAACTTGGTCTCCATGACAACCAGCATGCATGTAGGCCTTAATACTTGTCCCTCATGTGTCCCCTATGTAATTTGGAGCTTCACACACAGGTACGGTGCGTTCCGGGGCCCTAGTGCTGGACGCGATCCTCCGCGTCCAGCACCGGATATCCTGCCAGCGTTTCCTCACCTGGGACAGGTGCCGCCTCCGACCATCCGCACTCCTCACGGCGCTGACGGCGTCCAGCCATATCTGCTCCTTGGCAGAGGCGTCTACCTGTGAGGATGAACAAGTGACACTACATCAATACACCTTGCACATGTCACAGGGACACAGATTAGAACACATTTGCTGTTTACAACAAGGCATAGTGTGCATCCAACGCATTGCAACTTTGTCATAGGGACATGATCCTCTGGGGGAAGGCCAAAAGCAGTACGTGCCATTGAAAGGACACAGGTGGAATGAGGGCAACTACACAATCAATGAGCCAGGCTCACACTGTGCATCACACCCACCCCTCCTGTCTCAGGGCACTGCTGGGAGGACTCTGCACCCACCCCTCCTGTCTCAGGGCACTGCTGGGAGTGATAGGCACCCACCCCTCCTGTCTCAGGGCACTGCTGGGAGTGATAGGCACCCACCCCTCCTGTCTCAGGGCACTGCTGGGAGGACTCTGTACCCACCCCTCCTGTCTCAGGGCACTGCTGGGAGTGATAGGCACCCACCCCTCCTGTCTCAGGGCACTGCTGGGAGTGATAGGCCCCCACCCCTCCTGTCTCAGGGCACTGCTGGGAGGACTCTGCACCCACCCCTCCTGTCTCAGGGCACTGCTGGGAGTGATAGGCACCCACCCCTCCTGTCTCAGGGCACTGCTGGGAGTGATAGGCCCCCACCCCTCCTGTCTCAGGGCACTGCTGGGAGGACTCTGCACCCACCCCTCCTGTCTCAGGGCACTGCTGGGAGGACTCTGCACCCACCCCTCCTGTCTCAGGGCACTGCTGGGAGTGATAGGCACCCACCCCTCCTGTCTCAGGGCACTGCTGGGAGGACTCTGCACCCACCCCTCCTGTCTCAGGGCACTGCTGGGAGTGATAGGCACCCACCCCTCCTGTCTCAGGGCACTGCTGGGAGGACTCTGCACACACCCCTTCTGTCTCAGGGCACTGCTGGGAGGACTCTGCACCCACCCCTCCTGTCTCAGGGCACTGCTGGGAGGACTCTGCACCCACCCCTCCTGTCTCAGGGCACTGCTGGGAGGACTCTGCACCCACGACTCTGCACCCACCCCTCCTGTCCCAGGGCACTGCTGGGAGGACTCTGCACCCACCCCTCCTGTCTCAGGGCACTGCTGGGAGACATCAGGCATTCCCCCCCCTGGGACCCCCCCTACAGTACATAGCATGTGTGTCACACCTGGACACAATGGCAGAAGTCACGGTCACAAAAAAGGGACACAGTCTGTGCCAGTGGACACTGCACTCACCTGATAACCTGGTCGCCCATACAGCATGGGGTACCGTGGGAGGATCACTTCCACCAAAGCCATGTTCTCCTCCAGGGTGAATGGCTGTGACCTCTCCACAGCCCTTGACATGGTTCCAGGGAATCAGTAGCAGCAGCTGGGTCGTGGAATACAGAGATGTGCAGGCAAGTGCTCCCTCATGGTGTGGAAATGTGGATTTTCCTGATCAGTTATGTCCCCTATCTTGGACCCCAACGGTTTTATATGCATGTTACAAGTACATGTATGTTCCCTCCAGTTCCAGTTTCTAAGACGCAAACATATGTGTGTCTACTGTCAACATGTTCTCTGTCAGATCCGCCATCAATGGGCTGGATATTCGATTCCTTAGTATGAAAGGCCACCGACTTTATATGGCTAAGTTACTCCATTTTTACAGTTCAGGCGAGTAGGCCCGATTCTGTCCTCAAAGCCTTTCCCTGCTCTCTGTCTCTGACAGCTTCAGCTTGAGCTCGCATCTGTATCCATGAACTTTGTCCTACTCCCTGTGCAGCTAACGGTGCCTGCCTCGGCCAGTTTTCGCCTGTCTGCCAAGAAGTTGTATTTCACCTTCGAATTATCTATTTTGCTCTCCAGCCGATGCATTCCTGTCCAGTGATTTAGGTAAACATTTCCTTTAGCTCACAAGCAAAGGACTCAGCCTTTCCGTCCTCCTGCAAGTGATTCATAGCCCTGTTGCCATGGAAAGTTTTCTATCCCTCGCATCTCATATAGACACTTAGACGCTTGTACAACGCACACAGTCAGTATAGAATAGATTCTGTCCGAGAGTCCTTCCTTGTGGATAACATAGTTCTTTAAACATAGGATGTTAGATATGATTTGGGATTAGGTTGACTTGACCCCAGACTTCTCGTCTCCACATGTAGAGCTAAATGTCAAGTCCCCTTCACCCCCTAGTTGCACGTCAATTACACGTCATGCTGCCGCGCGCGCATCTATGCCAAGTATTATCTTATAGATCCACCTATGCCTGATAATTCTAACCAATCATGTTTCTTTTATTCCTTATTACGCCTAGTTTCGATTATGTCACTGTTACGTCATTTTTCTTATCAAATGTTACGCCTTCTACATTCGTTTCATTGTAATGTACTTATTATAAAAATATATGTCTGTTAATAAATTATTGTACTTCACTTCCTGAACCTTCGTGGTGACGGAACCTGAGGGCCGCGACTCGAGTCGGCCATTTTGAATGGAATAAAGCCCATTAGAAAACCTCTTATACCACGGATTCTGCCTCTCGTTATTTTGAGCTATTTTACTTTAATTTAAGATTCCGCATGAAATTCAGTCCGGTAATATTTATTTTATTTACCACATAATGGCGCCCGAACAGGGACACTTTCTCATCTCACGCGCCGGCGGTGCGTTGCAGGCCCGGTCTCCTGCCACAGCTGGACGGACCATAAACGCGTACCAGCAGGATTTCCTGTAAGCTCCCTCCGGTCAAGCGGGGGCGACTGAGGCTGCGATCAACCCAGACGAGGCGGTGAGAAGTGCGAAGTATCCCGACCAGAGCCTAGCTGAGAGAGCAAGATCCGAGGTATACAGAGGCCCACCAGGTTTTCCGAAATTCCGACGTCCAGAGGGTCCGATGTCCGCAGTTATCGAGTCCTGTCCATTCTCTGAGGCCTTCCGTTTCAAGGAGCTACTCGGTGAGTACCATCGCCGAGGAGGCGTGTTGACGCGCACATAGGTTGTGCCGGTCAAGACGGATTTGGGTACACAAATCCGGTCTGCACTGTTTAGCAGTGTATATGTACTGTTTAGCAGTATATCAAGTATTCCGAAGTACTCAGTTATTGTCAAGAATTCAGCGTGGTGATTAGTTAAGCAGACTGTCATCATTGTCGATCATTGTTATAATGTTCAATGTTTAATGTTTAAAGTATTCAGAAATGTCTTGCATATTGTGGTATGAATGACTGTTCATAGTTCACTGTTCATTATTGTGTTTCTCGTATTAAGTAAGTTCAAGAGTAAGTATCAGGTCAGTTGTCAATATGCCGCTCTTCTCGAAGTTAAGACAGATTACTACTAGAAAAGGGGTGCTTGAAGAAGCAGTTCCTATTCCTCCTAGAGACACTCCAGGACATTTCATGTACCATAAACATGGCTTAGATGCCATATTGTTTCTTGATCTATGGGTAGATTATACCAAAGGATTACCGGAAAGTCAAAGGTGGCCCATAGCGGGAACCTGGGATGCAGAGTGCATCATGAAAGTGGAGGAAGAGTTATGGAAAAGAAAGGTCAGACAGTCACAGAAAGACGCTGTTGAGTTATGGCGTAAAGAATCTCATAGACGAACAGAAAAAGCACGTAGACAAGAAGAGAGGAGTAAAGAGAGTTCAAATAAAGTTCAAGAAAATCTATTAATTGAGGAAGGTATCCGAGTGAAATCAGAACAAGTAAATAGACAAAGAAATGCTCTTATGAATGGTATGTATCCCCTTCTAGCCGAAGGACTACCTAAGGCTGTTACGGAGGTGCCAAAAGACTTGCCACCCCCATTATTTCCAATTAAGGTACATCCAAAGGGGCATCCCAGAACCGCAGAGGATGTTTTTCTTTCCTCATATCTAGACGATGCAGCCCCCGAGTATGCTAACGCCACACCACATAGACCGTCTGGCGGAGGGATTCAACGTCAGGATCAGGTATCTGTCCCCGTGCAACAGCAAGTCCCGATGCAAGCTCCGGCAAGCACATCTGTTTCCGCATCTGTCTCCGCAGTCGACTCTACAGGGGTATCGACACCCATAGTTGCTGTATCACGTTCGACGAACCCTTTCACACCCGACGCCCCAGATGGGGCCACGGGAGGTGCTAGCAGTACTTTCACGCCACCTAGAATAAATAAACTTGTTTTTCAAGAGTCAGCACATTCACGTACACCTAAGTTCGTAAATGAACGTACGCTTAAGGAACTCCTTGTAAATTGTAGATATGACCCAGTGGTTGGTAAAGAGGACGAAATGGTCCTGGCATCATTACGTATCAGACGAGCCGCAGAGTATTTAGCAAGGTTACCAGGGATGACTACGCATCTAGATAACATATACCATTTTGTTCAAACGGGACGAGATCCAGGATGTATTAACAGAGCTATGGAATTCCAGAAAGTAGAGATACAGGGGGAACTGTTACGTTTCCTCATAAACTGTGTGATCAGAAATCAAGATCGTCCGGGGGTAGACCGGAATGCAATGCTTATTCTTACAAGATGGAGTCAGAATATATCAGAAGGGAGACACGATAAGCAAAATTGTATAATAGCCATGTGCCGAAAAATACGTAAAGAAATAGAGCGTATTCATGAAGAGAGATTGGGAACAGACGAGTTTGAGCAAGATGAAGTGTCCGAAGCAGGGAATTCTGCAAGACAGTCAGAGACCATAGCCTATGTAGGCAGAGGAAGATCTTGTGAAAATACTAGATGTTTTTCTGATCCAATACACTCTGTATGTCCAAATAATAGCAGAACGTATCCGACGCCTGTAATAAATCTGAAGTCTCCTGAACATTCGTTTCAAGCCGCAGATAAAATACTACGAGAACGAAGAGGTTACCACCTCCTCGATTCCATGGATGAGCAAGAATTAGTCAGATCAGCCGTTCATTGGATTGTTAGTCCTGAAAAATACGGTGATGAGACCGTAGCACACACGTTTCTCAACCTCAGTACAGATGAACAACGTTTAGCTGGAATCTATATGATTCAGCAACTCCTCATATTATATAAGAGCCAACATGCTGACCCTGGTCCTTTACCTGATATATTAACGGAACTACTCACGTACAGATGGAAAGGTTCTAGTAACAAGCTAATTAAAGAGATATTAGTGTCACGTAAGCAGTATGTTCTTTTTGTAAGTCCGGATTCTCTCTCCCTGCCCCCCAGAGAAAGAGCACCGTACTTCATGGATAGACAAAATCCTTTACGGGAAGTGCACCCAATAAAAGGCGAAGACAATGAGTTTCACCGTGTATTTGTTTACACACCCATATCAAAAATGGAATTATTAGAAATGAAAAAAGTAGTACCTAGTCATGACAAAGACCCAGCGGGTTTCCACCGAGAAATTAAAGACATGTTACTGATGGGAGAGTACACCTTTCCTGATATTATGACAATATTAAAGGTGCTTTTGCCTGCTGGCATTTATGAAAAACTGAAAGAAAAAGAGTGGGAAGTGGGAGACCAAAGGATAGACTGGACAGCATTAGCAGAGGAAGAAAGGGGCCGAACTGCAGGTTCAGGGCTCGGGGATAAAGTTAAACTATTACCAGGTTTACTAGTACAGGTACTGCCACGTTTATTAACTACAAAGAAGGAAGATTGGGGTGCAATCACAGCCTGTAAACAAAAGCAAGATGAAGACACAAGTGATTATTATGCTCGATTTGAAAAATGTTTTGGTATAAATAGTGGTATAAAAGCAAGTAGTGACTCATATCCACATCTATTTGTGACAAAATTAGTGGAAAATGCATTGCCTCCAGTGAAGAATAGAATATTGAAATTCGAGAGTACCTGGCAAAGTAACACTCCGTCGCAAATGCTACAAATGTTACAGTATCATCACAATAGAATTAGGGATGAACAAGAACACGAGCATAAACGCATGAAGGATACAAAAATGAAAATGCTAGTTTCTCAGACAGTACCAGCAGATGGTCACAAAAAGGGTGTGACACATTCTGGTGATTCTGCAGTTCCTGTAAAAGGAACCTGCAATTACTGTAAACAACTAGGCCATTATGTACATGATTGTCAAGTCCTGAAACGAAATATAGCAACAGGTATTGCAAAGGAGAGACCACGATTAGTTAGACAAGATCAGAATGAACAAGGAGCTATGCAGCATGGACAGTCCATGCCAGTTCAGCAACAGTCTATGCCAGCCTCACAGCAACCCATACAGTTTGTGCCAGCTGCACCACCGTTGCCTGCTACTGCCACACAAACCACAACACAACAAATGTATCAGACTGCACAGTATGAATACCCTGAGTATCAGCGTTACGCATGAACCAGCCTAGAGAGGGAAGTTGACTTGCCGCTTATCGAGATTCCGGTAGATCAAGAAGGACCTTATGTACATAGTGAATTATTAGGTCAAGATAGAAAATTCTTACTCGATACAGGGGCAAGTCGAACAACCATAAAACGTAGTGAAGTTCCAGGGGCACCCCTCTCAGGCTCTCAAAATGTTTCCCTTGGTTTTTCAGGAAAACCTATTGTTAATGAAGTATCACAGCCTCTACCACTTACGATAGGACCTTTGACACGAACTACAGATTTATTGCTTACTAAATCATGCCCAGAAAATTTGTTAGGAATTAAAACTCTGAAAGCACTAGGAGCCATAATATGTTGTTCTCCGGAAGGAGTAAGGTTGTTTTTGCGTGATTTTAAAGGTCACTATGTGTCTAGAGACATGGATCCCCGACTACAGATTTTACCAGTACATCTATGGGCACAAGGCCCTACGGATGTTGGCTGCATGAACATTACACCCTATCGAGTTACATTGAAAGCAGGAGTGGTATTACCACGAATGCGACAATACAAGTTACCGCATGATGCTGTAGTGGCTTTGTTGAAAATCATTGATGAGCTAATTGCCCAGGGAGTAGTTGTAGAAACAGACTCCAATGTATGTAATTCACCGATAATTCCGATTCTTAAACGAACTGATCCTACTGCTCCCCCAGTGTACCGATTGGTTATTGATTTGCGTGAACTAAACAAGTGTATTGTACCACAATTCCCTGTGGTCCCTGATATATCATCATTGTTGACAGCAATTGATTCCGAAGCAACATTCTTTACTGTAATTGATCTCAAGAATGCCTTTTTCAGCGTCCCAATAGATCCGGAAAGCCAATACTTGTTCGGATTCAGTTTAAATGGGCGCAGCTTTAAATTCTCACGCGCTCCCCAAGGATTTACAGAAAGCCCCAGCATCTACAGCCAAGCACTGAAACGAGAACTTGACAGTATCCACATGCCAGTCAATACTGCACTGCTTCAATATGTCGATGATCTGCTGATCACCGCGAGAAGCGAGCCAGAATGTGAAAAAGCTTCTCTGACAGTTTTACATTTCCTAGCCGACAAGGGGCACAAGGTGTCCCCTTCTAAGCTGCAATTCTGTGTTCAGCGAGTTATTTATCTTGGTCACTCGCTGTCCAAGGAGGGAAGGCAGCTTACACCAGATCGCATCCAGTTAATTGCTAACATGTCAATACCCCAGACACAAAAGGAGGTGCGGGCTTTCATAGGCCTCACTTCATATTGTAGGCAGTGGATCCCTCAGTACGCATTTCTAGCAAAACCACTCATTCAGTTAACCACACAGGAGGCAGCCACATCGACTGTTCTCCCTTGGACTCAGGAACATACACAAGCTTTTGAAAGCTTAAAGGAAGCTTTATGTCAAGCACCTGTTTTAGCAACACCATGTTATAGCAAACCTTTTACACTCTTTGTTACAGAACGCGAAGGTACTGCCTTGTCAGTACTCACTCAGGATCAAGCAGGATCACGCAAGCCATGTGCTTATTTTTCCAGTACATTAGATCCCGTAGCTCAGGCTTTGCCTGCATGCCTGAAATCAGTGGCAGCGACAGCTTTAGCAATCAGACAAAGCGATGCCATAGTATTAGGACACCCATTGACAGTACAAGTACCACATGCAGTAGAGGTTCTTGTGAACCGAACACAAACGCAACACTTGACCATAGCAAGACTTACCGGTTATGAACTGACATTGTTTCAACCACACATAGAGATCCGACGGTGTAATACATTGAATCCTGCTACACTATTACCTGTAATTGGAACAGACCCACTAGCTCATGATTGTGTTGAAATCATTGAAATAAAGACGAAACCTAGACAAGACTTGACAGACGTTCCATTGTTAGATCCAGACCTGACGTTGTATGTAGACGGATCATGCATGAGAACAAGTAAAGGAGATTTAGTGGCCGCGTATGCAGTCACAACAGACACTGAAGTTATTGAGACACATTGTATAGATACTCTGTCAGCCCAAGCAGCAGAACTTATTGCTCTAACACAAGCCTGTATTCAAGCCACAAATAAGAAAGTTAATGTATACACTGACTCACGTTATGCATTCGGAGTTGTACACGACTTCGGCGTGCTGTGGCGAGAGAGAGGTTATTTTACTTCCCATGGTGCCCACATTCAGCACGGACCCCTCATTCATGCCTTGTTAGACGCAATACATTTACCCACTGCTATATCGATTATGAAATGTAAAGCACACACGAAGGTTATTGATACCATTTCTCAAGGCAATGATTTAGCTGACAGAACAGCTAAACAGACTGCTCAGAATCGCACATTAGACATGACAAAGCCAATAGTTCAGACCCCAACACAGTGTATGGCAATTAAGGATCCCACACTTGACGTAATTGACATACAGACACATGCCACAGCAGAAGAAATAAAGAAATGGACTGAACTAGGAGGGATCCAGACAGATCAAGGATGGATGACGAAGGAGAAATCTGTATGGTTCCTCCCTGATTCCATGGTTCAAGCCATTATAGCTACAGTTCACAGTCCAGCACATTTAGGAGAGAAGGCTATGCTAGACAGCATTCAGCACATTTGGTTCAACAAACATTTACGAGCAGCAGCTAAACAAAAAGTTCGTACCTGTATGATATGTTGTCAGTTTAATCCAGGAAAGAGTGTTCCCGTAGAGCAGGGTGGATTTCAGCCTCCTGACCATCCTTTTGAAGTCCTCCAGATGGATTATATTCAGATGGAACGTTGTCGAGGATTCAAATATGTCCTCGTAGTTGTCTGCGCTCTCTCCCGTTGGACAGAGGCGTATCCCGTATCAGATTACACTGCCCCGACTACTGCCAAGCAGCTAGTTCGAGAATTCTTCCCACGGTACGGTTTACCACGTGTTGTATATTCAGATAACGGTCAGCCTTTCTCATCCGAATTAATGAAACATGTCTCACTCTTGTTGGGATATCAGTGGAAATTCCACTGTGTCCGACACCCCGAGGCAGCAGGTCTCGTAGAAAGACATAACCAGACACTGAAAATCAGACTGTCCAAAATATGTAGAGAGAAAGGTGTCGACTGGATAGTAGCATTACCAGTTGCACTCTTTTACATGAGAATGGTAGCACACTCTAGAACAGGGCTATCCCCGTATGAGGTGATCTTTGGTAGACCACCGAATATGTGGGGGACGCCTATACCACGTAAAATAACTGATGTTGACTGTAATATGCTGACAGATTACCTGGCTTCCTTGATGTCTGCACTACAATCTTCTCGTTCACAGGTAGCTGCAGCCTTTCCCGACAACACTGAGGCGAAACCCCATGACGTTGTTCCGGGTAATCTTGTCTTTGTGAGAAATTTCGACAGGAAGAGTCAATTGGAGCCCAGGTGGAAAGCACCCAAGTTGGTCCTGTTGACCACAAGAACAGCCGTGAAGATCGAGGGACGAAAGGGGTGGATTCATTCGAGTCACGTAAAAAAATTTCATGGACTACCTTCAGATATAGACACTGTGCCCTGCACTCCCTCACAGACTGATTCAAAACTTCCTTTTGTTGAACAAAATGACTCTCAGTGCTATAAACAGAAACTCAGGTCCAGATCTAAACTGTCGGACGATTTGATTGTTTAAGTCCTCTCCAAGGTGAAGCGGTTGAATCTGTCCCGACATGTACCCTTTAGGTCTGAATCATGTAGAGTCCAGAATCATAATGAAACGACATGCTTATTGTAAATTACTGCGTAACCACTGTATTGTGACATTATTAATTTTGTTTTTATTGAGTATTTTAGTAATTATTACGAGTATGATTTTGCACATATATCATCCTGTTTCTAAACGTGTTTTCAATATAACTGATGAACATTCTTTTAGTGACCTACCGCCACATGAATTATCTTATAGACTTGCGCTGCGCAATAACACATTCATTAGTATGTTACATCATTCCCATCAGACTAGTAATGCGACCAATTGTTGGGTGTGTGGCCGACTTCCTCCCTATCAGAATAACAAAGGAGTTCTGCCTTTCTTTCCACATCCATTCACACACAATGGCTCCTGTGGAGCATGGTTTAGTTTATTAAATTCCATAGACCCAGACACAGCAGTTTATCAACAACATTGGATATGGGGAAATCTGAATCTAGTTTTATTCAAAGTCTGTCACCCTAATAAGGAGGGTCACCCCAGTAGAACAGGAACTGATTTAGAAAATGAAGTGTATAAATTAGGTAATTTTACACCTAATCTTATGATTCTGAATGTCAAATCCGAAGTTGAACTAATTTTGCCCACTATGTCAGTATTTCCAGTTAAGGGTGAATTATGTGTAAGAAAAGTTGGTTCCATACATATGGGCCATAGCCAATGCGTTACTACAGTAGAATATAGTGATCAAGGCAAATCTTCATTTAGAGCTTCTCGCCATTCCTACTTCATATGTGGTCAGACGGCATATATGCGTCTGCCTCTAGATTGGGATGGTACCTGTTACATAGCATTCCTTTTTGCCACCTGTTTTCCTAGCTCCCCCTGATTATTATCGAAATGTTCATTTAGTACACAATAGAGAGAAAAGAGATCTCCCAGTTGTCGATTATACTGAGACAGCATGGGACAAGTATGTAGATTTCAATAAAGGTATCTTTCCCTATATAGGTACTATATCAAATAGTAAGCTGATACGCAGACTCACCAAGACTCTTGAAGCTGTAGTAAACGAGACTATAGCCGCCCTAGGCAATCTGACAGAGGAACAATCAGTGATGAGAATTGTTGTTCTCCAGAATCGTCTTGTCCTTGACGTCATCCTGGCCGATAGGGGCGGAGCTTGTAGGGTCATCGGATCCAGCTGCTGTATATTCATACCAGAAAATTCGCCATCTGTATATAAAGCTATAACACGCCTTCATAAGATTGTAAGCCAGATACACGAGAATCCAGGCACTTGGACGTGGTCCGGGTGGTTTTGGAGTGTGATATCAGCCTGGGGATGGAGAGTTCTATCCTTCCTAGGTATTGGCCTTCTTATGCTCTTCAGTTGTTGTCTATGCCTGCAATGTGGACCAGCGATTTGTGGTCTGTGTGCCACATCGTGTATTCCACATCAAGGTTTTCGCTCAAGATCCCGGAAGAAGAAAGAAGAAGAAATGATGCTCCATGAGCAAATCAATGGAATGATGAAGATTGATGTCTCGTGAAGGGCAAGAAGGGGACAAGGAGGGAATGTGGAAATGTGGATTTTCCTGATCAGTTATGTCCCCTATCTTGGACCCCAACGGTTTTATATGCATGTTACAAGTACATGTATGTTCCCTCCAGTTCCAGTTTCTAAGACGCAAACATATGTGTGTCTACTGTCAACATGTTCTCTGTCAGATCCGCCATCAATGGGCTGGATATTCGATTCCTTAGTATGAAAGGCCACCGACTTTATATGGCTAAGTTACTCCATTTTTACAGTTCAGGCGAGTAGGCCCGATTCTGTCCTCAAAGCCTTTCCCTGCTCTCTGTCTCTGACAGCTTCAGCTTGAGCTCGCATCTGTATCCATGAACTTTGTCCTACTCCCTGTGCAGCTAACGGTGCCTGCCTCGGCCAGTTTTCGCCTGTCTGCCAAGAAGTTGTATTTCACCTTCGAATTATCTATTTTGCTCTCCAGCCGATGCATTCCTGTCCAGTGATTTAGGTAAACATTTCCTTTAGCTCACAAGCAAAGGACTCAGCCTTTCCGTCCTCCTGCAAGTGATTCATAGCCCTGTTGCCATGGAAAGTTTTCTATCCCTCGCATCTCATATAGACACTTAGACGCTTGTACAACGCACACAGTCAGTATAGAATAGATTCTGTCCGAGAGTCCTTCCTTGTGGATAACATAGTTCTTTAAACATAGGATGTTAGATATGATTTGGGATTAGGTTGACTTGACCCCAGACTTCTCGTCTCCACATGTAGAGCTAAATGTCAAGTCCCCTTCACCCCCTAGTTGCACGTCAATTACACGTCATGCTGCCGCGCGCGCATCTATGCCAAGTATTATCTTATAGATCCACCTATGCCTGATAATTCTAACCAATCATGTTTCTTTTATTCCTTATTACGCCTAGTTTCGATTATGTCACTGTTACGTCATTTTTCTTATCAAATGTTACGCCTTCTACATTCGTTTCATTGTAATGTACTTATTATAAAAATATATGTCTGTTAATAAATTATTGTACTTCACTTCCTGAACCTTCGTGGTGACGGAACCTGAGGGCCGCGACTCGAGTCGGCCATTTTGAATGGAATAAAGCCCATTAGAAAACCTCTTATACCACGGATTCTGCCTCTCGTTATTTTGAGCTATTTTACTTTAATTTAAGATTCCGCATGAAATTCAGTCCGGTAATATTTATTTTATTTACCACAATGGGACCTGGCTGCCTTATATCTGCCTTGCTGGCCCATCTCATGCACAGGAGTACAGAGTGATTGGTCACTCACATTTGCATCCTATGTTTCCTCCAATCCCTTCAAACCTAGCAGTCTGTGGGTTCTCTATCGGTTTTTTTCTCCTGCATGATGTCAGCCCCACAAACACATTGCAACAAAGTAGATTCATTCCAACTGACTTCTGCTGTGCACCTTCCAGAACAAATTCAAAATTTGAACTTGGTCTCCATGACAACCAGCATGCATGTAGGCCTTAATACTTGTCCCTCATGTGTCACCTATGTAATTTGGAGCTTCACACACAGGTACGGTGCGTTCCGGGGCCCTAGGGCACCCCAAATGCATTGCAACGGCCCGTACACGCGTGCCTACGTTCACTATCACTATGGGTGTCCTCGCGTATGCATACTCGTAGTGGTACGGGCCGTACACACGCCTGTACGCTCCCTATCACTATGGATGTCCTCGCGTATGCGTACTCGTAGTGGTACGGGCCGTACACACGCCTGTACGCTCCCTATCACTATGGGTGTCCTCGCGTATGCGTACTCGTAGTGGTACGGGCCGTACACACGCCTGTACGCTCCCTATCACTATGGGTGTCCTCGCGTATGCGTACTCGTAGTGGTACGTGCCGTACACAGGCCTGTACGCTCCCTATCACTATGGGTGTCCTCGCGTATGCGTACTCGTAGTGGTACGGGCCGTACACACGCCTGTACGCTCACTATCACTATGGGTGTCCTCGCGTATGCGTACTCGTAGTGGTACGGGCCGTACACACGCCTGTACGCTCCCTATCACTATGGGTGTCCTCGAGTATGCGTACTCGTAGTGGTACGGGCCGTACACACGCCTGTACGCTCCCTATCACTATGGGTGTCCTCGCGTATGCGTACTCGTAGTGGTACGGGCCGTACACACGCCTGTACGCTCCCTATCACTATGGGTGTCCTCGCGTATGCGTACTCGTAGTGGTACGGGCCGTACACACGCCTGTACGCTCACTATCACTACGTGTACGCATACTGGGGTGTACATACATGGGGGTCGGACACGTACAGGGGTGGGGGTAGGACTCGAACGTACTGGGGTGTCCATAGAGGGTGGTACGACACGTACAGGGGTGGGGGTACGACTCGGACGTACAGGGGTGTACATACACGGGTGGGGTGTACATACACGGGGGGTACGTCTCAGACGTACGGGGGCGGGGGGTGTGTTGGGCGCGTATGCGGGCACATGTCTCCATGGTTGCTATGGGAGTTCGGTGCGGACGGTGTTTTTTCCATACGGTTGTAACATCGGACGCACGGGATGGATCGTGATTCCTCGGTCGGACTTCACCTTTCACATTTGTACGGTAAATCGTCCGAGGACGTGTCGGACACATTTTCCGACCCGAGGACGTGTGGGAAATCATTCCCGATGCGGTTCGTATGGACTTTTTACCATGCGAATCGTGATTGCCAGTTCGTACGGCACTTGTACGATTCGTACGGTAAAAAGACCGGATACGAGTCGCACGGGGAATTTTTTTACCGGATCGTAATTGGCACCATTGTGTGACATACATGCAAGTGGGAATTGGAAATGACTGTATCTCACTAAAAGTGATGAAATGCTAATGTCCTAAGGAAGAAAAATATGTGTGTGTAAAAGGAAGGGAGGCAAAGGAAATCTTTTCTTTTAAAGACGAGAACCCTCACTCACCCGAGGGTGACATGCTTCATCATTGGGTCCCCTCTTGCACACTGTAACCGCAAGGTATACAGTGTGGGCTACAACTCTCAAAAAAGGGACAAGAGAGGAGCGTGAGGTGTTTTAATGGGGATATCCAAGGTGACAGGGGGAGTAAGGGGCAGAGTGTGAAATTAAACAGTGTGTAGGTAAAATAAAACTAGCTACAGGGTAACAAAGTCAAATTTAATAATAGTTCCCATCAGCTAGAGTTAAAATGAGGTGATCTAGGATTGACAAAATATCCTAGTTATTGGTGGTCGACATGTTTCTGCCAGATGACTTAATTGTTCGCGGCATTCATCAGGACCTCTCAATATATCACTCTGCTCGTGTAATCAAAATAAATGAATTACAGACCATACTCGTTGGTAGGTTGTAAATGACAAAAGGACCAGCTGCAGTCCGGTACCATGTCTCTAGGGGTAATGTTAATTTACCTCTACCTTGCGACGAATGATGCTAAAGAGCACAGATTACTTCCGTTAATCCGTCTCGTCCTAATAGAGCACCAACCCGCTGGGGAAATGACTGACACTGTGCTACACATACAGCTGTGCTGTCCTCTGTGATTCACTTACTATTTGTCATACTTGAGAGTGCCAAAAAACTCACAGTCATCTGTTGTGTCTGTTGTGGCTACTATTGCCATTCGTGAACTGATATGTGTCTGACTTTCAACCTGTAGCTAGATCAGGGGATTTGGCAGTGAGAGTTGGAGTCAACGTTGTTCAATGTGTTCCGCCATGGGAAGGATAGTGAGTGGATATCAATGTGGGACACGATGGTGTACACACGGCAGTGCACAGTGTCCACTATGCTGACAGTAAACAAGGGGTTTGAGATATGTGTTAATCTTGTGCTGTACAGTGCAGCTGGTAGACTAACTACACTACAACGCCACACTGCTTGCGGACAGTGCAGGACATATTTTTCACATGATTCTGTATCCAGGGTTTGGTGCCTGCGCTGGCAGAAACTGTGCAGCATTGCTCCAAGGCAGGCACATTATTCCCAAGATGACTGTGTTGCTGCCTGTCATGGGAGATGTAGTTTGTGCTTGAGGCTGTACCTTGCTGCACAGTCTGAAGCCTTGGAGGACTGATAGAGTGGTTTGTGCGCTGCAAAACCCTGTGCACATAGGATGGGATCTGTGTATAGGATGAGAGATGTAATGTAGCATGGTAGACATGATCTTGCAAGGTTAAACTATGACTGTATTTCTCATGTTTCCCAGGTCTGGGATGCATCACATGCCTCATGACCATGGGATTTACCTGTGGACACACAGACTAGAGACAGGGAATCCCTACTTCAACAGGGTGTTTGGACGCAGCATTTCACATAGTACTGCATTAGTGAGGTTCCTTCACACCATTGAATGCACACACAGGGCCTCATGCGGAATGCAGTACACATAGTAATTGGACATGACAAAAATACATGTAATTATGTATCCTCATTTCACCTCCCCTTGGGAGGCACACTATTTGTAAACAGTCCCAGGGTCCCTGCAGCTTGGATATGTGGAAATGCGTGAGAGCTTTATTGGTGCTGCATTTGATAAGCCCATGGAACACATCCTTAATGTAGGGTGCATCTATGCTGCACTTTGCTCTGGCTTACCTAACTGCATAAGTATGAGTCCATGCAATGGCACGCAGACTGACTTTGCATAGCCTCATTGATATGAGTTGGAGACTTGCTCCACCAGAGCATCATGAACAGTGATGCTCCAGCAGCGCAGGTCACTTGTACATGTGGCCCACTGCGGCATAGGTGGTCTCAACATGTGACTTATAGGTTTGTTTCGCGCATATGCCATGTAGCATGGCATAAGTATGTAGGCTCACAACTACTGTATCTGCACTGTCTTATTCAGCCCAAATCTAATATGACAATGTATTCTAACATAATTGACTCTCATGTGATCTGTCATGTTTTTGAGAAGTACTTAGCAACCCGTAGGCCATTCCCATATGTCCCATCTGGAATCGCTCATTGATGGTGAAATGGCGGAAGATGAAGGGATGATGAGCACTGTCTGGGTACTTTGCAAGGACATTGATGAAGAGGCCCAGATGGTCTATGATTGCCTGCACATTCATGGAATGCGTGTGCTTCCTGTTGCGGGACAGGTGTGATGTATCCAATGGAGACACAAGTTGAACATTGATGCAGTCCGTTGCCACCAACACATGTGGAAATCCTGCAATGGCATAAAATCCTTGCTTATTTTCCTGTTGGTTCTGCGTTGTGTTGAGGAAGAAGTGGTAATGGGGTGTGAGGCTTATGATGGCATCCAGGACGGAGGGGAGGAACCTAGGGAAGGATGCCTGAGATACTCCTGCCACTCTGGCTGTGGTGGTTTGGAAAGTTCCAGACACCAGCATGTGTTGGATAGCCAGTAGCTTGGCCTGCGGAGGGATGTTGGTGCACCGCTGTGATGTTGGCTGCAGCCTTGTTGCAATCTGGTGCAGGAGGCGTACAATGGACTCCCTCCTGATCCTCCCTGAGGTCAATGAGGGTTATCCTTTGACACTATGTCTGCTCCCTTCTCCTGCGCTGCCTCCGTGGTGATGGTGGTGGTGATGGTGGACATGGTGGTGGCGATCTTCTTGGTGCTCCGAGCTGCAATAGGAGTAGGTCTATGGTGCTGTTGAGCTTGCCAGAGTAATTTCAGAATATTCTGCTTTTATTACAGTGGACATGCGTCATTTTTATGACTGGTTTTCCGTAGTGGTAAAATTCTGCTGCTACTGGGCCTCTGTGCGTCTTTTGCCAAAGTAGTATCATTTTCCAAAATCGTTGTAAATACGGCCGTGTCAGTTTTGCGTGGCTTTTTACGGGAGAATGCCTACCTTGCATATCATTATCACTAACTGCTGCAACAGGGTCTGGCGCTATGAAAAATAGACGCAGGAGTTGAAAAAGTGACGCTAAAGGCCTCTAGCATCACTTTGCAAATAAAGAGCAAAAAAAAGCTGCCACAGCATCAAAAAACAATGCTGCGGCGGCGCTAGCTCCTTGTAAATAGGCCCCTTAGTTTTCATATGGAATACTCCAGGCGGAGGAACGTGTTATTGAACTGGTCGTTGGCACTCCTGCTGCAGAACTGGCTTTGGATCAGGCTACGACCATGCCAACAAAACCCCAGGTTCGAGTGGGTCGTAGTGCCCGGCTTTGGGTAGCAGCCTAGTATCTGATTTTAGCTTTTATTAACATCAGGCATCACCAAACAGATCTTTATTTCCACATTAGTCTACTCTGACTGCATATCTTATCCTCCCTCTGTAGGTGGCCTTTTACGAGAACCTGTGAAGATTTTATGACTTTATTTCTATTATAAGATCCCTTGTTTTGGACGCAAGACTAGAAATAGACATTTTCCTTTTTTAACGTTGGATTTTTCTTATTTTAACATTGGCTGTAAACCAGGTTAAACAATCCCTTCTTATCTTTGGCTTATGATACACACAATTAGAACATTTTGAAAGCTTTTAGGGTGCAGTAAACTACTATCGATGGGAGGGGCTGGGCGGGAATGATTGAATGTATTAAGCCTGTGACAATGGTGACAGAGATCCCGTCTGCTGAAATATAAATCCCATATCATGTACCAGGATTTATATTTCGCCGGACAGTATATCCGTCACCATTGAAACGGAGTAACCCGTCCGCCAGCATCTAAATCAGGTCCAAATGCCACAAGCCAAAATAACTGGATGTCGTCACCTGGGCTTAATTTGGGGACAAATGCAAGTGCAGGGCTGCCTAGTTGGTTCTCAATAACTTGCGGATGTTGCTGAATACCAAAGGTTTTCACCTATGATTCCATCCAATGCCTCTTTCTTTCACCCCCTGCACATGGAACACATCCTTAATGTAGGGTGCATCAATGCTGCACTTTGCTCTGGCTATGAGGCCATGCAATGGCACGCAGACTGACTTTGCATTGCCTCATTGATATGAGTTGGAGACTTGCTCCACCAGAGCATCGTGAACAGTGATGCTCCAGCAGTGCAGTTCACGTGTACATGAGGCCCACTGTGGCATAGGTGGTCTCAACATGTGACTTATAGGATTGGTTTGCGCATATGCCATGTAGCAAGGCATAAGTATGTAGGCTCACAACTACTGTATCTGCACTGTCTTATTCAGCCCAACACTAATATGACAATGTATTCTAACATAATTGACTGTCATGTGATCTGTCATATTTTTTAGAAGTACTTAGCAACCAGTAGGCCATTCTCATATGTCCCATTTGGAATCGCTCATTGATGGTGAAATGCCGGATGTATGTATTAAGCCTGTAGGATTCCATAATGAGGCTTGAGCTGACTCGGTGAGGTATGGATGGAAGGGCAGGCAGGTCTAGTATTGACAATAAGTTTGGCTTTCTTATGGCGCTTACACAAGGATTTTACAGTCTGCGCCACCAGGGCATTACAAAAAGTGATGCTACAGCAGCACAAGGGGCTCATAAATACGTCCACAGTGTGCAGATTTTTAAATGAGTATCACAGCGTGCAATGTATCACAAGTGTCACACAGGTGTGGGAAAACTAGCATGTTCATATAAATGTTGCTTAACCTGATTAGCTCCTGTTTTTTTCAGGAACATTTATAACTGGGAACTCTCCGGCGACAAAAATCTGGTATCATAAGTGTGTGCATGGTATGAGTGCGGTTAAAAGAAAAACTGTGAACGTAACAAAACACGGAAGAGACCCGGTAGGTCCTGGTGAAAGCTGGATGACCCATGTGGACAGCGATGGTAACCAGCCGAAACATGTTGACTCATGGATGTTGAAAGGATTTGGACTACATCCTAGTTTGCTTAAAACTTGTCCTTGTGTGCCCAAGGAAAAAATCAATGTAAATACAAAAGGGACACCAAGAGGCATTTTAACTTTTTCCCTGGTCCCAAGATCATGATCTGCTATGACATCAAATTGCTCCCCCCCCGAAAGTCGTGTTGAGCCCGCCCGGTATTCTTCAATTTAGCGGGTGAGGATTCGATGATGAAGCATGCCACATAGAAATGTCTGGGTGAGAGTCCTTTTAAAAAGAGAAGTGTTCCCACATCAGCGGGACAAGACAGACTGTACAGGAGGCCACCCCCCATTTTGGTCTATTACTCTTAATTCCCCAGGGAATTGAGGTTCCCCTCCTAAAAAACCCTCCTTCCTCCCTTGTTTTGATCGAAGCAGCACCATATCGACTAAGATGTGGCTCTGTATTGCTCTCCCCGCGCTAGCGCCCTTTTGGCTGCCATGCACCAATGCAGACACCCTTGCGCCATATTGCAAGAGAGAGTGTCTGCATTGTGGCAGGTATCGCTTTTGTGCAGGATGGGGGCCGCTTTCTGTACAAAAACTATACTTTAAAGCAGCGAAACTCAAAGTACGGCCCGGGGGATGCTCGCGGCCATCTTGATCTATTCATGTACCCCCCCCCCCGGTGAACAGCAGCACAAGCTACTGTTTAATTGCTGAGCACTAATATTCAGGAATTTTTTTTAAATAAACGGGCAAGCATTTATTTGCAGGTTAAATGAAGTTATGAAGTAACTACAGTGGTGTCTTGAACCACTTCACTTTAGTTAACCTGCAAATAATTGCTTGCACATTTATGTAACTTTTTTTAGACCTCCTTACACAATCCCTAAATCATCCAGACCCCCTCCCGCCACCCTGCTGGCATCAGTGCTGCCCTCGGTCACACCACAGACTATACTGTGTGGCCCCTGTGCCAATGACTGCGAGTGCCCATGCTTTCAAGCATTCCCTCTTTGTATGTGTGCCGCACAATGCAGGGCACACGCAAAGAAGGGAAAATGAGGAGAAATGAAAAGATTTCTCTTAGCGACGCCTGCCTCAAGGAGGTGCTGGATTGTGGTGCAGATACCTTCCACCAGTTGTTTGCAGATAGGGATTTGCGTCAAAACCCATGGGTGGTTGTTGTGGCACGCCCATGCACCACTCATGGAAAGCCCCATTGATGCAAAGTACCACAATGCAGCACGTCTGCGCTGCGTTGCATTACTTTGGGTTACAATCCAATGCTAAACTTGATTTGCGTTGAATTGTAAATCCCACCAGACGACTTTAATCAGAGTTCCGTTAAAAAAACTCACGCAAACCATGCACACTTTCTCGGTACATATGGGCCCAAGGTGTCCTGATTTGAACTCCTGTTGCAACACGTGCTGTGCTAAAGTCCCCACAGCAGCTAACTGCGGGTCTGAGTTAGGTCTTGACGGATGGGTCGCTCTGTCACAACGGTGACAGAGATCCCGTCTGCCGAAATCCCATATTATGTACCGGGATTTATATTTCGCCGGACAGTATATCCGTTACCATTGAAATGGAGTAACCCGTCCGCCAACATCTAAGTCAGGTCCAAATGCCACCAGCCAAAATAACTGGATGTTGTCACCTGGGCTTAATTTGGGGAAAAATGCAAGTGCAGGGCTGCCAAGTTGTTCCTCAATAACTTGCGGATGTTGCTTAATACCAAAGCTTTTCACTTATGATTCCATCCAATGCCTCTTTTTTTCACCCCTTGCACTTCCGGCCTCTTTATCTCCCTCTTGCAGGTGCTACCTCAGATTGTCACTATTTCCTATATTTCATTTCCTCCTCCAGTCTCCCTCTTCTGCCTTTCTCCCTCTTGATTTGGGGCAAAATCTAACAATTAAAAATAATTCAAAGTCCTAGTAAATGAGTGTTGGGGGTCCACAGGGGCAAGTGCCAGCACAATTTTTTTTTCCTGCAGTTTTATATAGCGTAAACGCGACCCAAAGGTATTGGAGCGCTTTACATGAGCACCAGTAACATTACACAAGGACACATTCATGTTTGGGAGGCACTGGGGAGACTAAGTGATTTTTCCAGAATCACAGGATGTTGAGCCGACGCTCAGACTCAAATCCGGTTCCCTATTTCCAAAGTCGGCAGCTCTGGCCATTACGCCATTACGCAGGAGTGCCCAGTATGCTGGAGGATCAGAGCGGATGGGTGGGAGAGGAGAGGGGCACTAGGGGTCATGGGTGGGATAAAATAAAAGCAACATTTAAAAAAAGTACCTACAGCCGCCCCCATTACGCTTTTCTGCTCCTCTTCACCTCTTCAGGAAGGCACAGGCTCCCAGAATGCACTGCGGTCAATCCTGAAGATGCTCTCGCGCATGACAGCAGCTTCAGATTTGGCCTGAGAGGCCTCGATTTGTGATCCAGGACAGGTTTGGACTGAGACAGCAGGCCAAACCAACATGCACAGCGATGAAAGGGCACTACCACTCCCCTCAGTGCCGGTCACCACTGGGCCCCGCCCCCAAGACTCGGCAGGAAAGGAAACATAAAACGAGCGTTGTTTCATTTTTCCTTCCCTGACATTTTTGTGTGGGAGGCGATGCACCTCCGCCATAGCGGAGGAGCCGCCACTGCCGTTATGCCACATCCTGTCCTCTGGTTGGCACCTGCAGTCAGATGAAAAACGTTTTGGTCGGGGCTCAAGAGCCAATTATTGTTTTTTACAATCACTGGTGATAAAGACTGTGACGAAGAAGAGGACGGTAGTGGAAAATGCTGAACATCTTACCTGCTACCTTCATTACAACAAATCTTACATTCGATCTTCCACCCACTCCAGTGCTTAATTTGTAAAACATTAAGTGCCAGGGCTCTGACCAGGAGGCCACTGCAGCTTGCACCACCCATCGCCCCCATCATCGCTGCCAAAAGAACTACTAACTATCTCTCTCACATGTAAATGGGACAGTTCAGATTATTCCCGGTCCCAAAGCTAAAGGAATGGCTGGGGAGGCAGGGATTAGCAATTTTAATGTATATTGTATTCCTAAACAACCGCTGTTCAGCTCATCTCTAAATTAGATGAGCAGCCACCATGTGGTAGACTGTTCTAAGTATGGTGTTGACAATTAAGTGCCGGTGCTGAGCACCGGAAAGCACCGGCTCAAATTAAGCACTGACCCACTCCCTTCCTGATGGTAAGGGGGATCCCCTGATCACGTGGTAAATGCTCTATATGATACAGGGGGGCCTTTGGTTGAAGCCCTTTCTTGTACCCTTCCATTGGGGGAGGGAAAGAGGGGAAAGGTCAGTTTTAGGATTTGCTCCTAAAGACATAGGGGCATATTTACATGCTCCTATCGCCACCACAACGTCACTTTTCACGACATTGTGGTGGCGATAAGGGCTTCGCCTTATTTACAAGGCAGCGCTAAGCAACCTTAATGCTGCCTTGTAAATAAGGCCTCCTTTCACGCTATGCTTAGCGTGAAAGGGGAAGGCAATGGGTGTTGCGGTGGGCGTTCCACCGCAACACCCACTTATTTTGGCGCTGCCCCATATTTACAAGGTTGCGTAAGTATGGGGCAGCGCCAAAATTAAGACCAAGGAAAACCTGGTCTTACTCTGGCACAATGAGGAGAAATGTTTAATTTCTCCTCATTTTTGCTGCGTTGTGCAGAACACATGGAAACAGGAAAACACAATTGGTTGTTCATGTGAAGGAAGGTGTCCCGTCCTGCACAAAAACAATCATTAAAAAAATGATGTTTTGCAACTTCAGTGTGTGCTGCAACAAACAGAACATCCACTCAAACAAAGGGGGTCCCCTGATTCTAATATAGGTAGAGACCGACCGGGGAAATAAGAGATATAATCAAGAACAAAGTCTCTACCTGTGCGAATCTATATGTTCAAAAAGTCACTAATAAACTCAACACTAAGTAACTCAGGGCCACAGAGTGATCAGAAAGACAAATATAGAAAAGTATCAAAAGGTTTATTATAATTGATAATCCATACATCCAAAGAAATGTGTTAAGACACATATATATATATATATATATATATATATATATATATATATATATATATATAAACTATTCAATGTTCACAAAGCACATCCCACACATAAAAACATTCATTCAGCCATATCATACAACCTGATTCATATGCACACACACTCACATGTCAAGCAATTTCAGACATCCAACAATAAAGTATTTATGAACAGATGAGCATATCTATCCCCAAAGAAATCATCAGTTGCTCAGGTCATATTATCCTTTTTACAGAGAGATTGATGAGGCACATTAGGAAACAGGGATTAAGAATATGAATAGACAATAAATCAATCAATTGAGGAATACAGTTATTATAGGTGACCAGCTGAACATTTCTCGTAGTTTTGGGGGATTTCGTAACCGTAAAGCTTCAGCTTGCTCTTCCGGCTGCATAGGTACTGGTCCTGTCTCCTTCGAGCCTGTGAGATGCTGCCTAGATATTTGCCCATCCTCATTCAAGCCTGTGCAAAGCTGCATAGATATTGACCCTGCCTCATTCGAGCCTGTGAGATGCGGCAGAGATATTAGCACTGTCTCCTTCGAGGCTGTGAGATGCTGCATAGGTATTGACCCTGCCTCATTTGTGCCTGTGAGCTATTGCTTAAGAACTTGCCCTGTCTCCTTTGAGCTTGTGAGATGCTGCCTAGGCAATGACCCCTGTCTCCTTCGAGGCCATATATGCTGCATAGGGACTGGCCCTATCTTCTTCGACTCTGTGAACAGGGCCGAACTGGTCATAGCGGGCACTGGGCGTTTTCCGGGTAGGCCGCTAGGGTGGGGGCGGTTTTGGACCCCTGGGGGGCCGTTTTTGTTACCGGGCATCGGCAATATCGGCCCCCTGTAACAAAATCGGCCGAAACCGGCCATCGCAAACTGCTCAGCTGCACTCCCCCTCATCCTGGGGGGGGGGGGGGGGAGGGGGGGGCGGCTGAGCAGATTGCCAGGGCCGGTTTCTGTTCCCAGTCCGGCCCTGCCTGTGAGATGCTGCATAGGTACTGGCCCTGTCACCTTTCGAGCCTGCAAGATGCTGCATATGCACTGGCCTTGACTCCTTCGAGCCTGTAAGATGCTGCAAAGGCAGTGGGCCCTGACTCCTTCTAGTCCATGATATATGCTGCATAGGTACTGGTTCTGTCTCCTTCGATCCTGTGAGATGCTGCCTAGGGACTGGCCCTATTGCCTTTGAGCCTGTGAGATGATGCATAGGCACTGGCCCCTGTCTTCTTTGAACCTGTGAGATGCTACATAGGTATTGACCCTGTCTCCTTCGAGCCTGTAAGGTGCTGCATAGGCACTGGCCCCTGTCTCCTTTAAGCACATGATATATACTGCATAGGTAGTGGCCCTGTCTCCTTCGAGCCTGTGAGGTGCTGCATAGGGACTGGGCCTGTCGTCTTCAAGCCAGTAAGATGTTGCATAGTTACAGGCACTGTCTCCTTCAAGCCTGTGAGATGCTGTAGAGGCACTAACCCCTGTCTCCTTTGAGTCCATAATATATGCTGCATAGGTACTAGTCCTATCTCCTTCGAGCCTGTGAGATGCTGCATAGGCACTCGCCCTGTCTCCTACGAGATATTGGCCCTGCCTCCTTCAAGAAGGTGCCATGCTGCTTAGATATTGACCCTGCCTCATTCGAGCCTCTGAAATGCTGCATAGATATTGGCACTGTCTCCTTCAAGCCTGTGAGATGCTGAATAGGTATTGACCCTAACTCATTTGAGCCTTTGAGATGAGGCACAGGTACTGGCCCTGTCTCCTTTGAGCCTGTGAGATGCTGCATAGGCACTGGCCTGTGTTTCCTTCAAGGCCATGATATATGTTGCATAGGTACTGGCACTGTTACCTTTGAGCCTGTAAGTTGCGAATACATACCTTTACATCGCAAGCGTTACATCGCATGCTTTACAACGCGGTTGTTACAACGACCGCATTGTTACAACGCAAACTATTACATCGCAAGTTGTTTCAATGACTTGCAGAAGGGGGCGCGCTGGACTTAGGAATAGTATTATTTACTATTCCTACTCCAGTTTGTGCAACAGCAGGGAAGGTGTTGGATTGTAAAATCAACACCAGTGTGCCCCCTACAGCAAGTCGTTGAAAGGACTTGTGATGTAATGGCTCATGTTGTAACAATGCCGTCGCAGTAACGACCGCGTTGTAAAAGCATGCGATGTAAGATATGCGATGTAATGGCTGTTTCCCTTAAGATGTTGCATAGGGACTGGTTCTGTTGCCTTTGAGTCAGTGATATGCTGCGTAGGCACTGACCCCCTATCTCCTTTGAACCTGTGAGATGCTGCATAGGTACTGGATGTGTCTCCTTTGAGCCTAGAAGATGCTGCAAAGGCACTGGCCCCTGTCTCCTTCAAGTCCATGATCTATGTTACATAGGTACTGGCCCTGTCTCCTTCAAGGCCATGATATATGCTGCATAGGGACTGGACCTGTCTTGTTTGAGCCTGTAAGATGCTGCATCGGGACCTGCCCAGTCGCCTTTGAACCTGTGAGATGCTTAATAGGTACTGGGACGGTTTCCTTCAAGCCTGTGAGATGCTGCATAGGCACTGACTTCTTCGTGTCCTTGATATATAGTGCATAGGTACTAGCCCTGTCTCCTTTGAGCCTGTGAGATTCTGCATAGGCACTGGCACTGGCACTGTCACCTTCAAGCCTAAGAGAGGCTGTATAGGTACTTGCCCTGTCTCCAAGCCTGTAAGATGCTTCATAGGTACTGACCCTGTCACCTTCAAGGCTGTAAGATGCTGCATAGGTACTGGTACTGTCACCTTCAAACCTGTTAGATGCTGCATAGGGACTGGCACTATGTAATTTGAACCTGAAGATTCTGCATAGGTACTGACCATGTCTCCTTCGAGTCCAGTATATATGCTGCATAGGTATTGACCCTGTCTCCTTCGAGCCTGTGACATGCTGCATAGGTTCTGGCCTTGTCTCCTTCAAGCATGTGAGATGGTGCATAGGTACTGGCCCTGTTGCCTTCATGCCGGTAGGATGCTGCATAGGCACTGGTCCCTGTCTCCTTCGAGCCCATGATACATACTGCATAGGAACTGGCCCCTGTCTCCTTTGAGCCCATGATATATACTGCATAGGTACTGGCCCTGTCGTCTTCAAGCCTATGAGATGCTGCATAGGTACTGGCACTGTCTCCATCAAGCCTGTCAGATGCTGCCTAGGTACTGCCCCCGTCTCCTTCGAGCCTATGAGATGCTGTATAGGCACTAACCTCTGTCTCCTTTGAGTCCATGATGTATGCTGCATAGGTACTGGCCGTATCTCAATTGAGCCTATGAGATGCTGCATAGGCACTGTCACTTTCACCTTTAAGCCTGAGAGAGGCTGTATCGGTACTGGCCCTGTCTCCAAGCTGGTAAGATGCTTCATAGGTACTGGCCCTGTCACCTTCGAGCCTGTAAGATGCTGCATAGGTTCTGGCGCTGTCGCCTTCAAACCTGTTAGATGCTGCATAGGGACTGGCACTTTGTCATTTGAATATGAAGATTCTGCATAGGTACTGACCCTGTCTCCTTCGAGTCTATGATATATGCTGCATAGGTATTGATCCTGTCTCCTTAGAGCCAGTGAGATGCTGCATAGGTAGCGGCCTTGTCTCATTCAAGCATGTGAGATGCTGCATAGGTACTAGCCCTGTTGCCTAAATGCCGGAAGGATGCTGCATAGGCACTGGCCCTGTTTCCTTTGATCCTGTAATATGCTGGATAGACACTGGCCTCTGACTCCTTCCAGTCCATGATATATGCTGCATAGGTACTGGTCCTATCTCCGAGCCTGTAGGATGCTGCATAGGGACTGGCCCTATTGCCTTTGAGCCTGTGAGATGCTGCATAGGCACTGGCCGCTGTCTCCTTTGAACCTGGGGGATGCTGCATAGGTACTGACCATGTCTCCTTCGAGCCTGAAAGGTGCTGCATAGGCAGTGGCCCCTGTCCCTTTCAAGCCCATGATATATACTGCATAGGCACTGTCTCCTTTGAGCCCATGATATATACTGCATAGGTACTGGCCGTATCTCCTTCGAGCCTGTGAGATGCTGCATAGGCACCCGCCCTGTCTCCTTCAAGTCCATGATATATGCTGCATAGGTACTGGCCCTATCTCCTTTGAGCCTGTGAGATGCTGCATAGATATTGGCACTGCCTCCTTAAAGCCTGTGCAATGCTGCATAGATATTGACCCTGCCTCATTCCAGCCTGTGAGATGCTGCATAGATATTGGCACTGTCTCCTTCGAGCATGTGAGATGTTCCATAGGTATTGACCCTGTCTCCTTTGAGCCTGTGAGATGCAGCATAGGCACTGCTCTGCGTCTCCTTGGAGGCCAGGATATATGCTGCTTAGGTACTGGCACTGTTAGCTTTGAGCCTGTAAGATGCGAATATCTACGTTTATATTGCATGCGTTACATCGCATGCTTTTACAACGCGGTTGTTACAACGTGAACTATTACATCGCAAGTCGTTTCAATGACTTGCTGTAGGGGGCGCGCTGGACATAGGAATAATATAATTTACTATTCCTACTCCAGTAAATCCAACACCAGTGCGCTCTCTACAGCAAGTCGTTGAAACGACTTGCAATGTAATGGCTCGCGTTGTAAAAGCATGTGATGTAAGGCATGCGATGCTGTGGTTGTTTCCCGTAAGATGCTGCAAAGGGACTGGCTCTTTTGCCTTTGAGCCTGAAAGATGCCGCATAGCCATTGGCCCCTGTCTCCTTAGAGTCCATGATATATGATACCTAGATACTGGCCCTGTAGCCTTCGAGGCCATGATATATGCTGCATAGGGACTGGACCTGTCTCCTAAGAGCCAGTAAGATGCTGCATAGGGACCTGCATAGTCGCCTTTGAGCCAGTGAGATGCTTACTAGGTACTGGCACGGATTGTTTCAAGCCTGTGAGATGCTGCATAGGTACTGACTCCTTCGAGTCCATGATATATGGTGCGTAGGTACTGGCCCTGTCTCCTTCGAGCCGGTAGGATGCTGCATAGGCACTGGCCCTGTCTCCTTTGAGCCTGTAATATGCTACATGGACACTGGCCCCTGACACCTTCTAGTCCATGATATATCCATGATATATCCAGTTTGTACAACAGCAGGGAATCCAACACCAGTGCATCGCCTACAGCAAGTCATTGAAACGACTTACGATGTAATGGCTCGCGTTGTAACAATGTTGTTGTTGTAACGACCACGTTGTAAAAGCATGCGATGTAAGGCATGCAATGTTATGGCTGTTTCCTGTAAGATGCTGCAGAGGGACTGGCTCCGTTGCCATCGAGTCTGTGAAATGCTGCGTAGGCACTGACCCCCTGTCTCCTTTGAAACTGTGAGATGCTACATAGGTACTGACTGTGTCTCCTTTGAGCCTGGAAGATGGCGCATAGGCACTGGCCCCTGTCTCCTTCGAGTCCATGATATATGCTACATAGGTATTGGCCCTGTCTCCTTCGAAGCCATGATATATGCTGCATAGGGACTGGACCTGTCTCCTTCAAGCCTGTAAAATGCTGCATAGGGACCTGCCCAGTCGCCTTTGAGCCTGTGAGATGCTTAATAGGTACTGGCACCGTCTCCTTTGAGCCTGTGACATGCTGCTTAGGTACTGGCCTTGTCTCCCTCAAGCATGTGAGATGCTGCATAGGTACTGGCCCTGTTGCCTTTATGCCGGTAGGATGCTCCATAGGCACTGGCCCCAGTCTCCTTTGAGACCATGATATATACTGCATAGGTACTGGCCCTGTCGTCTTCGAGTCTGTGAGATGCTGCATAGGTACTGTCACTGTCTCCTTCGAGCCTATGAGATGCTATATGTATGGGCACTAACCCCTGTCTCCTTTGAGTCCATGATATATGCTGCATAGGTGCTGGCCATATCTCCTTCGAGCCTGTGAGATGCTGCATATGCACTCGCCCTGCCTCCTTCAAGTCCATGATATATGCTGCATGGGTACTGGCCCTATCTTCTTCAAGCCTGTGAGATGCTGCATAGATATTGGCACTGTCTCCTTCGAGCATGTGAGATGTTGCATGGGTTTTGACCCTGCCTCATTTGAGCCTGTGAGATGATGTACAGGTACTTGTCCTGTCTCCATTGAGCCTGTGAGATGCAACATAGGCACTGGTCTGTGTCTCCTTCGAGGCCAGGATATATGCTGCTTAGGTACTGACACTGTTAGCTTTGAGCCTGTAAGATGCGAATACCTACGTTTATATCGCATGCGTTACATCGCACGCTTTTACAACGCGGTCGTTACAACACGAACTATTACATCGCAAGTTGTTTCAATGACTTGCTGTAGGGGGCGCGCTGGACATAGGAATAGTATAATTTACTATTCTTGCTCCAGTTTGTGCAACAGCAGGGAAGGTGTTGGATTGTAAATCAAACACCAGTGCGCCCTCTACAGCAAGTCGTTGAAATGACTTGCAATGTAATGGCTCGTGTTGTAACCACGCGGTCATTGTAACGATCGCGTTGTAAAAGCATGCGATCTAAGGCATGCGATGCTATGGCTGTTTCTCTGAAGATGCTGCATAGGGACTGGCTCTTTTGCCTTTGAGCCTGGATGATGCCGCATAGGTATTGGCCCCAGTCTCCTTAGAGTCCATGATATATGATACATAGGTACTGGCTCTGTAGCTTTCGAGGCCATGATATATGCTGCATAGGGACTGGACCTGTCTCCTTCGAGCCTGTAAGATGCTACATAGGTACCTGCAAAGTCGCCTTTGAGCCAGTGAGATGCTTAATAGGTACTGGCACGGTTTGCTTCAAGCCTGTGAGATGCTGCATGGGTACTGACTCCTTCGAGTCCATGATATATGGTGCATAGGTACTGGCCCTGTCTCCTTCAAGCCTGTGAGTTGCTGCATAGGCACTGTCACTGTCACCTTTAAGCCTGAGATAGGCTGTATAGGTACTGGCCCTGTCTCCGGGCCTGTAAGATGCTTCATAGGTACTGGCCCTGTCACCTTCGAGCCTGTAAGATGCTGCATAGGTTCTGGCACTGTCGCCTTCAAACCTGTTAGATGCTCCCAAACCCGCGCACTGCGGTCCAATTGCCGCGTTCAACTGGCCGTCCCGCGTACGAAAAAGGCTCGACTAGGCGGATGGACGTTTTCGGCAAACGTTACCTCTCTATGGAACACTCTACCACAAGAAATCCAGCAGGCCCCTTCTGAACCTTGCTTTAAGAAACTGCTGAAAACGTGGCTCTTCACCCAACCCCGCTAGCTCTCCTTCTCTGGCCTCCAGGTCAACTGTGTTCTCCTAGTGCCGGGACACCTCCTAGCGAGGTAGCTGTTCGCGCTTTATAAAATGCAGTATTATTATTATTGACCCTGCCTCATTTGAGCCTGTGAGATGATGCACAGGTACTGGTCCTGTCTCCTTTGAGCCTGTGAGATGCAGCATAGGCACTGGTCTGTTTCTCCTTCGAGGCCAGGATATATGCTGCTTAGGAAATGGCACTGTTAGCTTTGAGCCTGTAAGATGCGAATACCTACGTTTCTTTCGCATGCGTTACATCGCATGCTTTTACAACGCGGTCGTTACAATGCATACTATTACATCACAAGTTGTTTCACTGACTTGCGGTAGGGGGCGCGCTGGACTTAGGAATAGTATAATTTACTATTCCTACTCCAGTTTGTGCAACAGCAGGGAAGGTGTTGGATTGTAAATCCAACACCAGTGCGCCCTCTACAGCAATTCATTGAAACGATTTGCGATATAATGGCTCACGTTGTAATAACGAAGTCATTGTAACGACCGCGTTGTAAAAGCATGCGATGTAAGGCATGTCATGTTATGGATGTTTCCCGTAAGATGCTTCATAGGGACTGGCTCTGTTGCCTTTGAGCCTTGAAGATGCTGTATGGGCACTGACCCCAGTCTCCTTAGAGTCCATGATATATGCTACATAGGTACTGGATCTGTCTCCTTCGAGCCTGTAAGATGCTGCATAGGGACCTGCCCAGTCGCCTTTGAGCCTCTGAGATGCTTAATAGGTACTGGCATGGTTTCCTTCAAGCCTGTGAGATGCTGCATAGGAACCGACTCCTTCGAGTCCATGATATATGGTGCATAGGTAGTGGCCCTGTCTCCGAGCCTGTGAGATGCTGCATAGGCACTGTCACTTTCACCTTTAAGCCTGAGAGAGGCTGTATAGGTACTGGCCCTGTCTCCAAGCCTGTAAGATGGTTCATATGTACTGTTCCTGTCACCTTTGAACCTGTAAGATGCTGCAAAGGTTCTGGCCCTGTCGCCTTCAAACCTGTTAGATGCTGCATAGGGACTGGCACTTTGTCATTTGAACCTGAAGATTCTGCATAGGTACTGACCCTGTCTCCTTCGAGTCCATGATACATGCTGCATAGGTATTGACCCTGTCTCCTTAGAGCCTGTGAGATGGTGCATAGGTAGTGGCCTTGTCTCCTTCAAGCATGTGAAATGCTGCATAGGTACTGGCCCTGTTGCCTTCATGCCGGTAGGATGCTGCATAGGCACTGTCACTGTCTCCTTTGAGCCTGTAATATGCTGGATAGACACTGGCCCCTGACTCCTAGTCCATGAAATATGCTGCACAGGTACTGGTCCTTTCTACGAGCCTGTAAGATGCTGCCTAGGGACTGGCCCTGTTGCCTTTGAGCCTGTGAGATGCTGCATAGGCACTGGCCGCTGTCTCCTTTGAACCTGGGGGATGCTGCATAGGTACTGACCATGTCTCCTTCGAGCCTGTAAGGTGCTGCATAGGCAGTGGCCCCTGTCTCCTTCGAGCCCATGATATATACTGCATAGGAACTGTCTCCTGTCTCCTTTGAGCCCATGATATATACTGCATAGGTACTGGCCCTGTCTCCTTCGAGCCTGTGAGATGCTGCATAGGGACTGGCCTTGTCGTCTTCGAGCCTGTGAGATGCTGCATAGGCACTGGAAATGTCTCCTTCAAGCCTGTGAGATGCTGCCTAGGTACTGGCCCTGTCTCCTTCGAGCCTATGAGATGCTGTATAGGCACTGACCCCTGTCTCCTTTCAGTCCATGATATATGCTGCATAGGTACTGGCACTATCTCCTTCGAGCCTGTGAGATGCTGCATAAGCACTCGCCCTGCCTCTTTCAAGTTCATGATATATGCTGCATAGGTACTGGCCCTATCTCCCTCGAGCCTGTGAGATGCTGCATAGATATTGGCCCTGCCTCCTTCAAGCCTATGCAATGTTGCATAGATATTGACCCTGCCTCATTCGAGCCTGTGAGATGCTGCCTAGATGTTGGCACTGTCTCCTTCGAGGCTGTGAGATGCTGCATAGGTATTGACCCTCTCCTCATTTGAGCCTGTGAGATGATGCACAGGTACTGGCAATGTCTCCTTTGAGCCTGTGAGATGCTGCATAGCCACTGGCCTGTGTTTCCTCTGAGGCCATGTTATATGCTGCATAGGTACGGCCACTGTTACCTTTACATTGCATGTGTTATATCCCATGCCTTTACAATGCGGTCGTTACAACGACCGCGTTCTTACAACGTGAACTATTAAATCACAAGTCGTTTCAACGACTTGCTGTAGCGGGCGCACTGGATTTAGGAATAGTATAATTTACTATTCCTTCTCCAGTTTGTGCAACAGCAGGAAAGGTGTTGGATTATAAATCCAACACTAGTGCGCCGCCTACTCGTTGTAACAACGCGGTCGTTGTAACGACCGCATTCTAAAAGCATGCAATGTAAGGCATGCAATGATATGGCTGTGTCCTGTAAGATGCTGCATAGGGACTAGCTCTGTTGCCTTCGAGTCTGTGAGATGCTGCGTAGGCACTGACCCCCTGTCTCCTTTGAACCTGTGCGATGCTGCATAGATATAGGCTGTGTCACCTTTCGTGCCTGCAAGATGCTGCATATGCACTGACCTTGACCCCTTCAAGCCTGTAAAATGCTGCATAGGCACTGGCCCCTGACTCCTTCTAGTCCATGATATATGCTGCATAGGTATTGATCCTGTCTCTTTCGAGCCTGTGAGATGCTGCATAGGTACTGGCCCCTGTCTCCTTTAAGTCTGTGAGATGCTACAAAGGTACTGTCCCTGTTGCCTTCATGCTGGTAAGATGCTGCATAGGCACTGGCCCTGTTTCCTTTGAGCCTGTAAGATGCTGCATAGACACTACCCCCTGACTCCTTCTAGACCATGATATATTCTTCATAGGTACTGGTCCTGTCTCCTTCAAGCCTGTGGGATGCTGCATAGCACTGGCCCCTGTCTCCTTTGAACCTGTGAGATGCTGCATATCTATTGACCATTTTTCCTTCGAGCCTGTGATATGCTGCATAGGCACTGGTCCCTGTCTAGTTCTAGTTCATGATTATATGCTGCAAAGTTACTAGCGCTATCTCCTTCGAGACTGTGGGATGCTGCATAGATAATGGCCTTGCATCTTTCGAGCCTGTGAGATGCTGCATAGGTACTGGCCTCTGTCTCCTTCGAGCCTGTGAGATGCTGCTTAGGTACTGTCCCTGTCACCTTCAAGCCTGTGAGATGCTACATAGGTATGGGCTCTCTCTCCTTCAAGCCTATAAGATGCTGCAGAGGGACTGGCCATATGTCCTTTGAACCTGTGAGATTCTGCATAGGTACTGACCCTGTCTCCTTCGAGTCCATGATATATGCTGCATAGGTATTGGCCCTGTCTCCTTCGAGCCAGTGAGATGCTGCATAGGTACTGACCCTGTCGCCTTTCGAGCCTTCAAGATTCTGCATATCCACTGGTCTTGTCTCCTTTGAGCCTGGAAGATGCTGCATAGGCACTAGCCCCTGTCTCTTTCAAGTCCTTGATATATGCTACATAGGTACTGGCTCTGTCTCCTTAGACGTCATGATATATGCTGTATAGGGACTGGCCCTGTCTCCTTCGAGCCTGTGAGATGCTGCATAAAGCCCTGCCTTGTCACATTCGAGCCTGTGAGATGCTTAATTGGTACTGGCACTGGTTCCTTCAAGCCTGTGAGATGCTGAAAATGGACTGGTCCTATTGCCTTTGAGGCTATGGGGTGCTATAGAGCACTGGCCCCTGTCTTCTTTGAACCTGTGAGATGCTGCATAGGTACCGACCATTTTTCCTTTGAGCCTGTGTTATGCTGCATAGGCACTGGTCCCTGTCTTGTTCTAGTTCATGATTATATGCTGCAAAGGTACTAGCGCTATCTCCTTCAAGACTGTGGGATGCTGCATTGATATTGGCCTTGCTTCCTTCGAGCCTGTGAGATGCTGCATAGGTACTGGCCCCTGTCTCCTTCAAGCCTGTGAGATGCTGCTTAGGTACTGGTCCTGTCACCTTTGAGCCCGGGAGATGCTGCATAGGCACTTGCCCTGTCTCCTTCAAGTCCATGATATATACTGCATAGACACCGAACCAAACTTCTTCGAGCCTTTGACATGTTGCATAGGTATTGGCCCTTCCTCCTTCAAGCCTGTGAGATGCTGCGTAGGTCCTGACCCTGTCTCCTTCAAGCCTGTGTGGTGCTGCATAGGAACTTGATTTGTCTCCTTCGAGTCCATGATATATACTGCATAGGTACTGGCCCTATTCCCTTCGAGCCTGTGGGATGCTGCATAGATATTGTCATTGCCTCCTTCGAGCCTGTGAGATGCTGCGTAGGCATGGACGCCTGTCTCCTTTGAACCTCTGAGATGCTGATTAGGTACGGGCTTTGTCTCCTTTGAGCCTGGAAGATGCTGCATAGGCACTGACCCCTGTCTCCTTCGAGGCCATGGTATATGCTGCATAGGGACTGGCCCTGTCTCCTTCAAGCCTGTGAGATGCTGCATAGGGACCTGCCCTGTTGCCTTCGAGACTCTGAGATGCTTAATAGGTATTGGCACTGTTTCCTTCAAACCTGTGAGATGCTGCATATACACTGTCTCTGTCTCCTCCGAGCCTGTAAGATGCTACATAGGCACTGGTCCATGTCTCCTTCAAGCCTGTGAGATGCTGCTTAGGTACTGGCACTATCTCCGTTGAGCCTGTGAGATGCTGCATAGGTACTGGCTCCTGTCTCCTTCAAGCCTGTGAGATGCTGCTTAGGTACTGGCCCTGTCTCCTATGAGCCATGTGAGATGCTGCATAGACACTACCCCCTGACTCCTTCTAGACCATGATATATTCTTCATAGGTACTGGTCCTGTCTCCTTCAAGCCTGTGGGATGCTGCATAGCACTGGCCCCTGTCTCCTTTGAACCTGTGAGATGCTGCATATCTATTGACCATTTTTCCTTCGAGCCTGTGATATGCTGCATAGGCACTGGTCCCTGTCTAGTTCTAGTTCATGATTATATGCTGCAAAGTTACTAGCGCTATCTCCTTCGAGACTGTGGGATGCTGCATAGATAATGGCCTTGCATCTTTCGAGCCTGTGAGATGCTGCATAGGTACTGGCCTCTGTCTCCTTCGAGCCTGTGAGATGCTGCTTAGGTACTGTCCCTGTCACCTTCAAGCCTGTGAGATGCTACATAGGTATGGGCTCTCTCTCCTTCAAGCCTATAAGATGCTGCAGAGGGACTGGCCATATGTCCTTTGAACCTGTGAGATTCTGCATAGGTACTGACCCTGTCTCCTTCGAGTCCATGATATATGCTGCATAGGTATTGGCCCTGTCTCCTTCGAGCCAGTGAGATGCTGCATAGGTACTGACCCTGTCGCCTTTCGAGCCTTCAAGATTCTGCATATCCACTGGTCTTGTCTCCTTTGAGCCTGGAAGATGCTGCATAGGCACTAGCCCCTGTCTCTTTCAAGTCCATGATATATGCTACATAGGTACTGGCTCTGTCTCCTTAGACGTCATGATATATGCTGTATAGGGACTGGCCCTGTCTCCTTCGAGCCTGTGAGATGCTGCATAAAGCCCTGCCTTGTCACATTCGAGCCTGTGAGATGCTTAATTGGTACTGGCACTGGTTCCTTCAAGCCTGTGAGATGCTGAAAATGGACTGGTCCTATTGCCTTTGAGGCTATGGGGTGCTATAGAGCACTGGCCCCTGTCTTCTTTGAACCTGTGAGATGCTGCATAGGTACCGACCATTTTTCCTTTGAGCCTGTGTTATGCTGCATAGGCACTGGTCCCTGTCTTGTTCTAGTTCATGATTATATGCTGCAAAGGTACTAGCGCTATCTCCTTCAAGACTGTGGGATGCTGCATTGATATTGGCCTTGCTTCCTTCGAGCCTGTGAGATGCTGCATAGGTACTGGCCCCTGTCTCCTTCAAGCCTGTGAGATGCTGCTTAGGTACTGGTCCTGTCACCTTTGAGCCCGGGAGATGCTGCATAGGCACTTGCCCTGTCTCCTTCAAGTCCATGATATATACTGCATAGACACCGAACCAAACTTCTTCGAGCCTTTGACATGTTGCATAGGTATTGGCCCTTCCTCCTTCAAGCCTGTGAGATGCTGCGTAGGTCCTGACCCTGTCTCCTTCAAGCCTGTGTGGTGCTGCATAGGAACTTGATTTGTCTCCTTCGAGTCCATGATATATACTGCATAGGTACTGGCCCTATTCCCTTCGAGCCTGTGGGATGCTGCATAGATATTGTCATTGCCTCCTTCGAGCCTGTGAGATGCTGCGTAGGCATGGACGCCTGTCTCCTTTGAACCTCTGAGATGCTGATTAGGTACGGGCTTTGTCTCCTTTGAGCCTGGAAGATGCTGCATAGGCACTGACCCCTGTCTCCTTCGAGGCCATGGTATATGCTGCATAGGGACTGGCCCTGTCTCCTTCAAGCCTGTGAGATGCTGCATAGGGACCTGCCCTGTTGCCTTCGAGACTCTGAGATGCTTAATAGGTATTGGCACTGTTTCCTTCAAACCTGTGAGATGCTGCATATACACTGTCTCTGTCTCCTCCGAGCCTGTAAGATGCTACATAGGCACTGGTCCATGTCTCCTTCAAGCCTGTGAGATGCTGCTTAGGTACTGGCACTATCTCCGTTGAGCCTGTGAGATGCTGCATAGGTACTGGCTCCTGTCTCCTTCAAGCCTGTGAGATGCTGCTTAGGTACTGGCCCTGTCTCCTATGAGCCATGTGAGATGCTGCATAGGCACTGGCCCCTGTCTCCTTCGAGTCCATGATGTATGCTGCATAGGTACTGGCACTATCTCCTTTGAGCCTGTGGGATGCTGCATAGGCACTGGCCCCTATCGCCTTCATGTCGATGATATATGCTGCATAGGCACTGGCCCAATCTCCTGCGAGCCTGTGAGATGTTGAATAGGTACTAGCCCCTGTCTCCTTCGTGCCTGTGCGATGCTGCATAAGTACTGCCCTATCTCCTTTCAACCCGTGAGATGCTGTATAGGGACTGACCCTATCTCGTTCGAGGCCATGATATATGTTGCATAGTGACATGCCCTTTCTCCTTCGATCCTGTGAGATGCTGCATAGGTACCGGCCCCTGTGTCCTTGAGATGTTGCATAGGCACTGCGGCCCTGTCTCCTTCAAGCCTGTGTGTTGCTGCATAAGTACTTGCTCTGTGTCCTTCGAGCCTGTAAGATGCTGCATAGGGACTGTCCCTGTCTCCTGTGAGTCAGTTGGAGGCTGCATGGGGCCGGCTCCTGTCTCCTTCAAGTCTATCATGGTTTGCTGTAGAGCTGTTGCCCCCGTCTCCCTCGTGTCCGTGAAATGCTGAGGGTGAAAGCATCAAAGAGGAAGCGCTAGGAGCAGGTGTGGGTGTTCCCAGAGCAGCTCAGCACCCTGCTTCCGAGCCACCCTAGTTAGCGCCTAGTGTCCCTGCGGAGAGCTAGAATGATGCATCACTGACCCTCGACATTAATCCTTCACCTACAACCCGGCAACCAGGGGCGTAGGAGACACTAAAATTCTGGGGGGGACAGGGACAACCATGTGGACCCTATACAAATCACCGCCCGTTAAACAAATACATTTGCATACTTTCGAAGTGAAAAATTGAGAAAAGCAGGCATGCCGTCACAGTTTGCATGTATGCTTTATTGTTATTTACATTCATATAGTAATGAGACCAAATGTTTAAAAAAACATGTTTATGAATCTTGCATCTTCATGCACAAAGCAAACAAAGGCCGCTGACTTAGGGTGTGGGCGTCGTGTTTGCAAGTGCATTATGGTTTGAAAAGTACCTGCTGCTGCATTCCTGGTCTCCAGCAATTTTCAGGCAACAATAAAAATGTGAAGATAACGTTGGTGATTAATGTTCTTTATTGAGAGAGATCGAAGGTTTTTCTAGTGGAAGTTTTAACTCATGGTAAGGTAGCCACAGTGGGGTAATATGGCTGCTGCAAAGAACGTGTACCACGCAGATCACAAAATGCATATCATGTAAATAGATCAGTGGGTTACTGCTTTTGTCTGAGAAATTCTTTTAGGATTTGCAGTTTATAAGTTAAAATCCTAATATTGAACAGTGAGCTATTAACCGTCATCAAAGAGCTGCATGAAAACATCAAGGTATAGATTAGAACGTTATGATTTTTCCCCAGTCTTTCCCTATCCTATTGTTGGAAAATGGGTTCATTAGGATAGAAATCAATTCTGATTATTAAAGAGAACCCCCCAACCATGGTGTTATGTTTTACATTCTGAGTTTGTGTGTTGCAAAGCCACCCTGTGCCCTGGGCGCTCCCCAACATTTTGCTGACTGGTACTGGTGGTACCTGACTGACTGACCCTGGCCTCTGCCTAAACAGCCAGTGCTATTCTGAAAGAGGCACTTAAAAATACAGTGAAAACACCTACATACACTAGGGTGCACTATGGGCTAGGGTACCCCTATGATTGGCATGACCTCAACTATAAGGCCCTAGTACATAATAGGGCAGGGGGATTAGAACTACATTTAAGTCCCTAGAATATAATAAGGCATGGCAGTTTAGAGGCCAGCAGCCCTTTCTGCGCTTGCATGTGTGCACTGCTGAAGCCTGAGGTCAGTTTAAAAGTAGCCCTGTGTTGTAGGACTGCTTTTAAAATGCAAATTGGGACCCATTTAGGCGCAACCAGCAAAGAGCTAAGCCTCGCAAAATCCTCGTCAACTTCCACACCTATGCCCTTAAAGAGCGGATTCTTAATTTAGCCTTGAAGCAAAAATCTCTTCCTGGAAAGGGATTCACTTTTCTTATTAGGTCTGATTTATCCAGGGCTACGTTAGAAAAACAGTGGGAGTTTGGAAGGCGTCTTGAAGCATTCAGAAAGTTGGGAGCCACCGCCCAGTTGGTTTTCCCTGCTGTCTTGAGGGTGATGTTTAACAACAAAATGTCTAACATTAGTACAGTGCAAGCTGCTGATGAGCTCCTCTTAGAACTAGGCAATAAGACAACGGGTTAAGTTAGAATTAAGGAAGGATTTGATTTTTGAAGCCTAGGTTTACTCACTTGAATGTTGTTATTTGAGAAGGGGAAGGGAAATGATAAGGAAGGAAGGAAGGAAAGGAAAGAAAAAAAATAAAAATAAAAAAAAAATAAAAACAAATAACAAACAACAAACAACAAACAAAAAAAAAAAAAAAGAGGGTGGACAAGAAATTTCTTTGTGTACTTTCCTAACTACCTTCCGCTTGTATAAACGGTTACTCTGAACTCTCTCTTTTGATTGCAACTCGGTTCAGGGGTGGGTGTGAAACATGGGAGCTTGAGTTGGGGGTGCCATCTGCTGGATTCGATCCGGTTAGATACACCACGGGTTCTCCAGGGGGGGGTGGGGAGGGGGTGAGGGTGGGGGGGTTGGGAGGGTCACGGGGTAAAACGATTAAAAATTTCCTCTTGTGCCATCTTAGTGTTCTATTATTTCTTGCTTTGAATATGAAAATCTTAGATATGTTGTTGTCTGCTATAAAGTTAGTTCAGACAAATGAGGGCACCTACGCAAGGTTTTGTATTTTTAGGGTCAGCTATCTAACATCATGGCTTTGGCTAATTTAAAGATATTATCATGGAATGTGAATGGTCTGCGTACTAAACCCAGGGCTAGGAAAATATTACAATATCTTAGAGACTCAGAGGCACAGGTCATTTTATTGCAGGAGACGCACTTGACTCAGGATGAAATGGACGCAGTAGTCAAAAGCAATAAGTGGATCAACTTTGCAATTTCTACTTCACAGTCTTTGACTTGTAGAGGAGTATCGATCATTTTTAAAAAGTATCTCGGAGCAAGGGTATTAGATTTCAAAGTCGATCCTGCAGGTAGGTGGGTAATCGCAGCGCTCTCCATCCTGGGTACCCAGATAACTCTGGTGGGGTATTACGGTCCCAATCAGGACGACCCGTCTTCATTAGAGGTAATTCTATCTCACCTCTTGACCTTTCCAGAACCTGTAGTTTTTGCTGGTGATTTTAATATTGTCCTAAATCCCTCCCTGGATAAATCTTGCAATAGTCGATCGCTAATTTCATCTAAATCAAGGTCTGTTTTGTTAAATGCTATGAAGCAGTTTGGATATGCAGATATTTGGAGGTTAAGGGCAGGGGAACAACAGGGTGTCTCCTATAGAAATCACAAATACAACCATCAATCTAGAATTGATTTTATACTAATTAGCCATTCCTTAGTAGATCTTGTTAAAGATATCAAGTACCTTCCAATTCACTTGTCTGACCACTTGGCTATAGCTTTGGATCTTACATCACTATTGAGGGCGCCGGCGAGGAGTTGGTCCTTCGATCGTTCCTTACTCTCCCACTCAGAAGACGTTCTTTTTCTTAAGTCTGAGGTGAGCCTCTTTTTAAGGGTAAATGTTGACTCGGCAGACATCGGAATTGTATGGGACTCTCTGAAAGCATTTCTGAGAGGGCTTATTACAAATAAAGTGGCTTTCAGGAGGAAGGAATATAGGGAGGCCGTTATGTCAGCCGAAGCAAATATTGTTAAGATTCAGACCCAATTAGATCAAGAGGATAATTATAACACAGCAGCGGTCCGCTCTTCTTTGTCTGAGAGTTTACTTTCTTCAAAGGGCCATCTAGCTTCGATTTTAAATCAGCGGGTTCAAGAAAGGTGGGAGGCCAGCAAACTTGCACACTTTCAATATGGAGAAGGAGCGGGGAAACTATTGGCCTGGAAAACCAAAACTGACCAAGTACGGAATAACATCGAGGTGATTAGAGTCAATGGTTCCCCGCTCTCCCGGGATGATGACATTAGATCTGCCTTTAGAGACTTTTTTCAAAATATTTATTGTGAAGACAAGAATATTAGCTTAAATACCATCAATGACTGGCTTAGCAAGATCACCCTTCCAGCACTTTCTGCTGAGCAGAGCGAAACATTAGAAGGTGAAATCTCGGAGGAGGAAGTCATCAAGGCCTTACATGATGGCAAAAAGGGGAAGGCGTCTGGTACAGACGGCCTCCCGGCTGAATTATATAAGGTGCTCGAGCGGGAACTTGTCTCGTTCCTGGTTCTACTATTTAATAACATCTTATTGGCTGGCGGGTCTCCCCCTAAGTCCTGGGACAGTGCGTCCATCACTGTAATTTTAAAACCGGGGAAATCACCAACGGCATGTAGTTCATATAGGCCTATTTCCATTCTGAACGCAGATTATAAACTATTTGCTTCAATTTTGGCAAATAGACTAGCTCTTGTTGCACCTAAAATCCTACATCCCGATCAGAAAGGGTTTGTCAAAGGGCGCCAGTTATATGAACTGACATACAACTTAATTGGGGCAATAGATCTGGCAGTTTTGGAGCCGTCCCCCTTGGCAGTCCTTACCCTGGACGCTGCCAAGGCCTTCGACAGAGTGAATTGGTCGTATCTGTCGGAGGCCCTGGCGAAGTTTGGTGTGGGACCAGTGTTTCGTCGGACAATTGCCCTTTTATATCAGAACCCAAGTGCTTGTGTATTGGTGAACGGAGGTTTGTCTGATCCCTTTAACATCTAGAGAGGAACAAGGCAGGGTTGCCCTCTCTCTCCGCTCCTATTTGATCTGTATGTTGAACCCTTTGCCCAAAGTCTGAGGGATAATGTTAACATCAAGGAGTTTGCGTGTAGGGGCTGGGAGAGAAAAGTGGCCCTGTACGCGGATGACATCATTATCTATACTTCCGATGCCCATATGGCTCTTCCAGAAATATTTAAGCTAGCCTCTGCTTTTGGAGAAGTATCTGGATATGAGATCAATGCCACAAAAACTGAGATGATGACTTGGAGTATGGATCAGAGTCCGAGTATTGCCGGTATTCAGCCAGGAAAGAAGTTAAGATACCTGGGCCTTGACATTGTTGAGGATTTAGACCAGATTGTCAAGACCAATTTTTCAAAGATAGTTAAGGACTGTCGTAAGTTACTTCAGTCCTGGTCTTGTCTCCCTCTGTCGTTACTGGGGCGGTCTAATCTGGTCAAGATGTCGGTTCTGCCAAAGCTTTCCTTGTTATTTAGTACTATTCCCCTGTACTTTGATCCAATCCCTATTAAAACATTCCAGGCCGAGATTAATACATTTATTTGGAATAAACATCTTCCAAGAATCTCGTGGAAAAAGATAAGGAGGCGTAGGGAAAAGGGGGGCTTGGCTGCTCCGGACATCCAGTTGTATGTATGGGCGTTCCAGCTTTCCCATGCCAGAATGCTGTTAAAAAAGCCATTAGAGTCTGGTGTGGGAACACTATACGCGACCCTGCTAGATGGAGAGGGGGTTAGTCAGTCTGGATTCCTTTTGAAATTTGGAGATCCGAAATACTTCAAAAAGATTAAGCTGAAGATCCTACTGGGGATGGCAAGGACTTGGGCCCAGGTTCTAAAAGCCACTAAAATAGGGTATTATGGCAGTAGGACTCCCTTATGGGATCTCCCAGATCCCCCGACCTGGTTGTGTGATCTGCTTGCATTACCTATCAGGGAGGCAGGGTTGGAGTGTTGGGGAGACCTATTTGTCGAGGGTGAATTGCTTTCTTGGGACTGCCTGAGGGGGAAGATCGGTTCTGGCCTATCTAGGCTAAAATATCTGCAGATGTCCAGTTGGTATAGATCTTATATAGCACAGCCCTCTCAGAGAAGCAAGCCCCCATTAGGTGGCTATAGTACTTTCATAAATTTGTTGATCGACAAACCCCCTGCCAGGAAAGAGATCTCTTTATGGTACAATTTGATTTTGGAGGAGTTAGACGGGGAATTTCAGCTACCTGATGAGCTTTGGGGGTCAGATATAAGCAATACCAACCTGCAAGAAGTATGGGGGAAATCATGTAGAATGATGTGGGATGTCGTGAAGCCGGCATGGTTGCGCAGGAACCACCTTTATACTATCCACAGAGCGTACTACTCTCCCCTTCGCCTGTCCAAATTTACTCAAGGGAACACGGTGAAGTGTGCTAGATGTGGTCTCTTGGCTGCCTCGGACATCCACATGTTTTACGAGTGTCCATCTTTGTCGCAGTTTTGGGTAGCTATTTGTAAGATTCTGTCAACTTCTGTCGATTTCAACATAGTATTGGATTCTCAGTTAGTGATCTTTGGAATCCTAGAGGGGGTTTCCAATATGGCGAAAAAGTTAGTCTTCTATGCAATATTGCTTGCTAGAAGGGAGATATGTAAGAAGTGGAAGGACTGTTCACCTCCCTCTGTTATTGAATGGTTTGCTTCTGCTCTGCAAGTCTCCAAGCTGGACTTGGTCAGAATAGGGAATCCTGAGAAAATATCTTTTTGGTGCCTCCTGAGATGGGATCATTGAGAGTCTGGGGATTTTTTTTTTTTTTTTTTTTTTTTTCCCCAGGTCCAATGATTAAGCCATCTATACTATGTCTGGGTATGAGTAATGCCTGGATACTCCTGTTCAGTATTTTGGTGGATCTCCAAAATCCTCTGTAAGGTTATGCTATGCTGATCGTTGGTATGTCAAGCTATACTGCTATGGGACGAGGCTCTCGCTCACCGTTTGGTCCCCTCCAGTTGCCGACTGAGCTAGCATTTTGTTTGCTAACCTATCGATCACGCACATAGAACCTTGGTGGCGCATGAGGACAAAAAAAAAAAAAAAAAAAAATGCAAATTGTGCCCAAACTCGACTTTTGGGTTTGGGGAACTTACAAATTGATCAACTACAATGTTGGGGCAAAATTAAGTTAAGTGGAAAAATGTTTTCCACTTAACTATGGCTGTATCATATTTGCCACATAATACATCATCTGCTGCATAATCCAACAATTTTCCCCAAAACTATTTTGTAGCTCAAACGGATCACAAATTACTAAAATAAATGTGACTTATGTTGCTGTGAAGTGTAGGGCCCTTTGCAAAGGTTAGTAAAGAAAACAATTGGTGCCAGACACTCCTAATTACACTCAAATTAATACCTGTAGGAGAGTGTAGTATGCAATCAATTCATACAACTGAAAATATATAATGTAAAGGCACATTCAACAGGGAAAATCTCATAGATAAGAGGCCAGGTATTAATTTGAGTGTAATTAGGAGTGTCTGGGACCAATTGTTTTCTTTATTGATCGATACCCAGGTCCTTTGACACTATACTGGGTTACCCCATTTATTATAATGGTTACCTTTGCAAAGGTTGACTGGTCACCTTTCCCACTGCTGCATTTGTATGTTACACCGGTACTAATGAGGCGAAAGTTTTGCAGAGGCTGTTAATATGTATAAATATGTCAAAATAATAAAGTGTCATAAAATTTACCACATTACGCTGCAGCCTTTTTATTATTGCATAATTTAGTCAGCACTGCGATGTCATTTTGGCCTCCATTGCTGCATAACTCCAGTGGCCCGAAAGCAGGCTGCACATGTTAAAAGTGTTTGTGCATGAAGCAGAGACCAAGAAGTTTGCAAACTTAGGTGCTGATTACGATGGCAGGCAGACTTCAGTTCGTCAGCCATCGAATCGGGGAATGGGACCGCTGGCCTTCAAGGTGGCAGCCCCACAATAGGCATTACAATGCGACCGCCACTACGTCGTTCGCAGTGCCTATCTTTTACATTGCAACAGATGCTGCTGGCTGCATCATCCGCCGCAATGTAAAAAAGGGACATGTTACATATATCACTGCACTACGTGGCAGGCACAATGCGGTGCCTGCCACATGGTGCAGTGATATGTAGAGGTCCCATGTCTGGGGGCCGGGGGGTAAAGGGGCCTGCTACGGGGCCCCAATGTCCCTTACCAGCAGCTTTTCCATGGTGGGTGAACCGCCATGGATAGGCTGGCGGGTAAGGGACATCATTATTCCTACTGCGGTGCCTGGTAGGCACCACCAGCATTGTAGGAACCATGAGCTCCTCCGCCGCAACGGCGGACTCAAGGAGCTCGTCGGGTGTGTGGCGGTTGGTCTTTCCGACCACCTGGGAACCACCCACCATCGTATAATGGCGGGCTGTGATGCAGTCACCAATGGCGGTGGGACCGCCACCGACGTGGCGACGTGGCGGTCCAACCGCCATTATAATCACCCCCTAAGTTTGGTGTGCTTGCAAATCCTACATTGCCAACCCCTGGCAATGTAGTGCTGGAAAAAGGCCAATGGAGGTACCAATGGGTGAGGTGGACTGGCCTCAAGGATCTTGTGACCTCAGTGACAGATTCACTGTTGATCTAGGGTGTGCTTCTTCGTATACCTGCCAGTAAGACAGGAAGTGAACTGCAGTATAGATTGTGGTGGACAGGCCTTGAAGGTTAAGTCACACTTGCCACCGTTAGGGTCCACCTGCGGGTGCTGTAACACCTGGGCTTCTAAGGTCTATCGGGCCTTCTAAGGTGTAACATCGGAATGAGCTCTGTCAGGAGTGTGGTCTGGTGGACTGGTCATGAAGGCTGAACATGGTTCTCCAGTTCCATATTCTTCAGCTCTGGCCAGAGTGCCACATCCTCTCCCACACTGAACACCATACTGCCCCACTGAGAGAAACTCGCACTGCCTTCAGCTGCAACTCAATTGTGCTGCGACTAAATTCAAATTATGCACTAGACAACAGTAAAATGCTGCCTGAAAAAAATGAATAACACCCTGGAAAAAGCAAACACTCATAGGGAATGCAAGAATAAGCAAAGCATGTGAACTGTAATCAGAAAAAAACATGGTTACCTTAACGGTTTTAAACTCATTATTCAGAAATCAGTAAGTGATTTTGCCTGAAAAGTTCAGGACATGGCTACAGGACCAGGAAGGGCACTTAGGGGCATATTATCAAGAACAGCGTTAAAATTATCGCCGCTTTAGCGGCAGGAAACTGCCGCTAAAGCGGCGATAATGGGCTTGATAATATGCCCTTGAGAATTCCCATAGAAGCCCATGTTCTGGTGTCAACATGGGATTCTATGGAAATTCTCCAGGGCATATTATCAAGCCAATTTTCGCCGCTTTAGCGGCAGTTTCCTGCCGCTAAAGCGCCGATAATTTTAACGCCGTTCTTGATGATATGCCCCCGTTTCAATGTCCATTGTTTATATCAAAATGTAAGCAGTTTGGTTTAAAAACGATCACATCCCCGAACACAGAGCCGCATTTTATAAGCTAAAATAATTAAAACAGTTGAAAACGATCATATTAAACGTTTCCACTCTACCCATCAACCAGGTATTGCAGTCCCTTTAGGAATGGCGCACTTACCCACCCTGGAAAAAAAATGTTGTTCAAAGAAAGAAGATAAAAAGAAAGTAGCGCTTTCACTGGCAAACCCTGTAAAGTGGCGCTAATGTGTGTGGGTGTAAATAACAGTCTGGCCTGTCTGCTGGCCACTCTGTATTGCTTTATTTAGGTATTTAACTATTTTTTCTCTCCATTCCGAGATTTTTCTTTTCAATAGAAAACGGTCAGAAAATGAGGACATTTCCAGCCAAAGTGTTCAGCCTTTTTTGGATCCATTTCACAGGGGAACAAATAAAGAAAAGGAGAGGCAAGAGAGAGTACCTTAAGAGCTGCCTCTTGAAATCAGCAGGTAAGCAGGAGCGAGACAGAGACAGAAAGGGGTGAGGAATAAAGAGAGGAGGGCAGCCGCCAGAGGCAGATCAGGAGTAGTGGACACGGTCCTTGCCATGAAGGAAAAGAGACCGCGTTTATTTTTTCTCCGTTCTCTGCCCTTCCCAGAACGGCTGAGCCTTCCCGCAGCATAACAAAAGGCAGAGGGCGGGTGGCCTCTTTGACTCCAGGCAGGTCAAGTGCAGGGCCATTAGGTAGCGCTTTCGCGCGCTAATGGCCCTGCGATAACAGAAGGGAGAGGGGAAATTCTTTTGTCCCCTCGTCCCCGCCACACTTGTCCCCGTGTCCCCCGCACTCCAAAATCTGTGGGGGGGGGGGGGTGTAAGGTTGTGAGCATTCTAGTAGCTGGCGGGGGCGGAGCCTTGGGGTGAGGGGAAGAGGAGGAGCGAGGAGAGAAGTGGGCAGTTAGAATAGGGACGAGGTAGAGATAAGGAGTAGAGAATAAAGCTCCTGAGAAATCGTAAAGGGCGTCTGTCATTATTTGTAGCACGATGCTACAACTGGCGACGAGGGTGGGATGAGCAAGCCCACACCAGTTACAGAGCCCTGGAGCGTGGTGAAGAACCGGACCTGCCTGAGGCGATTGAGCACCTCTGGATGCCACCAGTGACTACGGAAGTCGGGAGCCTACCCCGACCCCGCCTCGTGTCCCCAGAGTGAAGGAGAAGGTGCCTGACGCTGGAGACGCTGTCTCCAAAAGCCTGCCTGTAAGCGCTGTTGAGCGCGCAAAAAAAATAAAAGAAAAACGAAGACCGAAAATCCCTCGCTGCCGGCTAATCTCACGCCCGATGCGTGAGCTTTGGCAGGGTCGGCGCGCAAGAAGAGCGGGAAGCTGCAGAACAAGGCGGGAGCCCACCCCGACCTCACCTGGTAGCTGTCGCCGCCGTGAATGAGCAGGGACTGGAGGGTGCCACCCCTGAAGATGCCCGCCGGTGAGTCCAACTTGTAGTAGACTGAATGAGCCGGGAGAGAGCCTCGCGCGTGTGTGCAGGGACGGCGGCCATCTTGAAGTCAGGCAATCCTCCTGGGACACCCCCCATTAAAGTGAATTGGCGGCCATCTTGAAGTCAGGCGCCTAGGATTCACTGAGGGAGAACAAACAAGCATAAGCATACCCAGGATAAGTCATCAACAAGCACAAGCAAAGCCAAGATAAAGGAACAAACAAGCACGAGCAAAGCCAAGCCAAAGGAACAAACAAGCACGAGCAAAGCCAAGATAAAGAAACAAACAAGCACGAGCAAAGCCAAGATAAAGGAACAAACAAGCACGAGCAAAGCCAAGATAAAGGAACAAACAAGCACGAGCAAAGCCAAGACGAAGAAACAAACAAGCACAAGCAAAGCCAAGACAAAGAAACAAACAAGCACGAGCAAAACCGAGACAAGTGTGCTACAAACGCAGGTGCGAGCACGCAAGCCGACTGAAGTGAACTGACCCGAGCGCACGGGATTCACAATGTCGAATCAAGGATCACCGACCCGACAGGAGGCCAAACCCATCGTCATAGGGCTGTCACATCTGCGCCCTCCGGAGCCCCTGACGCTTGTAGTCGGTAGCAGCATGGGCCCTCGTTGGGAGGAGTGGATCGAGGACTTTGAGGACTATATCAAAGGTTCCAAGGTCCTCGGCGATGAGGACCAACTGATTGCGCTTCGAAACCTCGTGGGAAAGGACATTAGCAAGATAATTAAGGAAATCCCAGCTGCGGATGCAGGGACGTACGCCAAGGTACGGGAAGCCCTGGATAAGAAATTTTTACACAAAAAAAATGTAGACTACGAGAGGTATGTGTTCCAGCGGGCGCACCAAGTAAAGGATGAAGCGATGAACACATACATAACCCGACTACGACGGTTGGCACGCCACTGCAACTTTGAAGCATTCTCTACGGAGGATGCCATACGGCTGCGTGTCATTGACGGCTGTCAATCTGAGACCCTCCGAAGAAAATTGTTAAAGAAAAGTCACACCCTAGACGAAATAGAGGAACTGACGAGAGTGCATGACCAGACCGAGGAGCAGGCCAAGACCATGGAAGCAGGGCGTACGGAACGCCGAGAGCAGATATGTCAGGTGCGAACCGGTCGCCCTCGCCGAGGGTCCAGGGAGCGCGGGCGACACGATCGGCCATCATCGCGCCGGCGCCATTCTGGGCACCGTCGACCGGACTCGGGGAGAAACAACAGACGACATGATTATGTGAAGAAGGCGACAGCACAAAAATGTTACAGATGCGGGTACGACTTCCCACACTCCAGAGTGTGCCCGGCTATGGGCCAGCAGTGCCGCAAGTGTGGTCGGAGCAGTCACTTTGAAGCCATGTGCGGAGAGTATCGCCGCGAGAAAGGAAAGAAACCGCCCGTGACGTCGCGGAGTGACACTTGCCGGCAACATGCGCGAGCGGTGCATGGTCGCCCAAAGTCGTCATCAAGATCATCGCACTCCAGCAGGGAGTCGCGGACATCGCGATGGTCGAGGAGATCACCCTCTCGGGACTCTAGATCGACATCAGACGAACAAGAATATTCAATTGAATACGCGAGCATGGTTGCCGACCCGGACCAACTTAAGAAATATTCCCGACTGGACATCAGCGTCGGTGGACATGCCACAAAATTTGTGATGGACAGCGGAGCGTCACTAAATTACATTCCGGTGACGGAGTACAAAAAAATGAAACCCCTCCCGCGCCTGAGTCCTGCATTTGTTCGGGTCTACACCTGGATGTCCAGGAAGCCCCTCCCTTGCCTCGGGAAGTTTTCAACTACGCTGAGACACAACACAATGTCAGTTCCCGCTGTGATCCACGTCATAGAAGGGCCGGAGGCTGACTGTCTCCTTAGCCTGCCGACGGCCGAGCGGCTGCGTCTGGTGGAAGTTCTCTATCGCGTCAGCAATGACAATGACATCGTGTACAAGCCAGGCAAATCAGTCAACGTGGCTGACTACAAGTCGCGACACCCCAGGGCACCACACTCACTTGGACTGTCCGTTGTGGAGGAAGATGTCCACCTTGGGGAGGATCAAGCGCGACCGCCTGCGGGCCCCCTGGAGACCACCCCTCATGCCACCCTGAAAGAGTATCCACAGTGTCCAATAGTAGGGCACGGTGATCTTCCGGCCCCGAGTCAGATGACACCGCCGCCGCCTGGAGTGCGGCACGAACTAGCCCTGGACTTTTATGGCCCAATGCAATCAGGCAAATATGTTCTCGTAATAATGGACGAGTACTCCCGGTTTCCCATTGCCCAGTTTGTGCCGTCCACCAGTGCTGCCGCCACCATTGCGGTTCTAGATGAAGTCTTTGCAGCCTGGGGTGTGCCCAAGGAACTGAAAACAGACAATAGCCCATCGTTCACTGGACGGAAATTCAGCGACTTTGCGAAATCCGTGGGTGTCCGGCTTCGGCGGATAACACCTGTGTGGTCACAAGCCAATGGCACTGGTGAGAGGTTTATGGCCATACTCAAAGAGACTCTCCAGCAGGCTACCTGTGATAGACGAGATTTGCAAATGGCTCTCAACGAAGTGCTTCGAGCATATCGAACAACACCCAATGCCACGACAGGCAAATGTCCAGCGACACTCATGTTAGGGCGCCCCATCTGGACGCGGATACCCACTTGGGAGGGGGCATCAAGACCGGTGTCATCAGGTCATCTTCACCAAGAAATAGTAACTAACGCTGATCGCGCTGACAAGGAGAGCATGAGAAATTCTACGGACCACAAGAGACGAGCCAGATCTCTCTCGCCTCGGGAAGGGGATTGCGTCGTGGTCAAACAAGAACCAAGTAAGGAAACGGACTGTTGGTTCCGGGCAACGCCCCTCACAGTCACTAGACGAACGAGTACCGCGCTGACGGCTGAGTCGGAAAACAGGCGCACCACTCGCAATGCCCCCCACCTTCAAAGATGCGGTCTCACCATGAAAGAGACACTCACGCTGGGGCCTACAACGTCTGTGACTGGACACTGTGAAGGGCATGGTCGAACACCTATAGGTCAGGAACGGGACGCTGAGGGCGGCAATGGAACTGTGTCTGAAGGCCTGTCCCTCCGGCCAAGAAGAGATATTCAAAAACCGAGACGGTTGATCGAAGAGATGTGAGCACTGTCACAAGCTTTAGTAACAAAGGGGGAGATGTAAGGTTGTGAGCATTCTAGTAGCTGGCGGGGGCGGAGCCTTGGGGTGAGGGGAAGAGGAGGAGCGAGGAGAGAAGTGGGCAGTTAGAATAGGGACGAGGTAGAGATAAGGAGTAGAGAATAAAGCTCCTGAGAAATCGTAAAGGGCGTCTGTCATTATTTGTAGCACGATGCTACAGGGGGGATATATCCCCCGCATCCCCCACACTTCCTACGTCCATGTCGGCAAAGAAGCGAGAAGCCGAACTCTGCTGGGCCGAAAAGCAGCCTTTTACCAACCACAACGAACTATAAACAACAGCAACTCACGGAGCGAACCTTTTAAAAATAACGTTGCCGATACGTGAAGAAGACGCAGGGGTTGTCAGCAATGCATCAGCGCCCCCTGCAGGCAAACGCATGCACTTGTGTCCTGCACCATGTCACAGGGCTAGTGTCGAGCCCTGAAAAAGTAAACAAATAAAGTCACCATGTTCTTCTGCGTTATGGCAGTTGTAACTGCTTCATTTACTTGGAGAATGAACACAGCTCTCTGGACCCGCAAAGCCACACTTTTCCATGAAAATTAACACATCAGCACAATTTATTAAGGTAAAGGATGTTTTCAATATTTGAAACTAAAGTAAACGGCACCAGGGGTCAAACCGGAGGCCATATACTCGAATAATGTCTTTGCACCGGCCTAAATGCCCTGTCTGTCGTCGTGAAACGTCATTTGAAGATTTGTCTTTCTACAACCTGGGAGAGATATATTTATTCACAGGGCTGCCAAAGAGTGCAGGGCACATCTGTGCGCGCTGCAAGATTCAAGTAGCCTCCTGGCCAGGGCCACTGAGGACTCTTTCGTGAGCACAGTCGGTCACACCAGCGTGCAGCTTCCATGTCAGTTTGTATAGCGAAGAGAACCAGTTAGTCGTTCCGACAAAAGTCTTTAAAAAATGTGTGATGTAACTTACATCAAGCGTCATATAATGTAATGTCCTGTGATACCAAGGTTCATAACACGTCATTTCCAGAGCTATCATTTCAGTGGGGGTTATAATAGTCATCTAACCGATGCCCAAATTTCTTACACTACAGATGGAATCTGTTAACAAATAAGGGGGCTTATTTATAAGCCCCTTGCGCCGCCGGTGCGTTATTTTTTGTGACGGTCCAATGGTGTAGAAGCCTGCTTCATACTTACCAGGCTGCACTAAGCCACGTTTTTTGGCTTAATGCTGCCCTGTAAATATCGCTCCCTTTAACGCAGTTTTGTGTGTTAAAGAGGCGTGCAATGTGTGCTGCTGGGGGCGTTCCCTGCAACATCCATGGCATTTTGACACTGCCCCGGATTTACGAGAAATCGTAAGTCTGAGGCAGCGCCGAAAAGGAGGCGTAAGGGAGGCGCAAAGGGGAGAAATATCTATATTTCTCCTCTTTTTTCCTTTTTCTATGTGTGCTGCATTCTGCGTTGGCGCAGGGCAGGACCCTGCAACGCAGGCACCCTTGCACCATGGTGCAAAGGTGTCTGCGTTGGCGCAGGGCAGCACATTGTGCACCGGCGCTGGGGAAAAAGACAGGTATGCGCCGTATCTGACAGATACTGTGCATTCCTGCTCTTTTCTTTTGCCGTAGGGCAGCGCAGGAGGACGGCCTGCAGGACTGAGCTACGGCAAAACCTCATAAATGAGGCCCGCTTTGCTTTAAGGCGTGACCACCATCTTCCAGTAACAAACACTAATGATTGGCTTACTTTACCTCCTAGACGTCAGGTAGACTGGTAAATACCAATGAACCTGAAGAAATGACTATCGAATATTGAAAAACACAAACTACCACAAAAAGAAGCATCTACTAACTTACTTACTACCAGTAGGAAACTACTCCTAGCAGTGCTACACTTTATAAGGCCAAACCTACTGAATAAAGATTGCAAATATAACTGGTAACTGTGTTATTGTAACACAGAGGGGCCGATTCCGATCCGGGTCCTGAAACTACTCCATATAAAATTACTAAAATGACAAAAAATTACTAAAATCCAGTAAGGTGTGCAGGAGATACGACTGTTTGCATTTGTAAGTAGGAATAGTGCCAAAACACACAAAGTGCCAAAGGTAGTCTTAGGTCGAGGTAGAACGTGCCCTAGGCACAATTTGAAGCTGACCGAGTTGGTGTGCGCGTCAGGTACACCAACCAGATATGTCCTGTTCAAAGATTTTACCTTCTGACTTAAGTCCTTGAAGTCCTAATCCACCATTTTACCACTGGTTAGCAAGGGTAGCGTGCACAGAGTTCTATAGCCAACAAAATATCGGGTTCAGCACAAAGGCCAAAGAATTAGGGCTCTCCCAGCAGAACGGGCAAGTTTCCAATAACCCTTTACTCCAGGATCACCAAATATCATCTCAGATCCCTCTTATCGGAACAGCTCGCAGCTCGATGTTTGAGTGCTAGCCACAGAAAACAGTGTCTCCTTGGCAACTCAGGAGAGAATCGGTGCCTGAAATAAGCAAGGTCAGAACTGCGGGCCTGATTGCGAGTATGCCGGTCTCAAGCAGGCTCCCATGCTAGCACCCCACTGTGAGACCGACAAACCCATAGTCAGACTGCCCGCCGGATTATGAGTTTAATCCCATGCAGGAACTGGGAGTGCTAACATACAGGGGGCACACCATGTGCCCCCCTACAAGCACCACCCTGCACAGAGGTGACAGGGGACCCTGTAAGGGCCCCTGAGTTGCCTCACAACCACCCTCTCCATTGCGGGCTCATCGCAGTGGATAGGGTCGCAGTGAGGCAATCGTAATATGCTCGGAGGTGCTGCAACAGCACCCAGCGGCGGCCGCCATAAATAAAGGGTGGTGGGCAGATGGGATCGCGGGGGAGAGGTCGCACGGGGCGAGGGGGGCATACAAATAATTGTATTTCTAAAAATGAAATATGAAACTTAACTTTTCCAGACAGCTGCCGCCAGCTTTCGCCCCTCGTCGTGCCGCCTCTCCTAATATTCCTGGATCCCAGCAGCCCCTGGGACCCAGACTCCCATCCAATGCCCGTGCTGCCGAGCAGTGCCGGGATTGGTCTGAGCAGGGAGTACAGACGCCCTGCTCAGACCAGGGAGTATGAGGGGTTTCTCCAGGCTGGCTGCTCGATGCAGCCGGGCTGGAGAAACCCTAAGTGTGCATGTGTGTTTTGGTCAGCCTGAGCCGACCGGCCAAAACACATATGCGCGCTTAGGGTGTGGAGTGCACGTACCTAGGCCCCGCCCCTCCCACCACCACTGGCTAAGAACCAGCAAATGTAAAATAAAACGATGTAAGAGCATTGCTTTATTTTACATTTGCTAGCTCTGAGCCAGGTAGTGAGGCGACGCTCCTCCGCCACTGCGGAGGAGCCGTCACTGTCGATGGCACCACCAGCATATTACAGTCTCAGACTGCTGGCCACCGCCACGAGATCCATGATCCCCAGCGGTTGTGGCGGTCCTGCGGTGGCCCAACCGCCAAACTCGACATACGGCCGTCAGACCACCCTCACTGCAAGATATTATTGAACAACGGGCCCCTCAAAATCCTTGCCCTCGCTGAACCGTCAGCTGGAGAACGGGCACGAGAGAAGGCGCCCTCCCTATTTACGAGGTACCAAGGCTTTTTGGCTCTGTTTATGTAAAATAAATAAACGAAAGCGCGCTGCTCGCAGTTTACGGCAGCCATGTTGGCCCTCGTCCAGCGGCTAAAAGTACACAACATGTTTCTAGAATTCATCTTGTGACCTCAGGGCACCTGATCCCGGCTCGCGAACAATTTCTTTAAAGTTCACGTGTTTAAGCTGTATTTTAAGTTACAAGAATATCTCCTTTTATGATCCTTTGAAAATAATCGAATAAAGTTCATGATGAAGATGAAGTGATCGATAAACCCATATCTGTAAATTGATTTTAAGTGTCCGCAGTGGCCCTGGGCGCTGCAGTGGGAGCTCAGGTTTGCCTCGCCCACCTACGAGTATATATTGACCTGAAAATAATATATATATTTTTCATTTTCTATAATTTTCTTGGGAATTACACAACACAGAGGCGATGTGGCCTCCACGCGGGTGGCAGGGGTGTGTCGTGAACAGATGACCTGTTTGTAATTTAGGGATAGGTGGCTTGGGGAGGGACCACAGAGACGGTTTTTGTAGGCATGGGCAAAGTGGGCTCTGGCCCAGGGCTCCACCCTTTCAGGGGGCCCCCTGATAGAGCCACCTCTGTTCTGCAGAGAGTCTTGCCTGGCGATGATTTTTAAACAGATTGTTTCAATTGCCGTTTCCTTTCATTTGTTTTTGATGTGTGAGAGTCTATCACAGATATTTTGCTCAGAAATGTTGTGTTTAGTTTCATGCAACATCCATAAAAAAGTATCCTTTAGACCGAAACAGGACCTGACATATTCATATGTCACAGAGATCCTTTGCAGTACAATTAGTGAACAGCTGCTGTGTTACAATATTGAAAACACACATCACTATCCCTAAATATTAGCTGTAAACACATTTAACATTTGGACGAGTGTGCATGTGCACTGTCAGTGACCTGCCCAAGAGGGCATGAAAGAGCTGAAACTGGCTGTTCTGAACAGGAGCCCCCAAAATACATTTGGCCCAGGGTCCCCAAAATCCTTAAGATGTCCCTGCCTAAGAATCCCCGGGATGTCAGTGTATTTGGCCCATTGAAAGTTTCCTCAGTTCGGTCACCAGGGGGCTCCATGTCACCAAAGACGCTGTTCTCCAGTCTAGTACTTTCGTTTGACAACCTATTGCATTCTGGGGTTTGTAGTCTTGCTTCACTTTAGTTGAACTAATTTAACTAAAACACCGGAGAGCAATGATTTCTAAATGAAAAGTCTGGCAGTAGTAAGGGGCAGATTTGAGTGTGTTTCAGAGTATATCTACCGAGATGTGCCCCGTATACTTCTTTGTGGTAAGGGTTACACCTCACCTCAAGTAATTGTGGCCATCCTGACTCTATTCCTAGGCTCTTGTGTGACATCCTAACACACTCTAGCAGTTGGTTGACTTCAACGGAACCGGTTACATGTAAGTCACAGCAAAGGTTGTTAGTGAAAAGCCCAGGACAGGAAATACAGAGGCTGTGATGACAGGAAGTGAGGTGGCCACCCTCCCTGGCAGGTTCTTTTGTACCCTGTACACGTACAAACATTTACTCCATCACTGTATCCAGGGAGGGGATATGCAGGAAACACCACCGCCCACCCCAAAAATAATGGTGGTGTTCTAGAAAGGGCATAATATTTCCCCTACAGGCTAAAAACCCTAAGGGGCTCATTTATGAGAAGGTGACGCGGAGCAGCGCAGCAAGTCACCTTAATGCGCTGCACTGCGTGACAGGGAAACACCAGGAATGAGCGGCACTTAAGGCAATTTGGCACATTTCTGTCCTTTCCCTCAGCTGGCGCCCTTTTGGCAGCCTAGCGCCAACCCAGGCACTATGGTGCAAGGGTGCCAGCTTTGCACGCAGGATCGTTTTTGTGCATGAAGGTGCCCAACCAATCCTGGGAGGCATATTCCTCCCTTCTATGTGTGCTGCATAATGTAGCACACATAGAAAGAGGAAGAAGCGAGGGGAAATGGAGATATTTCTCCTCGTTACGCCTCCCCTGGGAAGGTGTGAGAGTTTGGTGCATTCCCATGTTAACAAATTCTTGTAAATCTGGGAATGTGTCAAATCCATGGTAGTTGATTGGCAACACCCACACAACGCCCATGGAATGCCATCCCAGGGCAGAGTAACGCAACGCAGCAATTTGCACTGCGTTTCTCCAGATTTTTTAAGCCACTTAGAGCCGCGCAAAGTTGCTTTGCATGGCTTCAAAAATCTGACTTAGAGGTTTGCATCACGCATGTACCACGTTGCGTTGTTCATACGCGACGCAAGCCTCTTATAAATATGCCCCTAAGTGCGCAGATACATATTAGCATTACATTTTCACATGGAAACACCTCCAGCCGGTATACGTGTTATATAGGGCAGGCACCGATTCCCATAACGGTCTAGGAACCCTTAGCAAATCTCTGAAAAGTCAGCAACTTCTCAAACTCTATGAGAAGCCCCACAGGAGCATGTTTGGGACTCTTCTTCTTCGTGCTTTGAGGGTTGCACCTCCTGTATTTACATGATTTTGTCCTCTCTCGGGTGCAGCACTCTGAATCCCAGGTGTTTTTGTTCTCACATTGAGTCAAAAACTCCCAGCCAAGCTGAGAGCCTGCCTTGGGGTTATAGAAACCTCAGGCTGAAAGAGTGACAGAAAGCTAGTAAAATGCTCTTGTTTGTTTACTTCTGCAGGTCTGTTTACATCTGCGGGTCTGTTTACTCCTGCAGGTCTTCCTTCATCTACCTCTGGCAGTGCACGTAGGCTCTGGGGGATGGCCCACCTCTGACGGTAGGTGGTACCTTGAATGTGTGCCCTTTCTGCTGGGTGTGTTACTCACAGGGTGGCCACCTGGGCAATATTGACAAGAATTCCTATTAAAACAGATGATATCTTTAGCGCGAACGCTGTGTGTTGAAGGCTATATACTGAAGCTGCTTCGCTTTGTTTGCTCTCACTAATATTGCGGCACCCTGCCCTCTCCTAATAACGAGGGAAGGTATCTGCGCGCACTACTCGTTTCTGCATTGAAACATTTTTAATGTCTTTCAGTTGTTTTTAAGAGATATTTTCCTGCCCACTCACCTGCACATAAAATTGGTTACGCTCCTCGCGACTTAGCGAGCCTCATTAGATCTTTTGGTGGTCGTGCCAGTAATCGGCCGCCATTTTGGTTAGCGCTCTAGCGCTTCTGTAGCTGGGGTTATTTTAGACAGGACGATGCAAGCGCGCAGTGCAACAGATGATATCTTTAGCGCAAACGCTGTGTGTTGAAGGCTATATACTGAAGCTGCTTCGCTTTGTTTGCTCTCACTAATATTGCGGCACCCTGCCCTCTCCTAATAACGAGGGAAGGTATCTGCGCGCACTACTCGTTTCTGCATTGAAACATTTTTAATGTCTTTCAGTTGTTTTTAATAGATATTTTCCTGCCCACTCACCTGCACATAAAATTGGTTACACTCCTCGCGACTTAGCGAGCCACATTAGATCTTTTGGTGGTCGTGCCAGTAATCGGCCGCCATTTTGGTTAGCTCTCTAGCGCTTCTGTAGCTGGGGTTATTTTAGACAGGACGATGCAAGCGAGCAGCGCGCGCACGCTGGTGGCGTGCAAGAGGCGCACCAGAGGCAAGCTCGTCTGTGCCCGTCCGCGCCAGTTCGCCGCCAGCAGCCAGGACCCCTGGTAGGTTGTTATCATTTACATTACCTACCCTAATATACCCCGCAGATATTCGCGTGATTCTTTAGTAGATCTTAAGCCTGCCCCTTGCAAATCACCCTCTCACCTTTATCGTGTACTGGAGGGCCCCTTCTCATGTCGAGCTTGTAGATTCCAGTGCACTGAGTGCTTCTGTCCCTCTCTGATTACTATTCAACAGCTTAATTTTAAAGACCCACCTCACTCTCTAAAGAATACCTTTCCTAATTTCCCATCTTCCCCTGGGAAAAATATCGAGTGGAACTGCTTTTTGGCTAATGTTAGGTCTCTCCCTAAACACGCCACAGATATATGGGATATCCTGACTGATCTAAAACCCGAGATGGGTTTCATTACTGAGACCTGGATTAAACCATCCTCCACTCCTGCCATTGCCTTGGCCATTCCGGAGGGTTATCGGATTTCGAGATTGGATCGAACAGGCAGAGCGGGCGGGGTATAGCTATAATCTATAAAGAAGCCCTAGCAATTACCATTTTAGATCAAATGGGCACAGAGGCGTTTGAATGCCTTGTATTTAGATTAGATCTTTCTGCACGCTGTAGCTGGAAAGGTGCTTTGGTATATAGACCACCTGTCCCAATACTGGATTTTACCAGCCAATTGCAAGACTTCATTTCTCCTTACATAATTGCTACTCGTAAATTTCTTCTGCTCGGAGATTTTAATATCCATAGCGAAGATGCCCTGAATCAGGACGCAAGACTATGTTTGCAAGACCTGGCTGCCTCTGGATTGGTTAAAATTAATTCTGCTCCTACTCATGTAGCGGGTCACACTCTGGATCTTATTTTAACCAATTCCCAGGATATCAAATGTGGTGATACTTACCCGCTTACTTGGACCGATCATTCACTAATACATTTTCAATTTATTAGTCCTACCAACTGTATTTCTGCTGCTACTACAATTCCAGCCGCTCGCCAGTATAGACCATGGCACAAATTTAACCCTGATCATTTTTCTTCGCTATTTTCTTCCTGGGACAGGGAAACCATGTCCTACAATGTCAATCAACAACTTGACCTTTTTAATTCTCTTATTTCCAATTTGCTTGATAAGGTAGTCCCTATGAAGCTTCTCACTCATCCTCCTAAAAATACCCCTCATCTGCTTTACGAGAGGAAAAAAGCTCCTGTAAGAAGCTTGAACGCGTATGGCGACTGTCGCACAATGAGCAAGCTAAATCTAACTATAAGGCTGCAATATCTAACTACCACAATAGTATTAAAAAGTCTCGCAAATTGCATATTGCGTCCGCATTAGATCAAGCAGGAAATAACTCTAGAATGCTTTTTCAAATTGTGAGGGATTTTACTAATTCTAAATCTTGTGAGACTAGGGACATCTCTTCCCAAACTCTATGTGACAATATTTCTTCCTTTTTTATCCAGAAAGTAGAAAATATTTATCAAAAAATTATTTTATCTAACACTCCCTTTCGTGTCTCTATTGTAGATCTATCAAATTACACTAGTGAGTACTCTCAACTATACACCTTTCCCAATGTTACTACCAGAGAAGTATCATCTTTACTGGAATGCACTAAATCTGGCTCCCCTCTTGATATTTTTCCAGCTAAAATTGCATCTAAACTTTCGGCTCAACTTGCTTCACCCATATGTTCCATTATTAATAGCTCTTTAAAATCTGGTAGTCTCCCGCAAGATTGGAAACATGCCTAAATTATTCCTATTGGCAAAAACTTTAAAATTCCGCCTTCCGAGTTGACCAATTATCGCCCTATTTCTTTGCTTCCTCTACAGAGCAAGCTCATAGAAAAACATATTAATAGACACCTATCGGCGTTTATTGAGTCCACTCATGCACTTGATATTTCTCAATCAGGCTTTCGAGCTAAACATAGCACCGAGACTGCCTTAGTGGAAGTAACGGACAATATCCGGATGGCTCTGGATAGCGGTCAAGCAGCACTTCTGGTGCTGCTTGACCTTTCAGCAGCGTTCGATACCATTTCTCATCAAATCCTGCTGTCCAGATTACAGGGGCTTGGATTTAAAGGACTTGCACTGAAGTGGTTGTCAGATTTCCTGACAAACAGAACTCAGGCAGTCACGATGGGCTCTTTTAAATCTGCTCCCTCCCAAGTTACCAGGCGTGTCCCCCAGGGCTCATGCTTGAGCCCTACTCTTTTTAACATCTATGTGACCCCCCTGGCGAAACTTATGAGAAATGTGGGGTTCAGCCCTATTTCTTATGCGGATGATACCCAACTCCTCCTCACTTTTGAAAAAAGATCAGACACACAACATATTTTCTCCCAGGGTATGATGGTTATTGCCTCTTGGATGCAAAGTAATTTCCTCCAATTAAACTCCGAAAAATCTGAGATTATGTTGTTTGGAAGTGCTGCCATCAGTTGGTCGCCAAACTGGTGGCCTGAGGAGTTGGGTAAAGCCCCTATTCCTAAAGAGGAGATAAAAAATCTAGACATTAAACTGGATCAAAAACTTACCCTAGATGCCCACGTCAATACAACCGTTGGCACTTGTTATCATGTTCTGAGCCTTCTCAGGAGAATTTTTCCTTTGCTTCCTATCTCCACCAGGAAGACTTTGATTCAGGCCCTGATTATGAGCAGAATTGATTATTGTAATGCTCTGCTTTTTTTTTACGAATGTAGCCTCATTGGGAAAATTCCAGGTTATACAAAACACGGCAGCCCGTCTAGTTACTGGCTTACCGCCTAGGACTCCTTCTCTGCCTTTGTTACTAAAGCTTCACTGGCTTTCAGTGAAAAAAAGAGTGGAATATAAGATAGGATGTATGATCTTTAAGGCCTTAAATGAGCTTAGCCCCTCTTATCTTGCCAGGAAATTTAATATCTACACTCCTGGATGCTCACTTAGATCTGGATCTAAGAGACTTCTTTCGATTCCCAGAATTAAGAAGGTACGCACTGGAGGTAAAGCTTTCTCTTACCTCGCTCCGAGTTTTTGGAATAGCCTTCCTCAATATCTTCGCGCTGAAATGACTCTCCTCCAGTTTAGAAAGCTAATCAAAACATATCTCTTCTAACTTGTTTGATAGGGTCGTATATCTGTTACAAGCGCAGAGATACCCCTCGGGGTGATTCAGCGCTATATACAATTAGAAAATAAATAAATAATAAATAAAAGGTTGGTATGCAAATTTGCAAATTTGAAACATTCCCATTGAAATAGAAACGTAAACAGCCACTACAAGTTGAAGTCACTCGCAAGGATTTTAGACCTTTTTAGCCTATTTGTTAGACCCAACAGACAATCAATCCCAAAACATTCAAACACATGATGCACTTGAAACCACAATAACAAGTACAACAACAAACCCCCAAATGCTGTTTAGACAAAATATTGTAAAGGAAAATATTGTGATACAAAAACATTGTGTCAATGTAGGAAACCGGGGTCACCATTCCCTATGGCGGTAACGTGACACGAGCGGCTGGGCACCCAAAGGTCTGTGTGTAAAGCAACCATACAACACGCACCTCTCATGGAACGGGGAACACACACAATAAGTGACGCCACACGGTATAAATTATGCAAATACTCAAGTTTATCCAAGCAGGTCGAGATAGATGCAGTTCATGAGATATCAGTGCAATTCATAAGCTTATAATACAATTCATTGAGATGTACATGCCAGTCATGAGATATAAATGCAGTTCATACCATAAATGCAGTTCATGAAATATATTGTCACTGCATGAGATATAAATGCAATTCAATGAGATGTACATGCAAGCTTCACTTTCCCCAGCACATTATTCACTCGTAGGTTCGCTGAAGGCCCTAGGCCACCCTCGTGCGTCTGACTCCCCTTAGTAGGGAGTGGGGAACGCAACGCCACTCCTGGGGGCGTGCAGGGACCCAGGACAGACCTCGCGGGCTTGCCGCGGTTTCAGCTACCTGTAGCGCCTTAGGGGTGATTCCAGTGCAAAGCGCGCTAAGCGGTGACTACCTCAGAACGGGGCATCTAGCACAGAGCACTACTCGTAATCGATGACAATGGATACTTCAAAACGGAGCATGTAGAACAGAGCGCTACTCGTAATCAATGACAATTAATACTTCAAAACGGAGCATGTAGAACAGAGCGCTACTCGTAATCAATGACAATTAATACTTCAAAATGGAGCATGTAGAACAGAGCGCTACTCGTAATCAATGACAATTAATACTTCAAAACGGAGCATGTAGAACAGAGCGCTACGGGTCTTGCGGAGCGAGTCTCTTGTGCTCCGGTGCAGTTCGTAGGGCACCACGCTCCAGTACAGTCAAGGGGGAACAAGGAAAGGATCCCTCGGCGGGGTCTCTCTGTCGTGGTGGCCAGGGGGACTCCCACGGAGAGGGAACCTGGGCTCAGGGTGCGGTGTGGCTCCCAACCAGTAGGGGGCGCACCGGGGTCAATCCCAGCCTCCGGGCTGACCTTGATCTCGACGTCGGAAGGCGTCCGCTCCGGCGGCGACGGGGGAACTCGTTCACGGCCTCGCGCACCTTCTCCCACAGCTGCGACGGCAGCGACGGGGCCCCGGGCTTCTCCGCGGGCCTCGTGACACTGAAGGGCACTTCTTCCGGCCTCCGGGCCGCAGCGGTGAGCGCGCTTCGCTTCCACGCCACAGGGGGGGCTCAAATTAAGTTGGGGAGCTCCGCGCTCAGCGGAGCACGCTGCCGGGGGTCCCAGGCCAGGTCAGGGAGCGCAGGAGTCACAGCGCTAATACCTGGTCGATCCCCAGCGATTCCTCAATCTGCTTGGCATAGGGTTTCCGGGTTTAGTCTGGACACGCAGTCTCAGCGCTTGGCATATGATTTCAGGGTTCAGTCTGGACACGCAGTCTCAGCGCTTGGCATACGATTTCAGGGTTCAGTCTGGACACGCAGTCTCAGCATTCAGCGTCTGTACTCAGTTGTTGTATGAAGTCTTGATGGCGCAGATGTCTCTGGCGCCCTTAAGAGGTTCTGTTACAAAGGGGGGTAGGGAGTGAGTTGGCGAGTAGGTCCTTCCTAGTCAGGCTGGGCAGAGGTGTCCGGGGTCCTCCTACTGCTGGGCAAGATCAGTGGGTTTCACAGGGTCCCTCACTCGCTTAAGAGGCAGCACCTAAATCCTGTCACTCTCAGAGGCATAAGTCCCTGGCTAGGGCCTACCGCCTACACTCCTGCGTGGATTCTCCAGCTCTGCTTTACCCCACTGGCCAACTAACTACAACAAGTTTTCTCCCTCACTTAAGTAGCCCTAGGTCAGGTGACCTCTAGCCAAGGCGGCAAAAGTAAAACCACACCTCCCTTCTAGAAGGTTCCAGCACATTCCAGGAGCTTCCCCATTCTACCTATGGGACAAAAAGGCGGGCTGGTGTCGCAACATTGTAGTGGGGTTCCAGCCAGCTCCTGGCAGCTAGGGTGCTACTATGAAAGACCACTCTGCAGTAGCAGGGGTCTGTGGCAGCCATCTTGGGAGAAGGGAGCACCTGCACCTTAACACTGCAAAAACGAAAAAATTCAGGGAAAAAGGGCCAAGTCCAACACAACCCCCTTCCAGCCGAAAGCCAGGGTAGACCGATCAATGCCTTGATGGGCTTCCCTGCTTGGGGCGAGAAAAGATGGACGCAGGCCCGCAACGGCAGGAGCACCTGCAGGTTCTCCTCCGCTCTGGAACCCGATGGTTCCCTCTCAAGCCTCCCTGGACCAACCAAGCCACCCCACTGGGGCTCCCTAGCTAGTTGTGGCCAGGACCGGCCCCCGGGCCATCCAGATGTCTCCGGTCCGTGTGGTCTCACAGAGTGGGGGGCAGTAGCCCCAGGCCTGTAGTGCCCGTTGACCACTCCCCTCCTCCTCCTTGCAGTCGCAAACTGCCACTGGTCCTTCCACCTGGGGTCCGCACCCTCAGGCTGACCAGCCATCAGGGGCGAGGCTCTCCTCCCCCTACCTCTCCTTCTGGGGTTCCTCACCTTCCTCCTCAGTCCAGGGCCTTGACCCTTCACTTGGTTCCTCAACCTAGGGTCTAAACCCTTAGGCTGAGCCGGTGCCCGAGGCGAGACCTTCCTCCCTCTGCAGCCCCTTCCAGAGTTCCGCACCCTCCCACCTGGAAAGGTACCCTGGTAAGTCAATCCTGGGGGGACACTGTTAACAGACGTCCCACCCACCAGGTCAGGCAACCCCTGAGCCTGGCACCCCAGCCCAGGATCTAAACCCTGCGACTGGGCCGTCCCCAGAACCTCGGGAGCTCTGATGACAGATGCTCCGGGTACTCCTGACACTAGGGGCTCCCCTTCCCTGGACGGCACATCCGGACAGCCTAGGCTCCCAACCTGGGGCTCACTTACAGAACTCTCCAGGCCCTGAGACTGCGGTTGGGGCACCTCGGGACACCTCCCCGTCTCACTCCTTCCTATGGATAGGTCGTGAGGCCCTACAACCCTCTCACTTTCCTGGGACCTAGCTGGGCTATCTGCAACCTCCCCCACCTCGCTGGGTTGGAAGATCCCTGCACCACCCCCTTCAGGGTCACACCCCAATGCCTCCTCAAACACCCTGGGTAAATAGAATGTTGGGTCTTGGGGATCTCTCGGTATGCTGCCACCATCGTCCCTATTGGACGCACTTATTTGGAGGGCGCGTAGCTCTAACTCTTTCAGCTGCAGCTCGTGCGCCATCTTCATTTCCTCCATTGCCCATCTCTTGTTTTCCCTTTCTTGTTCCAATTTGGCCAATTCCCTTTCTTTCTCTTGTTCCAACATGGCCAGCTCCCACTTTAACCACCTCTCCTCCCTCCTGTCCTCGTACTCCTCTGGAGACGCGCTCCTCCTCGACCCTGTCCTACTACTGGCCTCAGAACGTCTCCCTGGGGGCACATTTTCAGACACATCTACATTTAATATGTCGATTACTTCCTGGGCGCTCTCCTCCTGAGGTGCATCTGGCGCCTCCTGTCCCTCATCCCCTCTCCCTTCTGGGTGGGCCTCTACCCATGCCCTAATGGCGGTGCGGAGTTCCGGTCCTTTGGCCTTCCGCATCCCAGGCACCCCCATCCCCTGCCCGAACTCCCTCAGTTGCTTTACAGTGTACCCCTCGAGGTCAGCTAACCGGAATTCCATTCTGGCAGGTGGGGACCTAGATACTAAGGAGAAAATTCCTAGGATCTGGGTGACAGTTACCCGCTAACCAGGACTCATGCACTCTCAGCCTGGACAGTGGAAATACTAATGCAGCAATCAATGGTTTCAGAGCTTTGGAACAAATAGGCATTTAATTGTGGCGCCCTCCGCTTCACGGAAGGGTGCTGTATGGTCACAGGTCCCAAGATCCCACCGCTCGCCAACAATGTAGGAAACCAGGGTCACCAGTCCCTATGGCGGTAACGTGACACGAGCGGATGGGCACCCAAAGGTCTGTGTGTAAAGCAACCATACAACACGCACCTCTCATGGAACGGGGAACACACACAATAAGTGACGCCACACGGTATAAATTATGCAAATACTCAAGTTTATCCAAGCAGGTCGAGATAGATGCAGTTCATGAGATATCAGTGCAATTCATAAGCTTATAATACAATTCATTGAGATGTACATGCCAGTCATGAGATATAAATGCAGTTCATGAAATATATCATCACTGCATGAGATATAAACGCAATTCAATGAGATGTACATGCAAGCTTCACTTTCCCCAGCACGTTATTCACTCGTAGGTTCGCTGAAGGCCCTAGGCCACCCTCGTGCGTCTGACTCCCCTTAGTAGGGTGTGGGGAACGCAACGCCACTCCTGGGGGCGTGCAGGGACCCAGGACAGACCTCGCGGGCTCGCCGCGGTTTCAGCTACCTGTAGCGCCTTAGGGGTGATTCCAGCGCTATGCGCGCTAAGCGGTGACTACCTCAGAACGGGGCATCTAGCACAGAGCACTACTCGTAATCGATGACAATGGATACTTCAAAACGGAGCATGTAGAACAGAGCGCTACTCGTAATCAATGACAATTAATACTTCAAAACGGAGCATGTAGAACAGAGCGCTACTCGTAATCAATGACAATTAATACTTCAAAACGGAGCATGTAGAACAGAGCGCTACTCGTAATCAATGACAATTAATACTTCAAAACGGAGCATGTACAACAGAGCGCTACGGGTCTTGCGGAGCGAGTCTCTCGTGCTCCGGTGCAGTTCGTAGGGCACCACGCTCCAGTACAGTCAAGGGAGAACAAGGAAAGGATCCCTCGGCGGGGTCTCTCTGTCGTGGTGGCCAGGGGGACTCCCACGGAGAGGGAACCCGGGCTCAGGGTGCGGTGTGGCTCCCAACCAGTAGGGGGCGCACCGGGGTCAATCCCAGCCTCCGGGCTTACCTTGATCTCGACGTCGGAAGGCGTCCGCTCCGACGGCGACGAGGGAACTCGTTCACGGCCTCGCGCACCTTCTCCCACAGCTGGGACGGCAGCGACGGGGCCCCGGGCTTCTCCGCGGGCCTCGTGACACTGAAGGGCACTTCTTCCGGCCTCCGGGCCGCAGCGGTGAGCGCACTTCGCTTCCATGCCACAGGGGGGGCTCAAATTAAGTTGGGGAGCTCCGCGCTCAGCGGAGCACGCTGCCGGGGGTCCCAGGCCAGGTCAGGGAGTGCAGGGGTCACAGCACTAATACCTGGTCGATCCCCAGCGATTCCTCAATCTGCTTGGCATAGGGTTTCCGGGTTTAGTCTGGACACGCAGTCTCAGCGCTTGGCATATGATTTCAGGGTTCAGTCTGGACACGCAGTCTCAGCGCTTGGCATATGATTTCAGGGTTCAGTCTGGACACGCAGTCTCAGCATTCAGCGTCTGTACTCAGTTGTTGTATGAAGTCTTGATGGCGCAGATGTCTCTGGCGCCCTTAAGAGGTTCTGTTACAAAGGGGGGTAGGGAGTGAGTTGGCGACTAGGTCCTTCCTAGTCAGGCTGGGCAGAGGTGTCCGGGGTCCTCCTACTGCTGGGCAAGATCAGTGGGTTTCACAGGGTCCCTCACTCGCTTAAGAGGCAGCACCTAAATCCTGTCACTCTCAGAGGCATAAGTCCCTGGCTAGGGCCTACCGCCTACACTCCTGCGTGGATTCTCCAGCTCTGCTTTACCCCACTGGCCAACTAACTACAACAAGTTCCCTCCCTCACTTAAGTAGCCCTAGGTCAGGTGACCTCTAGCCAAGGCGGCAAAAGTAAAACCACACCTCCCTTCTAGAAGGTTCCAGCACATTCCATGAGCTTCCCCATTCTACCTATGGGACAAAAAGGCGGGCTGGTGTCGCAACATTGTAGTGGGGTTCCAGCCAGCTCCTGGCAGCTAGGGTGCTACTATGAAAGACCACTCTGCAGTAGCAGGGGTCTGTGGCAGCCATCTTGGGAGAAGGGAGCACCTGCACCTTAACACTGCAAAAACGAAAAAATTCAGGGAAAAAGGGCCAAGTCCAAAAGTCAAGAATACCGGAATTTCAAAATACCATCTACAGGAATTTCTAAGGTAAAATATTGTTTTTAGTGTTGTCTATAATATCGTTGTAAAACTTCTCATTATAAAAAATATCATTGTAATTAATGTCATTTGTAGGTGTTAATTAGTATGTAATTTAACGTAGTGTGTTTGATTGTATATGTATATTTTTTTCTTTGTGTTTTTAGTTAGGGTGTTAGCTACGAAACTGTTGAAATTAGTTTTATAGTTGCATTAATGTATATAAATAAATGCTGAACACTTTTTTTAATAACAGAATATTTGGTTTTTTGGGGCTAAGGGTGTGGAGATTTTTTTTAAATGTGTGTTTTAAATTTGAATGTTAAGTAAAAAAATTCAAGATACAGAAATTAATAATTGAGAATGTTTCACTTAATTTTGTCATATTAATATTTTAAAATATATTCTAATTTGTTATTTATTAAAATATATACTAATGGTATTAAATAATTAAACAAATATATTGTAAGATTTAAAGACATAAGCATTTTTTAAATAAAGTACAATATTTTGAAAATATTTGTTTTAAAATGTATAATTCTATTTTTATAAATATTTCAAGTTACATAACATTTTTGATTTTTTTAACATGACATTTTAAAAGTTATAAAATGCATTAAAATATATTTTTTAATGTATGATTGTTAATTTTGTAGTATGGTTTTATATTTGGTTTATTCTTTAAAGTTTATGAATGTTAGTAAATATTTACAACAATATACACATATTTAATGGTCATTAAAGTATTTATTTGTATATATTAAAATTTAAATATGTATATAAAGGTGTTTAGTTTAGATTAGTGTGTGACATTTTAGTCAGTTTTATATTAAAGAATGTGTGTGATTATGGAGTATTGATTTTGTTTGTAACATTGTTAATTTGTATTACCTTGCATAAAATATTTTATGTTGAAGTGGATATTGTAAATTTCATCTCGTTAGCGTCCAAAACCTTCTTCAAATAGCCTTAGAATGGAGTGGAAATAGTGAATGTCACTTGTTTAGTGTCCAACACCTTTCCCAAATTGTTTTAGATCAGATTAGGAATAGTAAATGTCACAGTTTTAGTGTTTAACACTTTCCCAAATCTTGGTTTAGATTAGAATAGGAAAAGAAAATTTCACCCTTTTATTGTCCAACACCTTCCCCCGGTATGGTTAGATTGGAGTGGGAATAGTAAATGTCACCCCTTTCGTGTCCAACACCTTCCCCAAATTGGTTTAGATTGCAGTGGGAGTTGTAAATGTCACCCCTTCAGTGCCCAACAACTTCGCACAATATGGTTAGATTGGAGTGGGAATAGTAAATATCACCCTTTAGTGTCCTACACCTTCCCAAAATTGGTTTTGATTGGAGTGGGAATAATGAACTTCACCCCTTTAGTAGTCAACACCTTTCCTCACTATTGTTTGATTGGATTGAGAATAGTAAATGACATCCCGTTACTGCCCAACACTTTCCCCAAATTGGTTTAGATTGAAGTGAAAATAGTAAATGTCCGCCCTTTAGTGTCCAACACCTTCCTCCAGTATAATTATATTGGAGTAGGAATAGTAAATGTCACCCCTTCAGTGTCCAATGCTGTCCCCAAATTGGTTTATGTTGGAGTGGGAATAGTAAGTTTTACCTCTTTACTATCAATACCTTCCTTCATATGGTTTGATTGGAGAGGGACTAGTAAATGTCTCCCCTTTCTTGTCCATCACTTTCCCAAAATTGGTTTCGATTGGAGTGGGAATAGTAAATGTCACCCCTTTAGTGTCCAACATCTTCCCCCAATATGGTTAGATTGGAGTGCGAATAATAAATGTCACCCCTTCAGTGTCTAATGTCTAGACCAAGTTGGTTTTGGTTTGAGTAGGAATAGTAAATGTCACCTGATTAATATCCAACACCTTCCACCAATATGGTTAGATTGGAGTGGGAGTAGTAAATGTCACCCCTTTACTCTCTAAAAAAAAATTACAAAATGATTTATGTTAGAATGTGATACATTTTGTAAATTTTTTATTTAAAAAACATGTATTTTACTTTTATTTGTCTGTAGTAGAAATGCTTTGTGTTATTTTATTATTATTGTTGGTGATTATTTTTTTAATTAAATATCTTTATTGACATCTGAGACAAGAATATAGGATACATCCTCTTCCACATATTATGAAACTGTACATCAAAGGAAGGTCAGTGAATCGAAAGAAAAAAGGGAGAGAAGGAGAGACAAGAAAAGCAGAACTAATAACACACAAAATGCATACATACAATTATTGTTGGTAATTAGCAATATAAAAAATAGTTATATGCCTGTAAACAATAATATTATTAATTTAATTTTTTTGTAAAATAAAGACATCACACACATTTTTCTATTTTTATCTATGTTTAAATGTTTTATTTATTATATATTTTTTTATTTTTAATTATACATACTTCAAGTAAAAACAATTATATAAAGTTAAATTCTTTTTAAAATATTTTTTTATTAATCAAACATGTAAATTATATTTGTATACATTTGTATGTTTTACATTTTAAACTTTTATTTTCCATTGTTTGACAATTTTTGTACATTTTTAACCTTTTTTATATACATATTTTTAACATTATTTTTACATATGTTTTATTAGAACATATTAAATATTTGCATGGATTTTATACTATTAGTTAATCTATACTTTTTCATATTTTTTATAACATTGTTTGAAACGTTGTACATGGTTAATCATTTTTTATAAAAACATTTAATCAACATTTTTAAAATAGTTTCAATTTATTTCTATGAGATAGTCTTCTTTAAAGTTTCATTCAACTGCCATTTTCTTTACTGCTACCTTCTATTTTGTAATTTATTTGTGTTATTTTCAGTCTATTTTCCCAGAACCAGGTCGCAGTAAGGCGTTGCTGTTCGTTGGAACAGGAAAGCCCTTTTCAAAGGATTTTTTAAGGGTTTTGAGGGTAGGGGAATTTAGGACGGAGGTCTAGAAGTTAGTTATAGTGTTGTTTGTGTTTTTTTTGTGTATTTAGATGTATTACTGTTTTTTTTTTTTAAACTTTATTGTGCAAAATAACATTGTTACAAATATGGGCCTACAACCACCAGGGCCGGTCGCTAGTATATGCATATCAATTGCTGGATGTCACGAAGCAGCCACTGATCCCCAGAGGTTCAGCAGAGTTACAGGAGATATTCTAAGCACCTCAGAAGCTAGGCAGGATACAGATATTTTTAATTTTAAAAGAAAGAACAAACAAAGAAACAATGAAACAAAACTCAAGGCGAGAAACAGTCTAGACGGTGTCGAGCTCCGATGGGGGGGATCCCACCATACCAGGTAGAGAGTAAGGAGGACAATAGAGATGACCAGGGGGGGGGGAGGCAGCGGGGAAGTCAGAACAATCAGCCAAAAGGGTACAGTATTCCAGGAACCTCAGGATCAGGGGGACAGAGAAATGTCCGGAGTATCTACAAAAGGGGGCGTACAGATGTTACCTCGGTAGGTGTTCCACTGACCCCAAATTCTACCCCACGCCCCAGGCTTGCCCCGAACCAGATACACCGTCTTCTCTCTGAACATGCACCAGTCCATGTTCTCCTTCCACACTGACACGGTGGGAGGCCGTCGGGAACCCCAAAGCTGCGCAATATCCCTCTTTGCAATCATGTTCCCCAGTGCCGCCCACCGGGCCTGGGCGACGTTGTAGTCATTCGGCTCCCATACATTCAACAAACATCGACGAGCCTCAGGCAACAAAGCGACCCCAGTGACACACTCCATTACAGCATGCACACGGTGCCAATATGCCGCAACCTCGCGGCACTCCCAAAGGATATGAAGGAAGGTGGCGCTCATTCCACAGCCGCGCTTACACAACCCAGCCGAAGAAAAACCCATCACAACCAAACGAGGACCCGTCACATAAACACGGTGAAGAATTTTGAGCTGGACGAGACAGAGACGGGCGGGAATGGCAACCTCCTTCGGGGAGGACAGTGCGGACTGCTAGTCTTCGTCATCCAACTCCAACCCGTCTCCGGTCCAGGCCTCCCTAAGACGCAAAAGGAGGTCCGCCCGATTGTTGATTAATTTCTTATAAATCAAGGAAATCGTACTATCGGGCAGATGACCATCAAGTATACGGTCCTCGAGTGGTGAAGATGCAGGGACTGTGGTACCGGCCTCGAAGACCGCAGCAAAGCGTGGCGGACCTGTGCATATCTGAAGAACTCCCTCTCACTCAACTCATACTCACTCTGAAGCACCGCAAAGGATTTGACCGCACCTTTCACCCAGAGATCACCCACTCTGCTAATGCCAATCATATCCCAGTTATCAAAACCTTTCGTTGTCCAGAGGCATCCCAATCTGTCTGATGCAAACAAGGGGGTCGCTCGTGTCAGGCGATCATTCCATCCCACAGCCACATTGGCATCCTTCCACACACGTACTGCAATCTTAGTGGGTCCAGTTAGGTTCCTCCCCGCCGTTCGAGAGTAGAGCGCTCTGTTGAAGTTGCCACCAGCCAACTGATATTTATCCATCTCAAAAGCTGGATTCGGACCGGGTGCATACGTAGCATGGTTGATGGCGGACAACTGGGAGGCCCAATAATACCTCCTGATGTCCGGGAGCGCGATGCCCCCGTCATACCAGGGGAGAGTCAGTTTTGCCAGACCGATGCGTGCGCGACCGTCCCAAACAAGTCTCCTCTGTAAACCCTCCACCTCCCGAAAGTAGGCCGCCGGAATAATATCAAAGGAGTTCTGGAGTGCGTAGAGAAATCGGGGCAGGGACATCATTTTAAAAAGTGCCGCTCGACCGAGTGGCGACAACGGCAATCTACGCCACCGAGCCACGTCCAACTTCAATCGCCGGAGAGGGGGAAGGAGATTATGCTTGTGGCGGACCGCTGGGTCCAACGATACGTAGACCCCCAAGTACTTGAAACCGGATTGCGAAATTTGAATGGGAAACCTGCTCGGTAAGGGAGGAAGGCCACCGGAGATAACATACACACACGATTTAGACCAATTAATGATCAAACCGGAGTTTTTACCGAAAGAAGTGAGGACGTCAAATAGGACATTAAGGGATTCACGCGGGGAGGTGAGGTACAAAAGAATATCGTCGGCGTACAACGAAACCCGGTCTTCAAAGTCAGGGGCCCACTGAATGCCCTTTATCGATGGTTCCCATCGGAGCCAGGCTGCAAGCAGTTCGAGAGCAAGAGCAAAGAGCAGGGGGGACAATGGACACCCCTGCCTAGTACCCCTCCCGAGAGCGAAGGGCTGGGACACCCTACCATTGACAACAACCTGAGCTAGCGGATCCGTATATAGAAGTCTCACCCAGCTAATAAATCCCGCACCAAAACCGAACTTCACCAGAGTGGCCAAAAGATATGGCCATTCTATTGTATCAAAGGCCATCGTGGCGTCCAAGGAAGCCAAGATGGCCGGCTCGGAGAGAAACTCCGCCCTGGCGAGAACGCCATGTAAGCGCCGCAAGTTGAGAGCAGTGTTCCGGTGCGGAATGAAACCAGATTGATCCTGATGAATCAGGTCACAGATGACAGCGAGTAAGCGATTAGCAAGGACCTTGGTGAGAATCTTCGGTTCAGCATTCAATAGAGAAATAGGCCTGTATGAGGCACAACGATCACGAGGCTTGCCCTCCTTAGGAATCACAACTATAGTGGCCAGACGCTGGTCACAAGGGAGGGAACCAAGCTCACGCGACTCCAAAAACATATCACGGAGAAACGGTGCGACTTTATCCGGGCGCAATTTGTACAATTCAATAGGCAATCCATTGGGGCCCATAGCTTTGCCAGAACGAAGGGAACGAATCGCGGTAGCAATCTTATCGGCCGACAACGACGCCTCCATGCGCTCTCGATCGTCTTCAGCCAAGCAGGGCAGCGCAATGTCCCTCAACAAGAAACGAGAGTCATCCTCATCTCTATCGGACACCGGGGAGTAGACCACACGAAAATAGTCAGCAAAACACTCCACAATCTCGCCAGGGTCAGTCACATGCACACCGTCAGAATTCTGAAGCATAGGGACCACACGGTTCACTCTCTCCTTCTTATCAAGCCATGCAATCAATTTACCCGCCTTATCCCCGACATCATACAGTCTACCTTGCTGTTCCCTGTACATTGTCTTGGCAGCATCCGTAACAAGGGATTTATAGTCAAACTGTTTCAAGCTAAGGGCGTGGAGCCTATCCTGGGTGACACCTAAGTTGAGATCAGCCTCCAACTCCAGTATTTCGGCCTCCAGCTTCACGACCTCCCCATTCCTAGCTTTCTTGGTCTCGACTATTAAAGATAGGGCCTGTCCACGAATAACAGTTTTGAAGGCTTCCCACAGGGACACTGAGGACAAAACAGACCCCTCGTTCTCCAGGAATTAGTGGTCGAGCGACTTAATGAGGCTGTTACGAATCTTGGGGTTGCGCAGATGCCAAGGGTTAATAGGGGCGATCCGCCCTGCGGCTTGCGTCCCCGTGTCGAAAAGAAGCCACACAGGGGAGTGAGCTGAAATGCCCCGGGCCAAGTGTCTTACCTCCCCAACGTGGGGGGACTGGGCCGCGGGCATGAGGAAGTAATCAAGCCTAGAGAGACTCCCATGAGCCCCGGAGTGGAAGGTGTATTGACATTGCGTCGGATGCATTAACCTCCAGCAATCCACCAACCCAAAGGTGTCCAGAAACCCACCAAGCCATGATTGGGAAAGGGGAAGGGCCCGGGGGGGGTGACGATCCAGATCGCCGGATAGCATGGAGTTGAAGTCCCCACCCATGAGGAGAAGACTATCGGGGAGTTCCAGCAACATCCGACCAACATCAGAGAAAGTGGAGGTCTGGAGGCCTGGGGGAACATATATAGAGGCTAAAGAAAGAGTCTTACCCTCCCACCTACCGGTTAGGGCGGCATAACGCCCTCTGTCGTCATGGATGACATTATCAATCTCTAGTGGGAGGGAAGACCGGACCAGAATACCAACCCATCTGGACCCAGTGGTGAACCTGGAGTGTGCAACCAATCGGTACCCCCACCTATTCATAGCATGACAAACATTGCCGACCAAATGCGTTTCCTGCAGGAGTACCACATCAGGGGTCAAACGACGCAAATATTGCAGTACAACACCCCGTTTAATATGATCCCCCAATCCATTGACGTTCCAAGATATCAACCTCAACCCACTACCCCCCATCCCCACAAGAGTTGCATGAGTCCCCCCACAGAGAGCAGGACACCTGAAACAGAGAAAGAACCAATATGCCACCTTGAGAAAAGAAAACACGAACACAAACACCCTCTCCCACCCCCCAACCAAAACCCGTTACAACTCCCCCCTCCCTGCACCCCTGCAGACTAAAAAGCCACCCCAAAATGCAGTGTGCCTGTCCCCCTAACAATCCCATTCTACAAAAAGACCCTGGAGGAGGAGAGAGGCCCGTCTCCACCCGCCACCCGGACGCGAACTACTATAAGGCAAAATATACAAAAGAAATAGAACCAAACTGAGCAATGTCCGATTGTCAGGGTTAGGGACCAAAAGGTTACTTCTGTGTAGGCTCACCACCCTCGGCACCGCCAGGGTGCCCCGTTCGATCGCCCCGACCAGGCAGGGAATCCAACCAGTCACTCACATTGTCCGGTCGCTCAAAAAAGAAGGTCCGTTCCTCGTATTCCACTCGAAGCCTGGTAGGGAAAAGCATAGCATACTTCAATCCCAGGTCCCTGAGACGTCGCTTAACCCCCTGAAAGCCCATCCTCTGTCTCTGGACAAGTTGAGTGAAGTCCGGGAAAAAATTGACAGAGGAGTTTTCAAATTTCACCGGGCCGTGCACTCTCGAAGCCTGCAAAATCGCATCACGGTCTCTGAAATGAAAAAGTTTTGCGATGATAGGCCTCGGAGGAGCGCCAGGCTTGAGCTTACCGCCCGAAAAATGATGTGCACGCTCCACAGCGAAAAACTTGCTCAGTCCAGAAGGGGCAAGATGGGTGAGGATTAGATCTTCGACCAGGAGGTCAACCGAACGTGTCTCGGGATTCTCTGGAACACCTATGACGCGAATGTTGTTGCGTCTTGCCCTGTTCTCAAAATCCTCCAGCCGATGGGACATCAGGTCGTTGGCCGATTTCAGAGTGCCAAAGTCTGTGTGAAGTTCCGACACATCGGCCGTGAGGCTGGAAGTCTTCAAATCCATTGGCTTCCCCTTCTCATTAGTCTTAGACAGGTCGGCCCTGATTAGAGTGACATCAATGGCGACCGTGTCGATTTTACGAGCCAGAGCCTCATACTGCTGACCGATGGTCTCCTGCATGCCGGCGATAGAGCCCATAATGTCCTGCAGGGACAAGTCAACAGGGGCAGAAGGGTCGTCTCTGGCGTGCTCCGGGGTACTACTGGAGGGCCCGGGGGATCCTTTGGCTTGAGTGTAACGTTCCATAACATTTGTCTGGAACGGTCCCCCACGAAGAGACGTCTTGGACTCCCGCTTCTCGGGTTCACCCCTGCCCGTCATGTTGGAAGATGCACCCCGGAGGGGCCCGCAAGACCTGGTGAAAATGGCCGCCGGCAGGTCGGGCACCAACAGGCCAAGAAGCTGGCTCGTACGGTCTGGAGAAAGTCACGACTTGACCCAAGAGGCTATAGTGAGGAGGCAGCGATGACACTAAATGGAGGCTGGATTGGTCCCCGGCCGAGCGAAACAGTCTCTCAATCAGACCATGTCAGGATCCGGAAACGAAACCGAAAGTGGGGGTACGGCCACCGATGAGGTCCCACTGCCGTTGTTGTTTAACTACGACCCGGCTCCACAAATCACCAAGTCCCCGGCACGGCCTCCAGGTGGGCCTCTAAAGTTCAAAGTGCTGTAATTCTGGTCGCCCAGGTCCGATTCAAATTCTGAAAAGAGTTATGGACTCAGTCAAGATTCACCTTCGAGAGTCCGTCCGAGAAATCAGGATATCATCAGGATAAATTGCGAGGAGTGGCGAGGGTCCGGGGAGCCCTGTGCTCACGCGACCATCTTGGATGCGCGCTAAGCTCCTCCTCAGATGTATTACTGTTAGTGTTTTTCACTAGATTGTAGTTTTGAGTTTTTGTACACTATTTTAGTAATGTATCACTATGTTATGTAAACTGTGTGATGTTAGTTATATTTTGATGATTAACTGTTATGTATATGTATTTTTGGGAATGTTATGTGGCTTGCGGGTAGTTTTTTCATTTACTTTAAAGGTTTTTGTCTACAAACGTGTCCTATGGGCATTTGGAATTTATATATTTTTTTAAGGAAATCAGTTTTGGTTAATAATAAAATCAATGGTTTTTACTTTGATTTCCTTTTTTTGGGTTCCTTGAGTGTTTCTTCTTGGAAATATATTTTTTTAAGGATCCTAGATACTTTGGATTGCTTTGAGGGATTCCTATTGGATTCGTTATATTTTTGCAGTTTTATGGGGGCATTTTTGGGTATCATTTACCTAGTTTTTGATGGAGTACTATTTTTTTATTATGTGTATTCAGAGAAAGATCTGCAGCTACAGAACTGGAAGCTTACTTTCCTTTCTTTTGGGTGGGATATGTGATATTATATTATTTATGTAAAAAATATGTGATTGTTATGTGGAATTGTTTGGTTTATATGTTGTAATTATTTTATGTGCTGGATTGAGTTTGCTTTGACCAATCCTGGTTGGTGATGGTTAATTGCTTTTAAATTAATTTATACATAATTCTAATATGTCAATCTTTATTAACATTGGGATTTTAAATAATTGACGGAGCTAATGAAGTATAATATTTTTTTTTTTTAAGAAACGTTTTGGTATGTTGGTATATAGTTTGCCATACAATTTGAGGACTTTGGGTGGTTACTATTCATTTTATAATATGCATTTGCGATGAGTTTAAGTAATCGGCCCTCTTATTTATGAAGAGTTTGACTTTAAATTGTAGCATGTCGTACATTATTTTGGTTTATTTATTACGTTTAGGGGCAATTTGGCTAACAGATTGCTCCACTCGTAGTCCTTGGTAGCTTTGCTCTTTTTGTGCTGTTTCTATAAATTTGTAGAGTGTAGGTTGAGTTATGCCTATTGTGGCTTGGAAGGCATTGTTCCATCCTTCCACTGCGTTGTTTGTTATAGCTTCCTGTGCCACGGTGCTGTCATAGACACCATGGTATTTGTAATTTGGGCTAGAGTCTGTGTCTGGAGCAATGCAGCCTACTATCTCAAGCGTCCATTAGGGGACTACGTTTGTCTTCATTTTGTTGGTAGAAAGGGCTTTCCATAAGTACATTGTAGTGGTTGGCTATTTCTGTAACAGGGACATAGGCTGGTGCTATTATTGTTTTAATTTCAAAGGCTGTTTTGAGCATATTCTACACTAAGGGCAGAACTCTGCCAAGCCGGTGGCTTCCTGACCGCTGTATTCTGAGAACTGGTCTGGCAGTGTTGTGTCGGTGGTGCCACGGTGGCGGCATGCTTCAACTCCTAGAAAGAGCCTTAAGCCTCAGCTGCAGCTGTGGCAGTGCCGCTTGCACATGAGTGCAATGTGTACCATGCGCCATGTCGTGCATGGCACACAATGCATGCACCACAGTGCATGCAGAGGGGGGCACAACATGTGTTCCCATGCATATCCCCCCAAGGGCAAATTCAACCTGGGGCCCTGGTTGGGGCCCCTTCCCTGCCTTTCAGCTGACCTTTTCATGGCAAGGTTGCCATGAAATGGTCGGCGGAAAGTCAGGTCGAAATAGGCACGGCAGTGTCAGCATCACCACTGCCTCCATTCCCTGCCGATTTCATCACTGCTGCTCTGTCTGAATCCAGAATGTTGGCGGTGGCGGCGGTCTAGCATTAGGCTTGTGCCACCATCACGGGAACGGCAATCTTAGGACCGGGTACTTGTAATCGGACCCTTAGTAAAGATGTTTGGAGGTGTCCTCATATATTTTGATTGAAGTGATAGCAACAGCTTTGCATGTCTGGGGGTGCATTTTCAGAATGGTTTGAATCAAGGCATGCTCAAAGTCTGTGATTATTTTCTGGAGTAGTAGCTATTTGTTTTATATGGTTTAGGAGGTCACAGTAAGTTCTGCTTTTTTTATTTGGTAGTAGGGCATACATAAAATGGATATTTGTGTTTTGATTTTCACCATGTATGCTGCCTCAATTAGGCATTGCATATGGCCATGTCTGAACTGGGGTGGCAGAGTGGGCTAAAGAATGGTGATGGATTAAACCCAGATCAGTTGACTGGGGGTGAGTGCTTGCAATGTTCAACACTCCGTCCATCGTTTCCTTTGGTTTTTGCTTTGTTCGCCATAAATTGGCAGGGTATGCTCAGACGTGAGTCCCTTGCTCACTTTGCCACTGGATTCAAGCAAGCCTGGCTGAAGACGGCTGAAATGCCAGAAACCGGTCCTAGGAAGCTTGTTTCCGGTCCAGGGAAGACATGGCTTGGCAGTTCGGGCTGGACTGTTCCCATGAGGCACAGGGTCAGACTGATTTGCATATGGCCATGTCTGAACTGGGGTGGCACAGTTGGCAAAAGAATGGAGATGGATTAAACCCAGATCAGTTGACTGGGGGTGGGTGCTTGCAATGTTCAACACTCTGTCCATCGTTTCCTTTGGTTTTTACTGGTGTATATCTGAGTGACTGACGTAGGACACATTTTGAAGGTCCCATCTAACATTCATGTTTGACATTGGGTGAGTGTTATTAAGTTACCCAATAGTTGGATTTGTTTCTCATTATGTAGGTTGTCATGTAAAAGGAAAGGTTCCTCATTATGTGTCATTGTTAAGTGTTCAGGTATGTTTATGTCTTGATATCTTCTAGCAGCAGGTGCGGTACCACTAGTGGCTTTTTAGTTTGTGCAATTAAATGCTTTAAAGTGGGGTTCGGTGGTAGTTGACCTTTTATATGTTCGGGGACTTTAGATAGTATATCTTTAAGGATTTTGCTTGTAGGATCCCAAGTTGCTAATGCTTCCCTCTCTTATATCCTGCCATATTTCTCTCACTTATATTTCTGTCACATTTTGGGAGGTGATTGTGCTCTCTCACATGAATTACAACATCATCTTTTGTAGTTGTCCTGCCACCCTCTCCATGACTAAGCAGGTCAACGCCGTCTCTTCCTCCTGCTTCAACACCCTTTGCATGCTCCGCAAGATCTACAAGTGGATCCCCACCGGATAGAGAAGAACGGTCACTCAGGCCCTCGTCAGCAGCAGGTTGGACTACGGAAACACCCTCTACGCAGGAGCCTCGGCTAAACTCCTGAAAAGGCTTCAACGAATCCAGAACGCCTCCACACGCCTGATCCTCGACATCCCTCGCCGCAGCCACATCACACCCCACCTGAGAGACCTGCACTGGCTCCCCGTCAACAAGAGGATAACCTTCAAACTCCTCACCCACACTCACAAGGCACTCCACAACACCGGACCAGCGTACCTCAACAGCCGACTCAGCTTCTACACCCCCACCCGCCAGCTACACTCCACCGACCTCACCCTCGCCACAGTCCCCTGCATCCCAAGAGCAACCTCCGGCAGCAGATCATTTTACCACCTCGCTGCAAAGACCTGGAACACCCTCCCCATCCACCTACGGCAGACCCAAGACCTGATGACCTTCAGAAAGCTCCTCAAGACCTGGCTTTTCGAGCAGTAGCAGCATTCCCCTCCCCCCAGCGCCTTGAGACCCTCACGGGTGAGTAGTGCGCTTTGCAAATGCAATGATTGATTGATTGATTGATAGCATGCATTAGAATAATATCTAGTACATTTCCAGTTTATAATTTTGGACTATGCACTTTCTTGGCTGTAGGTGTAGCACATGTGATTTAGTAATTACTTTCCTTTCTGTGAAGTGATAAATTTGGCGACCTCTGTCATTTTATCTGAAAGTAGTGTAATAGTAACTATATATATATTATATTTGAACTTTTCCACATGTTATTAATATGTAAAAAAAATGCAACTACTTCTATTCAGTATACTTAAACATATATTCTGTTTAGATGTTTCACATTGTTTTGCAGCTTTTCCATTGGGATGTTTTTCTAATGTGAAACAGATATTTTATTTTCTGTTGGATAAAAAAAATGCAACTTCCATTTTAAATGTTAATATGTTTGTAGTTTGTAGAGGTTGAGGTCATCAGGTTTATTTTTGCTCGTTTTTTGGGTGAGTTTGTTATTTTTATTAATTTATGTATGCTTACTTTTTTATATCTTGTTGCTGGTTTGTTATAGTTGAAATTTTCTGGTAGTTTATCTGTTTTCAAGTCGTAGATTTTTTCTTTTAGGCAGTGTTTAGTAAGAGACAGAAGTTGGTCAGTGTGTTAATATTTATTTGCTATTTTATGATTTTAAGTTATGTTTTAGTTTAAATATAAGTTTTACTTACTTGGTTAGGTAGTTGTTGGGTTGTATATATTTTTCTTTCATGGTCGGTGAATGAATCCAGCAGAGTTTGCTAGTCTTGCAGCATTTGTCATTTTTTGAAGTATTTAGATGTTTAAATTAGTGTGCCTTTTATAATGTTGATTTAATTATTATATATTTTTTTGATAATCAAGTTTATTGATTTTAAAGAACAAACCACAAAATACATTGGCAGTGAAATCAAGCACATTATAAGGATAAGATACAGCTATAAGAGAGACAAAAGAGATTTGTAAATCATTCGTAAGGGTAAAAAAGTTGCATATGGTTATTTCTGTATAGGAAACACACACCCCCCTTAGGGCAATAGGTTGAACCATTTACCCAAAATCTTGCCAAAAAGCTCGGGGCAGCCCCTGGCCTCACAAAGGGGTTCCTCTTGAGTTCCACACCAATCCACCCCTGTCTCCATTTCCGTACAATAGGGGGCTTGGCCGGAGACCAGAGTGCCGCTATATCTCACCACCGCCACAGCCACCGCTGTTCCAAGGAAGCGCTTATCGGCCCGAGATCCATCTAGGCCATCAAACACACCCAAGAGCAGACGTATTGGGCCATGGGGAACCCTCCACCCCAGGGTATGTGTGAGTTCCAGTTCCACTCCTGCCCAGAAGGGTGTAAGGAAAGGGCATTGCCAAATAATGTGATAGAAGTCAGCAGGGGCGTGAGTGCAGTGCGTGCAGGTCGGGGAGGGCCGCAGACGGGCGCTGTATAAGCGCGCAGGAGTGAGATATGCCATGTGTAGGTAGTAGAGTTGGACTAGACGCAACTTGGAAGAGGTTGTCAAGGTCTTGGGGGCCATGAGAGCGTCTCTCCAATCCGCATCGTCTAGGGGGCCCAACCAACCCTCCCAGCGGGCACATAACAAGTCTAGAGATGCGGGCCATTGTTCACCAGCGAGCTTGTTTGGTTGTTTTTATTGGGTAAATTTGTTTATAGTTTTATTTTATTGGTTGGTTTGAGCCAGTAGAGCCCACTACGGAGGGCTCTAAGGCTCTCAGAACATTCAACCTCTAGAGGGCAGAATGTTCTAATTTGTAAAACAAAGCCCGAGGCTCATACCAATGTGAACAAACATTGGTATGTTGGAGCTCCAGCCTTCTACCGGCCATTAGAAGCCCAGAGCACTCCATTGTCTTCAATGGAGCCCCCAACATTCCAGTGTTTTAATTGGTGTTATGCAGTGCTTAGAATTGCACCAATTGGCAATAGGTGTCTCACAAAATTCCATAGAGGACAGTCCCCCCTCTTTCAGAGTGGTCTTGAAAGGCTACCATGTTTTGGTCAATTCTGCTGACCTAACTAACTTCTATTTTTCCTGAAGATTCAAGGGATGAGGCTCCTGAACCTTCTAGTAAACTAGTCTTTAGGTCCTTCCTTTGGACTAACATTAATGCAAATGGTGCTTAAAAAGGACTCAACGGCCACTCAGTTTCTAAAAGAATCTCCTGGGGCCGAACCAGCAAGCCCAGCTTTAAAGTGGACTTCAAGTACTATTAAACGTTGACCAGTGTTACCGGCCCAGTGGACCTACATATGCACAATATGTGACTGCACGTCCTGAAACAATCTATGGGAGGATCTTCAAATCCGCTTGTGAAGTTTTCTCCAAATCCAAACCACCATGGCCCAAAGTTACAGTTCTAAAGTGATCAAAAATGAGTCACCTCTCACTGGATGACCTCCTGACCAGGCCTACGAGGGACCTGGTGCACCACGGCTGCAAATAGCACAAGGGACTTTTGCCAAAGTTTGTCCACCTCCTGTCCTGCTGGCTTCACTGCTGACTAATGGTCAAGTCTCTCTTTGGAAAAGCAATCTTCATTCCCAGCTATCCCTCCATCCAGTTATACCAACCGCAACAGCAATAGGTTTATTGGTGCAACTTCCAAAATATGGAACCTTCACTATCTGGAAACAAGGTCTCTAAAGATGCTGAGCTTCCTCAGGAAAACAAACAAGGCCCTAAGGTCTGGAACTTGCCCATGGGTGTTCACTCTCCTCCTGCCCTGCTTGTTTATTCAGTTTCCTGCCCCATTTCCCACCTCTTGTTGGCCTAGGTCTGCTCCCCGGCCTAGAGAGGACTTGACTGTTGTATCACTTCTACGGAATACAAGTGTAAATAATTTACTCTTCTTTCGTGCGACTTGCATCAGAGTGTGTGTTCGAACCATTGAGCAGGAGCTCACACCCCCCAACGCATCTCATGAGGTCTGGCACTCAGCGAGAAAGGGAGAATAGAGAACTTTAGAGAGGAACAGGGTCACCCACCCCCTCACCGCCTCCCTCAAAAGGAAACATTGACCCGCACCAACGTCTGCACTGCAAGTGTGGGCCACTGACCTTCAGCAAGATAGGGAGACATGTTCATCCCATATAAGGAATGTGCACAAATCGCTGCAAACTCCATCTCATCTTTGGTGGGAGATGCACCATCTTTTCAGGCCCTAATATTCATCCAGGGGTTCTACATTTCTCAAGCCATTTCGCTGCCAGTCTGTGCATCTTTTTGCACTGACTGACACACCGTGGCGGGCACTCCTTGTTTTTTTACAGGTTCTTCCTTCTGGACATTACAAGAAGGATGTGTGGACCCACAGGTCAGAAAGGAGTGAAGGACTGGAGTTGCAAGATGGCTGCAAACCCATGAAGGTGAGAAATGAATGAAGGACTGAGGGGCATATTATCAAGACAGGTGATAAAATTATCGCCGCTTTAGCGGCAGAAAACCGCCGCTAAAACTGCGATAATAGGCTTGATAATATGCTCTATGGAATTCCAATTGAAGCTCAGGTTAGATGTCCTGCACATGCGCTGCATAGGCAAAAATACCTTTTGCAATCGCATCAGCTTTTCAGCTGAAAAGTGCACGCGTTCCATTGCCTTCAATGGCAACGCGTGCATGTGTGGTGATTGCCTTGCGGGAGCGAGCTTGACACCATATGTTTGTAATTAATTTACAAACACATGGTGCCCCTGGCTCTCTCCTGCAAGGGAGACGCTTTGTGTGCTGTCGCACTCCCCCACCCCTCCCACTTTTAGCGCGAGGCGCGCGCACGCTTGTTCTTCTTTTCCAGTGTGGGCTTTACCTCTTGACCTTTCTTGTGCGTGTCCCTCCCCTGGAGCATTGCTGCATTATCTATTTCCCCCTGCTCCTCAATTTTCAAGCACTACGTTTTTCTTTTTGGTTAAGCACTCCACAAGAACGCATGGGTTTTCAGCTGTCATTGTTGTGTACTTCTATTGCCTCCTCTGTCACTTTATTTTATTATTTTTTAAGCATTCTGCACTGCCATCGGGCTGTTGTACAGTATGGAAAGAAGTGGAGGTGGCACCAGGTATGAAGTCACAGTCACGTGAAAATGGATTGGTTCACTGTGGTACTTTATTCTCCTTCATATAACATGTAAAAACAGCCAACGCGTTTCATTCCGTTTAAAGGAACTTCATCAGGGCTGTAACCAATACAGAATATACATATAAATAACGACATAGATATAAACATGAACATTTACCATTACTAAACATTCAGAAATATATCCCACATGGCACTAAACAGATAAAAGACACCATATATTATGGACATAAACATATCCAATAAACACCATATATTATGGACATAGACATATCTAATATCACATTAATACCTTGACGACATAACTCATAAAACACACAAAAGGTATTATCAAATCACAGTTAAAAATAAAAAATAAGTTTAAAAGAGCATACTATTTACAATCATATACGGTCATTTGCATTTCATGAATTTCAGAAAAGAAATGGTGACGGGAGAGAAAAGAAAAAGAAACAGAGGGAACAAAAAACAAAAATTGAAAGAAAAGCAAACGTCTTTATCAGTCGGCTGTGTATCTTTTGTGTTTGTCTGTTGTACAGTATGACTGAAACCATTGACAAAGCCAATCAGTCCAAATGAGAGACCTGCTGGCTTTGCCAATACTTGTTTTGGTAAGCCAACCGTACATTTACCAGGGGTAACCCTTGGGAACTAACTAGTCTCCCTGAAAACCATAGTGCCTGGCAGGCTTGTTGCTCTTCTGAAACATTTGCTAGTATGTGGGTGTTTCACTTTTAATAAGGGTGACACTCACAAAATATGCGTGAGCTGACAGCGCTGCTGGTTAGGTGACTAAACACAAGAGTTGGGTCTGAAGACCGTCACTGTCCCAGAGTGTACCATTGATGCAAAAGGCAGGTCTCACACTGTGAGTAGAAAGTGGGTTGGGAGCACACTGTCGCACATCCCGGCACAGTTTGCCCCTTTGCATTGTGGTAAATGCAGTACACAATTAGTCAGTAGCAGCTCCTCAAGGGGTAGTGCGGCAGGGTGGGGGAGGGGCAGGGTGGACGGTAGTAAACTCCGGCATACGGCCGACTGAAGTTGAGTAAATAAATAAATAAATTACATTGCACGCGCTGCAACGCCAAATCGGTGATGCAGCGCGCAATGTAATTTGTTTTATTTCTTTACTCAACTCCGGTCGGCTGTATACCGGAGTTTACTACTCTCCACCCTGCCCCGCCCCACCCCCCGCAGCACTCCCTCCAGGACCCGCTACTGCAATTAGTGCCCACTTCAATATTAACTGTCGTTTTTCACCAAAGTTGGTGCAGATAGTGTTGGACATCTCTAGACACGTGTGTTTCTGGATTTAGCAGAGTGCAATGGGGTGAACCGTCCTGGGATGAGAGGCAGTGTGCGCCCTCCCGAATGAGATTGGATTCAGCACACAGTGCCTGGGAATGGGGCGCCAGACTTTGGGGCAAAGTAAGAGAAAGCCCTGCTTCCGTTGGGTCGGAAGAGATAAAGGGAGAGAAGAGTAAATGTAGGTTTAAAGGGAGGGTAGAGGTTAAGGACGGTAAGGATAAATTTAAGGTTCAAGGGATAAAATAGTTAAAAGGGAGGTTAGGAATAAAAGGGGGATTTGGGGAATTCACCCCGAAATAAAAGTAAACATCTATCTATCTATCTATCTATCTATCTATCTATCTATCTATCTATCTATCTATCTATCTATCTATCTATCGCTCTATCTATCTCTATCTATCTTATCTATCTATCTATCTATCTATCTTTATCTATCTATCTATCGCTCTATCTATCTATCTATCTATCTATCTATCTATCTATCTATCTATCTATCTATCTATCTAGCTATCTATCTATCTATCTATCTATAAATCTATCTATCTATCTATCTATCTATCTATCTATCTATCTATCTATCGCTCTATCTATTTATCTATCTATCTATCTATCTATCTATCTATCTATCTATCTATCTATCTATCTATCTATCGCTCTATCTATCTATCTATCTATCTATCGCTCTATCTATCTATCGCTCTATCTATCTATCTATCGCGCTATCTATCGCTCTATCTATCTATCTCTCTCTCTCTCTCTATCTATCTATCTATATTCATCTATCTATCTAAAAAATACAATACATATATATATGCCACAAAGATGCGTGGTAAAGGGCTATGATGTAATGCGCCATATTGTAAAGGTCAAAGCGTTGTATTACATTCGTGGTAAAGGCATGCGTGCTAATGGCATGCGTTGTAAAGACATATAACCACAATCTTATATTTACACCTCCACCAACCCATACTGAGACCATCCCACAAGGTGGAGAAGATGTACTGGTCATGTATTTATTATTTGGATCGGTAACAATGCATCAGGATTTGAGTTCCTCGACTGGCACAACCCACGCTGACCAGTCACACAATTCACTATGAGCCTCAAGCCATCACTCTATGAAGCTAACAAGAACAGTGCATGGTGGTGAATCTCCACTTTACACAACTGTTGAGACTGCAAAGGAACTGCAAATGCAAGGCTAGCTGCTTTAAAGAGTCTCAGTGTCTGGTAGTATGTTTCCTGGGAAGACGTCTCCAACAATCGTAATGAGACTTCCTGTGAGAAGTTGGCCTGGTATATGCTGTTCACTAGTTCTAGTGACCACCTTGTACCATGCCAAGCAACCCTTATGGTGTGGTTGTAAGTCAACCTTTTTGGACTAGCTGCCCTAGTGGTAGCGTAGGCTAAGCAGTCTTTGAGGCTAAACTCGTGATGCGTGTTAAGCAAGCTGTTTTACCAATAGTAACCCCCTTTTATACCAATGAAAGGACACCACACAGATATATATTCAAAATATATATGTATTTATTTCTCAAAGTAACCCCTAGTCTCTTTATGAGCACAGGAGCACAAATCGTCAAACAAGATTATCACAGAATACACAGAAGTTGCACTTTATATGGATAGGCCCTGGTGGCCACTCGAACCATATACTAAAATAGTGGTATAAGTACCACGAACAGAAAAGGGAAAAGGCCTAGGGCCTCTAGAATCGCTGGGCCTACAAGGAGCTAACGTCAGTTAGTGACCAGGAGGTCCACGGGTGGCGTGTGCAGAGCAAATAGTCACACGCGTGCTCCCATAGGTTTCAATGGGTGCGTAAAAAGTACAAAGTTACTGCAAAAGGAATCTTCCGGATGACCTAGGAACTTAAGAGTTGGAACACAGGCACTAGAGATGTAATACTACACTTGGGCACCGGAGTGCCAGCTTTACCTCACCCACAGGAAGCGGGTGCATAGGCCTCGAAGTGCGTCGGGTTTCTTCTATCGGTTCCGTGGGGCCTGTAGACAAAAGTGCTGCAGGCGATCGGTCGGGAAGAGATGCAGTGGATCCAAGAGTGGATCGGAGATGTTGAAGACCTGTAAGCAGAGGGGACAGTGTTCACAGTCACTAGCCAGTGACCAGCGTGGCACCAGGTGGGTACCAGGCGATGTCGGGTGCAAACAGGAAGGAAGGTGTAGCTTGACTCTGCAGCCACGTGGTCCCTGAAGGTCGACGACGTCCAGGAGTCGAGTCACGAGCTGTCCCACGCAGGCTCTCGCTGTCGGCGGTGTCGGCGACTTGATCGAAGCAAACAAGCCTTGGCAAAAGCAATTGTTGTGGGCAAGGAGTTTAAGCTGATGGTTCTGACCAGCAAGGTCAGAGGAACTGCTCCTTTGGAGGGGAGCAAGGGCCAGTCTGGAGCAACCAGACCAGCGGTGTTTGTCGTAGATTTCGTCGCCAAGATGGCCACTAGCCAGCGGGCCAGCAACCGGTTAGGCGCGTCGAGTGGCAAAATGCAGAAGGGCCCCACGCAGATCGTGGAGATGCTGGAGGGCTCACCTTTGGTGCAGATGCTGCTCGAGGGTTGGGCTTCTCAGGACCCAAAGCACAACTTGGAGGGAGCCTCGGTTGTTGCACTGGTCAGCTTGTCGTAGTCGTTTCAAGATGGCTGGCTCCACGTGTCTCGGTGCCTCCACGGGTCTCCTCTTTGCAGGGACTGTGGATCGGGCGGTGAGAGGTCTGGAGGTCCAGGTCTTGTCAGTCTCTGGGCTCGGGCTCCGGCGGGAGGCGGCGGCAAAGCAGACGTTGATTCGCTGGATGGTGCTTGCGTTAGCAAGGTGGTCACTCCCTGACCACAGGGGAGATTTTCTTCAGTCTTCTGTGCAGCAGAATGTCGAAGTTCCCGTCTTCTTCTTAGTTTCAAGTTGATTCCAGGATGTCTGAAGTCTTAGGACACAGCTCCTACCTTTAAGCGGATTCTAGGGGCCGGACTACCTGCTAGGTCCCTCCCTATGGGTGGGACCAGGAAGGGGGGTGGTTACACCCCCAATCCTTTGTCCAGCTCGCCCCAGGCCCGGGACTGGTGTGCCCCAGGACCGGTTTGAACTGGCATATGCACCGAGGCTCCTTGTGAGCCACAGGCATGTCTGGTTTCTTTCAAGCCCTACCTGACCAATACACAAAATCCTGTCTGGGGTGGTGCACGCACCTCCCCTGGCAGGAAACCCTTTGTCCACACCTCCCAAGCTGGAAGGACTCCCAGCAGCAGGAGGGCAGACTTGTGTCTGTGGTGGCAGCATCCATTTTGTGGAGCTGAGGCTATGTCTGATTTTACCCGGGTTTCAGGTACTGTACATGTCGTGTCCCTCTAGAAGGGTGGAATGCTAACCCCGTCGCCAGAATTGGCGAGGGGTTAGTATTCCAATTCGTATGACACCTTACTCGACATGTTTTGATAAAGCCAAACCAAAGATAGCATTTAACCGCGAGGTTCATAATGCACTTAAGAGTATATGGTATGACGATATCTGGAAACAGTAGAAGGAAGCTGTTCCGACCACTGCAGACAGGCTCAGCTCATGCCAGAGCACCATCTCACATGGAACCAAGCACTCTGCCTTCAGGATTGTTAAGGCCTGCCATAGGAGTGACTCATAGGTTACCAGGTGTCCCATTTAAGGTTAGGTATAGGTATACTACACCTAAGTAAGAGGTGATTACACCAACTTACCCCAGCTGAGTGATCAGCCAGTTGTGTCAAATTGTTAGGCCAAGCCTGGGGTGGCATAATACATGCTGCAGCCCTTGGCAGGCCTTGGGTACACCAATGCCCTGGGTACCTAGTGTACACTGGTACAGGGGCTGACAGGGTGATCCACTTCCAATTGGTTATGCACCTAGGGTGCATAGTTTTAATTTAGTAGAGAGAACAGCAGGCTGGGGGTCTGATTGGCAGGCCCACAGCCTCAACATGTCAAAAACCAGTGAAGCAAAAAGCAAAAATTTGGGGTGACCATAGGATAGCAGACCCTACTCTCCTACACAACCCCCCCCCAAACGCTGGGACATTAAACTAGCCTTGACCAGTCTCGTCTTCATGTCCTAAGTGGAAGTACCTGGAGAGACCATCTGCATTCCCATGGTCAGTACCTGGCCGGTGCTCCACTGTAAAGTCCATCCCCTGTAGGGAAATGGACCACCTAAGCAGTTTGGGGTTTTCACCCTTCATCTGATTTAGCCACAAGAGGGGCTTATGGTCGGTCTGAATCTTGAAGTGAGTGCCAAACAAGTATGGCCTCAGCTTCTTCAGGGCCCACACCACAGCAAAGGCCTCCCTCTCAATAGCTGACCAATTCTTCTCTCTGGGGGTCAACCTTCTGCTAATAAAAGCAATGGGTTGGTCTTGACCATCTACATTAAGTTGTGACAGCACAGCTCCCACACCCAACTCAGAAGCATCTGTTTGGACAATAAACTCTTTGGAGTAGTCAGGACTTTTCAGGATAGGTGCAGAGCACATGGCCTCCTTCAGGTCATCAAATGCCTTTTGACAGCTTACTGTCCACTGAACCTTTTTGGGCATCTTCTTGGATGTCAGATCATTAAGAGGAGTCACAATGGACCCATAGTTCTTAACAAACTTCCTGTAGTACCCAGTCAAGCCCAAGAAAGCTCGAACTTGAGTCTGGGTGGTTGGAGGGGACCAGTCCTTGATGGATTGTATCTTACTCTCCAGTGGTTGAACTTGGCCTCCACCTACAAGGTGGCCCAAATACACAACCTTACTCTGCCCTATCTGGCACTTAGTAGCCTTGATAGTGAGGCCTGCCCTTTGCAGAGCCTCAAGAGCCTTCTTCAGGTGGATCAGGTGATCCTCCCAGGTGGAGCTAAAGACAGCAATGTCATCCAGATATGCTGCGCAAAAGTCATCCAACCCAGTAAGGACTTGGTTCACCAGCCTTTGGAAGGTGGCAGGTGCATTCTTCAGACCAAAGGGCATCACCACAAACTGGTAGTGCCCACCTGGGGTTGAGAATGCTGTTTTGGCCTTAGACTCCTCAGCTAATCTGATTTGCCAATAGCCAGCTGTTAGTTCAAATGTGCTCAAAAACTTTGCAGAAGCTAGTTTGTCTATGAGCTCATCTGCCCTTGGAATAGGGTGTGCATCTGTCCTGGTGACAGCATTGAGTCCTCTGTAATCCACACAGAACCTCATCTCTCTCTTGCCATCTTTGGTGTGAGGTTTGGGGACCAGAACCACTGGGCTAGCCCAGGGGCTCTCTGAGGGTTCAATGACACCTAATTCCAGCATTTTATGTACCTCAGCCTTTATACAGTCCCTGACGTGGTCAGGTTGTCTGTAAAGTTTGTTCTTTACAGGCAGACTGTCACCAGTGTCCACCACATGGGTACACCAGTCAGTTTGACTAGGTATCAAGGAAAACATATGTGAAAATGATTGTAGAACCTGTCTACATTCAGTCTGCTGATGGGCAGTGAGGTTGCCTCCAAGGGTCACTCCTTCAACTGAGCCATCTTCAGGGTTCTGAGACAACAGGTCTGGGAGAGGGTCACTCTCTTCCTCCTGTCCCTCATCTGTAGCCATGAGCAAGCCCATGTCTGCCCTGTCAACATATGCTTTAAGCCTGTTAACATGGAGTACCCTGTGGGGACTCCTGGGAGTTCCTAGGTCGACCAAGTAGGTGACCTCTCCCTTCTTTTCCAGGATTGTATGGGGTCCAGACCATTTGTCTTGGAGTGCTGCTGGGGCCACTGGCTCCAACACCCATACCTTCTGTCCTGGCTGAAACTCAACCAAGACAGCCTTTTGGTCATGCCAAGCTTTCTGTAAGGCCTGGCTTGCCTCAAGGTTTTTGGATGCCTTCTCCATATACTCAGCCATCCTGGAGCGGAGACCAAGTACATAGTCCACTATGTCTAGCTTAGGCTTTTTGAGAGGTAACTCCCATCCTTCCTTCACCAAACACAGTGGGCCTCTCACAGGGTGCCCAAACAACAATTCAAAGGGGCTGTAGCCAACTCCTTTTTGTGGGACCTCTCTGTAAGCAAACAGAAGGCAGGGTAGAAGGATGTCCCATCTTCGCCTGAGCTTTTCAGGTAATCCTTTGATCATACCCTTTAGGGTCTTGTTGAATCTCTCAACAAGCCCATTGCATTGTGGGTGATAAGGGGTGGTGAACTTGTAGTTGACACCACATTCCTTCCACATAGCTGTTAAGTATCCTGACATAAAGTTGGTACCTCTGTCAGATACTACCTCCTTAGGAAACCCCACTCTGGAGAATACTCCCAGCAGGGCCCTGGCCACAACAGGTGCTGTAGTGGTCCTAAGGGGAATTGCCTCTGGATACCTGGTGGCATGATCCACTACCACCAGTATAAATCTGTGCCCAGATGCAGTGGGAGGATCCATGGGACCCACTATGTCTATTCCCACTCTTTCAAAGGGAACCCCCACCACAGGTAGTGGTATCAGGGGGGCCTTTGTTGTGCCACCTGATTTGCCACTGGCTTGGCAGGTAACACAGGAGCGACAAAACTCCTTGGTATCTTCATTCATATGAGGCCAGTGAAAGTGAGGGACAAGTCTGTCCCAGGTCTTGTTCTGGCCTAGGTGTCCTGCTAAAGGAATATCATGGGCCAAGGTAAGAAGGAAGCCCCTAAATTGCAGAGGTATAACCAACCTCCTGGTTGCACCAGGCTTGGGGTCTCTAGCCTCTGAATAAAGGAGCCCTTCATCCCAATACACTTTATGGGTACCTTGAGCATTCCCAGCAGCCTCAGCAGCAGCCAGCTGTCTGAGGGGTTCAAGAGAGGGACAGGATAACTGAGCCTGCCTCAAGTCAGCCCTTGAAGGTCCCCCTGTCCCCAGAAACTCAACCTGGTCAGGTTCAAGCTCTTCAGGGACAGTTCCTTCAGGGTCCTCTAGATCAGCTTCCTGGGAAGGCTGATCATCACTCTGAGGCAGGGGGGAAGGCACAGCCTTGACCCTCCTGTTCTTCTTCTTGGTAGGTGCTTGGTCCATTGTTCCAGGATCCAAGACCTGTGGTTCAGTGAGGCACTTTTTGGCCTGTGACCTGGTCACAGCAAGGACATGTGATGATATACCTAACATCTCTGCATGAGTCCTGTACTCCACTTCTGACCATAGAGAACTCTCTAGGTCATTGCCCAACAAACATTCTACTGGGAGGTCTGCACTAACCACAACCCTTTTGAGGCCAGTTACCCCTCCCCATGGGAAGTTAACAACTGCCACACTATGTGAAGTAGTGGCATTGCTGGCATTGGTCACCAGGTAGTTCTCACCTGGTATGTACTGTCCAGGGTCCACAAAGCCTGGTGTCACCATAGTGACACTGGCACATGTGTCCCTGTAGGCTTGAGCCACTTTGTCATTAATTAAAGGAGTCTGTCTGTACTTGCCCAGGTTACTGGGGCTCACAGTCAGGGACAAATCAATGTCCCCATCACAGATCAAGACTGCCTGTGTCAGGGTTCTGTCTAAGTCAGAATCTCCTTCAGTTCCCATAGTGATTCCCACTACACCCTTTGTCTGGGGACCAACACTGCTAACAGTAGTACTGGGAGCAGGTGCCTTAGGGGCAACAGTGTTGGGGGCTCCACCCTTTTTGCAATCACTAGTCCAGTGAGTTGTATTTTTACAATGATTGCACCAGGGTTTCTTTTGACCTTCTTTCTTCTTTTTGGACTGTTGTTGGGACCCACCCTCCTTAGCAGTAGTTTGGGGCCCTGTTGAAGACTTCTGGTCTTTAGATTTCTGATCTCCACCCTTTTGGTCTGTTTTCTTCTGATCACCCCCTTGGCCCTGGTTCTGGTTCTTTTGCTTAACCCTGGTTCTGACCCATTTGTCTGCCTTCTTTCCCAATTCTTGGGGAGAGGTCAGATCAGAGTCAACCAAGTGTTGATGCAGTTGCTGGTTTTGACAGTTATTTAAAATCTGTTCTCTCATCATCAAATTATACAATCCTGTAAAATCAGATACCTTACTTCCCAGCAACCAACCCTCCAAAGCCTTAGTGGCACATTCAATGTATTCAGACCAGTCCTGAGTCTGTGTCTTTTGGGTGTCTCTGAACATTAACCTGTACTGTTCAGTGGTTAAGCCTAACCCATCAACTAGAACACTCTTCAGGACTCTGTAGTTTCTGACATCCTCTTCTCTAACAGTGAGGAGTCTGTCTCTGCCTCTTCCCTCAAAGGAGAGCCAGAGGATTGCTGCCCACTGGTCTTCAGGAACCTGCTGTACTTTGCAGGCTCTCTCAAGAGCAGTTATCCACTTGTGGATGTCATCCCCACTTTTGTAGGGGGGCACAACCTTAGACAGGTTCCTATTATCAAAGACCCTATCTTTGTCCTTAGGGACAATGCTGCCACCAGTGGGTATAGACCCACTCTCTTTATGCTGTCTAGCCTTGCTCAGTTTCTCTTCCATCAGGGCTACTTCTAGCTCCTGCTTCCTGATCCTCAGCTGGGCTTCTTGCATCTTGGCCTCATGTTCCCTCCTCTGAGGGGTGGTCATCCTTCTCCTGGAGTGACCTTGAGAGCCTCTAGAGCCATGGGAAGCATTGGAGTCACCTGAGCGATTCCTTTGCCTTCCAAGCCCTGTGTTAAGTCCACTGGGGAGATCCAGTGGGGTGAACCCACTGTCAGTCCCCAATAGCCTTGGTTTAGCTGGGCCAAGTATAACACTTGGCACTGGGCTAGTTCTCCCTTCATCCTCACCACTGTCTGTATCCCCCTCACTTTCCTCCTCTGTAGTATGGTTTTCATCTAAGGGATGGCTATTGGAAAGGGGTACTTCAGTGGCATCTTCAGAAGGGGGGCCTCCTGTTCCTGTCCCTAAGGGGGCTAACTGGGAAGCTCTCTTGAGCTCTCTCTGATTCTCATCTTCTTGCAAGAGTGCTCTGAGCACAGCAGAGGTAGGGTTCTTGGGCTGTTTAAGGCCTCTAAGAGTTGCCAACTGCCTGAGCTCATTCTGATTAAGGGTAGCAAAGATGGATGGTGCCCTCGGGGGGTCACTCTCAACAGAGATGGGTACAGTGGACCCCTCTGCCCCAGCCATTGCTCTTAAGTGTGGGTGGATGTGTTGCAATCTACCTACACTTGGGTTTACCTACTAAACCTATCTAGTAGTTGTAGTCAGGGTGTGCTACTCCCTTTGCTCTACAACAACTAAGTTCAGTAGAACTTAAGTATATCTAATCTTGTTTTATATGTACCTACAGGTACCTATGTGATCTTTCAATTGGTAACCAAGAGATTACAATGGTAAAACACAGCAAGCTCAAATCCAACCGCTGCTCACCAATGTGAGAAGTTGGCCTGGTATATGCTGTTCACTAGTTCTAGTGACCACCTTGTACCATGCCAAGCAACCCTTATGGTGTGGTTGTAAGTCAACCTTTTTGGACTAGCTGCCCTAGTGGTAGCGTAGGCTAAGCAGTCTTTGAGGCTAAACTCGTGATGCGTGTTAAGCAAGCTGTTTTACCAATAGTAACCCCCTTTTATACCAATGAAAGGACACCACACAGATATATATTCAAAATATATATGTATTTATTTCTCAAAGTAACCCCTAGTCTCTTTATGAGCACAGGAGCACAAATCGTCAAACAAGATTATCACAGAATACACAGAAGTTGCACTTTATATGGATAGGCCCTGGTGGCCACTCGAACCATATACTAAAATAGTGGTATAAGTACCACGAACAGAAAAGGGAAAAGGCCTAGGGCCTCTAGAATCGCTGGGCCTACAAGGAGCTAACGTCAGTTAGTGACCAGGAGGTCCACGGGTGGCGTGTGCAGAGCAAATAGTCACACGCGTGCTCCCATAGGTTTCAATGGGTGCGTAAAAAGTACAAAGTTACTGCAAAAGGAATCTTCCGGATGACCTAGGAACTTAAGAGTTGGAACACAGGCACTAGAGATGTAATACTACACTTGGGCACCGGAGTGCCAGCTTTACCTCACCCACAGGAAGCGGGTGCATAGGCCTCGAAGTGCGTCGGGTTTCTTCTATCGGTTCCGTGGGGCCTGTAGACAAAAGTGCTGCAGGCGATCGGTCGGGAAGAGATGCAGTGGATCCAAGAGTGGATCGGAGATGTTGAAGACCTGTAAGCAGAGGGGACAGTGTTCACAGTCACTAGCCAGTGACCAGCGTGGCACCAGGTGGGTACCAGGCGATGTCGGGTGCAAACAGGAAGGAAGGTGTAGCTTGACTCTGCAGCCACGTGGTCCCTGAAGGTCGACGACGTCCAGGAGTCGAGTCACGAGCTGTCCCACGCAGGCTCTCGCTGTCGGCGGTGTCGGCGACTTGATCGAAGCAAACAAGCCTTGGCAAAAGCAATTGTTGTGGGCAAGGAGTTTAAGCTGATGGTTCTGACCAGCAAGGTCAGAGGAACTGCTCCTTTGGAGGGGAGCAAGGGCCAGTCTGGAGCAACCAGACCAGCGGTGTTTGTCGTAGATTTCGTCGCCAAGATGGCCACTAGCCAGCGGGCCAGCAACCGGTTAGGCGCGTCGAGTGGCAAAATGCAGAAGGGCCCCACGCAGATCGTGGAGATGCTGGAGGGCTCACCTTTGGTGCAGATGCTGCTCGAGGGTTGGGCTTCTCAGGACCCAAAGCACAACTTGGAGGGAGCCTCGGTTGTTGCACTGGTCAGCTTGTCGTAGTCGTTTGAAGATGGCTGGCTCCACGTGTCTCGGTGCCTCCACGGGTCTCCTCTTTGCAGGGACTGTGGATCGGGCGGTGAGAGGTCTGGAGGTCCAGGTCTTGTCAGTCTCTGGGCTCGGGCTCCGGCGGGAGGCGGCGGCAAAGCAGACGTTGATTCGCTGGATGGTGCTTGCGTTAGCAAGGTGGTCACTCCCTGACCACAGGGGAGATTTTCTTCAGTCTTCTGTGCAGCAGAATGTCGAAGTTCCCGTCTTCTTCTTAGTTTCAAGTTGATTCCAGGATGTCTGAAGTCTTAGGACACAGCTCCTACCTTTAAGCGGATTCTAGGGGCCGGACTACCTGCTAGGTCCCTCCCTATGGGTGGGACCAGGAAGGGGGGTGGTTACACCCCCAATCCTTTGTCCAGCTCGCCCCAGGCCCGGGACTGGTGTGCCCCAGGACCGGTTTGAACTGGCATATGCACCGAGGCTCCTTGTGAGCCACAGGCATGTCTGGTTTCTTTCAAGCCCTACCTGACCAATACACAAAATCCTGTCTGGGGTGGTGCACGCACCTCCCCTGGCAGGAAACCCTTTGTCCACACCTCCCAAGCTGGAAGGACTCCCAGCAGCAGGAGGGCAGACTTGTGTCTGTGGTGGCAGCATCCATTTTGTGGAGCTGAGGCTATGTCTGATTTTACCCGGGTTTCAGGTACTGTACATGTCGTGTCCCTCTAGAAGGGTGGAATGCTAACCCCGTCGCCAGAATTGGCGAGGGGTTAGTATTCCAATTCGTATGACACCTTACTCGACATGTTTTGATAAAGCCAAACCAAAGATAGCATTTAACCGCGAGGTTCATAATGCACTTAAGAGTATATGGTATGACGATATCTGGAAACAGTAGAAGGAAGCTGTTCCGACCACTGCAGACAGGCTCAGCTCATGCCAGAGCACCATCTCACATGGAACCAAGCACTCTGCCTTCAGGATTGTTAAGGCCTGCCATAGGAGTGACTCATAGGTTACCAGGTGTCCCATTTAAGGTTAGGTATAGGTATACTACACCTAAGTAAGAGGTGATTACACCAACTTACCCCAGCTGAGTGATCAGCCAGTTGTGTCAAATTGTTAGGCCAAGCCTGGGGTGGCATAATACATGCTGCAGCCCTTGGCAGGCCTTGGGTACACCAATGCCCTGGGTACCTAGTGTACACTGGTACAGGGGCTGACAGGGTGATCCACTTCCAATTGGTTATGCACCTAGGGTGCATAGTTTTAATTTAGTAGAGAGAACAGCAGGCTGGGGGTCTGATTGGCAGGCCCACAGCCTCAACATGTCAAAAACCAGTGAAGCAAAAAGCAAAAATTTGGGGTGACCATAGGATAGCAGACCCTACTCTCCTACACTTCCGGTTGGAAGAGTGCCTCACAAAATCCAGTTACCACAATAAGGTAAAGTAATAAGGGTTCGAAAGTAGAAGATGGGTTCAGAAGATAGACTGAAGAAAAAAAAAGATGTCGGATATAAGAAGGAATGAAGGAAATTGACGATGGCAAATGAGCGATTAAGGTGGGAGTAGGGGAGAAAGAATACAGCGGGTGAGGGTTAAAACAAGAATGATTGTACTATTGAATATCGACCCCCAGAATATCCTGGTACAGGAATATGGAGGACAGTATACTGAGGAACAAACTATCGAAAGGTAAGTGCATCTTGGGAAGTATAAATTTACTGTTCACGCCTCCCCATCTACGCACCTCCCAGACATATGTACCTCTTAGGTACATATATGTGGAGTTAGGTATAGAAAATTAATACTTACTTACCTGTTGATATATTTTTCCCCACATTTTGTCCTCGACATTTTGGCCCATCGATATTCTGGGGTCAATATTGAGGGTGCACACCAACAAGAACAAATACCAATAATTGAACACAAATGTGTCGGATATCCCGCCTACCTTATTACAAGTGCCATAGGTTATAATGCTCATGTAACAAGGCGGACCAGATGTTTGTGATGGAGTAACCCTTCCACCAAACTCTGTTTCAGATCCTTAAAGTGTGCACTAGTGGAAGTGCAACGCCACTGACAACAGAGGAATGACCTCCTGCAAATCAGGGGCCATGATGGCAGCTGCCAATGTAATGTGGCACTGGTGCAGCAACGTGCATCGCTGGGGCGCTCATTCAGGTGCACCATGGCATGGGTGTGATCCATGCTACCTGTGAGGGGTAGAGGTGCCCAAGGAAGTCATTGATAATTCATGGACGTCACAGAAGCACCTTTTCCAATGCGCATTCGTACAAATGTTGGTGAAAAGAAAACACTGCATGTCATGACTGACAGTTACAAACAACCAATGGCTGAGGAACGTGTGCTGATCAGTATGTGACCAGAACTTACAATAACAAATGACTGAGAGGGACTGCTTCCGCCCATCTATTTGCCACTCTCTGTGTGCATTGCAATAATTAGCAATTAATGGTGGAAACACATTTAAGTCAAACCTAATCCAGGTGTGAAAAGAGCATCTTAAGTGCACTTGGTGTGGCCACAACATGTGTGCTTGAAAAGTGTTGGGAAAGTTTTGTTGGCTGGAAATGTGCCTCCTAGAATAAAGGTGGGATATCTGAGGTGGGATACCTGAGGTGGCAAACCTGAGGTGGGATGCCTGAGGTGGCATACCTGAGGTGGGATACCTGAGGTGGCATACCTGAGGTGGCATACCTGAGGTGGCATACCTGAGGTGGCACACCTGAGGTGGGATACCTGAGGTGGAATGCCTGAGGTGGCATACCTGAGGTGGGATACCTGAGGTGGGATATCTGAGGTGGCAACCCTGAGGTGGGATACCTGAGGAGGCATACCTGAGGTGGGATACCTGAGGTGGGATACCTGAGGTGGGATACCTGAGGTGGGATACCTGATATGGAATGCCTGAGGTGGGATACCTGAGGTGGAATACCTGAGATGGAATACCTAAGGCGGGATACCTGAGGTGGGAAACCTGAGGTGGGATACCTGAGGTGGAGTACCTGAGGAGGCATACCTGAGGTGAGATACCCGAGGAGGCAAACCTGAGGTGGGATACCTGAGGTGAGATGCCTGAGGTGGGAAACCTGAGGTGGGATACCGGAGATGGGAAACCTGAGGTGGCATATGAGGGGCAAGACCTGAGGTGGCATACCAGAGGTGGAAAACCTGAGGTGGTATACCTGAGGTGGGATACCTGAGATGGCATACCTGAGGTGGGATACCTGAGGTGGGAAACCTGAGGTGGGATACCTGAGGTGGAGTACCTGAGGAGGCATACCTGAGGTGGCATACCTGAGGTGGGATACCTGAGATGTAATACCTGAGCAGGATACCTGAGGTGGGATACTTGAGGTGGGATATTCCTGAGGTGGCATACCTGAGGTGGGATAACTGAGGTGGAGTACCTGAGGAGGCATACCTGAGGTGGGATACCTGAGATGGAATACTTGAGGCTGGATACCTGAGGTGGAATACCTGAGGTGGGATATTCCTGAGGTGGCATACCTGAGGTGGGATATTCCTGAGGTGGCATACCTGCGGTGGAATACCTCAGGTTGAATACCTGAGGTGGCATATCTGAGGTGGGATACCCTAGGTGGGATACGTGAGATGGCATACCTGAAATGGTATACCTGACATGGCATACCTGAGGTGTCATACCTGAGTTGGGATAGCTGAAGTGGGATGCCTGAGGTGGAATACCTGATGTGGGATATACCTGTAGTGGCATAGCTGAGGTGGAATATCTAAGGTGGCATACCAGAGGTGGCATACCTGAGGTGGTATACCTGAGGTGGGATACCGAAGATGGCATACCTGAGGTGGTATACCTAAGGTGGCATACCTGGGGTGGCATAACACAGGTGGGATACCTCAGGTGGGGTACATGAGGAGGCATACCTGAGGTGAAATACCGGAGGTGGAATACCTGAATTGGGATATACCTGAGGTGGCATACCTGAGGTGACATACCTGAGTTGGGATATACCTGAGGTGGCATACCTGGGGTGGGGTACCTGAGGAGGCATACCTGAGGTGGAATACCTGAGGTAGGATACCTGAGGTGGGATACCTGAGGTGGAATTCCTGAGGTGGAATACCTGAGGTGGAATACCTGAGGTGGGTACCTGAGGTGGGATACCTGAGGTGGCATACCTGAGATGGGATGCCTGAGATGGGACTTCTGAGGTGAGATGCCTGAGGTGGCATACCTGAGGTGAGATGCCTGAGGTGAGATGCCTGAGGTGGGATACCTAAGACTGCATTCCTGAGCTTTAATGTTTTTATTTTCATAGAGAAGCACACATTATTATTTGACGTTAGTAAACCTGTGATGTTGGTGTTCTTTCCAAAGGGAGGTGTTGGCAACAAGAGCATGGAAGGAAGCCTGCCTGCTGCCACTGGGCCAGGGCTCCTCGCCTTGGCAAGTGTGTGTCTTTCTTGAATGACTCATGTGTTGACCTAGCCCGGACCCAATGAGGCATTAAGGAAGAATTTGTTCATCTAAAGTATTCTGTGCTGTTTGAAGGGTATCTTTGTGAAAGCACGAATCCAGCACACATGATGTCAATCCGGGGTGGCGTTGACGGCAGCTGCCTCCCATGGTTGCCACTGCTACCACTACATTTGTCCTACCTACGCCCAGTCTGTGGATCTTTGAAGGTAACAAGACGAACCGAAAGTTCCTGGTTACTTCCTGTAGTTTCTAATATCAGCAGCAAAGAAGAGGCTATTGATGGCCTAAGGAAGGGCAAGGGGTCAAGCCCGAGATGTGAACAGGGAACACATGGGTTGTTATCACTTCTCCCACCCAAGGAGTTTGGTTGCTCAATTTCTTGAGCACAGAGGTGTTAGAGTATCCTCTTATGACACTGGTCCTTCCTCTGCAGAGATCTGGGTATCAGAGCTTTAATGTCGCTTGCAGTAGGCTCAGTCCATTGGTAGGTGGAAATGGGTAAAAGAACTCTAGCTGCGCTTCCGTTGATCTGCGTCCATTGGCATCAGCGACACAGGTATATGAGCTTTAGGAAGGCTTCCAATGGGCTATAGTCTTGGCTGCTGGTGCCCCGGAGATTCCAATGGGCTTCGTTTCCTACCCCGTGTAGGAGACATTCAACTTTTACAGTTAATGGACTATTTAGTGACATTCATGTTTGCGCTTTCTTTCTCAGTGCAGACTTTGAATTGGATTTGCCCTTCAGGTTGTTTCCCTGTATGCTTCGTGTTCATACTTAAGGTGAGTGTTTATCGAATATTCATAGTAGAGGCAGTGTTAATCCCTTAGGGCTCCATAATGATTAAAAGTGGTTCCAATTTTTATAAGGAGTTTTCCCCTACAGATGAGGAGGTGGTTGTTTTCAAAATTCATCAGTCAGTTCATTCACTGGTCAATTCTGGAACCCAGTGGAGGTCTGGCACTAGAGGGACAGAGTCTATACATATTATACAAACATACTTGTTAATATGATTTTAATGAAACCACCCCCCATTCTGTAGGTTTCTGCCAATACATTACTCACCCTGTCCTGATGAAGACCCCGTCTAAGGCTCTAACTGGCTCCTTCCCTATTTTTCGGGTCGAAACGTCGACATTTCTCTAAAGCCTGGATGGAAGAGGCTATCCACAGAGAGGCAATACTGATTTAAGTAATCACCTTTGCATAGTGGAACAAGTCTATAGTGTTTAAGATGATGAACAGTCGGGCTTGTTTTCAAATGAAACTGAACATGCTTTGTTGTTCTTTTCTTTTTCATCTATAAAACTCATGCTCTGCTTCTGGGCACCCTGTGGCACTCATTGGAGCAAACATTGTATATAAATATTGTATGTATGTTGCTGTTTCTTAATATAGTTTTTTTTTCTTTTGCATTCAGTTATACTCTTTTGTGTGATGTATTTCTATGTGCTCTTCCTTTGCCGATACAATACTTACCTCTACGTTTAATTGGCGGTTTAGGTCAAATTGTATTGCCTCAGGAGAGGTTTATTAATAAAGCTTGTCCACAAAATCCGCGAGGACCATTTGTTGCATGTATTCGTTTCCTGCTGGAGCAATGTTAGTACATTCAATGAGCTCAGCCTATCGGTGGGAGTGACTTAGGAGGAGGGGCATTATATATCTCACCAAGCACATGCTACTGCATGTGTGGGATCATGCGCATCACTGAGGACTTCCATAAGCAAACGGAACAAGAAAGAATGCAGAGTTCCTTTACGAGTTCATGGACCTCCAAGGTGAATTGCAATATCCTATGAATATGTGGTAGGAGGTACTTTATTTCTTATAATTGGAGACTTTTCATCAATATCACCATTGTCCTTGTCACAAACAGTCATCGAGTAAGATGGAGAGGTCTCCTTGCCTCTGGTAATTTGAGTCAATAGACTCAGACGAGAAGGTACATCAGCAGAAAGACAAAAGAAATGTTCAAAACTTCTTGAAATATTTTCTTACCCATCCACCAAAAATGCTTTTTAACCATAACCAGAGATGCCAACCTTCACACCGAGGCTGGTATCTATTGTATGCAGGTCTCCAACACTTTCTCGTTTTGTCTGAATCTCTTCATGGATGCCCATAGCGCTACAGACACCTTCATTGTGCCCATCACCCTAGCCCTGGTCACATCAGTTGGCCAAATCCAAAAAGAAAACAGAAATAGTAGTGAAAGCCCCCATCAGGATCATATCTAGGTTTGAAGCTGGCTCTTTGCAATACATCTCAGTATTATTGTTCAAGCTAAGACTGAATCCATTTTATTTTGTGATGCTGGAATCTGGTTGGCACATCGATCCCCCGCAAATAAGTATGATTTCTGTACTTGTATAACCCTAGGAAAGGGGGTGGAATAGCAATTATATACAAAGACCATCTTAAAATAACTACAACAGAGTTAAACTACACCGAGTGCGAGGCACTCCTCTTTACTATAGGCCTCTCAAGCAGATCATCATTTAAAGGCATATTAATCTACCGCCCTCCAGGATCCAGATCCAAATTCCTCTTGTTTCTAGATAACATCATCGAGGCTTCAGTAGGATCACCACACTTCACCATCTTGGGTGACTTTAATTTTCACCTAGAAGCCTCGGATGATCCTGATACTGTAACTCTAATTAATGACCTAGAGGCAGCTGGTCTCCAACAAATTGTTAAACAGCCCACACATAAAGCGGGACACACATTGGACGGACTCTTCACTAGTAACTCAAAGATTGCCATCATCAAGGTCATCCCTCTAGTTTGGACAGATCATGCGGCCTTATGTTTTTCTATCCCAATTAACTCTAACAAACCCCCGTCCACACCGTCTACACCTACGAATTTCAGAGATTGGAAAAACATTAATCTGGACCTTCTCACGCAGATAATGCGAGACAGCCCAATGCCAAATGAACAGGATCCCATAGCAGCCTCCGCTAATTACCTGAACAATCTAAAGGCAGCCTGCAACAAGCTAGCACCTAGCAAAACCTCTCACCGAACCAGAAAACTCCCTTCCGCACCTTGGTTCACCGAACAACTCCGACTACAGAGACAATACTGCAGGAATCTAGAAAGGCAGTGGCGTTGCCATTTCAATCCCTGTGAAAAAATCACATATAAAAATGCTTTATCAAACTACAAAAAACTTATAATAGCAGAGAAAACCACTTACTACACCAACCAAATCAATCAGGCCAAAAACAATACAGGTAAACTATTTCAGGTGGTCAGTTACCTATCCAACCCCCTCGCACCTTGCCCAGAAGGATCACAGGCTCTTTCAGATGCCTTGGCCAAATTCTTTGAAGATAAAGTCAGAGCTATTTTCACTACTTTCTCCCCGGACTCGTCACTCACCTCCACTCCGCAATCTACCGCCGAAATTGTCCCAGTTTTTCCAATTTTTGAAGCCACCATGCAAGAACTCATCCAACCTTTAATAGCCCGAACCAAATCGGGTTCACCTTTTGATCCTTGCCCTCCGGGCATTCTTAATCTCATTTCTGAAGCCATCGCCCCGTCACTATCTACCATCTGTAATGCAATGTTTACAATGGGCATCTACCCTTCTGTCTGGAAGGAAGCTACCATTAAACCTCTTTTAAAAAAACCTACCCTAGACCCCCTCCTCCCTGCCAGCTACAGGCCCATCACATGTCTCCCGTTCCCTGCTAAGATTTTTGAAAAAATCATGAACATCCAGTTGCCAACTTACATACATAACAACAACCTGCTGGACGACACCCAGTTTGGGTTTCGACAGGGCCACAGAACAGAGACTGCGCTACTAAAAGCAGCGGATGAGATAAGGTCCACTATGGACAACGGAGGCTCAGCGATTCTGATACTCCTAGATTTCTCCGCGGCATTTGACACGGTCGATCATGTCACCTTGATCGACCGTGTCACGGCCATAGGAATAAAAGACAAGGCTAAAGATCTTCTTGCTTAATTTTTGTCTAACCGTCCACAAACAGTGAAGATAGGCAACTATATCTCTCAGACTTTCTCCTTGCCTTGTGGAGTACCGCAGGGATCCTCGCTAAGCCCGACACTCTTCAACATATATGTGTCGGACTTAGCGAGGGTCATAAAATCCCATGGAATCTCACTCACTACATACGCTGACGACACCCAATTGGTGTTGTCTGTGTACAATGACGGCACTTCTGTGGCAGCCAATTTCCAAAATGGAATGAAGGCAATAAGCTCCTGGATGTCATCCAATTGTCTAAAATTGAATTCTGATAAAACAGAAGTGATGACATTCGGGAGACTGCAACCTACTTGGTCCCCGCAATGGTGGCCATCTCAGATGGGACAACCTCCTGAACCAGTGACCAAGGTACGAAACCTGGGTGCCATCTTCGATAACAAGATGTCCTTCCAGCAACATGCTAATTCGGTGGTCTCCTCTTCTTTCTACATCCTAAAAAGGATTAAAAATCTAATCCCTTACCTTCCTCCATCCGCAGGCAAAACCTTAGTCAGCACACTAGTCTTCTCCAAAATAGACTATTGCAATGCCCTCCTACTAAATGCACAACAAAAGGTCCTCAATAAATTGCAGACAGTGCAAAATGCAGCAGCCAGGACACTGCTATCCATCCCCAAGTTTGCATCCATCTCCCCTTACATCAAACAGTTACATTGGCTGCCGGTGAGAAGCCGGATCAAATTTAAGGCTTTATGCATAGCATACAAAGCTATCCACAACCAAGGCCCTCTATTCTTAAGACAAGCCTTTCGCCCGCTTGAACACCTTAGAACATTACGCTCATCCACAGCTCATTTACTAAGAGTCCCTCGAACAAGAAGAGCTAATTGGGGAGACAAGCGCTTCTCTGTCGCCACAGCCAAGTTGTGGAACACGCTCCCCCTCTACATTAAATCTGCGCCAACACTGCTCAATTTCAGGAAAAAACTAAAAACTTGGTTGTTCCCAGCCTAAATACTCCCTGATCCATTGGAAGTTCTGCAACTATAAGCGTCGAGACACCGTTGGGTATTCGCACAATAAATCACCAACCACCACTTACTTGTTAGCAAAAAAGGCCACTTTATTAAGACAGGTGCCAAATCATAATTTTCTGCAATGCAATAACTTTCCAAAGTTTGTCTTCAAATCACCCCAAACCTAACCCCCAATGTAAAACCCCACCCCTAAACAAAATCCCGACCCCTGTGTGCATTTTCCCCTACTTCTCATTTCCTGATCACGTGACTGCTCCCCCCCTCCCCCGTTGGAGGATAGGCTAACCCGCTCAAGGCTGCCCACCCCCCCAGCAAAACCCCGCCTACCCAGGACACTATCAAGCCGTAAAAACAAAACCCAAGAAAAACCTGTCTTATCGTGGCAAAAGGAAAAAAGAACGTCGGTGTAATGCCAACACCAGGAAAAATTGGGGAAGAAAAACAATGCTATGAAAAAGAGGGTGGGTGGGTGGGACAAAAAGAGTAAACCAGCCCCTCCTCCCCGCTCCCGAGGGCCCAGTGATTTTCCCGCCCCTGCCTCCCTCTACTTATCACCTTCGGCGCGCCTCGCGCCCCTAATCAAACCCCCTACCCTGCACCTGGGTGGCCGCTCCATTGTGCGAAGCCACCCAGGGGGAGACCTGGCTCGCGCCCTGCACCCCCTGGGTCCCCCCTCGCACAATAAATCACCAACCACCACTTACTTGTTAGCAAAAAAGGCCACTTTATTAAGACAGGTGCCAAATCATAATTTTCTGCAATGCAATAACTTTCCAAAGTTTGTCTTCAAATCACCCCAAACCTAACCCCCATGTAAAACCCCACCCCTAAACAAAATCCCGACCCCTGTGTGCATTTTCCCCTACTTCTCATTTCCTGATCACGTGACTGCTCCCCCCCCTCCCCCGTTGGAGGATAGGCTAACCCGCTCAAGGCTGCCCACCCCCCCAGCAAAACCCCGCCACCCAGGAAAACCAACAGAGTTTTCCTGCCCCACCCATCAACTTGGTGGTAGCGCACAAACCATTTGTCAAGCGCACCATATCTGTTCCTTCCAAATTTGCGCAATCAAATCCCGCAACTCCAGCAGGTAATATGCTTGCCCCATTGTAGATAAATGTACCCCATCCTCACGAAACATATACCCTTCGGTGCATTTAATGTTGGGATGAGCTAAGACCCGCACCCCATGACCCTCACAAAAATGTCTCATAGTGCGGTTAACCTTTCGTCTCGCTTTTTCCATCGCTGCATGATGCCGTGCTCCTCTCCAGTGCAACCTTGTAATGAACTCTGTCCAGATCAACTGGGTGTTCTCCCAAGTAGCCTGGAGGACCTCCAAATCATGTTTCATCAACTTTATTAACGACAGCCCTGACAAATCAACGAGGTCATTTTCACCCAAATGAATAATGAGCAAATGTGGCGGTCCCCTTCCAGAGCACATCGTGGCCAGCACCGGAAACAAACCCTCCCAACGCATTCCCCCTTTGCCTTTCCATACCACCTCGTGGCTGGCACTGCGCAGTCCAAGGGAACGCCCACACATCTGTTGTTCGGCATAGACTGCAGCCCATTTAACGAAGGAGTGTCCTACTATCCATGTCGATTTTTTCAAACTTACGGGCCCCGGTGCTAGACCTAGACAGAAAAACAATGATTAACCAAAGAAAAAACGAGGAGCTATGTAGAGACTTTCCGAACATATTTCTCACAACATTTGGACTTCCATCTCCCAATACGGCGTATGTCTGCCCAGGACCACCCCAACCTGGCCGCCTCTGTTGCTGCCCCGATCCGAAAAGAGTGTGTCCCAAAACATAAAGGGTTTTCTCCCAAAAGAAGAAGTATCTTCCTCATCACCGCCAGCAACTGAGCCACAGAAATAGGTTGCCCCGAGGCGTGGCAAAATACAAGACCCAGAGCAAAACCACTAGAAGCCTTGAAACTTTCCCATTCCCCGACAGGACAGCATAAACCGTCCACACTTCTGTTTAAGAAAACCCATTTACCCCTGCCCAGCTGATCCGTCTTTGACATTCTCAACCACAGGCTCAACCTGTGCCCCTCAATAAATACCTCATCACTGCGGATACCTGGCCTATGACGCAGCTCAAGCAGTTCCGAGGCTCTGAAAGCCCCAAAAAACAACCATAAGAAACATAATCTAAACAGCCTGCACTCAGACTCATCATAACATACCAAAGGTATCTGCCGCAGCATTCTTTGCAGCAAATCATAAGTCACCGCCCTGCGTAACTGTTTCGTCCCCGCCTGCACCCTGCTTAAACCTTTAAGGACCCTTTTCACCAAAACCCCCTGAACCAGATCCCTCCCCCACCCCAATTGCCCGTAAAAGGAAATCCCCGCCAACTTGCCAGAAATAGTAGTATGTGTGAGGCCTTTGTCAATCAAATGTAACACAAAACCTAGCACCAGATGAGCATCGGTCCAACTCCCCCTATTCTCAGCACACAGTTTACCATAGCTCAAGAACTCTCTCCACGCCTGCTGATAGCTCCGTCGTGTAGAAGCCGCTATGGAGTTTTCCACAAAAGCGGCAAGTCTCAATCCCCCCACTCCCAGACACACTGCGGGATTGGCATCTTGGTGTGTTCCGCCCCAGGGGCCAGCCTGCGAAATCTCGCCCACTGTAAACGAGACAGAGAGTCCGCTATACTGTTATGCACTCCCGGGATATGACGCGCCTTAAACACAACATTGAGCTGTAAACATTTGAGCATAAAAGCGCGCAGCAAGCGTAAAACTCTCAAATCCCTGGCTTTCTGCTTGTTAATCAACTGCACCACCGTTAAATTGTCAACGTGGAAAAGCACTGAACGATTCTGAAACTCATCGCCCCAAACATATAGGGCAACCAAAAGTGGAAAAAACTCAAGAAAAGCAATACTGCGACCTTGCAACATCCAATGACGTGGCCAACTCTCAGCGCACCAGCGGCCCTCCCAAAATACGCCAAATCCATGCGCACCAGAGGCATCCGAGTAGATCTGCACTTGCCAAATCATGTCTTCGTCCGCAAAAAACAAAGACACACCATTAAATTCTGCTAGAAATGTCAACCATATAGCCAAATCAGCCCGTGTAGCCGCTGAAATACGCACTCTGTGGTGAGGAAGAAAAGCCCCAGACATGGCCATGCCCAACCTCCTGCAAAATGTTCTCCCAGCCCGGACCACCCTGCATGCAAAGTTAAGATAACCCAACAGCTTCTGCACCTTCCTGAGCTCCAACTTGCGCTCGTCAATCACAGAGGACAAAATGCAGTGATTTCCTGAACTTTCCCAGCTGGCAACCTTGCTACCATCGCAATGGTGTCTATTTCAATACCCAAAAACACCATCGTCGTATTGGGACCCTCTGTCTTATCCGGGGCCAAGGGCACACTCAGCTCCTGCGCCAAAGTCTGAAAAACCAACAAAGCCTCCTGGCATTGACCTGTGCCCTGAACTCCAATGAAAAGAAAATCATCCAAATAATGACAAATGAGGGCATGACCAGTAACCTGAGTGAAGCGCCACTGCAAAAATGAGCTGGAAAGTTCAAAGAGGGCACAAGAGATAGAGCAGCCCATAGGAAGCATTCGATCTACATAAAAAGCTCCCTGCATCTGCATTCCCAAAAGTTCAAAGTCAGAAGGATGAATGGGTAACAGCCTAAAAGCAGATTGGATATCACTTTTGGCCAATTGAGCCTCCCTCCCTGCCGATCTAACCAAACGCAAGGCATCATCCACAGAAGCGTAGGACACACAGGCATCGTCGGGCGAGATGAAATCATTAATGGAGGAGCCCTCAGGCCAAGACAGGTGGTGTATCATACGAAACTCCCCTGCTTTCTTTTTAGGGACCACCCCCAGTGGAGATACAATCAAATTGGGCATAGGACAGCTGGAAAAAGGACCAACAACTCTTCCGGCCTCCACTTCACCCTGCAACTTCAGCTGAACCACCTGGGGCAACTCCTTAGCTGACTTCAAATTATCGGACCACCTACCCAGTCTAGGCCCCTGGTAACCTATCTTGAAGCCGTCCTTGAAACCCCAAAAAAGCCTACTGGCGGCCTCAACATCAGGATAGTCCTGCAACCATTGCCCCAAAACCTCCAACTTAACCGGAGTAGGACCCCTTTCCTGCAAACTGGAAAGCATTGCCCCTTCCCCTCTGCCCCCTACCCATGTCACCGAACCGCTGGCCGGCGAAGCATTGCGTGAGGGGATGCCTTCCACCACACTGGGAACACTCATGCTTATATCGGCAAAACTGCCTATTGCAGAAACCCCTGTTGAAATTCCAACAGGCTCCAAAAATAGGGGTCTGACCTCTGCCCCCAAACCCCGCCCCAGGCTGGGCGGGACGAGCGGGAAAGGGCCGATAAGATATAGGTAAACCACTAGCCGTGTGCGTAGTAGCAGGCGGCTGAGAAGACGCCATCCATTGAAGCCACAGCTCGGAATCCACATCACCCCAAGGTCTGTCCTGAGACACACTCAGACGGGCTCTAAACTCCTCGTCATATGACAGCCACGCAAAACCCCCAAAGTAACTCTGAGCCTTCCGAATAATATCCATGTATTTGAAAATCGCTACCGCCCTATCTGGGTATTTTTCACAATATACACTGGCATATATCAGGAAAGCAGAAGACCAGTTCTCAATAGTCTTAGGCACCCTAGGACGCCTCGCCAGCTCCCACTCCTCCTCCTTGGAGCCCTCCTTTGCCTGAATGTCACGGTGCAACAATTTGAAAACATCCACAAACTCATGGCGCCAAATCTTGCTTTTTGTCTTGTCAGATAAATGTGAGCCCAACGGCATGGCAATCCCCATATAAGGCAATTTTTTGTGTATATTTTTATCTTCCTCCACTACCTCCGGGGCCCCTTTACCTTGATCCAGAAGAGGCTGAGACCCAGGGACGGGGGCAACCCCCCCCCCCCTCCCCACACCGAAGGAGGAACCTTGCTGCTCAGACACTGCCTTGTCCCCCAAAGTATCTCCCCCAGTGCCAATAGACCTGGTCGCTTTTGACGGTTGACCCCCTTGTTGCCAAACAGACCACCACCCCGTAGTACCTGAAGGCAAAGGAGCTGGTCGAAGAGTGCTGACGGGCCATGCTGCTTGCTTGCGACTGGTAGCTTCCAGAGCCTGGTCCGTTGCATTGTCCGCACTAGACGTCTGCAAAAAACTAAGCACATTTGGTTGCCCCACAAAACCCCTCTTCCCCCTCACAGATTTCCCCCGGTGTTCCCCACAAGCCCCTTCTCCGTCCCTCAATTCCCCTTCCTCCAATTCATCACTGTCCAAATCCAATCGCCCCAAAACACCAAGATCACCAACAGGTGCCCCATTGTCCCCCATCCCCTCCAATAAACCCCCTCTCCCAAACCCCAAACGCTGCTGATCAGTCCCCCTAGTGGAGGGGTGACCCCGCTGGGAAAGGCAATCCGCTCCAGATCGCCCCCCCTCAGTAGGCCCCCCAGACAGAGCCGCAGCGTGCTCCATCCGCCGTGTGCGCTTGCCGGCCGCAAACCGTGTGGCTAAAACCGGTATATCTTCCTGGAAGCCGCTCAAACCAATACGTTCCTTCTTAAGCGTCGCAAACCCCTGACCCTCCAAACTGCCACCCCTCCTAACGCCCGAGGCATCTGCACCTTGTATCCAGATCCACTGTCCATCCCGTGGCGCCTGTAACCCCCTAGTGGGAAACCCCTCCAAGCTGGAAAACTGTGCCGCGTGCCCCAACGTGGAGCTCGTGCCCTGAAAAGCTGCCTGGCCAGTAGATTCGCCAGTGGGAATAAGGGGGGAAGCGCCAATTAGCTCAGGGGGACTGACAGTCAATGACGTAAAAACCGGCCCCTCCGTCGCACTCTGCCGCCCCAAAGCGCCTTCTCCCACATGAACTGGACCCGTCTCCACTGTGCCCAGGGCCCCCGACACCCTCCTGGGTGGCACAACCACTGAATTCCTCATTAAGGGGCATTCCTGAGGCACCTCCGGGGGAAAAACACCAGGCAATGTCGTCGCGGGGCTCAACAGAAACGTCGGCCCGTTCAACTGCACCAGCTGTGGGCTGTTATGCCAAGACAACTCAACGGACCCTGTAACTGGGGTAGTGGCTTGCCTCTGAACCGGCCCGGGGACCTGCAAAACCTCCATACTCCTCCCACGTCCCTCACTCCTGGCACGCCCAGCCTGACAACCAGCCCTGCAACCGGCTCTCCTCCCACGCAGACCGGCCTTCGAGAGGGACCGCCCCCTCCTTCCCCCCACCGTAGCACGCCTAGGGCCCACAACCAGACGGGCAGGAGCACATACCTGCGCCTCTTCGGCCGCCTCCTCCGACGGGCCTGCCTGCGCCTCATGGTCCACGAACTGGGCCGGTTCCGGCGCCACTACCGGACACATCGCGACCTTCTCCACCGCGTCGGGCCCCGGGGATAAGCAGGCCGCCACCGCTCGAGCGACGCCCCTCCTGGCCATACGAGGTGCGAGGTCAAGGCCCACCCATGCCTGGCCAGCAACGCCGGGCTTCAACAGGTCACTTCTGCCAGCTTCGTGCAGCACCCGTACCGCCTCCCGCACCGCCTCCTGTGACGCCATGACGCCTGCGCACAAACTACGGAAAGCGCGATGGGACAAAAAGAGTAAACCAGCCCCTCCTCCCCGCTCCCGAGGGCCCAGTGATTTTCCCGCCCCTGCCTCCCTCTACTTATCACCTTCGGCGCGCCTCGCGCCCCTAATCAAACCCCCTACCCTGCACCTGGGTGGCCGCTCCATTGTGCGAAGCCACCCAGGGGGAGACCTGGCTCGCGCCCTGCACCCCCTGGGTCCCCCCTTGCGCGCTCTAAAAATCGCTCAAATAAATAAAATAAAATAATCGCTTCACTTTTTCTTATTATGTAATCTTGAGTAAATCTGTAAACTCTTAATATGTAACTCTAACCACGAGTAACTGTTGTACCTATTAGTAGTTTTACCAACTTCCATGCTAGTCTCATTCCTTATGTAGTTTACTTCGCTCTATTCTGAAGCGCTCAGACACCTTTGGGTAAAGTTAGCGCTTTATTAAAACGCATGAATGAATAAATAAATGAATTAATTAATTAATAGATAAATAAATTAATTAATTAATACATTGCTTGGTTCTACTCACTATTTCGTCATTCCAAGTCCCACACACGAGGCAATGAAATGTCACACACGAGGCACTATGAAAACACAAATGTCACACAGTAACGAGTTTGAAAACTTTGGAAGCTTTGTGATAAAGCTAGATTGCCTCATATTTTCCAGATACGTTTTAATACGCAGTTTACAAACATATCCCAATATTTGAACACTATTCCTATTGAATTTAATTAATGGATAGCAACATCTCTTGTTTTTTCAATATCTTTGCAATAAGTACAGTTTCTTTTGTTTTCCCTTTTTCTTTTATGGCAACATTCTTCCACTCTAAGATGGTCGATTGAATCTTCACCTTTATCTTATGGCGCAAGTTACAGTGCCGCGCTCGCTCTAAAGTAGCTGATTGGTGCCCGAATACCACGTGATGTGATGACCTACTTACTGCCTCATTGGAGGGCGAGGTGTGGCTCGTTTCCTTGGTTACAGGCGAGGGAAGCCGCTCTGGGAGCGCATGCGCGGTAGGAAGCTGTTCTAGGGGTGCTGCAAGAGGACCTGTGCAGCGAACGTGTACAGGTGAGACACCTTGTACCCTCAATAAGGGCTGCTTCTTCCCTGTACCCCCTCTCCACGCCGTCCCCCTCTCTGCTACTTCTCGTGCACACCTTACAACGGCCACTTGTTATGAATTCTGTAGACTAACCGCCAGTTCTCTCCTGCAGCACATTCCCGCCCCCCCTTCTGTGCCTCACCCCCTTATTTCCCCTTTCTGCACACCAGCCTTCTCTGCATCGCCCTGGGTGGCCCTATCCCCCTCACCCCTTCCCCAGCACGGCCCCCGGGTGCAGGCTGCTCCAGGTAGCTCTCAGGCTGCCTCTTTCCTTACCTGGCTCCGCCCCTCCTCTGTGAGCGTCTGGAATTGGGATGCTAAGTGTTTCTGTGCATTTATTCACGCAGAGCAGCGTGTTTAAAATAGAAACTCTGGAGATGGAAGGGGCGGGGAACCGGTCACAGAGAAAGGGTGAAGATCATTAGAGGGAGTAGGGCAGCATATTGTCCAGAGCCCATAATATTACAGATCATAGACTTAGATACTATATGGAAACGAAGGGAGTAAACGACACAGATGGAACATCAAGGGCCAGAATGGCTGAAACGCGACTGCCTAGAGATCAGCCAGGGAGAAATGAAGTCCAAAGGGAAAACATAAACTGAAAGAGGGAAGGCTGGGGGATAACAGAAGACATGCTCATCGCAAAACACTGGTGATGGAGTGCATCTAAATACCTGTGCAGAGGAGCAAGGGTACAGTGATGAGGCAGAGAAGTACACAGAACACGAGGACTTCGAGAGAGAGAGCAACAAACGTGTTTAAAAGAACCTTGTCCAAGCTTCAATATATCTGGTTGCCCAGATTAGCTCCCTATTTTGATATGACATAGGCAACATAATTTCCAGAACTTTGCACTTTAGAATTCATCTTTTCCTTTTCTACTAAATGGCTAGGTTTTCTTCTTGTTCTGTCTAACAGGGCTATTCCATTCAGTATATATCTGCAACGTATAGTTGGTCTGACACCCAGCTGTCTCACCCTAATTTGCTCTGATTTATTGATGCTTAGAAACTTGTGATCCTTCCTCCAAGACATTTCTGCTCTAGCAGAAATATCGTTTCTAATCAATACACTTGGCCCTTATCACCCTAACCCATTTGACGGAAGAGACTTTTATATATTTGGCTCAGATCGAACAAAAGGGGCTCTTGCTCCTGTAGACTTTAACAACCAGTTGTGTCTTATTTCTTGAGAGTATCTCCTTTGCACTGAGTGGTCACGTGCTTCTTGTGGCATTATATGAACTTCTCGAGTCACCGATCATGATGGGTTAAGACAGTAGTCATGAACTATGTGCTACCTTCGTTTTGCTTTACATCCACAGCTGTACGTAAGAGTGCACATGCAAGCTTTGCACCCCATTTCCAACTTTGCAGACACATGGGCATCAGTACCATTTTCTCGCCCTTCTGTTTCAGTAATATCTGCATTACTACATGTTATTCTGATTAACTTGCATTTGACCACTGGCCTGATGAATTAATTTCTTCTTATTGGTTCTTGGGCTTGCTTTACTGATGTTTGTCTTAGGATCCCACCTTGTTTTGGAGGATTGAAGATTTCCACTTTTGGTTTCTCTATGACAACACAGTGCAAACAATTCTTTTACTCGTGTTTTTTTATTTTACTATTTTCATAAGAAATCAGTTTGCATTATAAGGCATTAGTGCACTTTATAATAAACTGAAAAGCAAGCAATGCAACATTAATTTTCTTTACAGTAGAACAATGTCTGGATTAGAATCCAGAGTTTGTGGGAAATATGGTCATAGAGGTGAGTTCGGAAGAGGTGGTTTTTGCATTGTTTCCTGAATGACACGAGCATGGGTTCAATTCTGATATCCGATTGAAAGGAGTTGTGGTGACAGCGCCATGGAAAGTTTGGTTCAGAGGTCATTTAGATACATGACTGTAGAAGCAGGGCAGCAGATCTTGCTTGTGTAGCGGGCCAGTGTCATTCATTAAGAGCCTGAGAGATGTGGTCGATCTGTCTTGTAGATGGTAGAAGTCTGAAAGGAGGATGGCCTAACTGGGCGCTGTTGAGTATTAAGAGATCACTCACATGGATTGCATTGCCCACGCCTAGAGAAGACATGACCCGCACATGTTCATCAACGTTTAGATGTGCAGAAAGGAAAACGTGTTTGATCTGTTTGAGTGATTTAAGGTAAGCGTTTTCTGATTTGGGGATTTTGTTGAAATGGGTTATGAGAGAGAATTGGAGACCTATCTTTAAGGGACATTCAGGGGTTAGTGTTACTCATGTAGTTCGGTTATTTACACAATATTTGATTACTCCAATAAATATATAGTTACTACACTACTCAGCTACTCCATGTTTCCTAAATTTATCTGGTACCCTCCTAACTTTCTCTTGGAGACTGACAGGTCCCAGCTCAGCATCGTCTCATATGCTGAGTAGTCAAGAAGTTGACCCAAAGGTCACACCCAATGCAGGGACAGCCCTCCTGTTTCGCTAGCTCAAGAGAGGGATCTGCTGTCTTGGTTTGAGATGTTGCATTTCATACCCTGTGTGGCAAGCTCTCTAGGTACATGGGGATGGGAAATGGCATGATATACAAAAACAGTCTTTTGCACCCCAACATGATGTCCTTTCCAAATGTCCTCTGCCCTGGGTTGTCACCATCTGGTGCACTACATATGTTGTACTTCAGTTCTGGTCCACTTCAGTATCAAGGAATTAGAATTGTTCAAACATTCAATAATTAATTTAATCAAAAATGTCATTCACAGTATAAAATAATATTTATTTGAAGTTTATCATCTCACGATATTTAATTATTCTTTGCTATTGTTATTGATTTCTTATATTTCTCCCGTATCCCAAGGAAACATTAAAACCAGTCTCTATTGTCACAGTTAATTTGCATCTGACCCCAAAGCGGTGAGCCAGGGCTGCACTATTGACGAGCGGTCAGTGGTTCTCACTATCACCACAATAGAGATTGGTTTTAATTTTTTTCTTGGGGCATAGGGGACAACAGAGGAAATTATTATCAATCATGAAGAATGATAAAATATTATGGGATGATTAAATTCAAATAAAAGATACTACTACTAGTAACTTTTCAAATGTAGGCCGATGTCCCCTCCATCGGGGAAGATATCTCTGTATGATATAGCATAAATAAAGTTGGAAAAATGACTAAACTTGAAAAAGTGTAAAAATATTTTAATGGGAAATATTTTAATTAAATGTTTTAATTAAAAATGTAAGTTAAATTATTTTACATATTTATGTACATTTTAGAAAAATATTTAAAATGTTCCAGCAATATTAACTTAATTTAAATATGAAATATTAATATTTTGACTATATTAAATTACAATTATTTTTCTGAAGTGTAAATTAGAAACAAAATCACAGCAAAAGAACAAAATATTAATGTAAAATATTTTTATAAATTTGCATTTTTCTTTTGTTTCTTGATAACTTTTTGCACCTTTGAAGCTGGGGATGTTTGGATCCTTTGTTTGCGGTATGAGACCTATGACCTTTGTGCTGTAAATGCATACAGAGTGACAGGCTGCACTGCCTAGTGTCCCAAAAGTGGCCTCACTGTGTGGGTCACTGTGAGTTAGTAACAGTAAGGGGGTCGCAAGTGATGCAGCGGAAGCATTGGGGGATTTTTGTCATCACACTTATCCACACCAACCACTATATAGCAATCGGAAACGTAACTCTAATGACGGGCCCATAAGTCATTATCACTCAGCAATATCAAAAGTCCTCCGATGAATCTTTAGTAGAGCTAAAATGAAAGACGGAATGCTATTCCTCCACGAGGACCTACAATGAAGAAATACGCGAATCATTAGTCTTTATAAACAGGTCTATATAACTTTAAAACTCAGGAATAAAGACAAACACCATTCTTTTCTATTGAGGTTTCCTTATTATTTCATAATAGGAATGGTCAAACACAAATACAAATCAGAATTTCATTACTTTGATTCTCAATGATACAAGTTAGATTCACAATAAACCTAGCAGCTCATTTATGTAGACATCAGATCATCAGATTTAGAGGAGTGAGAGTGAGAGAAAACATCAGCGAAACACAGTTCAATTACGTAATGGAAATACTAATGCACGGGACTTAATTTCTTCGGTTAATATGTTGCATTCTGTTTCTTCAGCAAGTCTCTCTATTGGTTAATCACGATGGTGTGACAGTCTACAGACAGTGACTTTACTTCTATTTTCTAAACACTCTTTGTCTAAATATTGTATAACTTCCAAGGGAGAAAGAGGCTAGAACCTAGCTACAAATGGATTTAAATGTTGTAATAGTTAAATTCATGTCCTCTACATCCCTCGCCTAGACAGGAAAGAACTCTAAAAGTTTATTCAGAATTAGGCAAAATATCTGTACTCTAAGGAAGCATTTGTAACATTTGAAGGACAGGAGCACGGAAAAGCAAATCCTAAGGCCTATATTACTGTAGCAAAACAGAGAATAATTTCTAAAAGCCTATATTATACTTTCACGAAGAATAAAGCTTTTTCTTTTGTCATTTATTTTCTGCAGTTAGGAAGACTGAATAACATCCAATTATCATATTTGTTATGCCTAATGCATATTTCACTTGTTGTACACTCTAAATATTATATGTTAGTAATTCCACACACATTATAAAAGCATGCATTACGGTCGATTACATCGAGCAGATTTTATTTACAAAAATCGTGCTCCATCTCAAGCTTTGAGGCTCATGACTGCCTGAAGCCACTGACATTCTTTTTCTGTATGGGGCTGTTGACGCTCATTGCGGCATGGGGCTGTTGATGCTCATTGCAGCATGGAGCTGTTGACATATATTGCTGCTTGGGGCCGTAGACGCTCATTGCAGCATGGGTCTGTTGACATATATTTCTGCTTGGGGCCATTGACTGACATTGCTGCTTGAGCTGTTGACACTCATCGCCGCTTGGGGCTGTTGACACTCATCGCTGCTTGGGGCTGTTGACTCTAGTGCTGCTTGGGGCCATTATTTTTCATTAATGTGTGAGGCTGTTGGTGCTCTTTATTTCTCAACACCATTGATATTCCTTTTGTCTGATGCCATAAATGCATACTTGGCCGTTGGCTTTGCTTGTTCATTAATTCCTGGGGCTACTGATGTTTATTACTATTTGTGGCATTGTTTCTTATTAATGACTGTGGCTAAAGTTATTTGTGCCATTAATGCTTGTATCCGTTGATGGGCTCTACTGCATGAGGCCATTAATCTACTTCACTACCGAGGTTCATTGACATTAATTTCTTCCTGGGGCCATTGTGTTTTATCCTGAGTTTTACATTGATTGTAATTAGCCTAGGTCTTCCTAGCTGCTCAGCCAGAGTGAGAGATGGTAACGGAATGTTGGTGTGACTGTGATGAATGGAATGCCTGGGTGCCTGTGTGGATGAGTGATGACAGTTGGAGATGGGCTGAGCAGCTAGGGAGGCTGCTCCTGGTGGGGCTGAAGTAGGGGCTGATGTAGGAGCTGGTACATGACTTGTACCTATCTAGAGCTGGATGAACTAAGTCTGATACAACCTGAACTGGAACTAATAAAGAGAAATTAGAAACTACAACATGGCTACCAGTGTCTTCATGTACAGAGCACAACATAATTTTGGCGACGAGCGGACCTGGACCCAAGCGTACTCAAGCACTGAACAGTAACCCAAGAATTACAAAGAAACCAGCGCAACTACAAAGAAAAAAGAAAGAAAAATACCAGCGCAACTACGAAGAAAAAAGAAAGAAAATACATGAAACAGAATGGAGTAAAAGGCAAGCCGGCCCCACCAGTGTCCTGTCATCGGACGGCCCCAACCTGTGTCCTGCCTGATCTTACTCCATGGACTTGACCACAGGTATGGTCTGTTTGTTAGGGTATGGATTGACTGGCTTTCACCCTACCACTTCCTTTTGAATCTTCTGTATGGTTGTATCTACTGCGCAAAGGAATGTGGCTGTTCAAGATGTGAGTTGTGGTCCAACTCAGTGAAGTAAATTCACAGGTGCCACACAGGAGCGGTGTGGTTCTGCTAAGTTTGGTACTTTTATGGCACTTAGAAAATACAAGCAGCGTCAGTGAACAATGGTGGAAATAATGTGCCTGGAAGTTGTTATACAAAGCAACATGTTACAAATTTCTGGACAATATCCCTACATTTCGTTTCACCCACAAGTATTGATCCAAATTGGAAAGTCAACTCTTTTGAAATGTTTTTCTACATTGAGTATACACAGCATGGATGCAGCAGATGTCATGTTTCACAAGGAAAGTTGTCCTGCAGTTAATCTGTCTACTGCCAGTGGTGAGTGCTATTTGAGAGGCGCCTGCATATTGCTTTTGACATCTAAAATGTTGAATGGATATTTGTGCACTACAAAAGGAGTTTTGCCTCAACTAAATATATGCCCGGTTTTTGGACTTGAGGCGATCTGAGTGTTGGGAGCTTAGGAAAAACTAACGCTGGTACTGATCTCGATAGCAGGAATTCTATGACTTGCACCTGAGGAGTTTTCCCATGGAGAACGCAGCGGTGGTTATTTGGCATGGATGTGAGTGTGGTGTATTTGATGCTGGCGATTTCTCTGCCGGCGACACTTCCAGCCATTTTCGAAGTTTGGTGTATTGGTGCAATTATGGATGGTGATTTTAATTGTCCCTGGCAGTCTCTCATTTTGGGCAGTTTAACCGCACTGTCTTGGTTTGAAAATGCGGCGCGTGTCTTGCTTGGCGCGCTCTTACCTTCACGAGGATTTCCGAAGGTTCGTTGGATGTTGTTCCAACTCTTCTGACGTCGTGTCAGCTTCATGGTTGTTTTTGGCGCATCCACGCGTCGTGAGCCACCCGGCGTGACGCCGAAAACGTGCCGCCATCTTGGGGTTGGCACAGTCTGCCTGTTATCTATCTTCGTTTTGCCAACCACGTTACTTTGCAGTGCTGCGAGACTGTTCGCAATAAAGTTTGTTCAAGAGTGTACCACGTCGATGCATGTCAACTGTAATGGACAGAGCGGCGCGGGTTTGTTTGCGAGTGTCAGCTTTGAAGCAGCCCTTTTCGCTTTTCGGTTTTCCCATATTGTGTGGCAAAAGTCTTCTTCAGCTGTCTAAAGGTACATTTATCTATAATATGTTCGGCGAACAAGTATGGTTCCAGAATCCAGCACATGGGAAGTCACCACGGGCTTATGCCAACGATCTCTTTTAGTCGTCAGACTGCTCGCTTCCACAGTCTGTATTAACTGTGTGTGTTTGGTATTTGGTTATCTTGGTCATGTCTGTACACACATTATATTGAGGTTAATTGTCCCCATATATTTTGGGTGAAGTCCAGCAATAGGGTGGTTGTTTTTGTGTTTTTCCTTATGTAGGGAAAGCTCTGATCTGGCACAACTCGGGTGAGAGGTCGCTCACCGGCGTGGAGCATAAGTCACCAGTGTTCTACAGTAATTGGGATTGTATTGGTATTATCTAATGTTTCAAAGTTTGTGATGCCACAGTTTTACGCTGTTTATGGTTGGGACGTCGTAGTCTCCTGGTGGGTGGACATCACAGTTTCTCCCTTAGATGAGGGTGGTCCTGATCTTGGTGGGTGATTCCCATCTTCTTATGTTGTGTGTGCAAGTTGCTTTGCGTTGCACGTCTTGTCTGTGTGTTGTGTGTAAGTCGCCTTGTGCATCACATGTGGTCCTGTGTAAGTCGTCCTGCGCTACAGATGTTGTTGTGTGTAAGTCGACCTGCGCATCACATGTGGTCCTGTGTAAGTCGCCCTGTGCTACAGATGTTGTTGTGTAAGTCGCCCTGCGCGTCACATGTTGTCCTGTGTAAGTCGCCCTGCGCTTCAGATGTTGTGTGTAAGTCGCTTTGTGCATCACGTGTTGTCCTGTGTAAGTCGCTTCGCGCTTCAGTTGTGGTCGTGTGTAAGTCGCCCTGCGCCTCACTGTGTGTACCCTCTATGTGGTCCATATTGTGGTACACGTGTATTTGTAGTGTCTGTTCACCCTTGTTGTCTGTTTATGGCCTCGGGTGTTCGTTGTGGGGTGTGTTCACCTCTCGCTACATGGTTTTCAAATGTTCAGGGGGGAAGGATGGGGTTACTGCTAGTTTAAGTTGTTTGACATTTTATACTCCTTCCCTAAAGTACGCAGTGTTATTCTGCGTTGTAACATGGTGTGTGATTTTAATATCTATATGAATTAATAATCTTCATGAGGGAGGATGGGGAATTTTGATGCATGTTTTCTTTAATATGTCGTTTTTTGCCCATCTTTTCTTTATTTGCTTTGTTCTCGCTTTTGTGATGTTTTACTTTTTGTTGCATCCTTGAGTTATGAACATTACTGTTCAACTTATGTAAAGTTCTCTGCTGTAGAATGGTAATCTTTGTTTTCATTTTAAAAGGAAAGGGATAATGTTTTATCCTGAGTTTTACATTGATTGTAATTAGCCTAGGTCTTCCTAGCTGCTCAGCCAGAGTGAGAGATGGTAACGGAATGTTGGTGTGACTGTGATGAATGGAATGCCTGGGTGCCTGTGTGGATGAGTGATGACAGTTGGAGATGGGCTGAGCAGCTAGGCAGGCTGCTCCTGGTGGGGCTGAAGTAGGGGCTGATGTAGGAGCTGGTACATGACTTGTACCTATCTAGAGCTGGATGAACTAAGTCTGATACAACCTGAACTGGAACTAATAAAGAGAAATTAGAAACTACAACATGGCTACCAGTGTCTTCATGTACAGAGCACAACACATTGCTTTCCTTTTTTGCCTCAGGACAATAGTGATTTGCACGCTGCTTATGCTTATGATGTTTGCACTGCTTGGAGCCAACAGTGAGTGCAGTGCACTGGCCGAGGCCATTGATGCACATTGAAGCTTATTTCTGCCTGGACCAATAATTATGCACCTTGCTACCTGGACCATGAAGGCTTATCTCTGCCCGAGACAATTGATGTTCATCGCTGACTGATACCATTAATGCTCAAACCCTCCTAGGTCTGTTGATGCTCATTACGGTCTGCGACCATTGATTTGTGTACTGTCTGCGATATTTGATGCTTGTTTTGGCCTAATTACACTGATGTAGGTTGTGTTTAAGGTCACTGTTGCTTAGGATTGTCTGGAGCCAGGCCTCAAAGAGGAAAGTAGGTTAGTACTTTACACTGGAAAACATCAGAGCTCAGGTTATCCAATACTAGTTGTGAATAATTAATTACATTCTTTAAGTTTTACTATTTGCAGTATAAGTGCAGAATTAGAAGTGCCCCATTTTTAAAGTTTTTGCTGGGCACCTGGTTTCTTTTCACCCTCTGGAAAAAATCTGTATGCACGTATATATGAGGTATTTGTATAGTGTGAACTTAGCTGAAGGGCAGCACAGTGATGTACGTGGTCAAAAAAAAGATATAGTCAGCAAGTGGGGCAGCTGGGGGCTGAAGTGAACTGTTACTGTGTTATGAAGTTGTGTTTTTAACAAGGTGTGTCTTCAGCTTTTTCCAAAATTGGTGCTTGATTGAAGTGGCTCGGATGGATAGATTGATATAATTTCAGATCCTGGGTCCATAGATGGAGAAGGCTTCATGTCTTATTTTGTTTTCTTTTTTACTCTCTGTTTCCAGTCCTTTGGTTGTGTTGGTTTTGTATATGGTGGCCCTGATTTCAGAGACGGTGTAGGCCAGCAAGGGTACCCAATTAAGTTACATCAGGAAGGTGTTGATGTGGTCATATTTTTCCAGGTTCTTCGTGAGGTTAAAAAAAGAAAAATAAATGAGGTATGCTGTGGTTGTACGATTGCCAACCAAGGGGTCTAGTCTAGTGTCTAGAAGGCCGTTCAACAAGGCATTGCCATAATCAAGCTGTGAGAGTATAAGGGCTTGAATGGCATTCAGTTTCTTAGCAGGAAAGCAGATATGAGGCCACCTTGGTTTTCTTTGTGATGTGTTCCTTGTTGGTGAGGCGGTATCCAGGTTGAATCTGAGTGAATTATTGTTCATGAAATATTTGGAGAGGAGTTGTCTTTTTGACTAAATGGTGCTTGTAGTTAAAATTGAAAAACTAGGGCAAGAGTATTAGGACCTCCTGAGGAAAACCTCCACAATCCCCAGTCCCATGTGAGAGGATGAAACGGAGTGTGTAGACACAGTTAACTGAAAAGCATTTTAAAGTATGTGTGGACAGTTATACTCCATAGGAATGCAGTAAGAAAGTCTTGAACTCTATAAACAGGATACAAGGTCCTATACCCTTGGTGAAGGAAAAATAATTGATGTTGCTATAGAAATCCTAAATGAAATAAAGGTTTCCGATCCTTATGGCGCATTTTGAATGTTGGATTTCAGTGCCACGATCATATCATTTGGATATGATTTTAATGGGGAATTTCATGTGGTTTTAGATAATTTGTGAGGTATTTGTTTCACTTGTTTGCACACTATGAGGGGTTGTGTTAGAAGAGAGCAGTTGCTACCAGAAGCTGTTGATATAGTGTGGTAAAGTAAACAGAACTGAAAAATACTAATCTGGTGCATCAGTAGAAAGTTTGGATGCTGTGAATGCTCTTGAATAAATGATTAGCCTTCCATGAGTCATTACGTGTCACTTAAGCAACAGTTCTTCTTTCTGATGCTAAAGATATCAGTCTTCCAGTTGCATTGCAATAGGAAACATTATTCGAAGAAAGAACCAGAAGTGACCTCTGTGTGCTGATGACACTGATATCTGTCGCTTTTTAGAACGCCTAGTGCAGAACACTCACCTGCATCAGATTGTGTGAATGAAGTCACCAAGCGCATAAAACAGACACTCTAAAGGTTTAAAAACAGAAAATGTGAATCTAATTTTAGGGAGATTAAGAAAGGAAGTATTGGAGTTCTCATTACACAATGGCATTCGGCCTGTCCTTTTTAGGGCTCGCCCCTAGCGATGCAGTTCACAGCACTGCTCGCGCAGGCGAGAGCACTTTTGTGGAGGGTTCCAAAACGGACCCTGGAATCGCACACGCTTGTGCGTGTGCTTTTTCTTTGGTGTTACGGGATTGACTTGTGAATGCTTGTTTTTTAGAAACACAGCACGCAATAGGCCAAAGGCGGTCGCGTTGCTCCGCCCATGGCCTATTGGTGTCTGTTACCCGCACGCCGAAATCTGTTTTCATTTATCGTGCCCAGACACAGGCACAATAATTGAAAACAGATCGCTCGCTGTGGCACGCACGCACCACTCGTTTCCTAATGTTACCGCAGTCTGCGCTTTGTTTGGGACATTCTCACGTGCACATATCCACAATCAATTTTTTAAATGTGGAATCAACAGCTTGGTCAAGCTACGTATTTTCCGAGCACTTGATATTTGACCAAAGGGAATTAGCCTATCGAGTCATTTAATTATATCACAACTGTTGTTCAAAATGTACAAATATAGCCAATACTTTTATATACGTTGTATCTTATTTAGCAACATAAAATCATTTGTCTCCCTTTTGCCACCTGCTTCTCTGCTCTCTACTCCCATTTGCCGCACTTCTCTGTATATTATCGAGTCTTGTTCCCCACCCTCCGCCTACTCTCGTCGGCCACCTCTTGTCCCACGCTCTTTGCACTTGCACTTCTCTTTGTTATTTCTCATTGCTCCTCGTCCTCGTTCGGTTCATCTCTCTTTTCATTTCTTTCTGGCCATGTTTCTCACCCCTACCCCGTCTCTTCCACACGTACGTGTCTGATCTTATAACGCGTTGTTACTTTCTCGTCACTCTACGTGCCCATTCTCTCTGCTCCACTACCACCATTTACTCTTCTAGGAGCAAGTATTGTTCCTTGCCTTTCTCCTCACTCCTTTGCTACCTGTTCTCTCTATGTTTATCAACTTCCATGTGCCCAGTTTGCTACTCTCCTTGGTCTCTTGGCACACTGTACAATCTCTACACACTTTTCCCACCTTCCCCAGCTCTCTCTATATCGTTTACACGTGCTCTTGTTCCTTTTAATCCTCCACTTTACCCCGAGTGGACCGTCTACCTTTCTCACACCATGTACTATACTTCAGTTAACTCTAGTTAACTCTCCTAGTCTCAGAGCTCTGTCTGTTCTCAATCCTCTCACACATTATAAAAAAATTATGACTAGTCTAGGACACCTCATGTACAACATAACGGGGGTTTTCGCAAAGGTGAATTTACCGACCACCTAAAATTAGGGCACCAGTAAGTACCGAAAGGGGTAAATACCTTACCCTTCGTTAAATTTCGGCAGGCTAAAGGAACCTAACAGAAAAGTGTATGGTATTTACTATACTAGACCGGTTTTGGTTGATTTATTCCCCACAAACTCAGAATAGTTGCTGTTAATTGCACCGGATAAATAAGGTGCCCTGGGCTAGCGATATTTATCAGGGGCTATAAATGGGGGCTATAAATGGCACCTATAATCCGAATCATGGCTGTGTTTTGTGTTTATCTAAATGTGTGCATCTGTTGAGTGCGGTGGGTGGCTGATTATTGTTTACTTGTGTGTGCGGATGCATGCTCTGTTCAAGGGTCGGACATATTAGCTTTCACAATTTTTTATTTCCTTCTTTGTACACCCGAGGAACTGTTTCGCTACAGAAATACAATAAAACAAAATGCGTATTTACAGGCACATGCATCAATATTGGCTGTCAATTAGAGAATCGCAAATTGAGAATGCATTTTCAAGGGTGCAAGGGTGTCAAGACGACACCCCGTTGCACCCCTGAAATTGATCTGTGCACAAATGTTGCGCACACACATGTCCAAAGGACATGTGTGTGTGTAACGTAAGAGTTTCCGCTATTTACCATGTGGTATGATTCCACGGTAAATAGCAGACCCAAATAGCGAAATCGCTATTTTGAAAGGCATCTTGCATTGCAGTTATGGAATGGCAATTTGAGATTCCTTAAATGCAATCGCAATTTAAGAAATCACAAAAATGTGCGATTTCTTAAATTGCGAGTGGCAAGTTGTTTCATGCACCGCAAAAGCTATTTTTGCGATCACATAGGCCGATTTTTGCGATTCGCTCCGTTTGCGATCGCAAAAAGCTTTGATGCATGTGCCTGTTACTGTACTTGTTCCCAAAACACTGCTCTGCAAGAAAAAGCAATCGCTCGTATTTCAGGAGCTATACTGAAGACTTCCAGAAGACCGCATTGGTTCACAAATCTGAGCTGCACAACAATCAAAACAGAAGAGCCTGCGTACCACTTTACGTGTGGCCCTACGAATGACGTTGTGAGGGCGATGATTGGAGCGTCCGGGGAGGATAGAAAGACCGCGAGCTGCTGACTGACAGCCGTCTGAGAAAGTCAATTGTTGAGTGAGTGGGTCAGCTCCTTGCTACTAGGCATCCCGTGCCATCTGACATGGTGGCCAGTGGGGCAGCGCGTGGTGAGGGGATATGCTTGACTCCTCTCATGGGTCTGAGGACCGGCCAAAGAAACAAGCATTTGCAATGCAATAGGTCTCGCAGTTACGCAAGTTTAAGCTATTGGCATTGTAAATGACAATGCCTTTTATTTATGTTTTTAAAACAACAATAAAAGGCAATGTTATTTGCAATGTCAATAGCTCAAAACTCGCGTAACTGCGAGACCTATTGCATTGCAAATGCTTGTTGTGTAGGTATGCAGCCTTGGAGTATCTTCTTAGGTCTAGCTTTGCAGCACATCTGTCTGCTTGACTTGTTAAAAATTCTTTAACATTCGTGAAGTGGGCTTTGGCTCCACCCAGAGGAATATTACTGTCTCGTGCTATTACCTGCCATATGCCTACAAGTGTTTAATTAAATACCAGGAGGGGGTTAAAGTTTTCACATGGTGAAATCAGCAGATAATTCAGCTGAAATCCTACATTTAATTTGTACCACCAGTAAACGACTGCCATTGTCACTAATTGTGGTTCGAGTGTGTTATCAGCAGTTGTATGGGCTACTTTGTTATGAACCTGAAAATAGCCTTTCACTCCAGGGTACTTCAGTAGAAAGCCCTTGTTGCTCCATGACAAACTACCATTGGCAAAGCGAGTAGGTCTGGCATTGGCTGTCTGCCTTATAACTTTGTCAATGCTTGTTTTGTCATGTTTTTACAAAATCTTATTGTTGGGGAGCTGCCGGCCCTTTGTCAATCTTAAAAAACACAAATAGAAGCTAAAAGCAAGACGTTTTTTAGTCTTAAAAAGTTCACATTGCCATAGTAGCCCCTGGCACTCAAGGCAACTACTGTGTGTGTGGATGCCGTCGCTTACATTGAAGGCAGTGAATAGCCGAAGTGGGCTGACCCATTGCCCCATTCTCTATGCTGTAGTGGGCAGAAGTAATATGGGAATGACACAACAACAGATCAATGGATGAAGAGGGGTAGTGGAACGCCCGTGCAAGTAAGTATATGGTAGTATAACTTTGGTAAAATTAAAAGCTCTTGGCTAAAGCCAGATTTAGAAATCGGAAATCCTAGTTACCAAAAACGATGGAAAAGTCAAGCTTCATGAACCATCCACCTATATAACACCTTGCAACATCACACAGTCTAAGAAGTAATGTCTTGAACTACACTCCATACTTCAGAGGTCTTGATTTACAATAGGAATCTTATCCATGGAGGAGGGGACATTTCAAGCTGATATGGACCGTGGTGGCCCTCTGCTTCTCCTCGAGCGTTCTGGCTCCTCTCCAACTAATAAGCTTGGGGTTTCCCTCCCCTTTCAATAATATTGCTTAACTGTGCTATGAAAAGGAAGAATTATCTTTCCAACCCCTAAGATCTATATGCCTGCCTCTAGTAACTGTATTCAATCTTACAACTTCTGTCTGTGAATGTACAAGGAATCCTAGGACCCATAAATGCTTTTACATGAAGTAGAATTAAAGTAAGGCCGACTGTCACTCAGCGTGACCAGCTATTGCGCACTAGACCTTCTACATCCCCTTTTTAATCTCTGATGCAACTGAGGCCAAGCGATGTGCTGCCTATGAAGCTGCTGCTTTATCGGAATTTTTATAACCGAAGGCTTTCTATTTATTGTAGGAGCTTGGCTATGCTAAAATCAGAATTTCCTTATGATGGGGGATATTCTGGCATATGAAGCCGACCTGCTTGGGCTGGTAAAAGAGGTAAGTTGAACATGATATTTCTTGATTTTTTTTTTTTTTTTTAAAAGAAGGGCAATGCTTTTAAGTTTTTATTTCAGAATTGTATTTTTTTACATAAATCATTGAATGGCATTTTCACCATTAGATTCTGTTGGTATAAAGACATGTAAATTAAGCAGTATATTCTCTCTTCTTTAAACATTGTGGGCGTTGAAAGTTATGGCCGTAAATAAAAAAAAAAAAGGTTATGGTAATTCATAGAATATGTAACTGTGCTGATTACTGTTATGAGCTTTCACATCACAGAAGACCTACTGCAGAGCACTTTCATGTCACAGAAATATTATTTCAGAACCTAGGTACATTCCCAAAGATAAACATTAGAACCCAGGAATGTCACAGAGTATGTATTGCAGAATGGAGCAGTGTCACAGGTAACATATGGCAGAACACTGTAGCAGTCAAGAATATGTACTGCAGAACGTAGTAACATCACAATACAATCTTCAGACCATAGCAACTCAGAGGACCTACTGCATAACACATTAATATCACAGAATACGTACGACAGAACACAAAAACATGTCAACAGTAAAATCTAAGAAATAGTGCTGGATACTGTGGCTTTTCAGTAAATAAACTTTAGAAAACGGTGACTGAAAATATATATCAGAACACAGTAACATCACAAAGGCATACTGAAGCACACAGAAACATATCGGAAGATGTATTGAGGAACAAGATATTATCTCTTCAGATATACTGTAGAACATAGTAGCTTCACTGAAGACATACTAGAGAACATCCATGCAGTCACAGAAATTCAAAAATCAGAAAACATTTAGTTTCCACAAAGTCTATACTTACACATAATAATTCATATTCCTTCAGTCCTTTTTATCTGCAAACATGCATGCAAATTGGTAATCTGGAATGGGGACTAGCTTTCATTCACATACCTCATTCCATACAAAAGCCTTTCTTTTCCTCATAAGTTCCCTCATGTGCTCTATTTTATTTGCTAAGTCTTGAATGAACTTGGGGTAGAACTAGTATAAGAAGAAGCCTGTTCCAGGCCTGTGTGAACAGGGTCCTTAAGGCTGCAATCATCAGTGTTCTAGTCCAACAGCATTGTTGCTTTTAATTTCACATTCTCTGTGTTCACTGTAATAACTGCTTCCTGTAGCCTCTGTAAAACCTTCCTCAGTACGTCATCCTTTTCTGATGCGCCCTTGCGAGCAATCATTCTATCTTCCTGGAAGCCTACATGCACCAGATACTCCCTCTGAGATCTTGAAGATGATTCTCTGAAAAACAGACTCCTAGGTTCTCCAACTAAAAGACATCCGGTGGATCTGAAATGTACCTACTCGGAACACAACTGCAGTTAGATCCTTGGAACGAGGATTTAACTCCACTTGATAGTAGTCTGAGGCAAGATTTATCTTGGTACAGTACATAGCCTCCCAGAACGTCATCAACAAATCATCAATATGTGGTGACCATTGAGACTCCACCCAAAGTGTTTTGTTCAAGCTACTAAAATCTACACATATTCTCAGTTTTCCATGCTTCTTCACCTTAGGGAAAGTATTGGGTGCCCCACCACTCATCAATTAACGATAGAAAAGGCTATTGTAACGCAAACAAGTGATTTCACATTCACTAGAAGTGCTTTTCATATTTCAAATCACTGCCATGATATTTCCTGAAAGTGGATTTATGCAATGATCAAGAGTAGGCTTATGCTTAGATTATGCTATCCTATTGGGAAAATATAATCTTGTACCACATACCTTTCTTTATTTATGTGATCTGGCATGTCATATGAGGTAACTAGTAATACATAGTGAAGTTATAGTTATGTAGCTAATCACAACCGACCCATTTAGTGTTTTTTTAGTTTAAAATGGTACAAATAGCATCCCTCTACCAGAGTTGTTTTCACTGTATTTGGATTTTTTAAAGATATGTTAATTTGTGATGTAAGTGGAGAATGACGATTCTCCAATTATCTTGCAGAGAGAATCTTGATTTCATAAAAGACAAACGGAGGCTATCATTATGCAAATACTTTTATTTGCTGCCCAAACATGCAGCCCTTTAAAGAATGTTATTACATCACAATAAATAGAACATTAGCAACATGACAAGTAGACTGTGCTGGATCCAAAAAATTGGTTTAGATATTTGAGGTTTATGACGGGACGCCAACACTTGTCCTTCTTTTTTACAAGGAAAATAGTACTTAAGAAACTCTTTGATATTTCTGAAAGAGGAATTTTTATAATAGCTCCCATTTGACGAATTTCCATTTTTATTAATTTTGAGTTCTCCTTGTCTAGAGTAATCTCGTTTGGAATCTTTTTTTGGAAGGGTTCTAGATAAAAGTCTATCTTGAAGCCACTCACAGTTTCTAGAACCCATGGATCTTTGGTGATTCTGAACCAATTCTTGTGTGTTTCAGTCTCCCTGCCACTTGGGGAGGGAAGGAGGGATTTAGACTTACCTTGGAAAGCTTGGTTGGAGAAATGTGATCTTCCACCACGGGCTCTTGAACCCCTTCCTCTCTGGGGGTAGAAGTTTGAGCGGGAGCCTCTGTAAGAGCGAGTCTCTCTCGTCTCATGTGGATAAAATTGGGACATGAAGTAACCACGGCTGACAGCTTGTCCCCTTCTGCCAGCCCTTCCACAAAGTGGTCGTCCACCAAAGACTCTTCGTATGTTAGATTGTGCTTTACTAAAGGCATTAAAGGTGGCCACGTATTTGCCCGAAGATTTAACAAAATTATCCCCGAAAAGCATGCCTTTGGCGTCGCACATGTCTTCTTTAGCGGAGAGGTCCGCAAGTTTAGGATTCATTCTGAGGAGGACTGCCTTCCTCCGTTCAGTAATCAGATTGGCGTTGGCGTTGCCAATAAGATATATTGCGCGTTGCGCCCATCCTCGTAATATATCGGAATCTATAGGGGTATTGTTAGATCTGGCTTGTTCAGTCATGTCCAAAATTTTGGATAGAGGTCCCATTACGTCGAGGAGCTAGTCTTGAGCTTGTTTGAGGCATTTTTCAATTCCCTTCATAGGGTCCCTTCTTGATTTAAAAAGGAAGGTTATCAATTCTGGGTCAAGGTTGGGTGTGCTGCAGATCTTATCCTCTGTGGAGGGTCTAGAGCACTCGTTTCGCAGTAAATTGCGAGTATTTGTATCAAGAGGTTTTCTGACCCATTGTGATAAGTATTTACCTACGTGCTCCATAGGCCACCATTCAGTGCTGCGAGGGTGACGAATGGTTGTAGAATTAAACATCTCTTCTCCGAGGGGGTCTTTAACATTGAGAGAAGATGTTGAGGGGTGGTCTAAGTCCTCATCGAGGTCCTCAAGTGTATCTTTAGGGTCAAAAATAAATTCATCTAAGTCCTCGTAGTCTGTTGTTTGGTTATAAAAATCATTGTAGTAATCATTTGTCCCGTAAAGGATACCGCTTTCTATAATGCCGCTATGGGCACCCCTTCTCTCTGCCCCAAGGAATTGGGGTCTCTCTAGTGTGCTGCTAAGAGCACCAAATTCTTTTGTAGCGCGTGGGCTACCAAATCTCATTGCATTGTTGAATGCTTCAGAAATATGTTTCCTTTTCTGAGTAACCTTGCCCCTTTTTAGGTCTCGGCTGCGAAGGCTGCGCTTGCGCAGTCTAGCTCCGAGATTTAATGACTTGGAGAAGAGGGGCTTGAACCCGCCCCTCTTCTCCCCTGTTCTCCATTGGCTGGCCTCTTGAATGCTGGCCAGCCATTGGAGAAGAGGTCAGTCATTCCGATTAGGCCCCGTCCTTTTCGGATCGGGGGGAGTGTTTTTTGCAAGAAGTCTCATTCTCTCCTCCAGCCAATGGCTGGAGGAGAGAAAAGACAAACACGCCCCCGAATCCGAAAATGCCGCTGCGTTTCTCCGAGGCATTTCTGCTCTGCCTCGGAGAAAGGCGGTGGTGTGCTTGCCTTTTGCTCTGCCTTGTTAAAGCTTCTGTTGCTGTTTGCTTTTTCCTTTGGGCTCGGGAGGGGGGGAATAGAGCAGTTACTATGCCACGCCCCACGCTGCTTCCAGCGGCCCGACCTCCGCTCGTCACCGTGTTTACAACTGCGACACCCGTGACTAGAAACACACGCCTTTACAGCAAACTCATTAGCTGGGATGGGGATCCTATGTCGTCACTAGATTCCCATCATGCCCCGGGCTGTATCGCAGGCGCACTGAGACAAAACTCCAAAGGCTTCGGCGAGTGCAGACAAGCAAGATGGCGGGCTCCTCTGATCCCCTGGAGGAGATGCTCTTCTCCGAGGTGGATGAAAAAGCCGTCAGCGACTACGACTCGGATTTTATGAACGGTAAGATTTGCATGCATTGCAGTGACCTGGAAAAACGACCTTGTGGTTCGAATGCGGCACGTGCCTTTCGGTTTCTGGTGGTAGGTTTGTGACGTATACGTTTTTCTGTGCATTATATAGTTATGTTCCATAGCTAATAAAAAGGTCGCCAGGAGTGGTTTTATTCTTCTGATTTCGATCTCTTGGGAGCTGCCATGGTGTTTGTCGTTTCTGTTTGGCCCGGGGCTAGTAGAGCTTGTCGTTCGTTTGCTTCTATGGATGTTGGTAGCTAATTGTATGTCCAGTTAATTGTGTGTCTGCCCTGGGCTGAGAAAATAAATGAGATGCTTTTATAGTCGAAGTGAGTATTCATGTGTGCCAGAAAGTTTCATTTGGTAGGTGTGTAAAAATTATTTCACGCAAACGTCCTGTAATGATCACAAAAACGGATTTAGGAACCGTGGCTCACGAGGTGTTCTACATGTGGGTTTTATGTTAAAGCACCTTCTTTCTAGGTGGGAGAAACCGTTTTAACATTAACTCGTATGAAAATGGCTCTTGCACTTATCGCCAGCTTATACTAACTACTCGCAAAGTAAAATTGCTAGTTTGCATGAAACTAGGCATGAGCTTAAACATAGTACGGCCATGACACTCTGAACCTGGGTAGGCGGATACAAGGATCTGTGTGAAACATACACTTGGCACACCCCGAAAAACCATGGACTTTAGCTATAACTAAGGACTGTCAACAGACACCTTTTCTAATTTCTCTTGGTGATACCACAGACTTTCAATATCTTCTGCTTTGCCTTTAATATTGTTGTTTACCAGTTTCTTTTATTTTCTTTTTTAAAAGTTCTGTTCGTATACATACACACATTTTTTGCCATTGATCGTATAACAATAAAACTGAAAAAAAAAAGCATAACCAGGTACAGCTCCTATGCCATTGCAGTGTCATCAGAGACACACCAGTTTGTCTTTAACATCCCATATGCTTATTTTTTGGTCTGGCAGAGTGGCAGGAGTAGCTGTCTCACCAGCCTCAGCCCTATTCATCCACTGTTCTGGTGTCAGTCACATGTTGTTTCCACTGCATCAGCCCATATTACCGATCAGATGTCTTTCAATGTGAGTGACACCATATTGCCAACTCTTGGGCACCGCAGCCTGACCAGTGCCGTATATTTGCCATTTTTATTGAATCTTGCATATGTTTTCAAAAGTAGAATAATATTTAAAAAAAATGCACACTTAGCTTTACCAATGCTTATTTCGTTTACCCCAGAGTGTTCGATATACCTGTGCGTTCTATTCCACTGAGTTAGGTTGGCGGTTTAAATTCTCTTTGATTATTAGGTGGTGTTTCAAACTTGTTTTGAGCCTGTATAGCTTTAGAGATGTAATCTATTTTACAAAGAATGATTTTTTATTTTATTAAATTTAATTTTAGCATTGTTTTTCATGGTTCTGCTGGCTTGGATCGTTTTTCTTTCCCCATGGCCCCCATTCAACCTCAACATTCCAGCTGTCCCACTTCTGAAGCATCAGCTTTGTGAACATTGCTTTTTAGGCCTCGCTTGACCATGGTGCTGTTGGTGATTTATGTGATCAGCGGCAAAAGATCTTTAAGAAGCAGTACTGAGCCATTGAGGGCTCAATTTTCTGTGTCTAGCTATGACTGTGGATATGATAGGAACACGTTGTAGGACACAAGCATAGACCTCACAGCAGACCTTATTGTAGGATTTATGTGAGAAAAGAAGCTACCAGATTAAGGGCTAAGAACACAATCACTTTCTGCGGCTCCCATACCTTACCTTATGTCAAGACCGTTCCTCCGTTGCTGCAGTCCAGTGGGCCTGTGTTCTGCCCTGAGAGCTACTGGAGGAGATCCGAGCATAGCTTGGTAAGACCATTTTACATGACTACCAGTAACTGTGCAGTACACAGCATTGAATGATGACTGGTGAAGCGGAGTGGAGACTGCAATCTGTACAAGGGAGCTCTGATACTGTGGACACAATGCTAAATATGTATTGGTACAGCTAAGTAGCACAATAAGTGTGAATATGTCATTTGAGGTTTTTTAAAGTGTGGGTCATGTCGAGTCTATGTTGGGACGCTGTGCAATTAATAAAGAACACACGAGTTATGAGCAGTGCTTTATTGGACTATATGCTGTTACACATTTACATGTTCAACTTGGAACAGACATTTTAAGGTTTATATTGATGATACAAGGTGTCAAAGAGACACTCCTTTAATGCAGCACATTAATGCCTTTAATGCTGCCCAACATTACAGTGTATTTATCTGCATTAGCGTAAAACATCAGTTGTGCAACTTCACCATGCTGCAGGAGCCTCGCCTTGCAAACCCTCAACGTCTCTTCCAATGATGATGCCTCCCACAAGTATAACGCACAATACTCCATGTTCTGCCTCTGTAGTGTCCAACAACGACACCCTGCGCACCAGTATTACACCGTCACCCCTTGGTTTGGGTGTTCCATGTTCTGCTGCAGGTGGCATGCAGCAGAGCACAGTTGCACATGTCATGTCCAACCCATCACTGTCGCCATCACTGAGGCATGTGATGGCGACTCCACCGAGAATAGTTTCCCCACAGCTCATTATGCGGCCTGCTCAACAAAGCACAATCCAGTTGCCTCCAGGTCTTTCTATACCACCTGGTAAGTGAAATTGTAATAATTGGAGCCTTCTTAAGTTTTTAATTTGGACACACCATTCTGTATTCCATGAACGGTCTCGGCATTGTTAAAGTTAGAGCTATTGGCATTGCTCATGACAATGCCGTTTCTTTAAATGTTTTAAAAACAAAAACAAAAATAATGTCATGAGCAATGCCAATAGCTCTAACTTTACCAATGCCGAGACCATTGCATTGTAAATGCTTGTTTGAGCTCCAGAGGTGGAGGGGGAATCCCCGTCGGAGAGAGAAAAATAGATCTCCTCGGGAGGGGAAGTCCTTTTCCTCTTATAAAGAGCAGCATCTACTGCCTCTCTGATTGAAGATTTTAATTCTTCTCCAATAAACCTCTTGAGGTTGTCATCCAATGTTTCCTTAGAGGAGTTTTGGCTGACGTTGCCATCAGATTCCATAATAAAATAAATATGTATTATTCTTATAATGAAGAAATAAGGGCTTGAATTATAAGGAAATCCCTAAGGATTCAATACCCAAAGGTGTACACATATAGAGTTAATCAACTCAATTAAATAAAATCAATTGATAAGATGGCTTACCAACAGACTACTTGTTCTTGAGGATGCAGTTTCTGTTTTTTTTTTTTTTTTTTTTTTTGATTTCAAAATATTTTTATTGAGAAGTTTTATGCAAACAAAAAGAGAAAACAGAACAGGAGTTGGGATCAGGGCAAGGGCCCCTAAGTACATATGACTGTGCTTCACCGGTTCAGCAGATAGCTGTCAACATTAGACAAACCCCTTGCCAGTGATGTCCCCCCTAAATCTCCAACTCCCGAGGAGGGAGAGGAAGAAAAAAGAGCAAAAAAAAAGAAAGGAGAGAGGGTGAAAGGAGAGACAGAAAGGGGGGAGAGAAAAGAGAAGGGAGAGTTATCCGGCGCCTCCAGCTTCCCAATCATATAACATATTACAGCATCAAGTGTCCGACCAAGTCAGTAGCCATGGTGTGATGACGACATGGGAATTTTCTTCCAGAAAGTGAAGTCATGGCGGCTTATGAGAAGCAAAATAGTCATCCAGGGTAGACCATATGTTCCTCGTGGAGGATTTCCAGGGTGACTGTTGTAGGACAATATTATCTGCTCCCCTGAGATGAATGACCCAGTTCATCCAACACTTGTAAGAGACCTTGCTAGTATCCTTCCAGTTGGTAAGTATCATTTTAACTGCAGAAATCAACAGTAGGTCAAGGAGATCACGATCCCCCTCCGAATGCAAATCCTCCTGTAAAAAAGCAGTTACCACGGACGATAGGGACCTAGGAAGAAGACAGTTAAATAAATTAGACAAAAACAGATAGACCTTATCCCAGAAGGGTTTCACAACCGGGCAGTGCATAATAAGGTGAGCCAAATTCCCCTTGTCTTGCTTACAATTCCAACACACATCATCTTCCCGGTGTCCAAAAGGCTTTGTGTAATAGCCAAAATTTCGTTTGGGAGAGGACTGGGGAAATCTTATTACGTGTGACTGATCTCCATAACTGGGGCCAAGAATCATCGGATAGCTGAGTATCAGACAGTCCCCTCCAGTAACTTACCACCTTAGAATTAAGCTTGGAGGACTTTGGGCGCAGAAGTCGATAGATTTGGGAGACTTGATGACCAAGCCTATTAAGTTTTGCCACAAAGTTGGGTAGCGATGGGGAGCTGGGAGACACTCTGGATTTCGTAATGGCAGCCCTCACTTTCAGGAAATTATAGAATTCGATATCAGCCAAGTGGAAGCGGGCTTGAAGTTCCCTGAATGTCAAAGGATATGTGTCATTAATCAATTGATGTGGAAAAAAGATACCTCTTCTACACCAAGAGTCAAGGAGTAAAGGCTCACCATTATAAAGGAACTTGGAGTTTAGCCAAAGTGACTCCATATTGGATCCCCTCATACCAACCTCCAAGGACCTATCCATTTTTAAGAGAGCCAGTTTAGTATTCCTAAAGATGGATCTGGAGTGGGTGGCGACAAGGCGGTTGGCCGTGAGAACTGACAGAGGACGTATGTTCTGTAAGAGAGCCCCTTCCACCTCCAGCCACACCGGCATATAGTGATCAGGAGGAGAGACCCAGAGCAGACCCTGCCTCGCTAGAAAGGCATATTGGTATAGACGAAAGTCAGCCAGGTTAACGCCGCCCATAGACTTGTCAAGCCTCAATTTCCGGATGCTGATTCTGGCTTTTTTACCACGCCACAGAAAGGACGTTAGAAGAGTATCTAATTTATGGTGAAAGGAGTCGGTGAGTAGCAATGGCAGCATACTTATGAGATAATTAACTAAAGGAGTAACCATCATCCTGATAGTTTCAATTCTCCCCCACCACGTGATGAATTTAGGGGACCAGGTTTCCAAGAGTGTTTTAATTTTCTGTAGGAGTACCTTTTCATTTTGATACAGGGTGTCCATGATATTATTACCAAATTCAATTCCCAGATATTTAATAAAACTCGACTGCCATGCTAACCCAGAGTCCCCCAGTATTTCGCTAGTACAAAACACGTTTAGTGGTTTAACCTCCGATTTATCTCTGTTAAGTTTGTACCCAGAGTGCAGAGAATACTCTGCAAACGTCTCCATTAGGGCAGTAATGGAGGAGTCTGGACGCTCTGTAACTATCAAAATGTCATCCGCGTACGCGGCCAGTTTGACCCGGATACCGTTGATATCCACACCCGCAATGTCCCCGTTAAGTTTGATAGCCTGAAGAAGGGGTTCTAGCGCCAGGAGAAAAAGTGATGGAGACAGAGGGCATCCCTGCCTGGTACCCTGATATAGGGGGAAGGGTTCCGAAAGAGCCCCATTGACAGCTATACGTCTAGTCGGTTTTAGGTAAAGTGACATAATCATTTTAATAAAGTCCTTACCCAAGCTAAAGGAGTGCAGACAACGCTCCAGGAACGGCCAAGAGACTCTGTCGAAGGCCTTCTCGGCATCTAATGTGATGGCAATCGAAGGTACAGTTTTGGTTGCAGCGTTTTCTAATACGTGGCATAACAGTCGTGTGTTGTCATTAGATAAACGGTTACGGAGGAACCCCACTTGGGAGATGCTTATCAATTTATGAAGGACCGAGTTGAGTCTGACCGCGAGAATTTTGGCATAAATTTTGCAGTCAACATTTATAAGCGAGATGGGCCTATAATTTTTTGGGAGAACAGGGTCCTTCCCCTCCTTGGGGATAACTACAATGTTAGCTTCAGTCATGGAGTCGGGTGTGTGTCCAGTATCAGCCATATGATTAAAAACCTGTTTCATAGCAGGACCTAATTGGGTTAAGAAAGACTTATAGAAGGATGCCGTAAAGCCGTCCGGCCCTGGAGCTTTATTTTCCTTCAAGGACCTGACCGTCTTATCTATTTCCGAGCTGTTGATTTCCATTGCTAGCATGGCAGAGTCATCTTCTGAGAGACGTGGCAGATTAAGATCACGGAGAAAGGCAGAGCACTTCTCAGTGTCGAAAATCTGATTGTTTGAGTATAGGTCCTGATAGAATTGTTTGAAAGTATTGAGAATGGCCTTGTGAGTTGTGTGGGTTAGGTTATTAGCGTCCTTGATTGAAGAGTTTCTGTTTTTTAAACCGAAAAAAAAACAGAGTAAAATGCCCTTAAAAGCTCATTGAATGCTTTCCTTTTGATGAAGCTAGTGGATGTTAGAGTATCCACTAGGTGGCAGTGCTTCTTTGTAAGTCTTCACGTCTTAATTAGAGGAAACGGGTCAGAAAAGGCTTCCGTTATGCTCACGAAGGGAGCGTAACTATGGAAACCAGTCCGACCCGTGATCAAGCGGAAGCAGCGCGAGGACGATCGTGGCGCTTTCCTGCGTCTCTCAGCTAGTCGCTAGGAGACACGGGGAATCAAGGGTGAAAAGGCCATGTTTGTATTAGAAAAGGTAAGTAACCGAATACTACGGAAGGCGAAGCCTGCCACGAACATTACCATTTCAATCAAAATACGAGCTTACATTTCAATTAAAACAGTAAGCGTGCCACGAACGTCATCTCTTCACTTGAAAACGGGGAAAAAAAGCCTCCCTCGGGTAGCGAGCTCCAAAGGGAAGCTCAACATGCAAATGGAACATCGCAAACACACATGATCGTTATCGTCACAAATGGGAAACTAGCAAAGTTTCATCAAGGGGGTAATCCTACCATAAATTGGTAGAAGTGCTGAAAACAGAAGTATACACTTAAAAATACATCATGCCTATAAATCGTAGAGCCAAAGTATGTATATGATGCTATAATATTATCAACATATGTATATGATGATACAATATTGTCAAAAGAGAAAGACAAATCCACTCAATTAAGGCAAACACCAGTAAGGAAATAAATGGTACTTAGCTGTGTCAGGGCAGCGAACAAAAGAGGATGATTGGAGCCAGCAGTCTACTTGTCATGTTGCTAATGTTCTGTTTATTGTGATGTAATAACATTCTTTAAAGGGCTGCATGTTTGGGCAGCAAATAAAAGTATTTGCATAATGATAGCCTCCGGTCTTGTAATGAAATCAAAATGTCTTCTTAAGAAACAGCACTAATTTCTCTGATGTTGTAATGACGCATACTTTTCCCTAACTGTAATAATGCCAGAACGTGGCTTGTCGCCATTCTCAGAGAGCACAAGTTACTGCCTGCAGTCATGTTCTGATCCAATGTCTGCAGTACATGGTGGGACCAGGACATGACACCTTCAGACATGCCTAACCTCACTGACAATGACTGTCTGTATCTGCTGAGCCGACACTGGGCCAGGTTCATTACCTCTTGCAATGTGCTTTTCACAGTCACTCCCTCTACCCTGTAGTAGCTGGGCAGAAAGTGTGGCCTTCACCCTCTCCTTTCCAATCACTTAGCACATGTCGAGGTTTCAGACACATCCCATGTCATTTATCCCTGTTATATGACAGCTCTTGTTAAATGTGAAGTAGAATATGGCAAATTAATTTTTGCTTATCAAAAAGCTTCTGAAAGGTACTGTTGACTGGGGCTAATGACTAGCGTTGGACCCTGCCTCCTCGCCACTGCCTCGCTCATCGCCTTCGTTCATGTTAAGTTTACCATAAATGCATGTTTTCAGAAAGGGAAATTGCATTTTTTTAATTAATGAAAAGAACACCCCAGTTTCTTTACACAGACTTTGAAAATCTGTACAATTACATCCTTTCATGAAGAAAATGTATAATTTTTTCACCTTAGTTTGAAGACAAGTCACGATGTCTTCCTTCAAAGTCTGCTAATCTTATGTGTGACCAGTAGTTTATTACTGAATTACTGTTATGTTAGCAAAATAGATCAGCCTTTTCCATATCCACGCCTCACAAGTTAAAAGATCCCAATTGCGTTCTCTTGCTGCATAATGTCCTGCATAGGGGGTCGAAGAAAACCGCAGTGATCCTGTTACACTTCCTGCATTTTAGGAGAAGGCTTTCAGGGAGGGCCCACTGATGCCTCCGCATTTACTTCAGCAGATCGATGCAGAAAATCCGCTTGTAGTTGGATTTCATGACACTCTTCCAGTTCAAAAAGTATGACGCCTTCAGATCAGCTTTATGCACTAATGTCCAATCTTTACAATTTCTCCTTTATCTTTCCGAAGTTTGTCATAACACAGTTTTCACATAAAACCCGAAATACTTTCAGTCTGTATAAAAGCAATAGGATAGCGGTTCGCTCAGTTTCCTAATTTCATAGTAATTGCTTTTCAAACCTATTAAAAGATGTATATTTTAACGGCCTACATATTTGAGAAACAGTGTAACTCCTTTGGTTTTCAGCAGTGGGTTTTGGTGAGGTCTCTTGCAAAGCAGAGGTTTTTCAAGGGTCTTCAAATATAATTCTGTCTCATTCCAAACCACTGTTCAATCACTTTCAAGGCCCACAAATAGAACATTTCAGCAAACTGTGGAATTCAACCACAGCCTCATTCCGATTTTTAAAAAGAATGGACAAATTGTAAATAAACGGGTTGTCTCAGAAATAATACTCTAACTAAGGCTAGACTTCCCCACTGTCATGAGGAGTTTCAGTCGGCGGGAGGATGTCTGTTGTAGATAGTTCTAGGAAGACCCAATATTTACGATGTTTCAATTAATAAAGTGTCAGTGGTTCTCTGCTTTATAATCGTTTAGTGTAACAACTGCTAAAGGGGTATTCTGATGCTGCCACGTCCCACTGTGTTGCTGGTGTTTTCTGACCTCAACGATTCTTAAAAACAACCCCACACTTTTATCGTGCAATGATAACTGAAATTATGCTGGAGTTTGAAGAATCTGTGGTCTGGAAAGTTTAGATGAAAGCTGTTAGGTTATCCCTTAAGCGCTGAAGGAAAAAGGTTACTAAAACGATCAAGCTCACGCATATGCTAATAATCCACAGATAGAGCAAAGGTTCTAAAGTGGCTTACTTAACCTGAGCTTACTTATTGACTCCATACATGGTCAGATGTCTTCAATGTCTAAAATACTACTGAACCTTTCTTGGGAGTGACCTCTAAGTGCCTTAAATTTTATCTTCAGAGTGCTAGTGTTGAAAATGCTGAATGTTGCTCCAAAAATCAACATTGCGTTACCATTGCAAACTTGTCTCTTAGGAACACTTCAGACATGAGTGAATTGTAAATATCTGAACAATATGGTGTTTGCTTTCCTGATCATGAAGCGTCTCTTAGCCTTGTTATGGTTGCAGTCAGCCGTTACTCCGCAAGGCATCCTCTGATGTATTGTGCATTCTACAAGTTGTGGTCTAGCTTCAATCCAATAAAGCTGGGATTCACCCATGAGGGTCCGAAGGCAGCTGCTTGGTGGTGCTATTGCTCATTCCAACAGTCAGGCCTTGAGTCCTTTCCTGAATACCCGGAGCGATGAGGCGTCCTCGCAAGCTTTGGCCGCCAGGTGTGAGAAGGAGCGTCCTCCGCTGTTGGCCCAGTGGGGTCTCGAGTAGCAGTAATTTAGTGCTGATGCCTGTTGTGAAGGTATTGGGGGAGGAGAGTCAACTAAGGGCCTAATTAAAGGGTTGAGGCATTTCATTGAAATAGTGGAAGGGTAGAAAATGACTTCAAATGCAGGCACCTTTGGGCTGATTGAAATGCAGTTACAGCTGGGCTCAGTGAAATGCAGTTACAACAGGGGTTAGTGAAATGCATTTACGGCTGGGCTTAGTGAAATGCAGTTACGGCTGGGCTTAGTGAAATGCAGTTATTGCAGGGCTTAGTGAAATGCAGTTATAGCTGGGCTTGGTGAAATGCAGTTATGGCTGGGCTTGGTGAAATGCAGTTACGGCTGGGCTTAGTGAAATGCAGTTACGGCTGGGCTTAGTGAAATGCAGTTACGGCTGGGCTTAGTGCAATGCAGTTACGTCTGGGCTTAGTGAAATGCAGTTACGGCTGGGCTTAGTGAAATGCAGTTACGGCTGGGCTTAGTGAAATGCAGTTACAGCTGGGCTTAGTGAAATGCAGTTACGGCTGGGCTTAGTGAAATGCAGTTACGGCTGGGCTTGTTGAAATGCAGTTACGGCTGGGCTTGTTGAAATGCAGTTACGGCTGGGCTTGGTGAAATGCAGTTACGGCTGGGCTTGGTGAAATGCAGTTACGGCTGGGCTTGGTGAAATGCAGTTACGGCTGGGCTTGGTGAAATGCAGTTACGGCTGGGCTTGGTGAAATGCAGTTACGGCTTGGCTTAGTGAAATGCAGTTACGGCTGGGCTTGGTGAAATTCAGTTATAGCTGGGCTTAGTGAAATGCAGTTACGGCTGGGCTTAGTGAAATGCAGTTACGGCTGGGCTTAGTGAAATGCAGTTACGGCGGGGCTTTGTGAAATTCAGTTACAGCGGGGCTTAGTGAAATGCAGTTAAGGATGGGCTTAGTGAAATGCAGTTACGGCTGGGCTTAGTGAAATGCAGTTACAGCTGGGCTTAGTGAAATGCAGTTACGGCTGGGCTTAGTGAAATGCAGTTACGGCTGGGCTTAGTGAAATGCAGTTACGGCTGGGCTTAGTGAAATGCAGTTACGGCTGGGCTTAGTGAAATGCAGTTACAGCTGGGCTTAGTGAAATGCAGTTACGGCTGGGCTTAGTGAAATGCAGTTACGGCTGGGCTTAGTGAAATGCAGTTACGGCTGGGCTTAGTGAAATGCAGTTACGGCTGGGTTTGGTAAAGTGCAGGTATATTTGGGCTTAATGAAACAATGTTGGTTTAGGAAACTAAAAGGAGTGGCTGAGGTTGTAGGATAAACTATGACATATAAAGTATGTTGGAGCCTTTAAAAGTATTGATAACTGCAGCATTTGTAGAGGCCTCTCCTGTGCACTGAGAGCAGGACTGCTTGCTGATCGACAGATGCTGTAGTAGTAGACGTAAGTGTGCAATGGACAGTGGCAGCACAGTTGACATAGGGGAGGAAGGAGTAAGTATCTAAGCCAAGGAGAAGCTGCATCAGTAGCTCAGTTTACGCAGTACAAGGGTTTAGATGCAGATCTTGTCTCTCCACAAGGCAGGGTGTGTAGATCTTGCAAATGCTGAGAAAGTAAATATCAAGGTCATGGCAGTAGAAGTTAAAAAGGTAGATGGGATATGAAGCTGTCAAAGTGGATTTCCAGGAGGCAGATGGCTTGTGCCAGGTGGAAGTCATGTTTGTGTGGAATTAATATCAACCGGCACAAAGTCATCTTGACTTGTATTGTCCCTCCCTGTTGTAGTTGTAGTTTGGGCAGGACTTAAGGGAAGAGGACTTTTGGGTGACATTGGCAAGAAGGTAGATTGCAATGTTGACTGGGTCAACCTAATGTCAGTAATTAGTGGGGTTCAAATGGCACTCTTGTGAAACTATACTTCAATTAATGCAAGGTTAAAGACCAACCCAGATATCTTCAGTACGAAATGGGTAAAACAGAGCTGCAGAGTGAGAAAACATATTTCCTTCTATCATGATTTATATAATGGACAGAAGTATTGGATTTAAAAATACTTGTTTGAATTGTTTTCCAGTATTTAAACTTTGCTGAGTTTGAGGATACGCTGAAAAGTTTTGCCAAGGAATGTAAAGTAAAAGGCAAGCCGTTACCAAAGACATCGGGATCTGCTTTCCGAGACTCCAACACATTGATGATCCAGGTAATAACGAGTGCAGTGACTTGCTGGAAGTCTGTGCAAAGTAATGTCAGTTTGGAGATGTCTGCAGTGGAAATGTAAGGAGATTCTACTGGGAACCAAGCAGTGAAATATACAAAGAAGTGAGGAACGGACATCTTGAGTTAACCTCAGCAACTGGTAGTTACTCTGGCCCGCAACCCAGTCCACCATTATTTTGCACACAATACCACCTCAGTTTGGGACTGGCCATATGCAAATCATCCTTGGTTTTGCTCAAATAGGAACAGTCCAGCTCAAACTGCCAGGCCAGGTCCGCCATGAAGTGGAACACGACCCATCCCAAGACCGGTTTCGCCCCAATGGACTGGGATTTGGCCTAGTAATTACCAGTAGCGGAGATTAATTCAAGTTTCCACCCATCACCTTTTTGTTTACTTCAGGGAAAAAGCAGTGACTTGAGGCAATGCTTGAGGTAGTTGTAAGAGGGTGATCTGGATCTTGATTTTGAGACTCGCGGGGTCTTGTAGAAAATGTGCTACGTTTTAAAACTTTAAAAAAGCTAGTGCTTTGTGTACTGTTCAGTAAGCTGAGTCCATATTTGTTTACACTTGTGGCAGCAGCCACACTCCTTTGAATGCATCAGTCTTGAATATGCCTATTGATACAGCCCTGATTGCTTTCCCATTGCAGATGTGTATGGCAGTACTCCCGTGTTTGATCCGCTTTGCTCCTGTGGGTGGGTTGGGGAATCCAGATGCACTGTCCTAGCTAGTTCTCAAAACTCGAAAGTAGAGCTCTGTGATTTCTATGAGCTTCCGTTGTATTTTCTCCAAAACCTTTTTTGTCCTCTATGACTATGTCCAATGCTTTGTAACATTGGAGAAGCTTTGCCCTCTTCTAATCCTTAGCAGATTGTTTCTTGTGTGCTTGTATGTCTCAGTGTATTTTGTATATTGCGGTCCAGAAGTTTTCCTTATGTTTCTTTCTGCTCCTTCCCAGCGGCTGCAGGGATGCACTCACAGAATCTGGAAAATTCTACATTCTCTTCTGTTTACTCCTGGAAGTCATTTGCCTCCTGAATTTGCCTACACTGCTTATGTACATGCTGGCTTAGACGCCACGTTTGAAGGACTCTGAATGAACGTGCAGCACCCAATGGCCAGCAACCCCATGGTTGCAATCCAACTGACTCCAACTTGCCTGACAAAGCCATGATGGAACTAGTTGTCCTGGGTTTTGTAGAATAGGATCCCCTCCCCGCTGCTTGTGAGGGTATGCGTGTTAAGGGCCTCTCCTAAATGTGTTTAGTTCAACGTGTTTGGAATGGTGTGAAATGCTGGCCTCAGGCTGCTCTTTAACTGAGGTTCCTTTGCTCCTACAGAAGGACCTGATCACGGCGTTTGAAGACGGAGATCGCAAAGTGTTCTTTGAGCTCTGGGAGGAGCACATTCCCCAAGAGATCCGAGATGGGGACCATCTCGCCCAAAAGCTGGAATTCTATCTCCACATCCACTTTGCCATTTACCCTTTGAAACACGGCAAGGGGAAGTCGGTATGCACAATTATTGTTCCTAATTTCTTTTGTTATGTAACACTTATGTTATATAATCTGATCTTTTTGCATTGTACAGCATATATCACATCTACCCTGATGAGGGTTTGTGCCCTCTCCTCACTCCACCCCAACAATGTCTGGTGGTTTTATCCTGATTTAGCATTTCTTTGTTTTGTCATTCTTCCACATATTGCCCAGATTGTCTGTATTAGTATGGAATTCCTTCTGTTCCTCCTGTGTAGAGTCCAGTTGCTCTGCCCTAGTGTAGTATTGAACTCTCTCCTCATCAAGCTGTGCAGTGTCCGGCTGTTGTTCAGTAGTGTTGTATTAAACCCTCTGCTCATCAAGCTGTCCATTGTCCAACTGTCACTTCACTAGGGTGGTAGTGAATCCTCTTGTCATCAAGGTATGCTATATCCAGCCACCCTGCCCCAGTGTAGTATTGAACCCTCTCATCATCCAGCTGTGATTGGCCAGCTGCTCTGTCCTATCACAGCACTATTCCGTCTTCTCTTTATAGTGCAGTATCCAACGCATTGTTACCTCTTCTCCTCAAGCTGTGCAAAGCTGGTCCTGGTGTGGTATTGAACCCTCTCATCGTAAAGTAGGGTGCCAGCCGCTGTGCTCTAACATGACATTGTAGCTCTGCTCATCACCATACAGTCTCCAGGTACTAGACTCTAGAGTGACATTGTTTCCAGTTCCCCTCATGTTGCACAGTGTCCCGATGCTCTGCTCTTGTCTTCCTCCGTTCCCTCTCCTCGCTGTGTGGTGTCCAAATCTTTGCTTCTGTCTTACCCTCACTTCATTCTCTGTCTTCTGAGTGCAGTGTTGAGTGCAGTGTTTAACTGTGCTCCTTCCTGTAGCTCCTTATCCTGCAGTGGTATCCTCATTTAGCATCAGACCTTGCTTCTCCTCGTGCTGTGCAGTGTCTGGCAACTCTGCACTATGGTGGCATTGATCCACTCTGCTTCAAGCAATGCAATATCCAGCTGTTTTGCTCTAGTTTCCTCTCCTCTGTATGCAGTGTTTGCGTACTCTCTAGCCTAGAGTGGGTTTGCTCCCTCTCCTCCATACACTGGATAAGGTCCAGGTGTTCTGCCTCTGGGCCGGTATTCCCTCTCACCATTGTGCAGTGTTAGGCTACCCCCCCTCCTGTAGCGCATCATGTTGCAATGGCTTGTTAATCTAGCCCCAGGAATGTGTTCCTCCTCATGCTGTGCAGTGTTCAGCTGCTGTATGCTAGGGTAGCAATATTCCCTCTCCTTGTCATGATGTCCAGTATTCAGCTGCGGTATGCTAGGGTAGCATTGTTCCCTCTCCTTGTCATGCTGTGCAGTGTTCAGCTGCGGTATGCTAGGGTAGCAATGTTCCCTCTACTTGCCATGCTGTGCAGTGTTCAGCTGCGGTATGCTAGGGTAGCATTGTTCCCTCTCCTTGCCATGCCGTGCAGTGTTCAGCTGCGGTATGCTAGGGTAGCAATGTTCCCTCTCCTTGCCATGATGTGCAGTGTTCAGCTGCGGTATGCTAGGGTAGCAATGTTCCCTCTCCTTGTCATGCTGTGCAGTGTTCAGCTGCGGTATGCTAGGGTAGCAATGTTCCCTCTCCTTGCCATGCTGTGCAGTGTTCAGCTGCGGTATGCTAGGGTAGCAATGTTCCCTCTCCATGTCATGCTGTGCAGTGTTCAGCTGCGGTATGCTAGGGTAGCAATGTTCCCTCTCCTTGTCATGCTGTGCAGTGTTCAGCTGCGGTATGCTAGGGTAGCATTGTTCCCTCTCCTTGCCATGCCGTGCAGTGTTCAGCTGGGGTATGCTAGGGTAGCAATGTTCCCTCTCCTTGTCATGCTGTGCAGTGTTCAGCTGCGGTATGCTAGGGTAGCACTGTTCCCTCTCCTTGTCATGCTGTGCAGTGTTCAGCTGCGGTATGCTAGGGGAGCATTGTTCCCTCTCCTTGCCATGCTGTGCAATGTTCAGCTGCGGTATGCTAGGGTAGCAATATTCCCTCTCCTTGTCATGCTGTGCAGTGTTCAGCTGCGGTATGCTAGGGTAGCATTGTTCCCTCTCCTTTTCATGCTGTGCAGTGTTCAGCTGCGGTATGCTAGGGTAGCAATGTTCCCTCTCCTTGTCATGCTGTACAGTGTTCAGCTGCGGTATGCTAGGGTAGCAATGTTCCCTCTCCTTGTCATGCTGTGCAGTGTTCAGCTGCGGTATGCTAGGGTAGCAATGTTCCCTCTCCTTGCCATGCTGTGCAGTGTTCAGTTGCGGTATGCTAAGGTAGCAATGTTCCCTCTCCTTGTCATGCTGTGCAGTGTTCAGCTGCAGTATGCTAGGGTAGCAATGTTCCCTCTCCCTGCCATGCTGTGCAGTGTTCAGCTGCGGTATGCTAGGGTAGCAATGTTCCCTCTCCCTGCCATGCTGTGCAGTGTTCAGCTGCGGTATGCTAGGGTAGCAATGTTCCCTCTCCTTGTCATGCTGTGCAGTGTTCAGCTGCGGTATGCTAGGGTAGCATTGTTCCCTCTCCTTGCCATGCCGTGCAGTGTTCAGCTGCGGTATGCTAGGGTAGCAATGTTCCCTCTCCTTGTCATGCTGTGCAGTGTTCAGCTGCGGTATGCTAGGGTAGCAATGTTCCCTCTCCTTGTCATGCTGTACAGTGTTCAGCTGCGGTATGCTAGGGTAGCATTGTTCCCTCTCCCTGCCATGCTCTGCAGTGTTCAGCTGCGGTATGCTAGGGTAGCATTGTTCCCTCTCCTTGTCATGCTGTGCAGTGTTCAGCTGCGGTATGCTAGGGCAGCATTGTTCCCTCTCCTTGCCATGCTGTGCAGTGTTCAGCTGCGGTATGCTAGGGTAGCAATGTTCCCTCTCCTTGTCATGCTGTGCAGTGTTCAGCTGCGGTATGCTAGGGTAGCAATGTTCCCTCTCCTTGCCATGCTGTGCAGTGTTCAGCTGCGGTATGCTAGGGTAGCAATGTTCCCTCTCCTTGCCATGCTGTGCAGTGTTCAGCTGCGGTATGCTAGGGGAGCATTGTTCCCTCTCCTTGCCATGCTGTGCAGTGTTCAGTTGCGGTATGCTAGGGTAGCATTGTTCCCTCTCCTTGTCATGCTGTGCAGTGTTCAGCTGCGGTATGCTATTGGAGCATTGTTCCCTCTCCTTGCCATGCTGTGCAGTGTTCAGCTGCGGTATGCTAGGGGAGCATTGTTCCCTCTCCTTGTCATGCTGTGCAGTGTTCAGCTGCGGTATGCTAGGGTAGCATTGTTCCCTCTCCTTGTCATGCTGTGCAGTGTTCAGCTGCGGTATGCTATTGGAGCATTGTTCCCTCTCCTTGCCATGCTGTGCAGTGTTCAGCTGCGGTATGCTAGGGTAGCAATGTTCCCTCTCCTTGTCATGCTGTGCAGTGTTCAGCTGCGGTATGCTAGGGTAGCATTGTTCCCTCTCCTTGTCATGCTGTGCAGTGTTCAGCTGCGGTATGCTATTGGAGCATTGTTCCCTCTCCTTGCCATGCTGTGCAGTGTTCAGCTGCGGTATGCTAGGGGAGCATTGTTCCCTCTCCTTGTCATGTTGTACAGTGTTCAGCTGCAGTATGCTAGGGTAGCAATGTTCCCTCTCCTTGTCATGCTGTGCAGAGTTCAGCTGCGGTATGCTAGGGTAGCATTGTTCCCTCTCCTTGTCAGGCTGTGCAGTGTTCAGCTGCGGTATGCTAGGGTAGCATTGTTCCCTCTCCTTGTCATGCTGTGCAGTGTTCAGCTGCGGTATGCTAGGGTAGCATTGTTCCCTCTCTTTGTCATGCTGTGCAGTGTTCAGCTGCGGTATGCTAGGGTAGCAATGTTCCCTCTCCTTGTCATGCTGTGCAGTGTTCAGCTGCGGTATGCTAGGGTAGCATTGTTCCCTCTCCTTGCCATGCCGTGCAGTGTTCAGCTGCGGTATGCTAGGGTAGCAATGTTCCCTCTCCTTGCCATGCTGTGCAGTGTTCAGCTGCGGTATGCTAGGGGAGCATTGTTCCCTCTCCTTGTCATGCTGTGCAGTGTTCAGCTGCGGTATGCTAGGGTAGCAATGTTCCCTCTCCTTGTCATGCTGTGCAGTGTTCAGCTGCGGTATGCTAGGGTAGCAATGTTCCCTCTCCTTGCCATGCTGTGCAGTGTTCAGCTGCGGTATGCTAGGGTAGCAATGTTCCCTCTCCATGTCATGCTGTGCAGTGTTCAGCTGCGGTATGCTAGGGTAGCAATGTTCCCTCTCCTTGTCATGCTGTGCAGTGTTCAGCTGCGGTATGCTAGGGTAGCATTGTTCCCTCTCCTTGTCATGCTGTGCAGTGTTCAGCTGCGGTATGCTATTGGAGCATTGTTCCCTCTCCTTGCCATGCTGTGCAGTGTTCAGCTGCGGTATGCTAGGGGAGCATTGTTCCCTCTCCTTGTCATGTTGTACAGTGTTCAGCTGCAGTATGCTAGGGTAGCAATGTTCCCTCTCCTTGTCATGCTGTGCAGAGTTCAGCTGCGGTATGCTAGGGTAGCAATGTTCCCTCTCCTTGTCATGCTGTGCAGTGTTCAGCTGCGGTATGCTAGGGTAGCATTGTTCCCTCTCCTTGTCATGCTGTGCAGTGTTCAGCTGCGGTATGCTAGGGTAGCATTGTTCCCTCTCCTTGTCATGCTGTGCAATGTTCAGCCGCCTGTCCTAGTGTGACATTTTTCCTCCTCATACTACACACTATTGTGTTGCTCTGAACTAGGGTTCTTATCTCAAAATAGAGAGGATGAAAATGCACCCAAATGTCCCTCCTACAAACAACTCATAAATCACATGAAAGTAGGGTGCCTGCAGAGAAGATCAAAGATGCATGAGGGAGACCACCACCTAGATTATAGGAGGGGTTAGTCAAAAGAACAGCTATACTGAGCGAGGGTCAATTTTAAAATGGGAAGCCCATCCATAATGGAAGAGGATGCCTCACACACATATTAGTGTCCTGCTTCATCATCGGCATCCTCTCCCTTACTGGTAAGATGATACTACCAGGGCGGACTCAACCTCTGCCAACACTAGGCAAAAGGAGGGCGTTCTTAAATAAAACTACTGGACAATGCGGAATCCAGACAATCTAAAAATGCCTTATGGTTCCTCGGTGATCACCTTTATTTGTGAGGACTCTAGGTATGTCTAAAAACACTTATCTTGGTGGGTAAAGAGAGCGCAGTGGCTCAGACCCGTATGCTACTCACCAACATGTTTCTTCCCTCAATAATTAGCCAACCTGGTCTGCTGCATTCGTCAGGGCTAAAGGATGCCTACAACAATCACCAATTAGCTTAGTTTATTCGAACTTGATAATGCAAGTGCATCACCACATAACGCAATCACCCAGATGAATCCTATCGGGTTTTCTTTGCAAACGATTTTCGCAAAAGACCTAGATTTTAGGGGATACCAGTAGGCTTCCATTAAGGATGGCCTTCCCATTTTAAAACTGACCCTCTCTTAGTATAGCTTTTCTTTGGACTAACCCCTCCTATAATCTAGGTTGTTGTCTCCCTCGTGCATCTCCGATCTTTTCTGCAGGCACCCTACTTTCATGTGCTTTATGCTCTGAACTAGGGTACCATTGTTTCCTCTCCATGTTCTGCTGTGCTGCTCCAGCTTCTCTTCCCTAGAGAGAATTGTTCGCTTTTCTCAAATTGTAGTGTTCAACTACCCACCTTCCCGTGGCTCTTTGTTACCCAGCTGTATGTTGATCACGCTGTGCAGTGAGGAGCTGCTCTGTACTATGATAGCATTATTCCCTCTCCTTGTTATGCTATGGGAAGTTCAGATGTTCTAGATTGTTCCCTCCCTTTGCCCCACTGTACTATGTCTAGTAGATCTGCTCTAGTATGTTTCCTGTCCTCCCCGCAGTGTTGAGCCAACCTGCCTTCCAGTAGCCTGACGTAGTGCTGTGGTGTGCTGCTCAGCCTCAGGACTTTCTACTTCTTCACGCTGTTCATTGTCGGGCTCCTCTGAACTAGCGTAGCATTGTTCCCTCTCCATGTAATACTGTGCAAATCCACCTGCCCTGCCCTAGTGTGGCATTGTTCAATCTTCTCACCACCACGTGCAGTGTTCAGGTAGCATGGCATTGATCCTCTCCTCCTTCGCTTGTGCAGTGCCCAGCTGCTGTGCCCTGGTACTCCTAACCCTGTGGCGATAGTTTACCCCCGATCTAGTAGTTTCACATACTACAGGTGCATGCTAGTCTAGGTAAAGGACCTTGTTCAATGCCCCTCTCTTCTGCTATAGTGGGTCATTGTTTCCTCCTTACCTTGTGCTGTGTTATGCAGTGGCATAACGAAACTGGAGGAGGTCCCGGGCCAAAGTAGACATGGAGTGTGCCCCCAGGGCTTCAGACCCCATGAGGATCTCTCAGACCAGGGGCCTGCCGCCTGTGCACAGTGCTGGATGGGCCCCCGGGAGCTCAGGCCCCCTGGAGCTCAGAGCCCCCCGCACAGCGGGGGCTAATGATATGCCACTGGTTCTGTGTCTAATTCATTTGCTCTGTTGTGACATTGTTCCCTCACTGTACAGTTTCTAGCTGCTGCACCCTGGAGTGACTGTTCCCACTCCTCCTCACCTTGTACAGTATTCGACTACCCTACCCCAGTGTGTCCATCTGTCCCGCCCTAGTGAGGCATTGTTCTCCCTCTTCACTGTGCAACAGTCTACAATGTTCTTCTGTAGCTCGTCATACTGTAGTGGTATGCTGATGTAGCCTCCGAAACCTGCCCTTCCCCAGGCTGTGCAGAGTCCCACTGCTGTGCACAAGGATGGCTTTGTTCTTTTCCTCTTCATACTGTGCAGTGCTCAGCTGTCCTGTCCTAATGTGACATCCTACCTCTCCTCACCATGGGCACTGTTCGGCCGTTCTACCTTACTGTGGCATTGTTCCCTCTCCTCACTCTATAGTATCCAGCTGCTTTACCCTGCTCTGTCATTGCTCCCTGTCCTCCTGGTGCGGTGTTGACTTACTCTACCTACCCCTAGATCCTCATACTGCAGTGTATGCAGATCTGGCCTCAGAAACATATTCTTTCCCATACTGTGCAGTGTCCAGTTGTTCTGTACTAAGGTTGCATTGTTCTCTCTCCTCACTGTAAAGTGTTCATCTGCTCTGTACTAGTCTGCCATTGCTCCATGTCCTCTCTGTGCAGTGTTGGGCTACCCTACCTACCTCTACCATCCCCATACTGCGCAGTGTTCCGCTGTACTATACGACAAATGCATTGTTCTCTCTCCTCAATATAAAGGGTTCAGCTGCTCTGCCCTGGTCTGTCTTTGTTCCCTCTCTCTGCTGTGCAGAGTTGGGCTTCCCCACCAGCGGTGTGCTCATCCTACCTCGGGACAACCTTACACCTCTCTCTCTGCAGTGTTTGACTGACTGAATAGTATCCTATTCCCTTCCTCTCCTTCTTGAGCCTTGTCTTTATCTTCCCCCGCCTTCGCATGACCCTCTTCTCTGATGTCTTTCACCAGTGTTGATGCACTCTGTCTTTGTTGATCGTCTTATTCCTTTTCACTCATTTGTGCTGTGTGCCCGGCCCCATCATGATACTGCTTTCTCTTATTTCTTCAATGTCCACATGGCCATTTTCCAAGCTTTCACTAAGCAGTATCCACTTGCCTTGTCCTCATATTGCCCTCTTCGTTTAGTGTTGTCCATGTTCCACATCTTAGTGTAGATCTCCTAATCTAGCAGTGTCCATGTGTACCACCTGTGCACCCTCTTTGCCTGGCTGTGTTCACATGCTCTGCCACTTGTGACCCTCACTGTGTTTTTCTGTCCTGCTGAAAAGCAGTGGTCATCATTCCCATTGGCCATTAATTACTTCCTGCTTGCTCTTTTTTTCTCTATAGGATCGTGCTGATATTGATGACCGAATCTCTCACTTTAGGACCTACTTGGAGACAAGCGGAGCTGCCCTCAGCCAGACCACAGAATTTCTGCCGTTCTATGCCTTGCCTTTTGTGCCTAACCCCACTGTGCATCCTTCATTCAAAGACCTCTTTCAGGTACAGTAGTCACTTCATTGTATTATTTTTTTGGACTGGACACTACCTCCAGCCCAACCATGAACCCTCGTCTGCTCCTGTATAAGGCTACATAAATCTCTTCTTTTATTAGCAACTGTCCAGCCTTGGTAGCAACTCTGAGGCAATAAAACACTGTATTTTAGAGTAGGCCTTCTGATCTCCACAGGTCATTTGGTTATTCCATTTTGTGACTGGCCGATAGGGGTCACTGCTGGAGCATTTTGTCTGTCTAGCGAATTTAGAGACTGTGGACACCTACAGGTCGTACCGTCCAGTAGACAGGCCATTGACACTGTGATGATCTAGCAGCCACCAGCCAATCCTTACTGGTGGCTGATGTCCCTCCTATTACCTCAGGCACCGAGAGTCCTCTGCATTTTAACCTCTCCTTGCGACCTACTTAAAGTCCGTCCATATCTCTCTGGCCATTGTTGCCACCTTTGTCTGCATCATGTTGTAGAAGCCACAAACGATGGCATCAGTTTGCACGATTCATGGAAGAGAAAACATTTGTCTGTAAAAGGAAAGCTTGGGACTGAATATGTGCTGTCTTATAATAAACAATGTGATTCTACCCTATCTAAATAAAACTATCTAGTATTTTTCGTTTTTGTTTTTTAATATTAAGTGATGATAAATGAGGTGTGTTTAGTGATCCACGAAATGTCATGGAAAAGCACTATGTGTTTTTAAAATATGTGCTGTCTTAGCCACACGTGGTCATAGCAACTCAAAATGATCGACCCCTGCTAACTATGCCAAACAAGCTACTTGTGAGGCTTTATAGTCCAGCAGACCACCATCAACAAATGCAGCCAAAATGGACTGTATGAATGTGCTGCTGTACAGGCCTGTAATTCACACGAGGCGCACTATCCTGCAGCAGCTGGATCCCAAGTTATTTGTGGGATCAAAGATGAATAGATATTTGGAGACTGTTTCACTCTCTTCAGTTATGATTACAAAGGGAGAAGGGTCTTAGAAGCTGTGCTTGTTGATCTTGAGCATGTTTGAAAAGATAAAATGGTCCTCAAGTCTTGGCTATTTTATGAGGCCCGATTAAAAGGACGAACCATCACCAGCTCTCACTCTTTTGAGATATTCTTCAAAGGACTGACGGCGGTACTCGCAGATTTGATTTCAGGTATGTGTTAAGTGTTCATTCACCACAAGCAGTGCTTTAAATGGGAAGAAATAAGTGCAGGTACTCATTAAAATGAGATACAGGTGTAGTGAGGGGGCGGGGCTAGGGGCGGGGCTAAAGGCCAGACATGATGATACTTAACGACTTCTGTAGTAGTTGCAGCATATACCAAAACACATGAGAAATGTGTTTATATAAACAAAGCAAGTTAACTTATTACACAAAATGAAAGAGAAATGCCATAATATGTTAATATTTCCTTTTTTTTTTGCAATAGTTGCACCTTTTGAATATCATACTGTTAATTGCTATATGGCACAATACTATATATTTTTGAGCATGCGAGTAGGAAGAAACTGAAAATACCCCCACTTCGAACAAAAGATCTTATGGCACCAAGTAAATGAAGCAAACCATCATGACCCTCCCCAGAAGAAATCTCTTGTCTCTTCCATCGATCTATCCATTCATCCTTTCATCCTACCATTTACCTGCTGATGTCCGCCATTTAACCTTTACATTCTATTGTCTAGTCAGTCTTTCATCAATCATTCAGCTTTTCACCATTCCGTCTATCCACCCTATCCATCTACAAACCTAACCATTCATCCTTTCACTCATCCATCTCTTTATCCACCTTTTCCCGCACCCATCAATCCATTCGCTCATCCATCCATCAACCCTTTCACTCTTATTCCATCCACCTTTTCATTCCATCCACCCTTTCACTCATCCATCATCCACCCTTTCATTCATCCATCCAATCTTTCACTTATCCACCCATCATCCGCCCTTTTAGCCAATCATCCACCCTCTTTCACCCATTCATGCTTTCACTCATCCATCCATCTATTCATCCATACATCCACCCTTGCTCACTCATCCATCCACTCACTCACTCACCCACCCACCCACCTTTTTTTCCTGGTTTATGAATCTTTGTCGCCGAGCAGACATGTACACACAAAGTGCCACCCATTTTCTTTAAAATACCTCCTGAGAGTGTCTTGATTCTCTCTCTCTTTCTCTCACTTTTTTCTTACAAAAACAGGCATACACACAAACATAGCAGACACACAAGGGCAGAGATTACATGAGCACCAGTTACATTACAGAAAGTCACATTAATTTTTGTTTTAGGCCTAGGACAATTAAGTCATTTGCTCAGAATCACAGGATCTTGAGCTGAAGCTGGGACTCAAACCTATTTTCATAGTTCCTTGTTAGGCAGCTCTGACCGGCCCTAACATTACATCCTCTCAATGTTCCTATCTGGGAAAGATGCCTCCCAGCCGATGCAAACATAAACCCCCCACCAAGACCTGAAAGACACTGGTGCTAACAGGCACACAGCAAGTCCAATTCACTAACTCTCCCCCTTTCCCAGCAAACTATAGCTTCAGAGCGCTAGCCTGGACAGGGAGCAGGGAAGAAAAGCAGAGAGACCCTTAGGCACCATCCCATCGCCCAATGTCCGCTTTACCAATCTGATGCTGGGTAGCGTGTAATACCCCCCTCGCCCCCTTCACAGACTCGTGCTGAGAGGTTGATTCATCTCGGGTGTCACGCTGTTATTAGATTTGTGGGGTAGGGTTATAGGCTCAGAGTCCCACACCTACAGTGTGATTGACTGGACAGTGTCTGATTGGACCCTTCACTTTTATTCCCGGAGGGCCACAGGGCATTCACAACCCTAAACAGCCCTTAAGTGATGGTAATGAGCCGCTGCTGGATTGCTCAGCAGTGGCTCCATTCAGAGGCATACACTGCCCCTCCCTCCATTCTGCCTTCTCTTTTTCGGCAGCAGCCGATCAGAGCACTTTCTGCGCAGCACAGGCTCCAGTGCCATCGAGCCTGCACTGCCTGACTTTCCCCTGACTACCTGTACTGTCCTTGGTGTAGGAAAAGTTCCGGTACTCAAAGGGAGAAAAATAAAAAGTGGCGGTACTCCGTACCGGTGAGTACCGGCCCATTTAAAGCACTGACCACAAGTGGCATTTTGGCACTGGGACTCTTTGTGTTTAAGGCATAATTGAAAGGCAGAATGGTCACCAGACCTGGGGTATTGTGCCTGAAAGGTGTCTGAAATGACTGCAGAGTCCTCAAGCTTAGACCTTTTTACCTGTGGCATACTGAAAAGTGTTGAAAGTACTTCAAGCTAGAGCCGGTGTCTGAGCCACATTTGAACGGGGTTCCAGATCCAGACTGTCGTCATAAGTAGGTCTATCTGCACGTGCAGTGATGCAGGGTCTATGGCTGATTTTACAGAATAGAGAGGCAATGTCTAATTCGTAGTCTAAGCGAATGAATAGGAATATTGTAGTAAAAGTATTTTTCACTACTATCAACCAGCCTTTCTTCAATGAGGAGTCAGATACTTGAATCTTTGCAGAAAAATGCTTTATTTCATATATATCCATAATCATAAAGTGAGTTGACAGCCAACGCGTTTCGCTCCCACAATGAGGAGCTTCTCCAGGGCTGTAGACCAAAATTACATATTCAGTCATAACATCAAAAAATACAATTAAAAACAGAGAAAAGAAAGACTAATTATAAATGCATAATCCAAAGAACCCCAAAATGGATGCTTTTACAGCGGGGCAACTACAGCACACAAATGCAAAATACGTTTGGGCCAGGGAAACGTGATACATACCCTGAATCACATTTTAGAATAATATTTACATAAATTACAGACACAAATTCTGAGCCCATCACCTTGTCTAAAACCAAGAAAAGGCAAGCGGCCATACATTTTGTCATATTGTTAATATTCTTTATGTGGGAAGGGACCAGTACTCCTGTGGTCCTCATTTTCCAACTTACTTATTCAAGTTATAAATACTAATTTAATGTAACTCTGTAAGGAAAAGTCTACCTTAACGAGTAGTAACACAGTTAATCCATACTAAAGTCAAGATAAGTTTTGTAACAGAAGCTGCAAGACCTTCTATATAGTTGTAAAATGTAGCACTGAGCCAAGAGTGCAGTTTGTACACTTTACGAAATTTGTTTTATTTTGTTCTTTTATGGAAAATCTAATAAAAGTATTTGAATGATCCAATGTTAAAAAAAAAATATATATATATATATATACACAAATTATATACTCTCTTCCTGATACAAAAATGTAATCGCTATTGGCTTCTCTTTTATACGTGAGTACACCCCCGTTGAGCAGGAATCTTATGCAAATGAGAGCAGCATGTAGTAATAAAGGTCAATAAATAGCATCAAAAAGTTTGATCTCCAGATAACTGAAAAAATACCAATGCTTGACAATGAACTTCTTGTATGAACTAGACTGAAAAGTGTAGAGGAGGGCAAAGGAAAAACACCTCAACGGCGCATACCCACCCGCCTCAATACTATAGTCAATAAAGATTAGAAAACATATTAGGAGGACTTCCAAAGTGAATAAGAGTGAAGCTGTTATCTAAGTTACAATTGAATAAGAAACATGTTGTTTATGCACCTTTGTGTAGCCTTTACCCCTGCTCTCTGCTGCCTCTATTTTGTAAAATTGCCGAGTGCTGTTTCAGGTTGTTGGACGACTGACCTGTGGAGTTGGACAATATATACAAAATCCTTTTGATACTCCTTGGATAGTGCGGAACAGCAGACCTTCGTTGTTATTTCTATGTGTATCGGTGCCATGGCTGATGGTGACACTTTCATGAGAGTTACAGTTTCAATATTGACTTTTTCTGTTTTCCTCAGGATTCTTGGGCCCCAGAGCTGCAGATAAGGCTGGAGAGGTTTCTGTCACAGACGCTTAAGGCTGGCAACACCCCAAGACTTCTTACAATATATGTATCCTTTAAAGGTAGTAGAGAGCGCAGTAAACAAAGCTGGACTCTTTATAGGCTATTGCTTCATTGGAGACAGTCTTCTGGCTGCAAGCGTTTTATTGGGTCTCCTAATTTACACATATAGCTTCTGAGCCCATTTTAACTCCGTGCAAAAGCATTGAGGCCGGGCACCCCGAGTCTGCAGTCGGCCTGGTGAGCAGTGATGGGAAGGGTTCTCATGCAGTTCTCTTTATCCCATCTGCTGAACCTCCTCTCTCCTTGAAACTGAAAACTGCTCTTCAAGTACTTTGGGCCTCATTCGAGTTTGTCGGTCCTCCAGCGCCGTCGCAACTGCGCTGTCTGCTGGAGGCCTGCCAAAGCCGGGGTGCATGGTGGAAAGGCAACTCAGAATATGCTCGGCAGTGCCGCTGCGGCACGCCAGCATCTTCCTGCCTCTGACCGCCACACTCGTAATACTGCGGGCAGGCCTGCAGTGTGGCGGTGGTCGTACTGCGACCACGAGCATGGCGGTCGTATGGACTACTGTGCTCGTAATAAGGCCCTTTATCTTAAATTATAGCCGTTATTCCAGGGATTGAGCGATTCGGACCTTACAATTCAATATCTGTTTCTACTATTGTGATGATTTGAATTGTTTTTGATTGTAATTTTTCTGGGTGACAAAATTGCTCCATGACTTGACGCAATTCTTCACTGTAAAGTTCAACCCCACCTACGGCGCAATTATGAGTTGCATGGAACAAGAGCGCTGGAATGACTGGCTGCAGTCAGCTGCTGTGCCCCTGCATCAGTCAATTGCAAGTTTCAGTCCCAAGAATGGAAAATAACCCCTGTACCTTTCCATGATCAGGTCTTTTCTGCATGTTTCATCGTACTTTTAGTAAGTGGTACATGGGAATATGGGTTATGAGGGGCAGTCAGGAGGGTGGGGAGTTTGAGTCAGTGACTGTTGAGGTGGAGTGTTAGGCACTCATTCATGCCTTGGGCGGAGAGGAGATTAGGGCCAGGCTGTGCTTGAAATCTCTGCCCCACCAGCGTGCAATGTTACTGGTTGCCGATTCATGCCTGGTAAAATTGGGCTTTCTGTTCCCACATCCAGTAATCCCAGGTGCATAAACACCGTCCACGTATGATCAGAGAGAGGGGTAGCCCCCCTCCCACATATATCACGCCTCCCGACGTAACCGTCCCTTAAGCTTGAACTCTTCAGGGCCTATTCAAAAACTGTATTTTATAATTCGTAAAGTAGTACTGCAGTAGTCCTACTCACTTAATATAAAATACTCTTCAGAAACCCATGTGTGGAGATCTCCGACCTCTCCTTTGTTTTCTGTGCAGAGATTTCTACCCATGTCTTGGAGATCTCTGTTCACGTAGGTATATGTTTTTGTCGTGAATGTTGGTGGGACCACGGATAGTAGCTGAAAAATGGGGAATACTTACTATTAAGAGGATGTAGGGAGGGGTAATGAGAGGTTTAGGGAGGGACTTTTACAAACTTCCACCCACAAAAGAGTAATTGCAATTCACAAACTACACTTCTCAAGTCACTATAGCCCTGAAGGGCACAAAACAGTAGTAAACGTGCTCCAGCAAAGCCTTGGACTGTCTTGCACCACACATGGCCATGTGAAAATAATAGAGAAAAGGACTTCAATAGCTACCCATTGGAAATAATGTTACAATTGTTTAATATAGATTTTTAATTTGAATATATATATTATTTATTCTATTTAAATACTATTAATAATTATTTAAAAATAATAATTAACATTTTTAAAAAATATATTAGATTACTTTTTAAACTGGTATTAAAAATGAATTAAGATGAATTAAACACAACCTTTAAAATAATAAAAATGTTAGTGAGGGTGATTTTATTTTGTTGAAACAATATTTATACAATAAATTTATATATTTCAATTATTAAACATTTATTATGAAGGGTTAATCTGCACTAAAATAATTTTATATTATTAGTTCCTAGGGAAAATAATTATTTACATTTAGTTAAAATTTATATTTAATATCAGATATATATTTTTTAATTAATAAAGTTTATTCATTTCCCTATACTTTACCATGGGGAGATCTCCAGCACAGTGGCGGAGATCTCCACGTATGTGTGTAAAATTACTAGTGGTAACATTACACTTGTAAATTCAGTCTTAGATCTCGCCACCCCCTGAACTGAGAAGGTGGAGACACGCAAGTCTACACTTAGTTGTAAATCTACACTCAGAAATGCTGAATAGTGTAAAACTTACATCTAGGAGAATGAGTACATTTACACATAGGTAAATCTACATGTGTAAATGTACCTTTGTAACTAGCGGCCCACTGTCTTCTCTGGTTATTCTGTGTCTGATCTCGAAAGTACACCTGTCAAGTCTTACCAAACCGTTTGCTTAGTATCTGAAGAGGATACGTTGATTTACGTTTCTGTAACCACACATTTGTTGTAGTACCAAGCAATTTACAAATAATATGACATAACTAATTCATTTCCGATCCTATTGTACCTTGAACACTACACTACAATGGCTACATGCGTTTCAGGGCTGTATTAGTTTTCCACAAAAGGTGTACCTAATACAGAAGGTGCCTGAAAATTCAGTTTATTGCAGTGTTAATCTACGAAGAAGACATATAACAGTGTGTGATGCTATTCTGCCGCTTAGGCTTGCTGGCAGTCAGATGTGCTCTGTTTCCTCTAGACTCGTGTCATGGCCCGCACCGTTGGGAAATTATTGTTCAGTTCAAAACATTGGTTATAGAAAGAAGGAACCTGCACTGCCCCATTCTGCTCTATTTGATGTGAGTTTTCCAATTCCTAATCCTCCTCTCCATCAATCAATCAATCAATCAGAACATTTATAAAGCGCACTACGTACCCGTGAGGGTCTCAAGGCGCTGGGGGGGGATGCTGCTACTACTCGAATAGCCAGGTCTTGAGGCATCTTCTGAAGGATAGCAGGTCCTGAGTCTGCCGTAGGAGGATGGGGAGGGTGTTCCAGCTCTTGGCAGCAAGGTGGGAGAACGGTCTGCCGCCTGAGGTCGCTCTTGGACGCGGGGCACTGTGGCGAGGGCGAGGTCGGTGGAGCGGAGCTGGCGGTTGGGGGTGTAGAAGTTGAGTCATCTGTTGAGGTATGCTGGTCCGGTGTTGTGGAGTGCCTTGTGTGCATGGGTGAGGAGCTTGAAGGTGATCCTCTTGTTGACGGGGAGCCAGTGCAGGTCTCTTAGGTGGGGTGTGATGTGGCTGCGTCAAGGGATATCGAGGATCAGGCGTGCTGAGGCGTTTTGAATGCGTTGGAGTCGTTTTAGGAGTTTGGACGAGGCTCCTGCGTAGAGGGCGTTTCCGTAGTCCAACCTGCTGCTGACGAGGGCCTGGGTGACCGTTCTTCTTGTTTCGGTGGGGATCCACCTGTAGATCTTGTGGAGCATGCGGAGGGTGTTGAAGCAGGAGGACGAGACGGCGTTGGCCTGCTTTGTCATGGAGAGAGTAGAGTCGAGGATGAACCCTAGGTTGTGTGCGTGGTCGGTGGGTGTTGGGGCTGTTCCCAGTGCGGTCGGCCACCAGGAGTCGTCCCAAGCCGAGGGGGTGGAGCCGAGGATGAGGACTTCCGTCTTGTCCGAGTTTAGCTTCATTTGGCTGTTCTTCATCCACTCGGCAACGGCTTTCACTCCTTCGTGGAGGTTGGTTTTGGCGGTGAGGGGGTCCTTGGTGAGGGAGAGGATCAGCTGGGTGTCGTCGGCGTAGGAGATGATGTTGAGGTCATGCAGTCGGGCGACGTGGGCGAGTGGTGCCATGTAGATTTTGAACAATGTTGGGCTGAGGGATGAACCCTGGGGTACGCCGCAGATGACCTTAGTGGCTTCGGAGCGGAAAGGGGGGAGGCGTACGCTCTGTGTTCTGCCAGAGAGGAAGGAGGTGGTCCAGTCCAGGGCCTTGTCTTGGATCCCAGTGTCGTGGAGGCGTGTGCGTAGGGTGTGGTGGCAGACAGTGTCGAAGGCAGCTGACAGGTCCAGGAGGATGAGGGCCGAGGATTCTCCTTTGTCCAGCAGGGCACTGATGTCATCGGTGGTGGCGATGAGGGCAATTTCGGCGCTGTGGTTACTGCGGAATCCAGAATGGGATGAGTCCAGGATGCTGTTCTCCTCGAGGTAGCGGGTCAGTTGTTTGTTGACGGTCTTCTTGATGACCTTCGCTGGGAACAGGAGCAGGCAGATGGGCCGGAAGTTCCCATGTGAACTTTATATGAGATTTAGGGGCCTTCGACCTGGACTTATTGGGTTTGTCCCAACAGCTTTTGAGCCTTTCTTCAATGGTTCTCTGATATGAGGAGTCCTTATGTGTCTGCGCACCACTCTTTTTCAAATTGCCTGCAGGCCTTTCTTGACCAGAGGAACCCAACCTGTGCCTAATGCTTGTGTTGTCCTGCAGTGCCTTGAGACTTAAAAGGCTGTTTATTTCGTCCAGAGGTGCCTTTTAAAAAGCCTTTCAGAGGAATTGCACTTAGCTTGCCATCTTAGGTATCCTTGCAGGGACGTTTTGCACTGTTTTGTCCTGTCCATCGAGCTTCTGTAAGCCCCTATTAGGCTTTGGTCATGGGATGCAACACTTGACTTGGGTATCTGATTGGACTAGGTGCTCTAGTGGGGTCTTCTTTCCATCAACTGTATGTCTACTGTGCTCTATACTGAGACGGTTTGTCCTTGTGACGACTCCTGCTTCCTGCGCTTGTGTGAAACATTCCTAAGAGCAATGAAGGTGGACCTGTGAGTGTTGGCCGTGAGGTCTCGCGTGGCCTAACCATGAGGGGACACTGAAGTTCTTTCTCTTTTTGTGCAAATATTGCTGTGTCATGATTCAGCTGTGCAGGGGTTACTAGATTCTCACTTCCCGAGTTTGGGCACTCCTTATTGGCTTTTGTGGACTTGGTGTTTTCGAAGCCCCTAGGTGGCCCCACTGCTGGACCCAATTAACAGTTGCAGCCCTCTCGCTTTTCTGCTACTTTTCCACAGCTTTTACCATAACTGAGCATTGTGGCTCCACTGCAGGACAGGCCATATTGCTTTATTAGGTCATTTAGAGCGGAACCTTGACAATACTGTATTTCTTTTGAGTCTCCTATGTAAGTGTTGGCTCATCATCCTCCACAGTGTGGCCTAAGGGTGGTTGTGTAGTCCCCAAATGCTTCTCTCCAAGATGACCCTTAGAGAGCCTTTGTCTGGCCATTGTTGCTCTTTCCTTCACGAATGGGCCTTGGTTGGAATCATCTGTGAGGCTCTCTGTACAACTGTCACTACCCTAATTAATCAGGTGCCCTGCTTGTCTATTTTTCCTAAAGTGGTGCACAGGTCATCTGATGCCATTGATCTTTTAATGTGTCTGAGGTTCTTTCTTGGACCTTTGGAATTTTTGTAAGGACCCTGGATGGAGGGCCTGCTTTTTGGACTATTGGTTTTTCGACATAACTGTTCCCTTCAGAACACTCTTCCCTTCAGCTTCTAGCCCTTCAGTTGCTCTACATGTGCACACCCTCTGTAAGGAATTTCCTTGGTTGGTGGTACTCTGTGTGCCCGCTCTGTTCCCCTCCTGGGTCTTTGTGACATTTCTTGGTCTTCTTGTATTACGTTTCTGTGTTTCAGTTGGATACTGAAGGACACCGCCTTTCCCTTCTAGCATTGGCAGATACATTTGGCTTAGGGCAATGTGGGGAGCACTAAACCGTTCTTGTTGGCTGACCCACACAAACCTAGCCAGGTAGTCAGTTCTTGTGTTTTCTGTGCTGGGATTCATCTGAGGTCACGGAGGAACAGGATTTTGTTGATTTTCAAGAATGAGCCATTATTGCCGCAAACCCTGGACATCATCACAGGGTCGAAATGGTAGCACATAGGGAAGAGGAGGTTGGTACCGTTGTGTTGTGCCTAAGTGAGCAGTTCCTAGTTGTCTGGTCCATTGGCCTGCGCTGGTGGTAGCAGGCTCTCCAGTGATGTTGCAACATACTTGTGACATCGTACCCAAAACTTCGGTGTAAAGCTCCCCATTTTGCCAAAAAGACTGCTGAGAGCAGGGAGTTTGGGTGTTCCCCACGGCCATGTTTTTTTTGGGATCCAAGATGGTGCTTTCCAAGGAGCAGCATGGATCACAAACCACTCTGTCATGGCACCCTGTTTCCTCCTCTGCTTTCTAACCTGGTAGTCTTGTTAACATATTCATGGGTGGCTAATTTAGCAGCCCAGGCTATCACAACCCATCCTACCTTTTTTAAACAGCTGATCTATGCGCCTTGCTTTCCATTTTTGTTCCTAATATTTTTTTTGCCTGTTTTTCTAGTTCATGCTCTCCTGTTTCTTCTTTGGTGCCTCCTCTTGCCGGGGTTTCAATCTACCTGGAGCAGCATTGGCTTTTGTCTTTAGTTCTGGTTCATTGGTCTTATACTTCTTAAAGGTTTTTTTATGCTGTAACGGCTTTTCCTCTTGAATGTGGCTATTTTCTGGAATCAACCTTTAGGCCATGTTTTAGTTTCACTTTTAACATATGATGCGGAGTGGGTTTGCCCTTTTCTTTGTCTTCTCTATAGGTTGGGAAGTGATTCTCTTCCTCCTACAGCCATTGATAGTGTTTGGGGCAGATAGTCAGTCTGCTGCGCACTTGTCCTGGAAGCAAAACAAATTTCCTCAGATGAGGAGGTTGACGGGGCCTTTTGATTTACTGTTCTGTCAGAACTGTCCTGATTCCCTCACTTAAGGAGCGCTTCCATCTTTTCAGCATAACAATCTCTCCCTGTCCGAGTCTCAAGACCGAATCTAATCTCTTCCTCAGGAGCGTAGTTCAATATTTCCAAATTGTATGTTTGAGTTAATACAAAGGTTGGCTATTTTTGAGGAGCTGAATCCGCTCTAAAGAGATCTTACCCAGCAAGTTTTGCTCCTGACACTTGTCTTTACAGAGAATATAGAATACTTGAACTTTCCTTATAGATCACCTGGAAGTGAGTTTTAAATTGACAATTTGAATATACTGAACTTTAGCCCTGAGGAAGCATCTAGATTTGGTTGCAGAATGTTTGTTGACAACTTAATTCTCAATGAAAGAGTCCTTTTTTTCTACAAAAATACAACAGAATGTCACATTTATTTTCATTCTTTAATCAGAAATTAAAAGTGGATTGGACTGACTAAAACAGTATTGAAGTGTCCCGCAACTACAGTCATCAATGCAGGAGTTTGCTCGCTTCCACTACTACCATCAATTCACGGCTTGTGTGCCTGCCTATGCACACTGGTGTGTATCAATTCCTGTCAGCCATTTCCATCGAATGAGATGCATGGCTAGGAAGTTGGGTGGAATGTAAGAATGGAGATGAGGCCTGGGACTCTTTGTGATTTATGATAGCAGGTTGGAAAGAGGTGGATTTCAGGATTTGGGCCGACCAGGGAATGAGGCATTCTTGCAAGCATCTCTGGTATCTGGGTTCAGTTCCATGATTGTTGGGTTGAATGTTGACAAGCAGTCTGTGTGTGCACATACCCACAAGACTGCATTGTGAAAGCCCTCTAAAGATGATTAGGAGGGTGTGGTCTTGGGGTAGGTGTGTGTGTGTGTTTCTGATGGTATATAGAGAGCGGTGGTGGGGTGTGGGTACACATAAGTGGCTGGGGTGGGATTCCATTTCGGAGGGAGGTACACATTGTGGCATTATACTACCCCGGTGGGGGTAGAGTACCGCGTGTCTTTTCTCTTGTAATGATACAGGCAGGCTGGACAGCCTCTCCTACTGAGAAGAAGTTGCTTTCCTTAACTTTCTTCTCCCCCAGAAGGAGAATGCTCACAGCAACAAAGGTAAGCTCTTCTATTCTGGAAGATATTGTTCTTTTCTTTGCCTACCAACTGCTTCACTCAGGAAAGCATGGGGACAATGTGTGAGATTTCATTGCTGCATGAGACTAGTGATGCAGGAAGGAATACATGAAACTCAGTCGTGCTGATTGATAACGACTGATTCAAAGTTGTCGATTGCGAGGAGAGTTACAGCGTGGCTTTGTATTAGCAGTGCTAGGATGAGACTGCACAGAGGTTTAAGAGGATAGCTGCGCAGAATGAATAGTGGCATCACTTGAAGTAAGTGGGCTACTTCGCAAGGGGGAAAGTCATTCCGAACAACTTTAATTGTCTTTTATTATCAGGAAATGACTCTACAATATGGCACTTCTCAGTCTGTTGCTGCAGTGGAGCTGGTAGGTGAGGGGGCGCTCTTTGTAATTCCTGCTAAGATCTGTCATTGGACTGATTCACACAAGGAACTGGAAATAAAGCAGCCTTGTAGGATTGCAGGTGTAGTGTTGCATGTAGGGAGCATAATTCCTGAACACCTACGGAGATTGGGACATTATGTTCACTGAATTTAGAACAATGTTGGGTTTAAACATTCAAGTGGCGTATGGTGTCCAGTTATGAAAGGCACATGTAGAATAATATGTTTCTTTATGAAGGTTGAATATGGAAGTTTGCGTCCAGTTACGAAGGGCACATCTCTGTTTCTACAACTTCCTAAATGTCCTCTTCACCCATTGTTTTTAAACTACAAGGTTAGTCAATGATGTCAAGCTGTGGTTTTGCTGGGAATTGGAAAATGTGGATGTAGCAATAGATCTGGGATCTTTATAGCTTGCTATAAAATGTAGATGGTTTTGTAACATTTTTAGTAAACCTTATAGTATGTTGTTTCCATTTTTATGTCTTGTTTTTAAGACCTCAGAGTAAATAAATAGATAAAATAAATTAATATTGTGTAGTTCTGAAGGCCAGATGTGGCCCACTATGCACTGAATACAGATAAAGTTACACCCCACCCCCCACTGCTTCCATGTGGTGCACTCAAAAATAATTGGAACCAGAGTACATGAATATTGCTTCCAGTGAGGAACCCTTAATCGGTTACATCCTTCTGGATAAAGACAGTCCTTGGTGCAGATCTTTTGTATTCATGTCGCCACTCAAAGGTGGAAGCAGGTAGGCCAAATGCAGGCTTAGTCTGGCTGTTCAGTTCCACCTTCTAGTCTGAGCTCCACTCGGTCACCCCAACCCACCCTTTGTCTCTGGTTATAAGCGACACATCTTCAATATTGAGTCCATTGATAAGAGGCCGGGGCGGGTATTGTGCTTATTTATGAAGGCCACAGCTGTCATTTTATGTCTTATTATGAAAGGCACATCTAGATTGCTGTTTACAGTTGTAACCGTCACATTTGCTATATTTTATGTAGATATGATGGTCACCTCTTACCATTTTGGATGCCACATTTAGAGCACTTTGTCCAGTTATGAAGGCCGCATGAGGAATATTGTGTCTAGTCATGAAGACACGTTTAGGCTACTGTGTCGAGCTATTAAAATCACACCCGTAATACTATGGTTTGTTTTGAATGCTACATCTAGGGTAGTGGGTCAAATCAAGGAGGCCATATCGAGATTACTGTGTCCAGTTATGTTTATGTTTGGTTTGCAGATGATGTGCATACAGCAGATCTAAATAGCTTCTAAGTGCATAGGTATCAGAAAGTATACATCCAGACTGCCAGTGAATACATAGCGACTGGAGAATTATGCAAACCTGAGGGGCTTCGGTCGACATGCATACATATGTCAGAAGAGAGGAAGAGTATCAAATCTGCATGTTTAAGCGGAGGCTAAATGGCAGAGTTTTCAGGATAGGTAGAGTAGGTGGACCATGAGCCTCTGTCTCAACCTTATCAACATTGGGCATTGCGAATAACCATGGGGCGGGCTTTTCCAAACGCCTGGGACTGCTACCGCCAATCTTAAGTTCACTTCTAGAGTTTTGTATCCAGGTCCGAAACTGGTATCCGGAATATGGAGCCAACATACAAAGGGTACGTGTGGAACCCTGTGTCAAGACATGAAATCCAAATCTGGAGTAGAGTTCAGTTATGAAATCTACTTCTGGTGCACTGAGTCCAGTTGTGAAGGCCGCATGCTGAAGATTGTGTTACACTGTAAAGTCCTCCGCTACAGTCGCGTGCCCAGTTCTAAACGACACATTCCCAGGAACTTAAAGGCAACGTGAGGACAGCAAAGCAACAGTTGATCATTTAAACCCAGAGCCCTATGAGGATATCATTAATTGGAATTTGAATACATTGGTGGAGTGGAGAGCGTTGAGGTCCTAAAAGGAATTCATGATTTCTGTCTTTGGAATAGTTATATAGCTTGGATCCGTGCAGCGGCAGTGGACAGTTTTTACAGAGGATGGTGAGATGAGAGCAGCAGGGCAGAGGAGATGAGGAAATGAAGCACTATGGCAAAGACCTCCTCTGATCTGGATGGTACTAGAGATGGTGTTTGAGGTGTCTTTGGCAGTCACTGAAAGGCTAAAGATTTGTTTCCTGTTATAGGAACGCCCAAGAGGTGGTAAAATAGCTTATTCCTGAACATGGATATGCTCTCTTCGAAAGCCTTTTATAGCAGAGAATGGCTTCTGGTTCCTCTTGGTAATTCAGCCTCATCTATTAGCAGACAGCTTGTCACTGGTGTTGAGTCTTGTCACTCAGATTCTAAATGTGAGGCGAACGCCCAGAGCCTGCCAGTTGCCTAACGTGAGGAGGGTGAACTGTGTCATAGTCCCAGAGGTCACGGGAGCCACACAAATAATTTTGCGAAGTTTGTGAGAGTGGACATGCTGCCAATAGGTGAGACTCCCTGCACTGTATGTGGCAGCACTGTGAGCAACTGCCAAGATGCCAGTAAAATTGAGAGTGGTAGTTCTAGTGATGCAAGACTCTTTCACTGTTTGTGTTAACATTGTAACTACCTGGTGAGATGCCAGTAAAGTGTGAGAGGGTAGAGGCAGGGTATGTGAGACTGCCTCGCCCTGTATGTGGCAGCATAGTGACTACCTGCTGAGATGCTTGTAAAGTGTGAGAGGGTAGAGGCTGGGGATGCGAGACTCTCTTTCACTGTTTGTGTTAACATTGCACCTACCTGCTGAGATGCTTGTAAAGTGTGAGAGGGTAGAGGCAGGGTATGCGAAACCGCCTCGCACTGTATGTGGCAGCATAGTGACTGCCTGCTGAGATGCCAGTAAAGTGTGAGAGGGTAGAGGCTGGGGGATGCGAGACTGCCTCGCACTGTATGTCGCAGCATAGTGACTACCTGCTGAATTGCCAGTAAAGTGTGAGAGGGTAGAGGCAGGGTATGCGAGACTGCCTCGCACTGTATGTGGCAGCATAGTGACTGCCTGCTGAGATGCCAGTAAAGTGTGAGAGGGTAGAGGCTGGGGATGCGAGACTCCCTTATAGTGACTGCCTGCTGAGATGCCAGTAAAGTGTGAGAGTGCAGGCTCTGGAGATGCGAGACTCCCTCGTACTATATGTTGCAGCATAGTGACTACCTGCTGAGATGCTTGTAAAGTGTGAGAGGGTAGAGGCTGGGGATGCGAGACTGCCTCGCACTGTATGTCGCAGCATAGTGACTACCTGCTGAATTGCCAGTAAAGTGTGAGAGGGTAGAGGCAGGGTATGCGAGACTGCCTCGCACTGTATGTCGCAGCATAGTGACTGCCTGCTGAGATGCCAGTAAAGTGTGAGAGTGTAGAGGCTGGGGATGCGAGACTCCCTTATAGTGACTGCCTGCTGAGATGCCAGTAAAGTGTAAGAGTGTAGGCTCTGGAGATGGAAGACTCCCTTATAGTGACTACCTGCTGAGATGCCAGTAAAGTGTAAGAGTGTAGGCTCTGGAGATGGGAGACTCCCTTATAGTGACTACCCGCTGAGATGCTTGTAAAGTGTGAGAGTGAAGAGGCTGGGGATGCGAGACTCCCTCACACTATATGTGACAGCATAGTGACTACCTGCTGAGATGTCAGTAAAGTGTGAGAGTGTAGACTCTGGAGATGCGAGACTCCCTCATACTATATGTTGCAGCATAGTGACTACCTGCTGAGATGCTTGTAAAGTGTGAGAGGGTAGAGGCTGGGGATGCGAGACTGCCTCGCACTGTATGTCGCAGCATAGTGACTACCTGCTGAATTGCCAGTAAAGTATGAGAGGGTAGAGGCAGTGTATGCGAGACTGCCTCGCACTGTATGTGGCAGCATAGTGACTGCCTGCTGAGATGCCAGTAAAGTGTGAGAGGGTAGAGGCTGGGGATGAGAGACTCCCTTATAGTGACTGCCTGCTGAGATGCCAGTAAAGTGTGAGAGTGTAGGCTCTGGAGATGGGAGACTCCCTTATAGTGACTACCCGCTGAGATGCTTGTAAAGTGTGAGAGTGTAGAGGCTGGGGATGCAAGACTCCCTCGTACTATATGTTGCAGCATAGTGACTACCTGCTGAGATGCTTGTAAAGTGTGAGAGGGAAGAGGCTGGGGATGCGAGACTCCCTTATAGTGACTGCCTGCTGAGATGCCAGTAAAGTGTGAGAGGGTAGAGGCTGGGGATGCGAGACTCCCTTATAGTGACTGCCTGCTGAGATGCTTGTAAAGTGTGAGAGTGTAGAGGCTGGGGATGCGAGACTCCCACACACTATATGTGACAGCATAGTGACTACCTGCTGAGATGCCAGTAAAGTGTGAGAGTGTAGACTCTGGAGATGCGAGACTCCCTCGTACTATATGTTGCAGCATAGTGACTACCTGCCGAGATGCTTGTAAAGTGTGAGAGGGTAGAGTCTGGGTGCGAGACTGCCTCGCACTGTATGTCGCAGCATAGTGACTACCTGCTGAATTGCCAGTAAAGTGTGAGAGGGTAGAGGCAGGGTATGCAAGACTGCCTCACACTGTATGTGGCAGCATAGTGACTGCCTGCTGAGATGCCAGTAAAGTGTGAGAGGGAAGAGGCTGGGGATGCGAGACTCCCTTATAGTGACTACCTGCTGAGATGCCAGTAAAGTGTAAGAGTGTAGGCTCTGGAGATGGGAGACTCCCTTATAGTGACTACCCGCTGAGATGCTTGTAAAGTGTGAGAGTGTAGAGGCTGGGGATGCGAGACTCCCTCACACTATATGTGACAGCATAGTGACTACCTGCTGAGATGCCAGTAAAGTGTGAGAGTGTAGACTGGAGATGCGAGACTCCCTTGTACTATGTGTTGCAGCAAAGTGACTACCTGAAGAGATGCTTGTAATGTGTGAGAGGGTAGAGGCTGGGGATGTGAGACTCTCTCACACTGTATGTTGCAGCATAGTGACTACCTGGTGAGATGCTCGTAATGTGTAAGATGGGAGAAGTTAATGGTCCATGAGACTCCCTTGCACTGTATGTGGTGGTATAGTGACTAGCTGGTGTGATGCTAGTAAGGTGTTAGATTTGAGAAGGAGGAGAGGAGTCTCCTTGGCACTGTATGTGATGGTATAGTGACTAGAAGGTGAGATTCCAGGAGTTAGATTGGAGAAGCTGAAGATCTGTGAGACTCCCTGGCACTGTATGTGGTGGTATTGTGACCAGCAAGCAAGATGCCTGTATGGTGTGGGATTGGAGAGGCAGGAGAGGAGACTCCTTAACACTGTATGTGGTGGTTAACTGACTAGCTGGTGAGATGCCAGTAAGGTGTGAGCTTGGAGAAGCTGATGACCCGTGAGTCTCCCTGGTTCTGTATGTGGTGGTATATTGACTAGCTGGTGAGATTGAAAAGGGCGGATTTGAGACTCCTTGGTACCTTATGTGGTGGTATAGTGACTAGCTGTTGAGACAGTGGTAAGGTGCGAGATTAAAGAGGGAGGGCAGGAGTCTCCTTGGCACTGCATGTGGTGGTATTGATACTAGCACGCAAGATGCTAGTAAGGTGTGAGATTTGAGAGGGAGGAGAGGAGACTCCTTAAGACTGTATGTGGTGGTGTTGTGGCTAGCAGGAGAGATGCTAGTAAGGTGTGAGATTTGAGAGGGAGGAGAGGAGACTCCTTAACACTGCATGTGGTGGTATTGTTACTAGCATGCAAGATGCCAGTAAGGTGTGAGATTTGAGAGGGAGGAGAGGAGACTCCTTAACACTGTATGTGGTGGTGTTGTGACTAGCAGGAGAGATGCTAGTAAGGTGTGAGATTTGAGAGGGAGGAGAGGAGACTCCTTAACACTGTATGTGGTGGTGTTGTGACTAGCAGGAGAGATGCTAGTAAGGTGTAAGATTTGAGAGGGAGGAGAGGAGACTCCTTAACACTGTATGTGGTGGTGTTGTGACTAGCAGGAGAGATGCTAGTAAGGTGTGAGATTTGAGAGGGAGGAGAGGAGACTCCTTAACACTGCATGTGGTGGTATTGTTACTAGCATGCAAGATGCCAGTAAGGTGTGAGATTTGAGAGGGAGGAGAGGAGACTCCTTAACACTGTATGTGGTGGTGTTGTGACTAGCAGGAGAGATGCTAGTAAGGTGTGAGATTTGAGAGGGAGGAGAGGAGACTCCTTAACACTGCATGTGGTGGTATTGTTACTAGCATGCAAGATGCCAGTAAGGTGTGAGATTTGAGAGGGAGGAGAGGAGACTCCTTAACACTGTATGTGGTGGTGTTGTGACTAGCAGGAGAGATGCTAGTAAGGTGTGAGATTTGAGAGGGAGGAGAGGAGACTCCTTAACACTGTATGTGGTGGTGTTGTGACTAGCAGGAGAGATGCTAGTAAGGTGTAAGATTTGAGAGGGAGGAGAGGAGACTCCTTAACACTGTATGTGGTGGTGTTGTGACTAGCAGGAGAGATGCTAGTAAGGTGTGAGAGTTGAGAGGAAGGAGAGGAGACTCCTTGGTACTGTATGTGGTGGTATAATGACTAGCTGCTGAGATGGTAGTAAGGTGTGAGAGTTGAGAGGGAGGAGAGGAGACTCCTTAACACTGTATGTGGTGGTGTTGTGTCTAGCAGGAGAGATGATAGTAAGGTGTTAGATTTGAGAGGAAGGAGAGGAGACTCCTTAACACTGCATGTGGTGGTATTGTTACTAGCAGGAGAGATGCTAGTAAGGTGTGAGATTTGAGAGGGAGGAGAGGAGACTCCTTAACACTGTATGTGGTGGTGTTGTGACTAGCAGGAGAGATGCTAGTAAGGTGAGAGAGTTGAGAGGAAGGAGAGGAGACTCCTTGGTACTGTATGTGGTGGTATAATGACTAGCTGCTGAGATCGTAGTAAGGTGTGAGAGTTGAGAGGGAGGAGAGGAGACTCCTTAACACTGTATGTGGTGGTGTTGTGTCTAGCAGGAGAGATGCTAGTAAGGTGTGAGATTTGAGAGGGAGGAGAGGAGACTCCTTAACACTGCATGTGGTGGTGGTGTGACTAGCAGGAGAGATGCTAGTAAGGTGTGAGAGTTGAGAGGAAGGAGAGGAGACTCCTTGGTACTGTATGTGGTGGTATAATGACTAACTGCTGAGATGGTAGTAAGGTGTAAGATTTGAGAGGGAGGAGAGGAGACTCCTTAACACTGCATGTGGTGGTATTGTTACTAGCATGCAAGATGCTAGTAAGGTGTGAGATTTGAGAGGGAGGAGAGGAGACTCCTTAAGACTGCATGTGGTGGTGTTGTGACTAGCACGCAAGATGCTAGTAAGGTGTGAGATTTGAGAGGGAGGAGAGGAGACTCCTTAAGACTGCATGTGGTGGTGTTGTGACTAGCAGGAGAGATGCTAGTAAGGTGTGAGATTTGAGAGGGAGGAGAGGAGACTCCTTAACACTGTATGTGGTGGTGTTGTGACTAGCAGGAGAGATGCTAGTAAGGTGTAAGATTTGAGAGGGAGGAGAGGAGACTCCTTAACACTGTATGTGGTGGTATTGTTACTAGCATGCAAGATGCTAGTAAGGTGTGAGATTTGAGAGGGAGGAGAGGAGACTCCTTAACACTGTATGTGGTGGTGTTGTGTCTAGCAGGAGAGATGCTAGTAAGGTGTGAGATTTGAGAGGGAGGAGAGGAGACTCCTTAACACTGTATGTGGTGGTATTGTTACTAGCATGCAAGATGCTAGTAAGGTGTGAGATTTGAGAGGGAGGAGAGGAGACTCCTTAACACTGTATGTGGTGGTGTTGTGTCTAGCAGGAGAGATGCTAGTAAGGTGTGAGAGTTGAGAGGGAGGAGAGGAGACTCCTTGGTACTGTATGTGGTGGTATAATGACTAACTGCTGAGATGGTAGTAAGGTGTAAGATTTGAGAGGGAGGAGAGGAGACTCCTTAACACTGCATGTGGTGGTATTGTTACTAGCATGCAAGATGCTAGTAAGGTGTGAGATTTGAGAGGGAGGAGAGGAGACTCCTTAAGACTGCATGTGGTGGTGTTGTGACTAGCACGCAAGATGCTAGTAAGGTGTGAGATTTGAGAGGGAGGAGAGGAGACTCCTTAAGACTGCATGTGGTGGTGTTGTGACTAGCAGGAGAGATGCTAGTAAGGTGTGAGAGTTGAGAGGAAGGAGAGGAGACTCCTTGATACTGTATGTGGTGGTATAATGACTAGCTGCTGAGATGGTAGTAAGGTGTGAGAGTTGAGAGGGAGGAGAGGAGACTCCTTAACACTGTATGTGGTGGTGTTGTGACTAACAGGAGAGATGCTAGTAAGGTGTGAGAGTTGAGAGGGAGGAGAGGAGACTCCTTAAGACTGCATGTGGTGGTGTTGTGACTAGCACGCAAGATGCTAGTAAGGTGTGAGATTTGAGAGGGAGGAGAGGAGACTCCTTAACACTGTATGTGGTGGTGTTGTGACTAGCAGGAGAGATGCTAGTAAGGTGTGAGAGTTGAGAGGGAGGAGAGGAGACTCCCTCGCACTGTATGTGGTGGCATTGAGACTAATGGGTGGGAGAGAGCAATGTTCCAGATCGGTAATGCTGGTGATATGCGAGTGTCCCAGGCAGACCTGCCCAGCGCTTCTCATGATGCTCTACTTGACTCTTCACAGAGCTCCTCCAGCACCTGCAGCAGCAGCTCTCGGAGGTCGATCACCGCGCCATCACCTACATGAAGCGCTTCAACAAGCTGCAGGCCGACTACCACAACCTCATCGGGGTCACTGCCGAGCTCGTCGATTCCCTGGAGGCCACAGTCAATGGCAAGATGGTAAGGCGACACAGCATTTGCAACACTCACCGCAGACGTGGGGCATGCAAAGTCCATATAGGCCTCTCACGACACAAAGTGTGGGGAAATGGAGGCAGGCAATATGTATTATAATCTGTACCACTATTGGCGTTTAGCTAAAACATGTCCTCTGCATCAAGGCTGGAAATCTGTGTGCCACGCAGCTCCTCATAGACCTGCTCAGACCTTGCCACATTGCTGGAAGCACTTTGAAGTTACGCTCTCTTCCCGGCTTCTTGACTTGTAGAGCTATTACGTACCGGTACGATCTTGGCTGCGGGCACCCTAGGAAGTCTGCCATGACTCTCTTCTTCAGAATTTGAAGACATGTTTGGCAATTTGAGGTTCTCACTGGGCATGTTAAGATCTATCTTGACATTAGAGGTTCGATTTTGGCTTTTGATGTTCTCCCTGCATATTTGGGTTTCTCCCTGGGCATTTGTAGCCCGCCCACCCTAAAATGCCCTCTCTGGGCATTTGAAGCCCTTCCTGGGCATTTGAAACCCTTCCTGGGCATCTGAAGCTACCCCTGGACATTGGACCCCTAGCCAGGGCTTTTGTGACTGTGTTTAGTCATTTGAAGCAGAGCTTGGGCATTCAAGAGTGTGTCTAGGCACATATTTGTTCCCAGCTACACAATGACAGGCACACATGGCCTGGGGCCATGATAGATATACTTTGGCATCTCAGCAACTGGGCATTCCTACTTTTAATTACGTATATAATGTTACTCTTGAGCACAGGATGTGACTGTACCTGGGGAGCTGATGGTTATGATGTTAGCGTTTTGCACAGTGGTATTTATAATAGATGATAGGCGCTTATGGTGAGTACACCTGATGTATATAAACTTAATGGATCAGTGACGGTGCTAGAGGGTAGGGGAGAACCACCAGCCTCCCTAAAAACTGCGGTCAGACCACATATAATCAAGATCAGGGTACCCAAGCACACGTTAAATCAAAGTTAAGACGGTTAGTATATACATAAACAAATAACACAAATAGATCTTCGTTTCTTTCTTTTGGGTTTCTTCGGTTTAATGTTCTTTTCTCAAAGTGTGTTTCACAATCTTCAAAACGTTCCCAAGCCAACACGTGTTTCGTCGCCTTTAGTAGTTTTTTACATGCGACTTGTTCACGGCTAGGTACAAATTGATATGGTAATTACATTAATTAATATGTTATTACAAGATGCAAACATTTGTTAACAGCGTAAACAAATGTGCTCCCAGGGTAGGTGTAAAACTATGGGTAGATTTATCCATAGAAGGTATCATAAGGCTATAGTGTACTATCAAACACCGTGAGGTATGGTGAGCACTAGCCATATCATATCAGTTGGTGATTGCCAGATCTCCTACAAACTAACGTGTGAGTGGTATATGTAAAACAATCCTTTGTGTGCCGGAACTTATATCCAGTTCGAATTTAATCCAAAATCGCATGCGGTATGAACAGTCCATTAAGTTAGAAAGCAAAATAAGTATACAGACTCTTGTTGTAAAAAATTCTTTATGAGTAGAACTAGAAAGTGTGCCAAATGGAAAAAAGGTGCCCCAAATCTGAGCACCACGTCTGTAATAGAAAGGTAGAATGTCTAAGTATAGTACACAGCCAAACATAACTGTTCGTCTATCCGAATTTACATTACTGCTGCAATGTCGAGATAAGCTATGTATAGATTTGTGAGGTCCGTATACGTCTCGTCTGCGTATACTATTAATGCATCTGGTCTTTAAAACCTCGTACATGTGGAAACTAATCTTAAAATCTATACATAGCTTATCTCGACATTGCCGCAGTAATGTAAATTCGGATAGACGAACAGTTATGTTTGGCTGTGTACTATACTTAGACATTCTACCTTTCTATTACAGACGTGGTGCTCAGATTTGGGGCACATGCGGAAATGTGATAACATTTCATTCGGATATAATTGATCAAATACCCCCTCCCTCGTCGTCGGATTGTATGACCTGGAATTATCGTCATACTAGACGTATGTATATGATTTTGGACATAAACTTCTCCATTTCTCAAACGTTTTACAAAGTGTCTATATAGTCACCATTTTGACACTTCTCTTTGCTTGATTATACTTTTACAGACTTTGCATACTAAACCGTATTCAGGTCAGTTGTTTTATTTGCGTCACCTTTTTTCCATTTGGCACACTTTCTAGTTCTACTCATAAAGAATTTTTTACAACAAGAGTCTGTATACTTATTTTGCTTTCTAACTTAATGGACTGTTCATACCGCATGCGATTTTGGATTAAATTCGAACTGGATATAAGTTCCGGCACACAAAGGATTGTTTTACATATACCACTCACACGTTAGTTTGTAGGAGATCTGGCAATCACCAACTGATATGATATGGCTAGTGCTCACCATACCTCACGGTGTTTGATAGTACACTATAGCCTTATGATACCATCTATGGATAAATCTACCCATAGTTTTACACCTACCCTGGGAGCACATTTGTTTACGCTGTTAACAAATGTTTGCATCTTGTAATAACATATTAATTAATGTAATTACCATATCAATTTGTACCTAGCCGTGAACAAGTCGCATGTAAAAAACTACTAAAGGCGACGAAACACGTGTTGGCTTGGGAACGTTTTGAAGATTGTGAAACACACTTTGAGAAAAGAACATTAAACCGAAGAAACCCAAAAGAAAGAAACGAAGATCTATTTGTGTTATTTGTTTATGTATATACTAACCGTCTTAACTTTGATTTAACGTGTGCTTGGGTACCCTGATCTTGATTATATGTGGTCTGACCGCAGTTTTTAGGGAGGCTGGTGGTTCTCCCCTACCCTCTAGCACCGTCACTGATCCATTAAGTTTATATACATCAGGTGTACTCACCATAAGCGCCTATCATCTATTATAAATACCACTGTGCAAAACGCTAACTACCTAACAGAATAGAAGGCTGCTGTGGTGCACCATGAATACTTTTGAAAATATGAGAAGCAGTAGAGACAAAGAAGCGGATGATCTCTTTAACAATAGGGATGACAACACATCATCTTTTCCGTCCAACCCAGGGGCTACACCTAGACCGAATGAGGGTCTCAAGAGTAAATTCCAACGTCTTGAGAAATTACGGAAGAATGAGGCTTCCAAATGGTGGGACGGGGCCACCCTGAAACAATACATTAAGATTAAACAAATACCTAGGGGACTCCGTTCCCAAATTCTGCCTACTTACGATGACCTAGACCCAGACCTACTAAAGGCATGGGAACAGGAACTTACAGAGAATTCTAATAAACTGATGGAGATACTGATTGAGAATTGCGATAGAAAGACAGCTAAATTACAAACAGAGATAGAAACCCTAGAGGCAGAAATTAAATCTCTCAATCTTCCAGAACCAACTGAGAAAAACTATAACATCTTGAATGACATCTTGAAATATCACATCTCAGAAATTAAAGCACGAAAAACCAAAAAACTTAAGAGAGATGAGGCTGACTACCGTAATGGTAGGATTTTTACCTTCGCAGCTAAATATGATCACCTTGTATCCAAGGATGACTCCGTGAAATCCAAACTGGCAACTCCCGTAAGCTCAAGTAACACCTCACTAGATACACCAATAACAAGCGAATCAGAACAGGGAGATACCCGGACAGACCCATCAGAGTTAGAGAATCGTTTTTTACAAGAGGTGTTACGCATCAAGAAAGGGAACAGGGAACAGAACAAACGCCCTATTATAAGCCCAAAACAAGGAGAGGGAAGAGAGGAGGTAGGAAGAGAGGAAAGGGCAGGTATGAAAACGAGATCTTGGAACAAGAGAAAGTAAATACTGTGAATATAGTTAATTTGTCAACCAGAACTTTAACAAACGATGACGAAACACTTCTGAAAAAAGGTCTTAATTTTTGTCCCAAAAGTCATGGTAATGTGGTGGATGTGAAAATTGATTTGTTTAAATTTGTTAGGAAAATGAAAATCAAGAAACACTTTATGTTCACAAATGAAATGAATAAAAAAGATACTATTGATCAGCAACTACATCCTCTGAGTGCGGTAACTATTCAAGAAATTATTGACACTAGGCTACTTTTATCACTAACAGATTGTGAAGATGAAATTACTACTGCAGATATTGTCATGCGTGATCTGAATGTGATAAGTGATGTACGAATAGAAAGTGGCCTAAAAGCAAAATCCAAATGGGTACCAACGTTACAGAGTGGGAACAGCATAGACATTTTTCATAAACTTGTCAGCAGTGATTTAGACAGATTTGATCTAAAGAAACACACACCACGACTAAGGAATGATAACCTGACATATGGGGAAAGACAAGCACTACATAAGTTAAGAACTGATGACGACATTATTATAAAGGAAGCGGACAAAGGGGGCAACATTGTCATCATGTCCAACCTTGACTATGAGAAACAAATTCTCTCTCAACTAGGAGATTTGGAGTGCTATGAACATCTTCCCAGCAATCCAATTTGGAAATTGACAGAATACATTAACAGACACCTAAAACAATGGTATGGCATGGGTATTTTGGATCATGATGAGTACAGCTATCTGCAGGTTAATAAACCAAGATACCCTTGCCTGTACACACTGCCCAAAATACACAAAAACCTTCCGTTCCCTCCGGGTAGACCCATCATTTCAGGGATAGAGGGCCCAACAGAAAGGCTGTCAGAATATGTCGACATTTTCCTAAAACCACTGGTTTGCAACCTCCCATCATATATACGGGACACAAAACACATCTTGGGACTCTTATCGGACATTACATGGGGACCAGAAATGATACTAGTGACACTAGATGTCACGGCCCTCTACACCAGTATCAATAGAGAGTGTGGATTAAAAGCTATCAAAAAAATCCTAAGCACTAGATCAGCAAGTACATGGGAACACACAGAAATGTTAATTACCATGATAGAACTTATCCTTGACAACAATGTATTTCTATTTAAGGACAAGTGGTACCGTCAGAAACAGGGAGTTGCCATGGGCTCCAGATTCTCTCCTTCATACGCCAATCTGTTTATGGGATGGCTTGAGGAGGAGTGGATCTGGGGCCAACATGGTTCAGAATGGATAGAGTTTATTCTCTTTTGGGGCAGGTATATCGACGACTGCCTAATGATCTGGACAGGAGATGTAGAAACACTCATGAAATTTGTTGAACACCTCAACAGTAATACATGGAATATTAGATTCACACACGAGTATAGCAAGATGAAAGTCACATTCCTTGACATAGAACTGTATGTAGGGAACAATCAGATCAACAGTAGATTGTACCGCAAAGACACGGCGTGCAATGCAGTATTGCATGCCACCAGCGCACACCCTAGACATCAGATCAATGCGATACCCTATGGAGAATTTGTCAGAGCCAGACGCAACTGCAGTCTGGACTCTGAATTTACAAAATGCACTGAGGAAATGACTGAACGCTTCAAATCCAGGGGTTACAATACCAACATCCTAAAAAAAGCTAAAACTAGGATCATGAAGATCAAAAGAGAAACGACCCTCAGGGACAATACTAACAGGAAGACAGAGGATAACAAAGTGAGATTTATCACAAACTACAATGACATTTCGGGTGTGCTAGTTAAAAGTCTCAACAGACACTGGCATATCCTCAAAAAAGACGACACCATGACAGGGGTTATTGGCAACAAACCAGAAATCACCTATAAAAAAGGAAACTCCCTTAGAGGTCTCCTTAGCCCCAGCTATCCAATAGCCACCACCGGTAGGAACTGGCTGGCTACACACATGGAGGGTTTCCATAGATGTGGACACTGCTCAGCGTGCAAATGGGCTTACAATAAAAAATTGGAATTCATGGGTCCTAACGAGAAAAGTTACAAGATTAGGACAAATATCAATTGTAATACAAATTTTGTTGTATATATCATCGAGTGCAGGTGCAACAAAAAATATGTGGGCAGCACGATACGCCCCTTACGTGTCAGGATAGGGGAACACATGAGGGCAGTGAAACAGGGTGATGAAAGATACCCAATTGCAACACACATCCTGGAATGCCATTCGCAGGGAACACACAGGGACTTTAAATTCTATGGTATAGAACAAACCATGAGGAACCCTAGAGGGGGTAACAGAGAACTAATGCTTCGTAGGAACGAAGCCTCCTGGATATTGAAATTACGTACGACAGAGCTAGGGATTAATGTTGATGATGAAATGCATTATTTTCTAGGTAAATGAAACCAGATAACATACATGACCATATTACTGTATCATCTCCTGAGTATATTGGACACTGTACAAACCTATGGATATTTTCCTTTGAAAACCTTTTTGTTGTGGTATAGATATGGTTCCACTGAAGAGATTATGGGAATTCTGCGAAGTATATGTTTCATGATGTCACTCACCCATCCACCGTAATTCACTTTTGATTGTATATGGTAAGCCACCATTAACTTTACACACATCACGGTATGTACAGTCTTTGAGTTTCAGAAACACTTTAGATACTTTACAAATGAAGTTTCATTCTCACTACAGGCACGCTTCATGTTCCATAATTCTGATAAATTCCATATTGAATTTGACTAGTCCACAATATATATATGTGGCCCTATATTTATGCCTTTATAATATACATTCGACGACTACCTAAAGTGCAGTCGTGATCTCTGGGCACTTTTGACCGTCATAAAGTTTCTTTCTAACAACGCGAATTTGTTATACATTATTTTTTACCAATTTATCGAATTGGTTACGAATATAGCAATGTCGCTCACACTAATATTAGGTCGGATATGCCGACAAAACTGGGTTAAATCATGCCGTATTCATTGAGGGAATAGAATCTAGGGAGATTAAGACCCATTCGACGCTATCGATACGCAACCCTCTTAAATATGGCGCCTATTTTCGTAAGTGGTTTGCCATCCGCATCGGCCCGACTTCCGGTCACATGACCTCACAATTACGCATATACTTGACGGCTAAACGCATACCGGCAACTCTAACTTGGAGCCAGACGCGGTTGGGGGGAGATACAACTTCACAGAACGAGAGGTAAGAGGATAACGAATAACGAGATATACTTTGTTATTCTGCCATAAGGAGAACGAATCACGGAGCACGCCGTGTCACCTTATCCTAGCCCTTAACTAAAAGTAAATAGTCGGAGAGATTACGAGCCAGATAGTGGGAGTATAAGGATCTCTACCTGTCTCCAACAAGGATTGCTTTTCTGATAGAACTTAATAACCATGAGTAGGAAGTTTATTTATTTTAGTGTTCTCTTGTTCCATTGCCAAGAATATATATGTGCATGGGTATACAGAGACTGTGTTCGTGTATACTGAAACTGAAGTCCTGTATCGGTTTTAAAGAGATTAGGAGCCCCTCGTTTTTGGCTATTGACAAACGATATTATGGACCTCCCCATCCCTCGTATCATTTTAAGATTAGTTTCCACATGTACGAGGTTTTAAAGACCAGATGCATTAATAGTATACGCAGACGAGACGTATACGGACCTCACAAATCTATACATAGCTTATCTCGACATTGCCGCAGTAATGTAAATTCGGATAGACGAACAGTTATGTTTGGCTGTGTACTATACTTAGACATTCTACCTTTCTATTACAGACGTGGTGCTCAGATTTGGGGCACATGCGGAAATGTGATAACATTTCATTCGGATATAATTGATCAAATACCCCCTCCCTCGTCGTCGGATTGTATGACCTGGAATTATCGTCATACTAGACGTATGTATATGATTTTGGACATAAACTTCTCCATTTCTCAAACGTTTTACAAAGTGTCTATATAGTCACCATTTTGACACTTCTCTTTGCTTGATTATACTTTTACAGACTTTGCATACTAAACCGTATTCAGGTCAGTTGTTTTATTTGCGTCACCTTTTTTCCATTTGGCACACTTTCTAGTTCTACTCATAAAGAATTTTTTACAACAAGAGTCTGTATACTTATTTTGCTTTCTAACTTAATGGACTGTTCATACCGCATGCGATTTTGGATTAAATTCGAACTGGATATAAGTTCCGGCACACAAAGGATTGTTTTACATATACCACTCACACGTTAGTTTGTAGGAGATCTGGCAATCACCAACTGATATGATATGGCTAGTGCTCACCATACCTCACGGTGTTTGATAGTACACTATAGCCTTATGATACCATCTATGGATAAATCTACCCATAGTTTTACACCTACCCTGGGAGCACATTTGTTTACGCTGTTAACAAATGTTTGCATCTTGTAATAACATATTAATTAATGTAATTACCATATCAATTTGTACCTAGCCGTGAACAAGTCGCATGTAAAAAACTACTAAAGGCGACGAAACACGTGTTGGCTTGGGAACGTTTTGAAGATTGTGAAACACACTTTGAGAAAAGAACATTAAACCGTAGAAACCCAAAAGAAAGAAACGAAGATCTATTTGTGTTATTTGTTTATGTATATACTAACCGTCTTAACTTTGATTTAACGTGTGCTTGGGTACCCTGATTTTAGCTGATGGTTATGATTCTGACAAATCATGGTCAGACCAGCATCATCAAAGAAAAATCTTTTTCAAACTTTGTTTTTTTTTAAATGAAATTTGTGCTGTTTATGTTGCACTCCTGGTCTGGAAATGGCCCAGTCTCATTTTGAATTTTAGTGAATCTGGCCGAGGGCTGTGCGAGTTGTCCTACTTGAGAACACTTGTTGTGACCTCTAAGCCATCCTGCCCTGCCTTCACCAGGGTGCTGCAGTAAGCTGACCCTGCCCTGATGCCATGCTTCCTTCACCCTCACTTCCCTCACGCTGGTAACCCTCTTTAGTCCTTTGGTTTTACTCTGAGCGTCTTCTTGCCCCACCGAGGTGTAACAAGGGCCTATAGCGATATTAAGCCAGGGCAACTCATCCTAATCTCCCTCCCTCCTTCGAAGAGTAATCGCTTGCCTGCACGTGATGTGTGTCCTAGCGATCTACAAATTTAGGAAACGCGAGAGGACCCAGGGGTAAGCAATAGTCGAACACCAGAAAAAGATGAGCTTTGGAAAAGCTAGTATGTTTTGCTTTGGCAGGCCTACCATTTATGTATTTATTTGGAAGCATATCCAATAGACTCTAAAATTATAAAAGTAAAAGCGTATGCAATAGACTCTAAAATTATAAAAATAAAAGCATATGCAATAGACTCTAAAATTATAAAAGTAAAAGCATATGCAATAGATTCTAAAAGCAAAAATGCCACAGACTAAAGCATGTGTTAAAAAAATCTTTTTTAAATCATTACAAAAAATAAGTTTCAAATATCATGAAATGAAAGCAGAGATTGCCCGTCCAACCCTGGCACTATGGTTTACTATGTTTTAGGCGACTACACATGCACAAGAGCAAAGAGCTGTGACTCACAGTGAAGCGAGCCAATGACCTGCGTGGGCGGACCCATTGCCTCATGCTGTAGGCTGAAGTGTGCGGAAGCAAAATGTGACGAGCACTTGAAAAGTCCAATAGATGAAGAGGGCATCTCTAGGCCTGACCTAAAAAGGGCCCGCTGATCACAAACAGTCCAGTCAGTTGTCTTTAGTAGTCTCCTACATTGTTGGTATCCTTTCAGGCAGGGTCATCCCGGGACCGCTGCCTCGTCTTGCCAATCGCCCAGGTCTGCTGATGCTTATTCGTAAGCGTGGGCAAATCTATCATCAACCCCTCAGCCATTGGGCTTGTGAAAAATGTCACAACTTCTGAATCCACTTTGTCACCTAATTACATCTTTGGTGAGGCCTTATCCTCTTCTCTGCTGTGCATTCCTGATAGTCAGACACCTGCACTCTGCATCACATATATTTTAGTTTGACAGGCCCACATAGTGCTGACAACTCGCAACAGCGGGCAGATGGGCTCTGCGCCAGAAACTCTGCCAACCTTTCATAAAAGAGCAGCGAAAATACAAGAAGTCGTGCTCCCTTGCACTTGCGTGCAGTCTGAAGCCTTTTGGGGTTTCCAGCACAGAAAGAATTTCAGGGGCACCTGGACCCATCCTCATTCAGAGGCGCAAACCGCTCCACCTTCTAGTTGTTTATTATAGACAGTGCCAGCGGAATTATATGGCATGGGAGGACTAAATAATGTGGCAGGACTGACTAAAGTATGTAACAACAAAAAGCAAACTATGCAGCGTAATGTGGCACATTTTGTGCTGGTATTTCTTATTTTGTCATTTCTGTTTATACAGGTTAAAAATTGCCCAAAATGGCCAAAATTTCTCCAGATCTTTACTAGTTTAACTCCCAAATCCAGCAGTGACCAGCCAACCTTTGTGAACTGCCTTCCAGTAAAAGGCAACGTGTCTCACTGCATTTATAGTAACTTTTGATCCATTTGAGATCAAAACAATTTTGTGTTGAGATTATGCAGGTGATGATAGATTGTGTGGCAAACACAGCAAATGCATAATTATGCGGAGAATTCTGATTTCGCAAAGTCGCATAGGTCCAGTGGTCATTGTATGAATGTTATTGGCGCTGCCTGCCTGGCAATCTTTTTCACTCCCCAAAGAACTCCCAGTGACATCACTGGCTTGACCTGCCACAAGCACCCTACCCAATAAGTTCAGATTTAGAGGCCAAGTCTGAAATCTCTATTTTCTCTGTGATCCAGCTGCTTCCAGGCTGCAAGAGCAGTGCCAGGGCGAGCCAAGGGCGAGGCAGGGACCTCCGCTCCACCTCCTCTAACCTCTTGCTACTACCGGTGTCCATGCAGTAACTGCTGGCGACCATATTTCATCGTTCTGTTTCTGCAACAGCAGCAAGACCATAGTCTGCTTTAGAGGGTTCAAGACACCTGCGTAATGTCGTTGGGCTCCTGGCCCACATGCTCACATAAAGGACAACACTGACACTAGTTAGGTGGCGCATAACTGGCCGCGAGCACATGTGCTCAGGCCCTTTTATTAACAGGGTCACTGGACCGGTGATGACTGTGATGGATGGATGTGCGGTGAATGTAGACAATGCCCCTAGGGAGGGGCTGCTATAGGACGTGTCCAGCAGGACAATACATTTCTCCCAAAATCCAAAAGAAAAACGAAGTCCAACCTGTGGGAACAAAACAACGATAAATTGGATACCAACAGGACATTTCCGCTCACATTCATAATTTGACCTGAGCGCTTCAGGACCCGAACGCTGGCCCAGAGACATCAGGGACCTTCGGCTGCGCGCTGGCTGGAGTCATGTCCATTGTGTGGAGCTGGACCCCTCTGCTGATGCTTCAGATAATTTGTGGTTAGTGTCAAGAGTTCAAAAACAGGGTGCGTCAGTAGCATTGTCGGAGTGCACCACGTAGCATCCATCTTGACGCATGCTTTGCTGATTTTGGCTTGTTAAACACGCCGGCAATCTGTTGAGATTCACGAAACAAAGGTCTCGCTACCTCCTGTAAATCCGTCAGTGGGACATTGCCAAGTCTATCTCTTGCGCTTGTGGAGGCCCCTTGGATGGGTTTCCACCAGACTGTGTTAGGTCTGCTCTGGGGCTGCGTACGTGCAGCATCTGAGCCACTGCAAAACTGCCGAGAAGCCACTGCCTAGTTGCTCGTGCATCTGCAGAGGTAGATGGGTCTTGGTCAAGTCTCGCTCTCTCCTCCGGAATCTGGGTTCAGGCAGGGTGAGCAGGTAATCTCTGGTTGACTGACTTTCCGAGTGTCACTGGTGCTTCTTGTCTGTAGTTCTGATAGTGGTGTTGGACTCCACTCTGGGTGTTCGATGCTCCATAGATGGTAGGGATGACAGACTAAGACCGGGTTGGCATGCTGGGGTTGACAGACATGTGGCGAACCTCTACGGTCTGGAGCGATAAATTACCTTGATAATGGAAGGCATTCTTTCTGGGGTCATCAAGCAGCTTGGATTGATGGTGCTAGGTGCATACACGTTTTCATTGTGGAAGCATCTGCATCCTTTTGCCTGGATATTTTGGGTTGCTGAGCAGTTGGTGACTGTGTCTGGACAGATACTGTGGCAAGCGTGGGGCAGAGACTTGGTTCGCACGTGCTTGTGGCTTACTTTTGGTTCTCTCGCTGTGATGTTGCCAGGTCGTCCTCGTTTCACCTCTGTGGCTTGCTGCTTGTGTCTAGATGTGTTACGTTAGCAGCTCGAGTCTTCTTGAGCGTACCTTTCAGGCCTGACTCCTGATCTTCCCTCCTGGGCTTGGTTGATTCGCAGGTTTCCCAGTGTGGCCCAGCAGGTCACACTTACACTTCCTCCTTCTCTTTCTTTGTGGTGCTTTGGCATGTACCTTCTTTCCAATGATGCAGTTGAGGCCTCTCGTTGCAAGTCTCTTCTTCTGGGAGAAGCAGCGTGCACCATCTTTGGGACACGTCAGAAGGGCCTCTTAGTGGTCAACTGTCTCTGGAGTATGTGGGTGAGACTTCTAGTCGCTTGAGAATCTTCACCAACAGGGACTCTCAGTGGTCGACTGCCTCCATAGTCCGGCCACCAGCCTCGGGTATTGGGCTCCGTCTTGGTGATGATCAGGGCAGTCGCTGATCTGGTTCTCCTCTTCTTCTTGAGTGCAGTGTGGCATCTGGCCATGTGTCTTGTGTTCCCTCTTCCGGCACCTTCTACTATGGGGTGTTTCCTCTTCTGGGACACTCTTCAGTTGGTAGTAGGGAGCTGTGGTTGTGTTCCCTTTCTCTGGGTGGCGCAGGACTTACACCTTGAGGTGTCGCTGCCATCAGGCAGGGTTGGCATACTTCTGTCCACCTTCAGGTCTGGCCTCGCCTTTTTGGACCTTCTCCTGCCAGGGGCTGTGTCCATCTGGCAGGCTTGGACCACCAGTGTGGTGTTTCTGGGGTTTTCAGTCTCTTTAATGGGTGGCACTTGGTGAGTTGCACCTTGTGATCTGAGTGTTTTCCTGTGATACCTCTACTCCTTTGTTGTGTGGAGGCCAGGGTCTTAGCACTCTCCTCTCATTCGCTGCTTGGCTTCCCTGGTTCTCTCTTCACCTCTAGGGTGTTAGGCTTTGGGCAGAGTTGTGGCGGGTCTGGCGGGGACTATGTGGTACTTCAGTGTTACAGCATCCATGTTGTGCCGCCAATCTGTGTCTGAGTGTTTTCCTGCGGCGCTCAGATCGCCCCACATGAAGAGTGGTTCCTGTTCCAGCTGTGACCTAGTTGGGTCGAGCTTCTCTCTCTTCTCTTACCGCTAGTTGGGACTTTCATCTTGGGACCTTTGACCAGTGGCGGACGCTCCATTAGGGTGTTGGAGCTCCGCCCCACTGCTTTCTCGCAGTGCGAGCAGCAGAAAATAAAATGGTATTTTAAATACCATTTTATTTTCTGCTTCTCGCGCTGAAAGAGAGCAGATGGCAGGGGTATGCCTGGTTGGGGGCGGTCGGGAGCGTATATCTGGTTAGGGGCGGGCAGGTCGGGAAGGAGTGGCTTGCACCACTCTGAGTGCCCTGACTGCTTGGTCGGTCCTGGGGCTGACCCAAGCAGTCATGCGCACTCTACATTTTCTCTATGTAGGCTGCATGCAGCCTACATAGAGAAAAAGTCCCCCCGACAGGTGCCCGGCAGGGCGCCGTCTGGGACTCCGCACCACAGCATTGTGATTGATTACAGGAGGGGAGGGAGCTGCAGCATGCTTGTCCCGCGTTTTGTTCCAGTTCAGAACGCGGGACCCCGGCCCAGGAGCAGAGTCGGCGCGGACCCGGTCAGGTAAGTTTTCTCTTTCTTTTATTTTTTTTATTTTAAATCCTCCCCCTCACGATCCCCCTCTCCACGTTGGGAGGGGGGGGGGTCTAAAATTAAAAAATGTTAAGAAAAAAAAAACTTACCTGACCAGGTCCGCGCCGCCTCTGCTCCTGGGCTGGGGTCCCGCGTTCTGAACAGGAACAGGACACGAAACAGGCATGCTGCAGTTCCCTCCCCTCCTGTAAGCCAATCACAACGCTGCAATGGCAGCGTTGTGATTGGTGCGGAGTCCCAGACGGCGCCCAGTTGGGCACCAGTAGGGACGCCATTTTCTCTATGTAGGCTGCATGCAGCCTACATAGAGAAAATGTAGAGTGTGCATGACTGCTTTGGACAGCCGCAGGGCCGACCAAGCAGTCAGGACACTCAGAGTGGTGCAAGCCACTCCTCCCCGACCTGCCCGCCCCTACCAGGTATACACTCCTGCCTGCCCCCAACCAGACATACGCTCCTGCCCGCCCCCAACCAGACATACGCTCCTGCCCGCCCCCAACCAGACATACGCTCCCGACTGCCGCCAACCAGGCATACGCTCCTGCCCACCCCCAACCAGGCATATGCTCCTGCCCGCCCCCAACCAGGCATACGCTCCTGCCCGCCCCCAACCAGGCATACCCCTGCCATCTGCTTTCTCGCAGCGCGAGAGGCAGAAAATAAAATGGTATTTAAAATACCATTTTATTTTCTGCTTCTCGCACTGCGAGAAAGCAGTGAGACGGAGCTCCAACGACCTAATGGAGCAGCCGCCACTGCGTGGCGGTGGCGGCAGTACAGCAATGTGCCCATGAGCGTGCAGAGTCTGCACCTGGGTGGCGGTGTTGGCCTCCTGTAACTCCGTCTCTTGTGTTTCTCTTTTTTCCGCTGGTCACTTGATGGGCAGTAGGGAGTGTGCGCTGTAGGTGTGCCAATACCTATCCTCCTCCAAGTCTGTGACCGCTGCCTGTGATCGGATGGTGCAGTACTGCCCCTGGCCTCGAGGGGATAGGACTCAAGGATGTGACCTCATGGTCGCAAGTTGGTTTTTCGAAATGTCGTCAGGACCCTGAAGTCCTTGCCTTTGGAGATTCATTCGCCCTTTACTTGTCTTTCAGACTGCAATGGGATGCGATTTTGCCAGAGCTCTTTATATTCCGTCAGTGCCCAGTAGATGGCGCTGCTGTCTCACTGACACCAACAATGGACAGACTCGTGAATAGCAGCTTGCTTTCGCACTGTTGCGCATGGCCGGAGGGTCCCAGGAACACTAGCTTGATTTTCTTGCTGCGCCGAAATATTTTTCTCCCACGAACACAAACTCCTGTCAAAATCATAAACCGAGAACCATGTGTCACGTAACCTTTGCATTCCTATTGGAACTAATCCGTTTAAGTGCGGTTTGGTGTTCCGATCGACACACGGCTTAGGCAGCGTGAACGTGCTTCGCTCTTGTACCCGCAGTGCGAGTAGAAGTGGTTCCCGCCATTTTTCGAACCCACTAACAGTCCGAGATGCCAAATGCAACGTGAAGGTCACTCATAGTCACCTTGGTGGGATGCGACCTTCCATGCCGGAGGCCGGGACCCTTGTAAAGCCACAGACCCTCAAGGTGACCAGCGTCATCCTTATGGCGTGCCGCAGGCCGGGGCCCTTGTAAAGCCACAGACCCTCAAGGTGACCAGCGTCATCCTTACAGCGTGCCGGGGGCCGGGACCCTTGTAAAGCCACAGACCCTCAAGGTGACCAGCGTCATCCTTACAGCGTGCCGGGACCCTTGTAAAGCCACAGACCCACAAGGTGACCAGCGTCATCCTTACGGCGTGCCGGAGGCCGGGACCCTTGTAAAGCCACAGACCCTCAAGGTGACCAGCGTCATCCTTACAGCGTGCCGGGGGCCGGGACCCTTGTAAAGCCACAGACCCTCAAGGTGACCAGCGTCATCCTTACGGCATGCCGCGGGCCGGGCCCTTGTAAAGCCACAGACCCTCAAGGTGACCAGCGTCATCCTTACAGCGTGCCGGGACCCTTGTAAAGCCACAGACCCACAAGGTGACCAGCGTCATCCTTACGGCGTGCCGGAGGCCGGGACCCTTGTAAAGCCACAGACCCTCAAGGTGACCAGCGTCATCCTTACAGCGTGCCGGGGGCCGGGACCCTTGTAAAGCCACAGACCCTCAAGGTGACCAGCGTCATCCTTACGGCATGCCGCGGGCCGGGCCCTTGTAAAGCCACAGACCCTCAAGGTGACCAGCGTCATTCTTACAGCGTGCCGGGGGCTGGGACCCTTGTAAAGCCACAGACCCTCAAGGTGACCAGCGTCATCCTTACAGCGTGCTGGGGGCCGGGACCCTTGTAAAGCCACAGACCCTCAAGTTGACCAGCGTCATCCTTACGGCGTGCCGCGGGCCGGGACCCTTGTAAAGCCACAGACCCTCAAGGTGACCAGCGTCATCCTTACAGCGTGCCGGGGGCCGGGACCCTTGTAAAGCCACAGACCCTCAAGGTGACCAGCGTCATCCTTACGGCGTGCCGCGGGCCGGGGCCCTTGTAAAGCCACAGACCCTCAAGGTGACCAGCGTCATCCTTACAGCGTGCCGGGGGCCGGGACCCTTGTAAAGCCACAGACCCTCAAGGTGACCAGCGTCATCCTTACAGCGTGCCGGGGGCCGGGACCCTTGTAAAGCCACAGACCCTCAAGGTGACCAGCGTCATCCTTACGGCGTGCCGCAGGGCGGGGCCCTTGTAAAGCCACAGACCCTCAAGGTGACCAGCGTCATCCTTACAGCGTGCCGGGGGCCGGGACCCTTATAAAGCCACAGACCCTCAAGGTGACCAGCGTCATACTTACAGCGTGCCGCGGGACGGAGTTTACTTTCTATAATATTTAGAACTTCTAAATTTAGGATTCGGAATGCTAGTAGGTATGAAAATTTACTAGGACACCCCATCTGAAAACGCCTTTAAGGAAGCCACCATTGGATCAGACTCAATTCACCTGAATGAGAAGCAAAAGTTTAAAATCCATTCTTGTCAATGCAAGGACTATAGTAAAAAATAGACTCACATGCACAACCTAAACACAGGCATGCACCTAGGCTCACTGTTCCTAACCGCAACAGGACTTAGATGATGAGTCAGTACTCAATTTGTAAAAGTGCCCGGGCCCAAAGTTTGGATCCGAAGCCCTCAGCCAGTGCTATAGAACGTTGGGTTGTTGAATACCAAAGCGTGCCTAGTCTTGATCCCACCTCATGCTTCTTTCTTCCACCACCAGAACCTCCCTGCCTCTTTATCTCACTCTTCCAGGTTCCTTTTTGTTAGAAATTGGGTTTCTGGGTGGCAGAGGTATGTACCCTGCCCAAGCAGGAACCACAATCGTAGGCAGGGTCAGTCAGATACACACCCTAAATTAACCTGTGCTCACCCTCTGGTAGTTTGCCACAGAGCAGTCAGGCTTAACGTAACAAGGGATTTTGTATAAAGTATTTGCGCAACGCTTCAAACAGTAAAACAGTGAAAACTCCACACAAGGATACCGCACCTCGTTAGAAAAACAACGCCAACGACAAAAATCCAATAAGTAGAACCGGAGTTATGAATTTTTAAAGAACATCTGCAAATATAGTGCTTAAAAGCATAAAGAGCCGTCTGGGGCTATTTACTCGCACTTGAACTAGTCAACCCCAAAAGTTAAGACTGACTGCAATAGAGTGCGAGTCGGATACAGGGACCAACCTTGTCCTGCTGAAAAAGTATCTTGGTTGTGGGATGCGTCAACGTCAAGATATGGGGAGTATGGAGGTGATGCATTGGTTCAGATCCTTAGGATTCGCAAGCGATGCATCGTCGTCGAGCCCCGCACTCGGAGATGCATCTTCATCGAGCAGCACTGCATGGAGTCGAAGCATCATTGAGTCACGCAGCTGGCGTTGCAATGTCCTCGGAGCAGGTGGTGCTTTGGTGCTGAAGGAGATGCATCAGTTCTGACTGGCGCAACAATGGCAATGCGTGGATTTTGAAGATCTAGCTAAGAAAAACCCACTTCCAAGGGTCCAGGACTGGAGTAGCACCACTAGGCAGGGTAGGACTCTCAGATGGCAGAGTCCAGGTGTTGCAGGGTTGCTGGAAGTCTTTGATGTCTCTGAGACTTCAGAACAGGAGGAAAGCAGACAAGCCTTAGAGTCACTCTGGGTTCAAGTGGTGTAGGTCCAGTACTTCTCGGCCAGCAGAGAGGGCAGCAGGCAACAGGCACATCAGCACAGCAGAAAAACAGTTCTTCCAGAGTGGCAGTCCAGCAGAGTGGGAGTCCTTCATCAGCACAGCAGTCCTTCTTCCTGGCACAGTATCTACAGGTCCAGAATTGTACTGAGTTGGTGGTGTCAAAGGTCCAGTACTTATACCCAGTTGCACGTTTGAAGTGGGAGAGACTTCAAAGAGAGGCCTTTCAAGTGCGCAAGGTCCCTGCCATTGCTGCCCTGGCTGCAGACTCGCTACAGGAGGGTATTCAGCCCTTTGTGTTGGGACAGGCACAGCCTATTCAGGTGAATGTGTCCGCTCCTCCCTCCCATCCTGCCTAGGATGGCCCATCAGGATGTTGATGGCCCATCAGTCACACCTAATCTCCCTTTGTGCGTGGCTGTCTGGAAAGAATGTACAAAGCGTAGCTGTCACCCACCTCTGACATGTATGCAGAGACAGACAGAAGGCACAGAATGAGTGCATAATTTGAGCCGGAGCTTTCCGGTGCTGAGCACCGGCACTTAATTGGTTTCCGGTGCTTGGCACCGGCACCTAATTGTCAACACCACATTTAGGGCAGTCTGCCACAAGGTGGCGCTGCTCATGTAATTTAGAGATGAACAGTATAACAGTTGTTTAGGAAAACAATCTACATTAAAAAAATGACTAATACCTGCCTCCCCAGCCATTCCTTTAGCTTTGGGGACCTGGAATAATCGGAACTGTCGCATTTACAAGTGAGAAAGATGGTTAGGAGTTGTTTTGGCAGTGATGACCGGGGCAATGGGTGTTACAAGCTGCAGTGGCCTCCTGGTCAGAGCCCCGGCACTTAATATTTTACAAATTAGGCACTGCACAGAATGGTTAAAGTAAGACAATGCCAACTTGCTAAAAGTGGTATTTTCAGACTTGCAACTTAAAATCCGACTTGACCATAAGTTATGATTTTAAATTGTAAGTCCAGAGACACCAAACTCAAAAAGCTTATCTTTTGCCAATTTTGGAAATTGCACTTCTAAAATGTAGTAAAGTAATCCCAATGTTAACCAATGTGAGAGATAAACCTTGCAGTAGTGAAAAAATAATTTAAGAGTTTTTCAGTACTCGGTTGTGTAAAACTTAAAAGTACATGTCCAGATTTTCAAATGCACTGCACCCTGCCCTAAGGGCTGCCTAGCCTACCTTAGGGATGACTTTTATGTATTAAAAAGGAAGGTTTGTGGCTGGAAAGAGGGTTAACTTGTCAGGTCGACATGTTAGTTTAACTGCACATACAGGGTCTGCAGTGTAGGCCTGAGACATATTTACAGGGCTACTTAAGTGGATGACACAATCAGTGCTGTCGGCCCACACGTTGCATTTAATTTACAGGCCTAGGCACACGGAGTGCCCTTTACTAGGGACGTATAAGTAAAAATATGCCAATTGTGGAGAAGCCAATGTTACCACATTTTAGGGAAAGTGTACATGTACTTTAGCACTGGTTAGCAGTGGTAAAATACCCAGAACCCTAAAGCCAAAAACACAAGGTCAGAAAGAGGGGAGGAGAAAGGCAAAAAGTTTTAGGGCGACCCTGCAGAAAGGTCCATTCCTGCATTTTTCAACTCTTCTTTCTCCCTTTTCTCACTGTTTTCCCATATTTCTCTTCCTCATTCCTTCCTCCTTTTTGTGCTTTATTTCTCTCTTGCTCTGGTTCAAAGTTTGTTGATGAAAAATAAGCGCTGGTCCCCAAAATGGAGAGCCGATGTGCCAGATTTGGAAACACCAGCTCAAATTAAGCACTACCTAGGACTCAATACCTATTTTGCATGCAGGAATACCAACAGGATGGACAGGTTTTTTTTGGTGGCATTTTTTATTATTTAAAAAAAATAGGAAACCGGTGGAGTGCGGGGTTGTAATGAGGTTTATTGTTGGAAGTAGAGCTCTGCAAGTCTTCTTGGGGAGAAGAGGTAAGAAGAGTTAAATGGCATGGAGGTTTGTATTCAAGGGCAGGGAGGCTCGGGGCCTGGGCATCTTTGGGATGGGGTCAGTAACCATCCATACTGATTCTGCTGTGGTTGAGGGTAAAGCCGTGCCGAATTTGTAAAATAATAAGTGCCAGGGCCCTGACCATGAGACCATTGCAGCTTGCACCACCCATCGCCCCAGTCATGGCTGCCAAACTAACTACTATCAATGGAACTTTATTTCGGCCAATTTGACCATAAAAGTATATATACAATAAAATACATTTCAATTGATTCATAAATAAAACAATAAAAGAAAATCCATTCTTCATGTAGCAATGCATGTATAACACATGAATGTAACATACAGACAGTCTATATTACAGTCAGTCCAATCTCACTAGCTTCATTAGAGTGCATGTGCAATATATATGTACAATTTACAGTGCCGGGCATGATAAGCCCATGCTCTAGCCCACAGGTCATTATAGTAACTTTTTGTAAAGTGCTTATATCTGTTGATTAAAAACTGTGAGCATGAGCATACAAGCCGGAGGACCACAATTCATCTTGTTGACAGTTCTGCGCACTAGTGCACTATTCATCAAAAATACGTCAATAATATGATTAAAAAGAGCTCGTAAAATTCATAAATATTACATACAAATAAAAAGACATCCAAAGTCCGTTAAAAAATATATAACAGAGATCAACCAGTGTCTGTGGGGGTCAGCTTCAATAATGCTCTGCGTGTACACCACATGGAAAATAAAAAGCCTGCTACTGAAAATGCTACAGGGAGGCGTGCATCATATTTCAATATCCTAAAAGCCTCTGAGCTGTGCCTGGTTCCCAGGTTTCTGCATATCTGAATCAGCCATCGTTTTCTCACCTTCTTATACCCTGGGAAGAAAAAAAACACATGGTATTCTGTCTCTGCTGCGTTATTGCAGGCCGGGCAACCCAAAGTTTGTGAGCCCGCCCATTTGTTTCTGAAAGCACGCAGTGGCAGTACACCATGCCTAAATTGCAGATATAGCTTCCTTGCAGCAGCCGGCTTGATGTAGTCCAGTACAGACTCTAATCTGTACTGTTCTTTAATTTCTAAAAACACTGTGGTAAGCTTGCCTACTGAAGGGCTCCCCTGGAGGTGGGCCAATTTGTTCTCCCAATAACACTCCTTTAATTCCTTCCTTGTCACTGTGGGACAAGTTATATCTGGACTATCCCACAAATTACCCCTTCCCATAGTCCGAAAAGTGTTCCGAATAAAAGCCAGCCATGGTAGTTTCCCCACCCCTGATATACTCAGCACCTCTCTCAGTTCTTCCCTGCACTCAACCAGTCGTGGAGTAACCCACAAACGTCGCCAGAATAAAAGAGGTCTAAGGGCAGCTTCTTCTGCAATTGATCTGACCCCCAGATCTAATTGAAGCGGTGTGAGGGGGAGCTACGAGGGAGGCCAAATAGTTGCCTGGCAAATGTGTTCTCAGCTTTCGTTAGACTGTCAAGGTGACAATGTCCCCAAATTTTAGTCCCATATAAGGCAGCATCTCTAGCTTGCGCCTTGTATATTCAACTACCGGGCCCACAGGTTTGTGAGTAGTTTTGGAATACCTTTGTCAGGCCCCCCGTTGTCTGGGCTAACTTCAGACTGGCTTTTTTGGTTTGTGTCCCCCAGTCCATTTTTTCTGTGATCGTGATGCCAAGATACTCAAAGACAGACACCCTCTCCAGGGGTCTGCCGTCCAGGCATGGATTTGGTCGGGTACTATCGCCTGAGTTAAACACCATAAATTTTGTTTGCTGTAAGTTGATCTCAAGCCCCCTTTCCTTACAGAAGACATCAAACTTATTAAGAACCCCCTGTATGCCCATGGGTGTTTTTAAAAGTAACAAGGTATTGTCAGCAAACATCAGGGCCGGGATTTTATGGTTCGCCAACTTGGGTGCATCTATGTCATTCACTGTATTTAAAATTTCAACTAACCCATTTATAAATAGACAAAAGAGAGTCGGGCAAGGACACATCCCTGGCGGACACCTCTATCTACAGGGATGGGTGTAGTAAGTTCCCCATGTTTACCAAACCTTATTTGTGCAAAATGTCCTTCGTATAATCACCTCAAAAGTTGGCACAGGTACACTGGAACCCCCAAATCCAGTAGGGTTGCCCACATCTTATCTTTCTGCATCAAGTCGAATGTAGATTTTAGGTCCACAAAGATTAAGTAGAGCCTGCCACCCTCAATGCCCACGGTCTTCCAGTGTAATAATTGGAGCCTAAAAATCTGGTTTAGTGTGGACATTTGTTCTCTGAACCCAGCTTGGAACGGGCTGAAGACATTGTGCTCCTCCATCCAGCTCTGTAGGCGACTCAGCAACTCTCGGGCAAATATTTTTTGACTGATGTCAATGAGGCTTATGGGCCTATAATTTGTGGGGATCAGAGGTGAATCCTTTTTGTAGACGGGTACGATTTCCGCACCTGCCCGAGTAGCGGGGATTGTCATACCTAACAGAATGGCATGAAATAGAGTCCAAAAATAGGGTGCCCAGATGGTGGGTTCACTGCGGAACAGGTCTCCGGGGAGCTTGTCAAGCCCTGGGGCTTTTGCTGGTGCTATTTTGCTCAGTGCTGCAGTTATCGCTTTAAGTGTTCTCATCGGGGTTTCTTTTTTCTCTTTAAAGGTGATCGTGTGTGCCTTAGGACAGTTGGCCTGTGGGGGAGAAGGCTCATTATCCACTGCCTCTACCCTCAAATAGAGGGACTCAAAATTGTCCTTCCACACATCTGCCCTTAAATTTGGTTCTGTCGCGGGTTTGCCTTCAGAACTGCCCGTATTTACCACGTTCCAAAAAGTCCCCATATCATGAGTACCCAAGGAACTTCTCGGAGTATCCCACTTGTCTCGTTCCCACCCTTTTTTCTCCTCATCCATATTATTTCTATAGGCCGCTCTTTTAGCTTTAATTAATGGCCCATCCTTGGCCTTAATGGCAGAGATCAGAGCTAATTTGGCCTTGAGACAGCTTTTGGTATAACAGGGATGCCGGAGTTTTCTATTGTTTTGAGATCTTTTAATCGGATAGAAGAATTTAACCATAGTAGTTGTTAGTCTAGTATGGTTTAAGGCAACTTTCGGGAGTACAATTGAGGTACCGTCAGCTAAAACTGATTGCATCGCGTTCGTGAGAATCGGGATGATGGTTTTATATAGGGAGGACAACTTTTAATGGGATTGGCATATATCCGCCCATCGGACTCTCTTCCTGCAGTTGGATCATCAGCTGGCACTTCCAGACCAGATACACTCCCAGGGCATGGCGTGGCCATCTCTAGAATCAGGGCATCGTGATCACTGTTGTGACGAGGCACTATCTTAAAATCTATTACCCTGTGCCAAGATTTTAAGTCAATGGAAATGTAATCTAGAATGGAAGCATGCCCAGTTCTGTTAAAAGTGTATTTACCTGGTGCGTTCGATTTTGTTCTACCATTACATGCCCTCAGTGAATGTTTTAATGTGAGATAATTCATCTGGAGCTCTAAAGGGGTCCAGACTCTTACTAACAGACTAGTAGTCTCTGGGGTAACCCAGTGTTGATCTTCTTCACTGGGATTACCTCCATCCAAACCTTCCAGGGGATCATATTGGGAATTGAAATCCCCACCAAGAATCACCAGGCAATTATTAGGGATAGTAGACAGAAAAGACGTTAGCTCATCAAGTGTCCTTGGCTCTTGACTGCGGCTAACCTGTCTAGAATAGACATTGATTAGGACAATTGTAGTCCTCGATGGAAAATTAAGAAGAATACCTAGAATGTCGTTTGAGGATGTTTCCATCTGTTTTACTGTACAGCCCAAATGAACCCCCCGAGGGCTTCCCCTTTCCCCCCGATATTGCAGTTATGCTATACAATGCGTAGCCTGGTTCTGAAATATCCCCCCAGCCCAGGTTTCCTGGAACATACAGTCCTTGTGTTGTTCAATGAATATCCCCCATTCAGGGTTATTCATCTTGGGAGTTAGTCCAGCTACGTTCCAAGATAAAACCCGCAGCCTTGGAGGGTCCAACTGGCTATCTATGATGGTAGATATAGGAGATGGTGGGTCTAAAATCTCAACTGTACCCAAATCTAGCATCTGGGAATCTCATTGGATAAATTTAAAGTTGGTCTAGTTATTGTTGCCATATTGCGCCTATCAATTTCTTCCATTTTTTTTCCACACAACTTCCTGCAAGTCTCACCCCACCTTGATGGTATACTCTGTTCAGGGACCTCCCCTGTTTGGAGAATTGTCCCCTGTTGCTCTCTCTGGTGATAGCATTCCTCTAGCCAATACCTTTCAGGTGCGAGTCAATCTACTCCCTCTAAGACACCATATCTATTTGTTGTTGGTATGTTAAAAAGTAGCTGCCTGGGCCGATCATAATCTAGATTAACTGGTTGATAGGTCTGGCTTAACATTCCCCCCCTCCCAACCATTCTGCCATCTAGTTTGTGGGGTATCCCTGGAGGGTAAAAATAGCCCAGCGGAAGGGCCCTTATGGCCCCCTCCTGTCTGAAGTCATCCCTGCTTAGTGGATTTCTAAAACTAATCACTATACAATCCCCCTGAGTATCATTTGGTCTCCAGCCCACCCAGCCGACTCTGCGTGTTAAGAGGATCTCTCCTGCATCCTTATAAGAAAATTGCCTCTGTTTGGCTAGCCACAACATGCATTTGTTTTTTAGTTCCTGGTGTGATTCACTGTGCCCCCTCCCAAGCTCTGGTACACCTGTCAAAACGACAACATATGGGGTCGAGGCGGATGGTAGATTAATGCATGGCCGACTAGTCTTTCTTTGCTGACTTCTATACGTCTAGCAGATCCTCCCCCCTCCCGTTGTCTATGCTCCTGCCACTGTCCATTTTCGTGTACTTGTGGGGGGATTAAGTTGGCCCTACTTACACTTGTGGTACACTGGTTAGCTTGATTTGGGTCAATACCAGTGGTTCCGTTCTGTACAAGTGGGGAGTTAACCTTGTTAGTGCAGGATGCAGCCTGTGCTTCTTGACCACTAACATTCTCATTCCCCCCAGTTGGTACCCGAGTCTCAAGCAGCACTGCCAACTTATCAACCCGTTCGATCAGCAATTTGAGCTCATCCTTCACAATAGCCCCATCTTGGGTGTGTAGATCCGCCACTAAATTTGTGACCCATGTTGGTTGTTCGCTGTCCATCGTTAGGCAGCTGGATGTTCCTCCCTCCCCTGTGTCACTGGTGACCATTATTACTTCAACATCTTTCTTCCGTTTTACACCTGATCTCACAGGTGCCTTAGGTTTTCCTTTTTTCATGAGGCGTGTTGGAGCAACGCCGGTGTGCAAATCAGCGTTGGATAGTTCATCTGCAGTTGTCTGGGCCTTGAGGGGATCACTAACCAGGGTTGCTGAAGCATGTGTAGCATCCAGATCTGTCAGGGGAAAGTCCAAATTCGGGGTTAGTGATAACCCTCTTTAAGTCAGTTCAATTTCGGTAGCCACCACTCCTATTGCTCTCTGTAGCATCCTGTCAATGGAAGTGGGATGGGCTTCAGGCGTTCATTGCAGGAGTGTCATTTGTTTCTTATCAACGCAGGTTTGCTTCCTCATTGTTCTATTTGCTTGGTGTATTCTACTTGATTTGTGTGCGTAGGTAATATAGGGTCACCACTTGTATTCCAAAATGACAGCAGGAGACCAACAATTGGTTAGGCTATATGCTAAATCACACCGGTCAGGAAGGGAAAAAATAAAAGAGCTCAATGGCACAAATGTGTCTGGTGCAAAGGGTTAAAACACTAACCTCAAGCCAAACGAAGTCCAGTTACCAAGTCCGCTGTTTCCGGGAGCAAAAACTAAGGAGGGTGGCCCAGCCCAGCCTCTTCCGGCTGCGGACGGGAGCCCTGGTTGTCCAACTGCTGCGATGGTGGTGTCCTTGCCGCTAAGCTACCTGGGAGCTGTAGTTCCTGCTCCCAGGCGATGCGGAGTGAAGTTGCGGTTACTGGTCCCCCGGTCAGCGTGGCAGCAATGGCAGGCAGGAGAGCGCTCCTGCTCCCCGCGAGTTGGTGGCAGCAGAGGCTGTGTGCTGGTAAGGTCTTCAGTGCTGCGGGAACCCTGGCAATCCTAAAAGCGCCTCCTGGCGCGAAACTGCTGCGATGGCGGCGTCCTTGCCGCTAGGCTATCTGGGAGCTGTAGTTCCTGCACCTAGGCGTGTGGAGTGAAGTTGCAGTACCTGTTCCCCAGGTCAATGTGGCAGCAATGGCAGGCAGGAGAGCGCTCCTGTTCCCCACGAGCTGGTAGCAGCAGAGGCTGTGTGCTGGTAAGGTCTCCCATGCTGCAGGAGCCCTGGCCGTCCTGAAAGCTCCTCCTGACGCGAAACTGCTGAAAAGGCGGCATCCTTGCCGCTAGGCTACCTGGGAGCTGTAGTTCCTGCTCCCAGCGATACGGAGGGAAGTTGCGGTTCCTGGTCACCCGGTCTGCATGGCAGCGTGGCAGCAATGGCAGGCAGGAGAGCGCTCCTGCTCCCTGCGAGCTGGTGGCAGCAGAGGATGTGTGCTGGTAAGGTCTCCCGCGCTGCGAAAGCCCTGGCCTTCTTTAAAGTTGCGGTTCCTGGTTCCCCGGTCAGTGTGGCAGCAGAGGCTGTGTGCTGGTAAGGTCTCCCCACAACAACAGCTAAAGGAATGCCTGGGGAGGCAGGTAGAAGTAATTTTCAATATATATTGTATTCATAAACAACTGTTGTTCTGCTTATTTCTAAATTAGACGAGTAGCGCCACCATGTGGCAGACTGTCCTAAGTGCGGTGTTGACAATTAAATGGCGGTGCCGAGCACCGTAAACCACTGACTCAAATTAAGCCCTGGGGTAAAGTGTCAATGATCCTTCGCCACAACGAGAAAGAAAAGCAATGTTCTATGCTTCAGTCAGTGAATGACTGACTGAAAATAATCACACCCTCAATCACTCCTTGCATTTTGAGAGCTAATTTATGGACAGAAAGGAGACACAATACTACCAAGTTTGCCGAGTGTTGGAACTGGAATGCCCGCCGTGTGATTTAAAGTGCCACCTGCCCTGCGTGCCTGAACTGTAAATCTGTGATTCCGGTGTCTTGATATTTGGTCCCATGTGCGCACACAGACCTAAACATTGTCAAACTCTTCAGTTGATAATGGTAGGTCCTGGACCTAGTCCTGAACCCTGTTGAGTACACCAAGTGCACCCTCATAGTGACAGGAAACTACCGTCCTATTCATGGATCATGCGTGGAGCGCAGTGGTGACCGCATACAATAGTTTGTGTATTATGATGACCGGATTGTACCTGTGAGACATTAATGTGCGCTTACAGACCCATTTATATCATTAATTGCTGCTCACGATGAACCCGGCATCCTGAAAGTGACATCCTGCGTGTGCTAAATGTGATAGTGTGCCTTACGCGAATAATACAGACCTGAGGAGAGGTTGCTTTATCCAGAAAGCATGTGTGTGGCTGGCAGCTCCTATATGGGAAGGGGAGCACCAGACGCTATGGTGGGGAAGGTGGAGACCGGCTTTTTAAAGAGATGCCAGGGCCCTTACTGATACAGAGTGCTGTAAATGACTGACTGCAGCTGTTATTAGGAGATCTCAGGGAGTACAGGATGAGGCCTGCAGTAGGTGTTCCTAAGGTAAGGAGCCCTTTAAAGGGGCACAGGCTACTGTCTTTCATCCTGACCTCTGTGAGGAGGAGTGTTAAATAGCTGCGTGCAGCCTGTTCTCACCTCTCTGTACTTTAATGGTGGGCACTCCACCTGGGAAGAGCATACTTGCAGACAGAGGCCACGCGTGTAAGGTGGCCTGTGCAGGACACATGAAAGGGGAACCGACCCAAACTGGTTTCAAGGAAGCAGAACCGGAGCGCACAACTTCTGTCTTTGAAACTGGTATAAAGATGGGAGCTCAAGACCCATCATTGTTGTTGTGGTCTCTTCTGCAGAGGAGGAAATTCTCAGCAGAGTAGTCGTGGACTACTAGGCAGTCACTGTCATATTGACAGCCAACTTCCCTGAGGTGAGGGAAGATTTCCTACTGTCTAATTTGAAAGGGAATTATTGGATTGCACAGGATGCCAAAATATTGTGCCTGTGAGCAAGGGAAGGAAGCCTGCAGGTGGAGGGCATCATGTACGGAACGGCTCCAAGCGACCCTGTCGTAGTACCCATCCAATGGACTCTCTAAGCAAGTGCGGAGTCGCAGTACAGCCGGATTGGGCAGTGCAATCTTAATCATTTACCCCCATCGTAGTCGCCAGACACCTGAAGTGTGGTGCCTGTGTGTTAGGTCAGACTGGTTCCAGGATAAGCAGCTGCTGGTGCCCCGTGTGCCCCACAAGTGAACTGCGTAACCACTGCACTGCCAAATTTGTCATTGAGTTGCAGTCAGTCTGGAAGACTAAGTGACCTGAGAGATGCCGTTTTTGGCAAAGATAACGTCTGGCCTCTGCTGTACTGAAGAATCGCCATTTGTGGTTGAGTCGCCGTGGCACTCATGAAGAAGCGTCAAGTTCTTACAAGAGTGTTGGAGTGAGCTGCATTGTCAATCAAGTACCCACTGGAGCGAGCTGCGATCTACAGCCTGCTGCACTGGAAGAGGGCCCTCGCCAGAAGCCTCAGTTCCTGCTTTGCCCTCAAAGCTGTGCGTTCGGTGGCCGGCTTCCGTGTGGTGCCTAAGAAGACTGCCGTGTGGTGCCTAAGAAGACTGCCGTGTGGTGCCTAAGAAGACTGCCGTGTGGTGCCTAAGAAGACTGCCGTGTGTCGCCTGAGAAGACTTCCGTGTGGCGCCTAAGAAGACTGCCGTGTGGTGCCTAAGAAGACTGCCGTGTGTCGCCTGAGAAGACTTCCGTGTGGCGCCTAAGAAGACTGCCGTGTGGCGCCTAAGAAGACTGCCGTGTGGCGCCTACGAAGACTGCCGTGTGACGCCTAAGAAGACTGCCGTGTGGCGCCTAAGAAGACTGCCGTGTGGCGCCTAAGAAGACTGCCGTGTGGCACCTAAGAAGACTGCCGTGTGGTGCCTAAGAAGACTGCCGTGTGGTGCCTAAGAAGACTGCCGTGTGGCGCCTAAGAAGACTGCCGTGTGGCGCCTAAGAAGACTGCCGTGTGGCGCCTAAGAAGACTGCAGTGTGGCGCCTAAGAAGACTGCAGTGTGGCGCCTAAGAAGACAGCCGTGTGGAACCTAAGAAGACTGCTGTGTGGAACCTAAGAAGACTGCCGTGTGGTGCCTAAGAAGACTGCCGTGTGGTGCCCTGAGGCTTTTCGTGCTGGTGAGATGCTGCTGCCGCGAGAGGGCCACAAAAACGGCCACCCGTGGATTCGTGCATTATTGATTGTGTAGTGGAATTATATGTTTTCTGCGTTATTATTTACTTGTCTTTTCTACAATGTGCAGCACTGGCTCAGACATTGTCTGTCCTTATTGTACTGCTGGGGCAAAGAGGTATTGATTCTTGAGCCTGAGTAACCTGTACACTAACCTCTCTGAGAAGCCTGCGACTGCTCCCCCTCACTACTACTGTGAGTCAAGAGCAGAAAGGGTTGTCAGTGACCCAGTTTCCCAAGCCATAGTAGGGCTGGCCCTAGGACAAAAATGGTAGAAGGCCTGAACCCCCACGGTTGTGGCCCAGTAGCCGCTTCTTGAGTCGCGGCCTCCTGAACAGGATCTGACACCCAGTGTTTCTCAAAATGTTTGCCAATTGTTCAATTTTTCTGTAGATACCTTATAGCAAAGCTAGATTTTGGGATTGGAGTAGTGTTCACCAGACATCCTTTAGTTATTTTTTATTGGAGGAGCTACATACAGGTGTAAGAATGTTTCCCAGGCCTCAAAGCTCTTGCTGATCTTAGCAGTTTAACGGGGAACTGCTGATCTTAAGTGTACACACGCCCATCTAGTGCCTATTATATCACAAGAGGCCCTCTGGGAGGATTATCCTACACAGAACCATGTACCTCGATTTGTTAAAACATGATCTTTAATGCATGCTGTGCTTGCCATTTGTCACTGCAGACCTACATTCTTCAAATATTGGCCTAAGGACATGTCTGTTCACAGTGAGCATTTATTGAAATAGTTGTCTTCTAAACCCACATTGTATAATCAGTTTCTCACGCGCGGCTTAAGTTCTCTGGATCATTTAAAGAGCCTTCTGCGAATGTATTTTCCAGCAGGTGCGTGGATCTGGTCTTGTCTGTCTCACCTCTATGGCTTTGATGTATTACTCCAAATACCTGAACACTGAAAACATTTAGGTGAGTTTACACTTCTTTGTGCTCAGAAAAGTTATTAAGGACATTCTGTGAACACTGCTGTATGAGCGATGGATACAGAGGCTGCAGTGGTCAAATCGGCTCACAACTTGGATACTGCTTGGGTCTTCGATCCAAGGGTGCCACGTCCCAGATCTTCCATGACCACAGCCAGTGCGGGTTTACAATGCACTTATTGTGAACACTTGCAATGGTTAGCGGGCTTACTCTGGAGAAAATGAAAATGTGGAACACCAGCATGGCGATCCAGACTAAGACTCAATTCTGGGACATTGCAAAATGAGGCAAATCTTTTACTATGAAAATCTGGTCATTTTCAGGAAACTAAGAATGTAGGACTCGAGCTAGAATCCTGGTTCCGGTATAATAATAATAAAAGAAGAAATATTTACTAATTGTTAGTACATTCATTTTTGTAAATAGAAAATGCGCAAAGGGGTTTAGCAATGGATAAACAAAACACAGATTTTAGTAGTCTTTTAGGACTGGCCTGGAGACAGCTTTAATCGTTCCACCAGCCTTGTGTAATAAAAAAAAGTATACATATACATATGCTTTGGTCCAGCCCTCTTCATCCATTGGCCTGTTGAACTGTCATTCACATTTTGTCTCTGCCCACTATTCTATACAGCATGGGACAATAGGCCAGCCCACATCAGCCACTGGCTCTCTCCACTGTGACAGCGTTTTACTGATCAGATTTGCACATCTGCTTAAAAAGAAGTCCACTTCAGTGACAGGTCTGCTGTGCCAATAGTTTCATTTTACTTTGTTTTTATTACCAGCCTTTATTTTATATTTGTTATATATTTTTTAGTCAACTATGTTTGTATAAACTTTGTCACTGCTACAGTAATTTGAAACCTAGAGTACCTTTCCTTTGTGCCATTAAAAATCACATTTTCTTGTGATATGTATTAAAATAAATTGAGGTTCTCTATCTTTTCTAGCTACACTTGTCTACTAGGAAGCAGCTATAACGGTCTATAAAAATACTGTTCTAATAAAATATGTGATGGTTATTTTGTTTTAACGTTTTTATGACAAACATATTGCCACCACATTAAGGCAACGCCGTGTTGTCTTTTTTCCCCTTTGTTTTTGTATCGTGTGCTTGAAAAGAAATAATAAAAAATAACCCTTGCATCAGCTAAGGCCAGATAATTTGACTTTGCAAATGTTTGTTGTCTGTGTATGCCAAGTCAAAAGGAATGGAGATCTCAAAACCGGGTGGGGACAATAGAATTAAAAAAAAGTAAAAAAAGGAAAGTTAAACAAACCAGCGGAGGGGTGCGGGTGTCAACAGATGTAAACACATGTTGGTATGCCCCTTCCTAATAGCGACTCACAAACCCTATTTTGCAAGTGTGTAATAGGTTACTGACTCGCAAAATAGGATTGGTACATTGTCCCAAACGGCCCGATTCCTTGTTTGCAGTTGCGAAAAATGGTTGTACATCCGGCCCACGGTTCTTAACGGCACAAAAGAAAGGTACTTCGGGCTCCAAATTACTGTAACAGTGACACAGTTCATACAAACAAGGTTGACAAAAAAAAGACTGGAACTTCTGATCAGTCTTCGCCTACACTGTACGGTGGACATGTTGGACTGTTCCAGATCAGTGTGTGACCTTTGTGATGTCCGTGACGACTTTATTTTCTTTGCTATTTTAGTCAGATCAGGCTACTGCTCAACTGCAGATGCAAGCCAGATGCCCAAACAAGAGGAAATGGTCACCAGCCTTATCCTTCTTTGTCACTGTGCCCCTTGAACTCATTCTAGATTTCCAGTGATTGGAGACTTTGAGGGGATGGTTACTGCTTTTCCAGTGTCTGCTCCCGAGTGTCCACTTGGTTTGATGGCTCAGAAGGATCTTGTTACGGTAAATGTAAGGAAGAGATCATTTTTTAGCCCTGCTGTAGTGTCAGAGTGCCACATCCCATTGATAACTCTTGATCGCAAATAGTCCCACCACCTGCAAATCTTCTTGATCCTGTACCGGAGATCTGACTTTGATTTTGTTCAGCCGTGTCGACCAACTGGTGCGTGGGTCACTGAGATTTACTTGTATTTGTAGTGCTCTTGGTACAGTGTAGGCGAAGACTGGTCAGAAGTTCCAGTCTTTTTTTTGTCAACCTTGTTTGTATGAACTGTGTCACTGTTACAGTAATTTGGAGCCCGAAGTACCTTTCTTTTGTGCCGTTAAGAACCGTGGGCCGGATGTACAACCATTTTTCGCAACTGCAAACAAGGAATCGGGCCGTTTGGGACAATGTACCAATCCTATTTTGTGAGTTAGTAACCTATTATACACTTGCAAAATAGGGTTTGTGAGTCATTATTAGGTAGGGGCATACCAACATGTGTTTACATCTGTTGACACCCGCACCCCTCCGCTGGTTTGTTTAACTTTCCTTTAAAAAATTTTTTTTTATTCTATTGTCCCCACCCGGTTTTGAGATCTCCATTCCTTTTGACTGGGCATACACAGACAACAAGCATTTGCAAAGTCAAATTATCTGGCCTTAGCTGATGCAAGGGTTAATTTTTATTATTTCTTTTCAAGCACACAATACAAGGGGGAAAAAAGACAACACGGCGTTGCCTTAATGTGGTGGCAATATGTTTGTCATAAAAACGTTAAAACAAAATAACCATCACATATTTTATTAGAACAGTATTTTAATAGACCGTTATAGCTGCTTCCTAGTAGACAAGTGTAGCTACAAAAGATAAAGAACCTCAATTTATTTTAATACATATCACAAGAAAATGTGATTTTTAATGGCACAAAGGAAAGGTACTCTTGGTTTCAAATTACTGTAGCAGTGACAAAGTTTATACAAACAAGGTTTATATATAACAAATATAAAATAGAGGCTGGAAATAAAAACAAAGTAAAATGAAACTATTGGCACAGCAGACCTGTCACTGAAGTGGACTTCTTTTTAAGCAGATGTGCAAATCTGATCAGTAAAACGCTGTCACAGTGGAGAGAGCCAATGGCTGATGTGGGCTGGCCTATTGTCCCATGCTTTACGGAATAGTGGGCAGAGACAAAATGTGAATGACATTTCAACAGGCCAATGGATGAAGAGGGCTGGACCAAAGCATATGTATATGTATACTTTTTTTATTACACAAGGCTGGTGAAACGATTAAAGCTGTCTCCAGGCCAGTTCTAAAAACACTACTAAAATCTGTGTTTTGTTTATCCATTGCTAAGCCGCTTTGTACAATTTCTATTTACAAAGATGAATGTACTGACAATTAGTAAATATTTCTTCTTTTATTATTATTATACCGGAACCAGGATTCTAGCTCGAGTCCTACATTCTTAGTTCTCTGAAAATGACCAGATTTTCATAGTAAAAGATTTGCCTCATTTTGCAATGTCCCAGAATTGAGTTTTAGTCTGGATCGCCATGCTGGTGTTCCACATTTTCATTTTCTCCAGAATGAGCCCGCCTAACCATTGCAAGTGATCACAATAAGTGCATTGTATACCCGCAGTGGCTGTGGAACATGGAAGATCTGGGACGTGGCACCCTTGGATCGAAGATCGAAGACCCAAGCAGTATCAAAGTTGTGAGCCGATTTGGCCACTGCAGCCTCTGTATCCATCTAACATACAGCAGTGTTCACAGAAAGTCCTTAATAACTTTTCTGAGCACTAAAAGGTGTAAACTCACCTAAATGTTTTCAGTGTTCTGCTCCCTTGGGGGCTCTCTGTATCCATTTTGAAATGGCCATGAACTTGGGGTCCTTTCAGAAACTCATCTAATGCCCTCAAAATCAGGGGACAGATTACAGCATGCCAGAGTCACCGCCCCCTTACATTCTTATGGCAAAGAAGCAGATCTTCACTTCACCGTGGCATGGCCAGAACACATCAGATGCTTACGGTCTGCCCAGGATCCAAGAAACGCAAACCCTCATCATGGATCTAGGAATAAATACTGTCGCTGAGTCCCGTCAGCTTCCAAAATTGGGTGCGTACAATGCAGCGGTACTAGGGGGGACAAACAATTTGCTAAGGACATGCACCATATTTTGCAACTGCTCCTGCCATAAGAAACTTGCATCGGGCCTAAAGCCTAGGGATCGACAGCCACAATGAGGTATTTGGGGTGATGCATCAAAGCCATACAGATGAGACACACAAGACCAGATCCACTCACCTGCCGGAAAACACATTCGCAGCAGGCTGTTTAAATGATCTCTAGAACTTAAGCTGCGCGTGAGAAACTGATTATAGAATGTGGGTTTAGAAGCCAACTATTTCAATAAATGCTCACTGTGAATAGACATGTCCGTAGGCCAATATTTGAAGAATGTAGGTCTGCAGTGACAAATGGCAAGCACAGCATGCAGTAAAGATCATGTCTTAACAAAGCGAGGTACATGGTTCTGTGTAGGATAATCCTCCCAGAGGGCCTCTTGTGATATAATAAGCACTAGATGGGTGTGTGTACACTTAAGATCACAAGTTCCCCGTTAAACTGCTAAGATCAGTAAGAGCTTTGAGGCCTGGGAAACATTCTTACACCTGTATGTAGCTCCTCCAATAAAAAAATAACTAAAGGATGTCTGGTGAACACTACTTTAATCCTAAAATTTAGCTTTGCTATAAGGTATCCACAGAAAAATTGAACAATTGGCAAACATTTTGAGATACACTGGGTGTCAGACCCTGTTCAGGAGGCCGCGACTCAAGAAGCAGCTACTGGGCCACAACTGTGGGGGTTGAGGCCTTTTACCATTGCTGTCCTGAGGCCAGCCCTACTATGGCTTGGGAAACTGGGTCACTGACAACCCTTTCTGCTCTTGACTCTCGGCTCAGATAGGCTAGTGTAGAGGTTACTCAGGCTCAATAATCAATACCCCTTTGCCCCAGCAGTACAATAAGGACAATGTCCGAACCAGTGCTTCACTTTGTAGAAAAGACAAGTAAATAATAATGCAGAAAACATAATTCCACTACAGAACCAATAATGCACAAATACACGGGTGCTCGTCTTTGTGGCCCTCTCGTGGGAGCAGCGTCTCACCAGCACGAAAAGTCTCCAGGCACCACCCGGCAGTCTTCTTGAGCACCACACGGACGCCGGCCACCGAACGCATGGCTTTGAGGGTGGAAGCAGGAACTGAGGCTTCTGACGAGGGCCCTCTTCCAGTGCAGCAGGCTGTAGATCGCAACTCGCTCCAGTGGGTACTTGATTGACAATGCAGATCACTCCAATCCTCTCGTGAGAACTTGGCGCTTGTTCATGAGTGCCATGGCGACTCACCCACAAATGGCGATCCTTCAATACAGCAGAGGACAGACGTTATCTGTGCCAAAAAGGGCATCTCTCAGGTCACTTAGTCTTCCAGACTGACTGCAACTCAGTGACAAATTTGGCAGTGCAGTGGTTACGCGGTCCACTTGTGGGGCACACGAGGCACCAGCAGCTGCTTATCCTGGAACCAGTCTGACCTAACACACAGGCACCACACTTCAGGTGTCTGGCGACTACGATGGGGGTAAATGATTAAGATTGCACTGCCCAATCCGGCTGTACTGCGACTCCGCACTTGCTTAGCGAGTTCGTTGGACGGGCACTACGACAGGGTCGCTTGGAGCTGTTCCGTACATGATGCCCTCCACCTGCAGGCTTCCTTCCCTTGCTCACAGGCACAATATTTTGGCATCCTGTACAATCCAATAATTCCTCTTTCAAATGAGACAGTAGGCAATCTTCCCTCACCTCAGGGAAGTTGGCTGTCAATATTACATCAACCACTGACTGCCTAGTAGTCCACGACTACTCTGCTGAGTATTTCCTCCTCTGCAGAAGAGACCACAACAACAATGATGGGTCTTGAGCTCCCATCTTTATACCAGTTTCAAAGAGAGAAGTTGTGCGCTCTGGTTCTGCTTCCTTGAAACCAGTTTGGGGCGGTTCCCCTTTCATGTGTCCTGCACAGGCCACCTTCCAAGCCTGGCGAATGTCTGCAAGTATGGTTGTAAACCATTAGTACATTTCATTGCAGTTTTCAATTACACCGAACACCCATTTCATGCTCCCTTCTAATAGTGATGTGGAATGAGTCGCTAGCAGATTTTGGTACATTAAGCAATTAATTTGTCTGCCACAAACCCTGAATCGCAAGGTTTGTGATGCCAAAATCTTTTCGTACATCAGGCCCTATTTTCTTTATTGTAATTAACTGAGGTACCCCTGCGTGTTGATCTTGTTGACAGTTCCACATTTATCTGATAAAACAATCATTGTTTTGCACTTGAGTAGTAAAATATTTTCATCTGATAGAAAATGTTTGAGGAGTGTTGAATTTTTTCAGTAGCTAGTGACAAGCACATGAAGGAAGTGGTTCACACAGATATTTTTGGTTATTCTTCGTAGTAATATGTATGTCTGTCTTTACATGATCTTTCTGTAATGAAGGTTGGAAATTAGGGATAGGAAGTACATGGGGAAATAACCAAATTAAGTTTGGGTGAGTGAGTGGATGAATGAATGTATAGCTGCAGAATTGGCCTCCTCTCTTCCATATTATACAGCAGTATTATGCAGAATGAAGTGCTCTGACATTCTATAGTACAGGCTTTGGCAAGTATTGTCTTCAGTCCTTGAGCTTGGAGAACTCCTCTTGTGCACAGAGGATCGCGGAGGTCTTAAACTTCCAGGTGGTTGTCTCCAGCCTTATCATAAACGGGCACAGCATACAATATGCTGCCTTTCCATACTGTGTGACATTTGGGAATAAATGCAATTGACGAAATATGCAGATATAAAGGGTCAAGCATTTTCACTCCATGAAGTCAAACGTAGGCCATAGCATCGGTTTCCACAAAGCTCAGCTTATCCACAAACGTACTTATTTTCTAGCTGGGAACCACCAGCTTCCACTATTGTTAATTAACAGTGTAATCCATTCTGGTTCTCAGTGTTTTTGTTTGAGGAACTGTGTAACAGATCTTGTTTTATTTTTGAAGATCACGCCAGAGTACCTGCAAAGCGTCTGCGTCCGTCTCTTCAGCAACCAAATGAGACAAAGTGTGGCTCACAGCATCGACTTCACCAGACCCGGCACCGTAAGTAGACGCTTCTTTAAGACCTAGGATGCTGTAGATGGTGCACTGCTTCCGTATCCGACAGTCCGAAGAAAACCTAGTGGCATTTTGAAAGCACTTTCAAAGGAAAGGCCCACGCCCCATCCTCCCCCTTATCCTCCTGAACCTTAGCCCATCTTTATATGTTATGTGCACTGTTCCTATTGCTCAGTGATGCTTAAACACCTCCTCCCCTGACACCCCATGCCTCATTCTTGAGAAACACATGTGCAGGCACAGCTGTACGCACAGACCTACACTCTTTATATCTCCGCCATACATTCATTGTGGGAGTTGCTTGGTATTCATACAGCACACCCCTTCTTTTGTGTCTGCATGATCCATGTGACCGAGACATGTACACGTTCACTTACCTCCCTAGTGATGTTAGATTGCAAAGGAAGACACACTTCAAAGCCCTCATGTCTCTCTAAGTCATTAGACCAGCTGCAAATACTCTTGTAGATTTCCCACCTTGGCTTTCCTAGAGCCGGGAGAAGCTATTTTTCTCTATCTAAAACCACTAGAACAAATATGCACACGCACCCTGGAACCAAACCATTTTGTTACAATATTCCTACTTCTGCTTGCATATGCCACTCAAGGTATGCAAGGGCACGCAAGTACACACATATAGATGACATGGGCATTCTGGGAGTTGATTAAAGGATGCCCATACATTATTGATTCTGAGATTAAACCTACCATCTGTCTTGCTCTATGAGTCTGAGAGTTTCGTTTTTCAGCAGATCTATCTAAATGTGGTACTTATGTGAGCTTCAGAGTAAACTCTTCCAAAACAGTTAGCCTCCCTCCAGCTAGAGGAAATGATCGATATCCGCCCTTTCAACGTCGAAGATGTTATTGTGTGGTACAATAATATTGTACAACGAGTTCTGGGCTGCATTTCAGTTAATAAGTGTGAAAAGGGCGTGCAGGCAAAATCCTGTCCGCAGGGTTCTGGGGGCTGGTTCGACTCAGATTGCCAAAAGATGAAACGACTGGTGAGACTGAGAGCAAAGAGCGTTAGGAGTTATAACATTCCCTCAGCCACCCAAGAGTTGGTTAAACTCAAACGTCAATATAAATCCCTTGTGCAGTCGAAAAAAGCAACCTTTTACCTTAGTAAGTGGGACGAGATGCAGGAAATCATATTATTAAACGAAAAATTCTGGAAAAAGGTCAATGAGTTCAATGGTCAAAATAGGGGCACACTCGTTTGTATGATCTCCGAAGACCTGTGGGCCACTGATTCAATTGATCTATAAAAGGCACCCTCCAGGGCAGATGGTCTTTAGAAAATATGTGGGCAAACTCTCCCAGCTATATGGTTCTCAGTAAAGGAAGTAAGGGCTGTTATTGAGAGGGTAAAATTCTCCCGAGCCACAGGCCCCGATAATATCCCAGCAGTTATAATCAAAACAAATAGCCTTTGGTGGGCCACGATATACTCCTCTTTGTCTAGCTGGATTGCTATTACTGGTCTCTATCCCTTGTCCTGGAAGGAGTCAATAGTGAAACCGATTTGAAAAAAAGGGAGTGGTTCAGACCCCATGCATTACAGGCTGATAAGCCTCTTAGATATTTCTTTAAAAATATTTTCTAAGATCTTTTTAGCTAAACTCGAAGATTGGGCAATTGAAACTAAGCTAATTCCACTAGAACAAGGGGGCTTTCGTGAGGGTCATTCCACTATAGACCACTGTTTTGCTATGTGGGCCATTATTCGAAAGGCTCTGCAGGAAAATCAGAGGCTGTGCTGTTGTTTTGTAGATTTCCGGACAGCCGTTGATTCTGTGGATAGGGATACTCTGTGGGAAAAACTTGCCTCCTGGAACCTACCTCCAAATCTTCTTGGGGCACTCCAATCTCCGCACTCTGGCAATTGGGCTCAGGTGGAGTTAGATAAATCGGGTCGGTTATCACAAAGAATTGCTATTGACAATGGCCTGCGCCAGGGGTGCGTTTTAGCACCCCTGCTTTTTAGTTTATTTTTGGCCGACCTTCCTACCTTTATTGTCCAATCTGAGTCCTTTTCGCCAAAAATAGGGAACCAGCATATTGCTTGTCTGCTCTATGCAGACGATTTGGTGCTATTGGATTGTACTCCAATAGGTTTGCAGAGGAAACTAAATGCCCTGGTATATTATAGCAAGCAGAACCAGCTCAGTATCAATCTGGAAAAGACCAAGATTATGATCTTTGGAAAAAAAGTACAGAGTTTCTCTTGGAATCTAGGTACGCAGGTGGTGGAGCAAACCGATCAATATAAATACCTGGGTTTAATTTTTAGGAGGAATTTAAATTGGGGAGCGCATTGGGATGCCACTAAGCAGAAGGCCCTACTGCAGGCCAGTTGTCTGTCAAGATTTAATGGTAGGTTCGGGGGGCTATCCCATACCCCATTACTGAAGGCTTATGATGGGAAGATACCCCCGTTAGGCCTAAATGGGGGAGAGGTTTTTTCCCTCCACCCCTCGGTGGTGCTCAAAAGACTTTTATCACTCCCACAAGGCTGAATGGTTCAGGCCATAAGGAGAGAGTGCAATTTGGTCTCTTGGAGTATAGCGGCCTCTACCCGGGCACTAAGATATTTTAACGCATTGTCGGAGGATGATGAGGTGGTCAAAGTGTCCAAATTGTTTTGGGAAGAGATCCAAAGTAGTGAGAGGATGTGGGCAAAGGCCGTAAGAACTAGAATAATTGCACTAAAGAACCTTCATGTAAATAGTGGCACAGTCACATCTTGGCTCCCATTTCCAGGCAAATGAGCACTGAGGAAATCAGCTTCTACGGCGTCAGAATCTATCGACCTGATGTATCTAAAAAATAGATTATCCATTAGTTTCTCGATTGCTACATTGGGCCAGGATACTGTTTTTCCCTATCTATCACGGCTCCAAGATCCAGGATTGAGGAATTACATTTTAAGGGCCAGGGTGGGATGTAACCCAATCTACTCTTCCCACCCACACCCTGCCCTCTGAAAGTTAAAAGTACCCTTATGCATATTCTTATGGACTGTGCCTTTTATTTTGCAAATAGAATAAAAATGTTAAGACCTCTGTTTTTTAAATATGATGCTCTCCATAGGGATAACGCTGTGGAGTTATTGTCTGAAATGCGTAATCTCGATGTAACAGTTGGAATTGCCCGGTTTCTACGATCTGTAAAACAAAATCTTAATTATGAAATGTAGTGTAAGGGGGGTAGGGTAGCTAGGAGGGGAATCCTTTGAAATGTTTTAACTGTTGTAATGTTTTAATTGTCTAGTGTGTTTTTTCTTTTAGAATGTTTTATGGACAAATGTCTAAATGAACTTGTTTTTGACCCTGAACCTTCCAAAAATCTTCTATTGTGAGCCCTCAAGGTGAATTACTCAAGGATAATCTTGTGTGAGTAATGAAACAGCCATATATCTAAATGTTTAATACTAGGAGTCCTCGTGCAGTCCGTTTCAAAGGGCAGGGCAGACTTACCAAAAGACATACAGCAGACATACATGAGCAGTTTATCCATCGAGTCTGAGACCAGATATCCTCTGTTGTGTTTTTATGGGTCGTAGAACAGAAATATTTAAAAAGCCCCCTTGGCTCATATTACGATTACTGTTGGAATCCTCAAGTAGACAGACAACTCCCAAATATCTTAGTCGTTGATCATTTAAAAGTGCCCTGAATCATGTTCCAAAGCGTTTCATCTATTTAACTTTGTAAGTTATGTTATTTCAATTGTTTGTGTGGATTGTGCGATAGCTCACTTTTTCACTGACTGCAGATCTGTTAGATTTTAGTTGCCCATTTTTTAAGCACAAGATCATTTCAAAAGGCCATTTGCTGCTGGGAATGTCAATACACAAATTATAGAAAGAGAGACCTGCGTAACTATGCAACGTTCAATATTCTTGGCATATCAGAGGCAGGTGGTTGAGAGTTCCACACAGACCAGGACCAGTCCTCTCGGGGAAGAACCCAAGAGGACTAGTGAGAGGGGCTGGAGTGATAATGATGGAATTTGTCTGGGAGAAAAGGTAGGGATTGTTCATAAAGGACAAGATAGGCAAACTGATGTCAACCTTATGTGCTTAGGTACTGGAAGCTGAAATAAATTGGTTTCAACAATCACTTTTCACGCCGTCTGCTTATCCATCATTGGACTTGGTTGAGTAACCTCAATTAGGCTAGGTGTGAATCAGATGCTCTCTCTGGGACTCCAATTTGGAGAGTATCTCACCCAAACTGATAATTCTTTTTTTTGGTTCTGCCCTCGGCCACTAATAATTCCGCTATATGTTGAATTAAGTATTGAAGCACTGTTCATAAATCTGTTACTAAGCTTGAACTTACATGAGTTAGAACACAGTCTAACCTGAGGGATTTTGTTTATAAGAAGGAGTGAAAGACTTATTGAGCCATGAGGAGACATTGAAGTCCACCCTTGTTGAGGCACTCGGAATAAGTAGAACCACTGTGGTCACCATCCTATTTTGGGATTCTGTTGAAATTGGCCACTTGAAATGCAAGACGAGCAGTACATTAGCCATGGCATTGAACGTCACACCATTCTTGCTGGTAAGAAATGGGACCACTCCTTTTACCTTAGAAAATTATACATCAGATTCAGGTTAAGTATTTTTCTGCTTAGGTCTTTCATGCCAAAACAAAATAAGGGTAGACACTTTTTTTTATGATTGATGGTGTTTTGATGGAAGAGGATCTTGATTTCCTATTTGCATGTCCTTATGGCCCTTGTTGGAGGCACATATTGAAGCCTTTAGGATTAAAACGATAGAAGGAAAGCCAAACACTGGTAATGAAATCCTACTCTAGTTCCAACATTACATGGGACGCTTGTCTGAAACATATTATTATGTCAAATAATGTTACCTACCCAGTATAGAATAACCAAGGCTTCTAGCAGTGTTACTGTATTTAGCTATCACGTAATATATGGATCATTTTTGTCATCTAGAAAGTAGAGTACACATAGTGCGAGAAAAAATGATTGTAATCTCTTTTTTTTACAAGATTGTGTTTTTCTAATCATCCAATTTATTATTAACTGCTATATTATTGTTGGGCTATGAGCTTCCTACATTTTGAAGTAAATAATTGCACTTGCAATTTTTAAATCTTTTGTATTGTGTTATATGTTTCATAGTTATTTAGAAGTATTGTATAATCTATGAAAGCAAACCGCGTACCAGCACCTTGGACATATGTCTATTTTGGAGTTATTCCAATTTGAATCTTCTTAGATTGTTATTTTCATATTAGTTGAGAGGCTTTACACTAATAGCTGTCAGACATCTACATAAACGAATACTGTCAACTCAAGCAAAGCAGGCCTAGTGAACTGCACACTTAGAATTGAAAGTTAAACTAAAAGTTCATTGCCAAATGGGTTTGTCTTATCTTGGAGTCTCGGGAGAGGTGTATCAAATGCAATTGTTGTGATTTTATTATCTATTTTGGGGATGAGAATATTTCTGGTTGTCAATTAATGGTGCCTTCAAATAGTTTTTTAACGCTTTATTGGAAACATTAAATATTAGAAGGTCTTTTACTGGTAAACCCGTGCCTTGCACTTATGCCAACTGGTGCTGGGGCTTTTGTGTGCTTTAAATAGTTAATCACTTCATAGATTTCTTTATAGCTATCCATATAAATACATGGATTCATAGTTTTTGAAGCAAATTAGATCCTCCACTTCCACGTGCTGAAGACAGACGGTAACTAGAAAGCTGATGATGTCACAGCTAACCCTATATATTTGAATAGCCAAGAAAAGCCTCTTACTGTGTGCTTCACTGACTATTTTACTGTGCATACGTTGGGGAAAATATGGATTCCATGCAAAACTGTAGAATCTTTAAAAAAGATGACTAAATATGTTGTTTTTAATGTATTTTTATTGGCCTATCATCTGCGGTAAAACACATTATATAGTCAAATTATATCCAGGTAACTTGAGATGAACAATACCAGTAATCATTGACTTTGAAAATTGGTTATAAGAAATTAAACTTGATACTTCATTAAGCTTGTACATTTTTTACAGATCGACATTGCTATTGCACGTGTCTTGGTGGCATTATTTTTTCAGCAATTCATATTTTAGTGTAGATGAAGTGACATTTTTAAGATAGAATAATTCATGAACTCATCTAAAACAGCATAATAATAAGTCATCAGTTCCTGGAAAGATTGCTAAACATGTTGGTTTGAAATTTCTGAATTACAAATGACACATTTTATATTTAATTTCTGTGTTTTCTCAAAATATAGATTCTTAAAATAACACTTTTGTAATAACCCGAACACACCCATATCTTCCCCTTAATTTTAAATGCTAACTTACTAAGTGAGGCTATCCCTCTCCCCTTGCATCCCTGATCCTTTCTATAATGTCTACCATACAGGCATTGGATGAATTTCAAATGAAGGTCTAGGCACAACTGGATGCCTTCACCACTCTAAAATGGCCGCTGTGTTTCTAGCCTACCTGGACCATGGTCAGTTCCATTGTTCCATTGTTCCCTCAGACCTGCAACATTATCGTACTGAAACCCGATCATAAGGTTTGCAAGCCAGATCAGATCAAGGACAACTTTGTTGGTGTTTCCAGTGGGATGTAGCTTGATTTCACTGCATGGATCATGAGTCAAGACATTGTTAAAATTATTCAATATATTTAGTAAGATTACACATATTTTGACGCAAAGGGCGACATGGAGAATTCACTCGCTCATATTTACATCTCATTTCGGGGGCAGGAACCGAAACCCACAGATATATGTATATCAAATAATTCTAAAATACTGAATATGTTATCATGAGAGAGATGAATTGCATGTTAACTTAACCAAAACCAGAGAACCACTTGATGCACCGTTCCCACTTGGGGCACCTGTAAGCAAGGTGGTCACACCTCATGAAATCATAAACCTGTGGGCAACCCTGAGCTAGGGCTAGGAGGCCTGGCAACCAGCCGGCTGTCCCTCCCTCCAACCCCTCTCATACCCACCAAAAACTCTTATGAAGAGAGTTGAGATGCTTGTTGTTATAATTATTTGGCATTCTTCCTGCTTACACCAAATAAAATCTATAACAATTAAAGAGCGGGGTGGGCGGGTTTCATATTGGGTTGGCACACCTCCTTCCTTTGGGTATTGTGAGACAAAGAGGATGTCCCAGGGGGTGGGGGGCGGTTTATATGGTCGCTGCCTGCCCCCTGCTGATGACTACATCCGGGTCAAGCAGTGGTCACTGAAGCACGACGACAGAAGGACCATAGAGAAATCTGGAGGGCAGTTAGGATGATACAGAGAAAGTAGCCATGGCAACAAGATGGACAAAACTCCTTTGAGGTTGGAGCGACTTGTAGCGCTTTTCCACTATTTGTGGGATGCTCTTGTTATTTTGCTGCCTCCCAAGCACATAGCTTGCTCTAGTGCGCAGGCATGAATGAAAACTTGGGCTTCATTCCCCTCCTGGGGATTGGTTGTGGTCGAGGGGATGAAGTCTGCCCCCCTACCATTTGTGTGATCCCCTCAGTCACCCAATTTACTCCTCACAGCAATAGCCAATTGGTTTTGAATTTTTATATTTTTTTTTTTCATTTTAACTCTCAAACCAACTAAGGCCTTATAGTCACATCACATTATCACATCAAGATCAAAAGTTCCAAGCTGTGGATACATATGAATGTTATAAATGGAAGTACCACACACTTCACACATGGCAATACGTTTCTCATAGCACCTCAGACTGACCAGTAGTAAGACTGGACAGGGCATCGGGGCCTTCTCATGCAGACCCAAGCACCAAATATCCTGTCCACCAACCTCAAATTTCATAAAATTTGCGAGGGCAACCTCTGCTACGATATATCACTTTCTGTGCCATAATATAGAGGTCCATCCCTCGTCTCCATTCCTGTATGGAAGGTTCCTCGGGCGTTCTCCAGTATCTAGCCACATCTCTTTTGGCCACGACTAAGCCCAAGGCACCAAATACAAGTTAGAAGTGTGGGATATTGACCGTATCTGGGATCCCCAACAGAACAAATCTTGGGTCGAGCTGGAGTGTCACCTCGAATGCTTGAGAGCTCCTGGATGACCATCCTCCAGTGGCTTTGTATATAAGGACATTCCCAGAGGGTGTGCATAAAGGAGCCCACGACATCGCGCATAACAAACAGTCAAGGTAGATGCTCTGCCCATTGTATGTAGCCTATGGTCATAATAGACCCTATGAAAGTTTTTGAACAGTATCAAGTGTAGGCGGGACCTAATGGCGACATCACGAGGGTGCATTTGTGCTGCCTCCCAGTCTATATCCTCAAGTTCGTCCACTTCTCTCTGCCACTGCCCTTGCAGCGTGCCCAGTGTATCTGGCATATCATTATTATTTATTCAATATGTGCTGGAAACTGCACCCCTTTCTAGTTCACCCATTAGGATACGGCCCTCGAGGGAGGGCACATTCAGGTATCTTAGCTCCCGCCAGCCCCTCAGCCCGCCATGCATCTCTGAGCTGGGCGTACTTTAGGAATTGGGACTGGTGTAGTTCATATTCCCTCTGTAGCAAGGAGAGTGACGTAAGGTCCCCCAACTCAAGGATATCTCCCACTTGGAGATACCAATAATTTCCCAAATCCCTGCAGTTTTGCGAGCTGTCATTGCCATGTCCCTTTCCAGAGGGGTGCTTCCCTTGTGATCTTGTGCGCCCACCCCAGTGTCTTTGTGACTTTATCCCAAGCTGTCAGTGAAGCCAGTCTGACTGGCAGTAACACCTGAGACCTCTTCCCACCACACAGATAGTGTCCGTGTGTCCCACGTTCCAGCAAAGTACGTTAAGTCTGAATGTCTGGTGATCCTGCGGGCATAGATCCAATTATTAATGTTTATTGAGTGGGCCACCCAGGAATTGAACCCTGGTCCCGGGCTAGACCTCTGCATCAGGGTCTGCCGCTCTAATCATTGAGCCACACTTCTCCACATCTCTTTTGGCCACGACTAAGCCCAAGGCACCAAAGACAAGTTAGAAGTGTGGGATATTGACATCATCTGGGATCCCCAACAGAACAAATCTTGGGTCGAGCAGGAGTGTCACCTCGAATGCTTGAGAGCTCCTGGATGATCGTCCTCCAGTGGCTTGTATATAAGGGCATTCCCAGAGGGTGTGCATAAAGGAGCCTACGACATCGCGCATAACAAACAGTCCAGGTAGATGCTCTGCCCATTGTATGTAGCCTATGGTGGTCATAATAGACCCTATGAAAGTTTTTGAACAGTATCAAGTGTAGGCGGGACCTAATGGCGACATCACGAGGGTGAATTTGTGCTGCCTCCCAGTCTATATCCTCAAGTTCGTCCACATCTCTCTGCCACTGCTCTTGCAGCGTGCCCAGTGTATCTGGCATATTATTATCAATTATTCAATATGTGCTGGAAACTGCACCCCTTTCTAGTTCACCCATTAGGATACGGCCCTCGAGGGAGGGCACATTCAGGTATCTTAGCTCCCGCCAGCCCCTCAGCCCGCCATGCATCTCTGAGCTGGGCGTACTTTAGGAATTGGGACTGGTATAGTTCATATTCCCTCTGTAGCAAGGAGAGTGACGTAAGGTCCCCCAACTCAAAGGTATCTCCCACTTGGAGATACCAATAATTTCCCAAATCCCTGCAGTTTCGCGAGCTGTCATTGCCATGTCCCTTTCCAGAGGGGTGCTTCCCTTGTGATCTTGTGCGCCCACCCCAGTGTCTTTGTGACTTTATCCCAAGCTGTCAGTGAAGCCCGTCTGACTGGCAGTAACACCTGAGACCTCTTCCCACCACACAGATAGTGTCCGTGTGTCCCACGTTCCAGCAAAGTACGTTAAGTCTGAATGTCTGGTGATCCTGCGGGCATAGATCCAATTATTAATGTTTATTGAGTGGGCCACCCAGGAGTATCCCTCTATTTCCGGAGGTGCAAGCCCGCCATTATATTGAGTGCGCTGCAGTGTTTTGAGCGATATTCTCAGGTGTCCCCCATCCCACAGCAGGGTCCTCGAGTCCCCATTGACCCTGGTGAATACTGTCTGAGGTACCGGGTAGTATGTATTCTGGAGCCCGTGTAGAGCTGTCCGTCCTATCAAGGAATGGGGAAGGCCATTCCACTAGCTACGTCAGCCTGATCAGCTGACAACACCCTTTCTACATTACGACTGAAGCAGAGCTCTGTCTGTGATGTTACAAATATCCGCAGGTACTTAAAGCCATCTGTTGCCTCCCTTAGCCCTCACGGGTGTGGCCGCGTCTCCCGTGTTTCCTGCGGGGTATAAAGCACTGGCTTGTCCCAGTTTATTGTATACCCTGAGGAGGCCCGTAATCCCCGCATGTCTGAAACAGCGCCAGAATTGTACGCATGGGGTCTGTAATATACCAGAGAATGTTGTTACCGCAAAGCAACAGCTTGTCTGCCGCCCCATTGTTCTCTGCAATGCAGAACCCCCCACTCCGGGATGCTGCCTCACCTCGCATGCTAGAGACTGCGGCGTGAGGCAGACAGTAGTGGGGATAGGGGGCAGCCCTGTCTTGTCCCTCTGCCTTCCCATCAACGCTTACCATTGCAGCTGGGTTCCAGTAAAGCACAGCTGCCCAGTTCCTGCGTTTGGGGCCAAAGCTGAATTTCAATAGTGTTTGTTCTAAGAAGGGCCAGTGAACAGCGTCAAATGCTATGTGCGCATCACAGCTGACCCTCCGGAGGACGATCTCTGCCGGACCACCGCGTATGGTTTCCAAGGCCCCCACCCGGAGTTGTTATTGTGCCATAGTTGCAATGGTGGGGATGGGTGGCCGGAAGAAAGTGGGATTCATAGAGGATTATAAGCGAGCCGGCGGAGCTCTCAGAAAATGCGGCTAGTCAGCCATCTTGCTGGCCACGCCCCCCCAGTAGCCAATTGTTGTACATTTGACTGCTTTCACTATATGCAAAATATAAAATAACACCAAGAAAAAATAGGTACTGCTTTTAATATTCTTTTAATGAAATATTCATTTTACATTCTTTATTAGTATTATTATGATTACTATTGTTTACCGAGGGTGCAAATATGCGGAAGAATTATTGTGACTGTTTTTTCTTTGAAGCAGGCTCTGTAATTAGTGAAACTGTATACACCCAGCATGAGTAGAAAGATTACCAAAGTTTGACACACAATAGGCTTTATGTGGCAACATAATCTCCTGGCTTTGTGCCCCCGGGTAGAGGTTTCCAACAGACAACGTCATTGTAAAAGGGCTACTTTTGAGAGGCTTGCAAATAAACAATGTGCTCGTTCAAGTATTACACCCATTGTTCTAATCCTTGTACTGTACAGTTTTAAATAGAGGGCACACGCCCACTTTTATTTATTGGTGATATGCAGCGCCAACTTAATCACGTGGGCAATGAAGTGCTTCATACACTAGTCACACGGCAGTTCTAGCAGAAGGTACATGAGGTCAGACGCAGTGAGGAAGGGGGCGGGGTCTATCATGGAGGGCACCTTCTGAAGGGGGCGGGGTCCATCTTGGAGGCACCTTCTGAAGGGGGCGGGGTCCATCTTGGAGGCATCTTCTGAAGAGGGCGAGGTCCATCTTGGAGGCGCCTTCTGAAGGGGGCGGGGTTTATCTTGGAGGCGCCTTCTGAAAGGGCCGGGTTTTTCTTGGAGGCATCTTCTGAAGGGGGCGGGGTCCATCTTGGAGGCATCTTCTGAAGAGGGCGGGGTCCATCTTGGAGGCACCTTCTGAAGAGGGCGAGGTCCATCTTGAAGGTGCCTTCTGAAGGGGGCGAGGATTATCTTGGAGGCGCCTTCTGAAAGGGCCGGGTTTTTCTTGGAGGCACCTTCTGAAGGGGGCGGGGTTCATCTTGGAGGCGCCTTCTGAAGGGGGCGGGGTTCATCTTGGAGGCGCCTTCTGAAGGTGGAGCCTTCAAGTCTTTAGAAAGATAAAACCTGTGAGTGAAGCCTGGTGAGTTCAGAGCTAAGATTCCGCCATCTGAGGACCAGGCTAGAGATAGGCTGGTTTAGTGTCTTGTTTTTCCACCTTTGATTTGGAGCAGGTCCTCGTGCCAGCTCCCCGTGCAACAGTCTCCAGTCCAGCTTACCTGCAGTCCGCTACCCTCTGCTGCCTGTCTACCTGCTGCCCTCTGTTTGTGCCTCCTCTGCTCGTTTTTCTGCCCTCTATTTTGCCTTTTTCTGCTTATTTCTTCCCACTTCCCACCATTTCCCTCCAGCCGCGATCCAGCGCCCCGCCCTCCCCCCAGGACGTACTTAAGGGAGGCCTTAGCACGGTCCATTGAGTAGTTCCTCGTGCCAGCTTTCCGTGCGACAATCTCCTGCCCAGCTTGCCCGCAGTCCGCTCCCTCTGCTGCCTCTCTACCTACTGCCCTCTTTTTGTGCCTCCTCTGCTGTTCTGCCTTTTCTGCTCGTTTGTCTGCCCTCCACCCTTGCTTCTCTGATGATGATGTATCACCCACAGCACCCAGATACCCCTAGGGGGGGACAGTGCTGGGCTACACAAATGCTGATTGATTGATTCGTGCCAACTTTTACTTCGACATGTCCTGGAAACAGCAGCAGTGAGACGGTCCTGTTCCACTGACTGTTTCACCATAGAGTGCTCAGCCCTGCATCCAAGAAGTGTAGAGACAGAGCCTGGGGCTGTGATAGTCCATCACCCGCAACCCCGGCCGCCATTCACCGGTAGGCCCTCCTCTAGACAGACATCCTGTAGGAATACACACAGTCACTAGGCCAGCAGTTGATGGGAGTCATCGCTGTAGGGTTTTTGTTGATATCTTGATATCTTGAACAGAAAGGACGCAGACTGAATACGATATGTTGATGCTATTTATGGCTTAGTTAACATATATCCATGAAATGAGTGTCACGTTACGGCGCTTGCCGTCCCCCTCCACGAAGACGCACACACAGAGACGACCCGGAATACTCACTTCCGGGCGGAAGTCGAGTACCGGTCTAGTCGTTCACAGGGGCACTAGGGTCAAGGAAGCGCTTCCGGGGGAAACGCTTATACGCCGCGTTTCCCGCCGGTTCGGCGCTTCGTATTCTCTTGGAGTACCCGAGCCGCGAGGAGCGAGATTAACCGTCCTGAAGCCAAACGGAAGTGAACGCCGTCCCTCTCCACTGGAACCCTGATTCTCCCTTCGTCCACACTTCGGAACCAGTCCAGGCTTCTCAGGTTTTCCAAACCCTTGCCCCCTAGACTTCCCGGGCGGTTGAAGGGTTCCCCTGCTTTTGTGTCTGTGTGGGAAGTGAGCTTGCCATTGATGATTTTGCCTATAGATGATTTGCCACAGTTTGTTTTGCCTAAAGCGCGCAGAGCGCCATTCCTGATTTCCATTGATGATTTTGCCTATTGATGATTTGCCACAGTTTGTTTTGCCTAAAGCGCGCAGAGCGCCATTCCTGATTTCCATCGATGATTTTGCCTATTGATGATTTGCCACAGTTTGTTTTGCCTAAAGCGCGCAGAGCGCCATTCCTGATTTCCATTGATGATTTTGCCTATTGATGATTTGCCACAGTTTGTTTTGCCTAAACGTGCAGAGCGCCATTTCTGTTTCCATTGCTGATTTTTCCTTTGCTGATTTTGCCAATGTATATGTGCTGAATTGCCATTGAGGAATTTCCGTTGATCTTTCGCAGAAGCGCCTTGCTGTTTTGTTTTCTCTACTCGGGAGCAGGGTTTAAACTCTGAGTGCCGCTTCCAGGGTTGTTCTTTGGGAAACTAGATTGCTTTCCACTGACCACGGTGTAGGAGCACCGACATTTGCTTTACTGCATAGCCTGTCCTCAGCACTTCACCTGCGCTACTGCCGTGTAGCGACCGGCGTCCCCGCAGTCAGGGTGAGTTCCTTGAGTCTAGGACAGGACCTAGCTCTGTGTGTGTTTCCACGGTGGTTGGGGGTTCTTCACTGACCATAGTCTTCCTCTTTTGTAGGTCATTCTGAGATACCCTGCACCCCTACCTACCGCTTTCACTCAGGCTCCTTTCCCTGCGTCCATCTCATCCCTGCTGGGTTCTACGGTCCACGAGGGTCAGGTGGGTGCAGGGACGGGCGCTCCTGTCGTCTCTGCGGAATCGCTGCACAAGCAGAGGTAAGTCTTGTGGAGCAACCTGACAGAATACGAAGCCCACGTTTACCATTCTGCCCAGACGACATGGGCGACCCAGAGGTCACCTTGCAAGACATTGCCTCCATGCTAACCGCCATACAGGCAGAAAACCTCAGCTTACGTCACGACATAACTACCCTACATGGCCAGATGTCATCTGGGGTCACCAACCCTTGGGGATCCGCCCCGAGCCACCGGGGCATGCAGGAAGGGATATTACGACAGCCAACGTTTACGTTTGGGGGTCCTCTGCCGCCAGCAACCCGAATCCTGCAGTCCAAGTTATCGCTCCTCATCCCGTACAACTGGCACCACCGGAACGGTTCTATGGCGACAGTGCCAAGTACGGCATCTTTATCCATCAATGCCACCTGCATTTCATGGCCAGGAACACTGCCTTTCCTGATGATGCATCCAAAGTTGCCTACATCCTGTCGTACATGGGCGGAGACGCCGCTCAGTGGTCAATAGCATTGGTTGAACACGACGACCCCATGCTGCACCACCTGCCGACCTTTAAGGAAGCTATGCGACGTATGTTCGCGCGGCACACCTTTGTGCAAGCCGCTGACAACGCGTTGCTCAGCCTCAAGCAAGGCAACCAGGACCTCCTGCACTACATCACCACCTTTAGTAGGCTAGTGATTGAGGCCCAGTGGCCCGAGGACAAGAAGGTGTCAGTATTTTATCGAGGATTGCGAGACGAACGAAAGGATCTCATTTCGCAGTTCCCTGACCCACCTGAGGAAATCGGTCCCTTCATCGATCTGGTGGTGAAGATGAACTTTCGGTTGCAAGAACGAAGGACAGATAAAGGAAGAAGCAGTGACAGTCGTTTCCTACCTATGGGGGAGAAGGAGACCCGGAAGACCCAGGAAGGGCTCGGTCCCCAGAGCGACGCACCTGAACCTATGCAAATCGGAGGCATAAGAGGTCCTTTGTCAAGTCAGGAAAGGGAACGACGGAGGAAACAGAATCAATGCCTGTACTGTGGGAAAAGCGGACACTTCGTCAGGGAATGTCCGGTGAAGCCCACGAAGTCCCGGAGCGGAAGGCCGTTCGCGTTGCCCATCACCAAAACGGAGAAGACGGGAAACGAGACAACCCAGTAGATAAGGGGATCCGTCCTCTGGGTTTTTCGTATTGCAATGCCGCGATCCCTGCTGTAGTCGACGGTACTCACCATATAGGAATGGATGTTTCCTTGCAAAACCAGGAGGGCAGAACCTGGCAAGTAACGGCGATGTTGGACTCCGGTGCTACAGGCTGTTTCATAGACACCGCATTCTCACGTGCCTTAGGTATAACCACAGTGTCAAAGGCCCAACCCGAGACTGTCAAGGCGGTGGATGGAACGGACCTAACATCCGGCCCTATTCGGCACCACACCGAGAACATGACTATGTCCTTTATCAATCACCACGCCGAAGTCATCAGCTTTGACGTCATTGATGCTCCTCAATTCAAGTTGATATTGGGGTTGCCGTGGTTGGTGAAGCACAATCCTCGCGTTGATTGGGTATCCAGAAGCATCCACTTGGACTCAGAGCATTGTTGTGATTCCTGTTATACCCAAGACCACCTCCTCGGGACCCGCTCCATACAAGCGAGATCGCTGCCCGTGCAGGGAATGGGGTTGGTTTCCCAAGCAGCCGTGCCCAAAGAATACCTGGACCTAGCCGACGTGTTCGACAAAAAGGGAGCCAACACCTTGCCGCCGCATCGCTCGTTTGATTGCCGGATAGACCTGATCCCCGGTTCCACGTTGCCCTGCAGCAGGATTTATTCTCTCACGGAGAAAGAAAATGCCCACCTACGCTCCTACCTGGACGAGTATTTGGTCAACGGCTTTATCCGTCATTCCAGGTCTCCAGTTTCCTCTCCTCTATTTTTCGTGGCTAAGAAGGAGGGCGATCTACGGACGTGCATTGACTTTCGAGCGATGAACAACATCACCATAAAAAACCGTTACCCGCTGCCCTTGATAACCAATCTCCTGGAACAGGTAAAAGACGCCTCAGTGTATACTAAACTCGACCTGCGGGGTGCGTACCATCTAGTCAGAGTCCGAAAAGGCGACGAATGGAAGACCGCTTTCCGAACTAAATTCGGGTTATTCGAATACCAGGTCATGCCTTTCGGACTCTGTAACGCCCCCGCAGCGTTCCAGTACTTTATCGACGAGGTGTTACGGGAGTTCATAGACGTCTTTTGCATCGTCTATATAGACGATATCTTGATCTATTCGCGGACCATCACAGAGCACGTGCAGCACGTGCGTTCCGTCCTTCAGCGGCTGGGTAGACATCGTCTGTACGTAAAGCTGGAAAAGAGCGTCTTTCACGTCACCACGGTCGAGTTCCTGGGGCATGTCATCACTCCAGAGGGCATACAAATGGACAACAAGAAGGTGGAAGCCATCCTGTCCTGGCCCCCCCCGGAGTCCGTGAAAGGGGTACAACGGTTCCTGGGGTTTTCCAATTACTACCGCCGATTCATTACAGGCTTCTCCGAGATGGTAGCCCCGATTACCCGGTTGTTGCGTAAAGGCGTGCGCTTCAGTTGGGATCAGAAGGCGGACGACGCCTTCCAAGAACTGAAGAGACGTTTCACCATAGCCCCGGTTCTGATGCACCCCGACACCAAGCAGCCCTTCGTCGTGGAGGCGGATGCCTCTAAAAATGCCATCGGGGGCGTGCTGTCTCAACGGAGCACCCGCACTGGACTACTGCATCCGGTGGCATTCTATTCCAAGAAACTACAACCTGCGGAACGCAACTATTCAGTATCGGACAGGGAGCTCCTGGCCATCAAGACCGCTTTTGAGGAATGGCGCCACTTCCTGAAAGACGCCAAGCACACCGTAACCATCTACACGGATCACAGGAACCTCCAGTTTCTCCGGTCAGCACGTGCTCTCACCGCCCGACAACTCCGATGGACCCTTTTCTTTAATGACTACGATTTCGTGATCACGTTTCGGCCAGGAAAAGAAAATGCCAAGGCTGACGCCCTCTCTCGGCTGGAAGAAGCTGACGACGAAGCCGAGAACACCGAGCCTGTTCCTATCCTTACCGAGAAACACTTCCAGGGTGTTGTGACGTCTTCGGGCTTCTTATCTCAAGTACGGAAGGACACGGAGCAAGTCGACCTGGAGTGACTGGCGGATGGACGCACAGACGTGTCATACACGGACGGATTGCTGTTTCATGGAGACCGGCTGTATCTACCTGGGGTGCCCAGTCAGCAGGAAGCGGTCCGCCTGTGTCATGATCACGTTTTGTCCAGCCATCCCGGTTTCCATAAGACACTTGAGCTCTTGCAAAGACAATTCTGGTGGCCGACCATGGTGGCCGACACAGGACTTCATGTGAGGAGCTGTACCATCTGTCTCCTGAGTAAGAACGCTTCTGAGCCTCCGGTGGGCCTTCTGCGTCCCATTCCGGTACCACCGTATCCATGGCACACCGTCTCCATGGACTTCGTGGTGGAACTCCCTACCACCAAGACGGGGCACACCACGATTCTCACCATCGTCGACCATCTCTCCAAAATGGCGCATTTCGTACCTTTGCTGAAGGTGCCCACAGCTGTGAACCTGGCCGGGATCTTTGTGCAAGAAGTAATCCGCCTTCATGGCATTCCATCGGTGGTCATAACAGACCGGGGATCGCAATTCGTGTCCCACTTCTGGAGAGAGGTGTGCAGAATCCTCGAGATGGACGTACGCTTGTCCACAGCGTACCACCCACAAACGGACGGTCAAGCGGAAAGAACTAACCACACCATGGAGCAGTACCTCCGTTGCCTGCTGCTTATGGTTGATAAAGACTGGTCCGAGGTCCTATGGATGGCTGAGTACGCCTACAACAACAGTAAGCATTCTGCCATCGGAATGTCTCCCTTCTTTTGCCTCCAAGGCCGTCACCCCCGCACCTCTGCCTGGGAAATACCCCGGGACTGCTCCTTGCCGTCAGTTCATTCCTATCATGCTGCCTTGCGTACTATCTGGCAACAAGCTCGGTTTGGGTTGGCCAAGGCAAAGGACACCTACAAGGCGCATGCTGACGCCCATAGACAGAAGGAACCCGAATACCGCTTGGGTGACCGAGTGTGGTTGTCTATCAGACATCTCAACGTGCATGGCCCCAAGAAGCTGTTACCCCGTTATGTGGGTCCCTTTGTCATTGAGAAGGTGGTAAATCCGGTGGCTATGAAACTTACGCTCCCTCCGCACATGAGGATCCACCCCGTTTTCCATGTCTCTCTTCTGCAAGCGGTCCGCCCTGATGGCGGGGTTCCCTCTCCTCCGTCTCCAGTGGTGGTGGAGGACCATGTGGAGTACGAAGTCCGGGCCATCCTGGGTTCTCGTCGCACCAAGGGGAAGTTGTTCTACCTGGTCGATTGGAAGGGGTACGGCCCGGATGAGCGGTCTTGGGAGCCTTTGTCCCATGTTCGCCATGCTCCTGTTCTGGTCCGTGCTTTTCATCTCAGTCACCCCTACAGCCCTCGCCCTGCGGTCCCTTTTTGAGCCCCTGGGGTTGGGGGGGGGGGCCTGTTTTTGAGGGGGGGTTCTGTCACGTTACGGCGCTTGCCGTCCCCCTCCACGAAGACGCACACACAGAGACGACCCGGAATACTCACTTCCGGGCGGAAGTCGAGTACCGGTCTAGTCGTTCACAGGGGCACTAGGGTCAAGGAAGCGCTTCCGGGGGAAACGCTTATACGCCGCGTTTCCCGCCGGTTCGGCGCTTCGTATTCTCTTGGAGTACCCGAGCCGCGAGGAGCGAGATTAACCGTCCTGAAGCCAAACGGAAGTGAACGCCGTCCCTCTCCACTGGAACCCTGATTCTCCCTTCGTCCACACTTCGGAACCAGTCCAGGCTTCTCAGGTTTTCCAAACCCTTGCCCCCTAGACTTCCCGGGCGGTTGAAGGGTTCCCCTGCTTTTGTGTCTGTGTGGGAAGTGAGCTTGCCATTGATGATTTTGCCTATAGATGATTTGCCACAGTTTGTTTTGCCTAAAGCGCGCAGAGCGCCATTCCTGATTTCCATTGATGATTTTGCCTATTGATGATTTGCCACAGTTTGTTTTGCCTAAAGCGCGCAGAGCGCCATTCCTGATTTCCATCGATGATTTTGCCTATTGATGATTTGCCACAGTTTGTTTTGCCTAAAGCGCGCAGAGCGCCATTCCTGATTTCCATTGATGATTTTGCCTATTGATGATTTGCCACAGTTTGTTTTGCCTAAACGTGCAGAGCGCCATTTCTGTTTCCATTGCTGATTTTTCCTTTGCTGATTTTGCCAATGTGTATGTGCTGAATTGCCATTGAGGAATTTCCGTTGATCTTTCGCAGAAGCGCCTTGCTGTTTTGTTTTCTCTACTCGGGAGCAGGGTTTAAACTCTGAGTGCCGCTTCCAGGGTTGTTCTTTGGGAAACTAGATTGCTTTCCACTGACCACGGTGTAGGAGCACCGACATTTGCTTTACTGCATAGCCTGTCCTCAGCACTTCACCTGCGCTACTGCCGTGTAGCGACCGGCGTCCCCGCAGTCAGGGTGAGTTCCTTGAGTCTAGGACAGGACCTAGCTCTGTGTGTGTTTCCACGGTGGTTGGGGGTTCTTCACTGACCATAGTCTTCCTCTTTTGTAGGTCATTCTGAGATACCCTGCACCCCTACCTACCGCTTTCACTCAGGCTCCTTTCCCTGCGTCCATCTCATCCCTGCTGGGTTCTACGGTCCACGAGGGTCAGGTGGGTGCAGGGACGGGCGCTCCTGTCGTCTCTGCGGAATCGCTGCACAAGCAGAGGTAAGTCTTGTGGAGCAACCTGACAATGAGCTTATGGAAAATGTTTTGTATCAGAGTAGTGAATTGAAAAAAAGCTTATAGACTGGATGTGGACCATCCAAGCAAGACGCTAGACGCTGGACCACAGGCCAAGACAGTCCAAAAGGGTGGCATTTTTGGGAGTAATGTTGGGGGAAGCAGGCACTACATTACCACCTCCTTGCCTTAAAGGCAGCTTCTGAGGTGCAGCTCACAGTCTCAACCTCTGGAAAAAATTGAGTGACCATGTCTTGATTCTGTGATGTGATAGGGAGCAGGTCGTTCCCATCTTCCCCTTAATTCTCTTCTTTTCTATTCTTTGGAATTTATATAGTGCATGGCTACCCACGGACCTTCTAGTGCTGGTAATAAACCTCCGCTGACAGTGCTGCATGCCTGACTAGTGGTTCCAATAGGTATGTTTCGGCTGTTATCTGAAGCTGGTTTATGATCAGTCCAATCTGATGTGTGCGGGGAGAGAGTTCCAGAGTTAAGGTGCCAAATATATGAAGGAACTTTCACCGCATTTTGCTTTCTTGCCCCTCAAAACCAATAGTAGGTTACGACACTCGGAGCGTAATGTTCTTCTTATCGTTTAAGGAGTTACCAGGTGTTGAATGAGCTGGGGGCCTTTTTTGTTCACGGTGCGATGGACCAAACAGAGAGATTTGAACTGTATTCGCTTCTGGATTGGCAGCCAGTGCAGGCCTGCCAGTGCAGGTGCTGCTGACATACGCTTGGGGATTTTATTGACATTATGTGCTGTGGCGTTCTGGATTACCTGCAGTTCATTTGTCACATATTTGGGACTGCCTAGGTAGAGCGAGTTTCCATAATCCAGACGCAGACTGATTAGTCCCTTTGCTGCCACTCTATGGAGGGCAGCCATGAGCCAGCTTAGTAGTCTTATCAAAGTCCAGAGGAGTCCAAATCGGCATGCGGCCAGATTCTTGGCCTGAACTTCCATGGATAGCCTGTCGCCTATCCAGAACCCCAGACTTTTGACTGAAGGGGAGGGTGTGGAAGTGGACTGAGACAATCAGGCCAGTTAAGTTCCAACCAGTGGGAGAGGTCGTTTGCTACAACTAACTATGTCACGTCCTCGTTCAGTTTCAAACAGCTGTCGGACATCTAGTTTGTTACTTGTTTGAGGCATCTGATTCGAGGTTTAGTTGGTGTCTGCGGTGAGAGATGACAATCTGTGTGTCATCTGCACTGGAAACCAGGGCAATCCCATGAGCATGCACTATTTCTGCCAGTGGGCGTACATAGAGATTGAAACGAGTGGGACTTAGGGAAGATCCCTGCGGGTCTGTGGCAGTTCGGGCTGGACTGTTCCTACGGGGAGCAGGGTCAAGACTGATTTGCATATGACTAGGCCAAAACTGGAATAGTGATGAATTTAGGACCAGATCTCTGTACCGGGGGTGAATGTTCAACATTGTTCAGCATCCACTGGAGTCAAGCTAGTCTGGCTGAGGGGTGATACCCCGAAACCGTTCCCAGGATGCTCATTTCTGGTCCAAGGCGAACCTGGCCTGGCAGTTCGGGCTTGACTGTTCCCACGGGGAGCAGGGTCAAGACTGATTTGCATATGGCTGGGTGCAAACTGGAGTGGTGTGGTGAGCAAAACACCAATGGATTTAGACCTAGATCTCTGTACTGGGGGTGAATGTTTGACATTATTCAGTATTCCGTCCAACAATTGTTCTTTTTGCACTCTGCACTTCAATGCTTATGTTGCGGAAAGTGAAGAGTCCTCCTGAACCTTAAAGCTCCTATGCTCTAGGAAAGCTGTAAGCCATTTGTAAGTCACAAGCTGCCCTCAGATCCAACAGAATCTTTGCTGCTGAGCCGCCTTGGTCTAGAGTGGCTCTGAGTTCTTCCATTGAGGCTAATGAACCTCCTGTAAGGCAGACACTTGTTAACATACTTTTCTAGGGTCTTACTAACTCCCAAAAGTAGGGAGATGGGTGATAGCTCTCTACCTGTAGGGGGACTGACGTGGGCTTTTTTAGGAGGGTTTTACCCACTGTATGTTTCCATCCCAAGGGGGCCATGCCACTGTGTAGGGGTGGTTATATAGGTTGGTCAGTTTGGCTAGGATTGTGTTTCCTCCTCTCTGTAAAATACCAGGTAGGGCTGGGTCATGCAGCGACCCTGATTTGATTGTCCTAAGGGTCTCTCCTGTTGCTTCTCTGCTCAATTGAGGGAAGGCCGTCAGTGTGATTTCTGATGGCACTGCAGAGACCTGAATTGAGCTTTGCATGGCGTCTTTGGGTAGGGCTAGCAGAATGTTGTTCACCTTTCCTAGGAAAAGTTTGCAAGCATGTTACACTGCTCTACTGAGGGCGTGGGACTGCTTTGACGTTTAGCTTGCTTCAGAAGGCTGTTTACCAGTTTGAAAGCTCTTTTGAGGAGTTTGGGACATTTTCTATTTTGGCGCTGAAGTATGAAACTCTTGCTTCTCTTATCGTTTATTGGTACTTTTTTATTGATTTCTTGTATTATGCCTTGCTGGGCCCATCATACGATTTTCTCCATTCTCTTTTCGCTTCCATTTTTAGTCCCATGAGGTTTGCTGAGAACCATGGTGCACATCCAACCGAGCGACATAAACCCCGGGGCTACATGGGGACCAAGGTGTCCAGAGAGCCTGTGAGACAATTCTCAATTTGTCAAATCTCTCATCGATTTCCCTTTCCATTTTTGGGCTGTATTCGGTCAGGGAGCTTTCCCAGCTTGCAGTGTCTAGTTTTGACCCGCAACGCTTTAGCTTTGTGGAGGTGAGCGGTTTATCTGTGTGCTGGAGTGTGCGCAGAGAGAAGGGCACTACATGGTGGTTTGACCAGTATATTGGGGTAGGAGTGTCCGTTGAGCGCTCATTGATGTTAGAATAAATGGGGTCCTATATGTGGTCCAGTTTGTGGGTGGGTTGTGTTATGAGTTGAGTCATGTGGATGGCTGCCATATCCTGAAAAAGTTTTTTTTTATGATTTTGTTGCTATCTTGGTCAAAGTGTAGATTGAGATCTCCCAGTACTTAATGCAAAGGTGGTTTTGTGCGCCCCTTGTGACTGGTGAAGAGTCAGGGTTGGGCCTTGGATGGTTCATCACATGGTCTTTGGATGTAGGGTAGAGACTAGTCCAGGAACCCTCTCTAAGATGGTGGGGCTGTTGCTGTTGACCACTATGAAGCAGACTGTCTCATTCGCTACTGCCCAGGCAGCTTATGGGGCTTCTCCTTCAAAGGTCTGGTTGTCACCCCCTTGCTTCATAGTCCACTTCTGAGGGTGCGCCTCACTGCTTCCACTCCAGGAAAATATAGTGACGGGCCTTGATTCTGTTTTCTGATGGGGAGCAGGCCACGTCACTCTTCCCTTGATGCAAAGGCAGTTCTTTGTGACTGTTGAAGAGTCATGGACTTGGTTGTTTCATTGCATGCTAGAGGCTCAAAGGTTTAAGTGTGGGCAGAGCTAGTTCATATGTCATGTCGAGTCAGAAGCTGCCCACCATCAATCACTTTCTAAACGTCTTGCATCATGGACCCATTTTCCATGATCATCGCCCCAAGTCTCATTCACAGACATTTACTTAGGACCCAGACACAACAAAAAATCTATCTCTGAATGTCCGTTGCAAGTTCCAGAGTATAAATACAAGAGATAGGACTGTGTGTTCAGGGAGTCTTCGCCCGGAACAGAGTGCTTCTCCGCCTTCGTGCTGACACTGACCATCTGACGTTTTGGGAACTTTTAAAGAGTCGGCTTTGCCCTTTCTGCATCTGTAGTTTTCCCACCAATAACACTGGGTTAGCAAACCTTTAAAGACCCGGCTTTGCCCTTTCTTGAGCTCTTGTTTTCCCACGAGTAACACTGGGTTAGGAAACCTTTAAAGACCCGGCTTTGGCCTTTCTGGAACTCTTTTTTTCCCACTGGTAATACTGGGTTAGGAAACCTTTAAAAACTCTGCTTTGCCCTTTCTGCAGCTCTTGTTTTCTCTCAAGTAACACTGGGTTAGGAAACCTTTAAAGACCTGGCTTTACCCTTTCTGGAGCTCTTGTTTTCCCACTGGTAACACTCGGTTAGGAAGCTTTTAAAGACCGGCTTTGCCTTTTCTGGAGCTCTTGTTTTCCCACTGGTAACACTCGGTTAGGAAGCTTTTAAAGATCTGGCTTCGCCCTTTCTGGAACTCTTGTTTTCCCACTAGTAGCACTGGGTTAGGAAACCTTTAAAGACCTGGCTTTGCCCTTTCTGGAGCTTTTGTGTTCCCACGGGTAACACTGGGTTTGGAAACCTTTAAAGGCCCTGCGTTGCCCTTTTTAGAGCTCTTGTTTTCCCACCAGTAGCACTGGGTTAGGACACCTTTAAAGACACGGCTTTGCCCTTTCTGGAGCTCTTGTTCTCCCACCAGTAAGACTGGCTTAGGAAGCTTCTACAGCTCTGTCTTTGCCCTTTCTGGAGCTCTTATATTCCTCCAGTAGCAATGGGTTAGGAAACCTTTAAAGATCCGGCTTTGCCCTTTCTGGAGCTCTTGTTTTCCCGCGGGTAACACTGGGTTAGGAAACCTTTAAAGATCCGGCTTTGCCATTTCTGGAGCTCTTGTTTTCCCGCGGGTAACACTGGGTTAGGAAACCTTTAAAGACCCAGTTTTGCCTTTTCTGGAGCTTTTTTTCCCACGGGGTAACACTGGGTTAGGAAACCTTTAAAGACCTGGCTTTGCCCTTTCTAGAGCTCTTGTCATCCCACGGGTAAAACTGGGTTAAGAAACCTTTAAAGACCCGGCTTTGCCCTTTCTGGATCTGTTGTTTTCCTACCAGTAACACTGGGTTAGGAAACCTTTAAAGACCTGGCTCTGTCCTTTCTGGACCTCTTGTTCTCCCACCAGTAACACTGGGTTAGGAAACCGTTAAAGACCCGGCTTTGCCCTTTCTGGAGCTCTTGTTTTCCCACTGTTAGAAATGGGGGTCTCTAGTTGGCAATGGCTGGCCACTGTCCAAGTAGGGACCCTTCTTCCTAAGTCAGAGTAAGCAGCCTACACCCTTTGACAACCCCTGCTCAACCCTGTGGTAACGTAGCACGAGCAGCTAGGCTTATCTCAGAGGCAGTGTGTGAAGCATTTATGACCATACACAGTAATATAATGAGGAACACTACAAATGGACACCACTCAAGTAGTTATGAAAAATAGGTATTTTTATATAGACTTAATCACAAGACCAATAACAGTAAAAAAATCCACAATACTGTAAAAATATAATTACTTTAGAAATGCTGCAAGGAAAAATAGTTCAGGATGCACAAAATGATGTTTAGTTCAAGGCAGGGGTCTCTGCGACCCTTTTACTCACAAAGTATCTGGTTCCTGGAGCAAAGCAACAAAAATGTCGCTAAGGAGTTGTAGCGAGAAATTTCCTCACGCTAACCAGCGATGCGTTGAATCCTTACCGCGAGGGAGGATGATGCGCTGGGTTGCGGGCAGGACAAAGCGACAAACTTCCTCACGCTAAGCCGGTGATGCGATGAAATCCTTGCCGCGAAGGGAGATGATGCACCGGGCCTGTTGCGTGTGCGATCTTGCTGCGTTGACAAAGATGGCGCTCCGCGAGGGAGCGACGATCCGGATTCGATGCGGGGAAAATGGCGAACGCTCGGCGTCCGCGCTGCGATGATCCTGTTGCGATGATTTCAGATAGCGGGCGTTTTCAGGCCCGCAGACAGGTGCTGCGACGATCTTCAGATAGCGGGCGTTTTCAGGCCCGCAGACAGGTGCTGCGACGATCTGCGGGGTTAGCGAGCGCTCGGCGAGAGCGGAGCGGCGATTTTTCTCACGCTCACCAGCTGCAGCGGCTCGCTAACGGAGGTTAGCGACGATTTTCAGCACTCTCTTCTCAACAGTAGAAATAGAGGTCCTGGAACACACAGGAGCCTCACCTGCAGATAGTAATCCTCGCTGGGAGGAAACAGGAGGCTGATGGTGGAGTGTGATGTGCCTGAGACTCCAGCAGGAGGCTAGCTCTCTCCTAGCCCTTGGGTAGTTGCTGTAGCAAAAGAAATAAAAGTCCAATCAAAGTTCCTTTCCTCTTCTTGAAGTCCAGTAGTAACAGCTGCAGGCCAGTCCCAGAAACAGCACACAAGCACAAGGACAGTCCTTCTCCTGCAGATTCTTGTAGCCACACGGACAGAGGTTCTTCTTGTTATCCAGGAGCAATACCAATTGTAGGGGTTTGTGCACAAATATTTATACCCCCAAAGTCTTTGTTCTTAGGGGTCCCAAGCCTCTGAACCCAGCCAGAACCAGTTTTGCCCAGCCCTGGAGCACTTTGTTGATCAGGCTGCATCCTTCCTTTCAGAAAGAGGGGGTCTGCCTCAGACGCACAGTGGGAGGTGGAGCCAGCTTTCACCTTGCCAGGCACAGCCCTATTCAAGTGCAGGAGCTACCCCTCCCCTCACACCTAGGTAGGTCGCTGTATTCAACCCAGGTCTGACTCAGCCTGCCCTGTTCCTCCAAAACCAGACAGCCAATACACATAATAGCAGAGCAACTGGAAGGCTTAGGCAAGAAAGTACCTATACTCTAAAAGTGGTAGTTTCAAACCCAGGATATAAAAAATAACCTTCACTAAAAGATGTATTTTAATATTCTGAGCTCAGGCATACTAGATTCGTTTTTCTACCATGTTCTGTGGGTCAGTTAGGACTATAGGATGTAATAGCCCAGACCTCCCATTCTGGCCTATGGAGAACAGGTAGCCTTACAGTAGTGAAAAACGAAATTGGGTGTAATTCACTACTAGGACATGCTACATACAACAGGGCATGTCCTACCTTACACATACAATGCGCCCTATCATAAGGGGGGCTTACATGATGCCAAGGGAAGGTTTAGGGGCTGGGAAGCGGGTGCACTTCACAGCCAAGATGGCAGTTCCGGACTGCACGCAGACACTGCAGTGGCAGGTCTGAGACACACTTTACAAGCTGCTTCTGTGGGTGGCACAAACCAGTGCTGCAGGCCCACCAGCAGCATTCGGTTTACCAGCCCTGGGCACACACCGGCCACGCTACTAGGGACTAACAGGTAAACTGAATAAGCCAATCATGGATGTACCAATTCATATGTCATCTTTACAAAGAGAGCATTCGCGCTGTGGCACTGAATGGCAGCGGCACAGCGCCCAGAGCATCTATAACCAGCAAAAACAGAGGAGACACAGCGAAAAAAGGAAGGGAGACTCACGCCAATGGTGCCAGGTCTAACACGCGTCCCCTCCAGCTGAAATGTGGGGAGAACTACCCATCCCCTTGGAAGTTCTCTTCACTAAGGCGGAAAAATCTGGACAGACCATCAGCATTGGCGTGTTCTGTACCAGGGCGATGTTCCACCGTAAAGTCCATACCCTGTAGGGAAATGGACCACCTTAACAACTTGGGATTCTCACCCCTCATCTGCATCAACCATCTGAGGGGCCTGTGGTCTGTCTGAACCCGGAAGTGAGTCCCAAAAAGGTATGGTCTCAGCTTCTTCAGTGCCCAGACCACAGCAAATGCCTCACGCTCAATTGCACTCCACTTCTGTTCCCGTGGAAGTAATCTCCTACTGATGAAGGCTACGGGTTGGTCTAGTCCCTCCTCATTCATCTGTGACAGAACAGCCCCCACCCCATGCTCTGAAGCGTCTGTCTGGACAATAAATTCCTTAGCAAAGTTGGGCGCCAGGAGCACGGGCGCTGTACACATGGCAGTTTTGAGGGCATCAAAAGCTTTCTGACAGTTGTCAGTCCAGTTCACAATCTTGGGCTGCTTCTTGGAAGTCAGCTCAGTCAAGGGGGCAACGATGCTGCCATACCCCTTGACAAACCTCCTGTAATAACCCGTGAGTCCTAAGAAGGCCCTCACCTGGGTCTGGGTCCTTGGGGGCTCCCACGCCAGGATGGTTTCAATCTTGGGCTGTAGAGGTGCCACCTGGCCACTCCCTACCTGGTGTCCTAAGTACACCACCGAACCCTGCCCAATCTGCACTTACTGGCCTTGATTGTGAGGCCTGCTCGGCGCAGCGCCATCAACACTTCCCAGAGGTGGTGTAAGTGGTCCTCCCACGAGGAACTGAATACTGCAATGTCATCCAGGTAGGCGGCACTGAAATCCTCCAGCCCAGCCAACACCTGAATGACCAACCTCTGGAAGGTGGCAGGGGCATTCTTCATTCCAAAGGGCATCACACGGAACTGGTAGTGCCCATCTGGGGTGGAGAATGCTGACCTCTCCTTTGCCCCATCAGTTAAGGCGATCTGCCAGTACCCAGACGTTAGATCAAACGTGCTGAGGTACCGGGCAGCCCCTAACCGATCTATGAGCTCATCAGCTCTGGGGATGGGGTGCGCGTCGGTCCTCGTGACCGAATTGAGACCTCGATAGTCCACACAGAACCTAAGTTCTGGAGTGTCACTAGGCGCTGCAGCTTTTGGTACCAAGACCACGGGGCTGGACCAGGGGCTGCTAGAGGACACAATCACCCCTAGAGCAAACATTTTGGAGACCTCCTCCTTGATGTAGGCCCTTACCCGGTCAGTCACTCAGTAAGCCTTGTGCTTGACAGGAGGACTGTCCCCGGTGTCCACCTCATGGACGCACCAGTCAGTGACACCAGGCACCAGGGAAAATAAATCAGGGAATTGCCCCAACAGCTGGCGGCAATCTAACTGTTGCTCAGGGGTCAGTGTGGTGGAGAGGACCACACCCTCCACTGACCCATCCTTTTCTCCTGCACACAGGAGGTCAGGAAGAGGCTCACTTTCCTCCTCCATCCCTGCATCTGTGGCAAGGAGCATGCCCACTTCAGACCTCTCAAAGTGGGGCTTCAGGCGATTCACATGCAGGACCCGCAGGGGGTTCCTGGGAGATTTAAAGTCCACCAAATACGTAACTTGACTTTTGCGCTCCACCACCTCAAAGGGACCGGTCCACTTATCTTGGAGCGCACAAGGCTCCACTGGGGCCAGTACCCAAACCTTCTGACCAGGTTGAAATTCGACCAGAGTGGCATTCTGGTCGTGCCAACGTTTCATCTCCTCCTGTCTGGCTTCCAGATTTGCCTCAGCAATTTTTCTGAAACGCCGAGTTTGGTTCCTGAAGGCCAGGATGTAGCTAAACACATCCTGGGGAGGTTTCCTGGGAGATTGCTCCCAGCCTTCCTTGACCAAACTCAGAGGTCCTCTTACCGGATGGCCATAGAGCAGTTCAAAGGGACTGAACCCTAAGGACTTCTGTGGCACTTCACGGTATGCAAACAACAGGCATGGCAAGAGGACGTCCCACTTACGCCTCAGGGGCTCTTCTAGGCCCATGATCATGCCCTTCAAGGTCCGGTTGAATCTGTCAACCAGACCGTTACCCTGGGGGTGGTAAGGAGTGGTGAACTTGTAAGTCACCCCACACTCCTTCCACAGGGACTTCATATACTGGGAGATGAAGTTGGTCCCCCTGTCGCTCACCACCCCTCTGGGGAACCCCACACGGGAGAAGATCCCCATCAGTGCACGTCCCACCACGGGGGCCGTCACTGTCCTGAGCGGGATGGCTTCAGGGTACCGGGTGGCATGGTCCACCAAGACCAGGATGTACCTGTTGCCCATGGCTGTCTTGGGGTCCAGAGGCCCCACAATGTCGATGCCCACTCGCTCGAATGGGGTGCGAACAACTGGGAAGGGTTGGAGTGGGGCTTTGATCTTCCCCCCACTCTTCCCACTTGCCTGGCAAGTCTCACAGGTCCTACAATACGTATCTGAACTCTTGCGCATCTGGGGCCAATAAAAGTGGGTGACCAGCCTTTCAAAGGTCTTAGTTTGCCCCAGATGTCCTGCCAATGGGATGTCATGAGCCAACCCCAGTAGGAAGGTTCTGAAGCACTCGGGTACCACCAGCACACGGGCTGACCACGGTTCAGCAACCTTAGGCTCGCTATACAGGAGACTGTTCTCCCAATAAATCAGATGTGAACCGGACACATCACCTGCTGCCTGGGCTGCAGCCTGTTGCCGCATACCCTCAAGAGAGGGGCAAGTTCTCTGCTGTTCACAAAACTCCTCCCTGGTGGGCCCCCCTTTCTGCTGCCACTGAGTCAGCTCAGGCAGGTCCCCCAGGTCGGTACTCTGCTCCCCGGTAGGCTCCAGGGCATCCCCCTCAGGGTCTGCTCCCTCCTGGGCCGTGGGAACCAAGGGGGCCGGTTTCCCGCGCCCCCTGCCCCCTCCCTCTAAGGCAGGGACCTGGGCCATATTCTCAGGCTCCAGGTCTTTCTCAATACTCTCTTTGGCTGCCATGGACCGAGTGGTAGCACATGCCCACTCAGGCAGTCCCAACATTTGCAAGTGAGCTCTCTTCTCCACCGTAGCCCACGGGGAGTTCTCCAAATCATTGCCCAACAGACAGTCCACAGGCATGGCGGGCCTCACAGCTACCTGAAGAGTTCCTGAGACCCCCCCCCCCCCCACTCAAAGGGAACCTGAGCCACCTCACAGTGGCTCTCTGTGTTGTCTGCAGACACTACTGGGTAGAATGCATGGGGCACAACCTGCTCTTTGGACACCAACCGGGAGCTGACAGCAGTTACACTGGCTCCTGTGTCCCTCAGAGCCTCCACTCTATGGCCATTGATGGTTACCCACTGCCTGTATTTTTTAGTGTTATCAGGCAGTGCAGGCTTAGGAACCATTTCAAAGTCTCCTAGTGAGACAAGGGTCAACTCTACGGGGTCCCACTCACCGGGGGCACCCATCTCCTCCTCCCCCAGGGCTACACTAGCAAGCTGGTGGGGCGGTGCATGGGGTGGTGCAGGAGTATCCTTTTGGGGACACTGGGGGTCAAAGTATCTGTGGCCCACCTGGCCACACTTAGAACAAGTAGGGGGCCTCCTTGGAACAGGATTACCTGTTGGAGGCACTGGCTTCTTATCTGGGGGAGGCTGGGATACCACTGCCTGGTTCCCTTGGGAATTATCTTGGGGCCCTCGGTGGAACTCCCTTGGTTTACCCCTGTCCCCCCACCTCTCTGCTGGGGACCCTGCCCACCTTTGGCGAAGTCTCCCACTGGACCCTTGCGAACCCGGGTGCTCACCCAGCGGTCCGCCTCCTCAGCAAGCTTCCTAGGGTTAGTCAGCTTGCAATCTATCAGATGCTGGCGTAGCTCAGGAAAACAGTTACTAGAAAAATGCTCCCATGCAATCAAGTCATACAGTTGCTCAAAAGTTTCTACTTTGCTGCCTTTTACCCAGCGCTCCATTGCTCTGCCAAAAAAAGACACATATTCTACCCACGTGGTACCCTCTATCTTCTTGCAAGTTCTAAATCTCTGCCTGTACATTTCAGGGGTCAAACCATAGCGGGTAATCAAAGCTTCCTTCATGTGGGCATAAATCATTCTACTTTCTGGGGGTAGGTCCAACAAGGTATCCCTCCCCTCACTCACAAAGCGTTCCCACAACCCCGCTCCCCAATCCTTCTCAGGGACCCGGTGGGACACCATAGCTAATTCATAAGCGGCAAACCATTGCCCAATATCCTCACTTTTATGAAAATCCTTAATAACCTCTTTAGGTATATACACTCTACTCTCATTATGCACTACCGGTATGCTGCCACCAGAGGGGGAGATCTCAATACTCTTGGCCTTAATCTCCAACTCCCTTAAAATTCTCTCATGTTCAAATTTCATCTTCATTATCTCAACTTCCAACTTCTTATTCTCTAGGTCTCTCTGACCATCCAATTTAAGCTTAGCCATCTCCATATTATGCCGCCTATCTCTCTCCCTGTCCTCCATCTCTTCTGGAGTCAGGCCCCTTGAGGACACACTAGTGCCCGGGCTGGAAACTGCTTTATCCCCTACCAAATCTACAATTTCGTCCTGCCGCTCTCCTGCATCCTCTCCTCCCTCCACAGGCTCTTCTACATTCTTTGGGGCATCCCTGGCTTCTAACCAGGCCTTCAGCGCCTTGTAATACTCTTCCCTTTTAGTGAGACCTGTGATAGGGACTGTGAAGCGTTTGCAAAAATATTTGAGCTGCTTGGCATTGTAGGTGTCTAATTTCTCTTCTTCCCAGGAGAGATCCTCAGAGGCATTGGATCTGGGCTTGGCCATTGTAATAATAACTGGCAATATCGATCAAAAATAGAATAAAAAATCTCAAAAACGTACGTGGTTGTGTTATGGTCTGCACTCACTAGTAGTGTACACTATAATTACTGTATGCAATCATAAATGCAAGTCCAGATCCTCACCGCTGACCACCAATGTTAGAAATGGGGGTCTCTAGTTGGCAATGGCTGGCCACTGTCCAAGTAGGGACCCTTCTTCCTAAGTCAGAGTAAGCAGCCTACACCCTTTGACAACCCCTGCTCAACCCTGTGGTAACGTAGCACGAGCAGCTAGGCTTATCTCAGAGGCAGTGTGTGAAGCATTTATGACCATACACAGTAATATAATGAGGAACACTACAAATGGACACCACTCAAGTAGTTATGAAAAATAAGTATTTTTATATAGACTTAATCACAAGACCAATAACAGTAAAAAAATCCACAATACTGTAAAAATATAATTACTTTAGAAATGCTGCAAGGAAAAATAGTTCAGGATGCACAAAATGATGTTTAGTTCAAGGCAGGGGTCTCTGCGACCCTTTTACTCACAAAGTATTTGGTTCCTGGAGCAAAGCAACAAAAATGTCGCTAAGGAGTTGTAGCGAGAAATTTCCTCGCGCTAACCAGCGATGCGTTGAATCCTTACCGCGAGGGAGGATGATGCGCTGGGTTGCGGGCAGGACAAAGCGACAAACTGCCTCACGCTAAGCCGGTGATGCGATGAAATCCTTGCCGCGAAGGGAGGATGATGCACCGGGCCTGTTGCGTGTGCGATCTTGCTGCGTTGACAAAGATGGCGCTCCGCGAGGGAGCGACGATCCGGATTCGATGCGGGGAAAATGGCGAACGCTCGGCGTCCGCGCTGCGTTGATCCTGTTGCGATGATTTCAGATAGCGGGCGTTTTCAGGCCCGCAGACAGGTGCTGCGACGATCTTCGGATAGCGGGCGTTTTCAGGCCCGCAGACAGGTGCTGCGACGATCTTCGGGGTTAGCGAGCGCTCGGCGACAGCGGAGCGGCGATTTTTCTCACGCTCACCAGCTGCAGCGGCTCGCTAACGGAGGTTAGCGACGATTTTCAGTGCTCTATTCTCAACAGTAGAAATAGAGGTCCTGGAACACACAGGAGCCTCACCTGCAGATAGTAATCCTCGCTGGGAGGAAACAGGAGGCTGATGGTGGAGTCTGATGTGCCTGAGACTCCAGCAGGAGGCTAGCTCTCTCCTAGCCCTTGGGTAGTTGCTGTAGCAAAAGAAATAAAAGTCCAATCAAAGTTCCTTTCCTCTTCTTGAAGTCCAGTAGTAACAGCTGCAGGCCAGTCCCAGAAACAGCACACAAGCACAAGGACAGTCCTTCTCCTGCAGATTCTTGTAGCCACACGGACAGAGGTTCTTCTTGTTATCCAGGAGCAATACCAATTGTAGGGGTTTGTGCACAAATATTTATACCCCCAAAGTCTTTGTTCTTAGGGGTCCCAAGCCTCTGAACCCAGCCAGAACCAGTTTTGCCCAGCCCTGGAGCACTTTGTTGATCAGGCTGCATCCTTCCTTTCAGAAAGAGGGGGTCTGCCTCAGACGCACAGTGGGAGGTGGAGCCAGCTTTCACCTTGCCAGGCACAGCCCTATTCAAGTGCAGGAGCTACCCCTCCCCTCACACCTAGGCAGGTCGCTCTATTCAACCCAGGTCTGACTCAGCCTGCCCTGTTCCTCCAAAACCAGACAGCCAATACACATAATAGCAGAGCAACTGGAAGGCTTAGGCAAGAAAGTACCTATACTCTAAAAGTGGTAGTTTCAAACCCAGGATATACAAATAACCTTCACTAAAAGATGTATTTTAATATTCTGAGCTCAGGCATACTAGATTCGTTTTTCTACCATGTTCTGTGGGTCAGTTAGGACTATAGGATGTAATAGCCCAGACCTCCCATTCTGGCCTATGGAGAACAGGTAGCCTTACAGTAGTGAAAAACGAAATTGGGTGTAATTCACTACTAGGACATGCTACATACAACAGGGCATGTCCTACCTTACACATACAATGCGCCCTATCATAAGGGGGGCTTACATGATGCCAAGGGAAGGTTTAGGGGCTGGGAAGCGGGTGCACTTCACAGCCAAGATGGCAGTTCTGGACTGCACGCAGACACTGCATTGGCAGGTCTGAGACACACTTTACAAGCTGCTTCTGTGGGTGGCACAAACCAGTGCTGCAGGCCCACCAGCAGCATTCGGTTTACCAGCCCTGGGCACACACCGGCCACGCTACTAGGGACTAACGGGTAAACTGAATAAGCCAATCATGGATGTACCAATTCATATGTCATCTTTACAAAGGGAGCATTCGCGCTGTGGCACTGAATGGCAGCGGCACAGCGCCCAGAGCATCTATAACCAGCAAAAACAGAGGAGACACAGCGAAAAAATGAAGGGAGACTCACGCCAATGGTGCCTGGTCTAACACCCACCAATAGCACTGGGTTAGGAAACTGTTAAAGACCCGGGTTTGCCCTTTCTGGAGCTCTTGATTTCCCACCTGTAACACTCGGTTAGGAAGCTTTTAAAGACCCGGCTTTGCCCTTTCTGGAACTCTTGTTTTCCCACTAGTAGCACTGGGTTAGGAAACCTTTAAATACCCAGCTTTGCCCTTTCTGGAGCTGTTGTGATCCCACGGGTAACACTGGGTTAGGAAACCTTTAACAAACCGGCTTTGCCCTTTCTGGAGCTCTTCTTATCCCACGGGTAACAATGGGTGAGGAAACTTTTAAAGACCCGGCTTTGCCCTTTCTGAGAGCTCTTGTTTTCCCACCATTAGCACCGCGTTAGGAAACCGTTACAGACCCGTCTTTGCCCTTTCTGGAGCTCTTGTTTTCCCACGGGTAACACTGAGTTAGGAAACCTTTATAGACCCGGCTTTGCCCTTTCTGGGTCTGTTGTTTTCTCACTGGTAAAACTGGGTTAGGAAACTTTTAAAGACCCGGCTTTGCCTTTTCTGGAGCACTTGTTCTCCCACCAGTAACACTGGGTTAGGTAGCTTTTAAAGAGCCGGCTTTGCCCTTTCTGGATCTGTTGTTTTCCCACCATAGCACTGGGTTAGGAAAGCTTTAAAGACCCCGCTTTGTCCTTTCTGGAGCTCTTGTTTTCCCACTGGTAAAACTGGGTTAGGAAACCTTTAAAGCCCTGGCGTTGCCCTTTCTGGAGCTCTTGTTTTCCCACAGGTAAATCCGAGTTAAGAAGCTTTTAAAGACCCGGCTTTGCCTTTTCTGGAGCTCTTGTTTTCCCACTAGTAGCACTGGGTTAGGAAACCTTTAAAGACCTGACTTTGCCCTTTCTGGAGCTTTTGTGTTCCCACGGGTAACACTGGGTTTGGAAACCTTTAAAGACCCTAAGTTGCCCTTTCTAGAGCTCCTGTTTTCCCACCAGTAACACTGAGTAAGGAAATCTTTAAAGACCTGGCTTTGCCCTTTCTGGATCTGTTGTTTTCCCACGGGTATCACTGGGTTGGGAAACCTTTAAAGACCCGGCTTTGCCCTTTCTGGAGCTCTTGTTTTACCTCAGGTAACACAGGGTTAGGACACCTTTAAAGACCGTCTTTGCCTTTTCTGGAGCTCTTATTTTCCCACTAGTAGCACTGGGTTAGGAAACCTTTAAAGACCTGGCTTTGCCCTTTCTGGAGCTTTTGTGTTCCCACGGGTAACACTGGGTTTGGAAACCTTTAAAGGCCCTGCGTTGCCCTTTATGGAGCTCTTGTTTTCCCACCAGTAATACTGAGTTAGGAAATCTTTAAAGACCTGGCTTTGCGCTTTCTGGATCTGTTGTTTTCCCACGGGTATCACTGGGTTTGGAAACCAAAAAGACCCGGCATTGCCCTTTTTAGAGCTCTTGTTTTCTCAACCTTAGCACAGGGTTAGGACACCTTTAAAGACTCTGCTTTGCCCTTTCTGGAGCTCTTGTTTTCCCACCAGTTAGACTGGGTTTAGGAAGCTTATAAAGACCCAGCTTTGCCCTTTCTGGAGCTCTTGTTTCCCATGATAACACTGAGTTAGGAAACCTTTAAAGACCTGGCTCTGTCCTTTCTGGAGCTCTTGTTCTCCCCCGGGTAACACTGGGTTAGGAAACCTTTAAAGTCCCTGCTTTGCCCTGTCTGGAGCTCTTGTTTTCCCACTGGTTACACTGGGTTAGGAAGCCTTTAAAGACCCGGCTTTGCCCTTTCTGAAGCTCTTGATTTCCCACCTGTAACAATCGGTTAGGAAGCTTTTAAAGATCTGGCTTCACCCTTTCTGGAACTCTTGTTATCCCACTAGTAGCACTGGGTTAGGAAACCTTTAAAGACCCAGCTTTGCCCTTTCTGGAGCTGTTGTGATCCCACGGGTAACACTGGGTTAGGAAACCTTTAACAAACCGGCTTTGCCCTTTCTGGAGCTCTTCTTATCCCATGGGTAACAATGGGTTAGGAGACTTTTAAAGACCCGGCTTTGCCCTTTCTGGAGCTCTTGTTTTCCCACCAGTAGCACTGGGTTAGGAAACTTTTAAAGACCCGGCTTTGCCCTTTCTGGAGCTCTTGTTTTCCCACCAGTAGCACTGGGTTAGGAAACTTTTAAAGACCCGGCTTTGCCGCTTCTGGAGCTCTTTTTCTCCCACTGGTAAAACTGGGTTAGGAAAACTTTAAGGCCCTGGCGTTACTCTTTCTGGAGCTCTTGTTTTCCCACCAGTAGCACTGGGTTAGGAGACTTTTAAAGACCCGGCTTTGCCCTTTCTGGAGCTCTTGTTTTCCCACCAGTAACACTGGGTTAGGAAACCTTCAAAGACCCGGCTTTGCCCTTTCTGGAGCTCTTGTTTTCCCACCAGTAACACTGGGTTAGGAAGCTTTTAAAGCCCCGACTTTGCCCTTTCTGGAGCTCTTGTTTTCCCACTGGTAAAAGTGGGTTAGGAAACCTTTAAAGCCCTGGCGTTACTCTTTCTGGAGCTCCTGTTTTCCCACCAGTAACTCTGGGGCCAATCCTGGGCAGATATCTCACAAATAAGGTGATTAGTGAATGACATCGTCACAGCATCCAGGAGTTGTACGGCACCACGGTGCAGCCTCAGTCCCCATCTGGACCTCAGCCCAGCCCTGAATATGGTGCCAAGCCTGCACTGCCAGCGGGCACTTTTTAGAAACTCATCCACATCCCTGAATTCACCAGCAGAATCCCCTGATTGGAGGCTCTTCCCACCCTCGGCTCGTTGGCAGGCACAGATGAGACCCTCCTTTACATTTGGGACCAGGTGAGATCTGTGCCTGCGGCAGGCAAAAAGCAGTGTGACCTGCAAGAACACGGTGACCCCCCGCCACCAGCTAACACACAGAATGTACCTCCAGTGCCAGGGCTTGGCGAGCTGCACATCCGCCTGTACGGGCACCCACACCTTTGTGTGAAAGAATGCAACAAATGTAGAAATAAACTAGTGCCCTGGGGCCATGTCTGTACCTTGTATTTAATGTCACTCGGGGAGAGCAGGGTGTGTCTGCACTGTATGCATGAGTAAGGCAGAAGCGATGCAACCAGGGCCAGGCAGACTGCAGCTAGTCAAACTGACCCACCCCAAGGTCCACTTTATGGGACACTTTTTATCGCCTTGTCCTGTGAGCTCCATCACCGAGAGAGCTACGAGTAGTGGCACGAACTCTTAAGATGAGCCTATTTCAAATAGCTTTACATTGCAGACACAGATGCACCACAGGTCTCATTCTGAGAGTGCAGTGCAGACACAGATACACCACAGGTCTCATTCTGAGAGTGCAGTGCAGACACAGATACACCACAGGTCTCATTCTGAGAGTGCAGTGCAGACACAGATACACCACAGGTCTCATTCTGAGAGTGCAGTGAAGACACAGATACACCACAGGTCTCATTCTGAGAGTGCAGTGAAGACACAGATACACCACAGGTCTCATTCTGAGAGTGCAGTGCAGACACAGATACACCACGGGTCTCATTCTGAGAGTGCAGTGCAGACACAGATACACCACAGGTCTCGTTCTGAGAGTACAGTGCAGACACAGATACACCACGGGTCTCATTCTGAGAGTGCAGTGCAGACACAGATACACCACAGGTCTCATTCTGAGAGTGCAGTGCAGACACAGATACAACATGGGTCTTATTCTGAGAGTGCAGTGCCGACATAGACAGATTGCAGGCCTCATTTAGGTGCGCACTGCAGACACAGAGAGACCGCAGGTCTCATTGTAAGAGTGCAGTGAAGACACAGATAGACCGCAGGTCTCATTCTGAGAGTGCAGTGCAGACACAGATACGCTGGTCTCATTCTGAGATGCAGTGCAGACATAGACAGGTTGCAGGCCTCATCTAGGTGCACACTGACGACATCGATACTCCTCAGGTTGCTCAGATGGTTCGTGAGTCTCGGCTTGCGCTCCAGTGCTCAGGGCCCAATATTAACAATGGCACGCGCCTCACAAATGGCTGCACCCAAGAGCCATTGGGAATACAATAACTTGAATTGTGGGTGGAGGTCTGTGCCTTCTTATCAGATGTCTTGAGAGGAATAGTTCCTAAAACTCATGTTCTTTTGTTGACAGAGTGTGTCGTCTTTCTGTTCCTGGGACTGCAGAGACCACGTCGCTCTTTCTTTCTTCAGATTTAGGACCGCTAACCAGACACTCTGCCTTGAGAAAGCTCTTGGCCAACTGGCCATCGGGCGAAACACGTGTCGGCTGTTTTTTTTCACATGATCTCACTATTGGAATACATTATTAAAAACGACACACTCTGTCAACAAAAGAATATGAGTTTTGGGAATTATTCCTCTCAGGACAGCTGATAAGAAGGCACAGATCTCCACCCACAATTCAAGTGACAGATACACCACAGGTCTCATTCTGAGAGTGTAGTGCAGAGACAGATAGATTGCAGGCCTCATTTAGGTGCGCACTGCAGACACAGATAGACCGCAGGTCTCATTCTAAGAGTGCAGTGAAGACACAGATAGACCGCAGGTCTCATTCTGAGAGTGCAGTGCAGACACAGATACGCTGGTCTCATTCTGAGATGCAGTGCAGACATAGACAGGTTGCAGGCCTCATCTAGGTGCACACTGACGACATCGATACTCCACAGGTTGCTCAGATGGTTCGTGAGTCTCGGCTTTGCGCTCCAGTGCTCAGGGCCCAATATTAACAATGGCACGCGCCTCACAAATGGCTGCACCCAAGAGCCATTGGGAATACAATAACTTGAATTGTGGGTGGAGGTCTGTGCCTTCTTATCAGATGTCTTGAGAGGAATAGTTCCTAAAACTCATGTTCTTTTGTTGACAGAGTGTGTCGTCTTTCTGTTCCTGGGACTGCAGAGACCACGTCGCTCTTTCTTTCTTCAGATTTAGGACCGCTAACCAGACACTCTGCCTTGAGAAAGCTCTTGGCCAACTGGCCATCGGGCGAAACACGTGTCGGCTGGTTTTTTTCACATGATCTCACTATTGGAATACATTATTAAAAACCACACACTCTGTCAACAAAAGAATATGAGTTTGGGGAATTATTCCTCTCAGGACAGCTGATAAGAAGGCACAGATCTCCACCCACAATTCAAGTGACAGATACACCACAGGTCTCATTCTGAGAGTGTAGTGCAGAGACAGATAGATTTCAGGTCTCATGTAGGTCTACACGGCAGACACAGATAGACCGCAGGTCTCATCTAGGTGCGCACTGCAGACACAGATATACCACAGGTCTCATTCTGAGAGTGCAGTGCAGACACAGATAGATTTCAGATCTCATGTAGGTCACACTGCAGACACAGATAGACTGCAGGCCTCATCTAGGTGCGCACTGCAGACACAGATACACCACAGGTCTTATTCTGAGAAAGCAGACACAGATAGATTGCAAGCCTCATTTAGGTGCGCACTGCAGACACAGATACACTGCAGGTCTCATTCTGAGAGTGCGGTGCAGACACAGATAGACTGCAGGTCTCATTCTGGGAGTGCACTGCAGACACAGTTAGACCGCATGCCTCATGTAGGTGCACACTGCAGACACAGATACACCACAGGTCTTATTCTGAGAGTGCAGTGCAGACACAGATAGATTGCAGGCCTTATATAGGTGCGCACTGCAGACACAGATACACCACAGGTCTCATTCTGAGAGTGCAGTGCAGACACAGATAGACCGCAGGTCTTATTCTGAGAGTGCAGACACAGATAGATTGCAGGCCTCATGTAGGAGTGCACTGCAGACCCAGATACACCACTGGTCTCATTCTGGAATGGCAGTGCAGACACAGATAGATTGCAGGCCTCATCTAGGCACGCACTGCAAACACAGATAGACTGCAGGCCTCATTCTGAGAGTGCAGTGCAGACACAGACCGCAGGTCTTATTCTGAGAGTGCAGTGCAGATACACCACGGGTCTTCTGAGAGTGCAGTGCAGACACAGACAGATTGCAGGCCTCGTCTAGGCAGGCACTGCAAACACAGGTAGACTGCAGGTCTCATTCTGAGAGTGCAGTGCAGACCCAGACCACAGGTCCTATTCTGAGAGTGCAGTTCAGATACACCACAGGTCTTATTCTGAGAGTGCAGTGCAGACACAGACAGATTGCAGGCCTGATTTAGGTGCACACTGCAGACACAGATACACCACAGGTCTTATTCTGAGAGTGCAGTGCAGACACAGATACACCACAGGTCTCATTCTGAGAGTGCAGTGCAGACACAGATACAACATGGGTCTTATTCTGAGAGTGCAGTGCCGACATAGACAGATTGCAGGCCTCATTTAGGTGCGCACTGCAGACACAGAGAGACCGCAGGTCTCATTCTAAGAGTGCAGTGAAGACACAGATAGACCGCAGGTCTCATTCTGAGAGTGCAGTGCAGACACAGATACGCTGGTCTCATTCTGAGATGCAGTGCAGACATAGACAGGTTGCAGGCCTCATCTAGGTGCACACTGACGACATCGATACTCCTCAGGTTGCTCAGATGGTTCGTGAGTCTCGGCTTGCGCTCCAGTGCTCAGGGCCCAATATTAACAATGGCACGCGCCTCACAAATGGCTGCACCCAAGAGCCATTGGGAATACAATAACTTGAATTGTGGGTGGAGGTCTGTGCCTTCTTATCAGATGTCTTGAGAGGAATAGTTCCTAAAACTCATGTTCTTTTGTTGACAGAGTGTGTCGTCTTTCTGTTCCTGGGACTGCAGAGACCACGTCGCTCTTTCTTTCTTCAGATTTAGGACCGCTAACCAGACACTCTGCCTTGAGAAAGCTCTTGGCCAACTGGCCATCGGGCGAAACACGTGTCGGCTGTTTTTTTTCACATGATCTCACTATTGGAATACATTATTAAAAACGACACACTCTGTCAACAAAAGAATATGAGTTTTGGGAATTATTCCTCTCAGGACAGCTGATAAGAAGGCACAGATCTCCACCCACAATTCAAGTGACAGATACACCACAGGTCTCATTCTGAGAGTGTAGTGCAGAGACAGATAGATTGCAGGCCTCATTTAGGTGCGCACTGCAGACACAGATAGACCGCAGGTCTCATTCTAAGAGTGCAGTGAAGACACAGATAGACCGCAGGTCTCATTCTGAGAGTGCAGTGCAGACACAGATACGCTGGTCTCATTCTGAGATGCAGTGCAGACATAGACAGGTTGCAGGCCTCATCTAGGTGCACACTGACGACATCGATACTCCACAGGTTGCTCAGATGGTTCGTGAGTCTCGGCTTTGCGCTCCAGTGCTCAGGGCCCAATATTAACAATGGCACGCGCCTCACAAATGGCTGCACCCAAGAGCCATTGGGAATACAATAACTTGAATTGTGGGTGGAGGTCTGTGCCTTCTTATCAGATGTCTTGAGAGGAATAGTTCCTAAAACTCATGTTCTTTTGTTGACAGAGTGTGTCGTCTTTCTGTTCCTGGGACTGCAGAGACCACGTCGCTCTTTCTTTCTTCAGATTTAGGACCGCTAACCAGACACTCTGCCTTGAGAAAGCTCTTGGCCAACTGGCCATCGGGCGAAACACGTGTCGGCTGGTTTTTTTCACATGATCTCACTATTGGAATACATTATTAAAAACCACACACTCTGTCAACAAAAGAATATGAGTTTGGGGAATTATTCCTCTCAGGACAGCTGATAAGAAGGCACAGATCTCCACCCACAATTCAAGTGACAGATACACCACAGGTCTCATTCTGAGAGTGTAGTGCAGAGACAGATAGATTTCAGGTCTCATGTAGGTCTACACGGCAGACACAGATAGACCGCAGGTCTCATCTAGGTGCGCACTGCAGACACAGATATACCACAGGTCTCATTCTGAGAGTGCAGTGCAGACACAGATAGATTTCAGATCTCATGTAGGTCACACTGCAGACACAGATAGACTGCAGGCCTCATCTAGGTGCGCACTGCAGACACAGATACACCACAGGTCTTATTCTGAGAAAGCAGACACAGATAGATTGCAAGCCTCATTTAGGTGCGCACTGCAGACACAGATACACTGCAGGTCTCATTCTGAGAGTGCGGTGCAGACACAGATAGACTGCAGGTCTCATTCTGGGAGTGCACTGCAGACACAGTTAGACCGCATGCCTCATGTAGGTGCACACTGCAGACACAGATACACCACAGGTCTTATTCTGAGAGTGCAGTGCAGACACAGATAGATTGCAGGCCTTATATAGGTGCGCACTGCAGACACAGATACACCACAGGTCTCATTCTGAGAGTGCAGTGCAGACACAGATAGACCGCAGGTCTTATTCTGAGAGTGCAGACACAGATAGATTGCAGGCCTCATGTAGGAGTGCACTGCAGACCCAGATACACCACTGGTCTCATTCTGGAATGGCAGTGCAGACACAGATAGATTGCAGGCCTCATCTAGGCACGCACTGCAAACACAGATAGACTGCAGGCCTCATTCTGAGAGTGCAGTGCAGACACAGACCGCAGGTCTTATTCTGAGAGTGCAGTGCAGATACACCACGGGTCTTCTGAGAGTGCAGTGCAGACACAGACAGATTGCAGGCCTCGTCTAGGCAGGCACTGCAAACACAGGTAGACTGCAGGTCTCATTCTGAGAGTGCAGTGCAGACCCAGACCACAGGTCCTATTCTGAGAGTGCAGTTCAGATACACCACAGGTCTTATTCTGAGAGTGCAGTGCAGACACAGACAGATTGCAGGCCTGATTTAGGTGCACACTGCAGACACAGATACACCACAGGTCTTATTCTGAGAGTGCAGTGCAGACACAGATAGATTGCAGGCCTTATATAGGTGCGCACTGCAGACACAGATACACCACAGGTCTCATTCTGAGAGTGCAGTGCAGACACAGATAGACCGCAGGTCTTATTCTGAGAGTGCAGACACAGATAGATTGCAGGCCTCATGTAGGAGTGCACTGCAGACCCAGATACACCACTGGTCTCATTCTGGAATGGCAGTGCAGACACAGATAGATTGCAGGCCTCATCTAGGCACGCACTGCAAACACAGATAGACTGCAGGCCTCATTCTGAGAGTGCAGTGCAGACACAGACCGCAGGTCTTATTCTGAGAGTGCAGTGCAGATACACCACGGGTCTTCTGAGAGTGCAGTGCAGACACAGACAGATTGCAGGCCTCGTCTAGGCAGGCACTGCAAACACAGGTAGACTGCAGGTCTCATTCTGAGAGTGCAGTGCAGACCCAGACCACAGGTCTTATTCTGAGAGTGCAGTGCAGACACAGACAGATTGCAGGCCTGATTTAGGTGCGCACTGCAGACACAGATACACTGCAGGTCTCATTCTGAGAGTGCAGTGCAGACAGAGATAGACTGCAGGCCTCATTCTGAGAGTGCAGTGCAGACAGAGACCGATTGCAGGCCTCATTTAGGTGTGCACTGCAGACACAGACTGCAGGTCTCATTCTGAGAGTGCACTGGAGACACAGATAGACCGCAGGCCTCATCTAGGTGCGCACTGCAGACACAGATACACCACAGGTCTTATTCTGAGAGTGCAGTGCAGACACAGATAGATTGCAGGCCTCATCTAGGTGCGCACTGCAGACACATATACACCTCAGGTCTCATTCTGAGAGTACAGTGCAGACATAGATACACCACAGGTCTTATTCAGAGAGTGCAGTGCAGACACAGACAGATTGCAGACCTCATTTAGGTGCGCACTGCAGACACAGATAGACTGCAGGTCTCATTCTGAGAGCGCAGTGCAGACATAGATACACCACAGGTCTTATTCTGAGAGTGCAGTGCAGACACAGATAGATTGCAGGCCTCATGTAGGAGTGCACTGCAGACCCAGATACACCACTGGTCTCATTCTGGAATGGCAGTGCAGACACAGGTAGATTGCAGGCCTCATCTAGGCACGCACTGTAAACACAGATAGACTGCAGGCCTCATTCTGAGAGTGTAGTGCAGCCACAGACCGCAGGTCTTATTTTGAGAGTGCAGTGCAGATACACCACGGGTCTTATTCTGAGAGTGCAGTGCAGACACAGACAGATTGCAGGCCTTATTTAGGTGCGCACTGCAGACACAGATACACTGCAGGTCTCATTCTGAGAGTGCAGTGCAGACAGAGATAGACCGCAGGCCTCATTCTGAGAGTGCAGTGCAGACACAGATTGCAGGCCTCATTTAGGTGCACACTGCAGACACAGATACACTGCAGGTCTCATTCTGAGAGTGCAGTGCAGACACAGACAGATTACAGGCCTGATTTAGGTGCGCACTGCAGACATAGAGAGGCTGCAGATCTCATTCTGAGAGTGTAGTGCAGACACAGATACACCTCGGGTCTTATTCTGAGAGTGCAGTGCAGACAGAGACCGATTGCAGGCCTCATTTAGGTGTGCACTGCAGACACAGATAGATCGCATGTCTCATTCTGAGAGGGCAGGGCAGACACAGATACACCACAGGTCTCATTCTGTGAGTGCACTGCAGACACAGACAGGTTGCAAGCCTCATCTAGGTGCACACTGCAAATACAGCTACACCACAGGCCTTATTCTGGGATGACAGTGCAGACACAGATTGATTGCAGGCCTCATCTAGGTGCGCACTGCAGACACAGGTACACCACGGTCATTCTGAAATGGCAGTGCAGACACAGGTAGACAGCAGGTCTCATTCTAAGAGTGCACTGCAGACAGATAGACCACAGGTCACATTTGGATAGCGCAGTGCAGACACAGACAGATTGCAGTCCTCATTTAGGTGCGCACTGCAGACACAGATACACTGCAGGTCTCATTCTGAGAGTGCAGTGCAGACACAGATAGACTGCAGGCCGCATTTAGGTGCACACTGCAGACACAGACTGCAGGTCTCATTCTGAGAGTGCAGTGCAGACACAGACAGATTACAGGTCTGATTTAGGTGCGCACTGCAGACACAGAGAGGCCCCAGATCTCATTCTGAGAATGTAGTGCAGACACAGATACACCTCAGGTCTTATTCTGAGAGTGCAGTGCAGACAGAGACCAATTGCAGGCCTCATTTAGGTGTGCACTGCAAACACAGACTGCAGGTCTCATTCTGAGAGTCCAGTGCAGACACAGATACACCACAGGTCTTATTCTGAGACTGCAGTGCAGACAAGATGGATTGCAGGCCTCATTTAGGTGCGCACTGCAGACACAGATACACCACAGGCCTTATTCTGGGATGGCAGTGCAGACACCGATAGATTGCAGGCGTCATCTAGGTGCGCACTGCAGACACAGGTACACCACGGTCATTCTGAAATGGCAGTGCAGACACAGATAGACCGCATGTCTCATTCTAAGAGTGCACTGCAGACAGATAGACCACAGGTCACATTTGGAGAGCGCAGTGCAGACACAGACAGATTGCAGGCGTCATCTAGGTGTGCGCTGCAGATACAGGTAGATTACAGGTCTCATTCTGAGACACAGGCTAATTACAGGCCTCTTCTATGTGTGCACTGCAGACACAGTACACCACAGGTCTCATTCTGACAATGCAATGCAGACACAAACCTCATTCTAGATGATCAGTGCAGACACGGTTAGATTGCAGGCCTCATTCTAGGGGCTCAGTGCAGACCCAGATAGACCACAGGTGTAATTCTGGGATGTCATTGTAGACACAGATAGAGTGCAGGCCTCATTTTAGGCTGGGGCGTAGCTCCAGGGGGGATGTTTGGGATGTGACATCCCTCAAACACATATGTTCTTAGCTTGGCAGTGAGGTCTGGTGGCCCAGAGTAGAGTCTGCTAGGCCTGTGTTGGTTTTTCTTGTCCTGATTTCACTAAGAGGTTTTAACCTTATTATTTTTTTAGATCAGGAAATTAAATATATTTAGTGACTGATTTACCAAAAAGGTAATAAATCTGCACCCACGTATGTTTTCCTTGAATGGATGTAAATCTACTCCTTTCAGAATTCACAAACCCTGGCAGGAGTAGGCTTAGAAAGCTACGCCAGTCCCAGGTTTCTAGCCATACTACTGACAATCAAACACCCAAAAGGTGATGGGGAGAATGCTTGCAAATAGTCTAACCACTGGAAAACCCTCTGGGTAAAAATCCACACCTTAGTTTGCTGCCCACTGTGCTGCTCTAAGCAGAGGGCCTGATTTAGGATTTAGCAGATGGAGTAAAGGCAGACAGGGTGGCAGAGAACGTGCTGCCTTTACTCTGCCCTCCATATTTAGAGTTGTTTGCCAGCCCCACGCACATCTCTGGGCATTGTCAGGACCCAACATCATGACAGTTTCTGTCAATGTAGGAATTAATTGACGGATGGCTGTGCCAAATATGAATGCTGGCGTAAAACTTCTCCAAAGTTTTATTTTTATTTTTAAACAACAAACTCCCAAAGCAGGAGTTTGTTTTTGGAAAATGATGAAAACTAATGAATGCCACACCATGGGAGTTTTCTCCCATGCTGTGAGGGTCATTTTTGTTTTTTAATGTACCTCACCACCAGGCTATACCTGGCGGTGATAGACGGTTAAAAATGAAAAAGCCATCTGACCAGTCACTCTAAATAGTACTGTTGGTTGGATGGCTTACTTCTGACTGCACCTTCTGTGTTGGGCCATTCAAGGAAGTTTAACACTGATGGAGTAAATTTTACTTCATTGGCAAAAAACTTGCAGCCCACCCATCTCAAAGTCTGGCGGGCGGACCCTGAGTTTGGTGGAAAGGGCACTCAGGTGCTCCGTCTGCCAAGCTTTAAATCAGCCCAGGAGGTGCAATGAATGCAAATCACTACTGACCCTGCTCCTCATGGGAACAGTCCTTCATATGATCAGTGCAGCAGTGCTTAATTTGTTAACAAAAAAAAAGGTAGGCGCCAGAGCCCTCCTCTGGACCCTACTGCTGCCTGCACCACCCATTGCCCCTGCCAGTGCTGCCAATGACCGTACCGACAGGGACTTGTAGCTGACGCACCCCTACAAATGTGACAATTCTGACTATTTCAAGCCACACAAAGCTATAATAAGGGTGTGTGTGACTGGTATTATTCTTTCTTAATATATATTGACTTATTAAACACTTGTGCTCATCTCAAAATTAGACAGACAGCACCACCATGTGATAAACACGAGAGCCGGTGCTAACAATTAAGTGCCAATGCCGAACACCAGAAACCACCAGCTCAAATTAAACACTGCAGTGCAGACGCTGCAGGTCTCATTCTGAGAGTGCGTGGCAGCCACACAGACTGTTGGTCTCATTCTGGGAGTGCAGGACAGAGTATGACTCATTCAAGCTGTGCAGTGCAGTAACAAGCAGTCCACATGTCTCATTTTGGTAGCACAGTGCATGCGCTTCAGGTGTCACTCTGGGAGCGGAATGGAAAAACTGATAAACTGTAGGCCTCCTATGAGCGCTGCGCAGACAGGGGTAGTCTAAAGGCCTCGCTCTGGGACCTCAGCACAGACGCAGATAGACTGTAGGACTCATTCGATGAGCGCTGCTGCCAGACATGGGTAGACTGAAGGCCTAGTTCTGGGACCTCAGCACAGACGCAGATAGACCGTAAGACTCATTCGATGAGCGCTGCGCAGACATGGGTAGACTGAAGGCCTTGTTCTGGGACCTCAGCACAGATGCAGGTAGACTGTAGGACTCATTTGATGAGCGCTGCGCAGACATGGGTGTACTGAAGGACTTGTTCTGCGAGGTCCTCAAAGACCGAGATAGGCCGTAGATCTCATTCTATAAGCGCTGCGCAGACATGGGTAGGCTGAAGGCCTCGTTCTGCGGAATCAGCACAAACCAGATATACAGTACATCTCATTCTATGAGCTCAGCACATACACAGGCGGACCGTAGGACTCATTCTATGAGCTCAGCACAGACACAGATAGACCGTAGAACTCATTCTATGAGCTCAGCACAGACACAGGTAGACCGTAGGACTCATTCCATGAGCTCAGCACACACACAGGTAGACTGAAGGCCTCGTTCTGTGAGCACAGCATAGACACAGATAGATAGTAGGACTCCTTCTATGAGCTCACCAGCCACAGGTAGACCGAAGGACTCAATCTATGAGATCAGCACAGACACAGGTTGTTGCAAAGTCATCCTGTGCCCTGGGCACCCCCCAACTTTTTGCTGACTGATACTGGTGGTAACTGACTCTGACTGACCCTGGGCTCTGCCTAACCAAGCCCAGGGCCAGTGCTATGCTGAAAGAGACACATTAAAACACCTACATACACTAGGGTACGCAATGGTATGGTGGGGTACCCCTGTGATTGGCATGACCTACCCGATAAGCCCCTAGTATATAATAGGGCAGGGGGATTTAAACTGCCTAGAAGTCCCTAGTACCCTAGGGCATGGCAGCTTGGAGGCCAACAGGTCTTTTTGCACATGCATGTGTGCACTGCTGAAGCCTAAGGTCAGTTTAAAAGCAGCCCTGGGTGCCAGGACTGCTTTTAAAAAGTACATTGTGCCCAAACTCGAGTTTGGTGTTTGGGGCATTTTAAAAAAATGGATAACCTACAATGTTTTGGCATATTAGGGACCCCCAGGGTCTCCCCTAGGTATCCCAGGGGTGGGAGGTCAGGTATTTGTATGTATGTATGTATATAATACTTATTAAGCGCAACAAACAACCCATGGGTACCCTGGCGCTGCAATACGTAATTTGGAGGACTAATATTAATCACAGCGGCAACAGAGGGAATGAGCAGTACTTAAAGGACAGAGTCAAATTCTAGGAAATAAACATGTCTTAATCCTTTTTCTGAACAGCAGCAGGGAATTACATTGTCTGATATCAAGTGGCAGCTCGTTCCACAGCCTTGCTGCAGCAATGCTGAAAGCACATCCACCCATTCTGACCCTATTAAACCTAGCACCTTTCGCCAAACAGGCCGAAGAAGAGCAGAGATGTCGAGTGGGGATGTACCAAGATACTTTTTCTTGCAGCGGTTTCGGTCCGAAGCCATGCAAGGCCTTGAACACTGTACATAGGAACTTAAACTGTACTCTCTGCAACACTGGCAGCCAGTGACACCCTTACAAATGAGTTTTTATATGCCTGGGTAAAGTGAAATTTCACATTTCACTCCCCACATTGTGGTAAAGTGCTGCTCAAATTCGACTTTGATGCTAGGAGCACTGTGGAGGGAGGATCTGCAAGATTTCTACAGATTCGGAACCCCTAAAGTCTCCCCAAGTTGCACATGGGGTGGGGTTCCTGTAGATATAAGACAAGTACTTATAAAATATGTTTTTGTAAGTCCTGGTGCTGAAAAAATGGCCCAAGTCATTTTTCCCATTGCAAATCCCCTGTTACATAGATTAACATGGTAGGAAGTTACTGATTAATAACTCTTGATAGGAGAGGGCTAGAAATGCCATTCAAAGACTTCCCAGAATGGTATTAATACATCCAACAATATCATAGTGTTGAATGTCTCCTAAAGTGTACATACAAGAAGTTATAAGACTTTCTTGATTGTAAGTCCAAATTCAGCATTCCAAGGGTCTGCCCTGATTGGTCAGAGTTTAGTGGATTAGCCAGGCTGCCTTGTAGAGGTGATAAAGAGCCCCTGGGGTTGACCACCTCTGCTGGGAGGGCAGTGTGCTGTTCCATAGGAATGCCAGGCCAGGGGGAGGAGTCGTAAACCATGGTCTTCAAAGAGTGTCATTTACAGCTCTGAACTTGCCACCTCAGGCAGATGGTAGGATTAAGGAAGGTATGAGCAGATGCAAGGGGGAGAGTCTAAGTAAATTAGCCATCCTAGGGGTGTGTTTAGCCAGCTCTTACCTCCTTGCTGGAAAATCAGCCATTATGGATTTGGAAGATTTGATGCACTCTGGGACAAAATAATGCCACACTCTGCAGAATGTGGGCATAACTTGGAGGAGTGACCCTGCTCCCATTGGTCAGAAGTGACCCTCTGCATGAGCCAGAGAACTTGGAATAAGTATCTGAGAGGGGCAGAGCCTCTCAGATCTACTGCTTGAAACTTACTGAAGCAAGACATTGCCAAGCTGAGATGTTTTGCTGTGCAAAGATTTCTAAGGCCAGACCTCTGAAGACCGTGCCATCTGAAACTACAGCCCTGTGGATTATCTTGCTGAAAAAGAACTAAAGAGTGGACTCCCTGAAAGCTACAGGTTAAAGGAGCTCATCTGGAACATCACCAACTAAATCTACACCTTGGAGAACCATCAGTGGATTTGTAAGGGTTTTGTACTAGTGGATTGTGGGAACTGACGTCCTCAACTTTCAAGGACCATCTTGGAGCTTCCAGACCCTTGGGAGTAAGTTTGAGACACTGTGGGACCCCTTGAGGAACTTCAGGAAGAGGTTCAAGAAGTTTGGAGAACTTTGAAAAAAAGCTCCATAGAGGGATTGACTCAACCTGGCCAGCCAGACCGCCTGCCTTCAACCGCGAGCCGGCCAAGCCAACCAGGTTTGTCCCGCTAAAAGCTCTATCGCTCCAACTTTCAGAGATTGACCGGGACTAGGAGAAAACTGAAGCCGGCGAACCCTCTCCGGATCTGGCTACATGAGGAGCATCGAGAGACCCCGCGAGAAAAAGCTCCAGAAAAATTTCTAAGTCCGCTCGTTGAAAAAGGTGACCGGGAGCAACCGTGAGAGCCAAGCCGCCTGCCTTCAATCGCGTGCTGGCCTGGATTCCTGGGTTGCCCCGCTTAAGCGATCTTGAGAAATGTTCTACGTCCGCTCCAGGGAAGTTGACCGGGACCTCGTCACAAGTCAAGCCGGCGAACCCTCACCGAATCCGAACAGGCTGGGAGCTTCAAGGGGCCTCGGGAAGAAAAGCTCCAGAAAAGTTTATAAGTGTGAAGGTAGAAACTGAGACCAAGACCTGCCAGGAGCTGTAGTCGCTCAGGGCTCCATCGCGCCCGGCCTGAAACTTTGACTTTGGCCCGGTCTATCGCGAGCAGGTATCCCAATATCGTGGTATAATCTTCTAAATGCTATATTTTATTACATCTTTGAAAATTCATATCTCCGGTTCCCTACTTTGGATTTTTGTCGTTTTGGTGTCATTTTAAAGATACAAATATTTCCTATTTTTATAAATTGGTGTTGGATTTTTATTATGTGTTGTGTCTTAATTATTTACTGAAATTGTGTTTTAAAATGCTTTACATACCTGTCTTTGAAGTTAAGCCTGTCTGCTCACAGCCACGTTACCAAGGGTTGAGCATAGAAATAATTTTCTAAGACCTATGCTGAGTCCTATCATATGTTAGTGGCCTTATTGCCAGTGGCAGACCTACATTTGCCCCTACCAATAACCCACTTTCCAACATTTGGTGCTCAGCGGTGTAGATGAGGACTTGTGTTTAAAAAGTACACCTTTCAGTGAATGATTTAAGATTATAACAATCCTCTAAATTGCCTTAGAACAAAACTTTTGCGTTTGATTTTTGGAATTTGGACTAAACTGTTTTTAATCCATTGTTTAGATTTTTCCAAATTGTTCTAAGTCTGTTGCGCCTAGTTTTTGTGACTCAAAACTATGGAGCCATGGAGCTGGACCTGGCTAAACTGTCCCAGTTTAAGATAGCTGATCTTAGGGAACAGTGTAGGCTTAGGGGGCTGCCTGCTGCCAAGGAGATGAGGAAGGCAGGGTTACTTGAGTCCCTACAGGCCTGGGCCGGGGCAACTGAGGAGAACACAGGGGGGTGGGAGTATGTTACCCCACAACCTCACCCAAAAGGGGGGTGAGGATGAGACCTCTTCTATTGTGACTAGTGTTAGCCAGGTGAATCAAGGTGGTGGTGGGAGTGGGGAAGGGTCCCTTACTCCAGAACCACTACTGTCCCTTGTACAGAGACAGCTTCAGGCTCAATCGGAGTTGATTGCCTTGGAGAAGGAGAAATTTGAGTTGGCTAAGAGAAGATTGGAGAGGGAGGAGGAGGAGGAGGAGGAGGAGAAGAGGAATGGTGGCAACGAAAGTGAAGATGTTGAGATGTCCAGGGGTGGTAGATTTGAACCTAAACTTCCCAAGGGCATAGTGCCCAAGTACACAGAGGGGGATGACATTGACAGGTGGTTAGCAGCTTTTGAGAGAGCCCTTAAAATGAGTAGGGTCCACTCTAGGTATTTGGGTGCACTCCTGTGGGAGTTGATTCGAGTAACTGGGAGGGATAGGCTCCTGACCCTGAAGGGAGAGGATGCAGAATCATACCAGCAGATGAAGGCATGCTTAGTCCAGAGATTTGGTCTGACTCCAGAACAGTACACGGTGAAGTTTAGAGGCACCTAGAAATTGATTTCAAAGTCTTGGGTAGACTTTGTGGATGTTTCAGTGAAGGCACTGGAAGACTGCATTGTTGGTAACAAAGTTGACACATATGAGGGATTGTATAATTTGTTTTTGAAGGAACATATTTTGACTCATTGTGCAGAAGAGAAGTCACGCCAGTATCTAGTGGACTCTAAGCTGACATACCCTAGAGAGTTGGGGTAATCAGCTGATGAGTGGGTGAAATACCGGGTTTCCATTCAGCATCAAGGGGGTGACCAGAAGAAAGGAGGACAGGTCCCTTCCCAGGGGAAAGCCCAGGGAAATGAAGGTTAAAAACCTAAGGAGTCCTCCAAAGACCCACAAAAACCCAAATTCAAAGGGAGGGGGTTTCAGGGAAAGCCTGGTAGGTTATTTGACCCCTCAAAGGTGGGTAAGTACTTTGACTGTAACCAGCCAGGGAACAAGCAGGGAGATGCTGTCTGCGCCAAGAAGCTCCCCCCTAAGGGGCCATCCACAGGGATTGCCAGTGTCAGTGTAGGGGTGGAGAGTGGTGCCCCAGAGAGGGGTAGTCAGGTGGTGGAAGCAACCTTAGTGCCCCTGGGTGGGGTGAATATTGCAACCCTTGCTGCCTTACCTCCAGACATGGACAAGCACAGGCTGAGGCCTAAAGTGAATGGGACTGAGGTTGAGGCTATCAGAGACACTGGGGCTAGTGTAACTATGGTCCTGGATGAACTGGTGCCTCCAGAAAGGTTGTTGCCTGGTGAGTTTCACCAGGAGACGTATGCAGACAGCACTACCAAACTCCATCCTATGGCTGTGGTGGATTTGAAATGGGGAGGTGTGACAGGCCCTATGAAGGTAGCTGTGTCAAAGGTGCTCCCAGTCCAGTGTTTACTGGGCAATGATCATGAAGCCTTTGTGTGGTCAGAGGTGAAGAGAGGACTCCATATGAAAATATTGGAGCTCCCTGAGTGGGTATGTGCTGTGACTAGGTCACAGACTAGCTAGAAGGGAGGGGCTGGACACTTGGACCCTGGAACAAAGGGCCTAGCATCCAAGGACAAGGGTACTGGGCCTGGTGACCAGGGAACTCCAGAGGTGCAGGAAGAATCTAACCCTGATGGGGAGGATCGGACCTCTGAGGGAGGGACTCCATCCCTGCTAGAGCTGTCAGATTTGGCAGAACTGACAGGAGCAGGTGGACCCTCCAGAGAGGAGTTCAGTAAGGGACAGCGTGACTGTCCCACCCTTGTGGGCTTGAGGCGGATTGCTTCTAAGCAAGAGGAGGGGGATGACAGTGGGTTTCACAAACTCTACTGGGAAGATGGACTGCTTTATACTGAGGCCAGAAACTTCAAGGAGGGGGCCATCAGGAGGTTGGTGGCGCCCCAGAAGTACAGAGTTCATCCTGACTTTGGGTCATGAAATCCCCTTGGAAGGACATTTGGGACAGACAAAGACATGGAACTGAATGGTGAACCATTTCTACTGGCCCCATATGTCTGAAAAGGTAAAGGCGTTTTGCAGCTCCTGTGTCACCTGTCTGGCCAGTGGCAAGGCAGGGGGCAAGACAAAGGCTCCCCTAATACCACTGCCAGTGGTTGGGGTTCCTTTTGAAAGGGTGGGGATGGACATTGTTGGTCCCCTGGACCCACCATCTGCATCAGGGAATAGGTATATCTTAGTGGTAGTTGACCATGCCACTAGATACCCTGAAGCCATACCTCTTAGAACCATTGATGCTCCTGCGGTGGCTAGAGCACTGCTTGGTGTGTTCACCAGAGTGGGTTTTCCAAAAGAGGTGGTGTCAGATAGGGGCACGAACTTCTTGTCCAGCTATCTGACTGCTATGTGGGATGAGTGTGGTGTCAACTACAAGTTCACCACCCCCTATCACCCACAAGCAAATGGTCTTGTTGAGAGATTCTACAAAACCCTAAAGGGCATGATAAATGGGTGATCTGAAAGAGACACGTTAGTGATAGATTCCTTACCTTAGAATATCCCCAGGCGTCAGACTGGATCCGGAAAGTTTTCAGCAGTACCCCTGCGCGGCAGTAGGTGGCGTCGTGCGGCTCCGCATCCGTCGCTGGCGTCGTATGCGCTGAGATGACGTCACGGAGACTACTTAGGCGCCACCCATGCGCACTAACATCAGTTCTTTCCTTTTCCATGCGCCAGTAAGCCCAGATCCGGTTAGAGCACGTACCATAGTCACTTTCTGACTATCTTTTTGAGACTTTTTGTCTCCTGTAAGTTCACTTTGGTGCCGTAGGGATGCCTGGTTTTAAGTCTTGTGGGGCTTGCCGTCACAATATGTCGGTGACAGACCCCCACGACGTCTGTCTCTACTGCCTGGAGCGCGACCACGACTCCCGGGCCTGTATGGAGTGTTTGGCCATGGCCCCGAAGGCCTTGAGGGAGCGGCGCCGGAAGCTGTTTGAGGTCCGGCACTCGTCCCCGTGCCGTTCACGGTCCAGGGGCCACTCCAGGGAACGCTCGCGGGATCGCCATCATCGCTCCTCGGGCTTCACCCTCGGATTCGGGTAAGAGACGACACAAAAAGAAGTCGAAGAAGCGCTGTTGCTCTCCGACGTCCCCCCGTTGATCCCCGGATGCGGATGAGGGGTACAGGGGTTCTGCCCCTTTGGCTCCTTCGGAGCTCGGGAGTCCCGTGGCCTACCCACCTTACCAGGGTCCGTCGGCGGCTCCCGCTCAGGTGCAAGAATTTCTTGCTACCATGGACCGCCTGTTTAGGCCTCGGGCTCCCGCCGGGGCGCCCTTGGGCCCCGCGGTCCCGTGGTCCCGTGTCCGGATCCTCAGTGGGTGCCATTTGTTCTGCCCTTGCCCCGGTCCCAGGACAATATGTCCCTACATGGGATACGCATTGGGACATGGCGCCGGTTCGGCCCCGTCCGGCGCCGTTCCCGGCGTCGTTCCTTCCCCGGTTCCTGTCCTGCCGCCGCCTGTCCCACATACGGCGGAGGGAGAGGACGACTGGGAGTGGTCTGAGGACCCTCTTGCTCGTCAGTGTGACTCTGAGCAGGACTGGGTGGACGCGTTGGTGGAGGTGGGTGGCCTTGATCTCTCCTCTGACCCGGGGTTTGCCTCTCCTCTGCCTACCATGGAGGAGGGCGCTTCGTACACGATGGTGCTCCGTCGGGCCGCTGAGGTCCTCCACCTTGAACTCCAGACAGTGGCTCTGAAGACTAATCTCCTCACTGAGGTGCGTCCGTTTTGTCGGAGCCCCTGCTGCCATTTAATGACGCCCTCACTGACGTCTTACTGTGCACTTGGTCGCGGCCTGCCACAGGGGCCCCGGTGGACAAGAATGTCACCAGGCGTCATTGCCCGGCGCCGGGTGACCCTGTCTTTCTGTCAACTCATTCTACTCCCGAAAGCCTGGCTTCGACGTTCCAGAGTGCCTTTCCCACGGCTCCGCCGGATAAGGACTCTAAGAAGCTGGAGCAGTTCAGCAAGAGGTTGTTCTCTTCGGCCAGCTTGGGGCTGCGGTCGGTGAACACCGCATGTCTCTTGAGCCACTATTCACACGCGTTGTGGGATGCCGTTGCACAGGTGTTGCATCAGTGTCCTGAGGAGGCCCAAGCCGTGCTGTCTCAGGCTGTTGCCGAGGGTAAAGATGCGGCTAAGTTTGCCATTCGGTGTGGTTTGGACACTGCGGACTCACTGGGCAGAGCTATTTCTATGACTGTGGTGCTTCGTCACCACGCCTGGTTGAGCTCCACCGGGTTCTCGCCAGATGTGCAAAGCTCACACATGGACATGCCCTTATGGCACCCGCCTGTTTGGCGATAAGGCCGATAGTGCGCTGGAGCGTTTTAAGGACTCGCGGCCTACGGCCAAGTCCTTAGGTCTTTCCACGAAAAGCCCAGCCACTCTTGGTTTTCGTTCCTTTCGTGGCCACGGCAGGGGCGCCCAGGCACGTTCCTTCAGCAAGCCTGTGCAGAACTAGCCTTGCGCAAACGCGGCTTCCGCAGGGGCGGGTCTGGGAATCAGCGTGGGGGTCAGTCCACCTCCGCCCCCTCTGCTTCTACCTCCAAACCTTCCTAATCCGAGGTTTGAGGAGCACCCCATGCCGGTGGGTGGCAGGATCCGCCATCACCTCTCCCACTGGCACGCTATCACATCGGACAAGTGGGTGTTGCAGATCATCCGCAAGGGTTATTCCCTTCCCTTTCAGTCCACCCCTCCAGCCATGCCACCTCGGTACCGCCGCATGTCGGGGGAACACTTGGCAACTCTCCAGCAGGAAGAGAGGCCATTGAGTGCGCTCCTGGGCCAGAAGTAGGGAGTGGTTGTTATTCCCACTACTTTCTGGTCCCCAAGAAGGACAAGGGGGGTCTGCGTCCCATCTTGGACCTCCGGAACGTCAACCGCTTCCTCCAGAAGGAGAAGTTCAAAATGCTGACTCTGGCTCAGGTCTTGGCTGCCCTCGACCCTGGAGACTGGATGGTAGCGTTGGACTTGCAGGACGCGTATTTTCACATCCCTGTCCTGCCTGCCCACTGGCGTTACCTGCGGTTCACGGTAGGCCTGGGGCATTTTTAGTTTGCCGTGCTCCCCTTCGGCCTTACCAGCGTCCCTCGGGTGTTCACGAAAGTGATGGCGGTGGTCGAAGCTTATCTGCGCAGGTCAGGGGTGTCAGTCTTCCCCTACCTCGATGACTGGTTGTTGAAGGCGGGCTCGCCCCAAGCAGTCATCTCCCACCTTCAGACTACGCCCGACCTCCTGCATTTGCTGGGGTTCTCCATCAACGTGCCGAAGTCGCACCTGAGTCCCTCTCAGCAGCTCCCCTTCATCGGAGCGGTTCTGGATTCGACGCGGTTTCGGGTTTATTCTCCCGAGCAGCGAGTCCGGGATGTTCAGGCTATGATTCCGATCTTTCAGCCTCTATCCCGGATTTCAGTCAGGGTGACGCTCCGGTTACTGGGCCTGATGGCCTCCTGCATCCTGCTAGTGCAACATGCCAGATGGCATATGCGGGCTCTGCAGTGGGACCTGAAGTTCCAGTGGGCGCAGCATCAGGGCAACCTGTCCGATCATGTCCAGATCTCGGAGTGCACTGCACGACGATTGCGGTGGTGGCTCACGAATCGCGATTGGGTCAATGGCAGATCCCTCTCCCTTCCACAACCGGAGCACACAGTGGTGACGGATGCGTCCCTTCTTGGATGGGGAGGCCACTTGGGAGAGGCGGAGATCAGAGGACTCTGGACTCCGGTGGAGTCCAGGCTCCATATCAACCTTTTGGAGCTTCGGGCCATCCGACTTGCACTGAAGGCATTCCTTCCCTTTGTCCGGGGAAGTGTGGTGCAGGTGATCACAGACAACACCACCGCCATGTGGTATTGCAACAAACTGGGCGGGGTGGGGTCGTGGACCCTATGTCAGGAGGCTCTGCGCCTCTGGACATGGCTGGAACATCAAGGCATTACCTTGGTGGTTCAACACCTGGCAGGTTCTCTGACGGCCAGGGCAGACAAACTCAGCCATCGGTGCTTGATGGATCATGAATGGCGTCTTCACTCAGAGGTGCCGCAAGGTCTCTTTCTGCAGTGCGGAGAGCCTTGGTTAGTTCTATTTGCCACCGAAGAGAATGCGCAATGTCATCAGTTCTGCGCGCTGGAAATTCCAAGGCGGCATCGCTCGGCGACGCTTTTCGTCGTGAGTGGAGTTGCGGTCTGTTGTATGCCTTTCCACCTATACCACTTCTGCCCAGAGTGCTGAAGAAGATTTGGCCCGACCTGGCCCAAGTCATCCTTGTGGCTCCAGATTGGGCACGAAGATACTGGTATCCCGAGCTACTCAGCATGCCTATTGATCCCCCGATCCGGGAGGATCTTCTGTCACAGCAGCAGGGGACGGTCCTCCACCTGAACCTGTCCAGCCTCCGCCTCCATGCGTGGAGATTGAGCGGTGACATTTGACAGCTTTTGATCTTCCTCCCGAAATCTGTAATATCATTCTGGCAGCCAGGCGTCCCTCCACTAATACGGTATATACGACTGCCGGTGGAACAAGTTTGTGGCATGTGCACAGCAAAGTCTGTGGATCCCCTTTCTGCCCCTCTTTCTGAGGGCTCTGCTCTGGGCACTATCAAAGGTTGTCTTTCAGCCATTTCCGCCTTTCTAAGGCTTCCAGATCAGCCTCCTCTCTTTAAGTCCCCGGTTGTTAACCGTTTCCTGAAAGGCATTACGCACACGTTTACTCCCGTGCCTTTCAAAATGCCTCAATGGGACTTAAATCTTGTCTTGACCTATCTGATGTGCGCTCCTTTTGAGCCCCTTCATAACTGTCCTTTACGTCTTCTCACTCTCAAGACGGCTTTCCTGGTAGCTATCACCTCTGCCAGAAGAGTGAGTGAGCTCCAGGCTCTTTCTTCTAAACCTCCTTTCCTTTCTGTTCATCCGGACAAGTTGGTGTTAAGAACCCGTCCTTCTTTCTTGCTGAAAGTTGTCACGCCCTTCCACATCGGGCAGACCATCACTTTGCCCACCTTCTTTCCGCATCCTTCAAAAGAGGAAGAGAGGCTCCACCGTCTGGACCCAAAACGTGCGCTCTCATTCTATCTGCAGCGCACACAACAGTTCCGGGTGGATGACCAGATCTTTGTTGGCTACGTGGGCACCAAAAAAGGTCGGGCCGTGTGCAAACAAACCATCTCTCGGTGGATCGTTCTGTGCACCAAAGTGTGTTACTCGCTGGCTAAGAAGGAGCCTCCTGTGGGGCTGCGTGCCCATTTTACCAGGGCGACGGCGGCTACTATATCCTTGGGATGCTACGTTCCCTTGCAGGACATTTGTCAGGCAGCTACGTGGGCTTCGCTGCACACGTTTACCAAGCATTACTGCCTTGACAGTCGGGTCCGGAAGACGGCTTCTTTGGCTGTTCTGTTCTCCATTACTTTCTGGTGTGATCAATTCGCAGACCCACCACCGGGGTTGGTATTGCTGTGGTATCTATTATAAGGTAAGGAATCTATCACTAACGTGTCTCTTTCAGATGCACAAGTTACTACTTGTGTAACGATATATCTGTAAGAGACATTAGTTAGTGATAGATTCCTTACCTTCCCACCCATCCTCCCCGTTCTGCGAACTGATTTCTAGGGTTAAGGTCATCCTTTTCAGGGCCCTAGTTTCATGGCACCAGTGGTCAGTTTCTTGCATGGCTCTGCGTTCCTGGCGCGGAAAGTCGTGTATTGAACTGACGTCAGCACGCATGGGTGGCGCCTAAGTAGTCTCCGTGACGTCATCTTGGCGCATACGACTCCAGCGACGGACGCGGAGCCGCACGACGGCACCTACTGACGCGCAGGGGTACTGCTAGCGAAAACTTTCCGGATCCAGTCTGACACCTGGGGATATTCTAAGGTAAGGAATCTATCACTAACTAATGTCTCTTACAGATATATCGTTACACAAGTAGTGACTTGTGCGTCAGAGAAACTCAGGAGGAGATGGGATGTTCTCCTCCCAAGCTTACTGTTTGCCTACAGGGAGGTGCCACACAAAGGGGTTGGTTTCAGTCCCTTTGAGTTGTTGTTTGGACACCCTGTGAGGGGGCCATTGAGCCTGCTGAGAGAGTCTCTAGATAAGCCTCTTAAAGAAGCAAAGGACAATTTTCTTGACTATGTGCTAGGCCTTAGATCTAGAATGGCAGAGTACATGTACAAGGCAAACAGGAAACTGGAGGCCAGCCAGGAGCTCATAAAGCACTGGTATTATCAAAAGGCTACTATGCCTGAGTATACTCCAGGACATTTGGTGTGGGTGTTGGAGCCTGTGGCTCCCAGGGCCCTGCATGACAAGTGGAGTGGGCTCTATCCAATCTTATAAAAGAAGGGTGAGGTTACCTATTTGGTTGACCTTGGCACCCCCAGGAACCCTCATAGGGTCCTGCATGTGAATAGATTGAAACCCCACCATAACAGGGCAGATATGACCATGTTACTGGTCAATGATGAGGGGGTGGAGGAGGAAACTGAGCCTGTGCCCGACCTCCTCTCCACTAATGTGCAAGATGGGTCAGTGGAGGGAGTTTTACTCTCTCCCAAATTGACAGACCAGCAGCAAAGAGACTGTAAACAAGTGCAGGAGCAGTATGCTGGCCTGTTCTCTTTGACCCCAGGCATCACTGAGTGGTGTGTGCTCCACATTGACACTGGTGACAGCCTACCTGTCAAAAATAAACTGTACAGGTTGTCTGACCATGTCAGAGCCAGCATTAAAGCTGAGGTTGCAAAGATGCTGGAACTGGGGGTAATTGAACAGTCTGAGAGTCCATGGGCCAGTCCAGTGGTGCTGGTACCTAAACCTGATCCTCAGGGGGGACCCAAGGAGTTAAGGTTCTGTGTGGACTACAGAGGATTGAATGCAGTCACAAAGAATGACGCTCACCCTATACCTAGAGCTGATGAGCTCATTGATAGGTTAGGGGCTGCTAAGTACCTGAGTACTTGTGTTTTGACTTCAGGTTACTGGCAGATTGCCCTCACTGATGGAGCAAAGGAGAGGTCAGCATTCTCCACACCAGAGGGACATTATCAGTTCAAGGTAATGCCCTTTGGATTAAAGAATGCACTTGCCACCTTCCAAAGGTTGGTGAACAGGGTCTTGTCTGGGTTGGAACAGTTCAGGGCAGCTTACCTGGATGATATAGCTGTATACAGTTCTACCTGGGGGGATCACTTAAGCCACCTAAGGGAAGTGTTTCAGGCCATGCAGCAGGCAGGCTTGACTATTAAGGCAAGCAAGTGCCAAATGGGCAGAGTTCTGTGGTGTACCTGGGCCACCTGGTAGGTGGGGGCCTTGTACAGCCTCTCCAAGCTAAAATCCAAACTATTTTGTATTGGACAGCTCCTGTTACCCAGACTCAGGTCAGGGCATTCCTTGGACTGACAGGGTACTATAGAAGTTTTGTTCAAAATTATGGGACCATCGTGGGCCCCTAACAGAACTCACTTCTAAAAAGAGGTCCAAGAAAGTGATTTGGACCCCAGAGTGTCAGAAGGCTTTTGACACTCTGAAAGCTGCTATGTGTTCAGCACCAGTGCTACAAGCCCCTGACTACACAAAGGAATTTGTGGTTCAGACAGATGTTTCAGAGCAAGGGATTGGGGCAGTGTTGTCACAGCTAAATGAAGGGGGCCTTGATCAGCTAGTTGCCTTTATTAGCAGGAGACTTCTTCCCAGAGAGCAGAGGTGGAGTGCCATTGAGAGAGAGGCGTTCGCTGTGGTGTGGTCCCTGAAAAAGCTGAGACCATATTTGTTCGGGACTCACTTTCGTGTTCAAACTGACCACAGACCTCTCAGATGGCCCATGCAGATGAGAGGGGAGAATCCCAAGCTGTTAAGGTGGTCCATTTCCCTACAGGGAATGGACTTTACAGTGGAACACAGACCTGGGGTTGCCCATGCAAATGCGGATGGACTTTCCAGGTTTTTCCACTTAGCTGATGATGACTACCAGGGTGTAGGTTAGTAACCCATCACCTTTCGTTTGGAGGGGTCTATGTTGCAAAGTCGTCCTGTGCCCTGGGTACCCCCCAACTTTTTGCTGACGTATACTGCTGATAACTGAGTCTGACTGACCCTGGGCTCTGCCTAACCAGGCCCAGGGACAGTGCTATGCTGAAAGAGACACATTAGAATACAGTTAAAACACCTACATGCACTAGGGTACACAGTGGTATGGTGGGGTACCCCTGTGATTGGCATGACCTACCCTATAAGCCCCTAGTATATAATAGGGCAGAGGGATTGAAACTACCTAGCAGTCCCTAGTACCCTAGGGCATGGCAGTTTAGAAGCCAGCAGCTTTTTTTGCACTTGCATGTGTGCACTGCTGAAGCCTGAGGTCAGTTTAAAAGCAACCGTGGGTGCCAGGACTGCTTTTAAAAAGTAAATTGTGCCCAAACTCGACTTTGGGGCACTTAGAAATGGATAACCTACAATGTTTTGGCATATTAGGGACCCCCAGGGTCTCCCCCATGTATCCCAGGGGTGGGGGGGGGGGGATCAGGTATTTATAAGGTACACCCTTATAAAATTAGTTTTTATATGCCTGGGTAAAGTGAAATTTCACATTTAACTCCCAAAATTGTGGTAAAGTGCTGCTCAAATTCGACTTTGATGCTAGGAACACTGTGGAGGGAGGATCTGCAAGATTTCTACAGATTCAAAACTACTAAAGTCTCCCCTAGTTGCACATGGGGTGGGGTTCCTGTAGATATAAGACAAGTACTTATAAAATATGTTTTTGTAAGTCCTGGTACTGGAAATATGGCCCAAGTCATTTTTCCCATTGCAAATCCCCTGTTACATAGGTTAACATGGTAGGAAGTTATTGATTAATAACTCTTGATAGGGCTAGAAATGCCATTCAAAGTCTTCCCAGAATGGAATTAATGCATCCAACAATATAATATTGTTGAATTTCTCCTAAAGTGTACATACAAGAAGTTTATAAGACTTTCTTGTTTGTAAGTCCAAATTCAGCCTTCCAGTGGTCTGCCCTGATTGGTCAGAGTTAAGTGGATTAGCCAGGCTGCCTTGTTGAGGTGATAAAGAGCCCCTGGGATTGACCAGCTCTGCTGGGAGGGCAGTGTGGTGTTCCATAGGAATGCCAGGCCAGGGGGGGGGGGGAGTCGTAAACCATGGTCTTCAAAGAGGAGAGCAGAGACCAGTGTCATTTTCAGCTCTGAACTTACCACCTCAGGCAGATGGTAGGATTAAGGAAGGTATGAGCAGATGCAAGGGGGAGAGTCTAAGAAAATTAGCCATCCTAGGGGTGTGTTTAGCCAGCTCTTACCTCCTTGCTGGAAAATCAGCCATTACGGATTTGGAAGATTTGATGCACTGGGACAAAATAATGTCACACTCTGCAGGATGTGGTCATAACTTTGAGAAGTTACCCTGCTCCCATTGGTCAGAAGTGACCTCCTGCATGACCCAGAGAACTTGGAATAACTATCTGAGAGGGGCAGAGCCTCTCAAATCTGCTGCTTGAAACTTACTGAAGCAAGACATTGCCAAGCTGAGAAGTGTTGCTGTGCAAAGATTTCTAAGGCCTGACCTCTGAAGACTGCACCATCTGAAACTACAGCCCTGTGGATTATCTTGCTGAAAAAGAACTATAGAGTGGACTCCCTGAAAGCTACAGGTTAAAAGGGCTCATCTGGAACATCACCAACTAAATCTACACCTTGGAGAACCATCAGTGGATTTGTAAGGGTTTTGTACCAGTGGATTGTAGGAACTGACGTCTTCACCTTTCAAGGACCATCTTGGAGCTTCCAGACCCTTGGAGTAAGTTTGAGACACTTTGGGACCCCTTGAGGAACTTCAGGAAGAAGTTCAAGAAGTTTGGAGAACTTTGAAGTAACTTTGAAAAAAAGCTCCATAGAGGGACCGACTCAACCTGGCCAGCCAGGCCGCCTGCCTTCAACCGCGAGCCGGCCAAGCCAACCAGGTTCATCCCACTAAAAGCTCCATCGCTCCAAATTCCAGAGATTGACTGAGACTAGGAGAAGACTGAAGCCGGCAAACCCTCACCGGATCCGGCTACATGAGGAGCATCGAGAGACCCCGCGAGAAAAAGCTCCAGAAAAGTTTCTAAGCCCGCTCGTAGAAAAGGTGACCGGGAGCAACCGTGAGAGCCAAGCCGCCTACCTTCCATCGTGTGCTGGCCTGGATTCCTGGGTTGCCCCGCTGAAGCAATCTTGAGAAATGTTCTAAGTCCGGTCCAGGGAAGTTGACCGGGACCTTGTCACAAGTCAAGCCGGCGAGCCCTCACCGGATCCGGACAGACTGGTAGCTTCGAGGGGCTTCGGGAAGAAAAGCTCCAGAAAAGTTTATAAGTGTGAAGGTAGAAACTGAGACCGGGACCTGCCGGGAGCGGTAGCTGCTCAGGGCTCCATCGCGCCTGGTCTGAAACTTTGACTTTGGCCCGGTCTATCGTGAGCCTGTATCACAATATGGTGGTATAATCTTTTAAGTGTTTTTAAGGTTCCCTACATTGGATTTTTGTTGTTTTGGTGTCATTTTAAAGATAAAAATATTTCCTATTTTTATAAATTAGTGTTGGATTTTTATTATGTGTTGTGTCTTAATTATTTACTGAAATTGTGTTTTTAAATACTTTACATTCCTGTAACCCACTTTCCAACACAGGTAAACCGTAGGACTCATTCTATGAGCTCAGCACAGACACAGGTAGACCGTAGGACTCATTCTATGAGCTCAGCAGACACAGGTAGACGGTAGGGCTAATTCCAGGAGCTCAGCACACACACAGGTAGACCGTAGGGCTCATTCTGAGAGCGCTGCACAGACACAGGTAGACTGAAGGCCTCGTTCTGTGAGCACAGCACAGACACAGATAGATTGTAGGACTCATTCTATGAGCTCAGCACAGACACAGGTAGACCGAAGGACTCATTCCATGAGCTCAGCACAGACACAGGTAGACCGAAGGACTCATTCTATGAACTCAGCACAGATACAGATAGACTGTAGGACTCATTCTATGAGCTCAGCACAGACACAGGTAGACCGTAGGACTCGTTCTATGAGCTCAGCACAGACACAGGCAGATGGAACAACTCATTCTATGAGCGCTGCACAGACACAGGTAGACCGTAGGACTCATTCTATGAGCTCAGCACAGACACAGGTAGACGGTAGGGCTCATTCCATGAGCTCAGCACACACACAGATAGACCGTAGGACTCATTCTATGTGCTCAGTAGACGCAGGTAGACCGAAGGACTCATTCAATGAGCTCAGCACAGACACAGATAGACCATAGGGCTCATTCTGAGAGCATAGTGCAAACACAGGCTGTTGGTCTCATGTTGCCTCCCATGTGCAAATGTGACATCACCTGGCTGAAGAGAGACTGCTGGTCTGATTGTGGAGAGGCGGTGCAGGCACAGAGCCTGCAGCTCTTCTTCTTTGATGCAGTGCAGACACACCTTAGGTCTCAATCAGGGGGTGCAGTGCAGACACAGACACACCTTAGGTCTCAATCTGGGAGTGCAGACACAGACACACATTAGGTCTCAATCTGGGGTGCAGTGCAGACACAGACACACATTAGGTCTCAATCTGGGGGTACAGTGCAGACACAGACACACCTTAGGGCTCAATCTGGGGTGCAGTGCAGACACAGACACACTTTAGGTCTCAATCTGGGAGTGCAGTGCAGATACAGACACACCTTAGGTCTCAATCTGGGAGTGCAGTGCAGACACAGGCACACCTTGGGTCTCAATCTGGGAGCGCAGTGCAGACACAGACAGACCTTCGGTCTAAATCTGGGGTGCAGTGCAGACACACCTTGGGTCTCAATCTGGGGATACAGACACACTTTGGGTCTCAATCTGTGGGTACAGACACACTTTAGGCCTCAATCTGGGGGTGCAGTGCTGGCTGCTCTCTCATTGCCACCTCATTGTCGGAGTACACAGTGCAGACACTGGCGGCGTGCAGGCGTCATGCTGGGAGTGCAGGGCGGAGTGCAGGCGTCATGCTGGGAGTGCAGGCCTCCTACTGGCAGTGCAGGCGTCCTACTGGCAGTGCAGGCGTCCTACTGGCAGTGCAGGCGTTCATGCTGGGAGTGCATGCGTTCATGCTGGGAGTGCATGCGTCATGCTGGGAGTGCAGGGCGGAGTGCATGCGTCGTGCTTGGAGTGCATGCGTCGTGCTGGCTGTGCAGGTGTCATGCTGGGAGTGCAGGGCGGAGTGCAGGCGTCATGCTGGGAGTGCAGACCTCATGTTGGCAGTGGAGGCGTCCTACTGGCAGTGCAGGCGTCATGCTGGCAGTGCAGGCGTCATGCTGGCAGTGCAGGCGTTCATGCTGGGAGTGCATACGTCATGCTGGGAGTGCAGGGCGGAGTGCATGTGTCATGCTTGGAGTGCATGCATCGTGCTGGGCGTGCAGGCGTCATGCTGGCTGTGCAGGCGTCATGCTGGCTGTGCAGGCGTCATGCTGGGAGTGCAGGGCAGAGTGCAGGCGTCATGCTGGGAGTGTAGGCGTCATGCTGGGAGGGTAGGCCTCATGCTGGGAGTGTAGGCCTCATGTTGGCAGTGCAGGCCTCATGTTGGCAGTGCAGGCCTCCTACTGGCAGTGCAGGCGTCCTACTGGCAGTGCAGGCGTTCATGCTGGCAGTGCAGGCGTTCATGCTGGGAGTGCTTGCGTTCATGCTGGGAATGCATGCGTCATGCTGGGAGTGCAGGGCGGAGTGCATGCGTCATGCTTGGAGTGCATGCATCGTGCTTGGTGTGCATGCGTCGTGCTTGGAGTGCATGCGTCGTGCTTGGAGTGCATGCGTCGTGCTGGCAGTGCAGGCGTCATGCTGGGAGTGCAGGGCAGAGTGCAGGCGTCATGCTGGGAGTGTAGGCGTCATGCTGGGAGTGCAGGGCGAAGTGCAGGCGTCATGTTGGCAGTGCAGGCCTCATGTTGGCAGTGCAGGCCTCATGTTGGCAGTGCAGGCCTCCTACTGGCAGTGCAGGCGTCCTACTGGCAGTGCAGGCGTTCATGCTGGGAGTGCATGCGTTCGTGCTGGGAGTGCATGCGTCATGCTGGGAGTGCAGGGCGGAGTGCATGCGTCATGCTTGGAGTGCATGCGTCGTGCTTGGAGTGCATGCGTCGTGCTTGGAGTGCATACGTAGTGCTTGGAGTGCATACGTCATGCTTGGAGTGCATGCGTCGTGCTTGGAGTACATGCGTCGTGCTTGGAGTACATGCGTCGTGCTTGGAGTGCATGCGTCGTGCTGGCTGTGCAGGCGTCATGCTGGCTGTGCAGGCGTCATGCTGGCTGTGCAGGCGTCATGCTGGCTGTGCAGGCGTCATGCTGGCAGTGCAGGCGTCATGCTGGCAGTGCAGGCGTCATGCTGGGAGTGTAGGTGTCATGCTGGGAGTGTAGGCGTCATGCTGGGAGTGTAGGCGTCATGCTGGGAGTGCAGGGCGGAGTGCAGGCGTCATGTTGGCAGTGCAGGCGTCATGTTGGCAGTGCAGGCCTCCTACTGGCAGTGCAGGCGTCCTACTGGCAGTGCAGGCATTCATGCTGGCAGTGCAGGCGTTCATGCTGGGAGTGCTTGCCTTCATGCTGGGAGTGCATGCGTCATGATGGGAGTGCAGGGCGGAGTGCATTCGTCATGCTTGGTGTGCATGCGTCATGCTTGGTGTGCATGCGTTGTGCTTGGAGTGCATGCGTCGTGCTGGCAGTGCAGGCGTCGTGCTGGCAGTGCAGGCGTCATGCTGGGAGTGCAGGGCAGAGTGCAGGCGTCATGCTGGGAGTGCAGGGCAGAGTGCAGGCGTCATGCTGGGAGTGCAGGCGTCATGCTGGGAGTGTAGGCGTCATGCTGGGAGTGCAGGCGTCATGCTGGGAGTGCAGGGCGGAGTGCAGGCGTCATGTTGGCAGTGCAGGCCTCATGTTGGCAGTGCAGGCCTCATGTTGGCAGTGCAGGCCTCCTACTGGCAGTGCAGGCGTTCATGCTGGCAGTGCAGGCGTTCATGCTAGCAGTGCAGGCGTTCATGCTGGCAGTGCAGGCGTTCATGCTGGCAGTGCATGCGTCATGCTGGGAGTGCAGGGCGGAGTGCATGCGTCGTGCTTGGAGTGCATGCGTCGTGCTTGGAGTGCATGCGTCGTGCTTGGAGTGCATGCGTCATGCTTGGAGTGCATGCATCGTGCTTGGAGTGCATGCGTCGTGCTGGCAGTGCAGTCGTCATGCTGGCTGTGCAGGCGTCATGCTGGCTGTGCAGGCGTCATGCTGGGAGTGCAGGGCAGAGTGCAGGCATCATGCTGGGAGTGCAGGGGAGAGTGCAGGCGTCATGCTGGGAGTGTAGGCGTCATGCTGGGAGTGCAGGGCGGAGTGCAGGCGTCATGTTGGCAGTGCAGGCCTCATGTTGGCAGTGCAGGCCTCATGTTGGCAGTGCAGGCCTCATGTTGGCAGTGCAGGCCTCCTACTGGCAGTGCAGGCGTCCTACTGGCAGTGCAGGCGTTCATGCTGGGAGTGCATGCGTTCATGCTGGGAGTGCATGCGTCATGCTGGGAGTGCAGGGCGGAGTGCATGCGTCGTGCTTGGAGTGCATGCGTCGTGCTTGGAGTGCATGCGTCGTGCTTGGAGTGCATGCGTCGTGCTTGGAGTGCATGCGTCGTGCTTGGAGTGCATGCGTCGTGCTGGCTGTGCAGGCGTCATGCTGGCTGTGCAGGCGTCATGCTGGGAGTGCAGGCGTCATGCTGGGAGTGCAGTGCGGAGTGCATGCGTCCTGCTGGGAGTGCAGGGCGGAGTGCAGGCGTCATGCTGGGAGTGCAGGCAGACCCCAAGTCAGCGCAGTGATGACACAGCCTGCAGAGCTCCTTTCAGGAGGGCAGTGCCGCGCAGACAGCCCACGGGACCCATGATGGAACCGCAGTGCAGTCACAGACCAATCACTGATCTCGTTCTAGAATAATGGGTCAGAGGTGGACCAAATTATACGGCAGGGTTAAGTTATGCGGCAAGAAAACAGGCAAATTATGTGGCGTTTTGCGCCACATTAAGTGTACGCATTACCTCTTTATTTTGAAACTCTTGCACATGTTTAACACTCTGTGCGTACAGATGTTTGACCGTATTAGTACCACACTGACACCCAATAATTACACTAAGCAAGAGAAATGACCGTTACCTTACGAAGGACCTTCCGCTGCGTCGCACGCCGACACGCTTTTAGTAACTTGTGATCCGTGTGAGCGAGAACGTTTTTTGATGCTGAAATTTGCAGATTATGCAGAAGATCATGGGTTATGTGGGGAACGCGGCAAATCCATAGTTATGTGGAAAACGGTAGGTCTGCAAAACCGCATAATTCCAGTGGCTCTGATTTTAGGGCAGGGGTGGCTAGTAATTTGCAGCCTTCCCCACCCCCGCTGCTCCCAAGGTACTGAGTATTTGGACCGATTTGGGTTGAAGCAGAAAGGTTGCCCAATTCCTTTTCTCAGCCCCTCCCCAGAAGTGCTCCATTGCGGGCTTGGCTAGAGAGTGCTATAGCGGACTCTGAACGCTAGGCGGCGCTGCTGCAGCAGTTGCGTATTTCATCGCTTGCAACGCTTGTCTAAACCCACAGATGCAGTCCCTCTGCATTCCTTGAAGTATTTCATATGTAACCAGAGCCTGTAAAACTTGAAATGCCACATTCCAAACACACATGGTGTAGGAAACAAAAGAACCGTGATGTTGCAATGATATGTTTAGGATTACATTTAGGACAAAGCGAGGTGGAAAGAGAGCAGTGACACCGTCTCACTCATCACGAGTGACAGTCACGGCTCTCACTGCAGCTGAGCTGCACGCACCAGTCACGTGCTCCAAATATAATTAGTGATCTATTTTCCATTTTCACCTTAACACGTATATAGATAATCCATTCGCTGCGGTTTTCTTTATGTATCTGTTTTAGTGAGTATTGGCGTCGCCGCGTCGGTCATTTTACGTTTATTTCAATCATGTTTACGTGAAGACGTCAGTCATAAAGGGCTTGTATGACGACTTCCTGTCGAATTAGTTCTAGCCCCCAAAATATTCTATAACTAGCTCTCCGAGAGTGGTGGTGTGGGAGCAGGGCCGGCTGTAGGACAGTGCGACGGTGCTGCCGCACCTGGCGCTGGGGGTGGGGGCGCTGTGTTTAGAAATAACTTATGAGTTTAAAAGCACCCGCTGCAGAGTTCCTTGTGTGACCAGCAATTTTCAAGCATCAGTAAAAATGTCAAGATAGCTCTGATGATTAATGTACCTGCTGGGGAGAGATGGAATGGTGTCTAGTGGCAGCTTTGACTCAAAATAAAGGAATGCAGAGGGTTAACGTGCCTTCTGCAAAGATTGTGCAACATGCAGATCACAAAACTTTATTTAAGTAGCTAGTTCATTGCGTTACTGCTTTTGTCCCGGAGATCCTTTTGTGGCGTGCAGCTCGTAAGTCAATTCTCGTATAGCACAGTGAGCTATGTTTCTCCAGACCCAGCACTCTTGAATTATGCAGCCGACTATTATGGATGGCACGTGACTCCTACACCTTGTAATCCCCTTTGTTTTATGTAACATTTAATTCACACCGATTTACACACGTGATTCATTGTCTCCGTATAATGTGTGTGTGATGTAAAGTGCTCCGACACCTTATATTGGCACGATTAGCGCTAATAAATGAAATACAAGTGTGAGAAGTGCTGTGGAGAAATGAGGGGCACCGTTGGGGGATGGTAGTGAGGGAATGCGTGAAGAAGCAGGCCATGTGGGCGCCAAGAAGGGTTGTCGCACTGTGCGGGAGGCAGGGTCCCTGAGAGCAGAGCTGGCACGCAGGGGGGCGGTGACCGGGTTCTGCTCCTATTCTTAAGCTGGCACGGGGTCCGGGTCCCTGGTAACTCGTCGTGACACGTGTGCCGCATACATACATTCAATATTTCACGTGTCACGCTGAGGAGCGCTCGTCGAGTAGTCGGGTGGGGGAAGAGATGCGTTACCCTCGCCACGGCGGTGCCTCTCAGGGATCATAGCTGGAGACTGCCACGCATTGTCTTCAGACTCCGGGGCCCATCGGGTGAAGCACGGATGGAACTTCACAAGCGGGTCTTTAGATAAACCTAGGCATGGAAGTGCTGCGCTGTCTCACGCGGGCTAAAATTCCAGCCCTTCGAATGAAAAGCAAAGAAAAATGTGTGTGATGACATTAGTATAACAAGCATTGGCATAGCCATGCAACAGTTGATGTGGTTGCACCAAGGATATTGTGCTGCATAACTAAATACTTATAAGGTCCCAAAAGCGCGATCTATTGGCTATGCCAATGCTTGTTAACTTTCTCTGAAAGTACATCATTGAACAGTGCAGTTTTATTGTTTTCCCCAAAACTATGTTGCCAAAATGTGGCAAGTGTTGTCAGGAGTGTAATGCAGAAGTTACTTACTGTTGTGGAGTATGTTATCTTTTTTTGAAACTGTACTTAGAATATTTGTTAATACTCATCGTACTAAACTCCTTTCTGCTTCTTGTGAACGTTTTCTCTGCAGACATGTTTATTATTATTACAGAACTATAAACTGAACTTTAAGTTCAACTTGGCTTCATTCACTACTTCATTTTTGATTTCTGTGGTAAATGTATGTGATGCATAGTCAGTTCTTTTTATCATTACAGTTGCATTCATGTCACTAGTTATTTGTGCACCTGGATGCTTTTTATAATTGATGTATATGGTACAGTTTGTTTTACCTTTAATCCTGTGTCCGAGGGATTTGATATTTTGCTCTGGAGAAAGTTGTTATGCAGGTGCTGTTGAGCTAGGTTAATCACCTGTTTAAAGTGGTGAAATTTAGGTCCATAAGAAATGTATGTTACTGAGAAATAATGAGCTGCCTCTAGTACGGTACTGTGTGTGTTGTCACTCGATATGGTTTCCGATATACGAATGGCTTCCTGATACCGAATCTCCATGGTTGTGGGAAAGAAAAGATGCATTTTGTAATATGAAATAAGGAATTAACTATGCACGGATTGTTGTTGACGTGCATAGTAATTGTATTCATGGTTTGTTCTTCGCTGCTAGTGTAAGCTACTCCAAATGTAATGGATTTTTGGTGTAGTTCTTGTTACCTAGGTGCATTGTAATCTAGATATTCATTGAGCTAGCTATTGACAGGTACACAATGGTTGCAAATGTTCTATTGTTTTTGTCAATCTTTCTGTTTTTAATAGTATGATAAATTGTGTGTGAACAATTCTGACAGTCATAGGTATTACATATAATTATTAGTCATTGTCTAGTCATTGTCTAGTAAAATAAATGTCAAAACATACTCTTCTGCCATTCCGACCCAAATAGTTATTCTCTCACATGTCACTTAATGTGCAACTAGCCAGGTGAAAGTGGATGTTCGAGCTGTAAAGCTACAGGGACGAGCAGAAGGCTTATGAATCTTAGATCTGTATGACCGTAGCAGAAGTCGCGGTTCTGCTGATGTCTTTCGTTTTTGGAAAAGCCCAAAGAGAATGCAGAATGCATTTGAGATAATTTAATGGCTCTTTGAATTGAATAATGGCTCGGGTTGCAACTTTTTATTTTTTATCAATGCCAATCTGCAGTTTCAAATTGGTGACAACAGTGAAACATCTCAAAACGTGCACAAAACTATTAAAGTGCAACATAAATAAAAAATAAATTAAAAAAAACATGCGAGTGGTGCGCGCGCGCACAGGGAGAGCTAGAGGAAAGCCAGATGGCGCCTCTGAGCAGAGAAAGTGAAAGTGATCGCGATGCACTTAATGACCCGTGAAAGACAGATGGCGGCTGCGCGTGTGCATGCTTGCACGCTTGCGTGAACGCTAGCGCTACGCCAGCCAAAGCGTGGGGTAGCACTTTGAAAACCCACCTTCTAAATGTCTCGCAGAGCAGCACATGAGCTGGCTCAGGCGAGACCTAAAAACAGGCATTGGTGCAACACGTGACTCATCCTGTTTTTAAGGGGGCCAAAATGACATGTGTGTCACACATTAGCTCATTGCTGGATGTACACACATTTCTGCAGCAGGCGCCTTAACCCCCTCGGCTCTCTTAAACGTCGCCCTGTTTATTGACAAGTAAACTAAGCCAAAAAAACTTTCGTCGGGTCAGTATTGTTGTGTCCTGCGAGACACGTTCTAGTGTCTCAGCAGACACAGAGTTGTGGAGTGGGCACACATGCACCCCACACGCATCCCTCACAGGCGTCACAAGTGACGTGAGCCCGTTAATAAAAGGGCCCGGGTGCACGTGCTCGTGGCCAGTTATTAGGTCCCATACTACTGTGTCCGTGAGTGTAATTCTTTAGCATGTGGGCCTAGCGCCCACTACACAACATTGGCGACGAGGGGGGATGACCCCATGCCATGTCGACTCCCAGTTCTCAGTGACTGAGGAGGAGTTCAGGATCACACTGAAACTGCAGCCTTGTCCCCGCGATGAAGATACTTTAGCCTCTAGAAGAGGTCCGTGGCGTGCTGTCTACAACCTCTGCCGTGCTGGGGGAGAGAAAACAGAGGCGAGTCGTCTCTAACTCCTCGCTACAACTGCCGCTGTCTGCCCGTCTAGTGACGGTGTGTGGTTGGCTAGTGCGGCAGTGAAGCAAGGACAGAGGATGAGAGGATGTGGTCCGTCTGCTACGCTGCCGACTTTGGTGCTAGAAACCAGGGTTCGAGCCTCGGGGTCGCGTCCACATCCTGTGATTCTGGGCAAATCACTTAATCTCCCCGTGTCTGAATGTGTAACCGGTGCTCATGTAAAGCGCTATAATACCTTCGGGTCGAGTTAGCGCTATATAAAATCTGCAAAAAAAACCAAAGGACAGCTGTCGGAGGAAGACCGCGAACGGACCCCCAGGTACTGCTTCGGGCCCTACGTGACGAGGAGTCGATAAGCCACCCCTCCCTGCCACCATCTACCCCGGTGAGTGGAAAGCAGTGGCCCCACCACAAGTGCCTGCTGAGACCGCAAGAGGTCTCCCAGCAGTCCTTGAGGGGCACCTTGCCAGCATAAGGGGGAGAAAAACTGAGGTCACACCATCTAAGTGTGCGGCACTCGCACCGTACCAAAGCGCTCGTACAACTAGAGTCGGCCACAGCGCTCACCAGCAACACTGCACCTCAGCCTGAGCCCTACCACACTCAACGCCACAGATCTGCAGAGAGGGGGGTCCCACAAAACGGATGTTGCCCCAACAAGGAAAGCCAAACCGGTATGCTGCCCAGAGCGCCAGTATGCCTGCTGCAGCGCCCGCAGGTGAGAGGAGCTGCGCACATCTGTGCAGCACAGGCCGCAGCGGTAAGAGAGCTGCCTAGACGAGTAGCAGCCGTGCCACCAGGTGGCCACAGCGCCACACTGCACCCGGCGGTAAAAACAAAAAGATGCAAGCAGCCTGAGACTAGGCCTGCTTAAAGGAACTTACCGTCTGGCATGTGTATCGAGCCTGGATGCTCCCCATGACTCCACCGGAAGCAACACATGCAGAGGAGCCTGCAGGGAGGCCCGCAGCCCCTAGTGGAACAGAGCTGTTGCCTGGCCTGGGAGTGCCACATAGCAGCGATCATTAGTAGTACTGCACCTGAACTAAGACAGCTCCCAACGAGGAATGCATGAGACCTACCATGCAACAGCCTCTCCAGTGCCATGCCGAGAGCCCAAAGGATGCTGCTACACATCCAGTTATTCCAAAGGCCCTCATTACAAAAGAAGGGACATGCGGGCAGTGCACAGAGTGCAACACTAGAGAAAGTAGGCTGCCCACCCTCTGGAAGTCCTCTACTGACACCACATGTTGCCGGGGCCAGCAACAAAGGTGCCCAGACCCACGAATCCGCTGTACTACAAGAGCACTGCCCCCAGCAAGGCAGAACAAGCAACTGACTAAAGGCTGCACCGGCAAAGACTAAACGCCAGCAAATCACAGGAAGGGTGCACCTGACCTGCTTACCACCTGCATCAAAATGCCACAAATGCCCCATGCTACAAAAGGACAGAAAGGAAAGAGCAAGGGTGCTGCGGCGTCCTCCAGGACCGCTTGCCACTACTTGCTGATGAGGGGGGCCCTTCGTTACTTTATGCTGCTAGGCCTCTCACCTCATTGCGGTGCCCATCCACAGCCCCACCTAGTGGTCGCCTGTGGGCGAACATGTAATATCTGAAACGCTGCAATTTGCACAGATTCAAGCCTTGCAGTACAGCACAGAACAGTTAAGCAGCCCTGACAGAGCTAAGCTAAAGATGCCCTGCTGCACTGTCTGCCTACAGTGGCAAAATCAGCAGAAAGAGAATTGATCCTGGCGGGAGGATCCAAGCTCATGCTTTGACAGAACGGGTAGTCCCAGTGAGTCCCATTGCTCAATAATGAACCTGAACTGTGAAGAAAGTCTAACACTCCAACATGAATCTAGATGGCAGCCAACTTTGCCCCTGCACGAACGGAAGTGCATAGCTTCCCATCTCCCTACTGCAGCAATAGACTGTATACTCCAGTAAAAGAGTCCAGTGAAAACAAGAGGACCGAAAGTTGCCAAGCTGCATGAAGGCGTAAAGAGAACGTAAGCTGAGCGCACAACCCTCTGTGGCTGTCGGACGCCTCCGCAAGCAAGGAAATTGTGCCACTCGCCCTCAGTGGTGAATGCACACCACCGCAAGTTGGAAAACGGGCACACTAAATGCCAGAGGAGGGTACCCTGAAGAAGGACCAAGAGCGCGGAGTCCGAGGCACGCCGATGCATGTACCAGCAAACCTGACCACACAGACAGGCGCCCAGGAGAAAGAAACGTCTCCACAGAGAAGCAATGCTGAAGACAGCAAAGAGAGCCTCTACATCTCTACTGCACCAGTGAAGCCCGCAGTAGGCCAAAGAAAGCACAGTGTCCTCCCTCACACTGCCTCAAGACGGAGTCGTCAGTGACCCAAGACAGGTAAGAGGAGAGTCGCACGCTCCCAAGTGGCCAGCCACTACCACAGCTCCCTACTGCCTGTGGAAGTCATTCCCAGAAGAGGGAATACCCGGAGTAGGAGCTGCAAGAAGCTGCCTGAAGAGGGAGCACACAAGACAAAGTGGCTGTTCGCCACCCAGCAGAGAAGAGCGATGGAAGTCTCGCCCGCATGGTCCAGTGACCATTGAAGTTGATAGGCCCTGTTGGCCTTTTTGGAACAAGGTGCATGCAACTGCACCTGAAAGAACAATCGGAAAAGAAGAGTGACAATTCTGTCATCATGAAGAGCTGGACAAACACAGGTGTGCTACGGAATACAAGAGAAGAAGTATGAGGACTCGTAACACCACAAGCCAAGAGTACGCCCAGAGACACCAGTCAGCCACCAAGGCGGACCGACTTCCCTGGAGACAGCTCTGTAGGAGAACCAAACATAAGCCGCAGCAAGCGCGAACCGCGTCTCTCCCCAACGCTTCCCAGTGTGACCGTCCATCCCCGAGTGTCGGCCGTCAAAGTCGGACGGCATCCCTGCGCCTGACCGCAGATGCCAGAGGTGAAGGAACAGCCTCAGCAAGGCAGAGACATTTGGCTGCGAAGTCCCTCCAGAAACCACATCTCACAGAAGATCATGAACACCTGTTGTCCAGGTCCCATGGCAACCTCATCATCATTGCCATTTGCAGATCACCTCATTCAGCAAGAAACGTGGAAGTGTGACCGGAGGGTCTACACTAAGAATCAGACAACCGACCAAGTTCAGAAGGGGAAGTCATGAGTGGCCGGGCCGGACGATGAAGAGAACCCGAGCTGCAAAGGAGCGAATCCTGACTGATCAACAGCAAGTGAAGGGGGTGACCACCAGAGAATGAACTGGCGACTGCCCAACGGGAGACGAAGAGTAAGCCGCAAAGCCTGCGCAAACAGTCTCATGCCTCACGTTTCTCAGCGTGTCCATCACGCCACTGTAACCAACGTCCTAGTAGCCCAAGAAGTCCTAGTGCACGGTTGTAACTGCTTCCCCAAAAGAAATGGAGGCACCTGGTCACCCCCACTCCAGACTGAAGGCCTGCAACCATCAAGGCAAGTCATCACCAACCGTTGTCCAGATTCACCACATGGCTGGCAATGCCATCAGGCCAGTCCTCATCAAATGTGTCAACCACGACTATATCGAGTATCAATGGGCTGGAGTCCTACACTGTTGCCAAACCAGCCGACAAGAAGACCCAGCGACTACCTGCTAACCTGGTTTACACCTGAACTGCGGCAGCTAGAGCATGTCTTGACCAAGACTCATCCACTTCTGAGGGTTGTGCAAGCGACTGGATAATGGCTCCTCGGTGGTCTTACAGCTGCCCCCAGTCGGCACCCACGCAGTCCCAGCGCAGCCCACAAGCAGTTCCGTGGCAAACCCGACAAAGGGCCTCCCCAAGCGGGAGAGTTGGAAGAGACATCGCCCCACCGACAGGTTACCGGATACAGCAAAATAGTCTAACAGAGACTTCCGGCAATCCTGCAACACTTCCGTGAACTTTCACCATGGACTCCAACCATGCTTTTGACGCACCCTATTTAATTAACAGTTAGTACCCACCACATTCCATCCTCAACGTCAGTGAAGGGGAGCCACCTCAGACCAAAAGACATGTTTCCACCGGCATGGTACGAGACTGCAGCTGACGTCTCCAAGCCAGCGTTCGTGTCCTGAACCACTCAGGTCAAATTATGAGTGCCTGCCGAGATCGTCCTACTGCAGTCAATCACCAGCCCCGTCTACTGTCTTCCTGCTGCCTGACACGAGACTCTGATGGACCACGTGGTGGATAGTTAATTGTTGTTTACCCCTACAGGTTGGACTGGTGAATGTTTGGTCTTCCTTAAAATTTAGGAGGAATGGTGTGTCCTTCGAGACACGTTTTAGTGTCTCAGCAGACCCAGAGTTGTTAACCACTCCCTTGGGGGAGTGGGCACACATGCACCCCACACGCATCCCTCATATGTGTCACAAGTGACATGAGCCTGTTAATAAAAGGGCCCGGGTGCACGTGGCCAGTTATTCGGTACCATACTACTGTGTCCGTGTGTGTAATTCTTTAGCATGTGGGCCTAGCGCCCACAACACAACAAGTATGTCTTCTTAATGTGGACGTCTCGTGGGGAAGAGCGTGTAAAAGGATGCAGATCAGTGAGTGACGTCACTGACTCCACGCCCCATGATTCCCCTACATTCACGACTCATTTTCCTTTCCACTTAAACACCCGGTTTGTGGCTTTTTTAAGTAAATGTTCGCATTATCTTTGCTGCTAAAGGTATCCCCCCCCCCCCCCCATGGGCATTCACCGTCTGTGCGATACGCAGTTTCTAAACTTGCCTCTAGGTGGCGGGCGAGGACTAACTGGGAGTAGGAGATGGCGCTGGACTTCTGGTGTCAGACAAAAGGACTCTTTATCCTCTGATTATAAGGTGCCAAACCCGGTTATTATTCCGCACACTAGTTGGAATAGGAGGCCTTCTTCTTCCAAACCCCTGTCGCTCTCACGTCCTTGCTTGCCTCTGAGTATTAGTTATTGTGCACGCACTCTTTTTCTCTTTTCCTCTTTCACAGCTTCCCTGCTGGCAGGCGACCACCGGGACCGCTTTCATAAAACTATTATTAAAAAAAAACACGGCGACTTCCCTTGGAACATTGTTTTTTTAATCCAAACGTATTTAGTGGGTGTGGCCTTTGAGAGAACAGCAGCGGCATAGCAAACATGCCCCAGGCCCCAATGCAAGCTGGAGCAAGCATTGGCAAAGCCAATTGGTGTCGCCCTAAAATATGAGTGACGCGCAACCGGCTTTGCAAATATGCCTGTAAATTATTGTTAAAAAAAAGTGAAAGAAAAACATTTCAAAACACTGAAGGAAAATCAAACTTATGTCTTATTGTATATCAAAACTGTACATAGATTTTAGTGTTTGTAAATGAGATACGTTTCACTTAGGACATTCCGTACAAATTATGAACAGAAAATAAACTGTCAGGATGTGAAGAGAAATGCCTGCCACAAGATTCGTTCATTTGGTCGTCTGTAGTAGTCCAGTGGCCAGATTTATGGGCCGCCGGGCGAAGTGTCATGCTAAGTACACTGCCTGCCTCAGATGACGGCCGAGTGAATGCGAAGATGGCCCCATGTCCACTGCTGTAAAAGCCTTGGTGTGTCAAACCTTGCGCTTTCAAGCATTATGTCGACTGGAGTAGATAACACAAAACAAGCCTTATTGTCTGCTCTTCAGCCATTCCCCAGCCAAAAAAGATCCCTGTTGAGTTTAAAGGCAAGCTGGAGGGGAGCAAGGTGCGGATTTTTGAGGTGGGAAGGAGCACACCTGGGAGATAGCTAGAAACACATGCACTCTTGTGGAGAGCTCAATGAAAAAGAAAAAAAAGAGTTCCCTAAATGCAAGCAGTGGAAGAATACAAGTCATCCAATGAAAAGGATTATAGAGAGGCTGTTCTCCCAGGGAGAGACAAAAACTGGAGTGTGAAGGCAAGCCGTCCAATAAGAAGCAAGCACATGGCAGTGACTTTTAAGGCCACTATAAGTTCGCTGTAGGTCTCTTGCAACCAGACGGCTTACGCTCTCTGATGAGCAAGATATAAAACGGGTCCCATCCTCTGGTTTGGTAGTGATGTCATGGTGTGCAAGGCGCCTGTCAGATACAAGGGGCCAGGTGCCTCTGCACCTGCTGCACCTGGATAGCTTTGGTCCTATGAGGCACCTTCTCACCTTCCACACCAGTTCGAAGTCCGGATTAATAGTTAAACGGCCTCATTAAAAGTCTTTCACTCATTATTAAGAAGGCCCTGTTTGTTGTCCTTTCCAAGCCGCGCCCTTTGTACAGTTATAAAGTGTGGATTAGGTGTGCCCAGACCGCAGGATCTTACAGTCTCTGAATGAAAAGGCCGCTCAGGTACTTTTATGACCTTTAGCAGCTGGCATTTCACAATCCCAGAGAGCTCCTAAGCCAGGAGCAAACATGAAACTGGCCAGCTGGCCCAGTATGGGTTTAAGGAGGGTTGGACCCGAGTGCCTTCTGGCATGATGGCGTAAGTGGGCCGCCACTACCCAGGCGCGCAACACCCATTGGACTCAAAGGGCTTCAGCCCCCCCCGTCGTGTGTGGCAGCCCGGGATGAGACGGATTCCCGGGCAAAAAAGCAGCCGCACCCGAGCACTTCACAGGTCTTTAAATGACCATTTGCATGTTAATGAGGCCTCGCTGTTGTTTCACCCCTTCTAAGAGCCTCTGCAGCTCCCCTCTGCCTATTGCTTAAAGTTCAGCCCCCCCCGAAATTTTTGCTCAGCCCCCCCCCGAAATTTGGCTCTAGTTGCGCCTCTGCCACTACCTGCCCCGCACAACACCGATCCGGCAAACTCGCGTTCCATTCCCCAGGCCTCCCACCAGATCTGCTTCCACGACGATCTTTGTGCAAGTCCTTGTACGAATGTAAAGCCATCTTTTGTGGATTCAAAGAGTGGTTGCACTTCTAAACAAGCATTGGCATAGCTATGTTGTAAAGCATTGTGGCTGCTGTGCAGTATGTTGAAAAGTTATAATAAAAAAGTGTTATAAGCTTTTTTGATACCTTATATATAACCAAGAAGACATTATGTACAACCGAACAACCCTATTAAACAAATAATTAATATAAAAAAATGTCTTCTAATTTTTTTTGTCCTTTCAATGCTGGCACTCCTTCCCGCCTGTTCTAATGCTTGTTTGTTATAGCCTTTTTTGTTTTGTGGGGGGGGGGGCGCAACGCATAAACAACGTGAAGGTGAAGGTTGGGAAATAGTGCCTGAATTACAACATGAGCTGCGGAAAGCCGCTAGGGGAGATTCAACAGATGCCAGATTCTGAGGGCAGGCTGAGGTGGTGCTGAGTGATGCTGAGTTAGTGGTGTGCTGGTGAGGAGGTGATGCTCAGGTAATACTGAATGATACTCAGGTGGTGCTGACTGATGCTGGGGTGGTGCTGAGGTGGTGGTGTGCTGGTGTGGAGGGTGATGCTGGATGTTACTGAGATGGTGCTGAGTGTTGCTGAGGTGATGCTGAGTCATTCTGAGGTGGAGCTGCACTGGTGCTTAGGGGTTGTTGGGGGTCCTGAGTGATGGTGAGTTGGTGCTTTGCTGTGGTGATGCTACGCTGATGCTGAGGTGGTGCTGTATTGGTTCTGAATTTCTGCTGCGCTGGTGGTGGTGCACTGATGTGGAGGTGGTCCTGTGCTGATCTGGTGCTGTCCTGATGCTGAAGTGGTGCTGAGGGATGCTGAGGTGGTGCTGCTGAGTAATACTGAAGTGGTGCTGAGTGATGTTGTGTTGGTGCTGAGTGATGCTGTGGTTGTGCCGAGGTGGTGGCGCTGCACTGGTGCTCAGGTGGTGCTGAGTGATGCTGAGTTGGTGCTGTGCTCCTGCTGAGGTGGTGGTGCGCTGAGTGATGCTGTGGTGTTGCTGAGGTGGTGGTGCTGCGCTGGTGCTGCTGAGCTGGTCTTCACTTGGTGCAGAGTGCTGCTGAGTTGGTACTGTGCTGAGGTGATGCACTCATGCTGTACTGAGGAGGTACTGCACTGGTGCTGAGTAATACTGAGGTGGTGCTGAGTGATGCCGAGGTGGTGCTGAGTGATGCTTTGGTGGTGCTCAGGTGAGGCTGTGGTGGTGAACAGGTGGTGCTGAGTGAAGCTGAGTTGGTGCTGCACTTGTGCTGAGGTGATGCTGCAATGGCGCTGCGTTGGTGGTGAGGTGCTGCTCTGTTGCTGTGGTAGGGCTGCGCTGGTGCTGAGTTGGTGCTGCGCTGGTGCACTGATGCAGAGTGGTGCTGTGATTATGCCGAGATGGTGCTCTGGTGGTGTTGAGTGATGCTGAGGAGATGCTGCACTGGTGCTGAGGGATGTTGTACTGGTGCTGCGCTGATTCTTAGGTGATGATGCTGCACTAATACTGAGATAGTGCTGCGCTGGTAGTTAGGTGGTGATGCACTGGTGCCAAGGAGGTGCTGTGCTGGTGTTGTGGTGGTGCTCTGATGCTGCTGTGTGATGATCAGGTGGTGCTGAGTGATGCTGACTGATGCTGAAATAGTGCCGCACTGTTTCGGGGTTGGTGCTGAGGTGGGTTTGCACTGTGTACTTGCAGGATATATTGGTAAGTAACCTCATATTACATGCCATGTTAACCCCTTCGCCGCGGCGCAAATTCCGCCGCGGCGCTGGGGGGTGTGGGGTGAGCACGGCGCCGCCATGCTCGTGACGGAACCACGCCGTCATGAGTCACGGGCGAGCTGTGCTCATGACGGCGTGGTTCCATCACGACTCTGCCCGCTCTTCATTTCGCCCGCACAGGCGGGGAATTAGTGCCGCGTAGGCGGGGCGGCCGCAGCATGACGGAACCACGCCGTCATGAGCACAGCTCGCCCGTAACTCATGACGGCGTGGTTCCGTCATGCGCACGCAAGGGGTTAAGAAAGCATGAGGAGGCATCCCTGTCAAAAGCACAATGTAAATAGGTTGATCCTACTGTCGGCCGGCTTCTTAAACTGCACTTCCATTAAGTAAGTATATTATTTAAGGTTTGAACATTTGAGCTAATGAAACCAAAAATGTTATAGGATGAAAAAAAAAATAGCCTCTAGCTGAAAAGCACTTGCAGCCCTCCCCTGAGTTTGTTCGGAAAGCCAAAACAAGCCCAGGTAAAAGAAAAAGTAGTACACCAAAACTAACTAATATCACCAATAGTGAAGTGGTCCATGTGAAAGGGCTAGTCTCCAGGACGGCACCAAAACACCTAAAGGGGGAACAAATGTAAACTATTCACCAACGAAAACAAAGAAATTTCGAAAGCACATGTAGGAACGAATTGAAACGGATGGGCGTGCTGTAAGCCTATACAGTACATTCAGCATGTCTCGGGAGACCGTGCATTCGCTGTCTAATCACGACCTAAAAAGGCTTTCTGATGGATACATCTGCCTGTGGATTCCTCACCTTGTGAATATCCCCTGCGCCAGCAACATTCGGAAACTTTTGTAGCAGTCCACGCACAATTTACCTGCACCCATGACTTTTTAATCTTGCCCCCAAGATTTATTCTCTTTTTCCATGACAAACTTTATTGAATTTTAGAAATAAATCAAGGCCGGAGCAGCGCACAAACATATACAGGAGATTGTAATAAAACCCCTCGTGAACAAATGCAACATAGAAACTTTTGCAGTCAGTCCCAAGCATCCCACCCACGTACCACATGCCGCTAGTAGAGCCCTTAATCGGATTCAACATTAGACACAGACCTCAGCCTCTCGTGCCTTGGCACCATAGTTCTGTATTTCAGCATCAAGCTGGGGGTCGATAGAGAGAACTGGAGCCAGAAATATACCTCTGTAGTCAGCCCATCTCTGCCAAATTTTGTGGGTTTTTGGGGGCATCCCTTTGCTTGGGACACTGCTACCCAGGGCCCCTTACTATAGTCCATCCCCTTCTTCCAGGCTCTGATGGGTGGAGGTGTGTCCCCTTTCCACATTCTAGCTAGGGTCTATTTTTGTCCATGTCGGCTCCTGGAATAACAACTCCCTTTTATACCTATTCCCCCCCTATTCCCTCTGTACTGTGGATTAGGATTAGTTTAGGGTCAAGGGGAATCACCCAGGAGAGCACCTTCCCAAGGCAGAACATCACCCCGCCAAAAACAAGACAACGCCATGCAGCTCCACACTGTGTAGAGGAAGGTACCATCATCTGCCCTACAGCGGAGGAATACAAGGGAGTCAACCACACCCATGTGTCAGAGGCGGCGCCATGTGTAGTAGGCCCTGTGTAGGTATTTTAGTTTTATCAAGTGGCGATGGGCTCGAATGGCCGCTGCACGGGTAACTCCCCGGAGTCTTTGTCATCTAAATTGTCAATGTTGGCCTCCCATGCCACCCTTAGTGCAGGCAGTCTGATGGAGCCGTTTGTGATAAGGCACTGGTATATTTTGGTGATATTGTGGGTACCCAAGTTGCCCAGTAGGTGCTTGCCCTCTAATGGCCCAATCTGTGGTAGCTCTTGGCGGTCCCGGAGATATGGAGATATGGCGTGACAAACTGCAGGTATTGGTAGGATTGGCTGCGGTGTAGCTAATAGTCATTCCTGGAATGATTTCTGGAAGCCACACATTTGAGCCACTGACTGAAGGACAGTGCCCTGCCACAGAGGCGTCCACCCTGTCAGTCTCCGCCACCACCCCATCTGCTGGCAGGAGCGTCTCCGTGTGTCTAGGACTACTTGTGTTGCCAGTGCGAAGTAACCCTACCTTCCTCCCTCCATATAGGTAGTCTAGCAGGAAAGCATGGCCCATCTCTCAGCCGCACACGCCGGGTCCCCCTGAGGGGCCGCCACCAGGTGTTGGTAATCAGGGAATGGGAGGCGGCACAGTGAGAACAGACATCGGTAGCGGCAATGCCTCCGCAATAGGTGGACTGGAAGCGTGGTCAGAGGGCAGTACCGCCCCCCCCCCCCCAAAGGAACCCACCCATGACCGCACTGATGTGTCGAAACTATGGGTAGTTCTGGAGCTGGTATAGGAATCGGGGTAGCGAGGCCATTTTAACAAGCATTTACAATGCAATGGTCTCGGCATTGGTAAAGTTAGAGCTATTGGCATTGCTTATGACATTATTTTTGTTTATGTTTTTGTTTTCAAAACATTTAAAGAAACGGCATTGTTAAAAACAAAAACAAACAAAAATAATGTCATGAGCAATGCCAATAGCTCTAACTTTAACAATGCCGAGACCGTTGCATTGTAAATGCTTGTTTTAAGGGGGCCTCGAATGGGTCTCCATCGGGCTCTGTTTTGTGCCCTGGCATAGGCGGTCCGTTTTTTTTCCGGACTGCAGTGACAGCAGGGACAGCAGGGACATCAATGTGCACGTGGTGAAGGTTGTAGAGGTAGGGAAATCATTTCAAGAGAGTCCTTTTCTCTCTGGATTTCCCTTCTGTTTTTGAATCTCAGGAGCAGCAACATTTTCGTGGTGTCACCTGGGCTGTAAGTGGAAGCGTTTTCAAAATTATACACAAGCCATAGTTGCTGCTTATTTATCTTATGCAACTAACAACCATTGACAAAGCCAATAGTCCTGACTTGTTGTAGGTATGATGTGGCTTGTATGATATATCTGGACGCAATGAGAGGAACAGCAAAATAAAAGTCGGGCGGTACACTGTGCTACACACAGATTTTTAGCTTACGTATTTTTAAGCCACCCCCTTAATTACACTGACCACGCCCCCTTGAGAGACCCCCCCCCCCCGTTTTTTCATCTCACTTAAAGCCCTGCCAACGAGTATGTGATGGTACCTCGGAAAACGATAGAACTGTATGACTCGTATATTAGTCCTAGTTTAGGACACTGCCTTTAAGAGGGCGGTTTTAAAGAAACACGGATATCAGCATGGCCAGCCACTAGCTACAGTCGCCTGCTTCCAGGGCAGGGCCACCTTCTGTGCCTTTCCTACGCGGCATCTAAAGTGCAATTTTCGGGAGGCTTAAGAGATCTCCTCTTGAAAATTGCGACATTTATACAAATCTTTACACAATGTATTCCCGGTTCGGCAGCTCCCATGTGCAATCAATTACTGGTTATGCTTAGAACTTCGCTTATGGAGTTTAGTAAGCACGTATACGCATCAATTACGTTTCAAATACGTTTGACACTCAAATTGCTTTTTTGTGTTTTATCATAATAACCTTTTGGGGATATTGAACTATTATTTATTGCGCTTAAATGTTCAGAGACTCGTGTTAATCGTAATGGCTGTTAAAATACTAATCATTAAAATGACAAGTTGGGTTGCATGGAGAAAAACTTCTTTTAAACAAACAAAAAAAGCCTACTCAGCAGGCAGGAACAGTTGAAGAAAACACGGTTCTGGCGGGAAACGGAGACAAAGTCAGAGATGGAGGCGGAAGAGACGGATAACGGCGACAGGAAGGGGTGTAGGAGTAAGAGTGAAAGAAGGGCTCGCAAACAGAGCGGGAAGAGGAGTGAGGACAACATGTTTATCTATGCATCATATGGGCTCTCGTTAAATAAGTGTTACTAGTATGTAGCTGTTCCTTTGTAGCATAAATCTGCAATTCTGGAAGGGACCAGGCCGCCAGGAGGAGTTCTCACAAACCAAAGGCGCAGAAACAATTCCTAACACCCCGTGGAAACCCGAGACGGCTGTCCCGAAGCGTAATCCAGAGTGCAGCTGGACCCCGAAGGGTTTAGGTGTTGTTTGTCCCCGGGCTTCTGGGGGCGGGGAGGTTCCCTTTGTATTTCCCGTGGAAGTAGAAAAGCTGCTCGTCTGCCCTGGAGCCCCTGTTCTGTCTGACTGCGGACTTAAAGGCAGTCTCGTGGAGACCGTAGCTCCTTTAGCAAGCAATTCAATTTGGGAGGGGTCTGGTCTCCTGAAAACCCTCACAATTGATCAACACATACGAACACTGTAAAGTAATTATATTTAAGTGTGTTTACTAAAGGCTGGGAAGAGGGGCAGGCTGCACCCCGAGCGAGCAAAAACAACGCTTTCTGGGACCGAACGAAACGCCCTCTCTAAATGTAAGCAAAAGTCTGCAACAACAAAATACCAAACCTCGGAAAACCTCTGCAGCGAAATGTTGATCTTTTGGAGCTGAAAATAAGGACGCGATGATTCTGCTCTGTTCAGCAAACTTCCCAGCTGGACGGCACAGCGACGGGCTCATTAGCACAGTTTGGTGCAGAAAGGAAATGTGCAGCCCCGCTCTTCCCCACTGGCTCCTCGACTTCAGGCTGAAAGAATAAGTGTAGGTGTCGGGGAGAGTAGGCATAGAATAATGATGGCTGCTGAAGCTGGGGGCTGAGAGATGCGAAGACAGAGGGGAGGAAGGGGGAAGAAAGAGCGAATGGTGGAGAGAGGTGATCAGGCAGGAGTGACGAGGGCGAGGAGCATGTGCGAGAAAGATGGGACACCACTGCCTTTCTCCGAGGCGAAGCAGAAATGCCTCGGAGAAAGGCAGCAGCAATTTCGGATTCGGGGGCGTGTTCTCCTCTTGCCATTGGCTGGAGGAGATAATTAGACTTTCTGAAAAAAACACGCCCCCCGATCCGAAAAGGACGGGGCCTGATCGGAGTGACGGACCTCTTCTCCAATGGCTGGCCAGCATTCAAGAGGCCAGCCAATGGAGAACAGGGGAGAAGAGGGGCGGGTTCAAGCCCCTCTTCTCCAAGTCATTAAATCTCGGATCGAGACTGCGCAAGCGCAGCCTTCGAGCCGAGACCTAAAAATTGCCGATCTATCCCGCAGGGACAGCTGACGCGCGATAGCACCGAGGCTAGAATGGGGGTCCAGGGCTACCCCAATGACCGACTTTCCCCCATTTGTCTTTGATAACTCTTCTAAAAGCCATCAAGTTGCCGTTGAATGATTTGAGAGCGATAGTGGGAATGTTCTCTTTACTTAAACTACTGAAATGCACGGCGCCTGTGTGACACATCTTTATTTATTTTACTTTCTGCCTATCTCGCCTCTGTTTGGGTTCCTTACGCCCTTGAAAGGCGATATTTCTTTTTTAATAGAATATGTAACTAAAGTGATTTCTGTCAATTGCGAGGTCAGTGTTGGCAGCCCTCTGTCCTTGTTCTGACTCGGGCTCTCAGTCCCAGATGTCCACCTGGCCTCCATCTTGCACAGCAGCCTGGATATGTGAACTCCGTGGCTTCCGTTGATGTCAATCGGTGTTCTCAGTGTCTGATCTTGTGGGGCGAGGCCTCTGCTCACCTGTCCTCTTTTTCTGCAGCGTTCCTTCCTGTGTTGTCATTGATGGAGTTCAGGGCAGTGGTCTCCTGCCTGGGTTTCCTGTGCTACCTAACTTGTCTTCCTTTCTTTTCTGACATGGCTGTTATTCCCTGAAGGAGTGTGGCTCTGTGAGGCCATGTGATGTAGGAGATGTAAGTGTCGGTTTCTTGCCCCCTTTCTTGTTGCCTGCCTCATCCGTTCAGCATTCTCCCCCCCCCCGTTCATGCCGCCCTGTATGTACTCCCATGCACAGCACTCAAACCTGTTCACTCCGTCAGCCATCGGTGACTTGGTACCTTGTATGTCTGCTCGCTACCGTCCTCACAACATGGTGGTCTTTGTACGCCTGCTTGGTAGCTCCCTCACTGAACTATGCTATCACAGGCATGCATCATGAAACCCTCTCAAAATTGCTTGTCAAATGCTTGCTAGCTCCCTCAAAATCAGCCCTTGTGGCATGCGTGTTGACACATTACCTCAGAAGACAGTGCTTGTCGCATTTCTCTTTACTGGTCGCCACACAACGCATTCCTTGCGTTTGTGTGCTAGCTAGTTCCTTATAAACTCTGTTCATTGCGTTCCTGCATGCTACAACCCTCGTTAAACTGTGTTTGTCACACTCCTGCATGCCAGATCTCCTGCACAGCTTGCAACAGGCCTCTTTGCTAGCTCCCTCATAAAACAGTGGTTTTCACATGCTTGCCTGCTAGATGTCTCAGAGAATCCTGCCTGGCAGATGTCTGATTTCTGGTTTCCTCACAAAACGACGCTTGTCACATGCCTACCTGCTAGATGTCTCAGAGAATCCTGCCTGGCAGATATCTGATTTCTGGTTTCCTCACAAAACGACGCTTGTCACATGCCTACCTGCTAGATGTCTCTGTATCCTATTTATCATATGCCTTCCTGCTAGATGTCTCTCGGAATCCTACTTATCAGATACCTGCCTGCTAAATGTCTCTGTATCCCACTTATCAGATACCTGTCTGCTAGGTGTCTCTGTATCTTATTAATCAGATACCTGCCTGCTAGATGTCTCTCAGAATCCTACTTATCAGATACCTGCCTGCTAAATGTCTCTGTATCCCACTTATCAGATACCTGTCTGCTAGATGTCTCTGTATCTTATTAATCAGATACCTGCCTGCTAGATGTCTCTCAGAATCCTACTTATCAGATGCCTGCTTGCTAGATGTTTCCGTATCCTACTTATCAGATGCCTGCTTGCTAGATGTCTCTGTATCCTACTTATCAGATACCTGCCTGCTAGATGTCTCTCAGAATCACACTTATCAGATGCCTGCTTGCTAGATGTTTCTGTATCCTACTTATCAGATGCCTGCTTGCGAAATGTCGCTCTGAATCCTACTTATCAGATGCCTGCCTGCTAGATGTCTCTCAGAATCACACTTATCAGATGCCTGCTTGCTAGATGTTTCTGTATCCTACTTATCAGATGCCTGCTTGCTAAATGTCGCTCTGAATCCTACTTATCAGATACCTGTCTGCTAGATGTCTCTGTATCCTACTTAGCAAATGCCTACTAGATGTCTCCACACCCCACGTATCAGCTGTCAGCCTGCTAGATGTCTCTCAGAATCCTACTTATCATATGCCTGCTTGCGAGATGTCTCTGTATCCTACTTATCATATGACTGTCTGCTAGATGTCTGTCAGAATTCTACTTATCAGATGCCTGCTTGCCAGATGTCTCTGTATCCTACTTATCATACATATGCCTGCTAGATGTCTCTCAGAATCCTACATATCAGATGCCTGCTTGCGAGATGTCTCTGTATCCTACTTATCATATGACTGTCTGCTAGATGTCTGTCAGAATCCTACTTATCAGATGCCTGCTTGCTAGATGTTTCCATATCCTACTTATCAGATGCCTGCTTGATGTCTTCATATCCTACTTATCAGATGCCTGCCTGCTAAATGTCGCTCTGAATCCTACTTTTCAGATACCTGTATGCTAAATGTCTCTGTATCCTACTTATCAAATGCCTGCTAGATGTCCCCACAACCCAGTTATCAGCTGTCAGCCTGCTAGATGTATCCCAGAATCCTGCTTGCTAGATCAAACTGTATCCTGCTTGTCATAAGCCTGCCTGCTAGATGTCTCCATACCCTACTTATCCGCTGTCACCCTGCTGGACGTGTCTCAGAATCCTGCTTGGGCGATGCCTGCCTGATAGATGTCTCTATAACCTACTGATCAGCTGCCTGCTGGATGTCTCCCAGAATCCCAGTGGAGTTCACTTACTAACTAGTGCAGTGAGCCCCTTCATAGTTTGGGGTGAAAGGAGCTCAGTAGTGCGACGAGCATCTTCTCAGCTTGGACTGGAGGAGCTCACTAACTCACTAGTGAAGGACCCTCATCCCAGTGGAGTTCACTTACTAACTAGTGCAGTGAGCCCCTTCATAGTTTGGAGTGAAAGGAGCTCAGTAGAGCAACGAGCATTGTCTCAGCTTGGAATGGAAGAGCTCACTAACTCACTAGTGAAGGACCCTCATCCCAGTGGAGTTCACTTACTTACTAGTGCAGTGAGCCCCTTCATAGTTTTGAGTGAAAGAAGCTCACTAGTGCAGTGAGCATTGTCTCAGCTTGGAATGGAAGAGCTCACTAACTGACTAGTGTGGGACCCTCATGCAAGTGGAGTTCACTTACTAACTAGTGCAGTGAACCCCTTCAAAGTTTGGAGTGAAAGGAACTCAGTAGTGCAGTGAGTATCTTAGCTTGGACTGGAGGAGCTCACTAACTCACTAGTGAAGGACCCTCATCCCAGTGGAGTTCACTTACTTACAAGTGCAGTGCACCCCTTCATAGTTTGAAGTGAAAGAAGCTCACTAGTGCAGTGAGCACCTTCTCAGCTTGGACTGGAAGAGCTCACTAACTCACTAGTGAAGGACTCTCGTCCCAGTGGAGTTCACTTACTGACTAGTGCAGTGTCCCCTTCATAGTTTGGAGTGAAAGGAGCTCAGTAGTGCAGTGAGTATCTTAGCTTGGACTGGAGGAGCTCACTAACTCACTAGTGAAGGACCCTCATCCCAGTGGAGTTCACTTACTTACAAGTGCAGTGGACCCCTTCATAGTTTGAAGTGAAAGAAGCTCACTAGTGCAATGAGCACCTTCTCAGCTTGGACTGGAAGAGCTCACTAACTCACTAGTGAAGGACTCTCGTCCCAGTGGAGTTCACTTACTGACTAGTGCAGTGTCCCCTTCATAGTTTGGAGTGAAAGGAGCTCAGTAGTGCAGTGAGCACCTTCTCAGCTTGCACTGGAAGAGCTCACTTACTAACTAGTACAATGAGCCCTTCATAGTTTGGAGTGAAAGGAGCTCAGTAGAGCAACGAGCATCGTCTCAGCTTGGAATGGAAGAGCTCACTAACTCACTAGTGTGGGACCCTCATCCTAGTGGAGTTCACTTACTAACTAGTGCAGTGAACCCCTTCATAGTTTGGAGTGAAAGGAGCTCAGTAGTGCAGTGAGTATCTTAGCTTGGACTGGAGGAGCTCACTAACTCACTAGTGAAGGACCCTCATCCCAGTGGAGTTCACTTACTTACTAGTTCAGTGCGCCCCTTCATAGTTTGAAGTGAAAGAAGCTCACTAGTGCAGTGAGCACCTTCTCAGCTTGGACTGGAAGAGCTCACTAACTCCCTAGTGTGGGACCCTCATCCTAGTGGAGTTCACCTACTAACTACTGCAGTGAACCCCTTCATAGTTTGGAGTGAAAGGAGCTCAGTAGTGCAGTGAGTATCTTAGCTTGGACTGGAGGAGCTCACTAACTCACTAGTGAAGGACCTTTATTCCAGTGGAGTTCACTTACTAACTAGTGCAGTGAGCCCCCTCATAGTTTAGAGTGAAAGGAGCTCAGTAGTGCAGTGAGCATCTTCTCAGCTTGGGCTGGAAGAGCTCACTAACTCACTTGTGTGGGACCCTCATCCCAGTGGAGTTCACTAATGAACTAGTGCAGTGAGCACCTTCTCAGCTTGGACTGGAGGAGCTCACTAACTCACTGGTGTGGGACCCTCATCCTAGTGGAGTTCACTTACTAACTAGTGCAGTGAACCCCTTCATAGTTTGGAGTGAAAGGAGCTCAGTAGTGCAGTGAGCACCTTCTCAGCTTGGACTGGAAGAGCTCACTAACTCTCTAGTGAAGGACCCTCATCCCAGTGGAGTTCACTTACCTACTAGTGCAGTGAGCCCCTTCATAGTTTGGAGTGAAAGAAGCTCACTAGTGCAGTGAGCATCTTCGTAGCTTGTACTGGAAGAGCTCACTAACTCTCTAGTGAAGGACCTTCATTCCAGTGGAGTTGACTTACTAACTAGTGCAGTGAGCCCCTTCATAGTTTGGAGAGAAAGGAGCCCAGTAGTGCAGTGAGCATCTTCTCAGCTTGGGCTGGAAGAGCTCACTAACTCACTTGTGTGGGACCCTCATCCCAGTGGAGTTCACTAATGAACTAGTGCAGGGAACACCTTCTCAGCTTGCATTGGAGGAGCCCACTAACTCACTAGTGTGGGACCCGCATACTAGTGGAGTTCACCTACTAACTAGTGCAGTGAACCCCTTCATAGTTTGGAGTGAAAGGAGCTCAGTAGTGCAGTGAGTATCTTAGCTTGGACTGGAGGAGCTCACTAACTCACTAGTGAAGGACCCTCATCCCAGTGGAGTTCACGTACTTACTAGTGCAGCCCCTTCATAGTTTGGAGTGAAAGGAGCTCAGTAGTGCAGTGAGAATATTCTCAGCTTGGACTGAAAGAGCTCACTAACTCTCTAGTGAAAGACCTTCATTCCAGTGGAGTTCACTAATGAACTAGTGCAGTGAGCACCTTCTCAGCTTGCACTGGAGGAGCTCACTAACTCACTAGTGTGGGACCCTCATCCTAGTGGAGTTCACTTATTAACTAGTGCAGTGAAACCCTTCATAGTCAAGATTGATAGGAGCTCAGTAGTGCAGTGAGTATCAACTTGGGCTGGAGGAGTTAACTAACTCACTAGAGTAGGACTCTCATCCCAGTGGAGTTCACTTACTAACTAGTGCAGTGAACCCCATCGTAGTTTGGACTGAAAGGAGCTCACTGGTGAAGTGAGCCCCCTTCCCAGCTTGCCTGAAGGAGTTCACTAACTTCTGCAGTGAGTGAATTATTCTCACTAGGACAGTGAGCACCCCAGGGTTGGCCCGAAAGTCCTCTCTTTGGCCAACATCCTGCTATAAGGGGGGTGGGGCCAGTGAGCCCCTAAGGATTGTGGGTGCAGGGCAGGCTGCTGGGGACAGAGAGAGCGGGATAGTGGACTCTGGCTGTATTTGCTTCCTGATGTTAACCCGTGCTTCCAAGGGTGACTGGGGCAGTGTTACTGTTCGGCCTTCGGCCACTTGGTGGCAGTCGCTGCTTCCTAGTGAGAGTGGGCCCTTGTGCTGTGAGCCAGGCCTGGGCTCCACTACCCCATCCTGCTGCCCTCCCTTCTATCTCTGCCAGAGGAGCAGCGCCTCTCTCTGGCTTCGTGTTCTGGATCTCTTTGACCAGCTCAATGCCAGCCCTCCTTTCCCCCTCCCTCCCTCCCTTCCCTCCCTTCCTTCCTTCCTCCCCTCTCCCTCCCTCACTTCCTCCCCCTGTCTCTCCCATCACTGTGTGAGCCACTGAGGTGCAGTGAGATGCTTGTATCGAGTTATGATCTGCCTGCCCCTCAGATTCATAGATTAATCCCAGCTTCCCATGGTTCATGGATGGTAACCCCTGTCTGCCCGAGCTCTTGTGCAGGGCAGTGACGCTGCCTCCCCCCCCTCCCCCCACCCCCCACCTTTTATAATCCGTAATATGAACATACCCAACACAGGTGAAGCGGTTTAGCGCCAGAGACCAGATGTATGGTGAATGTGCAAACCTGTCACTGCAACTACATACATTTTTAATCTAACATATCTTATGTCTGTGCATTTGGGAACAATTGGGCTCCACAGACCTGTGAGCTGCCCAGACTTCCAGTTTCGGCCTCGTTGCTGTTCCCCCTACAGTGAGAACCGTGGCCTTTTTAGGTCTAGCGTTAGACGTGAATTTTCATTTTACCAAAATGATATTTCTAAGATACACATTATGAAATGGAACGAGTGACGTCATACAGCTCGTCCATGAGATCGACCAAGCACAAAGAAGCTCCCTTTAGTGCCAGGGACTACTATTGTATTGTACTGTTTTTATATAGCGCTTACTACCCCCGACGAGGCGCTGAAGCGCTTTATGGCGAGTAGCACGCCACCCCTGAACACACGGGTAGCGGTTAATCCAGTCGTTATTGTGAGTAGTCATGTGCACTCAAGAAAGATTGCATGCGTGTACTCCAGGTACTTCCTGATATATCAATCCCGGTTGTGTAGGATTGTTATTAGGGGCTGTGTGGCTTCAGGTGAATGACTGGGGAGATGGTCTGGTGGAGGTAGGATCGTTATTAGGGGCTGTGTGGGTTCAGGTGAATGACTGGGGAGATGGTCTGGTGGAGGTAGGATCGTTATTAGGGGCTGTGTGGGTTCAGGTGAATGACTGGGGAGATGGTCTGGTGGAGGTAGGATCGTTATTAGGGGCTGTGTGGCTTCAGGTGAATGACTGGGGAGATGGTCTGGTGGAGATTAGGGAGTGTTCGGCTACAGGGATACGGTTTTAAAGGGGACAGGTTGTGATCAATGAAGCGACGCGTCAGCCAGTTGTAGAAATCTAATAAGAGCGATCCAGGCAGAGAGGAGTGAGTGGAGGCCGTACTCAGAAATAGAAGGCATGCAGAGGATGGAAGGTAAGAAGACGGTCACTCTGAAAAAGAAAGGAGAGGAATCAAGCGGAAGGAAAGCGAGGGCAATTTTCCATGCAGGACATTAGGGGCATATTGGGAGAAGGCTTTTTAGGTCGAGGACCGTCCGGTCTGCCGAAGGCAGAACCGGAAGTCCGGAGATCTTATGTTTCTTAGAGTGGCTATTTAGCCCGCCTCTCTTTTTGCTTCTCCTCCATTGGCTGGCTTCCTAAACGGAGGCCAGCCATTGGTGGAGAGAGCCGTCCCTCCAAATAGGCTCCGTCTTTTTCAGATTCGGGGGCGTGTTCCGTGCTGTTCTTTCCACTTTTTAGCCACGACCTTTTTTAGGCGTGTTTTTCTCTCCCCCAGCCAATGGCAAGAGGAGAGAAAAAGAAACACGCCCCCGAATCCGAAAACGCCACTGCGTTTCTCCGAGGCATTTCTGCTTTGCCTCGGAGAAAGGCAGTGGTGTGCTTGCCTTTTGCTCTGCCTTGTTTGGGTTGTCACATTAACATGGCCGCCGGAGCCATAAAACTCAGTTGCCCACGTGCGTTTCCCCTCTCTTGTTTTCTCTTCCCTTTCTTTCGCTCCCTTCTCGCTCCGTCATCTCCTTTTCAGTGCGCTCTCTTCAGACTTCTCTAGCCTCTTGTCCCGGAACCAGTTCGCTCCCTAGTTATGCACCGCTGCCTCGCGGTGGCATCTGTCGCTGGCGCGGTGTCAGCTGCGAGCCAAGGGAGCGTCACTGTCATCTCGAGCCAAGTCATGCGGGTGATATCAGGAATGTGTCTATGCATGTGCTGTGTCTGTTTGTGTGGCTGTTTCTGCAGTAGTTTGTGTGTCTGCCTCCGTGGTGGCTGCTTCTTCCTGTTTGGTTACCGTGTGCGCGATTGCTGGTTTTGAAACTGCCTGAGTAGTATGTGTTTTTTTTTATTTAGAGAAGCTTGTGTGCTCGTGTATGCCCCTTGCCCAGCCCCCCTCCCCGGAATCTCGCTGATATCCTCGCGGCTCCACAGTGTTGACCCCCGGGGTTCGGCTCTCAGCCCTGCGTGGAAGGGCGCAGGCCCTCCCGGACACGCTCTTGTTATCTAGCGGGCCCGTCCGCCTTTGTGTGGATTCGAGGGAGGTGGAGTCACCCATGTGTGCACAGCGCCTGAGAGGAACGGCACAGTGATCCACGGAGTGTCAGGGGCCAAACGCAGCCACCCCCAATCTCTAAGGGCCCCTTTCAGCCCCAGACATCTGAATATTTGTGACGTGGGAGTCTCAGCCCCCCCCCCCATCACATTTTGCGGTGGGGGAGTGGGGTATTTTGAGTTACGCCAGCGCTGCTAAGTGCTGTGTGGAAGGTTGCTTTAATACAACAGCTGCCAGCTCTTAATTCGCAACCATTGGCATACTAGAATCCGCCTTGCGTACAACCACCCCAATAAGCATACCAACACATGGGGGGCTTTGTGTAAATAGCGCCAAGGGCAAAACCAAATTTGGCACCACCACCAGCGCCTTCCGTAAAAAAAATTCCTAGCACCGCCTGTTTCAGCTCTGTTTTGAGTCCGAGAGTGTCATACATCCTACATACCCCCCACGAGTCTTTAAAGCAAAGATTACCCCCCCCCCCTCCCCCAGTGCTTTAAGACCCTCATGGGTGAGTAGTAGCGCTTTACAAGCCCCTGACTGATTTGATAAGTTGGTTAAAAAGCTAGGGTTGAATACGACACTGGCAGTTCATGCAGAAGAACAGTGTTTAGAGGCTGCTGTGCGTGGCCTGTGTGCAGAGAGCTGCACGCGCCCTTTGCTGTGTGTCTCAGGTGCTCCCTCGTGTCACCAGGAGCGACCATATCCGCCGACATTGTTCCTTTCCTAAAACAAAACACCCCGAGCCTGGTTAGGGTGGTTTTATCCCCACAGTTCCGCAGTCTCTCGTTCACTTCCGAGACCTGCGTCACACATGTTCACGAGTCTATCTTCCTTTTATGTTTTAACGACCATCTGAAGTTCTGCCTCTTGGGAGCCTCACAACTTTGGGCTTGGTGGCTAACAGGCCACACACACAGACCGCCCTTCCCCACCTCCCACCGCTTCCTTCTTGCAGAGGGCCTGTCTCTCCTGGTCATGCACGGGCCAGGCTACAGAAGTATTCATGGGGAGTGGTGTCCCCAAACTTGAAGCCCCACCCCCCTCACTCAGGGGCTCTCAGGCCAGGCTACTGTGCTGAGGGGGCCATACGCACTGCGGGGGGCCTTAGTTATGCCACTCTTCCTGGGTAAGATCCAGTACTTCAATCTGAAACGGCATCAGATATAGCGCCCAGAAGAGGGGGGGATGAACATGCCACTTCTCGGATCCCCCACTCCCAGTTTTATACCAGTGAGTGGCTTAAGGAGAAAACCTTTGTGCGTGAGTGGTTGGTTCTAAGCATTCAAGATGCCACAACAGTAACAATATAGAAATGACTAGGCCATGTGCAGGCCTTTTACATTGATTCACTCCCAGTGAATACCACGGGTGGTCTCGCCCAATCTGGTGTCCCCTGATCTAAGGATTCCATGAAGGAACAGACCTGTAAGGAACAAAGCCATAATCTTTTCGTACAATGTCCCAAACACCCCATCCAGAAACAGACCTCTCAATACAAGGCCTCGTACACAATCAATATTCAGAAACAGTAACCCATTCATTAAAATTCACAGGCACTCTATCAATATTCAGGAACAATAATCTATTAACAGAAGCTGCCATGCACTCTAGTACTATGACAAAGACAGAAAATACATCAATACCGCATGCCCAAATCGCCTACTGATAAAAAGTCTCTGAAACCCTATGAATATTCAGAAAATACAAACTATATAAGAAAATCTTATACCAATAATCAATATCCACAATAACCCAGGTATTCTGCTAATTCTGCAAGGCAGACAGCCCTGGGCAAGTTTTTGGGGCACAAGCTCTTCTTGTCAGTGGTTATTGGTCAATGCTTCTTGTGAAATACAGGACTCGATTATTTGCAGTCAGTCTCGCATAATGCACAGGGGGTAGCTTCTTAAGGAAGATTGGGGGGGGGAGGGGGGGAGGGGTATGTACGTCAGATTTCCCAACAATCACGCAGGTTAAAATACATTATATGCACTCTCTCTCTATCTCACTACCTCACTCTCTATCACTACATCACTATCTATTTCTATCTCACTCTCACTACCTCACTATATCACAACACACTCTCTCAAAACTTCACTACATCACTCTCTCACTACCTCGCAAATTCACTCTCTCTTTCTAACTCACTAATTCACTCTCTCTATCGCACTACCTCACTCTCTCTCTCAAATACACTAAGTCACTTACACTCACTCTTTCACTACCTCACTACATCACTCTCTGTTTCTATCTTAATACCTCACAACATCCCTCACTACCTCACTCTCTCTTTCACTACCTCAATCTTTCTCTATCTCTCAACATCACTCACTGTTTCTATCTCACTACGTCAGAAAATACCTCACTCACTAACTCACTCTTTCACTACCTCACTCTCTATCTACCTCACTCTCTCTCACTATCTCATTCTCTATTTCAATACCTCACTCTCTCTCTGCTAATGCAATAGGTATCACATATGCAAAAAAAAGAATGCCAATAGAAATGACAATGCCATTTATTTAGGGATACAAAAATGATAAAAAAAATAATGAGCAATACCAATAGCTCTACCTATAATATTGCCGAGAGCATTGCATTGTAAATGCTTGTTGAGATGGCAAGCAATCGGGGAATGTAAGCTGTGGAAAGAAACATTATACACAGTGCCCCATATCCAGTTCGGGCTACTTAAACATGCAATTCTGAGTGTGCACATCATTGAAACATTACAAGCCCAAGTCTGCCTTGTGCCAAGCCTAGGGTGGCCTTCTAAACATGGTCTGCATTATTCCAACCTTGATATTGGGTCTGTACGCCGAACAAAGGGAGCTGGCGCTGAAAAAAGGCCTTATTTAAAGATCTTCCCTCTCTATTCTGTAATTACAGTTCATCTCACTCACTGATAAAAATGTATTATTTGGCACTGGCTGAGAGCGTCTCACCAATGCACAGTTGGATTTATACTCTGTCGTCTAATCACACCCAAGTGTATTTGTGTATGTGGCCTTTGCAGCGTATAGATTGTACGTATAAGCGAAGCAGAGTGATAGCGGCCCCTGGGTCCCATTTTGAAAGCCCCTGACCTGTTCCTGTGCACAAAATGGCAGTGATTTTGTTTTCCCAGATAAAGGAAGTGTATCACGAGTGATGTAAGTGAGAGGAGACCTAAACAGTGGAGTGACGGCAAAGGAGGCCGGGCACCTGTAGAAATTGGGTGAGGTCTTATTGCTAAGAGTAACTCCTGATTAGTCTTCCTGTAGCACTGCCACTTGGTGGATGGCGGGCGGAGGGGGCCTGCTGTCTATGGCAATGTATGCTTTTTGAAACCAAAAGTATAGTTTTGCCTTTAACCAATGTTTTTAGGTCGAGCATTTGAGACCTCTTGTTTTTACTTTAGTATATACTTATATGTGTATGTACTTTGTGGGCTCTGGAGATCAGCCCTAGGACTTGTCTGCTTCCGCTTAGGGACTTTTTTTTTGTTCAACTGCCTGTATTTAACTGTCTTGATAGAAAATGACCAGTAGAGGTCAGTAAAATACCAGAATTGCTTTCTGCTGAGGGACTTTCTTTTTTAAATTTTTCTGGCAACTGCCTCTATTCAACTGTCTTTATAGAAAACGACCAGCAGAGGTCAGTAAAATACCAGAATCACTTTAGCATTCTCTAGGTTCCAGTCCATAGAAATTATTTTCCACGAGCATCCGTAGATAATATTCTTTTTTTCAAATCTTATATTTTCAGTGATATGACCACCGAAGGTCCTGATTTTTTATTAAAAACAGAGCTTTGGACTACACCATTTGCAGCTGAAAGGCAATATTTCTCTCTATGTGTTGTCACACAGTTTGGTGCTTACTTTCCCTCCATGTCAAAGAACAGTAGACGTTTCAGCACCCAGGCTAATGTGCTGCATAGCTAAATACATATAAGGTCCCAAAGGCGCGACCGATTGCATTGCAAATGCTTGTTTTTATGTATATATATATATAGCATTGCAAGAACAATCGCAAACCAAGCGGAGGCTGTTGAGGAAGCGGGCACGCCTCCTCAGAAGAGCGGGGTTGGCTCCATGCCAGCAGCCTCTTGGTCCCTCTGCTGCCCAGATGGCCACTGTGTGAGCACCGCTCGCCAGGACAGAGCCCAGGGGCGTGCATTCTTCGCTCGGAGAGGATATTAGTCTGGTGGGGTTGGCACACAGTCCCCTCTGACGACACAGCCAATGCAGGCTCTAGAATCGTTGGCACTAGCACAGTCAAGGTGGCCTTCCATGGTGTCGGATTTAGCCTTATGTAATCACCGGGATCCTGGCAGGGGAGGAAGGCACAAGTACTTATGTTTGCTCGTCATAAGCCTAGCAGGGCCAACGGTGCACTTCAGTGCCCACTTGCTATAGAAATGAATATATTAACCTGTGGCCAACCAAGCTGTATTTCACGTACGCTTTATTTGAAGTACTTTGTGTGCGCTGTCACGTCCACTTTCCTTTGATATGAATATTCTCCCATGCATATTCAGGTTTTCATAAATTCACATTCTTTCTGACCGCATAGTATTTTTTCTTGGACTAAACTTAAGCTGTTATGATGGTCCAAGGAGAGCAAGGACGTGGCCGCTGTTTGGTGAAAGGAATGTGCGTGAGGGGGATGGTACTGTCAGCATGGCGGGCACTGGGCTGTCGACAAGGCTAACGTTTAATCTTCTGTGAACTGGAGTTTGAGGAGCTCCCTGGAGGTCATTGGTGCAGGGGAGCTTCCGCTTCCTTAGGGTTCCACGGAGCATGACTGCCGCGCGCTGCTGACACTCTCTGTGCTGCCTTCTAGAGGAGCGCACAGGTATTCAGTGCAGTGCACACGGGTAAGCGTCAGAGAATAGTGTGTTAGACGTGGAGAGGTTTTTCAACGCAACATCGCGCAGTGCAGTGCGTGAACATCTGTATGGTTACAAGGTAGAGACATGTCTTCCGTTAGGTGCGTGGAAGAATGCTGGCTGTTATTTGTTTCTGAGTAGAATGGTTCTCGTAGCCTTGGTCCTGGGCAGTCTTCTGTCTTCCCTGCTTCTCTTCTGAAAGGACATACACGATTGGTCCCGGAGCTTCTGTGGTAGATATACGTTCACTTCCTGTTCTGTCTTCCCTGCTTCTCTTCTGAAAGGACATACATGATTGGTCCGGGAGTTGCTGTGGTAGACACAGCTCCGCTTCCAGTTCTGTCTTCCCTGCTTCTCTTCTGAAAGGACATACACGATTGGTCCCGGAGCTTCTGTGGTAGACACAGCTTCACTTCCAGTTCTGTCTTCCCTGCTTCTCTTCTGAAAGGACATACACAATTGGTCCTGGAGCTTCTGTGGTAGACACAGCTCTGCTTCCCGTTCTGTCTTCCCTGCTTCTCTTCTGAAAGGACATACACAATTGGTCCTGGAGCTTCTGTGGTAGACACAGCTCTGCTTCCCGTTCTGTCTTCTCTGCTTCTCTTCTGAAAGGACATACATGATTGGTCCTGGAGCTTCTGTGGTAGACACAGCTCTGCTTCCAGTTCTGTCTTCCCTGCTTCTCTTCTGAAAGGACATACATGATTGGTCCTGGAGCTTCTGTGGTAGACACAGTAAAAAAACGATGGATTTAGGCCCAGATCTCTGTACTGGGGTGAATGTATGACATTGTTCTGCATTCTGTCCATCAATTGTTGTTTTTGCATTTGTCACCCCGAGTGGGACGGGTATGCTCAGACGTGAGTCCCGTGCTCTCCATGCCACTGGAATCAAGCTATCCTGGCTGAAGAGGGGTGAAACCCCGAAACCGGTCCTAGGATGCTTGTTTCCAGTCCAGTGAGGACCTGGCTTGGCAGTTCGGGCTGGACTGTTCCCATGAGGCACAGGGTCAAGACTGATTTGCATATGGCTGGTTTCAAACTGGAATGGCATGGTGAGCAAAAAAACGATGGATTTAGGCCCAGATCTCTGTACTGGGGTGAATGTATGACATTGTTCTGCATTCTGTCCATCAATTGTTGTTTTTGCATTTGTCACCCCGAGTGGGACGGGTATGCTCAGACGTGAGTCCCGTGCTCTCCATGCCACTGGAATCAAGCTATCCTGGCTGAAGAGGGGTGAAACCCCGAAACCGGTCCTAGGATGCTTGTTTCCAGTCCAGTGAGGACCTGGCTTGGCAGTTCGGGCTGGACTGTTCCCATGAGGCACAGGGTCAAGACTGATTTGCATATGGCTGGGTTCAAACTGGAATGGCATGGTGAGCAAAAAAACGATGGATTTAGGCCCAGATCTCTGTACTGGGGTGAATGTATGACATTGTTCTGCATTCTGTCCATCAATTGTTGTTTTTGCATTTGTCACCCCGAGTGGGACGGGTATGCTCAGACGTGAGTCTCGTGCTCTCCATGCCACTGGAATCAAGCTATCCTGGCTGAAGAGGGGTGAAACCCCGAAGCCGGTCCTAGGATGCTTGTTTCCAGTCCAGTGAGGACCTGGCTTGGCAGTTCGGGCTGGACTGTTCCCATGAGGCACAGGGTCAAGACTGATTTGCATATGGCTGGGTTCAAACTGGAATGGCATGGTGAGCAAAAAAACGATGGATTTAGGCCCAGATCTCTGTACTGGGGTGAATGTATGACATTGTTCTGCATTCTGTCCATCAATTGTTGTTTTTGCATTTGTCACCCCGAGTGGGACGGGTATGCTCAGACGTGAGTCCCGTGCTCTCCATGCCACTGGAATCAAGCTATCCTGGCTGAAGAGGGGTGAAACCCCGAAACCGCTCTTAGGATGCTTGTTTCCAGTCCAGTGAGGACCTGGCTTGGCAGTTCGGGCTGGACTGTTCCCATGAGGCACAGGGTCAAGACTGATTTGCATATGGCTGGGTTCAAACTGGAATGGCATGGTGAGCAAAAAAACGATGGATTTAGGCCCAGATCTCTGTACTGGGGTGAATGTATGACATTGTTCTGCATTCTGTCCATCAATTGTTGTTTTTGCATTTGTCACCCCGAGTGGGACGGGCATGCTCAGACGTGAGTCCCGTGCTCTCCATGCCACTGGAATCAAGCTATCCTGGCTGAAGAGGGGTGAAACCCCGAAACCGGTCCTAGGATGCTTGTTTCCAGTCCAGTGAGGACCTGGCTTGGCAGTTCGGGCTGGACTGTTCCCATGAGGCACAGGGTCAAGACTGATTTGCATATGGCTGGGTTCAAACTGGAATGGCATGGTGAGCAAAAAAACGATGGATTTAGGCCCAGATCTCTGTACTGGGGTGAATGTATGACATTGTTCTGCATTCTGTCCATCAATTGTTGTTTTTGCATTTGTCACCCCGAGTGGGACGGGTATGCTCAGACGTGAGTCCCGTGCTCTCCATGCCACTGGAATCAAGCTATCCTGGCTGAAGAGGGGTGAAACCCCGAAACCGCTCTTAGGATGCTTGTTTCCAGTCCAGTGAGGACCTGGCTTGGCAGTTCGGGCTGGACTGTTCCCATGAGGCACAGGGTCAAGACTGATTTGCATATGGCTGGGTTCAAACTGGAATGGCATGGTGAGCAAAAAAACGATGGATTTAGGCCCAGATCTCTGTACTGGGGTGAATGTATGACATTGTTCTGCATTCTGTCCATCAATTGTTGTTTTTGCATTTGTCACCCCGAGTGGGACGGGCATGCTCAGACGTGAGTCCCGTGCTCTCCATGCCACTGGAATCAAGCTATCCTGGCTGAAGAGGGGTGAAACCCCGAAACCGGTCCTAGGATGCTTGTTTCCAGTCCAGTGAGGACCTGGCTTGGCAGTTCGGGCTGGACTGTTCCCATGAGGCACAGGGTCAAGACTGATTTGCATATGGCTGGGTTCAAACTGGAATGGCATGGTGAGCAAAAAAACGATGGATTTAGGCCCAGATCTCTGTACTGGGGTGAATGTATGACATTGTTCTGCATTCTGTCCATCAATTGTTGTTTTTGCATCTCTTTTGAAAGGACATACACAATTGGCCCGGGAGCTTCTGTGGTAGACACAGCTTCACTTCCAGTTCTGTCTTCCCTGCTTCTCTTCTGAAAGGACATACACAATTGGTTCTGGAGCTTCTGTGGTAGACACAGCTCTGCTTCCAGTTCTGTCTTCCCTGCTTCTCTTCTGAAAGGACATACATGATTGGTCCTGGAGCTTCTGTGGTAGACACAGCTCTGCTTCCAGTTCTGTCTTCCCTGCTTCTCTTCTGAAAGAACATACATGATTGGTCCCGGAGCTTCTGTGGTAGACAAAGCTCTGCTTCCAGTTCTGTCTTCCCTGCTTCTCTTCTGAAAGGACATACACAATTGGTCCCGGAGCTTCTGTCATAGACACAGCTTCGCTTCCAGTTCTGTCTTCCCTGCTTCTCTTCTGAAAGGACATACACGATTGGTCCGGGAGCTTCTGTGGTAGACGTACGTTCACTTCCTGCTCTGTCTTCCCTGCTTCTCTTCTGAAAGGACATACATGCTTGGTCCTAGAGCTTCTGTCATAGACACAGCTTCGCTTCCAGTTCTGTCTTCCCTGCTTCTCTTCTGAAAGGACATACGCAATTGGTCCGTTCCCTGCTTCTCTTCTGAAAGGACATACACGATTGGTCCGGGAGTTGCTGTGGTGGACACAGCTTCGCTTCCAGTTCTGTCTTCCCTGCTTCTCTTCAGAAAGGACATACATGATTGGTCCCAGAGCTTCTGTCATAGACACAGCTTCGCTTCCAGTTCTGTCTTCCCTGCTTCTCTTCTGAAAGGACATACACGATTGGTCCGGGAGCTTCTGTGGTAGATATACGTTCACTTCCAGTTCTGTCTTCCCTGCTTCTCTTCTGAAAGGACATACACGATTGGTCCGGGAGCTTCTGTGGTAGATATACGTTCACTTCCTGTTCTGTCTTCCCTGCTTCTCTTCTGAAAGGACATACATGATTGGTCCGGGAGTTGCTGTGGTAGACACAGCTCCGCTTCCAGTTCTGTCTTCCCTGCTTCTCTTCTGAGAGGACATACACGATTGGTCCGGGAGCGTCTTAGGTAGACACAGCTTCGCTTCCAGTTTCATTACTCTTTGGTTTCTCAGGACGCCGGGCTTCTCTTTGCTCATTAGTAGGGTGCTTTTGGTGCCACTTCCTGATTGCGTCATTATTGAAATGCATTGTCGGGTACATGGGTGATCTGGCGTTGGAGGATTTTGTGATGATCCTAGTGATTGGAAGAAGGCGGAGCGGGTTGATGGAAGAGGACATAGGCTGGGAAGGTGAACTCTGAAGAGGAGTTTTCAGTTTCGCCCTAAAGTGTATGAGGCTGATGGCGTTGCGAATGGTTATGGGAGCTCGTTTCAAAAATGAGTAGTGATGGAGGGGAAGCGTGTATTGCCACCTGCATTTGACCTCAGCTAAGCTCAGTTTTCATGAGTTGAGTGCAAGGAATGGATAAACTGATGGGTTCTTGAGCAACAATCGGATTGAACTTCCCAGGTAATGTAGGGAGAAGGCTCGGATCTTGCAGGGCAGTCGGGCTCGCACTGGGGTCCAGTGCTCGCTCCTTGCCAGGTGTAAGACTCTTACACACACAGCACCTGACCGCTTCCTGGACCTTTCCCTGGTAAGCTGCCATTCCTGCACGGAGGGTGTTTGTACAGAGAAGGCACATTGTTGCCAAGGTATACACAATCTGTGCAGCTACAAGAAGTACTTAACCAAGGTCCATGCGACAATTCACTGAGAAATCGAACAAACTGATGGCTGAAATGCTTGAATTAATCTGAGCCACCAGTACATACCAAGGCTGCATTCCACTCCATCGTTTTTTGCCCCCTAGGCCACTCGCGTCAGAGTCCAGCCTTTTTGTGGCAGTTGCTGCATATTATGAAGTGCCCGACCAACCCCGAATTGACACTCCTTCACGGAGAAGAGGAGGATTTCGCTTCTAACCTCTACTGACCGGCGGTGTTGCTGGTAGCTCTTCTCCAAGGCAGTGCTCCCTGTTAGAGCAGGGCCTTTCAGACGAGCTGTGCTGATGTCGGGTTGAATGGAGGTGTTCTTCATCCTACCGAAGGCTGAGTCCCCAGTAGACCGGTCTCATTATCATGACAGGGGATACACCTGGTTTTCTGAACACAATGAACCCATTCGTACTGAGAAACTAGTGCTTGAGAAGAGGAACATTTTTTTCAGATTTAATCATTAATTGCGAATTCTTTGTCATCAAAATGACGATATGCCTCGGTTTTGAAATGTTCAGCATTGAAAGTGACCCAGAGAGCACCTATTGTGTCCAGTGTTACAACAGAGAGGTGGTACCTCGTTTCAAAGACCACCACAAAGAGCTAGGGAAAGTAAACCGTAAAATACTAAGAGTTTGCAGGGAGACATAACCTGTCAAAGTATTGTCCATGCAGAGCTGAGATAAAATAAGAGGAGAATCGAGGTTGTAGACCCCGTAATGTGAGAGGCTCTTTCTGACCAGGTTGTTCATGCTGCCAGCAGGCTTGTGGATGATCCTCCTCGTCCAAATTGTACAACCCAAAGTGTTCCAGGCCATCATACGTCTCGGGTATCACCCTAGAGGGTAGCAGCAAAACATGAGCATTGATCGCACGTATTGTTGGTGCGAAGATCTATGAGCCTACTCACTTTTCCGCACTGTCAAGAGACATAATTTTTTTCACCTTGTTTTGACTCCGAGGACTTTGTAAGTGTTGCAAGAAGACCCCAGTTAGGGTCCGAAGCGTGAAGGCGATGGCACCGGCAAATGCAAATTTGCTTCTGAAGGTGATGAAGAGTTGTGGAAGGATGCAGCTGGTGAACATGGTGTAGGAGGAGGAAGCTGAGCTGCCAAAGTGTGCGCTTGTCAGTTTGTGAGCTAGCCATCGGCTTCCTTCGTCTAGCTTTAGTGGCCAGCATGTGTAAATTGGCAGTGACTTTGCGATTGCTTGCACTGATGTCCTCATTACTGTGCTTCAAAAATGCCTCTCTCTCTCTCAGCAGAACTGAGCTCAGTTAAAGATCTGGCTATCATTTACAGATCTCCCACTGGCCTTTGTCCAAAACTCCTAGTGCGGAATGGGAAACCAAGATGAAGCTACGCAGATCGCAGTTCTGCATATTGCGTTTCTGTGGAGGTGCCAAGAGCCATTCCTGCCTCGACTGAGGAGATGGTCGTATGTCAGATGGAATGCGCCTTTCCATCTGCCCAGCGTCTCCTCTACCTGTGAGGTGTGGGCGCCAGGTGAGCAGTTTTCAAGAAAGCCTTTAAGTGCCTACCTGAGCAGCTTAAAGTATTCCATTCCCCACTGCCCGGCGTGCTTTGTCTCACATTCTGCTCCTGCGGAATTACATTCTTACACTGGAGCTCTGTTGCGTTAGGTCCAGCCAGGCAGCGCGGGTTGACCTTGGCGGTCGTTTTTTATTGAAATAAAAAAAAAAAAGTGAAAACAAGTTAAGCACTTTGGCTTGGACCGAGGAACCTGAGCAGGTTTTAACATGCCACTCTCTGCCCTTGACGCTTGGTCTTTGAATGCCAAGATCGGGTTCTGAGCCCTGCCGACCACGCGGATGACTATCACTTACCACTTAAGAGAGGGATCTGAAGCCTGGCTGCCAATACTGCCATTGTCACTTCTTCTGAGCCTTGAAGTGGATCTAGGGGTGATGCCCGCTGTACCATAAGAAATGATCTGTTGTCCTCAAGGGCTGTGCCTTTGTCAGGTGCCTTTTGTAAAAATTGTTACATTTTTGCAAGATTAGTCGTGCTGTGGTGCCTGGGTGCTGCAGGTCTTGTTCGAGGAGCTGTTGTCGTAGACCCGCCTAACTACTCATCTGGGGAACTCACATGGCATCTGCTCCTTCCTGTCTGGGACTTCTCCTCAAGGTTCTGCTCCTTCGAGTGAGTGACGGGTGATCTCTGCTGATATGGTATGGCACCTGGTGCTGGCAGGCTGCTATTCAGCTGGTATGAAGCCATGCCTCTTACAGATCGAGGTTACAGATCTATACGTGTCCTGGCGTCTTATGAACTTTTCGGGATGACGCTCCACCTGTACTCTCTTCTTAGAGTCTAACGTTGTTTAGGAGTCCACTGTCATTCTTGGCTTCCTACCTTCAGAAAGTGATCTGAGTGAGTGTCATGAAGGTTCTAGGACAGAACCTAGTTGGTATGGGAACGCCGCTCTTGTCGAAATCAGACATTATATCTGTGTTCATGTGTTGATGCGATGGGGGAAGTCGTGAGAGATGGGAGTTCTCTTCAGAGCTTGTCCCATGTAGATCAGAGAAGTTCCCTGTAGGTGGCAGATGAAGTTCCTCTTGAAGACTTGAATCTTCAGCTTCTTTTTGAAATAGAGACGCGTAGCAGCGAGCCTCGTGCGGCAGACTCTTCCAGTCCTGGTGCAAAGCATCAGAAATCTTGTTATCTGGTCTCTTCATTTTTGCAACTCTCCAGGATCTTCTGTATTTACAGGTCCAAGAATTCCAACAACCGCTACAACAGGTGAAACCTGCTTCCTGCACTGTCTTCTGCCGGTCATCAGACCTCGGCGTGGTATTTTTAGGAACTCCCCGAATTCATCCAGCACTTGCTTATATTGACTACGGTTCTCTTTGGCCTATAAACATAACTGTGGCTTTGTTCAGGGGTTGGCCTTTCGTGGATTCAGAACGCACCCAAACTCTACATTTTTAGACAATAGGCAACAGGTGTATCATAAAAACAGGCAGAGGTTATAAAACAGATAATGATAATTAACAGCAGTTTATTGTATGTATTTAGGAGTTTTGTAGCCACACAGCTGCTTCAGAGATTTGGCAGTGTTTACAAGAGGTGCAGAAAGACAGGAAGCCTATTCTTTAAGGCAGGAATAGCTGGGTCCAGTGATCATCAGTCCCCAGAGTGTTCAGTTCAAGCCACGTTTGTGTAGTTCAGTTTCCTGACAGCCCCATGCCTGTGCAGTGTTCAGGCATTTCCTGCAGCATTTGTGATTTGGTTCAGATCTCAGATTGTGATTAAAGGCACTTCACGTCCTACATCCTTGACTTCCAGGGTTCTGTGTCCAAGTGTTGTCCTCCTTCAGGATCACTAATTGATCAGATGAGCAGTTGCTTAGCAGAGTTTTTTTGGGAAACGCATAGCCAGGCGCCAGTCTCTGGATATCAAAGGCCTCTGCACAGCACGCTTTATAGACTCTGCAGAAGACCTTACATTGAATCTTGTCAATAGGAAGGCGGTGGAGTTATTTCAGGAGCACCTTGAGGTGATTGCATCTGCACAGGACAGAGCCCGCACTGTCTGCCTGGTTATGACCTTCATGAGAAGGGTTAGACCCGCACTGTCTGCCTGGTTAAGACCTTCATGAGAAGGGTGAGGCCCGCTCTGTCTGCCTGGTTAAGACCTTCATGAGAAGGGGGAGGCCCGCTCTGTCTGCCTGGTTAAGACCTTCCTGAGAAGGGTGAGGCCCGCTCTGTCTGCCTGGTTATGACCTTCATGAGAAGGTTGAGGCCTGCTCTGTCTGCCTGGTTAAGACCTTCATGAGGAGGGTGAGGCCCGCTCTGTCTGCCTGGTTAAGACCTTCATGAGAAGGGTTAGGCCCACTCTGTCCGCCTGGCTAAGACCTTCATGAGAAGCTTGAGGCCCGCTCTGTCCGCCTGGTTAAGACCTTCATGAGAAGGGTGAGGCCCGCTCTGTCTGCTTGGTTAAGACCTTCATGAGATAGGTGAGGCCCGCTCTGTCTGGCTATGGCTTCATGAGAAGGGTGAGGCCGGTCTGTCTGCCTGGCTATGGCCTTCATGAGAAGGGTGAGGCCCGCTCTGTCTGGTTAGAACCTTCCTGAGAAGGGTGAGGCCTGCTCTGTCTGGCTATGGCTTCATGAGAATGGTGAGGCCCGCTCTGTCTGCCTGGTTAATACCTTCATGAGAAGGGTGAGGCCCGCTCTGTCTGGCTATGGCTTCATGAGAAGGGTGAGGCCCGCTCTGTCTGCCTGGTTAAGACCTTCATGAGAAGGTTGAGGCCCGCTCTGTCTGGCTATGGCTTCAAGAGAAGGGTGAGGCCCGGTCTGTCTGCCTGGTTAAGACCTTCATGAGAAGGGTGAGGCCCGCTCTGTCTGCGTGATTAAGACCTTCATGAGAAGGGTGAGGCCCGCACTGTCTGCCTGGTTAAGACCTTCATGAGAAGGGTGAGGCCCGCTCTGTCTGCCTGGTTAAGACCTTCATGAGAAGGGGGAGGCCCGCTCTGTCTGCCTGGTTAAGACCTTCCTGAGAAGGGTGAGGCCCGCTCTGTCTGCCTGGTTATGACCTTCATGAGAAGGTTGAGGCCTGCTCTGTCTGCCTGGTTAAGACCTTCATGAGGAGGGTGAGGCCCGCTCTGTCTGCCTGGTTAAGACCTTCATGAGAAGGGTTAGGCTCACTCTGTCTGCCTGGTTAAGACCTTCATGAGAAGTGTGAGGCCTGCTCTGTCTTCCTGGTTAATAACTTCATGAGAAGGGTGAGGCCTGCTCTGTCTGCCTGGTTAAGACGTTCTTGAGAAGGGTGAGGCCGCTCTGTCTGCCTGGTTAAGACCTTCATGAGAAGGGTGAGGCCCCGCACTGTCTGGCTATGGCTTCATGAGAAGGGTGAGGCTCGCTCTGTCTGGCTATGGCTTCATGAGAAGGGTGAGACCCGCTCTGTCCGCCTGGTTGAGACTTTCATGAGAAGGGTGAGGCCCGCTCTGTCCGCCTGATTAAGACCTTCATGAGAAGGGTGAGGCCCACTCTGTCTGCCTGGTTAAGGCCTTCATGAGAAGTGTGAGGCTTGCTCTGTCTTCCTGGTTAATAACTTCATGAGAAGGGTGAGGCCTGCTCTGTCTGCCTGGTTAAGACGTTCTTGAGAAGGGTGAAGCTGCTCTGTCTGCCTGGTTAAGACCTTCATGAGAAGGGTGAGGCCCCACACTGTCTGGCTATGGCTTCATGAGAAGGGTGAGGCCCGCTCTGTCTGGCTATGGCTTCATGAGAAGGGTGAGGCCCGCTCTGTCCGCCTGGTTGAGACCTTCATGAGAAGGGTGAGGCCCGCTCTGTCCGCCTGATTAAGACCTTCATGAGAAGGGTGAGGCCCACTCGTCCGCCTGGTTGTGGTCTTCATGAGAAGGGTGAGGCCCGGTCTGTCTGGCTATGGCTTCATGAGAAGGGTGAGGTACGCTCTGTCTGCCTGGTTAAGACCTTCATGAGAAGGGTGAGGCCCGCTCTGTCTGGCTATGGCTTCATGAGAAGGGTGAGGTCTGCTCTGTCTGCCTGGTTAAGACCTTCATGAGAAGGGTGAGGTCCGCTCTGTCTCCCTGGTTAGGACCTTCATGAGAAGAGTGAGGCCCGCTCTGTCCGCCTGGTTAAGACCTTCATGAGAAGGGTGAGGCCCGCTCTGTCTGCCTGGTTAAGACCTTCATGAGAAGGGTGAGGTCCGCTCTGTCTGCCTGGTTAAGACCTTCGTGAGAAGGGTGAGGCCCGCTCTGTCTGCCTAGTTAAGACCTTCGTGAGAAGGGTGAGGTCTGCTCTGTCTGCCTGGTTAAGATCTTCATGAGAAGGGTGAGGCCCACTCTGTCTGGCTATGGCTTCATGAGAAGGATGAGGCCCGCTCTGTCTGCCTGGTTAAGACCTTCATGAGAAGGGAGAGGCCCGCTCTGTCTGCCTGGTTAGGACCTTTATGAGAAGGGTGAGGCCCGCTCTGTCTGCCTGGTTAGGACCTTCATGAGAAGGGTGAGGCCCGCTCTGTCTAGCTATGGCTTCATGAGAAGGGTGAGGCCCGCTCTGTCTGCCTGGTTAGGACCTTCATGAGAAGGGTGAGGCCCGCTCTGTCTGCCTGCTTAAGAGCTTCATGCGAAGGGTGAGGCCCGCTCTGTCTGCCTGGTTAAGACCTTCATGGGAAGGTTGAGGCCCGCTCTGTCTGGCTATGGCTTCATGAGAAGGGTGAGGCACGCTCTGTCTGGCTATGGCTTCATGAGAAGGTTGAGGCCCACGCTCTCTGCCTGGTTGTGCCCTTCATTAAAAGGGTGAGGCCCGCTCTGTCTGCCTGGTTAAGACCTTCATGCGAAGGGTTAGGCCCGCTCTGTCTGCCTGGTTAAGACCTTCATGAGAAGGGTGAGGCCCGCTCTGTCTGCCTGGTTAAGACCTTGATGAGAAGTGTGAGGCCTGCTCTGTCTGCCTGGTTAATACCTTCATGAGAAGGGTGAGGCCTGCTCTGTCTTCCTGGTTAAGACCTTCTTGAGAAGGGTGAGGCCCCGCACTGTCTGGCTATGGCTTCATGAGAAGGGTGAGGCCCGCTCTGTCTGGCTATGGCTTCATGAGAAGGGTGAGGCCCGCTCTGTCCGCCTGGTTGAGACCTTCATGAGAAGGGTGAGGCCCGCTCTGTCTGGCTATGGCTTCATGAGAAGGGTGAGATCCGCTCTGTCTGCCTGGTTAAGATCCTTCATGAGAAGGGTGAGGTCCGCTCTGTCTGCCTGGTTAAGACCTTCATGAGAAGGGTGAGGCCTGCTCTGTCTGCCTGGTTAAGACCTTCATGAGAAGGGTTAGGCTCACTCTGTCTGCCTGGTTAAGACCTTCATGAGAAGGGTGAGGCCGGTCTGTCTGCCTGGCTATGGCCTTCATGAGAAGGGTGAGGCCCGCTCTGTCTGGTTAAAACCTTCCTGAGAAGGGTGAGGCCTGCTCTGTCTGGCTATGGCTTCATGAGAATGGTGAGGCCCGCTCTGTCTGCCTGATTAAGACCTTCATGAGAAGGGTGCAGCCGCTCTCTCTGGCTATGGCTTTATGAAAAGGGTGAGGCCCGCACTGTCTGGCTATGGCTTCATGAGAAGGTTGAGGCCCACGCTCTCTGCCTGGTTGTGGCCTTCATGAGAAGGGTGAGGCCCGCTCTGTCTGCCTGGTTAAGACCTTCATGAGAAGGTTGAGGCCCGCTCTGTCTGGCTATGGCTTCAAGAGAAGGGTGAGGCCCGCTCTGTCTGCCTGGTTAAGACCTTCATGAGAAGGGTGAGGCCCGCTCTGTCTGCGTGATTAAGACCTTCATGAGAAGGGTGAGGCCCGCTCTGTCTGCCTGGTTAAGACCTTCATGAGAAGGGTGAGGCCCGCTCTGTCTGCCTGGTTAAGACCTTCATGAGAAGGGTTAGGCTCACTCTGTCTGCCTCGTTAAGACCTTCATTAGACGTGTGAGGCCTGCTCTGTCTTCCTGGTTAATAACTTCATGAGAAGGGTGAGGCCTGCTCTGTCTGCCTGGTTAAGACGTTCTTGAGAAGGGTTTGGCCGCTCTGTCTGCCTGGTTAAGACCTTCATGAGAAGGGTGAGGCCCAGCACTGTCTGGCTATGGCTTCATGAGAAGGGTGAGGCCCGCTCTGTCTGGCTATGGCTTCATGAGAAGGGTGAGGCCCGCTCTGTCCGCCTGGTTGAGACCTTCATGAGAAGGGTGAGGCCCGCTCTGTCTGCCTGATTAAGACCTTCATGAGAAGGGTGAGGCCCACTCTGTCCGCCTGGTTGTGGTCTTCATGAAAAGGGTGAGGCCCGCTCTGTCTGGCTATGGCTTCATGAGAAGGGTGAGGTACGCTCTGTCTGCCTGGTTAAGACCTTCATGAGAAGGGTGAGGCCCGCTCTGTCTGGCTATGGCTTCATGAGAAGGGTGAGGTCTGCTCTTTCTGCCTGGTTAAGACCTTCATGAGAAGGGTGAGGTCCGCTCAGTCTGCCTGGTTAGGACCTTCGTGAGAAGGGTGAGGTCCGCTCTGTCTGCCTGTTTAAGACCTTCCTGAGAAGGATGAGGCCCGCTCTGTCTGCCTGGTTAAGACCTTCGTGAGAAGGGTGAGGCCCGCTCTGTCTGTCTGGGTAAGATCTTCATGAGAAGGGTGAGGCCCACTCTGTCTGGCTATGGCTTCATGAGAAGGATGAGGCCTGCTCTGTCTGCCTGGTTAAGACCTTCATGAGAACGGAGAGGCCCGCTCTGTCTGCCTGGTTAAGACCTTCTTGAGAAGGTAGAGGCCCGCTCTGTCTGCCTGGTTAGGACCTTCTTGAGAAGGGTGAGGCCCGCTCTGTCTGCCTGGTTAGGACCTTCATGAGAAGGGTGAGGCCCGCTCTGTCTAGCTATGGCTTCATGAGAAGGGTGAGGCCCGCTCTGTCTGCCTGGTTAGGACCTTCATGAGAAGGGTGAGGCCCGCTCTGTCTGCCTGCTTAAGAGCTTCATGAGAAGGGTGAGGCCCGCTCTGTCTGCCTGGTTAAGACCTTCATGAGAAGGTTGAGGCCCGCTCTGTCTGGCTATGGCTGCATGAGAAGGGTGAGGCCCGCTCTGTCTGGCTATGGCTTCATGAGAAGGTTGAGGCCCACGCTCTCTGCCTGGTTGTGGCCTTCATTAAAAGGGTGAGGCCCGCTCTGTCTGCCTGGTTAAGACCTTCATGCGAAGGGTTAGGCCCGCTCTGTCTGCCTGGTTAAGACCTTCATGAGAAGGGTGAGGCCCGCTCTGTCTGCCTGGTTAAGACCTTCATGAGAAGTGTGAGGCCTGCTCTGTCTGCCTGGTTAATACCTTCATGAGAAGGGTGAGGCCTGCTCTGTCTTCCTGGTTAAGACCTTCTTGAGAAGGGTGAGGCCCCGCACTGTCTGGCTATGACTTCATGAGAAGGGTGAGGCCCGCTCTGTCTGGCTATGGCTTCATGAGAAGGGTGAGGCCCGCTCTGTCCGCCTGGTTTAGACCTTCATGAGTAGGGTGAGGCCCGCTCTGTCTGGCTATGGCTTCATGAGAAGGGTGAGGTCCGCTCTGTCTGCCTGGTTAAGATCCTTCATGAGAAGGGTGAGGTCCGCTCTGTCTGTCTGATTAAGACCTTCATGAGAAGGGTGAGGCCCACTCTGTCCGCCTGGTTGTGGTCTTCATGAGAAGGGTGAGGCCCGCTCTGTCTGGCTATGGCTTCGTGAGAAGGGTGAGGTACGCTCTGTCTGCCTGGTTAAGACCTTCATGAGAAGTGTGAGACCCGCTCTGTCTGCCTGGTTAAGACCTTCATGAGAAGGGTGAGGTCCGCTCTGTCTGCCTGGTTAAGACCTACATGAGAAGGGTGAGGCCCGCTCTGCCCGCCTGGTAAAGACCTTAATGAGAAGGGTGAGGCCCGCTCTGTCTGCCTGGTTAAGACCTTCGTGAGAAGGGTGAGGTCCGCTCTGTCTGCCTGGTAAGACCTTCCTGAGAAGGGTGAGGCCCGCTCTGTCTGCCCGGTTAAGACCTTCGTGAGAAGGGTGAGGTCCGCTCTGTCTGCCTGGTAAGACCTTCGTGAGAAGGGTGAGCACGCTCTGTCTGCCCGGTTAAGACCTTCATGAGAAGGGTGAGGCCCACTCTGTCTGGCTATGGCTTCATGAGAAGGATGAGGCCCGCTCTGTCTGCCTGGTTAAGACCTTCATGAGAAGGGAGAGGCCCGCTCTGTCTGCCTGGTTAGGACCTTCATGAGAAGGGTGATGTTGGAGCCGGCCTCGTGGCGTGGTCCTGTTCCCCCTCGCTAAGCCGCACGAGGTCCCATGCACCTCGGGGCTCCTCCATTTTGGATTGTACGTGACTCTACGTAACCACCTACGTGACCCCGCTTCACCCGGCCTCGGTCCCAGCGAGGCCCGACATCGAGGCGCCAACCCCTGGCCAGGGGGATACCACGTGAACCCTTCCCACTCCCGGCGGAGGGCAGTATCGATGGGACCCCCAACCGTCCTTCCACACCTAGGTGTGATCGCCCCACAGCTCTCTGGGGCCTGGCGCCTCTCCTGCTGGGCGTCTGGCCGCTCCCTACCCGGCCTCTCCGCCCCCCCGGGCGCAAGGGTCCGGACATCAAAGGGCTCCAGTCCTATATCTGGGGCGACCCGACAACAGGACAACAGTTGTATCCTGGAGTCAAGAGCCCTGCTGATCGGATCGCGGCTGACCCTACGGAAGAAGACTCATCCTGAACCCACCCTCTGAGCCCTGCTGACGACGTCGCGGCTCCACCGTGCTTAAAGACCTTCACGAACCTTTGGGGCCCTGCTGACGCTGTCGCGGCCCGACCTTGTTGAACCTTACCATCAGAGCCCAGCTGACCTCGTCGCGGCTCGACCGAAGCGGACCTACCACCGGAGCCCTGCTGACTGTGTCGCGGCTCGACCCAAGCGGAACTACCACCCGAGCCCTGCAGACGCCGTCGCGGCTCCCCACGTCCGAGCCGCTCTGAGACCAGCACTCAAGGTCTGGCGCAGAGCCATCCCGTACCTGGCTGGTACTAAGACTGTCCCGCTACCCTATCCCTCTAAAAACATTGAGACTCTTACTGGATCCCTCGATCCCCCTGTAAATATTGAACGTACTACTATTGATAAAGAACCAAGTGAAGCAACTGATACGGAGTCCTGTGTGGTGGTATTACTGGGCCTAGTACGATCATAGGAGAAGGACCTCCCCTAGGGGGCTTCTCAGCGGCGCTCGGCTATAACTTGGCGGTAGGAAGGTGCCCCGGAGTAGTCTCCCCGACTCCCCGGTGGTCCTCCCTCCAACAGGTGAGGCCCGCTCTGTCTGCCTGGTTAGGACCTTCATGAGAAGGGTGAGGCCCGCTCTAGTTAGCTATGGCTTCATGAGAAGGGTGAGGCCCGCTCTGTCTGCCTGGTTAGGACCTTCATGAGAAGGGTGAGGCCCGCTCTGTCTGCCGGGATAAGACCTTCATGAGAGGGTTGAGGCCCACTCTGTCCGCCTGGTTGTGGCCTTCATGAGAAGGGTGAGGCCCGCTCTGTTTGGCTATGGCTTTATGGGAAGGGTGAGGCCCGCTCTGTGTGCCTGGTTAAGACCTTCATGAGAAGGGTGAGGCCCGCACTGTCTGCCTGGTTATGACCTTCATGAGAAGGGTTAGACCCGCACTGTCTACCTGGTTATGACCTTCATGAGAAGGGGGAGGCCCGCTCTGTCTGCCTGGTTAAGACCTTCATAAGAAGGGTGAGGCCCGCTCTGTCTGCCTGGTTAAGACCTTCATGAGAAGGGTTAGGCTCACTCTGTCCGCCTGGCTAAGACCTTCATGAGAAGAGTGAGGGCCGCTCTGTCTGCCTGGTTATCGCCTTCATGAGAAGGATGAGGCCCGCTCTGTCTGCCTGGTTATGACCTTCATGAGAAGGTTGAGGCCTGCTCTGTCTGCCTGGTTAAGACCTTCATGAGAAGGGTGAGGCCCGCTCTGTCTGCCTGGTTAAGACCTTCATGAGAAGGGTGAGGCCCCGCACTGTCTGGCTATGGCTTCATGAGAAGGGTGAGGCCCGCTCTGTCTGGCTATGGCTTCATGAGAAGGGTGAGGCTCGCTCTGTCCGCCTGGTTGAGACCTTCATGAGAAGGGTGAGGCCCGCTCTGTCTGGCTTTTGCTTCATGAGAAGGGTGAGGTCCGCTCTGTCTGCCTGGTTAAGATCCTTCATGAGAAGGGTGAGGTCCGCTCTGTCTGTCTGATTAAGACCTTCATGAGAAGGGTGAGGCCCACTCTGTCCGCCTGGTTGTGGTCTTCATGAGAAGGGTGGGGCCCGCTCTGTCTGGCTATGGCTTCGTGAGAAGGGTGAGGTACGCTCTGTCTGCCTGGTTAAGACCTTCATGAGAAGTGTGAGACCCGCTCTGTCTGCCTGGTTAAGACCTTCATGAGAAGGGTGCGGCACGCTCTGTCTGGCTATGGCTTCATGAGAAGAGTGAGGTCCGCTCTGTCTGCCTGGTTAAGACCTTCATGAGAAGGGTGAGGTCCGCTCTGTCTGCCTGGTTAAGACCTTCATGAGAAGGGTGAGGCCCGCTCTGTCCGCCTGGTTAAGACCTTCATGAGAAGGGAGAGGTCCGCTCTGTCTGCCTGGTTAGGACCTTCATGAGAAGGGTGAGGCCCGCTCTGTCTGCCTGGTTAGGACCTTCATGAGAAGGGTGAGGCGCACTCTGTCTGTCTATGGCTTCATGAGAAGGATGAGGCCCGCTCTGTCTGCCTGGTTAAGACCTTCATGAGAAGGGAGAGGCCCGCTCTGTCTGCCTGGTTAAGACCTTCATGAGAAGGGAGAGGTCGCTCTGTCTGCCTGGTAAGGACCTTCATGAGAAGGGTGAGGCCCGCTCTGTCTGCCTGGTTAGGACCTTCATGAGAAGGGTGAGGCCCGCTCTGTCTGCCTGGTTAGGACCTTCATGAGAAGGGTGAGGCCCGCTCTGTCTAGCTATGGCTTCATGAGAAGGGTGAGGCCCGCTCTGTCTGCCTGGTTAGGACCTTCATGAGAAGGGTGAGGCCCGCTCTGTCTGCCGGGATAAGACCTTCATGGGAGGGTTGAGGCCCACTCTGTCCGCCTGGTTGTGGCCTTCATGAGAAGGGTAAGGCCCGCACTGTCTGCCTGGTTATGACCTTCATGAGAAGGGTAAGGCCCGCACTGTCTGCCTGGTTATGACCTTCATGAGAAGGGTTAGACCCGCACTGTCTACCTGGTTATGACCTTCATGAGAAGGGGGAGGCCCGCTCTGTCTGCCTGGTTAAGACCTTCATGAGAAGGGTAAGGCCCGCTCTGTCTGCCTGGTTAAGACCTTCATGAGAAGGGTTAGGCTCACTCTGTCCGCCTGGCTAAGACCTTCATTAGAAGAGTGAGGGCCGCTCTGTCTGCCTGGTTATGACCTTCATGAGAAGGTTGAGGCCTGCTCTGTCTGCCTGGTTAAGACCTTCATGAGAAGGGTGAGGCCCGCTCTGTCTGCCTGGTTAAGACCTTCATGAGAAGGGTGAGGCCCCGCACTGTCTGGCTATGGCTTCATGAGAAGGGTGAGGCCCGCTCTGTCTGGCTATGGCTTCATGAGAAGGGTGAGGCTCGCTCTGTCCGCCTGGTTGAGACCTTCATGAGAAGGGTGAGGCCCGCTCTGTCTGCCTTTTGCTTCATGAGAAGGGTGAGGTCCGCTCTGTCTGCCTGGTTAAGATCCTTCATGAGAAGGGTGAGGTCCGCTCTGTCTGTCTGATTAAGACCTTCATGAGAAGGGTGAGGCCCACTCTGTCCGCCAGGTTGTGGTCTTCATGAGAAGGGTGGGGCCCGCTCTGTCTGGCTATGGCTTCGTGAGAAGGGTGAGGTACGCTCTGTCTGCCTGGTTAAGACCTTCATGAGAAGTGTGAGACCCGCTCTGTCTGCCTGGTTAAGACCTTCATGAGAAGGGTGCGGCACGCTCTGTCCGCCTGGTTAAGACCTTCATGAGAAGGGAGAGGTCCGCTCTGTCTGCCTGGTTAGGACCTTCATGAGCAGGGTGAGGCCCGCTCTGTCTGCCTGGTTAGGACCTTCATGAGAAGGGTGAGGCACACTCTGTCTGGCTATGGCTTCATGAGAAGGATGAGGCCCGCTCTGTCTGCCTGGTTAAGACCTTCATGAGAAGGGAGAGGCCCGCTCTGTCTGCCTGGTTAAGACCTTCATGAGAAGGGAGAGGTCGCTCTGTCTGCCTGGTAAGGACCTTCATGAGAATGGTGAGGCCCGCTCTGTCTGCCTGGTTAGGACCTTCATGAGAAGGGTGAGGCCCGCTCTGTCTGCCTGGTTAGGAGCTTCATGAGAAGGGTGAGGCCCGCTCTGTCTAGCCATGGCCTCATGAGAAGGGTGAGGCCCGCTCTGTCTGCCTGGTTAGGACCTTCATGAGAAGGGTGAGGCCCGCTCTGTCTGCTGGGTTAAGACCTTCATGAGAGGGTTGAGGCCCACTCTGTCCGCCTGGTTGTGGCCTTCATGAGAAGGGTGAGGCCCGCTCTGTCTGGCTATGGCTTTATGGGAAGGGTGAGGCCCGCTCTGTCTGCCTGATTAAGACCTTCATGAGAAGGGTGAGGCCCGCACTGTCTGCCTGGTTATGACCTTCATGAGAAGGGTTAGACCCGCACTGTCTACCTGGTTATGACCTTCCTGAGAAGGGGGAGGCCCGCTCTGTCTGCCTGGTTAAGACCTTCATGAGAAGGGTTTGGCCCACTCTGTCCGCCTGGCTAAGACCTTCATGAGAAGCTTGAGGCCTGCTCTGTCCGCCTGGTTAAGACCTTCATGAGAAGGGTGAGGCCCGCTCTGTCTGCCTGGTTAAGACCTTCATGAGATAGGTGAGGCCCGCTCTGTCTGGCTATGGCTTCATGAGAAGGGTGAGGCCGGTCTGTCTGCCTGGCTATAGCCTTCATGAGAAGTGTGAGGCCCGCTCTGTCTGGTTAAAACCTTCCTGAGAAGGGTGAGGCCTGCTCTGTCTGGCTATGGCTTCATGAGAATGGTGAGGCCCGCTCTGTCTGCCTGATTAAGACCTTCATGAGAAGGGTGCGGCCGCTCTCTCTGGCTATGGCTTCATGAGAAGGTTGAGGCCCACGCTCTCTGCCTGGTTGTGGCCTTCATGAGAAGGGTGAGGCCCGCTCTGTCTGCCTGGTTAAGACCTTCATGAGAAGGTTGAGGCCCGCTCTGTCTGGCTATGGCTTCAAGAGAAGGGTGAGGCCCGCTCTGTCTGCCTGGTTAAGACCTTCATGAGAAGGGTGAGGCCCGCTCTGTCTGCGTGATTAAGACCTTCATGAGAAGGGTGAGGCCCGCTCTGTCTGCCTGGTTAAGACCTTCATGAGAAGGGTGAGGCCCGCTCTGTCTGCCTGGTTAAGACCTTCATGAGAAGGTTGAGGCCCGCTCTGTCTGGCTATGGCTTCATAAGAAGGGTGGGGCCCGCTCTGTCTGGCTATGGCTTCATGAGAAGGTTGAGGCCCACGCTCTCTGCCTGGTTGTGGCCTTCATGAGAAGGGTGAGGCCCGCTCTGTCTGCCTGGTTAAGACCTTCATGAGAAGTGTGAGGCGTGCTCTGTCTTCCTGGTTAATAACTTCATGAGAAGGGTGAGGCCTGCTCTGTCTGCCTGGTTAAGACGTTCTTGAGAAGGGTGAGGCCCGCTCTGTCTGCCTGGTTAAGACCTTCATGAGAAGGGTGAGGCCCCGCACTGTCTGGCTATGGCTTCATGAGAAGGGTGAGGCCCGCTCTGTCTGGCTATGGCTTCATGAGAAGTGTGAGGCCCGCTCTGTCCGCCTGGTTGAGACCTTCATGAGAAGGGTGAGGCCCGCTCTGTCCGCCTGGTTAAGACCTTCATGAGAAGGGTGAGGCCCACTCTGTCCACCTGGTTGTGGTCTTCATGAGAAGGTTGAGGCCCGCTCTGTCTGGCTATAGCTTCATGAGAAGGGTGAGGTACGCTCTGTCTGCCTGGTTAAGACCTTCATGAGAAGGGTGAGGTCCGCTCTGTCTGCCTGGTTAAGATCCTTCATGAGAAGGGTGAGGCCCACTCTGCATGCCTGGTTAAGACCTTCGTGAGAAGGGTGAGGCCCGCTCTGTCTGCCCGGTTAAGACCTTCATGAGAAGGGTGAGGCCCACTCTGTCTGGCTATGGCTTCATGAGAAGGATGAGGCCCGCTCTGTCTGCCTGGTTAAGACCTTCATGAGAAGGGAGAGGCCCGCTCTGTCTGCCTGGTTAAGACCTTCATGAGAAGGGAGAGGCCCGCTCTGTCTGCCTGTTTAGGACCTTCATGAGAAGGGTGAGGCCCGCTCTGTCTGCCTGGTTAGGACCTTCATGAGAAGGGTGAGGCCCGCTCTGTCTGCCTGGTTAGGACCTTCATGAGAAGGGTGAGGCCCGCTCTGTCTAGCTATGGCTTCATGAGAAGGGTGAGGCCTGCTCTGTCTGCCTGGTTAGGACCTTCATGAGAAGGGTGAGGCCCGCTCTGTCTGCCGTGTTAAGACCTTCATGAGAGGGTTGAGGCCCACTCTGTCCGCCTGGTTGTGGCCTTCATGAGAAGGGTGAGGCCCGCTCTGTCTGGCTATGACCTTCATGAGAAGGGGGAGGCCCGCTCTGTCTGCCGGGTTAAGACCTTCATGAGAAGGGTGAGGCCCGCTCTGTCTGCCTGGTTATCGCCTTCATGAGAAGGGTGAGGCCCGCTCTGTCTGCTTGGTTATGACCTTCATGAGAAGGTTGAGGCCTACTCTGTCTGCCTGGTTAAGACCTTCATGAGAAGGGTGAGGCCCGCTCTGTCTGCCTGGTTAAGACCTTCATGAGAAGGGTTTGGCCCACTCTGTCCGCCTGGCTAAGACCTTCATGAAAAGCTTGAGGCCTGCTCTGTCCGCCTGGTTAAGACCTTCATGAGAAGGGTGAGGCCCGCTCTGTCTGCCTGGTTAAGACCTTCATGAGATAGGTGAGGCCCGCTCTGTCTGGCTATGGCTTCATGAGAAGGGTGAGGCCGGTCTGTCTGCCTGGCTATAGCCTTCATGAGAAGTGTGAGGCCCGCTCTGTCTGGTTAAAACCTTCCTGAGAAGGGTGAGGCCTGCTCTGTCTGGCTATGGCTTCATGAGAATGGTGAGGCCCGCTCTGTCTGCCTGATTAAGACCTTCATGAGAAGGGTGCGGCCGCTCTCTCTGGCTATGGCTTCATGAGAAAGGTGAGGCCCGCACTGTCTGGCTATGGCTTCATGAGAAGGTTGAGGCCCACGCTCTCTGCCTGGTTGTGGCCTTCATGAGAAGGGTGAGGCCCGCTCTGTCTGCCTGGTTAAGACCTTCATGAGAAGGTTGAGGCCCGCTCTGTCTGGCTATGGCTTCAAGAGAAGGGTGAGGCCCGCTCTGTCTGCCTGGTTAAGACCTTCATGAGAAGGGTGAGGCCCGCTCTGTCTGCGTGATTAAGACCTTCATGAGAAGGGTGAGGCCCGCTCTGTCTGCCTGGTTAAGACCTTCATGAGAAGGGTGAGGCCCGCTCTGTCTGCCTGGTTAAGACCTTCATGAGAAGGTTGAGGCCCGCTCTGTCTGGCTATGGCTTCATAAGAAGGGTGGGGCCCGCTCTGTCTGGCTATGGCTTCATGAGAAGGTTATGGCCCACGCTCTCTGCCTGGTTGTGGCCTTCATGAGACGGGTGAGGCCCGCTCTGTCTGCCTGGTTAAGACCTTCATGAGAAGTGTGAGGCGTGCTCTGTCTTCCTGGTTAATAACTTCATGAGAAGGGTGAGGCCTGCTCTGTCTGCCTGGCTAAGACGTTCTTGAGAAGAGTGAGGCCCGCTCTGTCTGCCTGGTTAAGACCTTCATGAGAAGGGTGAGGCCCGCACTGTCTGGCTATGGCTTCATGAGAAGGGTGAGGCCCGCTCTGTCTGGCTATGGCTTCATGAGAAGTGTGAGGCCCGCTCTGTCCGCCTGGTTGAGACCTTCATGAGAAGGGTGAGGCCCGCTCTGTCCGCCTGGTTAAGACCTTCATGAGAAGGGTGAGGCCCACTCTGTCCACCTGGTTGTGGTCTTCATGAGAAGGTTGAGGCCCGCTCTGTCTGGCTATGGCTTCATGAGAAGGGTGAGGTACGCTCTGTCTGCCTGGTTAAGACCTTCATGAGAAGGGTGAGGTCCGCTCTGTCTGCCTGGTTAAGATCCTTCATGAGAAGGGTGAGGCCCACTCTGCATGCCTGGTTAAGACCTTCGTGAGAAGGGTGAGGCCCGCTCTGTCTGCCCGGTTAAGACCTTCATGAGAAGGGTGAGGCCCACTCTGTCTGGCTATGGCTTCATGAGAAGGATGAGGCCCGCTCTGTCTGCCTGGTTAAGACCTTCATGAGAAGGGAGAGGCCCGCTCTGTCTGCCTGGTTAAGACCTTCATGAGAAGGGAGAGGCCCGCTCTGTCTGCCTGTTTAGGACCTTCATGAGAAGGGTGAGGCCTGCTCTGTCTGCCTGGTTAGGACCTTCATGAGAAGGGTGAGGCCCGCTCTGTCTGCCTGGTTAGGACCTTCATGAGAAGGGTGAGGCCCGCTCTGTCTAGCTATGGCTTCATGAGAAGGGTGAGGCCTGCTCTGTCTGCCTGGTTAGGACCTTCATGAGAAGGGTGAGGCCCGCTCTGTCTGCCGGGTTAAGACCTTCATGAGGGGGTTGAGGCCCACTCTGTCCGCCTGGTTGTGGCCTTCATGAGAGGGGTGAGGCCCGCTCTGTCTGGCTATGGCTTTATGGGAAGGGTGAGGCCCGCTCTGTCTGCCTGATTAAGACCTTCATGAGAAGGGTGAGGCCCGCACTGTCTGCCTGGTTATGACCTTCATGAGAAGGGTTAGACCCGCACTGTCTACCTGGTTATGACCTTCATGAGAAGGGGGAGGCCCGCTCTGTCTGCCGGGTTAAGACCTTCATGAGAAGGGTGAGGCACGCTCTGTCTGCCTGGTTATCGCCTTCATGAGAAGGGTGAGGCCCGCTCTGTCTGCCTGGTTATGACCTTCATGAGAAGGTTGAGGCCTACTCTGTCTGCCTGGTTAAGACCTTCATGAGAAGGGTGAGGCCCGCTCTGTCTGCCTGGTTAAGACCTTCATGAGAAGGGTTTGGCCCACTCTGTCCGCCTGGCTAAGACCTTCATGAGAAGCTTGAGGCCTGCTCTGTCCGCCTGGTTAAGACCTTCATGAGAAGGGTGAGGCCCGCTCTGTCTGCCTGGTTAAGACCTTCATGAGATAGGTGAGGCCCGCTCTGTCTGGCTATGGCTTCATGAGAAGGGTGAGGCCGGTCTGTCTGCCTGGCTATAGCCTTCATGAGAAGTGTGAGGCCCGCTCTGTCTGGTTAAAACCTTCCTGAGAAGGGTGAGGCCTGCTCTGTCTGGCTATGGCTTCATGAGAATGGTGAGGCCCGCTCTGTCTGCCTGATTAAGACCTTCATGAGAAGGGTGCGGCCGCTCTCTCTGGCTATGGCTTCATGAGAAAGGTGAGGCCCGCACTGTCTGGCTATGGCTTCATGAGAAGGTTGAGGCCCACGCTCTCTGCCTGGTTGTGGCCTTCATGAGAAGGGTGAGGCCCGCTCTGTCTGCCTGGTTAAGACCTTCATGAGAAGTGTGAGGCGTGCTCTGTCTTCCTGGTTAATAGCTTCATGAGAAGGGTGAGGCCTGCTCTGTCTGCCTGGTTAAGACGTTCTTGAGAAGGGTGAGGCCCGTTCTGTCTGCCTGGTTAAGACCTTCATGAGAAGGGTGAGGCCCCGCACTGTCTGGCTATGGCTTCATGAGAAGGGTGAGGCCCGCTCTGTCTGGCTATGGCTTCATGAGAAGGGTGAGGCCCGCTCTGTCCGCCTGGTTGAGACCTTCATGAGAAGGGTGAGGCCCGCTCTGTCCGCCTGGTTAAGACCTTCATGAGAAGGGTGAGGCCCACTCTGTCCACCTGGTTGTGGTCTTCATGAGAAGGTTGAGGCCCGCTCTGTCTGGCTATGGCTTCATGAGAAGGGTGAGGTACGCTCTGTCTGCCTGGTTAAGACCTTCATGAGAAGGGTGAGGTCCGCTCTGTCTGCCTGGTTAAGATCCTTCATGAGAAGGGTGAGGCCCACTCTGCATGCCTGGTTAAGACCTTCGTGAGAAGGGTGAGGCCCGCTCTGTCTGCCCGGTTAAGACCTACATGAGAAGGGTGAGGCCCACTCTGTCTGGCTATGGCTTCATGAGAAGGATGAGGCCCGCTCTGTCTGCCTGGTTAAGACCTTCATGAGAAGGGAGAGGCCCGCTCTGTCTGCCTGGTTAAGACCTTCATGAGAAGGGAGAGGCCCGCTCTGTCTGCCTGTTTAGGACCTTCATGAGCAGGGTGAGGCCCGCTCTGTCTGCCTGTTTAGGACCTTCATGAGCAGGGTGAGGCCCGCTCTGTCTGCCTGGTTGTGGCCTTCATGAGAAGGGTGAGGCCCGCTCTGTCTGCCTGGTTAAGACCTTCATGAGAAGGTTGAGGCCAGCTCTGTCTGGCTATGGCTTCAAGAGAAGGGTGAGGCCCGCTCTGTCTGCCTGGTTAAGACCTTCATGAGAAGGGTGAGGCCCGCTCTGTCTGCGTGATTAAGACCTTCATGAGAAGGGTGAGGCCCGCTCTGTCTGCCTGGTTAAGACCTTCATGAGAAGGGTGAGGCCCGCTCTGTCTGCCTGGTTAAGACCTTCATGAGAAGGTTGAGGCCCGCTCTGTCTGGCTATGGCTTCATAAGAAGGGTGGGGCCCGCTCTGTCTGGCTATGGCTTCATGAGAAGGTTGAGGCCCACGCTCTCTGCCTGGTTGTGGCCTTCATGAGAAGGGTGAGGCCCGCTCTGTCTGCCTGGTTAAGACCTTCATGAGAAGTGTGAGGCGTGCTCTGTCTTCCTGGTTAATAGCTTCATGAGAAGGGTGAGGCCTGCTCTGTCTGCCTGGTTAAGACGTTCTTGAGAAGGGTGAGGCCCGTTCTGTCTGCCTGGTTAAGACCTTCATGAGAAGGGTGAGGCCCCGCACTGTCTGGCTATGGCTTCATGAGAAGGGTGAGGCCCGCTCTGTCTGGCTATGGCTTCATGAGAAGGGTGAGGCCCGCTCTGTCCGCCTGGTTGAGACCTTCATGAGAAGGGTGAGGCCCGCTCTGTCCGCCTGGTTAAGACCTTCATGAGAAGGGTGAGGCCCACTCTGTCCACCTGGTTGTGGTCTTCATGAGAAGGTTGAGGCCCGCTCTGTCTGGCTATGGCTTCATGAGAAGGGTGAGGTACGCTCTGTCTGCCTGGTTAAGACCTTCATGAGAAGGGTGAGGTCCGCTCTGTCTGCCTGGTTAAGATCCTTCATGAGAAGGGTGAGGCCCACTCTGCATGCCTGGTTAAGACCTTCGTGAGAAGGGTGAGGCCCGCTCTGTCTGCCCGGTTAAGACCTACATGAGAAGGGTGAGGCCCACTCTGTCTGGCTATGGCTTCATGAGAAGGATGAGGCCCGCTCTGTCTGCCTGGTTAAGACCTTCATGAGAAGGGAGAGGCCCGCTCTGTCTGCCTGGTTAAGACCTTCATGAGAAGGGAGAGGCCCGCTCTGTCTGCCTGTTTAGGACCTTCATGAGCAGGGTGAGGCCCGCTCTGTCTGCCTGGTTAGGACCTTCATGAGAAGGGTGAGGCCCGCTCTGTCTGCCTGGTTAGGACCTTCATGAGAAGGGTGAGGCCCGCTCTGTCTAGCTATGGCTTCATGAGAAGGGTGAGGCCTGCTCTGTCTGCCTGGTTAGGACCTTCATGAGAAGGGTGAGGCCCGCTCTGTCTGCCGGGTTAAGACCTTCATGAGAGGGTTGAGGCCCACTCTGTCCGCCTGGTTGTGGCCTTCATGAGAAGGGTGAGGCCCGCTCTGTCTGGCTATGGCTTTATGGGAAGGGTGAGGCCCGCTATGTCTGCCTGGTTAAGACCTTCATGAGAAGGGTGAGGCCCGCTCTGTCTGCATGATTAAGACCTTCATGAGAAGTGTGAGGCCTGCTCTGTCTGCCTGGTTAAGACCTTCATGAAAAGGATGAGGCCCGCTCTGTCTGGTTAAGACCTTCATGAGAAGGGTGAGGCCCGCTCTGTCTGCCTGCTTAAGAGCTTCATGAGAAGGGTGAGGGCTCTGTCTGCCTGGTTAAGACCTTCATGAGAAGATTGAGGCCTGCTCTGTCTGGCTATGGCTTCATGAGAAGGGTGAGGCCCGCTCTGTCTGGCTATGGCTTCATGAGAAGGTTGAGGCCCACGCTCAATGCCTGGTTGTGGCCTTCATGAGAAGGGTGTGGCCTGCTCTGTCTGGCTATGGCTTCATGAGAAGGGTGAGGTCCGCTCTGTCTGGCTATGGCTTCATGAGAAGGGTGAGGTCCGCTCTGTCTGCCTGGTTAAGACTTTCATGAGAAGGGTGAGGTCCGCTCTGTCTGCCTGGTTAAGACCTTCATGAGAAGGGTGAGGCCCGCTCTGTCCACCTGGTTAAGACCTTCATGACAAGGGTGAGGCCCGTTCTGTCTGCCTGGTTAGGACTGTCATGAGAAGGGTGAGACCCGCTCTGTCTGGCTATGGCTTCATGAGAAGGTTGAGGCCCGCTTTGGCTTCATGAGAAGGTTGAGGTCCGATCTGTCTGCCTGCTTAAGAGCTTCATGAGAAGGGTGAGGCCTGCTCTGTCTGGCTATGGCTTCATGAGAAGGGTGAGGTCCGCTCTGTCTGCCTGGTTAAGACCTTCATGAGAAGGGTGAGGTCCGCTCTGTCTGCCTGGTTAAGACCTTCATGAGAAGGGTGAGGTCCGCTCTGTCTGCCTGGTAAGACCTTCCTGAGAAGGGTGAGGCCCGCTTTGTCTGCCTGGTTAAGACCTTCGTGAGAAGGGTGAGGCCCGCTCTGTCTGCCCAGTTAAGACCTTCATGAGAAGGGTGAGGCCCGCTCTCTCTGCCCGGTTAAGACCTTCATGAGAAGGGTGAGGCCCGCTCTGTCTGCCTGGTTATCGCCTTCATGAGAAGGGTGAGGCCCGCTCTGTCTGCCTGGTTATGACCTACATGAGAAAGGTGAGAGCCGCTCTGTCCGCCTGGTTAAGACCTTCATGAGAATGGTGAGGCCCGCTCTGTCTGCCTGGTTATGACCTTCATGAGAAGGGTGAGGCCCTCTCTGTCTGCCTGGTTATGGCCTTCATGAGAAGTGTAAGGCCCGCTCTGTCTGCCTGGTTATGGCCTTCATGAGAAGTGTGAGGCCCGCTCTGTCTGCCTGGTTATCGCCTTCATGAGAAGGCTGAGGCCCGCTCTGTCTTCCTGGTTATGACCTTCATAAGAAGGGTGAGGCCCGCTCTGTCTGCCTGGTTATCGCCTTCATGAGAAGGGTGAGGCCCGCTCTGTCTGCCTGGTTGGGGCCTACATGACAAGGGTGAGGCCCTCTCTTTCTGCCTGGTTAAGACCTTCATGACAAGAGTGATGCCCGCTCTGTCTTCCTGGTTAAGACCTTCATGAGAAGGGTGAGACCGCTCTGCCTGATTATGACCTTCTTGAGAAGGGTGAGGCCCGCACTGTGTGCCTGGTTAAGACATTCATGAGAAAGGTGAGGCCCACTCTGTCTGTCTGGTTTAGACCTTCATGAGAAGGGTGAGGCCCGCTCTGTCCGCCTGGTTAAGACCTTCATGCGAAGGGTGAGGCCCGCTCTGTCTGCCTGGTTAAGACCTTCATGAGAAGGGTGAGGCCTGCTCTGTCTGCCTGGTTAAGACCGCCATGAGAAGGGTGAGGCCCGCTCTGCCTGGTTATGACCTTCATGAGAATGGCGAGGCCCGCTCTGCCTGGTTAAGACCTTCATGAGAAGGGTGAGGCCCTCTCTGTCTGCCTGCTTTAGAGCTTCATGAGAAGGGTGAGGGCCGCTCTGCCTGGCTATGGCTTCATGAGAAGAGTGAGGCCCGCTCCGTCTGCCTGGTTAAGACCTTCATGAGAAGGGTGAGTCCCGCTCTCGCTCTGTCTGGTCAAGACCTTCCCGAAAAGGGTGAGGCCCGCTCTGTCTGCCTGGTTAAGACCTTCATGAGAAGGTTGAGGCCCGCTCTGTCTGGTTAAGACCTTCATGAGAAGGTTGAAGCCCACTTTGTCTGCCTGGTTAAGACCTTCATGAGAAGGTTGAGGCCCGCTATGTCTGGTTAAGACCTTCATGAGAAGGTTGAGGCCCACTCTGTCTGCCTGGTTGTGGCCTTCATGAAAAGGGATGAGGCCCGCTCTGTCTGCCTGGTTGTGGCCTTCATGAGAAGGGTGAGGCCCGCTCTGTCTGCCTGGTTCTGGCCTTCATGTGAAGGGTGAGGCCCTCTCTGTCTGGTTAAGACCTTCCTGAGAAGGGTGAGGCCTGCTCTGTCTGGCCATGGCATCATGAGAAGGGTGAGGCCCGCTCTGTCTGCCTGATTAAGACCTTCATTAGAACGTTAGGGCCCACTCTGTCTGCCTGGTTAAGGCCTTTATGAGAAGGGTGAGGCCCGCTCTGTGTGGTTAAGACCTTCCTGAGAAGGGTGAGGCCCGCTCTGTCTGGCTATGGCTTCATGAGAAGGGTGAGGTCCACTCTGTCGGCCTGGTTGTGGCGTTCCTGAGAAGGGTGAGGCCCTCTCTGTCTGCCTGGTTAAGACCTTCATGAGAAGGGTGAGGCCCGTTCTGTCTGGCTATGGCTTCATGAGTAGGGTGAGGCCCGCTCTGTCTGCCTGGTTAAGACCTTCATGAGAAGGGTCAGGCCCGCTCTGTCTGGTTAAGACCTTCATGAGAAGGGTGAGGCCCGCTCTGTCTGCCTGGTTAAAACCTTCATGAGAAGGGTGAGGCCCGCTCTGTCTGCCTAGTTAAGACCTTCATGAGAAGGGTGAGGCCCGCTCTGTCTGCCTGGTTAAAACCTTCATGAGAAGGGTGAGGTCCGTTCTTTCCGCCTGGTTAAGACCTTCATGAGAAGGGTGAGGCCTGCTCTGTCTGGTTAAGGCCTTCATGAGAAGGGTGAGGTCCGCTCTGTCCGCCTGGTTATGACCTTCATGAGAAGGTTGAGGCCCGCTCTGTCTACCTGGTTAATACCTTCATGAGAAGGGTTAGGCCCGCTCTGTCTGCCTAGTTAAGAACTTCATGAGAAGGGTGACGCCTGCTCTGTCTGCCTGGTTAAGACATTCATGAGAAGGGTGAGGCCTGCTCTGTCTGCCTGGTTAAGACCTTTATGAGAAGGGTGAGGCCCGCTCTGTCCGCCTGGTTAAGACCCTCATGAGAAGGATGAGGCCCGCTCTGTCTGGTTAAGACCTTCATGACAAGGGTGAGGCCCGCTCTGTCTGGTTAAGACCTTCATGAGAAGGGTGAGGCCCGCTCTGTCTGCCTGGTTAAGACCTTCATGAGAAGGGAGAGGTCGCTCTGTCTGTCTTTTTAAGACCTTCATGAGAAGGGTGAGGCCCGCTCTGTCTGCCTGGTTAAGACCTTCATGAGATAGGTGAGGCCCGCTCTGTCTGGCTATGGCTTCATGAGAAGGGTGAGGCCGGTCTGTCTGCCTGGCTATGGCCTTCATGAGAAGGGTGAGGCCCGCTCTGTCTGGTTAAAACTTTCCTGAGAAGGGTGAGGCCCGCTCTGTCTGCCTGGTTAAGACCTTCATGAGAAGGGTGAGGCCCGCTCTGTCCGCCTGGTTAAGACCTTCATGGAAAGGGTGAGGCCTCCTCTGTCTGGTTACGAGCTTCATGAGAAGTTTGAAACCCGCTCTGTCTGGTTACGAGCTTCATGAGAAGTTTGAAGCACGCTCTGTCTGGTTACGAGGTGCATGAGAAGTTTGAAGCCCGCTCTGTCTGGTTACGAGCTTCATGAGAAGGTTGAGGTCTGCGCTGTCTGTTTACGGGCTTCATGAGAAGGGTGCGGCCCGCTCTCTCTAGTTATGAGCTTCTTTAGAAGGGTGCGACCCGCTCTGTCTGGTTACGAGCTTCATGAGAAGGGTGAGGCCCGCTCTGTCTGGTTACTAGCTTCATGAGAAGGTTGAGGTCTGCGCTGTCTGGTTACGGGCTTCATGAGAAGGGTGCGGCCCGCTCTGTCTAGTTACAAGCTTCATGAGAAGGGTGCGGCCCGCTCTGTCTGGTTACGAGCTTCATGAGAAGGGTGAGGCCCGTTCTGTCTGGCTATGGCTTCATGAGTAGGGTGAGGCCCGCTCTGTCTGCCTGGTTAAGACCTTCATGAGAAGGGTCAGGCCCGCTCTGTCTGGTTAAGACCTTCATGAGAAGGGTGAGGCCCGCTCTGTCTGCCTGGTTAAAACCTTCATGAGAAGGGTGAGGCCCGCTCTGTCTGCCTAGTTAAGACCTTCATGAGAAGGGTGAGGCCCGCTCTGTCTGCCTGGTTAAAACCTTCATGAGAAGGGTGAGGTCCGTTCTTTCCGCCTGGTTAAGACCTTCATGAGAAGGGTGAGGCCTGCTCTGTCTGGTTAAGGCCTTCATGAGAAGGGTGAGGTCCGCTCTGTCCGCCTGGTTATGACCTTCATGAGAAGGTTGAGGCCCGCTCTGTCTACCTGGTTAATACCTTCATGAGAAGGGTTAGGCCCGCTCTGTCTGCCTAGTTAAGAACTTCATGAGAAGGGTGACGCCTGCTCTGTCTGCCTGGTTAAGACATTCATGAGAAGGGTGAGGCCTGCTCTGTCTGCCTGGTTAAGACCTTTATGAGAAGGGTGAGGCCCGCTCTGTCCGCCTGGTTAAGACCTTCATGAGAAGGATGAGGCCCGCTCTGTCTGGTTAAGACCTTCATGACAAGGGTGAGGCCCGCTCTGTCTGGTTAAGACCTTCATGAGAAGGGTGAGGCCCGCTGTATCCTCCAGGTTAAGACCTTCATGAGAAGGGAGAGGCCCGCTCTGTCTGCCTGGTTAAGACCTTCATGAGAAGGGTGAGGCCCGCTCTGTCTGCCTGGTTAAGACCTTCATGAGAAGGGAGAGGTCGCTCTGTCTGTCTGGTTAAGACCTTCATGAGAAGGGTGAGGCCCGCTCTGTCTGCCTGGTTAAGACCTTCATGAGATAGGTGAGGCCCGCTCTGTCTGGCTATGGCTTCATGAGAAGGGTGAGGCCGGTCTGTCTGCCTGGCTATGGCCTTCATGAGAAGGGTGAGGCCCGCTCTGTCTGGTTAAAACTTTCCTGAGAAGGGTGAGGCCCGCTCTGTCTGCCTGGTTAAGACCTTCATGAGAAGGGTGAGGCCCGCTCTGTCCGCCTGGTTAAGACCTTCATGGAAAGGGTGAGGCCTCCTCTGTCTGGTTACGAGCTTCATGAGAAGTTTGAAACCCGCTCTGTCTGGTTACGAGCTTCATGAGAAGTTTGAAGCACGCTCTGTCTGGTTACGAGGTGCATGAGAAGTTTGAAGCCCGCTCTGTCTGGTTACTAGCTTCATGAGAAGGTTGAGGTCTGCGCTGTCTGTTTACGGGCTTCATGAGAAGGGTGCGGCCCGCTCTCTCTAGTTATGAGCTTCTTTAGAAGGGTGCGACCCGCTCTGTCTGGTTACGAGCTTCATGAGAAGGGTGAGGCCCGCTCTGTCTGGTTACTAGCTTCATGAGAAGGTTGAGGTCTGCGCTGTCTGGTTACGGGCTTCATGAGAAGGGTGCGGCCCGCTCTGTCTAGTTACAAGCTTCATGAGAAGGGTGCGGCCCGCTCTGTCTGGTTACGAGCTTCATGAGAAGGGTGCGGCCCGCTCTGTCTGGTTACTAGCTGCCTGAGAAGGTTGAGGTCTGTGCTGTCTGGTTACGAGATTGTGGGGTAGAGTCAGGCACCGCCCTGGCTGTCTGATAATGGGCTCTGTGGGAGGGTCAGACCGGCTTTGCATGGCCGGTTATGAGCATCATGGGAAGGGTCAGGCGCAAGTTCCTGCCCTCACATCAGGCCATAGCCATTTATTTATATCCTGTGGTCTAGTGGTGAGGCTGCAAACTTTGAACCCGAGAGACCTGGGATCGAATGATTTGGTGAAACTTGTGTCTAAATTGTGTGTACCTGAGCAAATCAATTTGAGCATTAGGTCTCTTGCCTGCCCTATATCGAAAGGGGCTTTAGGGCATTCACTTAGCTTTACAAGGTAATGTATTTGTTCAGTGGAAGAAGTCTGTCTTACCAGAAACGCTTCCTCGCCCCTTGCGAAGTGTTGCAATAATGTGGCATGTTCAGCTTAATTAGATCTTTGCCTGCGTCAATACACTAGTAAATGGATTTATTAGCACCTTCCACCCGCCAGCCGTCCTTGATATGCTGATGTGTGGTGATGCAAATATATCTTGAAAAAGGTAGGGATTTGCAGCCGCGCCTGATATAAATTAGTTTCCTCACTAATATTAGAAATGTGCTCAGTCACCTATTTTCCTCCTTTTCGCTCCATCCTTGACTGAGTGTGAAGCCCCCCTCCTTCCCAAGTTGTCCCGTAGGGTTGGCCGCACACCTCCAATGACTTTTGTCTCTTTAAAGCGTACAGTAGCCACTTGCCCACTCAACACTTTACTGCCAGAGGGGACAGGTTTTAGCACTGCAGATAGGGCTTATCTCGGTCATTTCAGTGGAGCAGAATCTTACAAGGGACTCTCTTCTCACTTAGGACACACATTCCGTGATGTTACCCCTGTGGTGTTGTGTGTGGACCACAGTCAACCCAAGTGTGAGGTCGGCACATTCAAGGGACCGTCATACAAAATGGGCATTTTCTCTTTTTTTTCTATTTGTAAAGCATTTTCTTTCTGGGATGCACTTTGTTAGATTTGGGGCTCTCTAGTTGGCACAGGTAGGTACCTGCGACAAATAGGGACCCTTCCCTCTAGTCAGGGTAAGGGGGTACACTCCTAAAATTACCCCTACTTACCCCATTGGTAGCTTGGCACGAGTAGACAGGCTTATCTCAGAGGCAGTGTGTGAAGCATTTGTGACCACATACAGTAATCCAGTGACACTACAAATGGACACCACACAGGTTTTATATAAAAAATAAGTATGCTTTATATAGATTTACCACAAGACCATAAACGACAAAAATACACAATACTATTACTTTAGGATGGTAGTTTTTAGCTTAGTTCAGTTCAGTTCTTAAGATGCAACACTTTGCGTCAATGTACCTTACGATGCATTGCGCTTCCACGACAAGTAATGTCGCAGCGATGGAAATGCGGTAAAGTTCTGGTGCAAAGAAATAAAGACGTGAAGATCTTCCAGATGCGGCACGCTTCTCCGGGGATGCGAGAAGTTCTCGGTTCGATGCGTGGACTGCAGCGGCGACACTCTTGTTCAGAAGTTCGACGGCAACAGCTCCAACTTCGACACTCTTCTCCCACGATGCGTGAAGCTTCCGCACGATGCGACAACTACAGCGGCGACATCCTTGTTCAGAAATGCGACGGCAGCAGCTCCGACAGCGGCGCGCTTCTCGGGGATGCGAGGCGCTTTCTCCGATGCGGTGCAATGCTACAGTTCCCGCGGCGACACCCTTGTTCAGAAGTGCGACGGCAGTGACGGCGACACACTTCTTCCTCGTTGTGAGACTCTTCTCTCGATACGGTGCAGTGCGACAACTCCAGCAGCGACACTCTTGTTCAGAAGTGCAACGGTAGGCAGCAGCGACTGCGACACGATTCCTCTTCGTTGCGAGACGCTTCTCTCGATGCGGTGCAGTGCGACAACTCCAGCGGCGACACCCTTGTTCAGAAGAGCGATGGCAGCAGCAGCGACGGCGACACGCTTCGGCTTCGTTGAGTCGCGCTTCCAGCTCCTTGCGACACGCAGTCCCTCAGAAGGCCCAAAACAGCAGCAGGCATTTCCAAAGAACTCTGGGGAGCTCGGGGTTGAAGTCTGTTGTCCCTGAGACTTCAGCAGGAGGCAAGCTCTGTTCCAAGCCGTTGGAGATCCTTACAAGTTGATATAAGCACACAAAGTCTCTTCTCCTTCCTTTGGCAGTCAGGCATACCACTGCAGGCCAATCCCCCAAGCAGCACTTCAGCTTAGGGATAGTCTTCTCAGTTTCTTCAGGTTCTACTCCTAAATTCTTGGGATCAGGGTCCCACTACTTATACTCCAAAATCCTTTGTTCTCTGAGGGGAGAGGGGCCTTTGCCTAGTCCAAACCAGTTCCTGAGCACTCTGTTTACCAGACTTCTCCTTTCCTTTCACAATGTAGGGCAGAAACATCAGACGACGCACAGGAGCTGGAGCCAGCATAGTGGAGGGAAAGCACAGCCCTGGAGCACTTTGTTGACATGATTCCTTCTCTTCTTTCACAGTGCAGGGCAGAGACATCAGACGCACCACAGGGGGTGGAGCCAGCACTGTGGGGGGCAGGCACAGTCCTATTCAGGTCCCAGGTGCAACTCCTCCCTCTCATCCAGATGCAGATCTCTCTATTCACCACTGGGCGGACTCACCCTGTCTCCTGGAATCCCCCAGCCCTGTCACTCAAACTCCAGACAAGGAATACACAACCTAGCAGAGGCACACTTGGAAAGTTAGACAAGAAAATACCTACTTTCTAAAAGTGGTATTTTCAAAAACAGAATGTTTAATCCAACTTCACTAAAAGATGCATTTTATCATTCTGAGTTCAGGCATACTAAACTCTAATTTCTACCATGTTCCCTGAGTCAGTTAGGATTATAAAATGTAATAATCTAACTGCCCATTCTGGCCTATGGAGAACAGCTAGCCTTGCAATAGTGAAAAACGAAAATGGCTGTAATTCACGATTAGGACATGCCACACACATCAGGGCATGTCCTACCTTATACTTACAATGCACCCTGCCCTTGGGGCTACCATAGGGGTGTCTGATATGAAGAAAAGGGAAGGTTTAAGGACTGGCAAGTGGGTGTCCTTGCCCAGTCAGCATGACAGTACCAGACTGCACCCAGGCTCTGCAATGGCAGACCTTAGACACATTTTACAGGGCTGCTTCTGTGGGTGGCACAACCAGTGCTGCAAGCCCACCAGCAGCATTTGGATTTATAAGCCCTGAGCACACTCAGTGCACTGTACTAGGGTCTGACAAGTAAACCAAATCAGTAAATTATGGAATCACCAATTCATACATCAATTTACAATAGGGAGAGCATATGCACTTTAGCACTGATCAGCAGTGGTAAAGTGCCCAGCGTCATAAAACAGCCAACAACAGGTCATAAAAAATACAGGAGGAAGGCAAAAAGTTCAGGGATGACCCTGCAAAAAGGGCCAAGTCCAACACACTTCTTGAATTCTCTTCCCCAAAATCTTGGAAAATCAAAAATGACTTCTGAAAGAAACCCAAAACCTCACTCGAACATTATGGGTGACTCTGCAGTTTTCTTCTCCTTCGCATCTTATTCTTACCTGTTGTTTAAGTACAAATGAATCCCTTCTAGGAGCTTTAGAGAGTTATTTATTTCGGAGAACGGTGCAGGTTAAGTGTGTAGCTCACTTGGGATTCCCTCCTCACAGCAGGAAGAATTGTGACTTCTAAAGACACCCTAGATATCTACTTGGTGCAAGGAGAAGCCAAACTCGATCCATGCCTAACTTTGGGTGTATCCCCTTCAGATAAATTTACACAGAATCCTAGTAAATCTCATAGTGGGTATCATGAAGATCTTGTATACACTCTGCCTTTCTGGACTTAGTTTGGACACCCATTTGTTACTGGCTTAATCTTGACTGCTGGAAATCAGGGCGTGATGTAGGTCTGCGTTTGATGAATCTTCTGAAGACCGTCCCCCTAGTTTACTGTTCAGTGGGCACTGCCCAAGTGAGCAGCTTCCCAACGTATGTTACTGGCTTCCATCCATCCCCCTGGACTACTGTACATTGTGGTAGGACAGCTTTATCGGCATTGTGGTCAGCCTCCATCCATTGACTATGCGATAGCTATTGCACTGGTGTTTTGGACAGCCTCCCTTCTAGCTGAGAGTACTTGTGTTTTTGTCGATTTCCCTTCCTGCTGCCTTATTGATAGTGTCCTGTGGTCCTGTCAGAGCTGCGGTTGATGGTGTCCTGTGGCCCTGTCAGAGCTGCGGTTGATGGTGTCCTGTGGCCCTGTCAGAGCTGCGGTTGATAGTGTCCTGTGGCCCTGTCAGAGCTGCGGTTGATAGTGTCCTGTGGCCTGGTCAGAGCTGCGGTTGATAGTGTCCTGTGGCCCTGTCAGAGCTGCGGTTGATAGTGTGCTGTGACCCTGTCAGAGATGCGGTTGATAGTGTGCTGTGGCCCTGTCAGAGCTTCGGTTGATAGTGTCCTGTGGCCCTGTCTGAGCTGCGGTTGATAGTGTGCTGTGGCCCTGTCAGAGCTGCGGTTGATAGTGTCCTGTGGCCCTGTCAGAGCTGCGGTTGATAGTGTGCTGTGGCCCTGTCAGAGCTTCGGTTGATAATGTCCTGTGGCCCTGTCAGAGCTGCGGTTGATGGTGTCCTGTGGCCCTGTCAGAGCTGCGGTTGATAGTGTCCTGTGGCCCTGTCAGAGCTGCGGTTGATTGTGTCCTGTGGCCCTGTCCGAGCTGCGGTTGATAGTGTCCTGTGGCCCTGTCAGAGCTGCGGTTGATAGTGTCCTGTGGCCCTGTCAGAGCTGCGGTTGATAGTGTACTGTGGCCCTGTCAGAGCTGCGGTTGATAGTGTACTGTGGCCCTGTCAGAGCTGCGGTTGATAGTGTGCTGTGGCCCTGTCAGAGCTTTGGTTGATAGTGTCCTGTGGCCCTGTCAGAGCTGCGGTTGATAGTGTCCTGTGGCCCTGTCAGGGCTGCGGTTAATAGTGTACTGCGGCCCTGTCAGAGCTGCGGTTGCAATGGCCAGAGCATTGAGAGCTAAGCCTGCCAGGTCTCTGGCATTGAGAGTTGGCCGCACACTCACTCTTACCAGACGAGTGAGCAGCTCTCTGCTAGTCACTGTCGGGCTAGGCTGCTTCTCTGCTCCTGCTGATAGACACCATGATGGAGTGCCAATCCCGTACCCCTGTGGGAGGAGGGAGCTGAGGGTGGTCTCCCTGTAGTTAAGTGGCAGTGGGTTTAGACATCATTAAATACTGTGATGCCATTAAATATCATACAGGTTGAGTGTCTCAGTTGATTTTATAGAAAGTAAGTTGCACTTGAGACAGGTTTCAGGGAGCAGTTGTGACAATATTATCACCTGCAACCCCCCCCCCCCCTCCCCAGACTGCCAAGAAGACTTACCCAACTTGTAAGCGCTCACAGGCAGACTTTATGTAACTGCTGGGAGAGGAGTCCTTAACTTGTGAAACAGCACCTTTGACAACACGTCCTGGAGGCAGCCTTGCATTACCTGTACAACAGCACATTCTGGAGGCGGCCTTAGATTACCTGTACGACCGCACATCCTGGAGGCGGCCTTACATTACCTGAACGACAGCACATTCTGGAGGCGGCCTTAGATTACCTGTACGACCGCACATCCTGGAGGCGGCCTTACATTACCTGTACGAGAGCACGTCCTGGAGGCAGCCTTGCATTACCTGTACGAGAGCACGTCCTGGAGGCAGCCTTACATTACCTGTACGAGAGCACGTCCTGGAGGCGGGCTTACATTACCTGTACAACAGCACATTCTGGAGGCGGCCTTACATTACCTGTACGAGAGCACGTCCTGGAGGCGGGCTTACATTACCTGTACAACAGCACATCCTGGAGGCGGCCTTACATTACCTGTACGAGAGCACGTTCTGGAGGCGGCCTTACATTACCTGTACGAGAGCACATCCTGGAGGCGGCCTTACATTACCTGTACAACAGCACATCCTGGAGGCGGCCTTACATTACCTGTACGAGAGCACGTTCTGGAGGCGGCCTTACATTACCTGTACGAGAGCACATTCTGGAGGCGGCCTTACATTACCTGTACGAGAGCACGTCCTGGAGGCGGGCTTACATTACCTGTACAACAGCACATCCTGGAGGCGGCCTTACATTACCTGTACGAGAGCACGTTCTGGAGGCGGCCTTACATTACCTGTACGAGAGCACATTCTGGAGGCGGCCTTACATTACCTGTACGAGAGCACGTCCTGGAGGCGGGCTTACATTACCTGTACAACAGCACGTTCTGGAGGCGGCCTTACATTACCTGTACGAGAGCACATCCTGGAGGTGGCTTTGCATTACCTGTACAACAGCACATTCTGGAGGCGGCCTTACATTACCTGTACGAGAGCACATCCAGTGCAGTCTTACATTACCTGTACGAGAGCACATCCTGGAGGCGGGCTTACATTACCTGATCAATGGCCGAAACCTTTCGAGAGTAGAGAAGAAGACAGTGAGGCACGTCCTATCTTCCACGAGGATCTTTTATCAATAGACCTCCTGGAGAAAAGAAAGAAAAAAACAGAAAGGAAAAAGGTCAAAAAGGAAGATATATACTCCTGCACATCAAAGAAATCAGTATAATATATCGCAAACTGTCTTCTACCCTCGTCCCCGCATCTAACTGGAAATCATCGATGTAATTGTTGCTTCATCAGTCGCTTGTTTAATACATCCCAGCTACCACAGTACCGCAGCTGACAAAAGTATCAGTTAGAAGTGACTACTTTATCAGCAAGCACTAGATCCCAACTTCTCTCGACCTTCTTATTCTTATTGTTTTTATGAGAAACATTGTGTGGCTTTCCTGACGAAGGCGCTATTGCGCCGAAACGCGCGTCGAAGATAATCTATTGCCGCAACTTCATATATTTTGAATGTCTACATTTTGATTTACTCTCATTATTTTATATTGCGTCTATTGAATAGGTTTTTCATGTCATTGTATTTGTACTCCAATTTATATTTGGTTAAAGTTTTGTTCTTTTATAAAATTCATGTACATTTTTAGAAATTGCATTGTGTTTTAGTTTTACGTTGATTTAAACATCAAATATGATTTTACACTGACAATAATAAAAAAATGTTTTAATCTTCACTATTGCATGGTACACTGGTTCTTATTAAAAGTCTTTCTAACGTTTTCAGTTTTATATCAATTGACCTAGTGGCTGATATCTATATCTATTGTGATTGCCTAGGAATATACTTTTCATTGTGTTACATTACCTGTACAACAGCACGTCTTGGAGGCGGCCTTGCATTACTTGTATGAGAGCACATCCTGGAGGCGGCCTTATATTACCTGTGGGAGAGCACATCCTGGAGGCGGCCTTATATTACCTGTGGGAGAGCACATCCTGGAGGCGGCCTTACATTACCTGTATGAGAGCACATCCAGTGCAGTCTTACATTACCTGTACGAGAGCACATCCTGGAGGCAGCCTTACATTACCTGTACGACAGCACGTCTTGGAGGTGGCCTTACGTTACCTGTACGAGAGGAATGTATGATGATACAATGCGTGCTATTACCACGCGGTAGGTAACTACGTGGTCGCGTTGTTACCACGCATGGCTTTAGATCGCAAGTCTTTTCTACTTGCGCTAGATGGCGCTGGATTTAGGAATAGTTTAAATTACTATTCCTACTCCAGTTAGCGCAACAGCAGGGAATGTGTTGGATTTAAAATCCAACACATTCCCTGGTGTTGCACGCCACCTAGCGCAAGTCGTAGAAACGACTTGCGATGTAAAGCCACGCGTGGTAACAACGCGGTCGTTGTAATGACCGCGTTGTTACCTACATGCGTGGTAACAACAGCGTTGTAACTGCTGTTTCCCTTATGAGAGCACATCCTGGAAGCAGCCTTACATTAGTTGTACAAGAGCACGTCCTGAAGGCAGCCTTGCATTACCTGTACGAGAGCATATCCTGGAGGCGACCTTACATCACCTGTACGAGAGCACATCCTGTAGGCGGCCCTACAGTACCTATATGACAGCACATCCTGGAGGTAGACTTACATTACCTGTATGAGAGCACATCCTGCAGGCGGACTTGCATTACTTGTACAAAAACACATCCAGGGCGGCATTACATTACCTGTACGAGAGCACATCCAGGACGGCCTTACATTACCTGTATGAGAGCACATCCAGGGCGGCATTAGATGACCTGTACGAGAGCACATCCTGGAGGCGGGCATACATTAGTTGTATGTGAGCACATCCTGGAGGCGGCTTTACATTACTTGTACGAGAGCACATCCTGGAGGAAGTCTTACATTACCTGTACAAGAGAACATCCAGGGCAGCCTTACATTATATGTACAATAGCACAGTCCGGAGGCGGCCCTACAGTACCTGTATGACAGGACATCCTGGGGGCAGGCTTACGTTACCTGTACAACAGCACGTCCTGGAGTCAGCCTTACATTACATACCTGTATGGTTGTACGTCCTGCAGGCAGCCTTACATTACCTGTACCACAGCACGTCCTGGAGGTTGCCTTACATTACCTGTACAATAGCATATCATGGAGGCAGGCTTACATTACCTGTACAATAGCACTTCTTGGAGGCGGCCCTACAGTACCTGTATGACAGCACATCCTGGGGGCAGGCTTACATTACCTGTATAATAGCATACCTTGGAGGTAGTGTTACATTACCTGTACGTCCTGGAGGCACCCTTACATTACCTGTATGAGGCCACATCCTAAAGGCAGCCTTACATTACATACTTGTATCACAGTCCACAATTCTGCTAAAAACCCCAAACTGGCTAACCAGAAACCAACTCAAACTCAATTCTCTCGAAATCAAATTCGTTTTAATTGCCCCACCAAAACGATCCCTTGACATCGAAGATTGGATGAAACATTTAACAGCCTTCAACTGCCTTACACACATTATAGATTTCACAAGTTCACTGGGAATTACACTTGACAAGAATCTCAACATGCAGGAACACATCAGCTCAGCCACCAGAGAGCAAATGTTAAACTGAGCATTCTAAGAAAAATGAAACCCTTCCTCCCCTTCGACGACCTTAAATCAGCTGTGCAAGCGCTAGTGATCCATATGTTGGACTATGGTAGCGCTACCCTATGTGGTCTGACAAGATCCAAGTTGGCTCCACTAAGGGCATCCCATAACTCTGCTGCAAGGCTCAGCACTAGATCCATAAGGAACAACCACATCACTCCAGATCTGAAGGCACTAAACTGGCTCCCTTATTAGGCAAGAATACAGATGAAAATTACTTGCATGACCCACAAAGCCCTACACTTCAATACACCGAAGTACCTAGCGGATAAACTGGACCTGTCTGGCGGTGGCAGATCATCTAGAAGCACCAGCACCTTACTGTTGAAACCTCAGAAATTTTAGGGAAAAAAAACCTACAACCGAGACTTCTCCGGATTGGCCCCTAGAATCTGGAACTCCCTGCCCCCTGAAATCAGATTGAACCCTTCAATCCCTTCATTCAAAAAAGAGGTCAGGCTGCTTTTAATGAACAAAACTCTACCCTTAACCCACTGATTCACTCTCTGGATACTGATATGACACATTTTTCCAACCAGGGTTTGCACTCGCCGGCTAAGTTATTATTTCTAAGTCATTGTCCTACTCCTGATTTGCAACTAATAGTGTCAGCGTTTGTTTCTTGGTTGGCTGTTTTCTAGTTATCAAACCATTTGTAAAGCCCTCCGATACCCTTCTAGGGTCAAGGTTGCGCTATATAAAACGTTATAAATAGAATAAATAAATAAATCTTAGAGGCAGCCTTGTGTTACCTGTTCCATAGCACATTCCTGAGGGTAGCCTTACATTACCTGTACAACAGGCCTTGCATTACCTGTACGAGAGCACATCCTGGAGACGGCCTTGCATTACCTGTACGAGAGCACATCCTGGAGGCGGCCTTGCATTACCTGTACGAGAGTACATCCTGGAGACGGCCTTGCATTACCTGTTCGAGAGTACATCCTGGAGACGGCCTTGCATTACCTGTACGAGAGCACATCCTGGAGGCGGCCTTGCATTACCTGTAGGAGAGCACGTCCTGGAGACGGCCTTGCATTACCTGTACGAGAGCACATCCTGGAGGCGGCCTTGCATTACCTGTAGGAGAGCACGTCCTGGAGACGGCCTTGCATTACCTGTACGAGAGCACATCCTGGAGGCGGCCTTGCATTACCTGTAGGAGAGCACATCCTGGAGGCGGCCTTGCATTACCTGTACGAGAGTACATCCTGGAGACGGCCTTGCATTACCTGTACGAGAGTACATCCTGGAGATGGCCTTGCATTACCTGTACGAGAGCACATCCTGGAGGTGGCCTTGCATTACCTGTAGGAGAGCACATCCTGGAGGCGGCCTTGCATTACATGTACGAGAACACATCCTGGAGGCGGCCTTGCATTACCTGTACGAGAGCACATCCTGGAGGCGGCCTTGCATTACCTGTACAAGAGCACATCATGGAGGCGGCCTTGTAATACCTGTAAGAGAGTACATCCTGGAGGCGGCCTTGCATTACCTGAACGAGAGCACATCCTTGAGGTGGCTTTGCACTACCTGTACGAGAGCACATCCTTGAGGCGACCTTGCATTACCTGTAGGAGAGCACATCCTGGAGGCGGCCTTTTATTACCTGTACGAGAGCACATCCTGGAAGCGGCCTTGCGTTACCTGTACGAGAGCACATCCTGGAGGCGGGCATACATTAGTTGTATGTGAGCACATCCTGGAGGCGGCCTTGCATTACCTGTACGAGAGCACATCCTTGAGGTGGCTTTGCATTACCTGTACGAGAGCACATCCTTGAGGCGACCTTGCATTACCTGTAGGAGAGCACATCCTGGAGGCGGCCTTTTATTACCTGTACGAGAGCACATCCTGGAAGCGGCCTTGCGTTACCTGTACGAGAGCACATCCTGGAGGCGGGCATACATTAGTTGTATGTGAGCACATCCTGGAGGCGGCCTTGCATTACCTGTACGAGAGCACATCCTTGAGGTGGCTTTGCATTACCTGTACGAGAGCACATCCTTGAGGCGACCTTGCATTACCTGTAGGAGAGCACATCCTGGAGGCGGCCTTTTATTACCTGTACGAGAGCACATCCTGGAAGCGGCCTTGCGTTACCTGTACGAGAGCACAACCTGGAGGCGGCCTTGCATTACCTGTACAAGAGCTCATCATGGAGGCGGCCTTGCATTACCTGTAAGAGAGCACGTCCTGGAGGCAGCCTTGCATTACCTGTATGAGAGCACATCCTTGAGGCGGCTTTGCATTACCTGTACGAGAGCACATCCTTGAGGCGGCTTTGCATTACCTGTACGAGAGCACATCCTTGAGGCGGCTTTGCATTACCTGTACGAGAGCACATCCTAGAGGCGGCCTTACATTACCTGTACGAGAGCACATCCTGGAGGTGGCCTTACAGTACCTATATGACAGCACATCCTGGAGGTAGACTTACATTACCTGTACGAGAGCACATCCTGAAGGCAGCCTTACATTACCTGTACGAGAGCACATCCTGAAGGCAGCCTTACATTACCTGTACGAGAGCACATCCTGGAGGCGGCCTTACATTACCTGTATGAGAGCACATCCAGTGCAGTCTTACATTACCTGTACGAGAGCACATCCTGGAGGCGGCCTTACATTACCTGTACGAGAGCACATCCTGGAGGCGGCCTTACATTACCTGTACAACAGCACATTCTGGAGGCGGCCTTACAGTACCTGTACGAGAGCACATCCTGGAGGCGGCCTTACATTACCTGTACGAGAGCACATCCAGTGCAGTCTTACATTACCTGTACGAGAGCACATCCTGGAGGCGGCCTTGCATTACCTGTACGAGAGCACATCCTGGAGGCGGCCTTACATTACCTGTACGAGAGCACATCCTAGAGGCGGCCTTACATTACCTGTACGAGAGCACATCCAGTGCAGTCTTACATTACCTGTACGAGAGCACATCCTGGAGGCAGCCTTACATTACCTGTACGAGAGCACATCCTGGAGGCGGCCTTACATTACCTGTACGAGAGCACATCCAGTGCAGTCTTACATTACCTGTATGAGAGCACAACCTGGAGGCTATCTTGCATTTCCTGTACAAGAGCACATCTTGGAGGCAGCCTTTCATTACCTGTATGACAACACATCCTGGAAGCGGCTACCTGTACGAGAGCAGATCCTAGAGGCAGCCTTACATTACCTGTACAACAGCACATACTGGAGGCGGCCTTACATTACCTGTTTGAGAGCACATCATGGGGGCAAGCTTACATTACCTGTACAGAATAATATCCTGGGGGCATGCTTACATTACCTGTATGAGAGCACATCTATGCTACAGCCTTACATTACCTGCACGACAGCACATCTGTGATGCAGCCTTGTATTACCTGTACGAGTGCACATCCTGGAGGCAGCCTTACATTACTTGCGTATGACAGCACATCATGAAGACAGCCTTACTTTACCTGTTCGACAGCACATCCTAGATGGTGACTTACATTACCTTCACAACAGCATATCTGGGAGGTATCCTTACATTTCTTACCTATAACAGCACATCCTGGAGACTCAGCCTTATATTAAGAGAGATGCAGCTCTCTGAGTGGGTCTGAAAGCACACAGAAGAGCGCATTGCATCTATCTGATGGAAACCTTACCTTGTAAAATAGCACATTGATCGTAAGATGGTGTCTCCTGGACTCTTTGCTTACATTACCAAGGCTACAGTAGTCTACCCGGCGTGTATATAAGTAGTGGTATGTATAGTAAGGTTGTGACAGGCATAGGCGACAGGGATTATATGCCACTTTAAAAAAAGTGACATCAAAACTTTGAGGTTGAGGTCTTAACAGTATCAAATATTATTTAATCACCAATTGATATTTGATAGTGATTTTGCAATTTTTTCTCCACAGGCTTCCTCTATGTTGAGAGCTTCCATCGCCCCAGTGTAAGTAACCCCTTCATGGCTGTCAGATATGTTTATATGGTGCTAAGGTATCAGGGCGCTGACGCATTTTATCGCTGCATCACCACAGCGGAGTGCAGGTAGCCTTCAAGTCTCTTTGAACTTTGCCATAAGATGTCCAGGAGGAGAATGCTGACTTTTTATATTTGTTCAAGTGAGATGTATTTTATTCAGTTGTATCTTACACGCGTATTCAGTGATGAGAGGAGTCTGATATGACCACGTCACGAGGTGAGGGTTGGTGCAAGTGAGTGGGAGCAAGGCTAATATCGAGATGGACCGAGATAATAGACCGGGGCAGAGCTTGGGGAGCTGGGCATGGGGGCTTGAGGGACTGAGGTAGGTCCTGATGGATTGTGATCGAACTTGAGGGGCTGGTGACATGGTGATCTGGACAAGAGCTTGAGAGACTGGGCAGGGCTACATGAACTGCAATAGAACTTGATGGACAAGGCAGAGATTAAGGATGTTGGACAAAGCAGGAAAAAGTGGAACAGACAACACCACCGCCATGTGGTATTGCAACAAGCAAGGCAGAGTGGGATCTTGTACTCTGTGGCAAGAGGTCCTGTGCCTCTCGACCTGGCTTAATCGGCAGGACGTCTCCCTGAGTGCACACCACCTGGCAGGATCTTTCAACTCCAGGGCAGACAATCTCAGCCAGCGACGTCTAGTTGATCACAAAAAGAGGTGCTGCAGGGTGTCTTCCTGTGCATATCCATGGCAGGCTTCAGAGGATTCAGCAACTCAGCATTGGCTGACAGTTGATGACCTGATCGAGGCTTTGCCTCAGTTGGAACAGCTTAGGCGAGTGGTGTGTTGATCTAGCAACACCGGACGTCGGTTGAAGACATTGGAGACTCTTTAAGGAGTGCCAATAGTATTTTCTTTCCACTATCCTGTGGTATTGTAATGCTGCTCCAGCTGCCCGTTTGGCCGGCTGCAACATTGAGGCCAAAGTTGAGCCTGAAGCTGCTTTAGCCTTTGGATTCAAATGATGACTCTTCACAGTTGGATGTTCAGTATGATATTGGTGATCAGGGAGTTTGGTATGAAGAACAAGGCACCTTCTTACCAAATGGTAAGGAGGTGGAGAGCAGGAGCTCCCAGCAACTGCCTCTGGTGACTATGGCTCCTGCAATGCTTTGCTGCAAAGGGCTTCTTCAAACTCTGGTCTTATGTTTACCGGCTGTGGACTCCACACTCCTTCCCAGTCCTCGAGGTCCTGGGGCTAAATCTGTATGCACTGTACATTACTCTTAACATACATTCCACATCACCTAAATCTGCTATTTAGTGAGTTATAATGGCACCTGGCAGCCCCCTCCAGCCCCTAAAAGTTCTTCTAAAAATAGTTATTTATGCTTACCGATGGCAACATCAACTTAATTGACTTATTGAAATTAGTGACCACAGTGGGTTGAAAAAACAAGGCTGATTTAGCTCTACCACTGTTACTTTAAATAAAGTGGATTTATTCGGTGGAATAGGATCACATAGGTACCAGCTTGGAAGGGCTGACAAGGAACCATTAGTTCCACTACCCACCAATCCACAGTACTAGCCGTCAACATCAAAGTTAAATCTTTACAGAGGTTTACGCTTGCTTGACTATTGGCTTACCTTCTCAAACAGTATTTTATTGAGAAGACCTTGCTCTTAGTATGTTATTTACTTATCACAGACTGTAATTTCACATTTTTAGAAGCATCTGTCCTGTGGAAGGAAGAAGTCGGATATGGACCACCATGCTCTTTAAGCCTTGATCTGAGTAGATGTTAACGATGAAGGGATATTACTTCTTGTCAGGACATATCTGAAGGCATCATGGTGCATGCAAGACACCAAGAGGTTCTTGGTATTTGAAGCTCGCCTAGTCTCGGGACCGTTGTTTTGTTAGGGAAGGTGGTCTCTCCACATCATAATCTACTGCCTTTTCACTGACTTCTCCTCCCTCTCCCACGCAGTGGAAGATCAGAGTGCCACCATTCCCCGTCGTGTGTTGGATGTTGATGAAAAGATGATCATTCAGTTGTTCGTTATCTCTGAGTTAAGAAGCACCTTACATTCTTAGACATAAACTGTTAAAGACCACCGTTGACGTTGAAAGAGCCTTCTGAGTGGAGGGTTCCTATGAAGCCGTGGTATTCTTCTCTATCTACTTAGTCCATGGGATTAACAGGATCCAGGTACATAGATGACGTAGTCTTTTCTCCTTTAAGGCTGGAGATATTGTTGGAAAAGACTTTGGTACCAAAAGGATGAAAGTCAAAGGTCTGTACCCTTCAGAAATCAATAGTGGACACAACATCTTGTCTACAAACAAGTACCAAGCTTGTGGAACAGTCACATGTTCATATGTACTCCAATAAATTAGCATGTTCGTAGGGTATCCCACACTCCACCACATTTGGGTGCTTCAAGACGTCGTCCCCCAAATCTCAGTGGACTATACAAACTCTCCAGCACCATCACCTCTGAAAATCTCATCCCCTCTCAGGTCACAGGAGTAGCAAAGAGCAGTATGCCTGGGGCTACAACACAAGTTATGGTCTTGAGTTATTTTCGAGAGCTTGAATCCCTGAGCTTCATCTAAATGTCCTCTGCTGTTGGTTCCTGGGTTTATTGAACGAGCAATAGAGAGTTTTATAGTGCGGGTCAAGGCCAAACTGGGGATTGTCTGCAAAAAATGCAAGCCTTCAGAACACGGCTTCCTGTTTTGAGGGAAAAGTGAAACAATTGTTTCTTATTTCGAAGAAAATTTGTATGCCTGGGAACGACAATTGCAGATAAACAACTTTTACTTTCAAAACACTAAAGCTGGATATTGGTCTTTTTGTGGAACACCCCCAGCCTCGTGGCCCCAGCCTCGTGGTGAAGGGACAAATTCATTATAGAGAAGATAGATTTTTTTATGGGGAGTGGAGATGAGGTGTGAGTAATTTCTGCCCTTGCAAGTGCTCAAAGTGGTCAGAGAATGGTGTGGGGTACATTTTCTTATCACTAAATTGTGAGATTTTTGATGGATGTAATTGCCACTCAAGAATCTACCAATTCCATTCTTCTTTGAAGGAGACGAGTTCAATGATTCATGTCAAATGTCCAGTGACCCCTTTCCCCTCTCTCCGTCAGGAAACCTCTGGAGGTGCCGCTGCTCCCCTCCCTGGATTACGAGAAGCTGAAGAAGGATTTGCTGTTCGGCAATGATCGATTGAAGGCCTTCCTGCTGCAGGCCCTGCGATGGGTAGGTGTGGTCCTTCCGTGGGTGGACCTTCTGTCTCTTTCCCCTGCATGGAGCTGGAAATGAGGCTTGGTTGACCCTTTATGCATGTCAAAATCTATCTTGTATGCTTATTAGTAGCATTGCTCCTTGTTGCTTGTTATTTTTATTGTCATTATTAATATCATCATGATCATGCAGTTTGTTTACCCTTTTATGCATGGGGCTACCAGTCCTGTAGAAATGAATTGAAAATAAAATATATAAAGCGTTCTACTACCTGGAGGTGTCTAGGCGCTAAGTAATAGCAGTAGTATTAATGTATTGCCCCTCTAGACATGTGGGGGGCCTGTCTTTTAACCTAATGAGTATCTCTGGTAGGCCCTGTTGCGGTGGCGTGAAGTTGTGTTGCTACCTTCTTATGAGCACGGTGTGGTTCCAACGACAGGCAGTGTGAGGCTGGCTGTCACTCTCTGCTACACGCTTGCCTCTGACCTCTGCTTCCATGTGCTTCTTTTTACTCATACAAACATTCTAACCAGGAGGTGCACAAACCTCACATGTTTTTTTTAATGACAGTGTTTTTGTCCTCCTCATGCAGCGCTTTACTAGGAGCCAGCCGGGGGAGCAGAGGGACACGGTGTTGCAGGCCTACATCAGCAATGACCTGCTGGACTGTCACCGCAGTCAGGGGGTAAGTGCACCAGTGGGGGTGAGTGCACCAGTGGGGGTGAGTGCACCAGTGGGGGTGAGTGCACCAGTGGGGGTGAGTGCACCGGTGGGGTGAGTGCACCAGTAGGGGTGAGTGCACCAGTGGGGGTGAGTGCACCGGTGGGGGTGAGTGCACCAGTAGGGGTGAGTGCACCAGTGGGGGTGTGTGCATCAGTGGGGGTGAGTGCACCAGTGGGGGTGAGTGCACCGGTGCGGGTGAGTGCACCAGTGGGGGTGAGTGCACCGGTGAGAGTGAGAGCACCAGTGGGGTGAGTGTATCAGTGGGGGTGAGAGCACCGGTGGGAGTGAGTGCACCGGTGGGAGTGAGTGCACCGGTGGGAGTGAGTGCACCGGTGGGAGTGAGAGCACCGGTGTGGGTGAGTGCACCGAGTGGGGGTGAGTGCACCGGTGGGGGTGAGTGCACCGGTGGGGGTGAGTGCACCAGTGGAGGTGAGTGCACCGAGTGGGGGTGAGTGCACCGAGTGGGGGTGAGTGCACCGATGGGGGTGAGTACACCGGGTGGGGGTGAGTGCACCGGGTGGGGGTGAGTGCACCGGTGGGGGTGAGTGCACCGGTGGGAGTGAGTGCACCGGTGGGGGTGAGTGCACCGGTGGGGGTGAGTGCACCGGTGGGGGTGAGTGCACCGGTGGGGGTGAGTGCCCAGGTGGGTGTGAGTGCCCAGGTGGAGGTGAGTGCACCGGTGGGGGTGAGTGCACCAGTGGGGGTGAGTGCACCGGTGGGGGTGAGTGCCCAGGTGGGTGTGAGCGCTTCGGTGGAGGTGAGTGCACCGGTGGGGGTGAGTGCACCAGTGGGGGTGAGTGCACCGGGGGGGTGAGTGCACCGGGGGGGGTGAGTGCACCAGTGGGGGTGAGAGCACCACACCACAGCAGGCCAGGAGCTCTATCTGGGGAGTGTTAGAAAAGGAACAGAAAATGGATCCTCATCCCTCTTACCCTCTGATCCACCCCTCCCCTACTCAGGGACTTCTGACTTATTTCCTCAATATTCCTCTTTGATGAAGTTATGGTCAGATAGGGATTTCAGACACACTGCTCCTCTGTACACTGCTGTACCAAGACTGCTACCTGAATGCAGATCTCTTCCCAAGGGCCTTAGCTACCGGACAGATACGGCCAGAGTAAATGGAGGCCAATGCCTGTTCAGTTTCTCTAATTGCTCACTTGTAAGTCATTGTGCAGGGGCACCGACTCCTTACTTTAGGACATCAGTGCTGTGCGGCAAGAGGAGCTCCATGACCACCGCCACAGTACCAAAGCGTCACAGTTCGAGGGTCTCCTTGGAGGACCGCCCTTCTCACTGCGCTGTACCTTGGGACTGATTTCCAAGGGACTGGGACACAAAGCGGATGCGACGTGACCCGAGCCTTCTTTAGGTCTGCCTACAGGCTGCTTCAGAGATTGTCCAACCTCTTGTCCTCAGTTCTTCAGAAAAGTACCATATAAATGACAGAAAGCGTGAGCTTTGCATTAGGACTCGTCAGCCATTGGCTAGCCTGTTTTTTTATGGTTTGCCATTGCTTAGATGGGCTGCTAATCAACAGGGTGGCATTTCATGGGCGGTTTCCGTGGGTCAGATGTACGAACATTGTACTCACTAAAAGTGGCCCTAATCGCGCACCAATTCTTATCCAATTCAGTGGTATTTTGCTAACCCACCTACATATGAATATAGGTCAGATCACAAATTCCGAATTGTAGTGAGTTGCAATTTGAGCTACTGCAAGCATGTTAATGAGACAGCTTGCAAACTACTGCAACACACTAGGATTCTCTGCCACCATTCAGCAGACCATCATGTCTGTGACTGCTTTTAAATAAAGCTATGTTTTTGTCTTAAATGGAATGCATTTAAAAAATGGAAATTTTAGAGACTTAAAAAAATATATATATTTAACCCATGGCGGTGGTCCTTGGCACAACTGCCTACTCCTAAAAATATTCTTGTCAGCATTCACAAACACCCCCTCCCTGTTCGCTTGGATTACTACTACCTTTAAGGAGTCAGTAAAATATGATTGTTTTGTAACAGGATTTCGGTTGCAAAACCTAAATACATCCCATTGCGAATCTGTGTTTGAAAGTGACTCCCTAAACATGCCCCGTCCAAGCAACGGTTCGGTGTGTGCGCGGAAGCCCACACTGCGATGCAGGGACCATCCTGTATTACAACTTGGGTTTTGTTCTTGCCAAAAAGGTCATTTTGCCGTCACCAAGGCTTCGCTGTTGAGACTCGGAGCCTTTGAATCCACAGAATCCCTTCGTACACCGGGCTCTCTTGTGTCCCATCAGTATCTGAGAACGGGGCATTGCGCACTGCAGCCGCGACAAGACACGCAGCTTGCCATTGAAACCCAGTGTGTGCTCCGTGATGTGTTTACTTTGCTGACGCAACAACACGTCACGTGTTGAGCTGTGGGTTTGTAAGTCTCGCCTTGTCGGCTGGCCCATGTTATCAGTACCGTACGCTGGGCACAGACACAATGTGTGTGGGCACATGACCCTCAGGCTTGTAAAACATCAGGAAGTCAGTGATGAGTCGTTGGCAAAATTGCCCCCGACGCTGGCACCCATGTGTTGGTGCGCGGCGCCAGCTGCTTAAAATGAAACCCATTCAAGACCGGGATTCCCCTGATGCAAAATACACCCAGATCCGCCATTCCTGCCCCTTCAATGGGACCATGCTCCAAGACCGCAAGAAAACCCGGATATTACGATCGACATTACTTTAACTTTCAAAAAGATAGCTTGAGCATTGTTTTTGTCTTTAATAGAGATTTATATAGACCAGAGACGTCGGGTATCAGAGCGCTTTATGAGGACACATTCATTTCTGTTAGGCACTTGGGGAGCACATTCATTTCTGTTAGGCGCGGGGAGATTAAGTGATTTGCCCAGAATCACAGGATGTTGTGATTCGTTGCCGCGACTCGAACCTCGAGATCGACGCTCTAGCCGTTAGGCTACATCCTCTCCCCGATACTTTAGTATCGCAGAACATCTGTTTAGCATGTCTCATATCAACACTGTATGCCTTGACCTCGCCCCCTGAGACTTCCTCGGCTCGGTATATCTAGGCTTGCCAGAAAGAACATAGAATCAATTCCCGCCTTTTCAAACGGTGCAGTCTGTGTAAGTTTTGGCCGAAGAAATCTGAATCTGCTTCCCTGTCAGTGCGCAGCCGCTGAAGAACTGGGTTTTCTTTGAATGCCTTTACATTGTTCGCCAACGTTTTTACCCATCTAGTCACAAGTTTTGCAATAGGATGTTTCATCGATACAACCCTTGATGTTCACTACACTTGTTGCAGGTTAATCCATTTGTAATTCTTAAATCGATTTAAATCTCCCCTCAAACATTTAAAACTCCCAAAAGATCTTACAGCTTAGCTACTTTATGTAGAGATGCAACTTGACTTGCATTGTTTTGATTAGGTCTGACTTCCTCCGTCTGATATTTCACTTTGTGTTAGGCCAAAAGACACAATTTAGGTGAATGTTTTGCGCGTCTACAAATATACTTTGAGAGAGGTGGGGTACACTTGCGGTCTTAAAATATTTTGACTCTGCGTTCTAAGAATGTTTGCCCCAATGTAGTTTCCATGCAGTCTCTTCCTGCAGTCACCAAACCTTGGTGTGAATGAAACAAAGTAACATAGGAGAGAGAGAGAGAGAGAGTGAGAGAGAGACAGAGAGAGAGACAGAGAGAGAGACAGGGACAGAGAGCCAGGGAGAGGTAGAGAGGGAGAGAGAGAGAGAGAGAGAGAGAGAGAGAGAGAGAGAGAGAATGAGAGAGAGAGGAAGAGAGGAAGAGAGGGAGAGAGAGAGAGAGAGAGAGGAAGAGAGGGAGAGAGAGAGGAAGAGAGAGAGAGAGAGAGACAGGAAGAGAGAGAGAGAGAGAGAGAGAGAGAGGAAGAGAGAGAGAGAGAGGAAGAGAGAGAGAGAGAGAGAGAGAGGAAGAGAGAGAGAGAGAGGAAGAGAGAGAGAGAGAGAGGAAGAGAGAGAGAGTGAGAGTCAGGGACAGAGAGCCAGGGACAGAGAGCCAGGGAGAGATAGAGAGGGAGAGATAGAGAGGGAGAGAGAGAGAGAGAGAGAGAGAGAGAGAGAGAGGAAGAGAGGAAGAGAGAGAGAGGGAGAGAGGGAGAGAGAGAGAGAGAGAGAGAGAGAGAGAGAGTCAGGGACAGAGAGCCAGGGAGAGATAGAGAGGGAGATATATATATATATATATATATATAGAGAGAGAGAGAGAGGAAGAGAGAGAGAGAGAGAGAGAGAGAGAGAGAGAGAGAGGAAGAGAGAGAGAGAGAGAGAGAGAGAGAGAGAGAGGAAGAGAGAGAGAGAGAGAGGAAGAGAGAGAGAGAGAGAGAGAGGAAGAGAGAGAGAGTGAGAGTCAGGGACAGAGAGCCAGGGACAGAGAGCCAGGGAGAGATAGAGAGGGAGAGATAGAGAGGGAGAGAGAGAGAGAGAGAGAGGAAGAGAGGGAGAGAGGGAGAGAGGGAGAGAGAGAGAGGGAGAGAGAGAGAGGGAGAGAGAGAGGAGAGAGAGGAGAGAGAGAGAGAGAGAGAGAGAGAGAGAGAGAGAGAGAGAGAGAGAGAGAGAGAGAGAGAGAGAGAGAGAGAGAGAGAGAGAGAGAGAGAGAGAGAGTCAGGGACAGAGAGCCAGGGAGAGATAGAGAGGAGATATATATATATATATATATATATAGAGAGAGAGAGAGAGAGAGAGAGAGAGAGAGAGAGAGAGAGAGAGAGAGAGAGAGAGACAGGGACAGAGAGCCAGGGAGAGATAGAGAGAGAGATTGAGAGATTGATTTTCTTGGTGTAACAGAAATCCACTCCTTCCTCTTTCAGGATGGAGGGACGCAATGTTATTATAATTTTATTTTTCCGTACTGTGGCATAGATGCAGGCGGGGCAGGGCTTGTCAGAAGCGGGGGAGTAGTGGTGGGCACTCTCTAAGTGGGCATGATGGTGGGGTCGGCCAAACAGTCATGTGCACTGAGCATGTTCTCCACTCGCTGTATCGCACAGCCTGGGTGTAGAACATGCACAGGCTCCCACTCCCTGTCTTAGCGCCGACCCACGGCACTAAGACCAATCACAAGGCTGCTGTCATGCTGGTGACAGCAGCGTCGTGATTGGCTGGGGGAGCCTGTGTGCTTCCTGCTTCTAGGAGTCGACCGAAGAGGACCGAGAGGCAGAAGCCAGTCTGCTTGTGTAAGTGATTTTTTTGCTTCATCCCTCACCCCACCACACCTGTTAGGGAGCTGACACCACTGCCAAATAGATCAATTTCAGACTGGTATAAATTGTGTTTATTTTTAAAATACTGAAGTATGCTAAAAGGTGATGGATGGAATGCTTGAATGAATCTCTGCCATTGATAATTGCTCAAGGTAGCATTGCAATCTATTGTTCTTTTGCCCACCATGTCACCTCAATTTGGACCCAGCCATACGCAAATCAATCTTGGCCCTGCTGCAATGGGAACAGTCCCACCCGAACTGTCAGGCCAGGTCCTCCCTGAATTGGAACACAAGCAAGCAAAGGTCGATTTCACCCTTAATAGGGCTCTTCAGTGGAGTCTAGCCTGCTCTGGTGGCACAGTGGGCCGAGACCCGTTCCACCTATGGACATCGCACTAAAGCATACAATAAGGGGATGGATTGCGACTACTCATGGCCTCGTTTCAGTCCATCATTATCTTACATGTCGAGCCTCTTCAGTTTGGACCCAGCCATGTGCAAATCAGTCTTGACCATTCTCCATTGGGAACAGTCCAGCCCGAACTGCCTGGCCACTGGAACCAAGCTATACCCGACTGATGGCCCTTAATCCGGGCGGAAACGGTCTTGGGGTGCTTGTATTCCGGTTAAGGGAGCATCTGTCCTGGCAGCTCGGGCTGGGCTGCTACTCAGGTAACATGGTGTTCAAAATAGCCATGGACTGACGTGCGAGAGTGATTACTAGAGGCTGAGATAACTTCAAGCATTCCATCCATCACTTTTTGTGTATTTAAAATACGACACAAAACTGCAATAACTGGTAAGTAGCAGGAATGTTGTGCAGTGCAAACAAAATAACCCTTGCAGTTATCCCCATAAGTGAACTTTACTTCCTCTCGTCAAAATTCCAAAAATGTGAAAAGCATAGTCGGGCGCTTGCAAATAATCCAGGTTTGACTTTGAGCATGAATAGACTCTCGAAGCTAATGAAGCCCTGAAACGCCTCTGGAAATGCCCGGTGGATGCTGCTGTCAATGTTGGATGGGCTTAGGGGCGAAGATCCTCGGCCGACAAAGCAGCCTTGTGGGAGCAGCACATTTGTTTCTGAAAGACACGGACGTGGTTTACAGTGGCAAAGCATTGCTCCTTGGTAGTGTGGTATCAGACCCAATGTTTCTGAATATTTTATGGCAGTGGTTCTTAACCTTTCGATTTCTGTGGACCCCCAAATTATTACTGGAACCTGGGGATCCCCATTGAATCATTACTGGTATCCGGGGGCACCCCCTGAGTCATTATTGGAATGCGGGGACCCCAGCTAAGCATTCTTGATGATTTGAACCGCAAGAGAATATACTAAAATTACAGAAACCAGCATCCATCAAAACAAGTACACAACTGATGAAGTACTTTATTTAATTCACGAACAAATCAAAATTTAAATTTTAATGAGACGGTTGGATCTTTACTAAGTTGACGGCTAGAGCGGTCGACCTCAAAGCTGCGGAACCGGGTTCGAGTCTCAGCATCGACGCTCAACATCCTGTGATTCTGGGCAAATCACTAAATCTCCCCGTGCCTAACGAAAATGAATGTGTCAATCTGTAACGAAACTGGTGCTCATGTAAAGCGCTCTGATACCTGATATCTTCGGGTCTAGTTTGTGCTATATAAAACTCTAAAAAATAAAAATATATAAATCTATTGAGGCCACTCAGCGCCCATACTATATTCTGTTTGATGCATCTACACTGCTCCCACAAATCACTTTGAAGATACTAACATCATTTTTATGCTCCAACTTCAAATTCCTTTAAATTTACAGAATGTGTTAAAATTGTAAATTTACAATGTGCTTCTTTACTTATATCTTTACTTATATACTCTTTAATAATCTGTTATTATTACTTCATTTCCTAAGTAGACACAAACCCCCTGAGAAGGCTTTTGGGAGCCCCAGGGGTCCCCGTACCACATGTTAAGAATCACTGTTTTATGGGTTTCTTAGCAGAACAATATGTAAAAGCCAAGGCTTTTGAGTAAATAACATTTGGAAAATTGTTCCACAAAAGAAATCCCATGGCCCCATTGAGGGAACCTGTTCCTGTGGGAGAACCCATTGGTTTCAGAGCGCTGGCCCAATGCAGTAAGTTCGCTGGTTTTAGTTGCTCGTCAAGCCCTGCAGTGACTCTCGCGCCTCAGCGCGATGACTCCTTGAGTTTTGGGATCTCAAGGATGGTCTATCCATCAAATATTTATTTCAGTACAAAAAAGGCCCATTAAGATCCACAAATGTAACAAATAACATACCAAATGTCCTCCAAGCTTTGAGCTTCAGGTTTCCACATTACTCACCTGTTCCAGTTTAATGACCTCACTCTCCAGTGCCTCCAGAGTGGTGCCGTGGGAGCTCCCTTGATGTCTGTGCCTGGCTTGCCACCACTTCAGACTCTATGGGGTGTGTGTGAATGTACCGCTTGGATATTCAGTGCATAGTTCTCTGGACAAACGCATTACTGATGTCCTTTGTTCACACAATCACCTAAACTAGGGGTAAAATGTTTTTATTTCTAGTTGCGCCTTGCACCTTTGTCGCATGACGTCCCCCAGCGGGCGGGGAGAGCGGTTTCCTAGCATCTGATACCTAGAGAGTCCTCTAGCAAGGAGGTTGTAACACTTGCACTTGACAGATAAGTCAGCTTTTAGAGGCAGCCTATGAAATTTGTGTATCTTATGTTTCCAAAGTGTTTCAGGAATGTGGTCTTTAAACCATAAAAGACTAACTTTGTGTGTAAAGCAGTGTGCAACTTAATCTCTTTACTTTAAAGGTCTCGAAAATATCTCTTTAGCCAAAATATTCCGACTGTAGGGGGAAAAAGATACATGTAATTAACAAGTAACTGTATAATACTGTGCATAAAACACAGCCATCTGAGAACGGTGAGGACAAAAGAAAGGATGTATACTTGATGCGCAGACTAAGGTGTGTACCTACCGTCAGCAGTTTGCCTGCTGGTTGGCCCGACTGGCTGAAAATGATAGTGCTCTTTCTGGATGCTTGTATCATATTGCCTTTAGACATCAGTATTGTGAAATTAATCGGATACTATTGTATGACACCCACTGTGCTTTTCTCCCTCGCAGAGAAGCGTGCTTGAGTTGTTGCACTCCAAAAGCGAGATCGTCCGGCAATATGCTGCCCGGCTCGTCAACGCGTTTGCGTCGCTGGCTGAGGGTAAGAGTCCTTCTCTGCTCTGTGCATTATCTCCCAGCTTTGTATCTTGGAGAAATTGCTACATCAATTCTATGTATTGCAAACATCTGCTTGACACCAGCATAACCCATAGCCATCATGATCGTGCTGGGAATCCACCCCACTAGTCCCTGCAAGGATCCCCCAAACGTTCAACCATGTCTGATGTACCCCTCCACAACACATTCTTCAATTCTCCCTCAGAACTCCGTAAGCAATCAAAATGTTGTTGACAAGCTGCATAAAGAACATGCGTATGGGGTAGCCTTCTGAATCTGTTTTGCTGACACATACATATTTGAACTTCCACTAATGGACTCTTTGTCCTAAAAAAGAATTCTGGTGCATGAATAGAGGTTCCGCCAATCCTCCCCGACTGGTTGTGCTGTAGGGTGTGAGAGCAATGGGCCAGATGTATCAAGCATTTTTCCGGATGTGACTGGAAAAATGCATTTTGCTATGTATCATTCCCAAATTGCAATTCGGTAACACGTTACCGAATCAAAATTTAGAATTGCAAATACTTACGGGTTCATTATTACGAAGGGGCGTGTTTAGGGAGTCACTTCCTAATACCGAATCACAGTGGTATGTAAGAATGTTTAGCGACCAAAATGCAATCGCTAAACATTCACATTTTACTGCCTACTTCAAGTTGGTGGTAACCCATTTGCAAATGGGAAGGGATCCTCGAGGAATCCCATTTGTGAATGGTTGCAAAAACGTTTTTTAAGAGCTGGTGGTGGTCCTACAGATTTCAGCCTACTCTTAAAAAATGAAATGAACACTTAATTTTTAATTTTTCTTATTTAGACAGAAAACTCTAAGGAAAACGGGCTGCATTAAAAAAAATTGCTTTATTTAAAAGCAATCACAGACATGATGGTCTGCTGACCCCAGCAAGCCCATCTCTGTGATTTAAAAAAATTCCTAATGAGTAGCAAATTGCGAACTACCGTGTAAATATTTATGAGGTGGGTCAATCTGTGACTCACCAGGAATCGAGAAATGAACTCTGAGTTTCATACTTTAGTAATAGCGATTTCCTAATTGCAGTTCACGTAAAATTGCAATTAGGCAATCTCTATTCCTAATATTGATATATCTGGCCCAGTGTCTTCTCCTTCGTCCTTTAGCTACTGACCATGTTAATTCCCTGTGTGTAGAGAAATAATGTGCCACTCTGCCAGCATCATTCTCTTGCTTCCTTCAATTTGTCAACTTCAGAATTGTTTCTGCACCAACTTTGCCTGGCATTGCCTGTGGCACACCAGTACGGCACTGGTGTTGGTGGTTTGGCGCTCCATCCTTTCCAGTGCATCCGACTCATTCCTACTTCGCCATTATGGTCCAAAACATCTGTTTTTCCATAATTCTTCATCTTCCTTGAACATCCAGTGAAGTTGGTTGTATTTTGGAATTTCCCACCTTAGGAGCCTATTCAGAGCTTTCGTGATGTGGTTCATCCACCAAAAAGTGACAGATGTTCCGTTCTCCGTCTTAAGTGTGCATTGATGTCAATGGCACTCAGTATGGCAGAAGCGACAGCTGTCAGTTATTGGAGGATGTCCTGCTCCACTAACCTGTATATAAGGCCCTATATGTGAAAGCAGGGCTCTGACTGACCAATCAGCCTTTGTAAATGTCTGGAGCTGGCCTGTGAAAGTCACAAAATCTGAAGATCTTGTCCTTTTAAGTGGGTGAAATTGCTACCTAGAGAAACAGTCTTCACTAATATCTTGAAATAGTTTTCTGTTTGGATTTCAGAGATATTTGGCAATCCCCTTAGTTTTAGACTAGAGTTTATACTTATTAGGGCTTTCATGAGTCTGGGCCATGCCATCTACTGTGAATGTTCCTAAATGCTCTATGCAGCCTGGTCCTTGGAATGGGTACTGGCACCTAGCTGTTGTCATAAAAGATTGTATGACTCAGATTAACGTCTACTGTTCAACACCCTGCAACTTGAAAATGGAAGTGGTCCGGGTTTCACTGGAATCCTCTTGAAAAATTGTCCTTGGAAACCTCCTGCCTTCATTATTGTTGACGGCCCGGGTATTAATTCTCCCGGAGGATCAATAAGGGAGATTCAGACTTCCGTTCTCAAGCTCAATATCTTTCTTCCCTGCAGACACAGTGGAACTGTTTATCACTCCTTGCCATGCTGCCATGGGTGTCCAATCCACTTTTAAGCCATTCCATGGCATTTCAGTCTTTGTCTCTTATTCCTCACACATTCATCCACAGTAGAGAGCATGGCATTCAACATGAATGTCAGAAAAGTACTGTATGTGTGGATGTAGATGGAAAAGGCAACCACAGCCCTCAGTGCACATGACGTGGCCTATCGTAAGAACTGTGAGGCAGGGATATAGTCAAGGAATCCCATCCATTTCCTGATTAGCTAGTTCTAGTTATTACTCTGGCTAATCGTATGCACTTCTCCTTCCTTGATACATCTCATTCTCTAAAATTGGATATTTCATAAATTAACATGGTTTGAATCAGCTCAGACGTCGAGCTGGAAGTCCCACAGTAACCATAGAAAGCAGAGCAATGTTAGACATAGACTGAAAAGCTTTAACTCTGTCACAGAATGTAGCCCATCCACATCATTTTAATATATCTAAACTTCAGCCAATCAGCACACAGCATTCAACCTTCCTCACCCAGGTCACTCTAATTCAGATTTCTACTGCATGTTGTGTGGAAGGAAGTCCCCTGAGCTCTGCTCAGTCAGTCACAGGTAAGTTGACTATTTTTACTTAAGTGTCCCTTTACCATCCCTAAGACTTGATCATGGCTGAAAGATCTGAAATAATTATTTTTAGAATGTGTCACCTGTGGCAGGAAAAGGCTTCACTAAAGACCCTCATAAGGACTGCATGTATTGTTTATATCCTGCCCACAAGGCAAAAGATTGGACCTTTTCTACAAAAACCTGAAAAGACCGAGAAAGTAGACTTTGAATTTGGCTCCACACATCTGAATAAGGAGAAACTCACACTTCTGAAGTGGAATATGAGCGTACTACGAATGTTGCAGGGAGCGCACATACAAGGGCTCATTCATGCCGAGTATGCTTCAAAATCAACACTAGAAGATAAATCCTAAACTTCTGAGGAACCTCCAAAAAAAGCTCACAAAAGAAATCTGTGTGAGAAATTGAGGTCACCTATGAGGTAGTAATACTGACTGAAAAAAATGCCTTCAAAGTCAGCCCCAAGACGTCCTTTGTGCCACCAATGCCAAACAATGTGTCTGAGGAATCCAATCCAAAAATGAAAATGTCTACATCATTGCCATCGACAAGAAGACTAAGGTCCAGTCATTAACCACGGCTCTGGGAAAAACCTTGTGGATGCCGAAACCGCCAACAAGACCGTCATTGAAAACTTTTACTCCTTTGATGACTACACCATTGATGACTGCTTCAACGACACCATCTACTGCACTATCCAAGACAATCACATTGGCACAGTCAACAAAACTGTGAACAATGATGAAACACAATCAAGGCGTCATACAAGAAGGACATCTCCACGTTCTTCTGCCATGTGTCTTTGTGTCAGGGTCCGTCAACACCATTGTCACAATACTACTCTTTGACAACTCAGTCTATACCACCAACTGGACATGAGCCATACTCTGATGATGATGATGAGGAAGCATGTCAAATGCTGCCTGTCCCTCACCAGTCTACTGGCCCGGAATAGGATGATTATGTAGCACGCATTTCAGGAGGAGTGATCCTCCCACGGCATATTCCCTCCTGATGCCATTGGTGGCTTTAATAACCTCATCAAAACGGCGTTTAAGAGATTTAATTTGCCAGTACCAACTAAAGACAGTTTTCTTTATGACTTTAAGGAGCCAACAAGAAAATCAGTAAAGTCAATACCAATATTTGTCCAGAAGTCTTGAAAATCCAGCCACTGTAGCTTCTGTGATCCCCAGGCTTGAAAAGAAATACAAGGTGCCTGCAAGTACACTGGCTTCCCTCGTTGGCCACCGCACTGCAGTTTGGTAATCCCATGTAGAGTCGGTGGTGATGCAGGAGTCCCAACTACGATCAAGAAACCGGACTTCTCCATGTGCTGCTCCAAACAATCGAGAGGTCAGAAGATTTAACAATACCTGTTGAAGGTTTTCTGCAACAGCAGATCCTCTACCACGATAACCAACTCATTGGCAATCCTTGCCTGGATTGACCGATACATTGTGGTCATATATCAGACCAAATATGGACTACCTACTAGATGACAAAAAGACCAAAGCAAATGCGATGCTCAGTGAAGGAGAAAAAAATTGTCTGCAATCACTGATACAGCAGTTGGCATTGCAGCTCTCTTACTCGGGCAGAGTTGGTTGTGCTCCACGTCTTATAGACTGGAGGTACCAAGTAGGATCTTACACATGCCATACAATGGAGAATCTTTGTTTGGACTGCATGTAGATGACGCTGTCCGGTCCATTAAATCAGACACAGCATGATCTGTAGGAGTCCTTCGGCAAAGGCGACCTCAGCCCATTCATGGAACCTGTGGAGTGTGCCAACAAACTTACAGAGGAGGATGCCAGCCGAATAGGTACCAACCGTACCAGTGGTCTCAGCAGACATATTCCACCTAGGTTCTATGTACTAGTACAGGGTGGCACCACAAGTGTCCTATCATACACAGGACCCTGGTAGGAAAGCTGGATATCAGTAATGATGTAACGAGTGCTCAAGATAACAGTGAAACTGCAGAGGCGATGGCCACATAGAATCGAGACATTTGTGTAGGAGGGAAAATTGTGTCTCGTACAAACAGTGGACCAATATAACATTGGCTCGCTGGGTATTAGACCCCATACAGGTTGGTCACACACTAGAGTTTATCCAGGAACCACCACATACCCCACTACTCAACAGGCCCCATCTACACCTTCATCTGTTAACATCTGAGATTCTCACTATGGTTTAGAAAGGGGTGATAGAACAAACCACCAGGTTCCTGCAAAATGTAGGTTTTTATTCTCACTTTTTCCTTATAAAGAAAAAAAATCGGGAAATAAAACAAGTTTGACAAAAACTAATCATTTCGCATTTTGACTTTATAAGCAGTCCTCCCACTTCTTTGACGAAGATATTACATGACATCTCTGGACCGGCACCAGGCACATTTTCATTTATCAATCCATGGCAGACATTGAAAATATCTGAGATTCAAAGTGACTGGTCACCATCATCAATTCAGAGTACTCTCCCGTTTGGCCCAAGTCAGCTCAAAATTTTTACGAAGTGCATGGATCCAGTAACGACTTATCTGAAAAAGAAAACATGTCAAATATTTCCATATTAGACGATTGTCAAACCAAAGGAAATTCTCCCAAGGCCACAACAGCATGTATCAATGACTCTCTACAGCTCTTCAACAGGCTATGCATTATTTTAAACAAAGGCAGTCCATCATTAGTTCCTTGGAGGAAAATGCAACATTTTGGAGCAACGCTAGGCACAGATTCCAAAAACCTTTTCACAGTGTGCCAGGGTACAATGTTCCCGCCAAAAATAACATGATTCGAGGCTGCAGGTAGTAGGCCCCGATCACAGACCTGCACAAGGTATCTGATGGTATGACCACTGGATGCACTTTGGTGATTTCATAATACAACAAAGGCCTGGAGTGGGTCGACTTCGGTTCAAGGTCACAGATGAGAAGAGTCCAGCCTGAACTGTCAAGCCTAGTCTTCTCTGAACCGGAACACAAGCAACCCAGGAGCAGTTGCATACTTTTATCGGCTCATCAGCGGGGTGTAGCTTGGTTCCAGTGACAGTGTGCACGGGACCCACATCTGGGCATACCCGTTCCACTTAGGGCGGCTCACTAAAGTATACAAAAGTGATGGATGGAACCCTTGAATTATCCTCAGCCACTGGTAATTTCTCGGTGCATCCCATTCCATCATTATTTTGCACACCATGCCACCTCAATTTGGACCCAGTTATATGCAAATCAGTGTTAAGCCTGCTCCAATGGGGACAGACCAGCCTAAACTGCCAAGTCAGCTTCTCGCTGAACCGGAACACAAGAAACCCAAGACCAGTTTCGTCCTTTTTATGGGCTCGTCAGCAAGGCATTGCTTGGTTCCAGTGACATAGTGTGTACTCCAGTTTGTCTACCCCAGTACCAGCAGAGTATTCTTGCTGTTTTTGGCTCTGATTTGGACCCATTGCAAGAGGCACCCTTTGTCCTAAGAACACTGATGATGATGATGAGGAAAAGGGTAGTTTGCTACACCTTCATTATACTGATGATGTATTTACTCCTACAAAAGGCCAGCCGGCCAGACACATCTGCGGAAATCGCTAGGTTCGCCATTTGAGCTCTCAGCAAAAGATACTGCTTCATTTGCTGTGGTTGTTTAGAGAGTACTTGAAACACTAGAATTGCAGTTTCACACTGTTGAGACAAAACAAATGTATTGACCGATATTGTTCAACCGTGGCCAGCTTCATCTGAGCCTTTATTGGCATTAAATGAAATGCTTACTGATACCTTTCTGGCTACATGTGCCAAGCAATGTTCATGTATGCAAATCAGACACATCGCTAGGCAGCATAGACTGACCACTGGTGACCCGGACTTCCTAATCAAGCATCCTTCACAGAGGGCCTGATCGATTAATCTTCGATAAGCAGGATAAATACAAATTATTTTCCGTACAATCTTGCAAGTGGAGATTCCAAATAAATTGAAGGGTCCAGGAAGTAATATTTTTGGCTAGTCTAAACCTCAGATCTGTCACCGCAGTTTGTCTTTTGGATAGGTACATCTATGCATTGTGGGTGATGGCCAGCAACATCTTGCCGGCTGTCCTGGAGGACATCAGGGCCTCATTAGCCAAATGATACATGATGGTCAGGCTGCAGCCTAATATGTGCTCTGAGCTGACCTGGACACTACAGGCTGCCTTGGCAGTTCTCAGAAGACAGTCATAGATAAGATCGACCAGCATTTCTGGAGACGGATCAGTGTCCTTAATGGACATATCCTGAACGGCTCTGGTCTACTTGGAAAAGGGCTGATTCGGTGCTGGAATGATATAAGGGTTTTCGCCCCACAACATGATCTCTGGTGCTGGAGACACCCGCTAAACAATTTCTCTATCCTTACAGAAAATTTGGAAGCTATTCCAGAGTGTTTGTTTATAGACCATGCCAGCCCTCTCAACTGGCACTGCAGCAACCAACTCGGCCCTTTCTAGCTAGGCGGCATGGATTGCATCAGAGGGATTTGTCCAAACAAGCACGGGCAGCAGTCCTTCAGTTCTTCCTCTCCTGCTGCAGTGGCTGCCAATCCACTTTTGTTTGTCCTTTCTGGCTAACGTCTAGGAGGTGGGTGACAGAATACACTATTGCCTACCCATCTGGAGATCCAGCACATGGGACATGTGGGTCATGCAAATTGTTCAAAGGGGCGATGCCCTACCCTTCATCTCCTCCCTACTCTACCTTTCTACCACAGTGGAGCGACTTTCAGAGGACCGCTCTCCCCTCTGGAAGTAGAAAGTCAAACTTCTGTTGGCCATCAGACTTGGATGCGTCTCCCATTACTTTCTCATTCTGAGGAAGTATGGTGGCCCCAGGCCTAATTTGGACCTTCATCCACTGAATGACTGGTTCAAAATGCATACTCTGGCTCGGATACTTTAAGCCCTGGATCCAGGAGACTGCATGCGCCCTTGTACCTGCGGGATGTATATTTCCATATATCAATTGGGCAGTCCCACAAGCGTTACCTGCAGCTCAAGGTTGGACAGGAACACTTTAAATTTGCCATGTTCCCCTTCAGCCCCTCGGTTGGTATGAAAGTGATAGCAGTTGTCGTTCCCTTCTTCAGAGTTCAGGAGTACATGTATTCCTGTCCCTAAATTACAGTTGTTAAAGGCAAACTCGCCATAGTCGTTCAAAGATCACCTCTGCATGTTGACCAAATTCCTAAAATTGTTTGGTTTAACCATCAATAACTCTAAAACAAATGCCCTTTTGCACCAAAGGAATAGGGTTCTCTTATAACATCAATAAATGACAATGTATCCTCTGGTGGACTATATATTATACACCATTCACATTCATAACGGTCACTCGTATCTCGTTCTTCAAAAATAACACAAAATGGAAAAATATCGTTCTCTGCTCCAAATAATGTGCCAACACGCACATGTGGTAATAGAATTTTTACAAAACGGTTGATTAACAACAATAAAAACAGTTCATAATAAGGAAGATTCAAATGTCACAGAGAATCATATATATTTCACATCTCTACACAAATAGTACTAGTATCCTGCAACAATTGTATACACATAAGACTCAATCTTGCAAAAGAAAATAAACCACATGGAAAAAGGAAAAAAAAGAGAGCATTAAAAAACAATACACTTTGTCATCACTACAGCACATCCGTGTAAAAATAGCGTTAAGGCTGGAACTCGATATGTTGAAATATATTTGATATCTTTTGTGCGAACCCGCAACTCAGATCAGGTGTCCAAGCGTCGACGCGTTTCGATGGTATCATCCTGGTTAAACCATCTCTCTCAAGACAGTAATATTAACTCCCGAGTTGCATATGTAAGGACAACCAATATAATATACCTTCCAGATATTGTTTTCTTAATGGAGAGATTACAAACGCACATTTGCTGGGGGGATTCACTGGTTCGCAGTATCACAGGCATCCCTCAAATGGCTCGTTCAGAAAACCAATCTTCCAAGTTACAGTTCACAGCTTACACAACAGCCGATGCTTCCTTCATAGTGCACTGAGAGGCACCGCCACAGATGCCCCGGTGGGGCTCTTATAGAAATGACATACTGCACTGAGGGCACCGCCACAGATGCCCCGGTGGGGCTCTTATAGAAATGACATACTGCACTGAGGGCACCGCCACAGCTGCCCCGGTGGGGCTCTTATAGAAATGACATACTGCACTGAGGGACACCGCCACAGATGCACCGGTGGGGCTCTTATAGAAATGACATACTGCACTGATGGCACCGCCACAGATGCCCCGGTGGGGCTCTTATAGAAATGACATACTGCACTGAGGGCACCGCCACAGCTGCCCCGGTGGGGCTCTTATAGAAATTACATACTGCACTGAGGGGCACCGCCACAAATGCCCCGGTGGGGCTCTTATAGAAATGACATACTGCACTGAGGGCACCGCCACAGATGCCCCGGTGGGGCTCTTATAGAAATGACATACTGCACTGAGGGCACCGCCACAGATGCCCCGGTGGGGCTCTTATAGAAATGACATACTGCACTGAGGGCACAGCCACAGATGCCCCGGTGGGGCTCTTATAGAAATGACATACTGCACTGAGAGGCACCGCCACAGATGCCCCGGTGGGGCTCTTATAGAAATGACATACTGCACTGAGGGGCACCCCCACAGATGCCCCGGTGGGGCTCTTATAGAAATGACATACTGCACTGAAGGGCACCCCCACAGATGCCCCGGTGGGGCTCTTATAGAAATGACATACTGCACTGAGGGGCACCCCCACAGATGCCCCGGTGGGGCTCTTATAGAAATGACATACTGCACTGAGGGGCACCGCCACAGATGCCCCGGTGGGGCTCTTGTAGAAATGACATACTGCACTGAGGGGCACCGCCAAAGATGCCCCGGTGGGGCTCTTGTAGAAATGACATACTGCACTGAGGGCACTGCCACAGATGCCCCGGTGGGGCTCTTATAGAAATGGCATACTACACTGAGGGGCACCCGCACAGATGCCCCGGTGGGGCTCTTACAGAAATGACATACTGCACTGAGAGGCACCGCCACAGATGGCCCTGTGGGGCTCTTATAGAAATGACATACTGCACTGAGAGGCACCGCCACAGATGCCCCGGTGGGGCTCTTATAAAAATGACATACTGCACTGAGGGGCACCCCCACAGATGCCCCGGTGGGGCTCTTATAGAAATGACATACTGCACTGAGAGCACTGCCACAGATGCCCCGGTGGGGCTCTTATAGAAATGACATACTGCACTGAGGGGCACCACCACAGATGCCCCGGTGGGGCTCTTATAGAAATGACATCTTTAATAATGCCCCATAGTTTACGCTGTGTCCTCAAATAGTATTATCTTGTTAGTATGCTACTAGCCAGGGAACTTTAAAATAAGGGTTCCAAATCTGTCCCTTCATCAATTGGGTCTTAATCTCCAAAATCCAGCACTGTTCTACATCCGGTCTGCGTTTATTAAAACAAACAAAATACTACTATTTGAGGACACAGAGTAAACTATTGGTCTTCAACTATGGGGCATTATTAAAGATGTCATTTCTATAAGAGCCCCACTGGGGCATCTGTGGCAGTGCCCTCAGTGCAGTATGTCATTTCTATAAGAGCCCCACCGGGGCATCTGTGGCGGTGCCCCTCAGTGCAGTATGTCATTTCTATAAGAGCCCCACCGGGGCATCTGTGGGGGTGCCCCTCAGTGCAGTATGTCATTTCTATAAGAGCCCCACCGGGGCATCTGTGGGGGTGCCCTTCAGTGTAGTATGTCATTTCTATAAGAGCCCCACCGGGGCATCTGTGGGGGTGCCCCTCAGTGCAGTATGTCATTTCTATAAGAGCCCCACCGGGGCATCTGTGGCGGTGCCCTCAGTGCAGTATGTCATTTCTATAAGAGCCCCACCGGGGCATCTGTGGCGGTGCCCTCAGTGCAGTATGTCATTTCTATAAGAGCCCCACCGGGGCATCTGTGGCGGTGCCCCTCAGTGCAGTATGTCATTTCTATAAGAGCCCCACCGGGGCAGCTGTGGCGGTGCCCTCAGTGCAGTATGTCATTTCTATAAGAGCCCCACCGGGGCATCTGTGGCGGTGCCCCTCAGTGCAGTATGTCATTTCTATAAGATCCCCACCGGGGCATCTGTGGCGGTGTCCCTCAGTGCAGTATGTCATTTCTATAAGAGCACCACCGGGGCAGCTGTGGCGGTGCCCTCAGTGCAGTATGTCATTTCTATAAGAGCCCCACCGGTGCATCTGTGGCGGTGTCCCACAGTGCAGTATGTCATTTCTATAAGAGCCCCACCGGGGCAGCTGTGGCGGTGCCCTCAGTGCAGTATGTCATTTCTATAAGAGCCCCACCGGGGCATCTGTGGCGGTGCCTCTCAGTGCAGTATGTCATTTCTATAAGAGCCCCACCGGGGCATCTGTGGCGGTGCCCTCAGTGCAGTATGTCATTTCTATAAGAGCCCCACCGGGGCATCTGTGGCGGTGCCCCTCAGTGCAGTATGTCATTTCTACAAGAGCCGCACCGGGGCAGCTGTGGCGGTGCCCTCAGTGCAGTATGTCATTTCTATAGGAGCCCCACCGGGGCAGCTGTGGCGGTGCCCTCAGTGCAGTATGTCATTTCTATAAGAGCCCCACCGGGGCATCTGTGGGGGTGCCCTTCAGTGCAGTATGTCATTTCTATAAGAGCCCCACCAGGGCATCTGTGGGGGTGCCCCTCAGTGCAGTATGTCATTTCTATAAGAGCCCCACCGGGGCATCTGTGGCGGTGCCCTCAGTGCAGTATGTCATTTCTATAAGAGCCCCACCGGGGGATCTGTGGCGGTGCCCCTCAGTGCAGTATGTCATTTCTATAAGAGCCCCACCGGGGCAGCTGTGGCGGTGCCCTCAGTGCAGTATGTCATTTCTTTAAGAGCCCCACCGGGGCATCTGTGGCGGTGCCCCTCAGTGCAGTATGTCATTTTTATAAGAGCCCCACCGGGGCATCTGTGGCGGTGTCCCTCAGTGCAGTATGTCATTTCTATATGAGCCCCACCGGGGCAGCTGTGGCGGTGCCCTCAGTGCAGTATGTCATTTCTATAAGAGCCCCACCGGTGCATCTGTGGCGGTGTCCCTCAGTGCAGTATGTCATTTCTATAAGAGCCCCACCGGGGCAGCTGTGGCGGTGCCCTCAGTGCAGTATGTCATTTCTATAAGAGCCCCACCGGGGCAGCTGTGGCGGTGCCCTCAGTGCAGTATGTCATTTCTATAAGAGCCCCACCGGGGCATCTGTGGCGGTGCCTCTCAGTGCAGTATGTCATTTCTATAAGAGCCCCACCGGGGCATCTGTGGCGGTGCCCTCAGTGCAGTATGTCATTTCTATAAGAGCCCCACCGGGGCATGTGTGGCGGTGCCCCTCAGTGCAGTATGTCATTTCTATAAGAGCCGCACCGGGGCAGCTGTGGCGGTGCCCTCAGTGCAGTATGTCATTTCTATAAGAGCCCCACCGGGGCAGCTGTGGCGGTGCCCTCAGTGCAGTATGTCATTTCTATAAGAGCCCCACCGGGGCATCTGTGGCGGTGCCCCTCAGTGCAGTATGTCATTTCTATAAGAGCCCCACCGGGGCATCTGTGGCGGTGTCCCTCAGTGCAGTATGTCATTTCTATAAGAGCCCCACCGGGGCATCTGTGGCGGTGTCCCTCAGTGCAGTATGTCATTTCTATAAGAGCCCCACCGGGGCAGCTGTGGCGGTGCCCTCAGTGCAGTATGTCATTTCTATAAGAGCCCCACCGGTGCATCTGTGGCGGTGTCCCTTAGTGCAGTATGTCATTTCTATAAGAGCCCCACCGGGGCAGCTGTGGCGGTGCCCTCAGTGCAGTATGTCATTTCTATAAGAGCCCCACCGGGGCAGCTGTGGCGGTGCCCTCAGTGCAGTATGTCATTTCTATAAGAGCCCCACCGGGGCATCTGTGGCGGTGCCTCTCAGTGCAGTATGTCATTTCTATAAGAGCCCCACCGGGGCATCTGTGGCGGTGCCCTCAGTGCAGTATGTCATTTCTATTAGAGCCCCACCGGGGCATCTGTGGCGGTGCCTCTCAGTGCAGTATGTCATTTCTATAAGAGCCCCACCGGGGCACCTGTGGCGGTGCCCTCAGTGCAGTATGTCATTTCTATAAGAGCCCCACCGGGGCATCTGTGGCGGTGCCCTCAGTGCAGTATGTCATTTCTATAAGAGCCCCACCGGGGCACCTGTGGCGGTGCCCTCAGTGCAGTATGTCATTTCTATAAGAGCCCCACCGGGGCATCTGTGGCGGTGCCCTCAGTGCAGTATGTCATTTCTATAAGAGCCCCACCGGGGCATCTGTGGCGGTGCCTCTCAGTGCAGTATGTCATTTCTATAAGAGCCCCACCGGGGCATCTGTGGCGGTGCCCTCAGTGCAGTATGTCATTTCTATAAGCGCCCCACCGGTGCATCTGTGGCGGTGTCCCTCAGTGCAGTATGTCATTTCTATAAGAGCCCCACCGGGGCAGCTGTGGCGGTGCCCTCAGTGCAGTATGTCATTTCTATAAGAGCCCCACCGGGGCAGCTGTGGCGGTGCCCTCAGTGCAGTATGTCATTTCTATAAGAGCCCCACCGGGGCATCTGTGGCGGTGCCTCTCAGTGCAGTATGTCATTTCTATAAGAGCCCCACCGGGGCATCTGTGGCGGTGCCCTCAGTGCAGTATGTCATTTCTATAAGAGCCCCACCGGGGCATGTGTGGCGGTGCCCCTCAGTGCAGTATGTCATTTCTATAAGAGCCCCACCGGGGCAGCTGTGGCGGTGCCCTCAGTGCAGTATGTCATTTCTATAAGAGCCCCACCGGTGCATCTGTGGCAGTGTCCCTCAGTGCAGTATGTCATTTCTATAAGAGCCCCACCGGGGCAGCTGTGGCGGTGCCCTCAGTGCAATATGTCATTTCTATAAGAGCCCCACCGGGGCAGCTGTGGCGGTGCCCTCAGTGCAGTATGTCATTTCTATAAGAGCCCCACCGGGGCATCTGTGGCGGTGCCTCTCAGTGCAGTATGTCATTTCTATAAGAGCCCCACCGGGGCATCTGTGGCGGTGCCCTCAGTGCAGTATGTCATTTCTATAAGAGCCCCACCGGGGCATGTGTGGCGGTGCCCCTCAGTGCAGTATGTCATTTCTATAAGAGCCGCACCGGGGCAGCTGTGGCGGTGCCCTCAGTGCAGTATGTCATTTCTATAAGAGCCCCACCGGGGCAGCTGTGGCGGTGCCCTCAGTGCAGTATGTCATTTCTATAAGAGCCCCACTGGGGCATCTGTGGCTGTGCCCCTCAGTGCAGTATGTCATTTCTATAAGAGCCCCACCGGGGCATCTGTGGCGGTGTCCCTCAGTGCAGTATGTCATTTCTATAAGAGCCCCACTGGGGCAGCTGTGGCGGTGCCCTCAGTGCAGTATGTCATTTCTATAAGAGCCCCACCGGTTCATCTGTGGCGGTGTCCCTCAGTGCAGTATGTCATTTCTATAAGAGCCCCACCGGGGCAGCTGTGGCGGTGCCCTCAGTGCAGTATGTCATTTCTATAAGAGCCCCACCGGGGCAGCTGTGGCGGTGCCCTCAGTGCAGTATGTCATTTCTATAAGAGCCCCACCGGGGCATGTGTGGCGGTGCCCCTCAGTGCAGTATGTCATTTCTATAAGAGCCGCACCGGGGCAGCTGTGGCGGTGCCCTCAGTGCAGTATGTCATTTCTATAAGAGCCCCACCGGGGCAGCTGTGGCGGTGCCCTCAGTGCAGTATGTCATTTCTATAAGAGCGCCACCGGGGCATCTGTGGCGGTGCCCCTCAGTGCAGTATGTCATTTCTATAAGAGCCCCACCGGGGCATCTGTGGCGGTGTCCCTCAGTGCAGTATGTCATTTCTATAAGAGCCCCACCGGGGCATCTGTGGCGGTGTCCCTCAGTGCAGTATGTCATTTCTATAAGAGCCCCACCGGGGCAGCTGTGGCGGTGCCCTCAGTGCAGTATGTCATTTCTATAAGAGCCCCACCGGTGCATCTGTGGCGGTGTCCCTCAGTGCAGTATGTCATTTCTATAAGAGCCCCACCGGGGCAGCTGTGGCGGTGCCCTCAGTGCAGTATGTCATTTCTATAAGAGCCCCACCGGGGCAGCTGTGGCGGTGCCCTCAGTGCAGTATGTCATTTCTATAAGAGCCCCACCGGGGCATCTGTGGCGGTGCCTCTCAGTGCAGTATGTCATTTCTATAAGAGCCCCACCGGGCATCTGTGGCGGTGCCCTCAGTGCAGTATGTCATTTCTATTAGAGCCCCACCAGGGCATCTGTGGCGGTGCCTCTCAGTGCAGTATGTCATTTCTATAAGAGCCCCACCGGGGCACCTGTGGCGGTGCCCTCAGTGCAGTATGTCATTTCTATAAGAGCCCCACCGGGGCATCTGTGGCGGTGCCCTCAGTGCAGTATGTCATTTCTATAAGAGCCCCACCGGGGCACCTGTGGCGGTGCCCTCAGTGCAGTATGTCATTTCCATAAGAGCCCCACCGGGGCATCTGTGGCGGTGCCCTCAGTGCAGTATGTCATTTCTATAAGAGCCCCACCGGGGCATCTGTGGCGGTGCCTCTCAGTGCAGTATGTCATTTCTATAAGAGCCCCACCGGGGCATCTGTGGCGGTGCCCTCAGTGCAGTATGTCATTTCTATAAGAGCCCCACCGGGGCATGTGTGGCGGTGCCCCTCAGTGCAGTATGTCATTTCTATAAGAGCCGCACCGGGGCAGCTGTGGCGGTGCCCTCAGTGCAGTATGTCATTTCTATAAGAGCCCCACCGGGGCAGCTGTGGCGGTGCCCTCAGTGCAGTATGTCATTTCTATAAGAGCCCCACTGGGGCATCTGTGGCTGTGCCCCTCAGTGCAGTATGTCATTTCTATAAGAGCCCCACCGGGGCATCTGTGGCGGTGTCCCTCAGTGCAGTATGTCATTTCTATAAGAGCCCCACCGGGGCAGCTGTGGCGGTGCCCTCAGTGCAGTATGTCATTTCTATAAGAGCCCCACCGGTTCATCTGTGGCGGTGTCCCTCAGTGCAGTATGTCATTTCTATAAGAGCCCCACCGGGGCAGCTGTGGTGGTGCCCTCAGTGCAGTATGTCATTTCTATAAGAGCCCCACCGGGGCAGCTGTGGCGGTGCCCTCAGTGCAGTATGTCATTTCTATAAGAGCCCCACCGGGGCATCTGTGGCAGTGCCTCTCAGTGCAGTATGTCATTTCTATAAGAGCCCCACCGGGGCATCTGTGGCGGTGCCCTCAGTGCAGTATGTCATTTCTATTAGAGCCTCACCGGGGCATCTGTGGCGGTGCCTCTCAGTGCAGTATGTCATTTCTATAAGAGCCCCACCGGGGCACCTGTGGGGGTGCCCTCAGTGCAGTATGTCATTTCTATAAGAGCCCCACCGGGGCATCTGTGGCGGTGCCCTCAGTGCAGTATGTCATTTCTATAAGAGCCCCACCGGGGCACCTGTGGCGGTGCCCTCAGTGCAGTATGTCATTTCTATAAGAGCCCCACCGGGGCATCTGTGGCGGTGCCCTCAGTGCAGTATGTCATTTCTATAAGAGCCCCACCGGGGCATCTGTGGCGGTGCCTCTCAGTGCAGTATGTCATTTCTATAAGAGCCCCACCGGGGCATCTGTGGCGGTGCCCTCAGTGCAGTATGTCATTTCTATAAGAGCCCCACCGGGGCATCTGTGGCGGTGCCCCTCAGTGCAGTATGTCATTTCTATAAGAGCCCCACCGGGGCATCTGTGGCGGTGTCCCTCAGTGCAGTATGTCATTTCTATAAGAGCCCCACCGGGGCAGCTGTGGCGGTGCCCTCAGTGCAGTATGTCATTTCTATAAGAGCCCCACCGGTGCATCTGTGGCGGTGTCCCTCAGTGCAGTATGTCATTTCTATAAGAGCCCCACCGGGGCAGCTGTGGCGGTGCCCTCAGTGCAATATGTCATTTCTATAAGAGCCCCACCGGGGCAGCTGTGGCGGTGCCCTCAGTGCAGTATGTCATTTCTATAAGAGCCCCACCGGGGCATCTGTGGCGGTGCCTCTCAGTGCAGTATGTCATTTCTATAAGAGCCCCACCGGGGCATCTGTGGCGGTGCCCTCAGTGCAGTATGTCATTTCTATAAGAGCCCCACCGAGGCATGTGTGGCGGTGCCCCTCAGTGCAGTATGTCATTTCTATAAGAGCCGCACCGGGGCAGCTGTGGCGGTGCCCTCAGTGCAGTATGTCATTTCTATAAGAGCCCCACCGGGGCAGCTGTGGCGGTGCCCTCAGTGCAGTATGTCATTTCTATAAGAGCCCCACTGGGGCATCTGTGGCTGTGCCCCTCAGTGCAGTATGTCATTTCTATAAGAGCCCCACCGGGGCATCTGTGGCGGTGTCCCTCAGTGCAGTATGTCATTTCTATAAGAGCCCCACCGGGGCAGCTGTGGCGGTGCCCTCAGTGCAGTATGTCATTTCTATAAGAGCCCCACCGGTTCATCTGTGGCGGTGTCCCTCAGTGCAGTATGTCATTTCTATAAGAGCCCCACCGGGGCAGCTGTGGCGGTGCCCTCAGTGCAGTATGTCATTTCTATAAGAGCCCCACCGGGGCAGCTGTGGCGGTGCCCTCAGTGCAGTATGTCATTTCTATAAGAGCCCCACCGGGGCATCTGTGGCAGTGCCTCTCAGTGCAGTATGTAATTTCTATAAGAGCCCCACCGGGGCATCTGTGGCGGTGCCCTCAGTGCAGTATGTCATTTCTATTAGAGCCTCACCGGGGCATCTGTGGCGGTGCCTCTCAGTGCAGTATGTCATTTCTATAAGAGCCCCACCGGGGCACCTGTGGGGGTGCCCTCAGTGCAGTATGTCATTTCTATAAGAGCCCCACCGGGGCATCTGTGGCGGTGCCCTCAGTGCAGTATGTCATTTCTATAAGAGCCCCACCGGGGCACCTGTGGCGGTGCCCTCAGTGCAGTATGTCATTTCTATAAGAGCCCCACCGGGGCATCTGTGGCGGTGCCCTCAGTGCAGTATGTCATTTCTATAAGAGCCCCACCGGGGCATCTGTGGCGGTGCCTCTCAGTGCAGTATGTCATTTCTATAAGAGCCCCACCGGGGCATCTGTGGCGGTGCCCTCAGTGCAGTATGTCATTTCTATAAGAGCCCCACCGGGGCATCTGTGGCGGTGCCTCTCAGTGCACTATGAAGGAAGCATCGGCTGTTGTGTAAGCTGTGAACTGTAACTTGGAAGATTGGTTTTCTGAACGAGCCATTTGAGGGATGCCTGTGATACTGCGAACCAGTGAATCCCCCCAGCAAATGTGCGTTTGTAATCTCGCCATTAAGAAAACAATATCTGGAAGGTATATTATATTGATTGTCCTTACATATGCAACTCGGGAGTTAATATTACTGTCTTGAGAGAGATGGTTTAACCAGGATGATACCATCGAAACGCGTCGACGCTTGGACACCTGATCTGTGCTGCGGTTTCGCACAAAAGATATCAAATATATTTCAACATATCGAGTTCCAGCCTTAACGCTATTATTACACAGATGTGCTGTAGTGATGACAAAGTGTATTGTTTTTTAATGCTCTCTTTTTTTTCCTTTTTCCATGTGTTTTATTTTCTTTTGCAAGATTGAGTCTTATGTGTATACAAGTGTTGCAGGATACTAGTACTATTTGTGTAGAGATGTGAAATATATATGATTCTCTGTGACATTTGAATCTTCCTTATTATGAACTGTTTTTATTGTTGTTAATCAACCGTTTTGTAAAAATTCTGTTACCACATGTGCGTGTTGGCACATTATTTGGAGCAGAGAACGATATTTTTCCATTTTGTGTTATTTTTGTAGTGAGCGATACTAGTGACCTGTATGAATGTGAATAGTGAATAATATATAGTCCACCAGAGGATACATTGTCATTTAATAACATCAATGAGCCAAAGTCCCACATGAGCCCCATGTTGGGAGTTACATTCATTGGGGCACTTTTAAACACGTGATGTCAAAGCCTTTCCTCTACCTCTGTGAGTCTAGGACATTTATGGTATGATCCTGATGTTTCAGGACGATCCTGGGCGTTACTTGTGGGCATATGTATCAACATCTCCATTTGCGATTCTCAAATAGCGATTTTTTGAGAATCGCTATTTGAGAATTGCAAAACGGGATGTATCTAAAAATTCGTAGAAATTTTGCGATTTCTTAAAATTCCTTAATTGCGATTAGCAAATTGCGAAATCGCAATTAAGGAATACCTTCCCATTCATTCCTATGGGCCAGGAGGCCCCTAGCAATGAATGGGAATTCTTTCTCAATTTGCGAATCATTATTTGCTAATCGCAAATTGAGAATATTTTCAAAGGTGCAAGGGTGTCATGATGACACCCTGATGCACCCCTGAAATCAGCATGTGTGCGCATATGGCGCACATACATGCCCTAAGGGCATGTATGTGCGCCACATGGCACTTTGAAAAATGCCACAAAGTGCATTTTTCAAAGAAATCACAAATTACCACCAACTTGAAGTTGGTGGTAATTTGCGATTTCTCCTTAAGAAATCGCTCAACTTGGGTGCGTGTTACGTAGCATTTAAGGAATCGCAATTTGCGATTTCTTAAATGCTTACGCAAACTTAAGAAATCGTAAAATTAGCCATTCCTTAAGAATGCGCTGCTGAAATGCCTCATACATCTCATTTTGCGATTTTGTATTTGCAAACACTGTTTTTTGCGATTCGCAGCGTTTGCGAATACAAAATCGTTTGATACATATGCCCCTTGGTCTCCTGACCTTGTGCATCCTCATCCCGATTGTGTGCATACTTGCCCTGCAATGGAACCTGAGATCCCAGTGGGCCCAGCATCATGGATGCCTCGCTGACTCCATTCAGATGTCAAGGCAGGCAGCGAAGGACCTACACTGGGGCCTGACTGCGGTAGCCCACTCCCCTTCCCCAACCCAGGGTCCATGGTGATGACAGATGTGCCCCAGCTGGGTTGAGGGTAGGTATCTTGAACAGGTGGAGATGAGAGCACTCTGGTGGAGAGCCAACTCTATATCGATCTTTTGGTGCTTTGAGTAATCCATCTGGTTCTACACTCCTTCCGGCCATCCATTAAAGGGATGCTGCTGCAGGTCGTCTTAGACAACACGACCACCATATGGTACTACAACAATCAGAGGCAGTTGGATCATTGAGCCTGTATCAAGACGCGCTGCCCCTCTGTAGGTGGATGGACCAACAAAGTTTCTTCCTGTTCACCAACCACTGAGCGGGGTCCTTGAATACCAGAGAGGACAACCTTAGCAGGTGTAGTCTGGTGGACCAAGAGTGCTGTCTTCATCTTGAGGTGGCGCCGGATCTCTTTGTCCAAGTGCCCTGGCTAGATCTATGTACCTCAGTCGAGATCACACAATGCTAGCAATTCAGCTTATTGGCTTTTCCTTTAAAGCATACATTTGGAAATGCATTCCGGATGCAATTGAAGGGAAGACTCCTGCACAAACGTGCCCTGATAACTCTCCTGCCTTGAGATTGGAGGAAGATCTAGATAGATAGGGCCCACGTCTTTCTCTTCCTCTGACTGGGCCAAGAGGATGTGGTAGCCAGAGCTCATTGAGCATTTATCCTTCGATCAAGTTCCACTTTGGGAGCACCTCCAGGCAGGGTGCAGCATCTGAGTCTCCAAAACCTACACCTCCAATCCTTTGACTTGCTGGCTGAGGTGGTTGATGTCATCCTTGTGGTCAGGCGGCTTTCCCCAAAGTTGATCTATGCTCCGCTCTGGGGCATATTTGTTGCCTGGTGTGGTGCCTGACCCACCAACCCATTACTATCCATGCTCTTTCCTTAGCCAGCAAAGGAACAGTGAAAGGTTATTTGCCTGCCCTTTGGGCCTTCCTGTGTTTACCTGACCAGCCGTCTATATTTAAGCCAGCGGTTGTGATTTGTTTCATGGAATGTTTGACTCGCATGTTTCCCACCAAACCATTTGTTATGTCTCAATGGGCTCTGAACTTGTTCCTAGACATTTTTCTTGTGCACGACCTTCGAATCTAGGCACAGCTGTTCCTTAAGACTTCAAATACAGAAGACTCTCTTCCTCATTGCAGTTATGTCACCATGCCATGTGAGTGAACTGCAGGCGCTTTCAGTCCAATAGCCATACACCACTTCCCTTCTTGAGAAATTAGTACTGACGACCCGGTCCGCCTTCGTTCCAAAGATCGGCCCTCCTTTCTACCTTGGTCGATTGAACCCTCTGCCACTGTTAATTGTTTTGTGCCCCAACTCACCCCTCAGAAGAGAGAGAGATATTTCATCACCATGACCCTTAGAGAGTGTTAAACGTTTTCATCTGCTGCATAAAGAGCTATGGTGTAGGTGATCATCTATTTCTGGGATTTTCTGGTGTAATGAAAGGCTTTGCAGAAGAGGGCACAAACAAAGTGGACAGCCCTCTCCATCAAAATCTGTTATGTACTTACCAAGAAGCAGCCTACTGAAGATCTGTGGGCCCAATCCACAGGGCCAAGCCCACCACAGTGTCTTTGGTGCGAGGAGTACCTGCTCTAGACATCTGCCAGGATTCGACGTGGGAGTCGATGCACAAAGGCCTGACACTCTGGCCCGCTGGGAAGGCCAGTTCACTTGCCTGGTTCTGCAGTGCTTTTAGTTCTGAGTCCACTTACAGACCCTCCGCCTTTGGGAGATACTACTGTGATATCTACTTTACAGGTGATAAATCTACAGTTAGAGGTATCCATCAGAAGAACACGGACTTACCTTCGATATGGCTGCTTCTAGCAGATAATATGTCTAACTACAGATTCCATACAGCCCTCCCACCACCCTGTTCTTTGGAGTGGCCTCTTTAACATCTAAAAGGGTCCAAGTTAGGAGATCAGCACGGTGGCTCAGTTCGCTCTGTTCTCCGTATCCAAGGGCGTGGAAGAAATAAAATATAAGAAACTTGCGCCAGCGTGAAGTGGAATATATCCCACTCTGCTCCTTCCCCTCTTGGGTGGTATGGAGTCACTGTGGACTCACACTGTGCCACCTGCCAGTGTCTGGGAGCACTTGTAGAAGAATTCTTGTAATCCAGTCTGGGCCCAGGATAATCTAAAGGTGCAGAATCTGCCATTCGGTAGAGTAACCACCAGAAAGAACGTTACCGAAGGTAAGCAACTCGCTGAACTGCGTCAGAAAAAGATTCCTTATAATCTCTGGGCAGATGCATAGGTTAGTCATTTTCTGTCCCTGCCTTAATTATGCATCTGTACACCAATGTATTGTCTATAATTAGTAAAAGAGATTTCCTCAGTTTTTATCGTAAGTAGTTTTTGGATAGACCGATGCAACCACTGCATAGTATAAATTCAATATCTGCATCTCATCAACTCTATTTCATATTTTTGGGGAGGGTTGATAACAGTAATGCCTCCCTGGAGCCATGGTCCCTTGTAATGGGACAGTACTTTGAGCAGCTTAGGCATGGAAAACCAAGAGCTCTCCAAGGTGGAGCCCATTGGAGTCCTGTCTTTTCAGATTTGAAAACAAAGTTGTTGGATTTTGCAGCTTAAACAACTAAAACATTCACGTTGGTAGGGATGCTCCTCAGACTGGCAGGAGTTCATCCGGTCATATCAGAGAGCTGGCATAGTCCCAACTGAAGGCACAGATCAAAGCATGTCTTTACACAAGAGTGTCCTTGTGTCAAAGCTCTGTAAATAACAGGTGTCTCTATGACCCAAGCCACTGGTCCTGGTGTTGATCCACTGTGGGTCTTTGTTTCCTCTCCTCTTCGGCCAGGTTTCGTCCCAGCTCATCAGGAACAAACACCACAGATGAAACAAACTGGTGTTTGTTGTCTGGTGACTCATTCTCAGTGTACAGTGTCTTATCTGGGACTAGCGGCACTTTCATACATAGCTACAATTTGAAATGAAACCTCACAAAATTGCTTGCAGACCCAGACGTCTTTATAGCTCTGTTACAGTAAAAACGATTAACTGTCTACAAGACAATCTGTGATTTTCAGAACTTTCCACCTGGGAGAGCTACAAATCTAATTGGCATCTCATGATAGACTTGTAAACTAGTTATTCGAAGAAGTGTGGGGTAAGGTGCTTGTGTTTTCCTGCATTCTACTTTTCCAAGGCGTTTGTTTTGCTGTTCTTTTTAAATTAAACATCTGGTGTAGTGCAACATGGTACATCTTTCTCCAATGATACCCAAGGTGACCTGGGTATCTCAAGGCGTGGCCCACAGAGCCCAGTGTGCCATGTGGACTCGAGATCCACCTCATGGGACCCATGGCCCGGTGAGCCCGGTGTACCATGGACTCGAGATGCACCTCACGGGACCCATGGCCCGCAGAGCCCAGTGTGCCATGTGGACTCGAGATCCACCTCACGGGACCCATGGCCCGCAGAGCCCGGTGTGCCATGTGGACTCGAGATCCACCTCATGGGACCCATGGCCCGCAGAACCCAGTGTGCCATGTGGACTCGAGATGCACCTCACGGGACCCATTGGCTGTGTAGCCTGGTGTGCCATGTGGGTCGAGATCCACCGTAATGGGACCCATCTGTAGTGGTTGAGCTGGGGAGGGCATGGCCAAGTAATTCGGGCATGATGACATCTATCGTGTTAAGATGAAGACCTACTTGCATATGGTTGAGCCCCTCCTTTTAATAGCACAGTGAACTGAGAGCAGTGAACTGGGGCAGTGCCAGTTGGTATGATTGATTCAGGTATTCCCTGAATCGCATTTTATGTTCTTGTGGTCAGAGCCCTACTAATGTCACGGTCTGGTGTTCCTGGCACACTGAGTAGCCTCTGCTGAGAAATGACTCTTACAAGGCAGCTTTCTGGAAAACATTTGTCATCCTATTTTTATTGTTGTGTTTTTTTTAAACCTTTATTGGTTTTTTAGACAATCAAAACCATAAAGTCAACAATTGAATCCAGTAAGAGCTTAATTCATATGCTTGAAGGAGTAAAGCTAAGAGATTCATCCGGTGAGCACAGTAAGGATCACACGGTTCATTACTCATGTTTGCGTATTTGCAGGAGAGATTGTCAAGTGTACACAACAAGAGGAGATATATAACTTTTGAAAGAGGGGGAGGGATGGGGTGTGGCGGTATCTTGCGAAGAAACGGCATGGAACGCTAATGCATTTGGCATGAGGGCTGGCCCAGACAGTGTGAATGGGGTTGTATAAGATGTAGATGAGCAAAGCGGAGTGGAGTGGGGGAACAGCAGGTACTGCCAGACACGCTTAATGCGCGGCAGCCACTACGGGGGGAGGTATAATTTCTAGTGTGGAGCAGAAACTCTGAGAGAAGGGTGGCCCAATTGGTGGAAATGGGTTGGTTGCGGTGACCCCGGACCTCCTTGTAGCGAACTGCGCCGTGCCAGGCATCTAGAGAAGGGGTCACTGAGGAACATCAGTGCAGGGTTAGAGTACATTTGGCGAGGAGAAGTGACAGGGAGGCGAAGCGCATGCACACTTATGCTGCCTGAAGATGCCGAGTGAACACGCCTTCTATTTGTGGATATCAGTGCGCTGTATGACTTGTCGCAATGTTTCGTGCACTTTTTTCCAGAAGTAGTGCAGAGCTTGGCAGGACCATATCATGTGCTCTAGGCTAGCGCCTGAAGCCTGACAGCGAGGGCAATGGGCATTTGCTTGCAGGAAGAAGGGATTACTTTGGGCTGGGGTGAAGTAGGCGCGATGTAGCTTGAAGAATTGCAGGTCTTTGAAAGCATCAACATTTGTCATCTTAACTCTTTCTGTCTTCTTTTGGCATCAGGCCGCCTGTACCTGTCGCAGAACCCACGGCTCATTAGGGCCCTGGAAGAAACACTGAAGGCAGAAGACAAGGACTCAGTTACAAGGGAGAATGTCCTGGGTGCCCTACAGAAGCTCAGCCTGAGGTAAGGAAACCGAACTGGGGTCTAGTAGAAGAGTGAGACTCAACACAGCTTGTCTGATTCCCTCATCTACAGTGAGGCATCATCGGCATGCTTGATTCCCTAATCTTCAGTGAGGCATCAACGACATGCCTATACCATGCATCTAGAGTGAGGCATCAACGACATGCCTGATTCCCTCATCTACAGTGAGACATCAACAGCATGCCTGATTCCCTCATCTAGAGTGAGGCATCAACAGCATGCCTGATTTCCTCATCCACAGTGAGGCATCAACAGCATTGCTGATTCCCTCCTCTGCAATGAGGCATCAACGACATGCCTATTCCACTCATCTAGAGTGAGGCATCAATGACATGCCTAATTCATTCATCTGCAGTGAGGCATCATTGGCATCTGTGATTCCTTCATCTACAGTGAGACATCAACAGCATGCCTGATTCCCTCATCTAAAGTGAGGCATTGGCAGCATGCCTGATTCCCTCATCTGCAGTGAGGCATCAGCAGCATGCCTGATTCCCTCATCTAGAGTGAGGCATCAACAGCATTCCTGATTCCCTCATCTGCAGTGAGGTATTAACAGCATGCCTGATTCCCTCATCTGCAGTGAGGGATCAACAGCATGCCTGATTCCCTCATCTGCAGCGAGGCATCAACGACACACCTGGTTCCCTCATCTGCAGTGCGGCATCATAGGCATGCCTGATTCCCTCATCTGCAGTAAGGCATCATAAGCATGCCCGATTCCCTCCTCTACAGCGAGGCATCAACAGCATGCCTGATTCCCTCATCTACAGCGAGGCATCAAAGCCATACCTGATTACTTTATCTACAGTGAGGCATCAACAGCATTCCTGATTCCCTTATCTACAGCGAGGCATCAATGGCATGTCTGATTCCTTCACCTACAGCGAGGCATCGACATGCCTGATTCCCTCACCTACAGTGATGCTTCAACGACATGCCTGATTCCCTTATCTACAGCGAGGCACCATTTACATACCTGATTCCCTCATCTACAGTGAGGCATCATAGGCATGTCTGATTCCCTCATCTACAGAGAGGCATCATAGGCATGCCTAATTCCCTCATCTATAGTGAGGCATCATTGACATACATGATTCCCTCATCTACAGTGAGGCATCAATGACATTGCTGATTCCCTCATCTGCAGTGACGCATCAACGGCATGCCTGATTCCCTTATCTACAGTGCGGCATCATAAGCATGCCTGATTCCCTCATCTGCAGTGAGGCATCGACAACATGCCTAATTCCCTCATCTACAGTGAGGCATTAACGGCATGCCTGAATCCTTCATCTAGAGTGAGGCATCAATGACATGCCTGATTCCCTCATCTACAGTGAGACAGCATCGGCATGCCTGATTCCCTTATCTCTAGTGAGGCATCATAAGCATGCCTGATTCCCTCATCTGCAGTGAGGCATCAACGGCATGCCTGATTCCCTCCTCTGCAGTGAGGCATCAACAACATGCCTGATTCCCTCATCTACAGTGAGGCATCAACGGCATGCCAGATTCCTTCATCTAGAGTGAGGCATCATTGGCATGCCCATTCCACTCATCTAGAGTGAGGCACAGACGGCATCCCTGATTCACTCTTCTAGAGTGAAGCACAGACGGCATGCAGGAATCACTCTTCTAGAGTGAGACACAGACTGCATGCCTGATTCAATCTTCTAGAGTGAGGCACAGACGGCATGCCTGATTCAGTCTTCTAGAGTGAGGCACAGATGACATGCCTGATTCACTCTTCTAGAGTGAGGCACAGACTGCATGCCTGATTCAGTCTTCTTGGGTGCGGCACAGACGGCAGGCAGGATTCACTCTTCTAGAGTGAGGCACAGACTGCATGCCTGATTCAATCTTCTTGAGTGAAGCACAGACGGCATGCCTGCTTCAGTCTTCTTAGAGTGAGGCACAGGCGGCATGCCTGATTCAGTCTTCTAGAGTACGGCACAGACGGCATGCAGGTTTCACTCTTCTAGAGTGAAGCACAAGACTGCATCCATGATTAACTCATCTAGAGTAAATCTTAGAAAGTGTGGGTGAGTCACTCCTCTAGATCACTTGTCAGGAGTCTCCCTGTTTAAAAAGTGCGTTTGAAAATGGTTCCCCCACACCTTTCTTGTATATCCCCGTCCCTGAAGTGCTACTGTTCTAAGAGGAGTTTTTAAATCCTTGAGTACCTTGGACTAACTTTCAGCTACTCATCACTGCAGGAGACACCTGTTGATCTTCCGCCCTAGGGTTTATGGCTTCTTTATCTAGTTATCCATGCGAGAACAAAATATCTAACCTAGGTTTAGTTGTGCTATCAGCATAGGTCATGGTGTGTGCTTATGGACTCTGTCTCCCTGAATAGCCCAATGATTCACCCACAGTTTAGGGGCTAGGGTTGAGTTGTGCCATCAGCATAGATCATGGTGTGTGCTTATGGCCTCTGGCTCCCCTGAATAGCCCAATGATTCACCCGCAGTTTAGGGGCTTGGGTTGAGTTGTGCCATCAGCATAGGTCATGGTGTGTGTTTGAGGCCTCTGGCTCCCCTGAATAGCCCAATGATTCACCCGCAGTTTAGGGGCTTGGGTTGAGTTGTGCTATCAGCATAGGCCATGGTGTGTGTTTGGGGCCTCTGGCTCCCTGAATAGCCCAATGATTCACCCACAGTTTAGGGGCTAGGGTTGAGTTGTGCCATCAACATAGGTCGTGGTGTGTGTTTGGGGCCTCTGGGTCCCCTGAATAGCCCAATGATTTAACCACAGTTTAGGGGCTAGGGTTTAGTTGTGCTATCAGCATAGGTCATGGTGTGTTTGTGGCCTCTGGCTCCCCTGAATAGCCTAATGATTCACCCGCAGTTTAGGGGCTAGGGTTGAGTTGTGCCATCAGCATAAGTCATGGTGTGTGTTTGTGGCCTCTGGCTCCCCTGAATAGCCCAATGATTCACCCGCAGTTTAGGGGCTAGGGTTGAGTTGTGCCATCAGCATAGGTCATGGTGTGTGTTTGTGGCCTCCGGCTCCCCTGAATAGCCCAATAATTCCCCACAGTTTAGGGGCTAGGGTTGAGTTGTGCCATCAGCATAAGCCATGGTGCGTGTTTATGGCCTCCAGCTCCCCTGAATAGCCCAATGATTCACCCACAGTTTAGGGGCTAGGGTTGAGTTGTGCCATCAGCATAGGTCATGGTGTGTGTTTGTGGCCTCCGGCTCCCCTGAATAGCCCAATGATTTACCCACAGTTTAGGGGCTAGGGTTGAGTTGTGCCATCAGCATAGGCCATGGTGTGTTTGTGGACTCTGGCTCCCCTGAATAGCCCAATGATTCCCCCACTGTTTAGGGGCTAGGGTTGAGTTGTGCCATCAGCATAGGTCATTGTGTGTGTTTGGGGCCTCTGGCTCCCCTGAATAGCCCAATTATTCACCCGCAGTTTAGGGGCTAGGGTTGAGTTGTGCCATCAGCATAGGCCATGGTGTGTGCTTATGGCCTCTGGCTCCCCTGAATAGCCCAATGATTCACCCGCAGTTTAGGGGCTTGGGTTGAGTTGTGCCATCAGCATAGGTCATGGTGTGTGTTTGAGGCCTCGGGCTCCCCTGAATAGCCCAATGATTCACCCGCAGTTTAGGGGTTAGGGTTGAGTTGTGCCATCAGCATAGGTCATGGTGTGTGCTTATGGACTCTGGCTCCCTGAATAGCCCAATGATTCACCCGCAGTTTAGGGGCTAGGGTTGAGTTGTGCCATCAGCATAGGTCGTGGTGTTTGTTTGTGGCCTCTGGCTCCCCTGAATTGCTCAATGATTCACCCACAGTTGAGGGGCTAGGGTTGAGTTGTGCCATCAGCATAGGTCATGGTGTGTGTTTGTGGCCTCCGGCTCTCCTGAATAGCCCAATGATTCACCCACAGTTTAGGGGCTAGGGGTTTAGTTGTGCCATCAGCATAGGCCATGGTGTGTGTTTGGGGCTTCTGGTTCCCCTGAATAGCCCAATGATTCCCCACAGTTTAGGGGCTAGGGTTGAGTTGTGCCATCAGCTTAGGCCATAGTGTGTGTTTGGGGCTTCTGGCTCCCTTGAATAGCCCAATGATGCACCCACAGTTTAGGGGCTTGGGTTGAGTTTTGCAATCAGCATAGGCCATGGTGTGTGTTTGGGGCCTCTGGCTCCCCTGAATAGCCCAATGATTCACCCGCGGTTTAGGGGCTAGGGTTGAGTTGTGCCATCAGCATAGGCCATGGTGTGTGTTTGGGGCCTCTGGCTCCCCTGAATAGCCCAATGATTCACCCGCAGTTTAGGGGCTAGGGCTCAGTTGTTGAAGGGTCTGTCGGTGACTGCTGAAGCAGGGAGCAGAGACCTGAATCCCCCTGGAAGCAGCTTGAAACATCTCAGCTTGGTAAGACATATCCTGTGCCCTTTCTTTGCCTAGAGGAGTTTACTAAGGTGTGGCTGGTGCAGGTGCAGGTGTAGATGTGAAGTGGGGGTCATCAATATAAAGATTCCTTGTCCTCTTCCCTTCTTTCAAAGAGGTGGCGCCAATGTTCATTCTGTCTGTCGCTTCCTCTAGGCCGCTCTTCACTGATCTATGCGGCGCTCATTGAATCTTGACATCATGGCCGTCCCCACAAGCTTTCCTCTTGGGACAGGACCTCCAAACTACTGAACACTTCACTGCAGCTGCTTCTGTTGGGCGGGACCCTCTAAATATGTATTGCAAAGCCTCCCCAACCTGTTTGCTTTCTTGTTGCCATTCGATCCATTAGACCAAAGCCCCCGCTTTCAATCAGGCGTATCCAAACATGTCTGTCCATGTCTGAAAGAACAACAAACCGAATCCCTTTTAGGATCTTCTAGCACATGCAATAGACGTATGTTTGGACAAAGTCCTATGCAGCATACCAATACATGCTGGTGAGAGTGAAGGTCAGTGGGTGGAAGCTGGCAGCCCAGAGAAACACAGGAATGACAGCGTTTTATGTATTTGTGAGATCTCTATTAGGGAACAGAACCATCATTTTGAAATTTCAAAGCATCAATGCAAAAACATTCCATGTCATAGCTTCGAACTTGTTTTTGAGGGAGGTGTTTAGTTCTCTTGTTTTCTTTTTTATGGGGGAGTAGGGGTTCCTTTCATGCTTTCAGTCATCTTTTTTTACGCTAAAGCGTGCAGGAACCCGTATTTAGTTACACACATCACAACTTATGTGTAGGAAGCATGCTAGAGGACTGCAAGATGATGAGTACGATTAAAGGGTTTGAGCATGTTTGAATGAATCCACAACAAAGGAACAATTTGATCATTATGAAGAGCCGGTCAAACAAAGATTTGTGTTTGCCAAGGAAGGATCATTGTTGGCTACAAATACTGTACAAAGGCGTTAGTGATGCCTACAGAAGAATAATATTCAGATGTATCTAGTGATTGCTACCACAGGTTTGCAGTGTACAAAAAACTGTTGTTACTTTTACCTAATGGTGCTAAATTTGTACGCCTCAAATGTTTAAATGTTGACACGGCACCTTCAGAAATTGAATTTGTGACGTGTTCACACAGTTTTGTCTGCAGCAACTGTTTAACTCACTGAGCCATCATCACAGCTTCTAAAAATATTTCTGCCTAAAGTTCTTAGTCTAATAATTGGGTTTATATTTTTATTCATGATTTTTCTTAAAACCCTTATAAAAAGTAAAGCGAGTGATGGCGACGTGGTTAGGTGTTGAGTAGTAATGGATACAAAGCACAGGTTAGTGTGACAGATTTTTTGCAGCAACTGACAAAGTATTATTTACAGCCAAATATTAAAAACCCATTTCATTTAGCTAGTTTTAATTAATGACTTTTGTGGTGGAGCACATTTCAGATGCCGCCGTTGTGGTGAAACGAATCATACATATGCATTCTCTGTTGTGACTCCGTCTCTCAAAGAGTTCACTGCATCTTGCATCTTTCTGTTCATTGCTTCATGACTCAAAGGACCTCTTTTGCTGTAACCTAAATCTTATACATTTTTGTCCTACTCAAGTGCCTAGCGGTAAATAGAGATCACCGTGTTCTCGCAAGACTTTAGTACTACACTGTAATTCAACTATTTCATGTTAATTTACATGTAACTGTCAGATCAATCTCAAAGCTAAACTGTTTAATAGTATATTTAATACATCTTTTAATTGCTAATCACATTATTAATTGCGAATTGTTTGATAATTACATTGTTTCTTTCAACAAAAAATTATATTCCAGAAATACATTTTCCAAGGTTATTACAGCTACATGTATACATTCCATGAGTCCTAAACTAAAGTAAAATAAATTCTTTTTTTATAGTCAGGCAATTAAGCGATGTTCTTTGATTAGGCAGAGCGATGGGATTAATTGTACTAAAATTCCAGTCAGAGAAGTCCTTGATGTGTAGACTGACAGGACCCTAAATGTCTAGAAATACGATTGTGTGCTATATTGATGAGTAGGCTGTTATATTGGTGACTTAAAGCTGGAACATAATGCATTGGAATATTATCTTAGTCAGTTGTAAGATGAGGCTAGTAGACCTTCCAACCAGAAGACGCCAAAAAACTCCAAGCATGGTCAAAAGTGTATGTTTCACCCCAATCCATGTCAATTGATTCACCAGAAAAGTAAGATGAAATAGAACAAAGTACAGGTAGAAAGCAAACATGAAACAGAAGACAGTACATAGACAGCCTGCAGCCCTGTCTTTATGGACTCCTGTGGTGTCTTAAGAAGCCACTCACAGTTGAGGGTATCTTTGTATGTGTCTACCATGAATGAACTGCTTCTCAGAATTGCCTCTCTTTTGCATGTCCTGTGATCCCCTAAGATGTCTAAGATTTTAATGCTAAACATTCAAGTCTTAGGATGGAATGACACTTATCTGGTGAGGGCGCATCCCAACTTTTGGACTATCTTCCTTCCTTTTGAATTTTAAAGTTCTCATAATCCTCGCCAACTCCTCTTCAGCACTGTTATTGGACTTGGTTAATATTTCACTTATACAGTATTGCGTGATAATCCGGCTGGAAGAGTTTTCTTGTGTTTTTAAATGTACTTTAAGGGATTCGTACTTTCCCACGTGGACAAGAATCATGCTTCTTTGCAATTTAGGTTGCTATATACATTCCTTAAATAATTCTTAGAAGTACCATCTCTTAACCTGTTTTTCTAAATGTATTTTATTTTGCACATCGTTGCATAATGTGATTAACTTTTATTTATGTTTGGATTTATCATGGATATTTCGCCCACTTTATATTGCAAAAGTGGCAAATAAGTTTTGCATGTGTGTGGTTGTGTTTTTGTAGTTTCCGAACTAATTAGATAATAAGGATAGACCTCAGGTCTCTTGCTTTGTTTCTGTACCTTGCTCTGAGTCTGTACTAGGCACATTTGTGAGTTCTCTGCCATGCGATCAATGTTTTCCGTCTAAAACCAAACCTGGGTGTGACTCACTAGGTTTACAAAATCTGCACAAAGTCGAGAGCATTAATTTCCTTTTTTGTCTACCATTCTATGTGTGTATATCGCCAATCTGCACAAAACCCCAGAGTGTCCCTAGCTCCTTTGTGGTGGACGAGCAGCATCGGGGATCACTTTGTAGCCGAGGGGTTCGCCATTCAGAAGCTTGCAGAGCATGTTTTCCCCATCATCCTCTCTCCGGGTATCCCTGTGCTATTCGGAAATGTGTGAGAAGCGTGACGCAGTAGTGTTGTTTAATCAGAGAAAGGGGCACACTTTTGGCATTAGGAAGGCTTTCACTCTTGCTTTTTTTGTGCCTTATTACCTGTGGTCTTTCCGTTTTTTCTGTATTCATTAGGTTGCTTTTGTTGTGAATTACGTGCTTACTGAAATATGCGGCAGTACATATCGCAAGAGAAAATAAAGACAGAGTAAATCCTAATACACTAAGTACCATAGAGAATTTGCAAGGGAACCACGCTGAAATTAGGGCCACAGTCATTGTATCCACAGGTTGTTCTGTGCTCTACACACACTGTTATTGGTATTACCGCTCACTCTGTGTAAAATAATTGGATGGCCAACATTGAGATTTGGCCATATAATTGATCAGTATGCTACAGAAATAATACTCACAGGGAACTAAAAAGACTTGGACACTTGGAACAAGGAAAATTCCTTCTTTTAATTCAGCCGAGGTATTCTGTGGGTAAGGATTCCGACACAGAAGGGAGAACGAGTTACATCCTCAAAGCTGCAAGTGTGCCGCCTTGTCAGTGCTCAGCAGGAGCGGGCGTTTGTGCTGAATCCAAAATGGAAGCTCACGTTCAATCCATTGGTACTGCACAAATGCACTGCAGTTAGTTGTGCCAGCAGATGCACTCGGGACGTTTGGTGTGCAAGGAAGTGGGCGACGTTTTTATACCATTGGTAGGTAATAAAGATGTGGTTGCTGTAGCAGCGATCTATTCCCACATGCATCTGCTGTTGTGTGCTTGGTGGCGTACAGTTGCATAAAGGGGCAATGGTAGCAACCTGATTGTTCTTGGACTCCCGCATTCAGCAGCCATGACCTGTCTTATGTTAGTGGCTTAAAGCTGGAATAATGCAGTGAAATATTATCTTAGGTCCGGGGGTGTGCCTTTGGTCCCCTCCATTGCCTCTGGACTTAGCATTGTATGCGAGTTGCACAATGAGGAAATCCAATGTTTCCTCTTGTTGATGTCAATGCTTCTTACCAAGGCACTGTGACTGCACACTGTCATTCACATTTTGAGATCCCTCTGTAGCCTCCTCACCTGATGCCGCTCGCTTCCATTGGAGAACATGCAGGGTTTGTACTTCTGTTTATAACCAGCGTGTGATGACCCATCTCTTTGCAAACAGCATCCAATGCTGGCCTCTCCAAAGCACACTGGAGTTCATGGGCCCATCTTACTTCGGCAGAGGGGTCATGAACCATTAAGGTCCCCGGAGCCACTTGCACCTAGAACATCGATGGAACCTGGGCTTGGAAGATGGGGGGGGGGTGTGTCATGAACCATTAAGTTCCTCTGAGCCACCTGCACCTAGAACATCGATGGAACCTGGGCTTGGAAGATGGGGTGGGTCATGAACCATTAAGGTCCTCGGAGCCATTTGCACCTAGAACATCGATGGAACCTGGGCTTGAGGGGGGGGGGGCGCGAGTCATGAACCATTCAGGTCCCCGGAACCACTTGTATCTAGAACATCGATGGAACCTGGGCTGGGGGGGTCATGAACCATAAAGATCTCTGGGGCCACTTGCACCTAGAACATCGATGGAACCAGGGCTGGGGGGTTCATGAACCATTAAGGTCCCCGGAGCCACTTGCACCTAGAACATCGATGGAACCTGGGCTTTGGGGGGGGGGGGCATCATGAACCATTAAGATATCTGGGGCCACTTCCACCTAGGACATCGATGGAACCTGGGCTTGGAAGATGGGGGGGGGTCATGAACCATTAAGGTCCTCGGAGCCACTTGCACCTAGGACATCGATGGAACCTGGGCTTGGGGGGTGGGGGGAAGGGGAGTCATGAACCATTCAGGTCCCCGGAACCACATGTATCTAGAACATCGATGGAACCAGAGCTGGGGGGGGGGGGGGGGGGTTCATGAACCATTAAGGTCCTCGGAGCCACTTGCACCTAGAACATCGATGGAACCTGGGCTTGGGGGGTGGGGGGAGGGGGAGGCATGAACCATTCAGGTCCCCGGAACCACTTGTATCTAGAACATCGATGGAACTAGAGCTGGGGGGGTGGGGGGGTCATGAACCATAAAGATCTCTGGGGCCACTTGCACCTAGAACATTGATGGAACCTGGGCTTGGAAGATGGTGGGGGGTCATGAACCGTTAAGGTCCTCGGAGCCACGTGCACCTAGAACATCGATGGAACCAGGGCTGGCGGGGTCATGAACCATAAAGATCTCTGGAGCCACTTGCACCTAGAACATCGATGGAACCTGGGCTTGAGGGGTCATGAACTCCTAAGCTCTATGGAGCGACTTGCACCTAGACGATTGATGACACCTGGGCTTGAGGGGTCATGGATTCTTAATGTTTGTGTGTTACTTCCAGGTGTGGACACTGGAAACCATACAAATGAGCCAGCTGCACTTAATGGAGCAGCTTACCCTGACACCGGCCCCATGGGCACCCACCAGTAGGTAAGTGTTGGGGAACACACTAATGGGTACAGTTAGCACTTGGTATATTAAGGGTCCATGGACATTGATAATATGTGCCCTAGTAGAAGTGTACACTGAGGATAGTGGTACCTTTCATAGTTGGAAAATCTGGTACATTTGAGCACTGGGGACCCTGGGATCGGGGGGGCATTTGGGGGACTGATTACTCTGTTCCTGATGTAGGTATGTTTGAATCTTGGAATTGAGAGTGTTGCTACTTATGACTCCAAGTGCCCCCAGTACTGACAAGAACTTGCATGGTCGCGTTTGATCTGCTGTGGCTCCAGCGGGGGTGCTGATCCTGGCACTACTACTTGTGCGGTTTCTGGCAGTGGCGAATGACATGCCTACTGGACTCTTATGGGCATTGAAACGGTGGGAACTGGGGTTCCTGCCTGTCAAGGCCACAGGTGGCGATAGGTGCTGGGACGTAACCTAGTATCGGCAGTCATGACTGTAAGTACCCTGGAACGGATGTGTACTGGAGACCTTGATACTGATATGCGCTAGAACGAACAGTCAAATGAAATGTGAGAAGGATGGACACGGATATTCCTAAACGCCATTAACGAAGGACGTTCCTGGCACTTGTAAGCACTGGTACACATGGACACCACAGCCCACCACTGGCACACATGGGCACCACAGCCCAGCAATGGCACACATGGGTACCACAGCCCAAGACACTGATGGCACTGACAAATACTGGTACTCGTCGACACCAGCACTGTTGGGCACTGGAAACCTGGCACTGGCAGTCCCTGGCATGGACGGGTGCTAGAGACAGTAGCAAGTCACTCTGGTACCAAGCAGACGCCGCACTTCAAAATGTGAAAAATGACTTTATTGTCCTACTGGAAGCATGTTCTTGTTTACCCAGTGCCCATAAAAGGGCAGCGCCCTGGTCCCTCAGCTGGTACTAATGTATTTACAGGGCCTTGAACCTGAGCCAAAGCCCATGGCATTGTGAACTGATCTGCCCAAGGACAAAGGGAGCAATAAAACACCTGCTGAATGGCACCTGTGACGAGCCCATGAACCAGTAATTCCTGTGCTTGTTGCCTATGTTTGGAGTCAGCATTTGAAGAAGGGGTGGGGGCGCTGTAACATCAGGAGATAAGTTGGCGTGGAGAAGCAGCACGTTTCCACTGGTTCTGCGTTTATTTGCACAAAGGGTTTCTTTCCAGTCGATGGACCACATCCTTGAACGTCACTCATTGCACAAGCCTTTCTTGTTTCTAGAGAATTACCTGTCTTAATGTAAATAGCTCTAGTTGGCTGCAGGGAGCGTATTTAAGCCCTTTACGCAGTTTTGCATTGTAGGCAGCACATCTGTAACTCCCCTGGTTGTGCATGACTTCCCTCTGTGGGCAGGTTAATTCTTTACATTATGCAGTTTAAACTAATGTAATCTAACAAACCATTTGCTGCTGGTAGAGAGCTCACCTGCAACTCCCCTCGGTGTGCATAACTCCCCTCTGTAGGCAGAATAATCCTGTACATTCAGCAGCTTAAACCTTTTTCATCAGACCTTTTGGTGCTGCCTGCTGGTATGCAGAAGACCTGCAACCTCTCAGGGTCTCCATGACTCTCCTCTGTAGGCAGAATATTCCTGTACATTCAGCACCTTAAACCCTTTTCTATCAAACAAGACATGTGCTGCTAGTAGAGAGCACACCGGTAACCTCCCGCTGTAGGCACCATATTCGTGTACCTTTGTCTTAAGTGGTACTTGTTTGAAACAGTGTATTCCAAATAAACAGAAGCACAACTGTTGTGTGGTTCACTACCCATATGGCTTGTTTCTTCCAGTTCCTTTTATTCCAACAATTAAGGACCGTAATAACGGAAGGCGGGTCTTAACATCTCCTCTGAAACACAAATTGTGATTGGCAGATGCTTGCAATAAGTCTAACCTCTGGCAATCGAAACCATCTTTCTTTTGCTCATCATGCCACCTCAGATAGACCTAGCTGTATGCAAATCAGTCTTGACCCTACTCCAATAGGAACAGTCCAGCCCGAACTGCTAAGCCAGGCCCTCTCTGAACAGACACAAATTCAGCCCAAGACCAGTTCTGCACCATTTCAGGCTCCTCAGTCGGGTGTAGCTTGATTCCAGTGGCACAGTGAGCACGGGACCCACCTCTGCACATACCCTTGGCCACTTGGGGGTCACACCAAACACACAAAAGGTGATGATATGATGATTGGCTTAAGCCTACCCACTGACAATCTCTTGGGGTAGCATTCCAATCCATCATTCTTTTGCTAACCATGCCACGTCAGATTAGACTCCGCTATATGCAAATCAGTCTTGACCTTGTCCAATAGGAGCAGTCCAACCAAAACGGCCAGGCCAGGTCCTCAGTGAACTGGAACACAAGTAATCCAAGACTGGTTTTGCCTTGATTGGGGCTCTTCAACCAGGTGTAGCTTGATTCCAGTGGCACAGTAAGCATTGAACACTTATGTGTTTTACGAGTCTCTGAAACCCTGCGTATTTATTGTATTCTAGTGTTTGGGTTAGAACTGTGGCCTTGAAGATGGGACCTGTATCCCAAAACGCATTGTGAACTGTATCATAAAGTTAAAAAATACATCGATGTCAGTTCAAATTCAAGATGCAATGAAGTGAGAAGTAGTGCATCATTGACCGTATGAATTATGCTGCGTTTCATTTGGAGTATGTGTTGAAATCACTATATCGTCACTGCAATAAAGGAGGGACTATGATCTTCACCAGTTCTGGGGTTGGTTCTTTGAAGCTTTCAGGGCTGCTACCACAGATCTTGCTCAACTTCACAGCCTGCAGTTATTTTCCTACTTGTCACACTTTATTTGTTTAAGGTGACATTACCTTGGATTGACTTTATTGTGCTTTTTGAGAATTTAACAGACTTAAAGGAATATTGAGCGCTTCTAGTTTGGGCCAAAGCAAGGACCAGTAAATGGTGCTGAGAGACGATATTTGTAGATTTAGAAGTCTATAATGGTGCACTGGAGCTTACGTCTTCTTTTTCCAGAGAGCAAGCATTTGAGTGAGACGGAGATGGCGAGTCGAATTATTTTGTCTGAACCCGATTCAGTCGGTGGACTCATCAGGGTCTATTGCATTGGTTATCGGTTTTGATCATCACGCCCAAAGCAAGTAAAGTCTCTATTATCTTCTTGCAGCCATACACCTAAATGTCTTGGGTTACTGGTTAGTAAAGCCTCATTGACCACCTGCCCTATCGATTGGATTCAGGACTTGAGGAAACACCGGTATCTTTGTAAGTATTCAGTGTGGATTGAACGACGGCTTTAATGAGATTGAGTCCGGTATGAGTGTCAAGACGATACTTCTCCTTCTGCTCTTGGTTATGTGTGATGTGAGTTCCTATTACTACCCATAGTTAGCATATGCCTACCTGTTGATGCTCGGTCATGCCATACATACAGTTGGAAGCACAAGATGATGGTTTTAAAGAGATGGACATTGAGTCCACTACATATGAGATCCCAGTATGACACATTTCTCCTTATATTCTTGCTAATGTGTGACGTGAGTATCCTTTACTCCCCATAGTGACTGTATGCTGTCCATTGATGCTCTGCTAGGGCATGCAGTCAGCTGCAAGCACACGGTGATGGTTGCTTTGTGTTTCTGCACTCCTTGGTATAAGAGAAAGCACCTGTGAGCTTTCTTCTGACAAGGAGCATGAAATGTATGTGATCTGATAGGACATTCATGAAGGGGGACTTCCTAACGCGCATGGGTGCCATTCCCCCTGAAAATAAAGAAGGCCGGTGATGATGTTTCTTTAAAGAACTTTAATCGGCCTTACCATTCCCTTCTGAAAAGACAACTTATAGACCATTATCTGTGTGGTCGACAAAGAGTGCTCTTTAGGGGCAATGGATGGAGGACATCTTTGTTAGGGTCCATCTTTGTTAGAGATCCATCTTTGTTAGGGATCCATCTTTGTTAGGGATCCATCCTTGTTAGGGATCCATCTTTGTTAGGGATCCATCTTTGTTAGGGATCCATCTTTGTTAGGGATCCATCCTTGTTAGGGATCCATCTTTCTTAGGGATCCATCTTTCTTAGGGATCCATCCTTGTTAGGGATCCATCCTTGTTAGGGATCCATCCTTGTTAGGGATCCATCCTTGTTAGAGATCCATCCTTGTTAGGGATCCATCCTTTCACAAATACAAAGAGGACACCTTGCCTACAGCAGGAACACCTTCAGGCATAAGAGGGAGAATGGAGACTCCATAAAGCAAATAATGTTTCATAAATTCACAGCCTAAGGTGCATGTGTAATGATCATTATGAGCTTTTATCAATTCCATCCTTTGATGTTCCAACTCTGATTTACTACTCTTCTCCGTTTCCCTATCTGATAGTATAAAGATTAGTCAAAAAGTCCTAATAGGTATTTAAATACTTCAGAGAAGCTGAAGTATTTTTATGGTAGATCCACGGAGATTTCGTCATTGAAGAACAACTGGTCCTGTCTCTTACCAATGAAGATATTTCCTTTGCGCACCGCAAGACCAGAAATAAACTCGGGTACCAGGTCAATTAAACATTTATTATTTTTATGGTGGTTAAAGCGAGAATCAGTTGGGATAAATCATGTAATGTCATTAACCTGTTTGGACAGCCTGAAATAAACTATGCGCAGGAGTTACTTTGTAATCGCTTTATTTACAGTACATTGTGTACAGCCCAACCCTGTAACCACACCTGTTCCCATTCAGGTAATTTAATGTAATGTGTGACTACATCATCACATTCAAATTGTGACTGAGCTCAGTTGAGAGAATGAATGTCCTCCAGGTATGTTCTTGATACAACATGACTTGAGTTCTCCCAAAAGGGATCCTTATTATGTTTCTAATGTACCTTTACATCGAACACCTAATTCACAAAGCTATTTGCTGGTGTAGGGTTAGCTTTCAAAGCACACATTTTTTATCAAGCATAAAACTACATTTGCTGTTCACAAAAAGTAGTTTACACTAGCTTTAATATGTATTTAAACAAAGATGTTGTGACAGGGACCCCCTGAAAGGTTGGGAACATCAGAAACTGTTTTCTGTCTCATTTACACACAGGAAAAAGAGTGGGAATGTGCTAGGAACAACCCACGGAATTGGTGAGGCTGTAGGATAAGGGTTTTTTCACCAGGAAAAATTATTTACCACATAGATTAGAAAAATTAACCGAAAAAATGCAGTTGGGCACATGCCAAGACATTTTCCCTATGAGCAGTTGTTTGCAGTGTGTAAGCGTAAATGCCTTTGCATGGCTGTATGCTGACACTTACACATACTTTTCAGCAGAATGTTGGAAACCTTTGCCTGTTGCAGGATTCCAGCCGTGTTTCGGGAAATCTCTGGAATTTCATACATTCTAAACTCCACATCCATGCCAGGTCATACTCCTAAGCGTGCAGATTTTAGACTTTTTCCTACAATCAGGCCCTGTGCATCTAAGAAGTATTCCAAACTCCAGGTTGGTCCTTTTCCATCCACTCTCTCTTTTACATTCATCAATTACAATCAAATTTGCTTTGATGACTGCACCTCTCTCTGGACATCATTGCTACATTCATCCAACAGTCTTAAACTATTTGTGATTCCGGATATCAGGGGCAAGGTTGGATTGAAGCCTCATAGCTTGAGGCAGCTTCTTCCAGAGTTTAGCTGCGCGGAGTGTGATTGCTCAGCCACCCCAGCTTTCTCGTCTTATCTTTGGCACATTGACAAGACCTTGAGTGGCCGATCTGAGAGTACGTAAGGGAACATACGGTACAAAGAGTTTCTACAGATCATCCGTGGCACCTCCGTAAATTGCCTTATGCACAAGTGTTAGGGATTTAAACTCTATACGCTGTTTAATAGGCAGCCAATGAAAAGATCTAATTCCCTCTGAAGTGGGCTGTCCTCTAGGAATGCTCAATAACAGCCTAGCAGCAGCGTTTTGTAGTGACTGTAGTTTCTGCAGTTGAAATTTATCGATCCCTAAAAACAACGCATTGGAGTAATCCAATTTTGAGAGGAACAGAGCCACCATCACTGTTTTTTGTGATTCCTGAGGTATAAAAGGAAAAACCTTCCTCAGAGTCTTCAAGAGAAATAAACATGCAGACGTAAGGCTGTTGACCTGTGCACCAAAATTCAACTTATCGTCAAAAAGAATACCTAGGCTCCTGACCTTCTCCACTGGGGATGGACATTCTCTAGCCTGACTCTGCCACCAGGATTGATTCCACAGGGGCGAACCAGACCCAAACTCCATCTCCTCTGTCTTCAGTGTTTATTTTCAAATAGTTCTGACCCATCCAAGACATAATCTCAGTGAGACAGGAGTGAAATCTCAGTGCTGTGGTGTCAGGCCGGTGAGTAATAGAGATGATAAGTTGAGAATCATCGGCATACGAAACCAAAGCAAAACCATGTCTCCTGACAAGGTGGGCCGGTGGTGTAACATATAGATTAAACAGGGTTGGAGATAGGGCAGACCCCTGTGGTACTCCGCAGGGAAGGTGGAAACTGTCAGATTTCATGCCCTCCCAGAACAACCTCTGCTCCCTGTTTTCCAGGAAAGCGGCTATTTGTGACAAGGCGGCCCCCCCACCCCTATATCCCTCAGCCGCTGCACCAGAACAGTGTGATTGACGGTGTCAAAAGCGGCCGATCGATCAAGGGGCATGAGGACCGCCTTCCCACCAGCATCCACCACCCTGCGGTTTTCTTCGGTTGCCATGATCAGAGCAGATTCAGTCGAATGACTGGGACGAAAGCCATGTTGAGACGTATCCAACAGATTATTTACATTGAGATAGTCTGTTAAGACATTGTTTAGTCGTTTCTCTAGAACCTTGGCCACCATAGGGAGACCAGAAATAGGGCGATAGTTTTTAGAGTCACTAGGGTCTAGACTAGGTTTTTTTAGGAGAGGGGTGATAGCTGCCTCTTTCCAGATTGTAGGATATAGACCAGAGGCTAAAACTTGATTTAAGATGGGAACAAGATTAACACAGATCGTATCTGCTGCTTGATGCATAATGAACGGAGGACAGGGCTCGGTGGGTGCCCCTGATTTTAAGGAGAGAAGAAGTTTAAAAACCTCCTCTTTGTTCATTAACTGAAAACTAGTCCGCTTACATTTGAGATGTATTGGGGATACTGTCATGTTCTGGAAACTCCGGGTGCTCGGAAAGTTGTTATAAATTCCCTGCACCTTTTCTTGGAAATAATCCGCAAGCTTATTGCAAGAATTTTGATCTTGCTTGAAGGCAGCTCTTTGTTTGGGTTTAGCCAGCAAATTAATGGTTTTAAACAATTCTCTGGTAGAATTATCTGCCTCCTTAATTTGCATTGTAAAGAATTGTTTTTTTGCAGCCACTATTGCTACCTTATATAAGTTAATGGTATGATTGTAAATCACTGTTCGAGGCATATGAGCTGCAGATTACACACTTGTGCATAGATCGCCATCTGGTGTTGGGCCCGGATGTTTGCAGTTTGTTTTTCCTCTTGGAAAGTCTTTGGAAGTCACGAGGTAGGTGACTCCTCCCTTGGATCGTATTGCGCATGGGCTTCGGCTCCATCCTCAGATTGTTTTCTTCCGCCATCGGGCTCGGATGTAATCTTCGCGCTCCGGTTTCGAACAGCTTCCAGTTCGACGATCGACGCGCAATCCTCACCCCAATTCGCGGTATTGTTTCGATCGCGATCTCCCCACTCGACGTGCCTCTCATTGGCAACACCTTCGGTTCCAGTCATCGACAGCGGCCTTCGGGCCTACCCAAGCTCCGGTCCTGGCTAATGGAAAGGACTCCATTTAAAAAGTGCCCTCGATGTGGGTCCAAATTCCCCCACACCGATCTCCACGAGGTGTGCAATCTCTGCCTCTCCCCTGAACACAAGGCTCGAGACTGTCCGGCGTGTAAATCCTTCCGGTCCAAGAAAACTATTCGGGACCGAAGAGCCAGAAGAACCATGGCACACTCCTCGACGGCGATCCCGGACGACATCTTCGGGGAAGGCGTCGACGCTCCAGAACAACACACCGACGAGAGACTCATCAGCGCATCCGAAGCCGGCGATTCAGATGCGGAGGACATCACTCTGGCACAGAGGGTCATGAGTACTAATCTACCCCCCCCCCCCCCCCCTTCCCCCCCACACCCTCACCGGCACCGAATTCGGCTTCGGTCACGCCTTCGCCTTCGGGCCTAAGCAAGACCAAAGACACTGCTTCCCACACCGCACCTTCGGGACCGGTAAAGAAGCCAATTAAGCCTTCGGCGGCTTGGGCTCGAGCCAGCCCACCGTCGGAGCCGATAAACACTCTTCGGCACCGAAAAAGAAACCGGCCTCCCTCTCGACACCGAGCCCCACACCGAAACACTCGGGGTCGAGACCCAGCTCCTCGGCACCGACCCCATCTTCGGTATTGACAAAAGCACACAAGGCCACCGGCACCGACACTTCGAAGCCGAAATCCATCTCGGCGCCTACTAAACAATCGGAGCTTTCCAAGCATGGTTCCAAACAACGAACCAGCACCGATAAACCTAAGAAACCAACGGCCCGACGCCTTCGGCGCCGACGGACCAACCAACCTCTCCAGAACTATTCGCACCGGATCCCTTACAAAAAACACTAACTAAGGATCCCAAAACTGGACATTTGATGCTCTCTATCAAAAAGAGACAGTTAGAGAAACCTGCTCCGCCTCCACCTCCAAAAAGGAAGGACTCTGCTACCTCCCCTTTCAGACTTCCTTCTCCACCTCCACCACCTCCTCCACCTTCCCCTCCTCCACCTTCTCCACCCCCACCTCATCAATCCCCGACCCCATCCCCGGATGATGATGATCAAGGGGATCCATATGATGACATAGGGGATGTGCCCCAAGATATACCTACAGGGGACCCCACTCCCACAGGATCCCCAGACCCATGGGACGATTATAATATCCCTGATATCCCTAACGTCCCACAAGACGATCTTTACCCTTCCAGACCTTCTCCACCAGAAGACTCCTTGGGGTTCAACCATTTACTGCAAAGGGCGGCACACTACCACGGGGTAGATTTACATACAGGACCCAGTGGAGGAGGATTTCCTCCTAGATACATTTGACACCACACATAGGACCACCTCCATATTGCCTATGCTTAAAGTTGTTATAAAACATGCGCCAGAGATCTTTAAGGACCCAGTCAGGGCCACGGTCATTAACCCGCGCATTGAAAAGTAGTATAAAGCCGCCCCAACAGATCCCTCCTACATCAGAGGGCCAGCGTCACTAGATTCCCTGGTAGTATCCACAGCACGGAAAAGGGGCAATTCCCAGGCATCAGACGACGCACCGCCACCTGACAAAGAGTCTAAACTCTTTAACGCATCAGGCAAGCGTACTGCATCTCAAGCGGCCAATATATGTCGTATCGCCAATACACAAGCAATACTAGCGAGGTATGACAGGGCCCATTATGACGAGTTAGAAGCCATGATGCACCATCTCCCTGATAAATACAAAGCTAGGGCCAATGAGCTAATTCAGGAGGGCAAAACAATTACTAATACCTCCATACGTTGTGCCTTAGATGCAGCAGACACAGCCTCTAGGGCCATCAATACTAGTGTCCTCCTCCGTCGCCATGCCTGGCTAAGGATATCAGGTTTTAAACCGGAGGTACAGGCCTCCATCCTCAACCATCCCTTTGACCAGGAACATTTGTTTGGCCCAAAAGTGGATGACGCCCTAGAGAAAATGAAAAAGAACACTGACACGGCAAAATCCATGGGAGCCTTACAATCTCACCCTCCCAGGCGCTCCTTTCGCCGCTCTTCCTTTCGGAGTACATCCAGAGGCTACTCCTCAGACACCGCTTCCACTTTATACAAATCCCCTACTTAGTCCACCTTTACAAGGGGGTTACCAAAGAGGTGGCTACAGGGGCAACAATAACAAAGGCAGAGGCAAAACAAACACCGCCCGCTCTGCCACCGCGCCTACCCAATGACTTCCCTCCACTTCCCCCAGACCATCCCACTCCGGTCAGGGGCAGACTACAACATTTCCTTCCGGTCTGGACTACCATCACCTCAGACAAATGGGTAACACAAATAATTTGGTCAGGCTACTGCCTAGAACTAATATCTACCCCCCAAACATTCCACCCAGACAACGCCCAATGTCACCAGAACATCTACTGCTGCTCAAGCAGGAGGTAATCTCGTTCCTAGACAAAAAAGCAATAGAACACGTTCCTACCAACCAACAAAATATGGGGGTCTACTCCCTATATTTTCTCATACCAAGAAGGGACGAGACTCTACGGCCCATCCTAGACCTTCGGCCCCTAAACAAATACATACATTCAGGCCATTTTCATATGGTGACGCTTCAGCAGGTACTTCCGCTGCTTTCCCAAAACGACTTCCTCACGACTTTGGACCTAAAAGACGCTTATTTCCACATTCCAGTGCACAACGCTCACAGGAAGTACCTCAGATTTGTAGTGGACGGCCAACACTACCAATTCAAAGTGCTCCTGTTCGGAGTCACAACCGCACCATGAGTATTCACCAAGTGCCTAGCAGTGGTGGCAGCACATCTGCGAAGACAACACATTCATGTCTTCCCATACCTAGACGACTGGTTGATAAAAGCCAGTTCATACAATCAGTGTGTACAACACACACACACCACGATCCAGCTACTTCACCAGCTAGGCTTCACGGTAAACCACGAAAAGTCCCATCTACAACCATCCCACATAAAACAATATCTAGGTGCCACTATACACACCTCAAAAGCGCTCGCCTACCCCAATCCTGCCAGGATTGCAAGCATTCAGGCTCTACGCGCAAAATTCATAGCACAACACTCCCTTCCAGCTCGGGTGTTCATGCAACTAATAGGGATGATGGCCTCTTGCATCTTCATAGTACCGCACGCAAGACTCCAGATGCGTCCTCTCCAAGAGTGCTTAGCGCACCAATGGAACCAGACCCAGGGTCAATTAACAGATCTGGTGTTGGTAGACGGTCGTACCCATCGCTCTCTGCAGTGGTGGACCACCACAAACCTTTCCAAAGGTCGACCGTTCCTGGAACCGGTTCCCCAGATAGTACTAACAACAGACGCATCGCTCTCCGGCTGGGGAGCTCATCTATTACATCTCACCATGCAAGGCAAATGGTCACCTCAACAGAAGCTACTCCATATCAACCATCTGGAATTACTAGCAATCTTCCTAGCCCTAAAATCTTTTCAAACACAGATTTCAGGCAAGGCAGTCCTAATCCGCACAGACAACATGACAGCCATGTATTATATTCAAAAACAAAGCGGCACACACTCTCCACAGCTCTCTCAATTAGCACAGAGCATATGGAGATGGGCCATACCCCAGAAAATCTTTCTCCTAGCCCAACATGTCCCAGGAGTCCAAAACACTATGGCAGATCTACTCAGCAGACAAACACAACAACTCCACGAGTGGGAACTTCACCTGCAAGTTCTTCACCCGTACTTTCAAATGTGGGGGCATCCACAGATAGACCTCTTCGCCACCCACGAAAACACAAAATGCCCAAGCTTCGCCTCCAGATACCCACACCCATTGTCCAAAGGCAATGCAATATGGATGAACTGGTCAGGCAGATTTGCGTACGCTTTTCCACCTCTCCCACTCATTCCACTAGTGGTGCGCAAACTACAACAGCACTCCCTCATACTAATATTAGTAGCGCCAACTTGGGCTAGGCACCCGTGGTACACCACACTGCTGGAACTATCGGTAGTACCGCATCAAAAATTACACCTCTCTCCACACCTCTTAACCCAGAACCATGGAGAGATCAGACACCCGGACCCAGCTCAGCTCCACCTTGCGATCTGGCTCCTGAAATCCTAGACTTCGGGTACCTAAATCTTCCCCCTGACTGTATGAACGTCATCAAAGAAGCTAGGCGCCCTACCACTAGAGCGTGCTACACCGCCAAGTGGAAACAACACCATCGATCCCCTAGATGTGTCAATTCAACACATCATAGGCTACTTACTCCACCTACAAAGGTGCAATCTAGCCTATACGTCCATTCGACTACACCTCGCATCCATAGCAGCTTACCTACAAAACAGGCAACATCTCTCACTCTTTAGAGTACCTGCCATTAAAGCATTCATGGAAGGCCTTAAAAGAATAATTCCCCCCAGAGTGCCACCCTCACCTGTGTGGAACCTAAATATCGTTCTCACCAGACTAATTGGACCTCCTTTTGAACCACTACACAAATGTGAACTTCAATTCTTAACATGGAAAACCGCTTTTCTTGTAGCCATCACTTCCCTCAGAAGGGTCAGTGAGATACAAGCACTTACTATTCAAGAACCTTTTCTACAAATGCACCATAATAAGGTGGTTCTCCGTACCAACCCAAAATTCCTCCCCAAAGTCATTTCTCCATTTCACCTAAACCAATCTGTAGAACTACCAGTATTTTTCTCGCAACCACAGACCGTTGCAGAAAGAGCTCTTCACACACTAGATGTCAAACGAGCCTTACTCTACTACATCGAGAGAACACAACCTTTCCGTAAGACCAAACAACTGTTTGTCTCTTTCTCTCCACCACACAAAGGCAACCCCATCTCCAAATCAGGGATAGCTAGGTGGATTGTCAAATGCATTCAAATTTGCTACCACAAAGCAAAACGAATGCTATCCTTTCCCCCCTAAAGCCCATTCTACACGTAAAATAGGGGCTTCAATGGCTTTTTTAGGAAACATCCCATTAGATGATATCTGCAAAGCAGCTACATGGTCAACACCGCACACTTTCACTAAACACTATTGTGTAGATGTGCAAACTAAGCAACAAGCTAGTGTGGGCCAGGCTGTACTCAAAACATTATTTCAAACCACTGCAACAGATACCGGTGGTCGCTGCTAGGGATGGGTACTGCTATATAATCTATGCACAAGTGTGTAATCTGCAGCTCATATGCCTCGAATGGAATATGCTGCTTACCAGTATGCATCTGTTCTTGGCATGTAGAGCTGCAGATCTACACACGCCCACCCGCCTCCCCGGCTACCTGTATCTTTTCCAGTCTATCTTATTTAGATAGCACACACATGGGTTTCTTCACTGTTATTACTACGCTCCATCTTTCCCTACTGGCGAAAAACAATCTGAGGATGGAGCCGAAGTCCATGCGCAATACGATCCAAGGGAGGAGTCACCTACCTCGTGACTTCCAAAGACTTTCCAAGAGGAAAACAAACTGCAAACATCCGGGCCCAACACCAGATGGCGATCTATGCACAAGTGTGTAGATCTGCAGCTCTACATGCCAAGAACAGATGCATACTGGTAAGTAGCATATTCCTTTTTCTCACTATCATAGTCTAGCCTCCAGAGACGTTCCGCCCTTCTATAATTAATCTTTAGATTTTTGAGTTCTGGGGTGTACCATGGGGCTGATATCTTAACTCTTTTCACTGTTGCTATTTTCTCTGTCGCAACCTTGTCAGCTGCTAACAATAACCAGTTGTTAAACTGCTGCGCTGCCTTATTGTTATCAGGGTCTAACACAATAGGGACTAGGTCTTATTGGCAGTTTAACTGTACTGGCTTGTATTCTCGAGAGTGTCTGAGTGGTTTTGAGGTTAAAATATATTGCCTTATGGTCAGTCCATGGCAATTCTAATGCCTTGGAGAAGGTGATTTCAGGATTACTAGTAAAAATCCCATCCAATGTGTGACCTGCTAGGTGGGTAGGACCAATAACTACTTGTCTGAGGTTGAAAGCCTCAAGATTGTCTAGGAGCCTAATCGTGTCTGTGTTATTATTCAGCTCTAAGTGATAATTGAAATCTCCCAGAGTCGTAAGCGAATAAGAATCCGTATATGATTCCAGGAGTGTCAGCAGGGATTGAGAGAAAACCCCTCTAATACCTGGAGGTCGGTAAATCAATATACCTTGAAAGATCTGAAAATTATTAAATTTTATCCGGAAATTCAATGCTTCAGCCTGAAGGGTAGAGATCGTTTCATGTTTGTATTTTAAAATTGGCCCGATAGATAATAGCTATTCCCCCTCCCTTACCTATCGCTCTATCTTGTGAGAAACACACGTAACATTCTGGTACAGCAACGTTCCAGTCGGGCGCGGAGGTACTATCAGTCCATGTTTCTGTTAAAAAAAAAAAGGTCTGGTGAGGAAGCTTGAATAAGATCTTCCAGTTCGTATTTGTTTCACCACAGATCGGACATTTACCAACAAGCATTTAACATACTCGGTTGCTGCTGTATTAAGATTGCTAGTTTTCTTCTCCGCCACCTTTCCTGTGTTTACGGAATCCCTATTTCTATCATTAGATTTTTTTCCCTGCTTCTGCACCTCATCATGTAGGCACATGGTGTCAGGTATTATGTCCAAACTCAGTATAAAATTGCAGTTTGGACACCGGGCCTCTACTCTGGTGTCATGTTGTAAGGATATGTTGTGGGGAACACATACGTTTAGGTCTAAAGCAAGTAAAGCTTGCCTACCATATCTAGCTTGTACACTTAGGTCCGGGGTCCTGGCGCTGGTCGCGCTCCGGGCACAGACGGGCTTGCCTTTGGCGCGCCCGCTGCGCGGTCGCTCCAGCATGTGAGATATGCGAAAAAGACTAGAGCGTCAACCCCAGTGCAGTGCGGTCCCGATCAACTTCCGGGAACCGCAGGGGCCGAACGCCAAAAACTATCGTTGTCAGGATGCTTAGAAGGTGGGAGTAATGATTCACTATTGTAAAAAATCCCTCACATACAAATTAACAATCTAAAAGCAATGGGCGCAAAATGGCGCGATATACTTAAAAGTAGCGATTGGCCACACACTCCGTACAATGATTTCCAAATTAGCAGCTAGTTTATACAAAGCTTTCCGTAGCAGCAAGATTGTGCAAATAGGCAAAAGTATCAACTTAAAAGTGTTAAAAGAGAAGCTAAGACTAATGCCCTGCCACCCACACGCTGCGCGGTCGCTCCAGCGTGTGAGATATAGCGGAGGCAGGCGAAAAAGACTAGAGCATCAACCCCAGTGCAGTGCGGTCCCGATTAACTTCCGGGAACCGCAGGGGCCGAACAACAAAAACTATAGTTGTCAGGATGCTTAGAAGGTGGGAGTAATGATTCACTATGGTAAAAAATATGTGAGATATAGCGGAGGCAGGCGAAAAAGACTAGAGCGTCAACCCCAGTGCAGATGGTCTTCTGTTTCTCCTGCATCTATTGGCAAGTCAGTCTCTGGAAAACCTACGACATGCCCACCAGTGTATGAGGGGAGATACAGTGCTGAGGTGGGCCTTGTTGTCCTCAGCAGTTTCTGCCCCTTTGGTACACCTGCGGTGCCCTTTTCCCCATCGTTCCAAGGGTCATTTAGGGCAGTAGCAGGGCCAGGAAGTAAACTGGTCAAGACACTGAGGCTAGTGATGAGCTAAGGGCTTGCGTAAGGGGATAAACCTGCAATGTTATCTGGGATGAAAGGGTGTGTGACCTCATTTCTACTGCCATTGAGCAGAATTGATGTCTATGTTGGGAGGACAGCCTAATAGTCATGCACAACAGTTGTAACACCGTCCACTCTGCCACTGGCAGCCAAACCAGTCTGTGAAACAACTGGTTAAATTTAAAAAATGACTCTTCGGATGACCCCAGCACTCAACAGAGCCCCCCCCCAGCGCCTTGAAACCCTCACGGGTGAGTAGTTGCGCTTTACCAACCTTGATTGATTGATATATGTGTTTGAGTAAGGGAAGACTTCACTGGCTCTGAAAGTGTGTAACGTTAACATGGTCTAGTGTGAATCGGACAATTGCTGTGTTTGGAAAAATTCTGCAACAAGATACTAGGAATTAGTTGAATCTTCTTGCCAATGTAGCTGTTCCTTGTTTTTAAACACGTCTTGTTGGTCACACTATATTTCTATGTGTATTTATTTACTACTACCATCGAGGTTGGTGCTGGTCCCAGTTGATCTAGCAAATGGAATGATGAGGTGCAGATGGAGGTGCTCCAACGACCAGCAGTTCCAGGGCCGGCTCTAGGGCAGTGCGACCGGTGCCACTGCACCGGGTGCAGACTTCGCGTGGGGGCGCCTGTTTGCTACATTACATTGTTTTTAAAGCACACACGGCCGCGTTCTTGGCCTCCAGCAATTTTCAGCCAATAATAAAAATGTAAAGTTAACTCTGGTGAATAATGTTCTTCCTGGAGAGAGACCATAGTTATGTCTAGTGGAAGTTTTGACTGCTGGAAGTTTTGATTCATCATAAGGTAGTGCAGAGGGTTAATATGCCTGCTGCAGAGAATGTGTGCCATGCATTTCACAAAGTGAATATACATAAAGAGGCCAGTGGGTTACTGCTTTAGTCAGACACTTCCTTTTGATACGTGCAGTTTACAAGTTAAACTCCTAATGTAAAACAGTGAGCTACCAACTGTCATAAAAGAACTGAAATGCAGATATCTGAAAGAAACACGTTAGTTAGATTCCTCACCTTAGAATATCCCCAGGCGTCAGACTGGATCCGGAAGATTTTTGTAGCAATACCCCTTGCGCGTCGCTAGGCGTCGTCTGCGGCTCCGCGTCCGTCGTTGGCGTCGTGCGCCGGAATGACGTCGTCGGAGTACTTAGACGCCACCCTCGCGCGCTGACGTCAGTTCTTCTTTTTTCCGCGCCAGTAAGCGCCGATCCGGGAGAGCTACCCCTTTAGTCATTTTTTGACAAAATATTTTGACTCTTTTTGGTCACTTTCTCGACTCTGGTGCCAGTAGGATGCCTGGTTTCAAGGCCTGCGACGACTGTCACCGACTGATGTCGGTGACCGATCATCACCGCCGGTGCCTGTACTGTTTGGGGCTCGACCACGACGCGGAATCGTGTTCCGATTGTATGGCCCTGACCTCGAAAGCTAGGCGGGAGCGCTCCCGTAAGCTTCTCGAGCTTCGCCACTCGGCTCTGCGCACCTCTCGATCCCGGTCCAGTAGGAGGTCCAAGGATCGGTCGCGGAGCCGCACTCGACACCGTCGCTCGTCTGGCTCGAAGTCTTCGGGTAAGTTGAAGCGCTCCAAGAAGTCCAAGAGGCGACACCGCTCTTCGGACTCCCCTCGCCGGTCGCGCAACTCGGCCAAGGGTCAGGGTGGTTCCACCCCCGCGGCTCCGCCGGAGCCGCAGGCGCTGCGCACGTCCCCATACCCGCCGGTCCCTGGGACTGACGCGACGCCGGCGGAGGTCAGTGCCTTCCTCTCGGCCATGAGGAGCCTGGCCCCACCGTCGACGCCCGCTGGCGTGCCTTCGGGCCCCGCGGACTCGACTGGGCGACCTTGCGCGCCGGCGGCTCCGGCCCCGGCGCCGTTGGAGGCTCCGGCCCCTATGCTGCAGGTCCCCGAGGAGCCCAGTCCTGGGCCCCCGTCGACGCCGGTCGACCTCGTCACGCCTCCTCCGCCGGCGTCGAAACCGGTGTCACCTCCGACACCGACTCCGGTCGACGTCTATCCCCGGTTCAGCCCCTGTCCGGACCCGACGCCGGCACGGCGCCACTCGATGCCGCATCCGACGCCGCTAGAGACACATTTTGTCTATCGTCCGGCTCCGATCATTCCTCCTGTTTACCAGGAATCGGATGACGGGGGCGACTGGGAGGGGTCCGTGGACCCTTTGGCCCTTCAAGGCCAACTTTCTCAGGACTGGGCAGATGAACTGGGGGAGGCCAGTGGTTTGGATACCTCACCGGACACTAGATTCATCTCTCCTCCGACTGTGGCTTCGGAGGAGGGTGCAGCTTTTTCTGTGGTGCTGCGCAAGGCGGCCGCGGCCCTTGGGCTTGAGCTGCCTGCCGTGGCTGTGAGGACTAACATCCTCACTGAGGTGCTTCAGTCTGCAGCAAGTTCCACTGAACCTCTGCTGCAATTCAATGAGGCCCTCATTGACGTTCTGCAGGGCACCTGGTCCAAGCCCTCCACAGTCCCTCCTGTGGATAGGAACGTTGCCAGGCGCCACCGCCCTGCTCCGGGTGACCCCGGTTTTCTGTCCCAACACCCCACCCCCGAGAGTCTGGTTATCCAGGCCTCTACCTCCCAATCCTCCTTCCCGTCCGCTCCTCCGGACCGGGATTCCAAGAGACTGGAACAGTTCGGTAAGAAGCTGTTCTCCTCGCTCAGTTTGGGCCTGCGGTCTTTGAACACCGCCTGTCTCTTGGACCGTTATTCCCACTCTCTGTGGGATACGGTGGAGGGCGTGCTGCCCCTGTGCCCGGAGGAGGCCCGGGCACAGCTTTCCTCAGCTCTGGCCGATGGGAGAGATGCAGCGCGCCATGCAATCCGATGTGGCCTCGACACTACGGACTCGCTGGGTAGGGCGATTTCTACCACGGTGACGCTTCGACGTCACGCCTGGCTGCGGTCCACGTCCTTTTCAGGGGATGTCCAGAGCACTCTCATGGACATGCCTTTTGATGGCACTCGCCTATTTGGTGAGAAAGCGGACAGTGCGCTGGCTCGCTTCAAGGACTCCCGGGCTACGGACAAGTCCTTGGGCCTCTCGGCCCCGCGGCCACAAACTTCCGCTTTTCCCTCCTTTCGTGGCCAAGGAAGGGGCACCTCCTCACGTCCGCCTAGCCACCGGCCGCAGAACCAGCCTGCACGCGGTCGCGGACGTGGTATCCGCCGAGGCGGTACTGGAGGACAATGCGGTCAGTCCACATCCACCCCGGCAGCATCCGCCTCAAAGCCTTCCTAGTCCGAGCTTTCAGGCCCATTCCTCGCCAGTGGGCGGCAGGGTTCGCCATCACCTGCTCCACTGGCGTACCATTACTTCGGACAGGTGGGTGCTGCAAATCGTCCGAAGGGGCTACTCCCTCCCCTTCGAGACGACCCCTCCAGCCATGCCACCGCAGCACCACCGTATCTCGGAGGATCATTTGAATCTTCTGCAAGAGGAAGTTTTGGCCCTCTTGGCCAAAGAGGCCGTCGAGCGCGTTCCGAGCCCAGAAGTAGGTCGTGGTTGTTATTCCCACTACTTTCTGGTTCCCAAGAAGGACAAAGGGGGCCTACACCCTATCTTGGACCTCAGGAACGTCAATGCCTTCCTCCGTAAGGAACGGTTCAAAATGTTGACTTTGGCTCAGGTTCTAGCTGCCCTCGACCCTGGAGACTGGATGGCAGCGTTGGACTTGCAGGACGCTTATTTCCACATCCCCGTCCTGCCGGCCCACCGGCGTTACCTGCGGTTCACGGTGGGTCAGGAGCACTTTCAGTTCACCGTGCTCCCCTTCGGCCTTACCAGTGCCCCTCGGGTGTTCACGAAAGTGATGGCGGTGGTCGCAGCTCATCTGCGCAGATCAGGGGTTCCAGTCTTCCCCTATCTCGACGACTGGTTGTTGAAGGCGGGCTTGCCCCAGGCTGTCGTCTCCCACCTCCAGACTACGGCGGATCTCCTGCATTTGCTGGGGTTTTCCATCAACGTGCCGAAGTCACACCTGAGCCCCTCTCAGAAGCTCCTCTTCATCGGAGCGGTTCTCGATTCGGCGCAGTTCCAGGTTTATCCACCGGAACAGCGGGTCCGGGATATACAGGCCCTGATTCCCATCTTTCGGCCTCTATCCTGGGTTTCGGTCAGGCTAGTGTTGCGGCTTCTGGGGCTGATGGCCTCCTGCATCCTACTAGTGCATCACGCCAGGCGGCGCATGCGGGCTCTGCAGTGGGACCTGAAGTTTCAGTGGGCCCAGCATCAGGGCAACCTGTCCGACCATGTCTTGATCTCGGAGGGCACTGCACAGCAGTTGCGGTGGTGGCTCACGGACCGCGATTGGGTCACGGGCAAGAACCTCTCCCTACCCCTACCGAAGCATGTCGTAGTGACGGATGCGTCCCTCCTGGGATGGGGTGGTCATATGGGAGAGGCGGAGATCAGAGGCCTCTGGTCTCCGGCGGAGTCTCGCCTCCACATCAACTTGTTGGAGCTGAGAGCGATCCGACTTGCACTGAAAGCCTTCCTTCCCTCTGTTCGGGGAAGTGTCGTGCAGGGGTTCACAGACAACACCACCGCCATGTGGTATTGCAACAAACAGGGCGGGGTGGGGTCGTGGACCCTTTGTCAGGAGGCCCTGCGCCTCTGGACATGGCTGGAACATCAGGGCATCACCCTGGTGGTTCAACAACTGGCGGGCTCTCTGAATGCCAGAGCAGACGCACTCAGCCGCCGGTGCATGATGGATCACAAATGGCGTCTGAACTCAGAGGTGGCGCAAGGTCTCTTTCAGCAATGGGGAGAGCCTTGGTTAGATCTATTCGCCACCGACGAGAACGTGCAATGTCAGCAGTTCTGCGCGTTGGAATTTCCAAGGCGGCACTCGCTCGGCGACGCTTTTCGTCGCAAGTGGAGTTGCGGTCTGTTGTACGCCTTTCCGCCTATACCACTTCTGCCCAGAGTGCTGAAGAAGATCAGGTGCGACCGGGCCCAAGTCATCTTGGTGGCTCCGGATTGGGCACGAAGGTACTGGTATCCCGAGCTACTCAGTATGCTGACCGATCCTCCGATACGTCTGCCCCTTCGGGAGGATCTTCGGTCGCAGCAGTAGGGGATGGTCCTCCACCCGAACCTGTCCAGCCTCCACCTCCATGCGTGGAGATTGAGCGGCGGCAGTTGATGCCATTTGACTTGCCTCCTGAAGTCTGTGATATCATTCTGGCAGCCAGGCATCCCTCCACAAAGACGGTATACGCCTGCCGGTGGAACAAGTTTGTGGCATGGTGCACAGCAAAGGCTGTGGATCCCCTTTCCGCCCCTCTTTCTGAGGTTCTCCTCTTTCTTCTTTCCTTGGCCCAGCAGGGCTCTGCTCTAGGCACCTTGAAAGGTTATCTTGCTGCCATCTCTGCCTTCTTATAGCTTCCTGATCAGCCTTCTCTTTTCAAGTCCCCTGTAGTTTCACGCTTTCTTAAAGGCATTACTCACACGTTCCCTCCTGTCCCTTTCGTAATGCCTCAGTGGGACTTGAATCTTGTCTTAACATTTCTGATGTGCACTTCATTTGAGCCTCTTCACAATTGTCCACTTCGTCTTCTGACTCTTAAGACTGCTTTCCTGGTAGCCATCACCTCGGCTAGACGGGTGAGTGAGCTCCAGGCTCTATCGTCCAAGCCTCCTTTTCTATCTGTTCATCCGGACAAGGTTGTCCTTCGGCCTCGTCCTTCCTTTTTACCGAAAGTGGTGACCCCCTTTCATCTTGGGCAGTCTGTCACCTTGCCCACCTTCTTTCCGCCTCCGCATCCTTCCAAGGAGGAAGAGCGGCTCCACCGTCTGGACCCAAAACGTGCGCTCTCCTTTTATTTGGACCGCACGAAACAGTTCCGGGTGGACGACCAGCTTTTCGTTGGCTACGTGGGTGCTAAGAAGGGGAAAGCTGTGCACAAACGGACCATCTCCCGGTGGGTCGTTTTGTGTATAAAAACCTGTTATTCCTTAGCAAAAAAGGACCCTCCTGTTGGGCTGCGAGCCCATTCTACTCGGGCCAAAGCGGCTACTGCTGCTTTGGGACGGGGAGTCCCTTTGCAGGACATCTGTCAGGCGGTGACGTGGGCTTCGCAGCACACTTTTGCCAGGCATTATTGCCTAGACAACCAAGTCCGGAGGGATGGCTTCTTTGGCGGTTCTGTCCTCCAGGACTTTCTGGTGTGATCTTGGTTCGCAGACCCACCACCGGGGTTGGTATTGCTTGGGTATCTATTCTAAGGTGAGGAATCTAACTAACGTGTTTCTTTCAGATGAACAAGTTACTTACCTTCGGTAACGATGTATCTGTAAGAAACATTAGTTAGTTAGATTCCTCACCGACCCACCCATCCTCCCCGTTCTGCGAACCGACATCTAGGGTTAAGGCTATCCTTTTCAGGGCCCTAGATTTTTTGGCACCAGTGTCGGTCTCTTGCATGGCTCTGCGTTCCTGGCGCGGAAAGCTATGTACAAGAACTGACGTCAGCGCGCGAGGGCGGCGTCTAAGTACTCCGACGACGTCATTCCGGCGCACGACGCCAACGACGGACGCGGAGCCGCAGACGACGCCTAGCGACGCGCAAGGGGTATTGCTACAAAAATCTTCCGGATCCAGTCTGACGCCTGGGGATATTCTAAGGTGAGGAATCTAACTAACTAATGTTTCTTACAGATACATCGTTACCGAAGGTAAGTAACTTGTTCTTCAAGTACAGATTAAAGCATATTGATTTTTTCCCCAGACTTTCATTATCCTAATGTTTCACAAAGGGTTCATTTGGGTAGAAATATTTTCTGATTATTAAAGAGAATCCCCAACCATGGTATTACGTTTCAAATTCTGAGTTTGTGCTTCTCCAGACCAAGCCCCCCTAAACTATACTCCCTACCAGTATGGATGACATTTAAATCCTACCCCTTGTAGTCCTCCATCTTATGTAACGTTTCCTATACATTGATTTACACATATATGATTGATTGCCTTTGTGATGTGTGTGCAATGTAAAGTGCTCTGACACCCTTCACTTTTATGAGTAACACTATAAAGCTAATTAAATGCATCTGAGAGAGAGTGGTTATGGAGACAGTTAAAGGGTGGTAGTGCGGGAATCCATTGCGGAGGTGCTCATTGGGGAGGGGCGCCAAAAATCATTGTCGCACAGGGCGCCAACAGTGCTAAAGCCAGCCCTGAGCAGTTCTGCTTGTGCTCCATCAGAGTACTGAATTATTGTCCCCAAGATGTCACATTGTAAAGCTTAGGGTGATATGTTTGCCAGTGACAGGGTTCTCCGCCTGTTCCTTTCTCACCACCAACAGGTAAAGAGGTCCTACAAGTACTTGGGCTTCAGACAGCGCCCTGAAACGGTCTTATTACAGACCACCTTACAGCAGGGTTGGGGCCTGTAACGTCCTGGCTTTCTCGGGGTTGGGACAAACAGACGACAGACCAGAGAAATGAAGGTTTAAGGATGATTTAATAAACAGATAAACAACTACAGACAACAAAGAATACCGGTACTGGAATCACCAGTTAAAGTACGATACCCATTCAGAGCTCGTCTAACCGTCCTCCGCATGCACACCAGACCCGGTATGCTCCAACGGAGGGCACAGTGCTAAGCAGTGGCCGACAATGCCACTCGACCGCTGTGAAGGGTAGTTCCAAGGTTGTGGAATCTACGGGGGGCACGTGGGAGTCACCCGGCCGGGCTCTCTACCACCTGGGAACAGCCGCTCTACCAGTATCCCCCAGAGTACTGCCACAACACAAAGACGCTGGGAACACCTCCTAGTGTGCGTCTCTTGTATCCGGGTTTAAGTGATGATACCCAAGGTGGCGCAGAGAATGGATGGGAGCAGCCGCTCTACCTATCCCAGTTCTCCTACGAGTGTCGATGGCTAAGACGCGGAAACACCTCCTAGATAGCGTCTTAGCTCTAAGCGTGTGTTTACCCAAGGAACGAGGGTTGGGAGCTTCGGCTCGCACCAACCTCGTTTTCTCCAAATTGTCAGGCCGTTGGGAGCTTCGGCTCTACCAACGGGACTTGTGCCCAATGACGTTGAATACGGCTCTCAGAACGGGACAGGACACGGGCAGGAAGCACACGCCAGCACCTCTCCTCCGCTCCTTAGAATGTTCCTTCCGCCGCTCAACTCACCAACGGGTCCGTGTACCTCAACCAGGTACTCCGGCAAAGATCAGAATATCCGACGCCGAGTCCCAGTGATCTTCTCCTTAAGTAGTACTCTCGGCGTTGTGTAACCATGACTCTTGAGTTGCATAACATGAAAACTAGGCGTTCCCCTTGGTGTTATGCAACCAGAACTCTTGAGTTGCATAACATGAAAACTAGGCGTTACCCTTGGTGTTATGTAACCAGAACTCTTGAGTTGCATAACATGAAAACTAGGCGTTTCCCTTGGTGTTATGTAACCAGAATTCTTGAGTGGCATAAGGCAATTGTTGCCGGAGGGCATTCTGGGAGTTGTAGTCCGCTCTCCTCCATGCGCACCAGGTTCACGGAAGTGGCATCGTGGGAGGGAATCCATGTGCGGGAGGGGATTCCTGACAGGGCAACACCAGGCATGTGCCCATGATAGGACATGCGAGTAGTACCTAAAGAACAGTCCATCACATACGGGAATTTCTGATTCTCCCCCGCCACTTTGATTTCAAGTGGCTGTGGCTCGGCATGGTAGTGGGAAACGGTGGTATCTTGATACCCTGTGTTCTGGGGTCAGGCTATGTAGGGTGTGAAGGCATTCTAGAGCTGGAGTGTGGAGTTAGAAAGTTAGTGATGTTGTGTTGTAAATACCCAGTGCCCCTTTTTGCATGGTTGCCCTCCACTTTTTGCCTGATGTTTGATGCTTTTTGACTAAGTGTGCCCTGGGTTCGTGCTAACCAGGTACCCAGGGCTTGTGTTCTTTCCACAAAACTGTACCTTTTCCCCCACATTGGCACTTCCCTGACCTACATTTAAGTCCCAAGTAAAAGGTGCCAAGGGCATTGTAGCCAAAGAAAGTCTCTGAGGGCTAAAGCATATATTTTGCCACCCTCAGAGACTCCTCCCCTGACCCATGCACACTGCATTCTGTGTGCCAGGGGGAGACCCTAAAACTACAAGTCGACATTACACACATCCCTGTATGGCATGCCCACCAAAACACTGCCAGTGGCATAGGTCAGCCACCCTACTAGCAGGCCTTTCAGCCCTAAGGCAGAGAGCACTATACTACAGATCAGGGCACAGTGGCATGAGCCCTGGGCCCCTACACTACATATGCTATCCACGGGTATTATAAGTGCAGTGAAGCCATTTTAGACCATAGGCTGGGAGTTTGGCACCTCGAACTCCATAACTCCATGATGGCTTTACTGAAGACTAAGAAGTTTTGTATCAAACTTCTCAGCCCATTAAACCCACACTGATGCGAGTGTTGGATTAAATATAAAATGCACTCCAAGGGCATTTTAGAGAGGCCCCCTTAAAAACAACCTAACTCCAGTGTCCTGGCTAAGTGGCTGCTCGCCAGCTGCCACCACCAGACATTTTGCTGGACCCATGGGTTGAGAGCCTACTACCCTCGGGGGGTCTGGAACAATGCACATCCTGTGACGAGGTGCCAAGCTTCTTCCTTCAGGATGGGCAGGGTCCACGAAGGGGAAGCTTCAAAGGCTTGCCGTCTTTGTTAGCTGACCCTGCCTTTTGCTGCTCCCAGCAACTGGCCCCCACCTATTCTAACCCCCACTTTTGGGGGGAGAGTTGGCAGAAAAACCAAGATAGGAAGAGAGGTGAGCCCACCTTTGCCAACTCCACCCCTCAGGTGAAGGAGGTGAGGCGAAGCACAACTCTCAGTCTCCACCATCTTGAAGAGGGGGTGACCCACCCAACCAGAGAGAGGCTTATGCCCCCCTCTCACTGGAGGGTGGCATAATAGGGAGTGTACCCACTCCAAGGAGGGGAGCCATTTGTCCCGACCTGTGCCTACCTGAAACACCCCTAAATGTAGTATTTATGAGCGACCCCGAACCTTGCCTCCTCAGACAAGCAAGAATCAGAAGAAGTGTGGAAAAACTAGCTGCAATAGCTGTTAGCATCTGCTGAAGCCCTTTTGTTTGTGGTAGCCATTTTAGTTGGCCATGTGCTTTCTCTCTCTTCGCTGTTGACTGCCCTTGTATTCTGCTTGTGTCGTGTGATATTGTTAACTCTTTCAGCACTGAGCCAGAGCCTTGAACATGCTCAGAAGAGTCAGTAGCTGCTCATGCACCTGCCTTAGACTGTAACTGTCAGGCTGTTCTAACTGATGTCAGCAACTCCTACTCCTCCTACTTGTTGACTGTGCATTTTCTGTATGACCATCTATGTGTGTAACTCTTCTCATGTGTACTTGTACCGCCTCCTTTTGAGCCCCTGTGTGGGTATAAAAGGCCCCTGTTCTCTGCACTCCTTAGACTGTCTCCTACAGTGGCCTGAGGGTACTGTATGATGCAGTCTCCCTCATGTGAGGTTAATAAATACTTCTTTTTGATATTACAACTTCCGTACCAATCTCTTATTTGTTGGTTTAAAGGACCAGGTGTATCAGTGAACCCTTAAAAAGGTTTTTATTTCTTCAGAAGAATCGAAGAGTCGTGCTGAAGGAAGAAGAAGATGACACCAACTGCCTTTGTCCCATCCATACTGGCCTGTCCCGACCTTCTCCAGCAGAATCCCAGGGCAGCCAGCAGCCCCCAGAACCTGCAGGACTTGCCCTGCCTTCCCTATAAAGACGCTGTCTCTCGTGAGCACCGAACTTGCTCAAGAACCAGCCTCTGGCTCCGGCCAAATCCACGAGTCTGCACCCGACGCCCACAACCCGAATTCGATTGGCCCAACCCCACGAGGAGGTCCCCCCAGCGAAGCTGACCTGGGATCTGGTGATCCCTGACCTACCTCAAGCCTCTTGATGACACCGGTAGCCTCTATCTGGAGCATCCCCCAACCGCGCCCGGAGCTGGTAAGGAAATCCGACGCCTAAAGACACCCAGTATCTGACGCCCCACGGCCTTGGGTGGCCCAACCGACGGTGTCCAGGCAACTCCCTGCATCCCAACTTACCTCTTCAACCGGTGGTCACCTCCAGGAAGCCTCCCTGTCCGATCCTGCAGTCTTTGTTCCGACCGGAGATCTCCCATTGCAAACATCAGGGCACCCACCTGACACCAACTCAACACTCGGCACCCGGCTGCCCCTGTGCCGCTCTGTGGGTGCGCCTTGTGTGCTAACCCTGATCCCCCTTTGTCCGGAGCTTAATCCTAAGAGCTCTGCTCCCTCAACCCCGTGGCTTGCCCGAGAGCAGCCACAAACCGACGGCACCCTAGCCCCATAGGCTAACATTGGGCCTCAGCACTCTGTACCCAGCCGCCCTAGTGACGCTGAGGGTACTCTTTGAGTGCATCCTTGACCCTGGGAAATCCCTGGCTCTAACCCCAGAAACTCAACCCTCAAGACAGATTGCTTACCTGCAAACCGATAACCTCATTTTTCTCCGTAGGTTTGCATTGACTGTTTTTCCTCTGAAAACCTAAGCAACTGCGTTTTAATGCAAAAGTGTTTTACTTACCTTTGTCTAGGAAATGTTCCAGTGTGATATCTAGGCATACCACACTGAGTAGAAAAAGTAATCTCAAAAATTAATCACAAAGTAATCGCAAATATCTATTGTCTTTAAATGTTTTACAAATCTGTAACAAAGTCAATTTCATCCAGCTTGCTTATTTTGAGCACCTGTTTAGAAAAGTACAATTTTACTTACTTGTATCAAGTCCTGCTTGGTTCTAAAAATAAAATACAACTAAAGAAATATTTTTTCATACAGACAATTGGTCTGAGTTCAGTCTTTGAGTGTGTGACATTATTTCCTGCCTGAGTGTGTACAATAAATGCTTAACACTACCCTCTGATAAAGCCTTACTGCTCGCCCACACTACCACAAATAGAGAGTAAGGCATTATCTACTTTTACCTCTGTAATCATTTGGGGATCCACTGGACTCTATGCACACTATACCTTACTTTGGTATAGTATATACAAAGCCAGCTTTCTACACCCACCAGGAGGTTGGGACATTAGCTTGCACCCTCTTGAGATGAAGTAGTCTTTCTGTCATTTTAAATTAATATACCTAAAGCTTACTGGGAATGCTGTTTGACTTCTCTACAGGAACTTTTCACCTTCAAGCCACAAGTTTTAATTCTGAACTGCCAATCTCTTTCAGAGATAATTACCGTCTGTCAAGCTTACTCCGGACAGGGTTGGGCTAATTTGTGTATGATTGGCACTCTTTTGAAATTACAAAGCTAATGTGATTGGAAAATGATGCCCTGAGGCATTCACCGGTGATTTAGAAGTGTACACACAAGTTCAAGTACCTAAAGTGTGCCTTTGGTTATGTGCATTGTTCACCCTCTGTGAGAGGTGTTTCCGTGCATGGCACCCTGGGTTAAAGTGCCTTTGGACTCGCACTGCACTGCACTGATGATTCTCATTGATTGCATTAGACATTAAATCTACCTTGTTTGCCACTGAGTTTCTAAGTACAGTATGTTATTCACATCCCACCAAAAGCTAATCAAAGCTGTTGTTTCTTCCTAGACGTGCCCTTCAGTCGACGATGATCAGGGACGGCATCATTTTCTGGCTCGTGGATGTCTTGGAGGAGACAGATTGTCTTTCGGACTACACCGTGGAGTATTCGGTTGCCCTGCTGATGAACCTGTGCCTCAGGAGTGCAGGTAGGGGCAGTTGGAGTGTGTAGACCATCTTAACTCGTTCCTGACACCCTGATTTCACACTTGATCTCACCCATGTAAAACTCATCCAACTTACATTAGCGCACCAAATAACATTTCCGTTGGCACTTAGTTGTTTTTTGCATCCAATTCGTGCATGAACACAAACAAATATGGTTTAGCATGTGGTGATAAATATAGTTTAACCCATATTGCTTGTCTTATTACCCCTAGTGCACTGTTTTGCTTTTTTCACTTATCCACAAGGTTGGACCTGGTGGACCTTGCCTAGGGAAATACTGGAGTGAGGGCTATTTGCATTTGTCTTCTCTTGAGACATTAGACATCTATTTTAAGATCTTGAGGTAGGCAGGACCTTTTGATTTTTACTGAAATTAGATCTGTACTATAATATGTTTACTTACAGGGGACCTTCAGCCAGCCCTCTAAGTCCATTGGTCTTTTGTTGTGTTATTGACAATTTATTTCCACTCACTCCAGGAGGCAGCCAGTGGACCTGCCCAGTTTGGCCATTGGCTAACTTCACTGTGATTTACTGCATCCTGCTGTTTCACAAGGAGCTCCTCTGCACACAGAGTAGTTCCTTCTGTGCTAAAGACTAGTATGGCAATGTGTGCTTTTTGAGACCAAAATACATTTTTGCTTTAAGTCTGTTTTTAGGTCTTGCAAGATGTCTGTTTGCCAATTACTCATTATCAGCTTACGTTGGACTTGGAGTACTCCCACTGCTTACCATTGGTTGGCTTTATTGTCACTCTGATTTACTTGCTTCTTATTCAATGGCTTGCATTGTCCATCTTGTGTCTTTAGAACACCTTGACATCAAGAAGGACGTCTGATGCACCAAATATGGTGATTTAATCTCTTTATATTCTGCTTCTATTCTGTTGCTTTGTTTGAGAGTTTGTTTTTTTCTTTTCAGGAAAGATGATGTGCGCGAAGGATTCGCGGCATGTGCTGAAAGTGCTGTCGGACCTCCTGGGCCACGAGAACCATGAGGTATGGAAAAAGGACATATAGCCAGTATTTGCTGCAGACCGTGTATTGCTGCTTACTGGGAGAATAGTTTCCAGTGTTAAGGAGGCTGCTCAGGGAATGGATAGCTTGATTGCATGTCTCAATGAGGTCAAAGTAGTATCCAAGCCCGTCTGTAGACATGAACCTGTCTTTGCTAGTGGTAGTGAGGGTGCCTTGTTGATGACGCTCACTTGTGGGTGTTACTTCTTGCTTTGATCATCTATGCGTGACAATGGAGGTACCCTAGCTATCCTTTATAACTTGTTTATCAGAAACCTGCCATAAACACATGCTGTCTCTAATTCACAGATTATCAGCGTTATAATGTGTTCCCCAGGGCTGAAAATCTATGAAGATCAGCCTGAAAGCTGACACTTTAGGTTTATTTTAGCCCTGCAATCCACATGCTCTCTTCTATTGTTAATGCTGCATCATGACATGACCCAGCCGACCGATGGCTGGTGCGTCTTGGTCATTACGTTGGTGCGCTGGTCACAAGTGCAGAGGAGATGGCCTGGCATCTCAGAAGCCTGCGCATACACATTTTTGAAAAGTCTATTTCTGGTCCCATTTCCTCTCCACATCATAGTCTGATAGGAGGGTCTCTGTGTGCAACACTCAGACATCCTCCTGTTTGGGATTTAGGTGGAATCCAATGTGGGGATTCCCTGCAGCTGGAATTACTGTTACCAGACGGTATGTTTGCATGGAATCAGGGTATTCCTTGTTCCGCGGGGGTTTAACCCCACACACTTGCAACTAGACCTGTGGTGGTGCTATAGGTGTTCAGGGGCTTTGAGGTGAAGCAGGGATATCTAGGGCAGAGTACAGAGGGTAGAGGAAGGGCATGGAAGGAAGGTTCTGGCAAGGTTCAGCATTGCATGCTCCCCTTCCCCCCCCCCTCCCTCCCCTCCCAGAGAAATATATTGGCCGAACCCAGGGACTAGGCTTGCCTGCTGTTGCAGGTAAATCCTCATGTGATTTCACTGACCTTAATTACTGCCTGGTAAAGTAGGATCCTGGGTTCCCACTCCTGGAAAAAAGTGGGTGATGGAACCCCAGGCCAGTCGTGATCAGGCAGAGTGGAATTCCATATGGTCATTCCGCTCTACCTGGCTTCTAAACTGGCCAGAAGTGTGATTTGATTAGACTCTGTCTCCAATGTACCATTGCCGCTTCACTGATCAACCCCAAACACAACAGAGGTGGGTTTCATGGCTGAACCTGCAAAAGCCTCCTTTATTTCTCCAGCTGCAAACAAATCTGTATAACAAAAGTTACTTCTGCCCTGAACTGAGAAACCATGCCTGTGGAAAGGTTTCTGCTGCAAAACATGTTGCTATTCTATCTTGAAATATTGCATGGATAGCATATTTTATGATGTTAGGTCTGCGATTGTGGGAAAGGTCACCGGGACTGCTTTGTTTCCTCTGTTGTGTAGGGCGTGCATGGGTTTTTGGCACTATTGTAGAACTTTACAGCGGAGGGATCGATCCTATGTGTGCTACCCCACTCGATAGTTGCCTTGGAGGAACTTCGATGAGTGCTGTTATACATCTCACTGGAGTTGGGCTCTATTGAGCTTCGACCTTCTGGCCAAAATGAAACAGAATGTCCTACTACAAGTTACAGTGGGCTGGGAGTAATACAAAACATAACACAACCCTGATTGCCTGTAGTTTATACCAGAATTGGGCACGCTGTGCGTGAAGCACCCGCTGCAGGAAGTGCCAATACTGATATCTTGGGTCATACCTGGTAGCCCACGGAGTAGACTTAAACCCCTGCCTCATTCTGTCTGCGCACAGTGCAGCATTTGCAGTGTTTTAGCAGCGGCGGCTCCTCCACAAGAGCGGAGGAGCGTCGCCCAACCTCCTGCAAGCACAGCAGGCAAACACACATAAATAAAATGGCATAATAATACCATTTTATTTTGCCTCCAGCTGGCGCTGTGTACAGTGCGATCGCAAAGCAGGGGCGGGGCTGAATCCTGCTATTGCTGGATTACTGCTGCCCCTTCCAGTGCGCATGTCGGATTGGCCAGCTGGCTACCTACGGCCAACCTGACATGCACACTGTAGACCCACCAATCCCCCGGCTGTGAGATAGCCGTGGGATTGCTGTCACAGGCCCGCAGCCTCAAAATGCATGCTGAGTTATCCTGCTCCAACCAATCCTGGAGCTGCTCTCATGCTGATGTGAGCAGCATGAGGGCCGCTCCAGGATAGGTTGGATTTGCTTTCCACTGAGCAGGAAGGAAGTCCATCTATTCCTGCTTGTGGTACGTCGGGGATAAGGTCTGCATTTATGGTGAGTTTGGCGCCATCATGCCTCACTATATTTTTAGGTCTCGTCTATGCAGCGCACAAGCGCTGCATAGGAGAAACCTTTAGTCATCGGCACAGCTTTGCGGCCAAAAACGTGCAGGCGTTCCATTGCCTTCAATGGCAACGCGTGCACGTGTGGCGATTCACTTGCGGGAGCGAACGACTGGCGCCATATGTTATCAATTATCGCGGCGCCAGCCGCTCGCTCCCGCAAGTGAATCGCACAGGCCCCCTCCTCTCTCCCCCTGCTGCCGCGCGAGGCACGCACGCTTGTGCTTGTTTTGTGACAGATGCGGTGATTGGTTTCTAAAATCCAAGCATTTCTTTTTCTAAGCAAAGGGCAAATCAACCAAAAATGTGGTGTTGTGTGAGCAGCGAAATAAAGGCAGATGGGCAAAAAAAAGTCATGCTAGAGATATAAGACAATACTTTGATTCAATGCCCCTCGTGCTCTTAATATACGAATTAGTTTAGCTAGCTCAAGATGGCAGAAATCACTTACAATCGAGATGCACATACTTTAAATATAGCTCCAGGGCTGGCGTGTGGCTCCTACAACAAATGTAATATGCTAATTGCGCAGTTCAGTTGATAAGCCTTGTCAAACAAAAGGACATACAAGCGCTTTGACGCCTCGTTAGAGGTAGTAAACGCTATAAAATGCAATTACAATACAATATAGGTGTGCATGGACCTACTAGGTGGCATTGAGTCACGGCAGGGATGTATTTAACCCGTTGTTGCTCGGACTCCATAGGGGAAGTTAATCCCTCCACAGCTGGGTCCTGTCTGGGCACTAGAGGGGCTTGGAGCTTCTTACCTCTTTAATGGCTCTGGTTAATTGCTCAAGGACAGGCGGCCTATCACTTACAGAAATAAACATCAGAGAGCTACACTCATAAACTGGCAGACCAGGCAGGCACGTTCCCAACGCCGGGTGTGTCAACTGTGACCCATGAAGTTTGCAACTTTGTTGTTTTTTTGTTTACGTATTCTCCTTGCAGATCACAAAAGGCTAGGAAATGATGGCCATGGATATATTTGTTCTGCATTATCCTTCGGCAGTGTTGTGACTCCTTGGTTTTCCCTTGTTGCATTGTGCGTTTTTTGCTAACTTTTTATGAGCACACAATACATGTTATGATGTAACAGACGAGGGCCAAGAAACCAAAGGGCACACCTAAAAATGCAGTGCTCTTTGTGGGAGCGGGGTGCATCGTGCACACCTTAGGGTGGTAAAAATGTGTGACGTTGGCAAGGACGTGCTGTTTGCACAATATCCCCCTTCTGCCCCCCCCCCCCATCACCCCAACAAGGAGCTATTCCAGAAACCCATTGAAAACAAGCATTTGCAATGCAATAGGTCTCGCATTTACGCGAGTTTAAGCTATTGGCATTGTAAATGGCAATGCCTTATATTTATGTTTTAAAAACCAAATCATAAAAAAAACAGTCATTTTCTTTTACAATGCCAATAGCTCAAACTTACATAAAAGCGAGACCTATTGCATTGCAAATGCTTATTTAACAGGTAGCCGCCGCTGACTGTTTGTCCAGAAATGCCCAGTTGACAGCTTGACCACCACAGTATTGAAGTAATCTATTGAATAATAATGCTGCACATGTGAATGTTTGACTGTTTGAGTACAAGCTCATAACTTAGTAGGACGTTTCAATAGCACAATAGACCTGGGAGATTAAGTAAATAAACTGCACCTTCTCATCAAGTCACTCTCTTGAAAAGTTATTCAGGAACATCCAGACCGTTCTTCACAAATATTCAGCCACAACAGCCCATGACATTGTACTAGCAGAAGTAACTCTTCTAACAACTTTTACATTAGGGTAGCGAAAACATTTTATTGCCATGCATGAAGGCCATTGGCCCAGTCCAGCCCACAACCATACTTAAAACTCAAGAGTAACTACCTCTGCCTACCTGCATGGAGTTTAAACCCTTAGTTCCAGAGCATCGAATAATGGAGTTAGTACAAGTAGAACCTCCTAAAATCTTTTGTTTCCTCGATCAATGTGTCAAAGTCACACCGGCTCCTGTTTATTGGATCCATTATGAATCCGGTGCAGTTTTAAGCCTTTTTGCCACTTCAACGATTCCCAGACATTCAGACCATAATCCTTCTGTTTCATCCTTGGTCCTGGCTCTCTGTGAGAGTGACTCTGAGACTTCTTGGCTTCCTGCTTCTCCACTACGCTAGATGGCTCATACGGGCTTTGCAGTGGAATCTCAAGACTTTGTGGGTTCAGCACCAAGAGAACCTGTCAGATTCAATCCAGGTGTCGGTTAGAGATTGCAAAAGATCTGCACTGGTGGTTGCTCGACTACAATTGGACCAATGGCAGACCCTCTCCCTACCACCCACCCCACCTAGAGCTGTCAGTGATGACTGATGCATCGCTGCTAGGTTGGGGAGCTGATCTGGGAGAGGTGGAGATCTCAGTACTCTTCAGTAATGCTCTTTCTGGTGGATACTCTGGCCGTAGAGTCCTCACTGCCCCCTCACACCCCCCGTTCTGTGGAATGATCTCCTTTCCATCTAAAAAAAGGTCTCAGTCTAGGAATCTGTACACTGTCACATCTGATCTGTTGTTAAGCTCAGTGTCTTACAATGCGGATAGAGTTGAGAAAGAAACTGACTTCAGTTCACAGGGGTGGCAATTATATGTGGCTCTGACATCACTCCTTGACAGGCTGAATCTGGCGCTGAGCTGCACCAGACCACCTGCTGGTGTGCAGGAGAACTACTCTGAAAAATGTCCAGATCCAGTCTGGCAGATGGGTGTGTCCAGAAGGCGAGGAGTCTGCGGTTAGATATAGTATCCACCAGAAATGCGTTACCGAAGGAAAGTAACTTGTTAATCTTTTCGTACGTGGTTTGCCTCCATCACCAGTGCTCTGTGCTTGACATGATAGGGATCTGATCCAAGTGGCATCTTGGTGAGCGGTTAGAGGGGTTTGAGGCGGCCAAGCTTTTGATGCATGTACAGGGAAGACATACTCTTTAACCTGTAAAAATAGTGGTTATAATGTCACTAACACCTGCCCATTCTTAGCCAAAAGGAAGGAACATACCATGAAATGAACTCAAGAAAACAGTAAATGAAAATAACTTCAGCTTAGTGTTAGAAACATTTCTGTGAGTAACTCGCTGATACGGAGATGAGGCAAACACGGACAGCCAGCCCTCTGGCGCTCTAGCAGCGGCACTCTGGCGCTCTAGCAGCGGCACTCTGAAGTTCTAGCAGCGGCACTCTGAAGTTCTAGCAGCAGCACTCTGAAGTTCTAGCAGCGGCACTCTGGAGTTCTAACAGTGGCACTCTGGAGTTCTAGCTGAGGTGATCTGGAGTTCTACCAGCGGTGCTCTGGATTTCTACCAGCGGCACTCTGGAGTTCTAGCAGTGGCACTCTGGAGTTCTAGCAGGGGCACTCTGGAGTTCTGACAGGGGCACTCTGGAGTTCTAACAGGGGCACTCTGGAGTTCTAACAGGGGCACTCTGGAGTTCTAGCAGTAGCACTCTGGAGTTCTAGCAGTGGCACTCTGGAGTTCTACCAGCGGCACTCTGGAGTTCTAGCAGCGGCACTCTGGAGTTCTAGCAGCGGCACTCTGGAGTTCTAGCAGTGGCACTCTGGAGTTCTAGCAGCGGCACTCTGGAGTTCTACCAGCGGCACTCTGGAGTTCTAGCAGGGGCACTCTGGAGTTCTAGCAGTGGCACTCTGGAGTTCTAGCAGTGGCACTCTGGAGTTCTAGCAGTGGCACTCTGGAGTTCTAGCAGCGGCACTCTGGAGTTCTAGCAGCGGCACTCTGGAGTTCTAGCAGCGGCACTCTGGAGTTCTAGCAGTGGCACTCTGGAGTTCTAGCAGTGGCACTCTGGAGTTCTAGCAGTGGCACTCTGGAGTTCTAGCAGTGGCACTCTGGAGTTCTACCAGCGGCACTCTGAAGTTCTACCAGCGGCACTCTGGAGTTCTAGCAGCAGCACACTGGAGTTTTAGCAGCAGCACACTGGAGTTTTAGCAGCGGCACCCTGAAGTTTTAGCAGTGGCACTCTGAAATTCTAGCAGCGGTGCTCTGGATTTCTACCAGCGGCACTCTGGAGTTCTAGATGGGGCGCTCTCGATTTCTGCCAGCGGTGCTCTCTCTTTCTACCAGCGGCACACAGGAGTTCTACCTGCGGCACTCTGGAGTTCTACCTGCGGCACTCTGGAGTTCTACCTGCGGCACTCTGGAGTTCTAACAGCGGCGCTCTGGAGTTCTAGCTGCGGTACTCTGGAGTTCTAGCTGCGGCACTCTGGAGTTCTAGCAGGGGCACTCTGGATTTCTAGCTGCGGCGCTCTGGAGTTCTAGCTGCAGCACTCTGGAGTTCTAGCTGCGGCACTCTGGAGTTCTAGCAGGGCACTCTGGATTTCTAGCAGCGGCACTCTAGAGTTCTAGCAGCAGCGCTCTGGAGTTCTGGCAGCGGTTCTCTGGATTTCTACCAGCGGCAGACATACTCTTTAACCTGTAAAAATAGAGGTTATAATGTCACTAACACCTGCCCGCTCTTAGCCAAAAGGAAGGAACATACCATGAAATGAACTCAAGAAAACAGTAAATCAGGGTATAGTGACCACCATCTGCTCCTGGTGGTGATTTCTGGAGTATTGTAAACACTATCTCCTCCTTATAGTGATTGCCAGGGTATAATGACCACCATCTGCTCCTGATGGTGATTGCCGGGGGACACTTCACAGGGAAAGCCAGGAGGGGTTCCACAGCGGTATGAGTATCAGCGCCAGGAAACCACAAAAGGCGACACCGCAAGGTGGCCGTCTGGTGACAGTGCGCTCTATAAGTACCTTCACTTACTTGACCATCTGCTCCTGATGGTGATTGCCAAGGTATAGTAAACACTATTTGCTCCTGATGGTTATTGCTGGAATATTGTGAAAACTATCTGCTCCTGATGGTGATTGCCAAGATATAGTGAGCACCATCTGCCCCTATGGTGATTGCCAGGGTATGGTGAACACTATCTGCTCCTGATATTGATTGCCGGGGTATAGTGAGCACTATCTGCTCTTGCTTGTGATTGCTAGGGTGTGGTGAGCACTATCTGCTTCTGAGGGATTATCAGGGTATAGTGAACACCATCTGCTCCTGATGGTGACTGTCAGGATATAGTGAGCACTATCTGCTCCTGATGGTGATTGCCGGGGTATAGTGAACACCATCTGCTCCTGATGGTGATTGCCAAGGTATAGTGAACACTATCTGCTCCTGATGGTTATTGCTGGAATATAGTGAAAACTATCTGCTCCTGATGGTGATTGCCAAGGTATAGTGAGCACCATCTGCCCCTATGGTGATTGCCACTGTATGGTGAACACTATCTGCTCCTGATGTTGATTGCCGGGGTATAGTGAACACTATCTGCTCCTGATGGTGATTGCCAAGGTATAGTGAGCACTATCTGCTTCTGATGGTGATTGCCGGTGTATAGTGAACACCATCTGCTCCTGATGTTGATTGCCGGGGTATAGCGAGCACTATCTGCTCTTGATTGTGATTGCCAGGGTGTGGTGAGCGCTATCTGCTCCTCAGGGATTGTCAGGGTATAGTGACCACCATCAGCTCCTGATGGTTATTGCTGGAATATAGTGAAAACTATCTGCTCCTGATGGTGATTTCCAAAGTATAGTGAGCACTATCTGCTCCTGATGGTGGTTGCCGGGGTATAGTGAGCACTATCTGCTCCTTATGGTGATTGCTCCTCATGGTGATTTCCAGGGTATTGTAAGCACTATCTGCTCCTGATGGTGATTTCCTGGGTATAGTGAGCACTATCTGCTCCTGGTGGGGATTTCCGGGGTACAGTGAACACCATCTGCTCCTGATGGTGATTGTCAGGGTACAGTGAACACTTTCAGCTCCTGATAGTGATTGCCGGGGTACAGTGAACACTATCTGCTCCTGATGGTGATTGCTGGGGTACGGTGAACACTATCTGCTCCTGATAGTGATTACCGGGGTACGGTGAACACGATCTGCTCCTGATAGTGATTGCCGGGGTATAGTGAACACTATCTGCTCCTGATAGTGATTGCTGGGGTATAGTGAGCACTATCTACTCCTGATGGTGATTTGCGGAGTGTAGTGAACTCTATCTGCTCCTGATAGTGATTGCGAGGGTATAGTGAGCACTATGTGCTCCTGATAGTGATTTGCGGAGTGTAGTGAACACTATCTGCTCCTGATGGTGATTGCTGGTGTATAATGAGTACTATCTGCTCCTGAGGGTGATTGCCGGGGTATAGTGAACACTATCTGCTCCTGATAGTGATTGCTGGGGTATAGTGAGCTCTATCTGCTCCTGATGGTGATTTGCGGAGTGTAGTGAACACTATCTGCTCTTGATAGTGATTGCCAGGGTATAGTGAGCACTATCTGCTCCTGATAGTGATTTGCGGAGTGTAGTGAACACTATCTGCTCCTGATGGTGATTGCTGGGGTATAATAAGTACTATCTGCCCTTGATGGTGATTGCCGGGGTATAGTGAACACTATCGGCTCCTGATAGTGATTGCCGGGGTATAGTGAACACCATCTGCTCCTGATGGTTATTGCTGGAATATAGTGAAAACTATATGCTCCTGATGGTGATTGCCAAGGTATAGTGAGCACTATCTACCCCTATGGTGATTGCCAGGGTATAGTGAGCACTATCTGCTCTTGATGGTGATTTCCAAGGTATAGTGAACACTATCTGCTCCTGATGGTGAGTCTGGGGTATAGTGAACACTATCTGCTCCTGATGGTGATTTCCAGGGTATAGTGAGCACTATCTGCTCCTGATGGTGATTTCCAGGGTATAGTGAGCACTATCTGCCCCTGATGGTGATTTTCAGGGTATAGTGAGCACTATCTGCTCCTGATGGTGATTTCCAGGGTATAGTGAGCACTATCTGCTCCTGATGGTGATTCTGGGGTATAGTGAACACTATCTGCTCCTGATGGTGATTTCCAGGGTATAGTGAGCACTATCTGCCCCTGATGGTGATTTCTGGGGTATAGTGAGCACTATCTGCTCCTGATGGTGATTCTGGGGTATAGTGAACACTATCTGCTCCTGATGGTGATTTCCAGGGTATAGTGAGCACTGTCTGCTCCTGATGGTGATTTCCAGGGTATAGTGAGCACTGTCTGCTCCTGGTGGTGATTTCTAGGTTATAGTGAACACTATCTGCTCCTGATAGTGATTGCCGGGGTACAGTGAACACTATCTGCTCCTGATGGTGATTGCTGGGGTACGGTGAACACTATCTGCTCCTGATAGTGATTACCAGGGTACGGTGAACACGATCTGCTCCTGATAGTGATTGCCGGGGTATAGTGAACACTATCTGCTCCTGATAGTGATTGCTGGGGTATAGTGAGCACTATCTACTCCTGATGGTGATTTGCGGAGTGTAGTGAACTCTATCTGCTCCTGATAGTGATTGCGAGGGTATAGTGAGCACTATGTGCTCCTGATAGTGATTTGCGGAGTGTAGTGAACACTATCTGCTCCTGATGGTGATTGCTGGTGTATAATGAGTACTATCTGCTCCTGAGGGTGATTGCCGGGGTATAGTGAACACTATCTGCTCCTGATATTGATTGCTGGGGTATAGTGAGCTCTATCAGCTCCTGATGGTGATTTGCGGAGTGTAGTGAACACTATCTGCTCATGATAGTGATTGCCAAGGTATAGTGAGCACTATCTGCTCCTGATAGTGATTTGCGGAGTGTAGTGAACACTATCTGCTCCTGATGGTGATTGCTGGGGTATAATAAGTACTATCTGCCCTTGATGGTGATTGCCGGGGTATAGTGAACACGATCTGCTCCTGATAGTGATTGCCGGGGTATAGTGAACACTATCTGCTCCTGATAGTGATTGCTGGGGTATAGTGAGCACTATCTACTCCTGATGGTGATTTGCGGAGTGTAGTGAACTCTATCTGCTCCTGATAGTGATTGCGAGGGTATAGTGAGCACTATGTGCTCCTGATAGTGATTTGCGGAGTGTAGTGAACACTATCTGCTCCTGATGGTGATTGCTGGTGTATAATGAGTACTATCTGCTCCTGAGGGTGATTGCCGGGGTATAGTGAACACTATCTGCTCCTGATAGTGATTGCTGGGGTATAGTGAGCTCTATCAGCTCCTGATGGTGATTTGCGGAGTGTAGTGAACACTATCTGCTCATGATAGTGATTGCCAAGGTATAGTGAGCACTATCTGCTCCTGATAGTGATTTGCGGAGTGTAGTGAACACTATCTGCTCCTGATGGTGATTGCTGGGGTATAATAAGTACTATCTGCCCTTGATGGTGATTGCCGGGGTATAGTGAACACTATCGGCTCCTGATAGTGATTGCCGGGGTATAGTGAACACCATCTGCTCCTGATGGTTATTGCTCGAATATAGTGAAAACTATATGCTCCTGATTGTGATTGCCAAGGTATAGTGAGCACTATCTACCCCTATGGTGATTGCCAGGGTATAGTGAGCACTATCTGCTCCTGATGGTGATTTCCAAGGTATAGTGAACACTATCTGCTCCTGATGGTGATTCTGGGGTATAGTGAACACTATCTGCTCCTGATGGTGATTTCCAGGGTATAGTGAGCACTATCTGCTCCTGATGGTGATTTCCAGGGTATAGTGAGCACTATCTACTCCTCTGGTGATTGCCAGGGTATAGTGAGCACTATCTGCTCCTGATGGTGATTTCCAAGGTATAGTAAACACTATCTGCTCCCGATGGTGATTCTGGGGTATAGTGAACACTATCTGCTCCTGATGGTGATTTCCAGGGTATAGTGAGCACTATCTGCCCCTGATGGTGATTTCCAGGGTATAGTGAGCACTATCTGCTCCTGATGGTGATTTCTGGGGTATAGTGAGCACTATCTGCTCCTGATGGTGATTTCCAGGGTATAGTGAGAACTATCTGCTCCTGATGGTGATTCTGGGGTATAGTGAACACTATCTGCTCCTGATGGTGATTTCCAGGGTATAGTGAGCACTGTCTGCTCCTGATGGTGATTTCCAGGGTATAGTGAGCACTGTCTGCTCCTGGTGGTGATTTCTAGGGTATAGTGAACACTATCTGCTCCTGATGGTGATTGGTGGGGTATAGTGAGCACTAGTTGGTCCTGATGGTGATTTCCAGGGTATAGTGAGCACTATCTGCTCCTGATGGTGATTTCCAGGGTATAGTGAGCACTGTCTGCTCCTCATGGTGATTTCCAGGGTATAGTGAGCACTATCTGCTCCTGATGGTGATTTCCAGGGTATAGTGAGCACTGTCTGCTCCTCATGGTGATTTCCAGGATATAGTGAGCACTGTCTGCTCCTGATGGTGATTTCCAGGGTATAGTGAGCACTGTCTGCTCCTGGTGGTGATTTCTAGGGTATAGTGAACACTATCTGCTCCTGATGGTGATTGGTGGGGTATAGTGAGCACTAGTTGGTCCTGATGGTGATTTCTAGGGTATAGTGGGCACTATCTGCTCCTGATGGTGATTGCCGGGGTATAGTGAGCACTATCTGCTCCTGATGGTGATTGCCGGGGTACACTAACCCCTATCCCCCTCTCGTAGTCAGATGGCCTGCTCTATTGTGCAGCATCCTTGTGTTCACAGGCACCTGCTTGCTTGGGCAGACTGAGATCCACGTGCCCTGCTGTGCCAGGGCAAAGGCAGTCTGTTTCAGAGACCAGGAAGCGGAAGAGCTCATCTGCTGTAGGTGCCTCGGGCCCTTCAGAAGTTCGTCTGATGTCTCAGCCCGTCTGCGACCTTTGACTGAACTTTATTAAAGACCAGGCGCTTCCTCAGTCTGGTTC